>NC_092787.1:37092942-38392942 GCF_047496795.1 Chiloscyllium punctatum | reverse complement strand
TGGAGTTGGTGGTGGACGCTGAGCTCAGGGGTACCACAGGTGACTGTGACCCAGAGGATGGGCTTTGGCCATTGGTTGCTACGGGAGAACTGAAACCCCGGTTCTTGTTATCCATCAGCTCCAGGAATCTGCAAGATACAAACAGAATGCAAGGTGTAAATAGAAAGTGGTGGAAAGACTCCCTATTTCCAGCAGGATCAGGAGAGACAGAAACGGCATTAATGTCTCCGATATATCTCTTTTTCATTCGCTCATGGGATGTGGGCCAGCATTTATTGCTCAGCCCCAACTGCCCTTTACAATGTGGTGGTGAGCTGCCTTCCTGAATTGCTGCAGTGAAGGTGCTGTTGATGTCACAATGCCATTAAGGAGGGATTTCTCAAATTTGGACCCAGTGTCACTGAAGCAAGAATGATTTATTTCCAAGTCAGGCTAATGAGTGGCTTCGGGGAGCTTGCAGTGGGGGAGTTTCCACTTGGCTGCTACGCTGGTCTTTCTAGATGGTAGAGTTTGCAAATTGGAAGGGCTGTCTAAGGCACCTGAGTGAGTTGCTGCAGTGTATCTTGCTGATGGTACATGCTGCCGTCAGTGTGGTGGTGGTGGAGGGAGTGCATGTTGAAGATGGGAGATGGGGTACCAAGCAAAAAGGGCCACTCTGTTCTGGATGGTATCAAGCTTTTGGATAATTGTTGGAGCTGCACTCATCCTGTCTCCCCAAACCCGGTCCACCATCCTGAACAGGCACTGGGAAGACAGAAAGTGAGTTACTTCTCCAAGATTCCTGGCCTCTGACCTGTTCTTGCAGCCACAGTATTTGTTTGGTTGATCCACATCAGTTTCTGGTCAATGGTGACTCCCATGATGTTGATAATGAGGCATTGAATAATGGGAATGTCAGGCAGAATGGTTCGATTCTTTCTTTGTCAGAGATGGCCATTATCTGACACTTGTGTGGAATGAACACAATTCGCCCCCAATCAGCCGCAGCCTGGAAGCTGCTGTGTCTGGATCAGAATTCCCTGGTCTCTAATGGGTAACTCCCTCAGATCTCTGAAAATTAATTCCATCGTTAGACCAATCTCTTGAGCCAAGGGCTCATGTTCTACCATAGATTCAAATGGAATCTCATATGTTATTATGAGACGGAGATATTTCATACCATCAGAACAAACTAATGATGGATAGCTTGAAAAAATAGTGAGCTTTAACGCAAAATATTTTACAACTGAAGATGCTTCGGTTTTAAGTTTCACTCGACAAACACATGGTCAGACATTCCAAACCTGAGTCAGAAGGTCACAAAAGTCTCAAAGTTCAGAGCAGAGTACATTATGCAGGCTGACACTCCCACTATGGCAGCGTTACAATCTTTCAGGTGAGACGTTATATCAAGACCCCTCAGGTAGAAGCCAACGAACTGTCGACTAGCTTGAGGAACTGTCCCTGACGTCCTGGTCAACAGCCTCATCCAACAGTAAAAATAAACTATCCCATGACCATATCAGTTATTGCTGCTGTTTCCTACATCATGCCAGCATCTAAACTCCATCTGTTAAGCACCATGGCCCATCCTAAGGTGATGACAGATGATTTAATTTTAATTCATCCTGGATTAATGCAGCTGCACGTTGCTGCCAAAGTCTTTAACCTCATGCTTTCCAGATTAGCGTCTCACTGCCCCAGGGTACTACCATTGTAGCTGCTGGGTGATGGGATACATGAACACATGATCTGATTTAAAGGAGAGAATGCTACCACTGATTCAAGGCAGCATCTGTAACCTGAGGACAATGGGAGGAGATAGCTGTATCTGTGGGGAACGCCACAGATTCAATACCTGCACAAAACACCAATCAATATATTTTCACTACCTGTGTAATAAATACTCAGACATTTACTGCACAAGTGGTCACTCAGTTCATCATCTCTGCATCAGTCCATGAAGATCTGACTGCACCAATCCCATTTTTCAGCTTTTGGCCCAATCCCCTGGAGGCTACGGCAACACAAGTGAATATTTAAATATGACTGAAATATTGAAATATTTTGGATTCAACCACCATTTCGGGCAGTGAGATCCAGCCTCCCAACACTCAATGAGTGAAAACACTTCTCCTCAACTCTCCTCTTAGCCTTCCACCTGTTACCTTAAATCTACACCCCCCTGGTTATTGGCCCCATTACCAATGGAGAAAAGTGCCTTCCTATCCACCCTCATCTTATACGCCTTCATCAGGTCACCCTTCAACCTTGGCTGCACCAAAAAAAAACAACCCAGTCTCTGTTCAATCATTCCTCACACCTCAGACCCTCAGCTGAGGCAACGTCCTGGCAAATCTTCAAAGAATTATTCAACTTCCATGTTAGGATAGTCACATAACCAGCACTATTCAACCCAGGAAAACCTCGACAGTCCCCCACCTGGGTTGCCTGTGAGACAGCCTTGATTTGAGGACACCTTTCAAACACACAGTTTAGGATATACAGAGGCCATTCAGCCCCTCAAGCCTGCTCTCCTGTTTATTAAGACAATGGCTGAACTGGGGGCATTTTGAATGCCACATTTTCATCAACACTCAATAATCAAGTCTCTTGCCTAACAAGAAAATATCTACTTCCAACTTAAAAATATTCAATAACCCTGTCTCCACTGCCTTCAGTAGCAGCAGTGTGTACTATCTTACAAGATGCACCGCAGAAAGTCACTGAAGATTCTTGGACAGCATCGTCCAAACCCACGACCACTTCCATCTAGAGGGGGAGGAGTGCAGCAGATACATGAGAACATCACCACCTGCAAGTTCCCCTCGAAGTCACTCAACATCCTGATTTGGAAATACATCGCTATTTCGTAAGTGCTGCGCGGTCAAAATCCTGGAACTCCCTCCCTAATGCGATTGTGGATCAACCTACAGCAGCTCACCACCACCTTCTCAAGGGGCAACTAGGGACAGGGAAAAGAGATGTTGGCTCAGCCAGCAACACACATGCCCCATGAATGAATACAAATAAGATGTACAAACTCCTGCTTAGATAGAATGGATTTTAATGTTTCTCTATATTTTCACTTCAGTGCTTCAAAAATGTTCTAATTCCTCGAAAGGTCAGAATCATAAAGCTGTGAAAGCACAGGAGGCCATTAAGTCCACTGTATATTGTTTTTGTGCTGACTTTCTAACAGCATCTCACCCAGCCCCCCATATTCCTTCCTTTCCTGCAGGGCGTCACAAATGTAAAAACACTATCCTCTGGTTCTCAATCCTGCCAATGGGAACAGCTCTCTCTGTCCAGACCCCGTATGATTTTGAATACACCGACCAAATCCATTCTCAATCCCAGCTTTTCCAACTGATCCATGCAACTGAAATCCCTCATTCCTGGACCTATTCCTGTGAATTTTTACTGCATAATCTCTCATGCCTGCACATTCTTCCTGAAGTGAGCTGTCCAGCTTTGAGTACCAGAGGCCTAATCACTGCCTTCAATAGTTTCATCCTTGTTTTTAAAAGTCTGTGCTCATGCTGATAAATCCCAGAATGCCATTTATTTTCATGACCAAAGTCTTACTTGCCCTGCCACCTTCAATGACAAGGCACTGATACACCCAAGTCCCTCTGCTCTTGAACTCCATTAGAACTGCATTTTTCATTTTGCACAGTTTCTCTTTATCTAATCTTCAAAAGTGAACCACTTCACACTTAGATGCATACAGCATGGAAACAGACCCTTCAGTTCAACTGATCCATGCTGAACAAAATCCCAACCTAAACTAGTTCCACCTACCTGTCCATATCCCTCCAATCGTTGTCTATTCATGTATTTATAAAAGTGTCTTTTAAACATTGCAACTGTACCCACATCCACCACTTCCTCAGGAAGTCCATTCCACATGTGAACTATCCTGTGTAAAACATTTGCCCCTCGTCCTTTTTAAATCTCCCTCTCACCTTAAAAATGTGTCCCTTAGTCTTTAAATCCCCCATCCCAGAGAAAAGACAACTACTATGAACTCTACCTAAACCCATTATTTTATAAACTTCTATCAGGTCACCTCTCAACCTCCTACGTTCCAGTGAAAAATTCAGCCTCCCTTTCAACCTTCCATACCCAGCAACAACCTGGTAAATCTCTCCTGAACCCCCTCCAGCTTAATAATATCCTTCGTATAACTTTCTGTGCATTAAGTCCCATCTGCCACTTGCCTGTCCCCACTAACATCCTATCTGTCGTTCTAAGGTTTAACACTATCCTCCTCGTAGTTCACAATATACTTTGAGCCATTCTCATACTTTGAAATGGTGTATAACAGGGATTGAGATCCAAAAGATAGGTCACCATGACCATCACTCAGCCAATTTCATATCCATCTTATTACTGTCCCTTTTATTCCATGAGATTGTAGTGGAAAATACTTTCCTGACAAATCCATTAGCACTCACAAGCTGTTGATCTGCAGCTTATTCACTGGAGGTCAAACTGGCTGCCATTCACTGAGTTTATATTTGGAAAATAATTAAATTGATTCTTGGTAACTAACTCCACTGTATTTCCTGGGACTGCTGTAACCTGGAATTGAATAGGGAAGGATGTCATTCACTGATTCATGGTTCTCAGTACTCGGCCTGATGTCTCAAAACCGGCAACATCGCTCTTATCAATGTTCACAAGCCTTTCACTGAAACTAGACCCTGCAGAATATCAAAAAGACAAACAAATCCGTGGAGAGGGCAGATGGGTGACAGATGGAGTTGAATGCAGAGAAGGGAGAGGTGCCACACTTTGGTACACAGAAAGATAATACAAAATAAAGAGTCTAATTCTAAAGAGTGTGCAGGACCAGAGAGACCTGGGTGTCAATGTGCATAAGCTCTTAAAGGTGGCAGGACAGATAGAAAGAACTATTTGAAAAGAAAGCATATACTATTCGCAGCTTCATAGTTAGGCACACAGAGTCGGAGAACAGTGAGGTTATGAACTCATAAACAATGCTGGCACGATTACAGCTGGAGCATTGTGACAGGTAAACATAGAACATTACAGCGCAGTACAGGGCCTTCAGTCCTCGATGATTGTGCAACCAATCTGAAGCCCATCTAACCTACACTCCCCCATTCTCATCCATATGTTTATCCAATGATCACTTAAATGCTCTTAATGTTGGTGAGTCTACTACTGTTGCAGGCAGTGCGTGCCACGCCCCTACTACTCTGAGTAAAGAAACTACCTTGGACATCTGTCCTATATCTATCATCCTTCAGTTCAAAGCTATGTTCCCTTATGCTAACCATCACCATCTGAGGAAAAAGGCTCTCACTGTTCACCCTATTAAACCCTTTGATTTTCTTCTATGTCTCAATTAAGACACTGGCAACCTCCTTCTCTCTAATGAAAACAGCCTCAAGTCCCTCAGCCTTTCCCTCCATACCAGGCAACATCCTGGTAAATCTCCTCTGAGCCCTTACCAAAGCTTCCACATCCTTCCTATAATGCGGTGACAAGAACTGTATGCAATATTCCAAGTGCAGCCGCGCCAGTTTTGTATAGCTGCAAGATGACCTCATGACTCTAAAACTCAATCCCTCTACCAATAAAAGCTAACACCCCATATACTTTCTTAACAACTCTATCAACCTGGGTGGCAACGTTCAAGGATTTATGCACATGGACACTGAGACCTCTCTGCGCATTTATATTACCAAGAATCTTACTATTAGCCCAGTACTCTGTATGCCTGTTACTCCTCCCAAAGTGAATCACCTCTCACTTGTCCACATTAAACTCCATTTGCCACCTCTCAGCCCAGCTCTACAGCTTACCTATGTCTCTCTGTAACCTACAACATCCTTCGGCACTATCCACAACTCCACCGATGTTAGTGTCATCCGCAAATTTACTAACCCATACTGCTATGCCCTTTGAAAAAATGACAAACAGCAGTGGCCCCAAAACAGATCCTTGCGGTACACCATTAGTAACTGAACTCCAGGATGAACGTTTCCCATCAACCACCACCCTCTGTCTTCTTTCAGCTAGCCAATTTCTGATCCAAACCACTAAGTCACCCTCAATCCTGTGCCCCTGTATTTTCTGCAATAGCCTACCGTGGGGAACCTTATCAAATGCCTTACTGAAATCCATATACACCACATCAACTGCTTTACCCTTATCCATCTGTTTGGTCACCTTCTCAAAGAACTCAATAAGGTTTGTGAGGCATGACCTACTCTTCACAAAACTGTATTGACTATCTCTAATCAACTTATTCCTCTCTAGATGATTATAGATCCTATCTCTTATAACCTTTACCCACAATTGAAATAATGCTCACTGGTCTATAATTTCCAGGGTTGTCTCTACTCCCCTTCTTGTACAAGGGGACATTTACTTTCCTCCAGTCTTCTGGCACTATTCCCATAGACAACGACGACATAAAGATCAAAGCCAAAAGCTCTGCAATCTCCTTTCTGGCTTCCCAGAGAATCCTAGAATAAATCCCACCTGGCTCAGGGGACTTGGCTACTTTCATACTTTCCAGAATCGCTAACATCTCCTCCTTGTGAACCTCAATCCCATCTCACCTAGTAGCCTGTATCTCAGTACTCTCCTCGACAACACTGCCTTTCTCCAGTGTGAATACTGACACAACACAGTCATTTAGTGCTTCCCTCATCTCCTGACTCCACGCACAACTTCCCTAATCTTACTCTGGTCATTATTTTATTCCTGATATAACTATAGAAAGCTTTAGCGTTTTCCATGATCCTAGCTGCCAACGACCTCTCATGTCCCCTCCTGGCTCTTCTTAGCTCTCTCTTTAGGTCCTTCCTGGCTAACTTGTAACTCTCAAGTGCCCTAACTGAACATTCTTGTCCATCCTAACATAAGCCTTCTTCTTCTTCCTCTGGACAAGAGATTCTTTAGTAAATCACGGCTCCCTTGCTCGACCACTTCTTCCTTGTCTGACCGGTACATACTTATCAAGAACACGCAGTAGTTGTTCCTTAAATAAGCTCCACATTTCTGTCCATCCCCTGCAGTTTCCTTCCCCCTCCCATACATCCTAAATCTTGCCTAATTGCATCGTAATTGCCTTTTCCCCAGCTATAACACTTGCCCTGCGGTATATATCTATTCCTTTCTATCGCTGAAGGGAATATAACCGAATCGTGGTCACTATCACCAAAGTGCTCACCTACCTCCAAATCTAACACCTGGCCGGGCTCATTACCCAGTACCAAATCCAATGTGGCCTTGCCCCTTGTTGGCCTGTCTACATACTGTATCAGGAAACCTTCCTGCACACACTGGACAAAAACTGACTCATCTGAAGTTCTTGAACTATAGTATTCCCAGTCATAGACTCAGAGATGTACAGCATGGAAACAGACCCTTCGGTCCAACCCGTCCATGCCGACCAGATATCCCAATCCAATCTAGTCCCACCTGCCAGCACCCGGCCCATATCCCTCCAAACCCTTCCTATTCATATATCCATCCAAATGCCTCTTAAATGTTGCAATTGTACCAGCCTCCACCACTTCCTCTGGCAGTTCATTCCATACACGTACCACCCTCTGTGTCAAAAAGTTGTCCCTTACGTCTCTTTTATATCTTTCCCCTCTCACCATAAACCTAAGCCCTCTAGTTCTGGACTCCCCCACCCCAGGGAAAACACTTTCTCTATTTACCCTCTCCATGCCCCTCATAATTTTGTAAACCTCTATAAGGTCACCCTTCAGCCTCCGATGCTCCAGTGAAAACAGCCCCAGCCTGTTCAGCCTCTCCCTGTAGCTCAAATCCTCCAACCCTGGCAACATCCTTGTAAATCTTTTCTGAACCCTTTCAAGTTTCACAACATCTTTCCGATAGGGAGGAGACCAGAATTGCACGCAGTATTCCAACAGTGGCCTAACCATTGTGCTGTACAGCCGCAACATGACCTCCCCAACTCCTGTACTCAATACTCTGACCAATAAAGGAAAGCAGACCAAACTAGTCAATATTTGGAAAGTTATAGATCCCATCAAGGATCATCTTTGCTATGCTTTCATCTACATCTCTGGAACTACTCAGAGGCCTAAAACTCCCAACAGGGTGACCTCTCCTGAACTTCCAGAGGTTCTCATTAGAGAGAGATGATTGGTGGCAGTTTAGTGGAAAGGTCACTGACGGGAGAGCCCTTCATCGTAAACTCAGCCAGTGTGAGAAATGAACCCATGCGATGGTATCACTATCACAAACTGGCTGTCCAGCCAACAGAGCTAACCGACTCCCAGCAGTTGTGGGTGCCACACTTCAGGCATGATGTGAATGCGTTGGGGAGTGCAGAAGCCACGTGCAAGGTGGATTTCAAGGGTGAGAAATTTTAGTTATGAGGATAGTTTGGGAAAATTGGGACAGTTCTCTTTGCAGAGAAAGTGGAGGGGAGATTTGATCGGAATTTTCAAAGTCTTGCAGGATCTCGACAGACTAAATAGGGAGGAACAGTTCCTGCTTGCAAAAGGATCGAGAACCAGAGATCATAGTTGGAAAGTGTTTCAGAAAAATAGGAGGTGAGAAAATCATCTTCACATGGTGAGTGGGTTCAGGTCTGAACGCACTGCTGAAGGGGAGATAGTGGCAGGTTCAATTGAGGCATTCAACAGGACATTGGATAGTTACTTAAATAATGTGGGGTCAAGGCAGGAGATTGGCGCTATGTCAAAATGCTCAGAGAGTTGGTGCAGACATGAAGGACCAAATGGTTCTGTTCACACCATCGTAACTCTGAGATTCGGTTATTGCTGTTAATAGCAGTTCAAAACACTCTAGCCTCAGGATTCAGACTTGAACAAATTCTAAACAGGCAGGCCCAGTGTAGTCCTGACGGTGTGCTGAATGGTTGAAGATTCACAGCCTTGCACAAGTTCTTGCTATAAACGTAGCATCATCTAAACTTCTGCTGCCTATGCCTTAAATCAGACCAGTCCCCATTCATATGACCACCTCTGTGCTCACTGAACTACAGTCATTCCTGATCAAGCAATGCTAGATTTTACAATTCTCATCTTATAATCTCCTTCTGAGATCGCTCTGCTTCTCGGATTCAGGCCTCTTGATTGTAACTGCTGTACCATTTCTGTCCATGTCTTCAGCTTCCAAAGCCATAACCTCAAATTTCTCAAGGTCTCTCCATTTCCTCCTCAAATGCTCTTTTTCACCAAGCATTTAGTCACCTGCCCTGGAAGCCCATGTTTCAGGTGTACATGAACGCTGTTACAGAAATGGAAGCTCATTCTTTGGTTCTATTTAGCCTGGCCCCAGTTCTGTTCACAGCAATGAGATCCCCACATCAAATCTCCAAAAACGACTCTCATTCAGAATCCCTTTGCTATGTTATCCCAATATCTCCTCAATGTGGCGAGCTAGCCATTCTACTTCTCATTGTATCCACAGTTCTTCATCCTCAGTCCTCTGACTCCATATGCCTTCACTCCTCAATTGTTCCTCTTCCCACCTTCAAGCTGGCATTTCTGGCTGCTCAAGGAATGATCCTGAGATCCTTTCACTGTCTCACACCCCTTCATTCACTGATATTGTACATTGGTATGACAGCCATTGCTGTTAATATTTAGTTTCACATCCCTACCACTATCTTTGTACTGACATCTCTGATGCATAAAGTTCACATGACACTGAGCAAGATATTTCAAGTCCCCATCTTCAAATGTTTACTTCAGTCCTATCCCCTGGTCCACAGTGCAAACTCAAACACCTCTCAGTGCCCTCTCTCACCCTGCACCACCCCTGTGCCCTCTCTCGCCCTGCACCACCCCTGTGCCCTCCCTCTCTCCCTGCACCACCCCTCAGTGCCCTCCCTCTCTCCCTGCACCACCCCTCAGTGCCCTCCCTCTCTCCCTGCACCACCCCTCAGTGCCCTCCCTCTCTCTCTGCACCACCCCTCAGTGCCCTCCCTCTCTCTCTCTCTGCACCACCCCTCAGTGCCCTCCCTCTCTCTCTCTCTGCACCACCCCTCAGTGCCCTCCCTCTCTCTCTCTCTGCACCACCCCTCAGTGTTCTCCCTGTCTCTCTCTGCACTACCCCTCAGTGCCCTCTCCCCACCCCAACTGAGGCCACACTAGCGTTTTGTACAGTTGCAGAATAACATCACAGCTCCAGAACTCAATCCCTCTACCAACAAAACCTAACACACCGTATGCCTTCTTAAAAGCACTATCAACCTGGGTGGCAACTGTCAGGGATCTATTTTCATGGACACCAAGATCCCTCTGCACATCCACACTACCAAGAATCTTTCCATTCACCCAGTATTCTGCCTTCCTGTTATTCTTCCCAAAGTGAATCACCTCACATTTAGTTGCATTGCATTCCATTTGCCACCTCTCAGCCCAATTCTGCAGTTTATCCAAGTCCCCCTGCAACCTGTAACATTCTTCCACACTGTCCATTACTCCACTGACATTATTGTCATCTACAAACTACTAACTCATCCACATAAGTCTGCGTCCAAGTCATTTACAAAAATGACAAACAGCAGTGGTCCCAAAACAGATCCTTGTGGCACACCACTAGGAACCGGGCTCCAGGTTGAAAATTTTCTATCAACCACCACTCATTGCCTTCTTAAAGAAAGCCAGTTTCTAATCCAGACTGCTAAATCACCTTCAATCCCATGCCTCTGCATTTTCTCCAACAGCCTACCATGTGGAACCTTATCAAAGGCTTTACTGAAGTCCATGTATATCACGTCAACTGCCCTACCCTGATCCACAAGCTTGGTCACCTTCTCAAAAAACTCAGTGAGGTTTGTGAGACACGACCTGCCCTTGACGAAACCATGTTGATGATTTGAAATCAAATTGTTGCTTGCTAGATGATTAGAAATCCTATCTCTTATAATCCTTCCCAAAACTTTTCCTATAACAGACGTAAGGCTCACTGGTCTATAATTACTTGGGTCATTTCTGCTGCCTGTCTTTAATAAGGGTACAACATTTGCAATCCTCCAGTCCACTGGTACTAAACCTGTAGACAATGATGACTCAAAGATCAAAGCCAAAGGCTCCGCTACCTGCCCCCTACCTTCCCAGGAAACCCTCAGATAAATCCCATCGGGCCCAGGGGACTTACCTACTTTCACATCTTCTAGAATAGCTAACACCTCTTTCTTACTAACCTCAATCCTTTCAAGTCTAATAGCCCGTATCTCAGTCTTCTCCTCTATAGATGATTAGTTACTTTATTAGAGCATGTAAATCTAAACACTTCCCTCGATAGGATTTACTCAGGATTCGATGATTCAACCAGGATAATAATTTCTAGCACAGATCTTATTCTTTGTGTTCTCCTAGCAACTGGCAGAAATAGCTTCAGGGATGACTGTTTTAGCCTGCCAGCAATCACTGCTCTTGCAGTCCGTGATGAACTTGTTCATGAAGTAGTCACGTGTTACATTCCTAAAGTGAAACATTCATGAGCTCAGGGATTTTCCGACCCAACGAAAGCAACATGGAAAAGGAGAAAGTCAAATCAAAATTCTACCTCCGATACAGAACGCAAATGACCCGTCAATGCAAGAACCTGCTCAAGATTTTACAGATAACATCCACCAATCGGAAATAAAAAAACAAAGTGCTAGAGAAACCCAGCAGGCCTGGCAGCAGGTATGGACAACATTTCGAGTTCAATATGACTCTCCCTGAGAACCAAGTCTGAGCTTCTCCAGCGCTTTGTTCTTCTTTCAGATTTCCAGCCTGACTGATCTGAGACTCATGATATTTTTTAAGAAATCCATCCAGAAATGTTCTAACACACCTGCGGAGCAGATGGATTTGAACCGGAGCCTCCTTGACCGAAGTTTGGGACACTACCATGGAGCCCTACTCTAAGCCTCAAAAATAATTGCGATAATGTCACCCACCTGCTCAATCACAACAAATTACAAAGTTAGAACTGAGCACTGGCTCAGTCTCTCCAGCAGCCCCAAATTCCTAATCAAAATGCAGGCTGGAGTCCTCCGAAAACCTGCAGCACATTCACAAGCCTTCAAGGCTAGAGTGCAGTGCACCATTGTGTGTAAGCATAAGCTACAGTGCTTCGAATGACTCAGTGCTCAGCTCTTGCCAAGAAACTCAGTATCATAGCACTGAAAAGTACCTGCTGATTGGAAAACTAATCTCCTGCGTCAAACATTACAATGGCTTCAAATAAATAACTTAGAACCAGGTATTATCGATTCAATAGGCTTTTCTTACAGACACTAACTGAGCTGTGAACATATATGGCTCTCACAGTGATCATCTTTGTATTCACTGTCCAATAGTCAATGCCTTACATTTCACTCAGCCATTCCTTCATAGACAATATAACGTTAGCATCAAGGTAAAAAAAAACCTAGATGTACTTCCCAGCAGCGCACAAAAATATTTCTGTCCCTTATCATACACCAAAACACACCCACCCCCTGAGAACTACTCTTCATCCACACTTCAAGTCTGTCAGTGACCCCATACCCCAGAAGTACATCTTACACCACATTGCGCCTAAACTGTCCACATCACTCCCTTCCTTCCCCAATCCCACACAGCACCAGAGGTATATTTCCCAAATTCTAGCCCATTCTGGAGGGATAATTGCAAATCAATGTCGATGTGAGGAAGGAATTACATGATAAATTATAACGTACATGGGTAGGATAGATACTAGAGTCGAAATTAAAGACTGCAAGAACGGAAGCAAGCTGAATATTGCAATGTGACAGTCTTAAAAGACATATGACAAACACCGAAACACCATAACAAAAGTAAATAGGGTGCAGACATATAGCTAAAATGAATAAACATAGACACAGAGTGCTCCAAATTGTTCTTACACAAGACATTGAGACATCCTGGCTCTCCGCATAGTGCGTCATGATGTTCCTGAAAAAAGATCTTTGAGGAGGATCGCTAGATTAAAACCTAAATACACTTACTATCCCAGGTTCAAAAATCTGACATTTATGACACCAGAAAAGTGTAGATACCAAGGAGACTTGGTTGAAGAATTTAAGATAATTGACATAGAAGTTTAAACAGGGACAGATTATTTGGATTACTTTCTAAGTCACCGAGAGCAGAGAGATGTGCACACGAGTAGACAGCAGATGTTGGGTATTTGTGCAAGTATGGCGGACTCTCACTTTAAGAGTCCAATCACATCACATGACAACACCATCACCTGCAGTTTTGGGCAGATAAACAGCTCCCTCTCTAACCTTGCTGCCTGCCGAGTAAACATCAGAATAAACCTCCTGCTGTGAAACACTTGGCTCTCCTGGTCCATCTTGGAACATAAGGCAAAAACTGGTGACAGGGATAAAAATTGCTTCAAAAATCCACTGGGTCAATCTACTGATTTATAGTAAACAAAATACAAATCATAGCACTCACTGCAGATTTCAGAGGTGTTTCCATAAAAAGAATAATTGTGAAAAATTATTTTAAATTTTTCAATCAAGTCTCCTTGGTATCTACACTTTTCTGATGTAATAAGGATCAGATTTCTGCACCTGGGGTAGGAAGTGTTTTTTGGTTGGTTTTAACTGAGCGATCCTCCTGAAAGCTCTTTTCCAGGAACATCACTGTACAGAAGCAGGCACAAACAGCAAGACCGAGGAAATCACTCCAGGGAACAGATTAAGAGTGCAGAAGCAGCTCACCACCAGAGTTCTACCTTGAAGGAGAACTGAGACAAACAAGTACCCTCCATGGAAGGAAGTGTCCCAGCCTAAGCTTGGGATGCAGGCTCAAAGAAACAGGCAGCCTCACAAATACCTTGTTCTAAATGTCAAGCAGCGAGATGGAGCTAAAATCTTCATGGTTCAATGCAAGCCATTTCCATTTTTTAAAAAATGGCAGACGTTTTCACACAATGGGACCGTATGATAAAAATACAGAGACCTGGAACTCTGACACAGTGAGAGTCCATTATAGTGTCTAAGCACACAACATTGAAGCAAATATAATCGTCCCTGTACTCGTCAGTGTTATGGAGGGATAAACTTTATATCTCCCAAGTCCAGTACTGCCATACAAACTGGGTTCCAAAACCCATGCAGAAATAGCAGGAATCCTACAGAATCATTTTTCTCCAAAACCAGTGGTAATTGTTAAAAATGTTTAGAATCCATAAACGCAATCAATATACCAGTGAATTTATCTGTATCAATTTTTAAAAAGTCAGTAGAATTCTTAGATTCCCTACAGTGTGGAAACAGGCCCTTCGGCCCAACCCGTCCACACCGACCCACCGAAGACTAACCCACCCAGACCCATTTCCCCCTGACTAATGCACCTAACACTATGGGGCAATTTAGCATGGCCAATTCACCTGACCTACACATCTTTGGATTGTGGGAGGAAACCGACGCAGACACAGCTGAGAGACGAGCACCAAAGCAGATTGAGAACTGCCATCGGTGTAGAACAGGTTGTGCAGCAGCAGATCGCTGCTTAAAAAAAACTGTGTACCAAAACGTCCGCTGAAAATTTGTCAGTGCATTGATAAAGTGACCGGGAAGGTTGACAAGGGCTGGGCAGTAGACGTAGTCTATGGATTTCTGTATGGCCTTTGATAAGATAGGCTGCTCTGGAAGATTAGATTGAACAGAATCCAAGGGATACACAGTTAGCTTGATGGTAGGAAGCAGAGGGTAATAGTGGAAGGATGGTAATTGGACTGGAGGCCTACGACTAGTCAAGTGTCTCAGGGGTTGGTGCTGGGCCCATTGCTGTTTGTTACTTATATCAATGATTTGGATGAGAATATGCAAGGCAACGATCAGTAAGTTTGCAGATGACACTAAAATAGGCGGTATCATGGACAGTGAGGATGGCTATCACAAAATTGCAGCAGGACCTTGATCAGCTGGGGAAGTGGGCTGGGAAATGGCAAATGGAGTTCAATATAGATAACTGTGAGGTCTTGCATTTTGGAAAGTCAAATCAAGGTAGGAGTTTCATAGTGAGTGGTAGGGCCTTAAGGAGTGTAGTGGAACAGAGGGAATTTGGGAATTCAGCACAGTTCTCTGAAAGTGGAGTCACAAGTAGACAGGACAATGAAAAAGATTTTTGGTACACTGGCCTTCAGCAGTCAGGGCATAGAGTATAGAAGTTGGGAAGTTATGCTGCAGTTATACAGGATATTAGGTAAGGCCACACTTGGAGCATTGTGTACAATTTTGGTCATCTTGCTATAGGAAGGATGGTATTAAACTGGAAGCAGTGCAGAAGAAATTTACAAGAATGTTGTCTGGACTCAATGGTCTGAGCTATAGGGAGAGGTTGGAAAAGCTAGGACTCTTTTCTTTAGAGGGTAGAAGACTGAGGGGGGATCTTATAGAAGTGTACAAGATCATGAGAAGCCTGGATAGGGTGAATGCACTCAGTCTGTTTCCCAGGGTAGGGGATTCGAGGACTAGAAGGCATTAGTTTAAGGTTAGAGGGTTCAAAAGGAACCTGAGGGGCAATGTTTTTTTTCCACACAGAGGGTGGTACATATATGGAATAAGCTGCCAGTATAAGTGGTTGAGGCAGGTACATCAACAACATTTAAAAGGCATTTGGACAAATACACGGATAGGAAAGAATTAGAAGGATATGCCTAAGTGCAGGGAAATGGTGTCAGCACCGACAGACATTTTGGTCAGCAAGGATCAGTTTGGGCCAAGGGGCCTGTCTCCGTGCTGTAGCACTCTATAAAAGGGCACATTGAATAGGCGTGTTTGAGGAAAAAAACATCAACAACACACAGCAATATTAGAGAGAGAGAGGAGGAAAATGTTTTCCCCGGGGGTGGAGACTGCCTGAAAGGGTAGTAGAGGGGAAGAAACCCTTGACAAATTTTCAAGGTACCTGAATACACATGTGAACACCTGTAGCCTACAGGGATGGAGATCAAGTGCTGGAAAGTGAGGTTCGGCAGAGTGGCTTATTTCTTGGCCTGTGCAGACATGATAAACATCGTTGCCTCTTTCTGTGCTGTTTCTTTTTCTACATTTTCAAAACACTCTAAACATCTGAAGAAACTGAATGTCCAGAGATTGGGGAAAGGCACTCTGTCAATTCCTCCTTAGAAGGGCCAACATAGACACAGTGAGTTGTATGGCCTCCTTCTTTGCTGTAATGAGATGATTCGATGGAACACTTTGAAGACAGATGTTTGTGAAGTGATGTGGACAGTTCTTAAGTGAGGGACTATTACAGACCAAAGTACTTTGACAGTGTAATGTTCCCCTAACAATGCAACTTAAATACGCATATTAATGCAAGGGGAGAGGTCACAAGAAAATGGCATATTTCAGATCACACTTAAAAAATGCATCAAAACCCGCAAATCATTTTGGATGGAAAGGATTCAGAGCATTTGGAGGCCTGCTCACATGCCTCACATGTGAGAGATGAAAGAAACACCTACAGTTCATAATTCTGGTCCTCAGTTTCATTCTGTACAGAGAGTTCTTCCAGTGTGGCATCGATATCAAGCTGGTTGGTCTCCAGTTGCCTCAACAATGTCTCTCGCTGTAGGAAGAGGAGAATTAGTGAACATTCCAGAAACTGGCTACCACTCACCCATAATCCCAAATCAAGAGATTCCCATCAACGTCTCGAATTCTTTGTTGTGGATCCTGGTAAGAGAGAATTCTTCCCATCACACCACTTCCCCATTCTATCGATCTTGGGGTCCATGTCCATAGATCCCTCAAAGTTGCCACCCAAGTTGATGGGGTTGTTAAGTTTTACGGTGTGTTGGCTTTCATTAGCAGGGGGATTGAGTTCAACAGCCCCAAGGTTAAGCTGCAGCGCTATAAAGCCCTGGTTAGACCACACTTGGAATATTATGTTCAGTTCTGATTGCCTCATTATAGGAAGGATGTGGAAGTTTTAGAGAGGGTGCAGGGGAGATTTACCAGGATGCTGCCTGGGTTGGAGGGTGTGTCTTATGAAGAAAATTTGAGGGAGCAAGAGTTTTCCTCACTGGAGCAAAGAGGATGACAGATGACTTGATAGAAATGTACAAGATGATGAGAGGCAAAGATAGAGTGAATAGCCACTGACTTTTTCCCAGGGTGGAAATGACTGTCACGAGGGGACATAATTTTAAGATGATTGGAGGAAGGTTTAGGGAAGATGTCAGAGGTAGGTTCTTTACTCAGAGTGGTGGGTGTGTGGAATGCACTGCCAGCGGTGGTAGTGGAGTCAGAGACATTAGGGACATTTAAGGGACTCTTGGATAGGCACATGGATGATAGTAAGATGAAGGGTATGTAGGTTAGTCTAATCTTAGAGAAGGATAAAACATCAAGGGCCGAAAGGCCTATTCTGTCCTATGTTCTACTCAATATCAGTGACCTCTCCTGATCTAGATCTGTTCTTCTGATAAGTTCCAAATGCTGCACTGTACACGCTCTTTATCTTCCCGATGGTGAACTGAGGACTTGTTTTCCACTTCTAACACATTGTTCCTGAGACATCGGTCTTGATATCTCTCACCTCCTTCAGGCTTACCACTCCTGAGAAAGACCAGACTTGGTAAGTTGACAACCTATTCTTCACCTATGAAAACCTACCCTAAGATCTAACAACCACAGTGAGATAAATCAATCTAATGTTAAAGCACAAACAATAATGCAAACATCTCTAAATTACACAAGCACCAAAAAGCTTTGATAGTATTTTAGAACCCTAGTATTAGTAAGAGAGCTGGATTCTGATACAGGGAAGTTCTCTCATCTAACCATGTGCAATGGTTAGATAAGAGAAGAATGGATACGACTAGCCTGTGACTCACTTGCTCACATTCAACTTACAAACAACCAAAGAGAAGTACGTAGAGAATCTGAGTTTTCTAACCAGGTGAGAGTACCATAGGAAAAACACTTATTCTCCTCAGCCAGCAGGTGAATATAGCAATGCTTTGAAAGTTGGTTGAAGTGACTCCCTTGAGCATAGTGTGCAGTGGAACTCCTATAAAGCTGGTCTAGAGCACAGCCACAAAACAACTGGAAGAAGTTCTCACTCTCCTGGTAATTCCACATCCACAACCTACTTTAATAACTTTTCATCAGTGGTTGCTTTTCTCAATGTTTTAATTCTGTACTAAACCATGAATCAGATTTAAGGTACTTTCCCCTGAAATAACCAACATTGAATCAACATAAAACTCCCAACCCCTTTGACGGAAACAATATGAAACCTCAGCACTCTTTTGTCTACAAAGAACTAAAGCAAATACTGAGGGAAGCCAAATATAATCTGCACTCAGTTGAGACTTCAAGATTCATCACAGCACTTGAGCACATAACAACCAGATTGAAACTCCAGCGTTGTCCTGACCGAGGTATGTGTTTTGGATAAGGGTAAAACCAAACCACATTTGACCCTTTCATAAAAGATTGAGTGGCATGATTTGAAGTGGATGGGTGTTTTCTCCCAGGTATCCTGGTTCATGGTTAACCCTCAACCAATATCACAGAAACAGATGGCCTGGTCATCATCGCATGGTGGGAAGCTGCTGTATATAAGGTACTACCACATTCTAACAACGACATGTCAACACTTCATTCGAGACATCCGAAAATCTGCTGTCTCAAATCAAATTTTTATTACTGATTACTGTAACATTAATATCATCCATGGTTTCATTGCTGATGGTAATTTTGTTAAATTAACATCGTGGGTTTCCTCCAGGTGCTCTGGTTTCCTCCCACAATCCAAAGATGTGTTAGTCAGGTGAACTGGTCATGCTAAATTGCCCATTGTGCCCAGGATGTGTACGTTAGGTGCATTAGTCAGGGGTAAATGTAGAGTTATGGGGTGGGGTACTCTTCAGAGTGTTGGTGTGGACTTGTTGGGCTGAAGGTCCTGTTTCCACATGGTAGACATTCCATGATTCATGATTCTATGAAATAGTGTCCCTCATTTAATATCACTCTCTTTGGCATTTTCAATATGCTGATCACCTCCTCTACTGTGATACAGAGCAATTATTCAGCTTACCCACTATTCCTTTCAGTGCCAATATCAATCCTCTCTCATCAGTGTTTTGAGGAAGTGCTGCTCCCCAGTGTCCTGGTCAATATTTGTCCCTCAAAATAATAGCACAACTAGTTACACATTGTGACAACACAGACAGTTGCATTGTCTACATTACAATTCTTCACTGGCTCGGAAGATCTTTTGTAACTCCAGCGTCCTTGAAAGATGCTATATAAATGAAAATATAATGTATGGAATGTAGGGTGGCATGGTGGCTCAGTGGTTAGCACTGCTGCCTCACAGCACCAAGGACTTGGGATTGAATCCAGCCTCGGGTGACTGTCTGTGTGGAGTTTGCACATTTTCCCCGTGCCTGCGTGGGTTTCCTCTGGGTGCTCCGGTTTCCTCCCAGAATCCAAAGATGTGCAGGTCAGGTGAACTGGCCATGCTAAATTGCCTGTAGTGTTCAGAGATGTGTAGGCTAGGTGCATTAGTCAGGGGGAAAGGGAGGATAATAGGGTAGGGGAATGGGTCTGGGTGGTGTGGACTTGTTGGGCCGAAGGGCCTGCTTCCACACTGTAGGGATTCTATATATATCTATATATGAATGTGACTTATACATATATTTTGATATTACTTGTGTTAAAGTTTGGATTTTGAAGTAATGGTGTATTTTTTTTCCCTGTGTGAAGGAATTAATAATTGATGAATGCTTCTGTAGCCATGGTGACTTTTATTAGAAAACAGTTTGACAGGTCTAGTCTTCAGACAGATGGGTTTTTATTTAACTTAAGAGGGTGTACGACCTAACAAAGTAAACAATTGTGCTTCAAAGCCTCTGTTAGAAAATTTCAGGACTTTTTTTTTAAGCTTAAGGGAAGTTGCGCAGAAGTTTAATTACTTAATGCTTATCCCAAAAAGCAGAGACGACAGTTTGATTTGTTAATATTAGACTAAAGAAATACTGATAACCCCAGACCAGTGTTGGGATAAAATCCTGAAGTTATTTGAAGCTGAGACTATTTAAGCTCAGATGTATCATAGCTCCAGGAATAAACTACCAGATTTTCCTATATGGAAGGTAAAGTCTAATTAAATCCATTGAGTTGTTAGGCAAAGGGATTTTCTGGCCAGGAATACTTTGGAATCTATCAACAACTGGTTTGAGAATTAATCGGATCATATTTAACCATGCATCGCAAAGTATGCAAGTTTGTTATTATAAGTAAATAGACTATGTGTTGCTGGAAAAACGCAGGTCAGGCAGCATCCAAGGAGCAGGAGAATCGATGTTTCGGGCATGAGCCCTTCTTCAGGAATGAGGAAAGTGTGTCCAGCAGGCTAAGATAAAAGGTAGGGAGGAGGGACTTGGGGGAGGGGCTGTGAATTTGTGGCGGATCTGGAACCTGCACCTCCACACACATCATTTACTGCATCCGCTGCACCTGATGTGGCCTCCTCTATATTGGGGAGACAGGCCGCCTACTTGCAGAGCGTTTCAGAGAACACCTCTGGGTCACCCGGACCAACCAACCCAACCACCCCGTGGCTCAACACTTCAACTCTCCCTCCCACTCCACCAAGGACATGCAGGTCCTTGGACTCCTCCATCGCCAGACCATAGCAACACGACGGTTGGAGGAAGAGCGCCTCATCTTCCGCCTAGGAACCCTCCAACCACAAGGGATGAACTCAGATTTCTCCAGTTTCTCATTTCCCCTCCCCCCACCTTGTCTCAGTCAAATCCCTTGAACTCAGCACCGCCTTCCTAACCTGCAATCTTCTTCCTGACCTCTCCGCCCCTGCCCCGGCCTATCACCCTCACCTTGACCTCCCTCCACCTATCGCATTCCCAACGCCCATCTCCCAAGTCCCTCCTCCCTACCTTTTATCTTAGCCTGCTGGAAACACTTTCCTCATTCCTGAAGAAGGGCTCATGCCCGAAACGTCGATTCTCCTGTTCCTTGGATGCTGCCTGACCTGCTGCGCTTTTCCAGCAACACATTTTCAGCTCTGATCTCCAGCATCTGCAGCCCTCACTTTCTCCCCTAAGTAAATAGACTACTCTACTGCATTTTATCTTCATTTCTTTTGTGAAATAAGCCTCGATTTTATTCTTTAAAAACAAATCTGCAACATTGTGTGATTATGTTTCAGTGAGAAACCACCTTGTCAACTCTAAAACAAGACAGAATTTAATCCAACAAGCCATTTTTTAGACTGGGATCAAATTGTTCAGTAATAATACCACTTGGGTTCGTAACAATTGATACAGCCATGTGCATGAGAGGGAGCGAGGGGGTGTGTGTTTGCAAGAAGGAGTGAGAGAGCACGAGAGACAGTGAGAGAGAGAGAGAGAGAGAGAGAGGGAGACAGACAGAGATAGAGAGAGAGAGACAGAGACAGACAGAGATAGAGAGAGACAGACAGAGATAGAGAGAGAGACAGACAGAGATAGAGAGAGACAGACAGACAGACAGAGAGAGAGAGAGAGAGAGAGAGAGAGAGAGAGAGTATTTATTGAAGAGTGAGTGTATGGACATGTGCGTGCATGAGTGTTTGCATGTGAATGAGACAGCATGAGAATGCATGCATGCAAGAGCACGCGCACACGAGTAAGCATACAAACATGCAAGAGTATGAAAGTGTATTTGCGTGTGTCTGCGCACATACATGTGCATGCGTGTATCTTGACCCCAATTCTTAGGCAGAGAAGTGAAAAAGAACGTAAATTATTTATCAGGACAAAGTATATAGGGGATAATGTCAGCTAAAACTTATCATGGAAACGTTACAAACATGCACAACAAGTTCCTTCATTAGATTTTACCAAATACAAAGAGCGAACTGATATCATGATCCTCAGTGTATTAAAGCAGTCTTCATTCAGTATAGAATAAGAAGCCTGTTTTTTTTCTCCCCTGTACATTTTGAGAGAGGGAATACAAAGGCTAGCTATTAGCAGCACTGGATTAGAATGCTCCAAGTCCCAAGGCAGTGTTTATCAGAACTCCAGAACATTAGGTATCACAGTTCCATCAACGATACGTGACACTACCCTCATTCAATATTAAAGAGGAGTCACAGTTTAACTGTCAGCGAAAAGTCAAACCTGCCAGTGATCAAATTCATGACATGTTAACTCCAGTGCTGCTGATCCCAACGGTAGCTATAGGAGAACATCGCTGACATTCACTCTCAAAGACCGTAGGGCTGTTATTGGAGAAGTCATCACTGACATTACAAGAATCCAGTTGTCAGGCCATTATCAGAGTGCTGTGTGGGGGAACAGGGTGAGTGAATCAGTAGCAGAGGTCAGAGTCCAGGCAATGCCAATGGGAAGATAATGGTCAATGCGTTCACTATCTCTATAGTCAATACTCTGATGTAGACCATAAGGTACTGCGATTTTTAAAAAATTAACTTTCAGCCCTATTAATTTCTCCAGTACAATCTTCTAATACTAATTTCCTTCTGCTCCTCTTTGTTCCCAGCCATTTGGATTTTCAGTTCAGAGATATTATGCATCTTCCCTCTTAAAAGAAAACCACTAACTAATCCTTTCTCTACTCCCCATTATGAATTTTGACTGTGCTTGTAGTGGACACATGTTTAGTACAGCCAAATGTTACCATGACAATCTATTTTTGTGTTTCTTTGAGTGAGATTGCATTGATATCCTACCCTCCCTTTATCAGTTTCTTGGACTTCATTTCCTGTATTCTAAAAACCACCCAGTCATTGGACTTCCTGCTATTTCTTGCCACTTTATAAGCCCTCTCTTCTAATCTTGTTTAACCCTTAGCTTCCTTTATCAGCTGCAGCCGACTAACTGTTTTTGTAATCTTGCATCTTGAAGAAATGTACAGTTGCAGTAGGTCATGTTATAGATAGTTAAGGATTGTCCAATTCTCATAATGAGGGAATACGGTCTGGGTGGGGGATGGGAGGGATCCAGGGTGGACAGTGGGTGGTGGGGGGAGGGAGAACACATTGCTGATCTAACCTCCAGGAGTCTGGATTGAATTCAGGTGATGAAGTGGCAATGGGAACCTGTCACCAGGCACCCATCTACATGAGAGATATTTCCTTGCTGCACCTCCTCAGGATCATCCATACCCTGCTCTGGGAGCCACTGCTGAATCAGTGATTGGCAGTGCTTAAACCAATTGTGCCAACATGAGCAGTTGCTGATCCAGGTAGGGCGCTTGGGCCTTCTCTAGGGCTTTCCTTCATACACCTGGATAAAGGTAAGCAATGGCAGGAATGGGGGGTGAGGGGGGCACACATGATAAAGAAAATCAGATTGACACTTACAGAATACAGAAAGGCCTGGATAAAGTGGATGTGAAGATGGTGTTACCACTAGTAGGAGCGACTAGGACTGGAAGGGACAGTCTCAGTGAAGGGGTGACCTTTGGAACTCGGGTAAGGAGGAATTTCTTCAGCCAGAGGCTGGTCAATCGATGGAACTCATTGTCACAGAGAACTGGGAGGCCGAGTGTATTTAGGACAGAGATAGTCAGTTCTTGATTAGTATGGGGATCAATGGATATGGGGAGAAGGCAGGAGAATGAGGTGGAGAAGCCTATCAGCCATGATCAAACGGTGGTGCAGACTCGATAGGTTGAATTACCTAATTTTTCTCCTCTATCTTATGGTCACTGAAGAGGCACGGAGTTTAGCAGGGGAGATGATCTCTTTAGCAGGCCCCCTTGCTCCCTCTCCTTCCAATGTTGGAACCTTTAATCAGACACCAGGCACCTTTGAACAAGAGAATCACCTGGAAACCCAACAGACCATACTCCAAGTACAGACAGCCACCATCCATTATTGAGTTAACATTAGCAGCCACAGGGAATGGTCCTTAAGTGGGCATTAATCACCCAGTTAAGGGCCTCAACAGCATCAGAGCTGGGAAGGCTGCCTTCACGTTTTCCTGAAACTCATCTAAATCATATGGAGGTAGCAGGATCTTCACCTTGCACACTCCAACATTATCAAACAGTGTCACAAACCCCACCTCCCCCACCACAAACATGCCTCCAGAATCGGCACGGAATTCAGCTCTTTGTAGCTCAACGCTGTGGAGCAAGGAGTAGACTTTCCAGTGTTCAAGTCACTACATACACAAACTGTAACAGGAGCTGCACCAACTGTGAAATATTTATCTGCCTTCAGATAAGTGGCCAGTATCAGATCTACATGTGCAGCTCTTTATTTCATTAGGAGGTTGTCAACAGAACCTGATTTTCTCCAGTCCTTATCAATTAAATATCACGGTTTTAAAACTCAGATCTGACTGGAAAGGGGGCTCATATCAGGCTCTTCAGATTAAAATTGTTCTTGAACAAGCCACTCAAATTCTTCAAGTATAAAGTGTTATTGTGGGTATTGGGTCCTAGTGATCCCTTTTAGGAGACATGTGGAACATTCCTGCTCCAGTCTTCCTCAGACCCTGACTCTCAACACTTGCTCTGGTACAATGATGAATATTGACAGACTGGCCTGCTCACCCGGAATCTGAATAATTTGTTAACTTGGCTTTCCATTAGCTCACCTACACCTGATCCATCTCCCACTCTTTCCTTCCTCGATTTCTGGGGATAGGATACAGACCGAGCCACTGACTCCCATAATTACCTGACTACACCGACCCATGAGCTGCTTCCTGTAAGCATTCCATTCCATTCCATTCCATTCCATTCCATTCGCCCAGTTTCACTGCCCTGGACCAAGCTGCTGTGGTGCAACCTTCCACAACAGTGTACCCCGACATATATTCCTCTCATCTCACCTGAAGATTACCTCCTGAACACAATCACGGATGACAGGATCCATACCTATGAATAATCTATTACTTACAGTTCCAGTCTCACTCATTCCTCTGCCTCTCACCTTACCAGTCTTCACATTCAATTCACCTTCCTCTGCCAGTCTCAACTTCAAAGTAGTGCCACTATCAAACACATCTTTCTTTCCTCTTTCAGCCCTGAGTGGCTATTCCTGCTATGTGAGATGATGCTGTCACTTTAACAAGATTATTTTATCCTTGGGTTTTTAAGAGGCATCATAAAGGCAGAGGTGCTGAAATGTCTGGAAATGTTAACAATGGCAGGGGAGTGGCCAGTTTGCCCAGTTCAGGTTTCTTTCTAGTTTGGTTTACTTGTAGCAGAGAAGCTGCCAGTAGCTGTAGCAGAAGCTACTGCAATGCAAAAAAAGGTTCCATGCTTCAGCAGATGATTCTTGACTGGCTTTTCTGTCTGAAATCCCTCTTGCATGCAAGAACTAAATTTACCTTTTGCCGAGGGATGTTTTTCTGGAACGTTACGGGAATTGGAACAGCTCCTTAGTTAAGTTGCATGTTGGGTCAGTTAAGTTTTCCTAAATTCTGTTCCTTTTGTTTGTGTTTCGATTGTAGTATTTAAATAAACTCAGTTTTGCTTAAAGCTGAGTGGTTTGACCAGCTGCAACACATCTGGAATATCCACTTCACATCTGCCTTTAAAATAAGAAATGTTAGGGTCTGAGCTACCTTTTTCAAATATTTTGAGGGGGTCTGGCCTGGTCCATAACGTATGCCATTCTGGTTCATTTCTTCTAGGTGCAGCAACAGCTTGTGTGTCGAGTTTACATACTCACTGCTCACAACGTGATCTTCTCTTCGTTGGGAAGTCCTAACTCAGATTGGGTGACTGCTTTGTGGTACACATCCCCTTGTTCTGTCGTGGCTTGGCGTTTTTGCTGTTTTTCTTGCTCTGATATTAACATATTTGTTTTCGGAATCCTGCACTGTTTCAACAAAGCCAACATAAACCCAAGGCATTGATGTGCATCTTCTGATGAGGCACTTCCATGCTTCCAGAATCCACAATGTTTAATAGTTCCAAACAGTTACACTCGGGCCCTCATTTTATATCCTTTTCTCTGCACAGTTTGGCTTTTGTTTTTTTCTGTCAGCAGTACATCTGCTCTCGACTTATTGTTTCTTCCTTGTCCTATTCTTGTTCCCTTTGGTCCTGTCAGACTGTTTCTGTCAGTCAATCTCTCTTGTCTCCACCTTCTAGAGTCAGAGATGTACAGCATGGAAACAGACCCTTCGGTCCAACCTGTCCATGCCGACCCAGATATCCCAACCCAATCTAGTCCCACCTGCCAGCACCCGGCCCATATCCCTCCAAACCCTTCCTATTCATATACCCATCCAGATGCCTTTTAAATGTTGCAATTGTAACAGCCTCCACCACTTCCTCTGGCAGCTCATTCCATACACATACCACTCTCTGCGGGAATAAGTTGCCCCTTAGGTCTCTTTTATATCTTTCCCCTCTCACCCTAAAACTATGCCCTCTAGTTCTAGACTCTCCCACCCCAGGGAATATACTTGGCCTATTTACCTTATCTATGCCCCTCATGATTTTATAAACGTTTACAAGGTCACCCCTCAGCCTCCGATGCTCCAGGGAAAACAGTCCCAGCCTGTTCAGCCTCTCCCTGTAGCTCAAACCCTCCAACCCTGGCAACATCCTTGTAAATCTATTCTGAACCTTTCAAGTTTCACAACATTTTTCTGATAGGAAGGAGACCAGAATTGCACGTAATATTCCAACTGTGGCCTAACCAATGTCCTGTACAGCCGCAACATGATCTCCCAACTCCTGTACTCAATACTCTGACCAATAAAGCATACTAAATACCTTCTTCACTATCCTATCTACCTGCGACTCTACTTTCAAGGAACTATGAACCTACACTCCTAGGTCTTTTTGTTCAGCAACTCGCCAGAGAACCTTACCATTAAGTGTACAAGTCCTGCTCTGATTTGCTTTCCCAAAATGCAGCGACTTGCATTTATCTGAATTAAACTTCATTTGCCACTTCTCAGCCCATTGGCCCATTTCAACAAGATCCCGTTGTATCTCACCCTTCCTTTATCCTCAACCCAACCTCAAACCGATTCCATCTTTAATTTTGTCCAGTTCCCACCTGATCATCAGCCTGAAACACTAACCCACTCCACAGATTCTGCCAGAGTTTTTCAGCATTTTCTGTTTTTATTTCAGATTTCCAGCATCCACAACTTTCTGCTCATCAATTCCCAAGGTATAGGTTCCTGATAAAAACCAACTATCCCACTACTTACTCAGGACTTGAAATCAAAACCTTACTTTGAAACCTGGTTGAATTTCATAAAATCTAATAGGTTTGTTACTTGACATTAACTTGTTCAAACTCCGAAGACTGAAGTGGATACGGCCAACAATGGGCATGGTTGCGAAGATAGAAAGGACCTGATGGCATGAAAGATGATTCTCAAGCCTTGGCTTTCTTGACATAAACAGAAAATAGCAAGCAACTAGCAAGATTTATCTCAGACTCTCATCTGGCAACACCTCACTTCCTTTCTGGGTAAATTGGCTATTGGCCAGATTCTATCGCAAGAACAACACTGGAACTGCTGATGCACATTACCATCATTCCTATAAAACTGATAGCAATTTCTGGAGGACATTTAGAAGTAGTTAAAAGAAAAGATCCAGATGCTGGGTTATAGTCTCAAGATCCATTAGCACTCACTAAACTAACCAGACCCTGCCCCTTCAACACTGTTAGTCTCATTGCAAACATAATGAAACAGTCAGACCTTGCTGAAGGTATGTAAGGGAATATAACTGGGATTTAAATGACATACTAAATTCATAATTACTGTTAAAATGCACGACAGGATCTGCAGTCTAACTTTATTATTTCTGTAACGTACAATTTCTCCAATTTTTAAGAATGAAGCGTTTTCAGTATCAGTTTCTATCTCAACCTTGTACTTACAGCTCAATCAGGTATTTCACTCTGTGAAACTGTAAAAAGTGAAGGACTGGGGGTGGGGCCAACACTAGGGGACACATTTTTATGGTGAGAGAAGAAAGTTTTAAAAACTGCACATTGCTTCCTGCTTTGCTGTCTCTGTAAATAATTAAATGGATTGACTGCTTATCCTGCTTGATGACACGACTGTCGCCTGGCCCCTGGACGTGGCACCAGATTCAAACTGATACCAGGAATAGGGAAATCTATGATGGAGACACTGCTTGATTTATGTGGGTGTTTCTTCCGGATTAATGGCACATGCTACTACCTTGCTTAATGATAAGGCCTTGGGTAATGTTGTAGAAGAGAAAGACTTGGGGGCTCAAATATATAATTCTTTGAAACTTAAGTCACAGGGTGGTTAAGTTTAGCACACATGCCTTCATGGCTCAGATCTTTGAGTATCGGAGTTGGGACATCATGTTGAAGGTTGTACAGGATGTTGGAGAGGCCTCTTGTGCCGGTGGTGGGGGGGGGGGGCCAACATGAGGGAACACATTCTTATTATGGTGAGAGGAGAAAGTTATAAAAAGGACATGAGGGTCAACTTATTTTTTGCACAGAGCATCATTCATGTGTGGAATAAGCTGCCAGAGGAAGAGGTGGATGCAGGTACAGTTACAACATTTCAAAGACATTTGGATAAAGTACACAAGTTACAAAAGGTTTGCAATGATAAGGGCTAGGAGCAGGCAGGTGGGACGAGTTTAGTTTGGGAACATTTGGCCTGAATGGTCTGTTTCCACGTTGTATGACTCGGTGACTGCAAAATCAGGGACTAAGGTCTGCTCGCTGAGCTGTGGGTTTGATATCCAGATGTTTCATTACCTGGCTAGGTAACATCATCAGCGGCGACCTCCAAGTGAAGCGAAGCTGTTGTCTCCTGTTTTCTATTTATATCTTTCTCCTGGATGGGGTTCCTGGGGTTTGTGGTGATGTCATTTCCTGTTCGTTTTCTGAGGGTTGATAGATGGCATCTAGATCTATGTGTTTGTTTATGGCGTTGTGGTTGGAGTGCCAGGTCTCTGGGAATTCTCTGGCATGTCTTTGCTGAGCCTGTCCCAGGATAGATGTGCTGTCCCAGTCGAATTGGTGGTTTTTTCCATCCGTGTGTAGGGCTATGAGGGAGAGAGGGTCGTGTCTTTTTGTGACTAGCTGGTGTTCATGTATCCTGGTGGCTAACTTTCTTCCTGTTTGTCCTACGTAGTGTTTGTGGCAGTCCTTGCATAGAATTTTATAGACGACATTGGTTTTGTCCATGGGATGTACTGGGTCTTTTAAGTTTGTTAGTTTTTGTTTGAGTGTGTTGGTGGGTTAGTGTGCTACTAGGATTGCGAGGGGTCTTAGTAGTCTGGCTGTCATTTCTGAAACTTCTTTGATGTATGGTAAGGTGGTTAGGGTTTCTAAGTTCCAGAAATCAGTATCTCATCTATTAGCTATTCATATTGCTTCATTGGTGATACTGCTAATTGAAGCATCACTGTGTAGAGTACAAACAAATGTGTGCACAAAAAGTATGTCTGCGCACTTTCACTGCGCAAATGACCACGCGCGCACCCCATCACGTATGCGCACGCACACAACAGGCACTCCATCACACATTCATTCACTCAACCAGATGGAGACCATGCAAAGAACATGACTGATCTTCTGTTCCTGTCTTCTGAAATGTCGAACTAGAGAGCACAGGTTTAAGGTGCAAGGGGAAAGATTAAAAAAGGACCTGAGGGGTAACTTTTTCACGCAGAGGGTGGTGCTTGTATGTAATGAGCTGCCAGAGGAAGTGATGGAGGCTGGTGCAATTACAATATTCAAAAGACATCTGGTTGGGTATATGAACAGGAAGGATTTAAGAGGGCTATGGGCCAAAGGCTGGCAAATTGGACTAGGTCAGGTTGGGAGGTCTGCCTGGTGCAGATAAGCAGGACCACAGGGACCTGCTTCTGTGACTACATTATTTTATACTAAAACCTTTCATGTTACCAAGAAAGGTGGAACTTGCCTATTCTGCAAGACCCCACTGTCTAATGCACTGTCTGTCTTTCAGCACCTGTGCACAATTTTACTGAGTCAACAAGTTGCAAAGTCAAAGAACCTAGGATTTTAGCTCATTCCATGAGGAGTTTTAGTAATTAAAGAAAGTGTGCACATCTAGGCGGTGTGACAAATGGTCAGCCCCAATACTACAGCTGTAATTAAGAACTCAAAACATGCGCCAAGCCACTCACCTGCAACTGGAGAAATGGAATATTGAAAAATTTGTGCAAATACTTCAGGCCAAAGCCATTCCGCATTGATGATTCTGCATAGCGAATATAGGATGATCTCGGCAACCTAACAGTCAAAGAAAAGGCAAAAGGATGAATTCAGATTCTAGCAAAAGAGGATTAAAAAGATAATAAAGAGAGAAAATAAACTATGAGGGCAAACCAGTGAGGAATGTAACAACTGGTACTAAGAGTTTCTTTAAGTTTTCAAAAGTCTTTGGATTCTGGAGAAGAAATGGAAGTTTAGAGAAGTAACAATGGGACACACTACTTAAAGGGACAGAGGCAAAAGGTAGTCAACTATGGGCCAATTAGACTAATATTCAAGTGCTGGAGAACTGGTGGAATCGATTATTATGTATAGTAGCCCCCCCCCACCCCGGTAACTGCAGGGTATATGTTCCAAGTCCTACCATGGAAGCCAGAAACTACAGATAGGATCAAACCCATTCATGTAACTGGGAAACGTACCTTCCCAGTAGCCCCCTGGTCCTGGAACATTCCGTATAATATGTTTAGACCGAGGTAAACCGCGGGTAACTAACTGTGGAAATCGGACCCGTGGATTCGGGTGGGGGGGGGGGGGGGGGGGGAAAGAGGGCGGTCACCCTGTAATAACAGAACATTGGAAAATCACAATCTAATTACCCAGAGTCAGCATGACTTCATAAAAGGGAACTTGCGCTTGGCTGGTTTACGAGAGTTTTCTAGTCAATCTAAACCAGAGTGGAGAGAGGGGAACCAGTACACGTGTTGTATTTGGAATTCCTGAAGGCGTGCGCCAAGGTTCCTCACAAAAAGTTTATGTCATAAGATAACAAACCACCATGTTGAGGTAGCATATTTGCATCGATACAGAATTGGCCACTGGGCAGGAAAAAAAAATGAGTGGAGATTAGGTGTTCTTTTTCAGGTTGGTAAACTGTAACCAGTGGGGTCCTGCAGGAATGACTGGGACCAGAACTATAAATAATATATATTAATGATTGGAAAGAAGGAAGAGAATTACTGTAGACAAATGTGCAGTTGACACTAAATTAGGTGGAAAGGCAGGTTGTGAGAAGGATACAAGAAGCTTCCAGAGGGGTATTAATAAGTTAAGTGGACAAAAAGTTGGCAAACTGAGTATAATATGAGAAAATGTGAAGCTACTCATTTTGGAAGAAAGAACACATTATCTCAATGGAGAAAAACTGCAGAAAGCTGAACAACAAAGGGACTTGTGAGGATTTGTACGTGCAACATAGAAAGCTAGTACATAGGTACAGCAGATAATCAGGAAGGTTAATGGAATGTTGATCCTTATTTTAACACAGTTGGAATGTAAGAGTAGGGAAGCCTTACTTCAACTGTGCAAGGTACTGGCGAGACCACATCCAGAGGACTGAGACCAGTTTTGGTCCCCTTATTTAAGGGAAGGTACCATTTCATTGGAGACAGTTCAGGGAAGATTCACAGGATGACCCCTGGTATTGCCTTATGAGCAAAGGCGAAATAAGTTCCAAACTGGAGTTAAAGTCACAGTTAACATAAATTTCTCAGAGCAATGCCTTGACCAGAGTCAACCTGCCTTGTCTAAAATTAGATTGGATTTGGCAATCACTGAAGTATTCTGCATGGTTTTGCCTCCAACCAAAGTTCACTTGCCAGCCAATCAGCACACACTTCTCATACAACATAAATATCGTTTTCCCCTGGAATTGGTATGCTTCTGAAATGTCCCGATAAATCAAAGACAAAAAGCTGTGTCTTTTTTTTCAACAAAGTAAAATAATTGAAAGTTTGACTGTCTGGATATAAGTTCCAGGAGTCTCCAGGAACTATTAGGACCGTTACTTTTCTTGCTGTTTGAGAAATATCATGGTTTTAATAAAGTTATGACCCCCCCCCCCCCCCCCCCTTAATGTTATCACTGGACAGGCCAGATCTCAGGCCAAAATCTGGTTTGGTAGATAACTTTTTTTTTAAACTTAACAAGGTAGTCTCTCACTGAGACAGAAGTACACAATGCTGCAGACTTTGTCTTAACAATAAAATTTGTTTATTTAGTGGAAGAAACAAAGATAAAATAGAATAAGCTAGTTTATTTATTTTAACAAATTCAAAGTTTTAAAGAAAGCAAAAGTGAGAATCATAGAACTTTACCGTACAGGAGGTCATTCAACTCATTGTGTTTGTACCCAAAAGAGCTCCCCCAGCTTGTCCCATCTCCTCAGCACTCTAAATTCATCACCTTGCAATACACACACAGCTCGCCTCTGGAATCTCTGATGGAATCCGCCTCCACCACTCTCCCAGGCAGCACGCTCCAAATCCTAACAACTCAGTAAAGACCTCTCTTTTCATCTTATTCCTAGCTCTTTTGTTGACAATCTTGAAATTGTGACTTCTGGCTCCTGACATGCCAAGTACTGGGAACAGAATATCCTTCATTACTTGTCAAAATTGTTCATAACTTTGAATACCTCAATAACGTCACCTCTGCCCCAAGGTGAAAAAGCACCCATTTCTCTAATCTTTCCTTTTATCTAAAATCCCCCAGTTAGTCCCACCAATCCCAAAATGGTCCTTTACAATTCCAAAATTAAAAGAAAATTCTTTGCATAGTACCCAACAGCAATCCAATACAGTACTCACACCAGAATCCCCTTCTCTTAATACCTCAATAGGTTTAAGGTAACTATAACATAATTGCAAGACCAGAACCTTTGACAGCTTACCCCTGTAGATAACATACACTTTGGTTTAAACAAACTTAGCTTCTAGCTCTCCACAGGATTTTATCCCACCACTGCTGGTCTGAGACTATCATGGATTCCATAATCTAGTTTCACTGTATTCTCCCCAAACCCCCAGGCAAAAACATCACAGAACTGCCCAAAACAATGAAAAACTTAAACAAAACCAAAACCCAGTCCAGAAATTTCTAACACAAACCTGAGGTACTACTGTCTACCTTGAGAATTCAAAATCCTAAAGTAAACCCCCAAAAAAAGTTCAGCTGCCAAAGTAGCCCTCAGAAATGGTTTTAAAAGAAATCACCATGGCTACAGAAGTACCTAGGTTAATTAACTTCAAATGTACAGAAACTAATGCAAAAATCAAAAACCAAACTTAATGATTTTAAAAACATATAAAATCATAGAATAGGCAGCACCATTTTGAAATTTACAGATAATATGAAACATAACAGGAATAGAACTGTTCGGAGACTCCAGGAGCATTTGGACAGACAAAATGGCCAGATAGATGGCAGGTGCAATTTAATATCAATAAATATGAAGAGATGCATTTTCGGCCGAACAATGTGGAAAGCCAGTACAATCTAGATTAGACAGGCAGGAGGCTGGAAGAAAACAGCAAATCAGACAGCATCAGGAGGTGGAGAAGTCAATATTTTGAGTGCAACCCTTCTTCAGGAGTCGGGGTGGGTGAGGGGGGAGCTGCAGATAAAGGAGGTGATGGAGGCAGGATGGTGAAGTGGGGACAGGTGAAGACAGGTAGAGGGCACGACCTAGTTGGTCAATGGGAGGAATGAATCCAGTTTGGGGAGGTGTGTGTGTGTGGGGGGGGGGGGGGGGGGGGGAAGGTGTATGGAAGGGAGCTGGGAGGGGTTGGGGAGGGAGTCTGCCTATTTTGAGGTAGTATAATCTAGATTGCATTATCTTCAGGAGAATCAAAAACAGAAGAGACTGGGAATGAAAATCCAGAAGTTCTCAAAGAAAGAAGGGCATGTTGGTAAGGCAATCAAAACATTATATTGATATTTTCTATACAAGGGACTGAAACACAAAAACAAAGAGGTCATATTAAACATTTACAAATCACTGTTTCAGGCTCAGCAGGAATACTATGCACAGTTCTGAGCAGCACACTTTAGAAAGGATTTGAAGGCTTTGGACAGGGTGCCCAGAAGATTTAACCAGGAGGTTCAGTTTTGTACAGAACTTACAGCAGATTAAAGGGAGATACAACCGAGTCATTCCAAATTCAGGAGTTTTGGGGATCAGCTAAGAGAATGAGAAATGACTATCGCAGAGTTGGATAGATATGGCACACAGCTTGAGAAAGTGAAGAAATCAGATTCCAAAGTAACACAAAAATAGTTAACTGTGTCCTGAAGCAGAATCACTTGGGGAACCAGGAGAAAACTTGAGAGAGAGATTAGCTAACTCATAACAGATCCAGCAAAGGTAATGAAGGCAAAATGGCTCGGTCATCTGCTCAGAGTTTCTACAATTCTACACAATGAAAGACTTAAGAAATGACGAGAAATTTAACTTTTGAAGTTTCTCACCATGGTGGGTCTGTTGAGGACCAATCAATACAGATTGATTACTCTGCTTACCAATAACACTAGTATTGTTGCATTAAGAGACCACCCAAGACAGTAAAAAGAGATCCAAGTGGACCTTGCCCTGGGATCCTCCACCACCATCAATAATAAGCTTCATGCACAATGTACTCCACACATTTACTGAGTTCTCTCGCCAGGTCAGAAATGATTTAGAACATAGAACAATACAACACAGAACAGGCCTTTCGGCCCTCGATGTTGCGCTGACCTGTGAACTATTCTCAGCTTGTCCCCCTACACAATCCCAAAATCGCCCATGTGCTTATCTAAGGATTGTTTAAATCTCTCTAATGTGGCTGAGTTGACCTCAGGCAGGGCATTCCATGCCCTTACCACACTACTGGCTTTGTTCCTCAAGTGATTGGAAGTTGAAGTGGGAAGTGTTCGGTTTCCATACCGTAGGGATTCTATGAAGGTGGACCATCCTCGCTCTTATCTTGTGAACAGTCAGAGCACCCAGCGGAGGAATATGAAACAGAATTCAGCCAAAACAGGAAAACCCCAGCAATGAATGACAAAGTAGGGGTTCTTCAAATGATCTTCAAAAACACTAGATGCCCATTCCAACAGTGAGCATCATGACCTGCAGCCAAATCACCCTGCTACGATGATGTTCCAGTCTAAAAGTAATAACTATATAACAACTGGGCATTCAGCCAAGAGTTAACATAGCAAGAGTCTCAGTGCAGGCATTGTGATTATGCAAGTAAGATGACTAATAAGTTTAATTCAATATTTAAAGAGCTCTCAAAAACAGATTGCGACAAAAGTACTCCTGAGAATTCAAATGGTTTATAACAGGTCATAAAATATGTAGGAACATTCCATCGGCACTCCAGCCAGTCTGACAGATCACTAGATCCAAAGAGAAACTGCAGAATTGAACCTTAATTCTGGGAAACTGCTCATCAGCCTGGGCGATGAACGTAAATACTTTATTTGTGAAGTAGTAGGTGCCAGCAGGGGTTAGCTAGACGTAAGCAGTTGCTAGGGGCAGAAAGAGACTGGATAAAAATGTATTGACAAAACAGGCAACTCATCATTCCCACAACCTAATTTATTCACTGGCAACTCCCAGCAACATCTGCTGAATAATGCTGCTTTTTTGAACTTTCAGAAACAAACTGAGTTGCAATGAGAGGGCAGAAGGGACCAGTGAGTGAAGCTTCTGAAAAGAGATCTCTAAAGAGCCGTGGTCATTGCTGTACTGGCTCTCAGCATACTGCCATCAATGTGGAGGGGGGAACAAAGAGAAGGAGAGGGCGCTCTATTGCATACAGCTAAATGCTAATCTTTCAGCACTTTGCACCATGGCGTATATCCTGTGTTTCAAGCTGGTAATAAATACAGAATGTTAATTTAACCACTCAGGACTTTGTGGGGATTCAGTCGCCTGAAAAGAGTGGCACTGGGAGCTATCATATTCTTAGCTCAAAAGACAGACTTTACTTTGAGAACAAAACCTCAGGACATCTCAAAGTGCTTCAGGGAGAGACTGAGCTTTAATAAAAACCAGAAAAAAAAACGCTGATGCTGGAAACCAGAAACAAAAATCGTTGGAAGAGCTCAGCAGGTCTGGAAGCATCTCTGGAGAGAAATCAGAGTTAATGTTTCAGGGACAGTGACCCTTCCACAAAATTGAGTTCTGGGGAAGTTCCTCAGTTTTGAGAAAGGGTCACTGGACCCAAAACATTAACTTTGATATCTCTCCACAGGTGCTGTCAGACCTGTTGAGCTTTCCAAACACTCTGTTCAGTTTCTGAACTTTAGCCACTGTTACAAAATGCAGCAGCCAGTTTAGAGAGAAAGACCTCACAATCAGCAATGTGATAGCGACAAGAGAACCTTGCCCCCCCTCAACGGTGTTGGTTGGGGGTTAATAATAGGACAGAACACCTGTTTCCCTGCTGTTAAATTATGTAGAGCTTCTCAGTCTAGATGCAACTCCCCCCTTCCCCTTCCCACTTCCTGCACAGATTTCCATGGGGACTGTCACATCAACAGGGAGAGTGTTACTTAACGTACAGCAAACTCTGAAGGCAATCAGAATGATCCAAATCCACAACTCCTGAAGGTGGTAGAAACTGATCCACCAATTCCCCAGTATCACCTTCTCCTAATCTTTGCAAGCTCCTAATCCATCTCCAACCTCCCTTTCCTTGAAGGTGTTGTCTCTCAAATATATGCCTGCCAGCCCCAGATATCCAAGTTTGAATCAGGTTTATATACATATATACATAAATGATTTGGATAAAGGTGTTGAGGAAGTTAGAAAGCCACAAAGGGATCAGTTCCATGTTTTACTTCTCTTTCAAGGCATACTGGGGACTCAAGGGTTAAACATTCCACTACCAAAGAGACTTACTGCAGTGCCAATTGCACGTCTGCCCCCTTATAGAGTAGGGAGAACATCTCAGTAGGGAGGCGGCTAGCTGAATCCTAGAGAAGGAATCCAGTGGAGCCACACACTCTGCAGCCTCAAGCCAAGATAGTTGTCCTCACCAGACATGACTGATAGCCTGTTAAACTGCCTCCTGCTCCCATTATCTTGCTTCCCCTCTGTATTACCATAGTTTTGTGAATCCCCCATTGAAAACAGGCAAAACCCTTCTGTTTTAATCTCTTCCCATTAACACATGATCATTAAGAATACAATACTCAGTCCCTGTAACCCATGCACTCGTTATCACAGGACATCGACATTCACCGGGCCTTGTAAAATCATAATTGCCCATCTTAAACAACGTAATGAACAATCAACCATGTGAGCTTTTGTAGTATTCCTATAAAAAGTACTGCCTGTGTGTGGAGAGCAGAAATTCCTGGAGAAGTGTCACCACAAGTAGACATACGACTACTTTTGGGGACACTGGGAATCTCTCACCGGCTGTCTGATAATTAAGCATCTGCTGTTGTACTGAAACTTGTGCCGTCTGGATTTGTGGAACAAAATACACATCAACAGGATAGGTGGTCTGATTACCAAATTTGCAGATGACACTAAGATTGGTGGAGTAGCAGATAGTGAAGAGGATTGTCAGAGAATATAGAGGAATATACACAGATGGGAGAGTTAGGGAGAGAAATGGTAGATAGTGTTCAATCCGGGTAAATGTGAGGTGATCCATTTTGGAAGGTGCAATTCCAGAGCAAACTATACAGTAAATGGAAAAGTCCTGAGGAAAATTATGTACAGAGAGATCTAGGCGTTCAGTTCCATCGTTCCCTGAAGGTGGCAACGCAGGTCAGAAGAGCAGTCAAGGAGGCATACGGCATGCTTTCCTTCATCGGATGGGGTAGCAGATTAGATTCACTACATTGTGGAAACAGGCCCTTCGGCCCAACCAGTCCACACCGACCCTCCGAAGAGTAATCCACCCAGACCCATTTCCTCATGACTAATTCCCCTAGCACTATGGGCAATTTAGCATGGCTAAGCCACCTAACCTGCACAGGACTGTGGGAGGAAACCGGGGTATCCAGAGGAAACCCACGCAGACACAGGGAGAATGTGCAAATTCCACACAGTCACCCGAGGCTGGAATCGAACCTGGGACCCTGGTGCTGTGAGGCAGCAGTGCTAACCATTGAGCCACCGTGCCGCCCCAACTCTTGTATTGAGTACAAGGGTTTGGCAAATCATGTCACTTTGTAAGTCTTTGGTTCGACCACTTTTGGAATTCTGCGTACAGTTCTCGTCACCACATTACCAAAAGGATGTGGATGCTTTGGAAAGGAGGTTCACCAGGATGTTGCCTGGTTTGAAGGGTGCTAGCTATGAAGAGAGGTTGAGTAGATTAGGATTATTTTCATTAGAAAGATGGTGGTTGACGGGGGAACCTGATTGAGGTCTACAGAATCATGAGGGGTATAGACATGGTGGATAGGAAGCAGCTTTTTCCCCAGACTGGGGGACACAATTACTAGGGGTCACGAGTTCAAAGTGAGAGGGGAAAAGTTTAAGGGAGATATGAGTGGAAAGTTCTTCAATAGACAATAGGTGCAGGAGTAGGCCATTCTGCCCTTCGAGCCTGCACCACCATTCAATATGATCATGGCTGATCATCCTCAATCAGTATCCTGTTCCTGCCTTATCTCCATAACCCTTGATTCCACTATCCTTGAGAGCTCTATCCAACTCTTTCTTAAATGAATCCAGAGACTGGGCCTCCACTGCCTTCTGGGGCAGAGCATTCCACACAGCCACCACTCTCTGGGTGAAGAAGTTTCTCCTCATCTCTGTCCTAAATAGTCTACCCCGTATTTTTAAGCTGTGTCCTCTGGTTCAGCACTCAGCCATCAGCGGAAACATGTCTCCTGCCTCCAGAGTGTCCAATTCTTTAATAATCTTATACATCTCAATCAGATCCCCTCTCAATCTTCTAAACTCAAGGGTATACAAGACCAGTCACTCCAATCTTTCAGCGTAAGGTAGTCCCGCCATTCCAGGAATTGACCTCGTGAACCTACGCTGCACGTAGCCAGAATGTCTTTCCTCAAATTTGGAGACCAGAACTGCACACTGTACTCCAGGTGTGGTCTCACCAGGGCCCTGTACAGCTGCAGAAGAACCTCTTTGCTTCTATACTCAATTCCTCTTGTTATGAAGGCCAGCATGCTATTAGCCTTCTTCACTACCTGCTGTACCTGCATGCTTACCTTCATTGACTGGTGTACAAGAACACCCAGATCTCTTTGTACTGCCCCTTTACCTAAATTGATTCCATTGAGGTAATAATCTGCCTTCCCGTTCTTGCCACCAAAGTGGATAACCATACATTTATCCACATTAAACTGCATCTGCCATGCATCTCACCACTCACCTAACCTGTCCAGGTCACCCTGTAATCTCCTAACATCCACCTCACATTTCACCCTGCCACCCAGCTTAGTATCATCAGCAAATTTGCTCATGTTATTACTAATACCATCGTCTAAATCATTAACATATATTGTAAAAAGCTGCGATCCTAGTATAGATCCCTGCGGTACCCCACTGGTCACTGCCTGCCATTCCGAAATGGAGCTGTTTATCACTACTCTTTGTTTCATATCAGCCAACCAATTTTCAATCTAAGTCAGTACTTTGCCCCCAATACCATGTGCCCTAATTTTGCTCACTAACCTCCTATGTGGGTTTTTAGCAAAAGCTTTCTGAAAGTCCAGGTACATTACATCTACTGGATCTCCCTCGTCCATCTTCAGAGTTACATCCTCAAAAAATTCCAGAAGATTAGTCAAGCATGATTTCCCCTTCATAAATCCATGCTGACTCTGACCTATCCTGTTACTACTATCCAGATGTGTCGTAATTTCATCCTTTATAATAGACTCCAGCATCTTTCCCACCACGGAGGTCAGACTAACTGGTCTAAAATTTCCTGCTTTCTCTCTCCCACCTTTCTTAAAAAGTGGTACAACATTAGCCGCCCTCCAATCCGCAGGAACTGATCACGAATCTATCAAACTTGGAAAATAATCACCAACGCATCCACGATTTCTCGAGCCACCTCCTTCAGTACCCTGGGATGTAGACCATCAGGCCCCGGGGACTTATCAATCTTCAGACCTAACAGTCTCTCCAACACCAAAAAAGGCAAATATAAATTCCCTTCAGTTCAGGTCCTTCAGCCACTGTTACCTCAGGCAGATTGCTTGTGCCCTCCCCAGTGAACACAGATCTGAAGTACCAATTCAATTCTTCTGCCGTTTCTTTGTCCCCTGTGATATATTCCCCTGTTTCTGTCTTCAAGGGCCCAATTTTAGTCTTAACCTTTTTTTTGCCTTTCACATACCTAAAAAAGCTTTTACTATCCTCCTTTATATTTTTGGCCAGTTTACCTTCATACCTCATTTTTTTTCTCTGTGTATTTCCTTCTTAGTAATCCTCTGTTGTTCTCTAAAAACTTCCCAGTCTTCCATTTTCCCGCTTATCTTTGCTATGTTATACTTTTTCTCTTTTGACTTTATATGTTTCTTAACTTCCCTCATCAGCCACAGCCACCCATGCCTCCTCCTAGGATCTTTCTTCCTTTTAGGAATGAACTGATCCTGCATCTTCTGCGTTATACCCAGAAATATCCGCCATTGTTCCTCCACTGTCATCCCTGCTAAGGTATTGCACCATTGAACTTTGGCCAGCTCCTCCCTCATAGCTCCATAGTTCCCTTTATTCAATAGAAATATTGTCACTTCTGATTGTACCCTCTCCCTCTCAAATTGCAGATTGAAGCTCATTGTATTATGGTCACGACGTCCCAATGGCTCTTTCACGCAGAGAGTAGAGGATGCCTGGAACGCGTTGCCAGTGGAGGTGGAGGAGGCAGAATGATAGCTTCATTTAAGATGTATCTAGACAGATCCATGAGTGGGCAGAGAGCAGAGGGATAGAGATCCTTAGAAAATAGGCAACAGGTTTAGGCACAGGATCTGAATCGGTGCTGGCTTGGAGGGCAGAAAGGCGTGTTCCTGTGGAATGTTTTTTATTCTTTGTTTCTGCCTCAGTACCACAACGGCTCAGTCAGAAATAGCATCCTGCGTGATGTTAATAAAGGTAAAGTTTCCTTCCTTATCCCGTGTGCAACTTTGACCTGGTGAACACCCCCTCCGTAGACCCTCCCCAGTGTCGCTCAGCTGGTTCCAATTGTCACCTTACAATCACAGCCAGAGGATCAGCTACAGTGGCCTCTTCCTGCTCCCACATTATTAATTTGAGCATCCCTGCAGAATCTATCCAAAGTTTACTTCAATGTCTCACGAACATGCTTCTCGGTGTCTTAATCCAAAACCCAAGCATTACAATCAACATGTACACCGATGAAACCCAGTTCCACCTCCCTTCCATTGTCTATACTGTTTGTCAAACTGCTTGAACACAAATTTTTCAACTAAATACAGGATTGTCCAATTTATGCAAGTCCGATTTATGAACACTCCTACCTATGAATGTTATCCCATGTAGGGCTGACATTTTAAAGATCCGACAGATGACAATTTCCTGTACTTACGAATGGCCACTTCATATCATCCTGCATTGTGTTCCCACTTGCATACAAATTGACTTGCAAACGGACTCAGGAGCGGAATCCATTCACAACCTGGGGACTGCCTGCAGTGGGAAGATCAAAGTGATTGACTTCATACCCTATCACGAATCTCACTCCCTAGCCACCAGTTCCATCCCTCTCCCTGACAATAACCTGGAATTGAACCAGACAGATAGCATCGCAAGACTGTATACAGCCTGTGACGAGCTTCTGATCTCATGTTGCTGCCAGTATGAAGGCCACCTACTTTTAACTCAAGTTCAGACATCACTTCTTCAGGCTCAGGCTATCTGCTGTAACCTTTGCTTTTATTACTAATAGACTTGATTATTTAATTATTATTGTGACTGGGCTTCCAGGTTCTAACCTCTGCAAATTTAAGTCAGCCAAAATTTTTTCCAACTCTCATATCATACTTCCCCATCACTTCTGTGCCCACTGATAGCGTCTCTCATTTGATCAAGGTGACAATTTTGAAGTTCTCTTGATTTTCAAACCCTTCTAAGTTTGAGTCATTTCCGATCTCAGTAACTTCTTCAATCCACTTAACTGTCTAAAATATCTGCACTCTTCAAATTCTGGTCTCTTTACATCTGACTTTAACTGCTCTTTTATCACAGTAATTTTCATACAGCAGCACGGTGACTCAGTGGTTAGCACTGCTGCCTCTCAGTGCCAGGGACCCCAGGTTCGATTCCAGCCTTGGGCAACTATTTTGCACATTCTCCCTGTGTTTGCGTGGGTTTCCTTTGGGTGCTCCAGTTTCCTCCCACAGTCCAAAGATGTGCAGGTTAGGTGAACTGGCCAAGCTAAATTGCCCCAGTATTCTAACAGATGAAAGGCTTAACAGACAACCAATTTTTCAATGTATAATCTCAGTTACATCACACTGCAAATTTTTGCTATAAATTCTGTGTTACGATTGAGCCCTCCACAATCACCTGATGAAGGAGCGTCGCTCCGAAAGCTAGTGTGCTTCCAACTAAACCTGTTGGACTATAACCTGGTGTGGTGTGATTTTTAACTTTGTACACCCCAGTCCAACACCGGCATCTCCGAATCATGCCCCAATAATGTGTAGGTTATGTGCATTAGGCAGGGGAAATGTAGAGTACCAAGGTAGGGGAATGGTTCTGCGCGGTATACTTTTCGGAGGGTTGGTGTGGACTTGTTGGGCTAACTGGCCTGTTTGCACACTGTTGGGATGCTATGATTCTACCAAGATAAGGTCAATTGTTGAGGCTGCCCAAATCAGGGCATTTTGAGGGTATTTCAGTGCTGAATCATTAAAAGTGACGAATTGGAATCTCATGGTAAGGAGGGAAAGTTGTCATGTGATTTGGGTGTCCCATAGAATTCGTGTCTGGGTGGATCGTTGAGCAATCAGTGGAATCTGCCTTGATTGTGTTTGCTATTCGATTTACTCTTGTGGGGTGTTCAAACACAGTTTGTCTATTAACCCAGACGTGTCTCATGTTAACTCAATGTTGGAATATAAGTTGCACAAATACACTACAGATTACAAAGTTAGAAAAGTAAAACAGAGTTTATTTTGTTTGTTCAAAGCTATGGAATCTCGTGATTTTATTCTGTCAGTATCTGAGATTCCTATCTGTCCACTTCAATCGAAAAACTGAACATTACATTTGCCAGACTCATCTGGGACTGCATCATCCTTCAAACACTATAGAAAGATAATTCTGTACACGAGTGCAAAATGAACAAACATCTCCCCTTTCTCCTCACAACAGCTTCAACTAAAGAGAATCACCTCTGTCCTACACTGGCTCTCCAACTTTCATAAGGCCAGAAGATGCAGGAGCAGAAATTAGATCATTCAGCCCATCGAGTCTGCTCCACCATTGACTGACAGGTTTTTCAACCCATTTTCCCCGCTTTCTTCCCATAGCCTTTGATCTCCTTAGCAATCAAGAGCTTATCGAGCTCGGTTTTAAATATACTCAATGAGCTGGCCTCCACAGCTTCACCACTCTCTGACTGAAGAAGTTTCTCCTCATCTCCATTCTAAACAGTCTTCCCTTTACTCTAAGGCTGTGCCCTCAATTCCTCATTTCTGCTGCCAATGTAAATATCTTCCCAACAGGCCGTTCAGTATTCTTAAGTTTCAATGAGACCCCACCCCCCCACCTTATCCTTCTAAACCCCATCGGGTATAGTCCCAGAGTCCTCAAATGTTCCTTAAACGTTAAGCCGTTCACTCCTGGGACCATTCTTGTGAACCTCCTCTGGATCCGCTCCAGACGCAATACATCCTTCCTGAGGTACAGCTCACAATACTCTAAATGTGGTCTGACAAGAGCCTTAGAAGTACATTCCTGCTTTTATATTCCAGCCCTCGAGATGAATGACAACATTGTATTTGCCTAACTACCAACTCAACCTCCATGTTTACCATACCAAGTTCCTTTGCATTTCAGATTTCTGGATTTTCTTCCCATTTAGAAAATAGTCCATGCCTCTATTCTTACTACCAAAGTGAATTACCTCACTTTCCCACCTTGTATTTCATCTGCCATTTCTTTTCCCAAGCTCCTAATCTGTCTAATTTTTTCTGGAGCTTCCGTGTCCCCCTCAATACTATCTGTCCCTCTACCTCTCTTTGAATCATTGCAATCTTAGCCAGAATGCCCTCCATTCCATCATTCAAATTATTAATGTATAAAATGAACAGCTGTGATCCCAACACTGACCCTTGTGGAACACCACTCGTCACCACTTCCATCCTGGGAAGGACCCTTTTATCCCCACTCTCTGCCTTCTATGAGACAATTGATTTTCTATCCATGCTAGTACCTTGCCTTGAACACCCTGGGCTCTTAACTTACTCAACAGCTTCCTGTAGGCCCAGGTAGATAACATCCACTGGCTTTTCATGGTCTAACCTGCTCATTACCTCAAATAATTCTAACAGATTTGTCAGGCATGACCTTCCCTTGATGAAAACATACTGACTTTACCCAATTTTACCATGCACTCCCAAGTACTCAGAAATCTCATCCTTCACAATGGACTCCAAAATGTCAATAATGACCGAGGTCAGGCTAATCGGCCTACACATTTTTTTAAGGGGGGGGGGGTACATTAGCCATTTTCCAGTCCTCTGGGACCTTCTCTGAGGAGAAAGTGAGAACTACAGATGCTGGAGATCAGAGCTGAAAATGTGTTGCTGTAAAAGCTCAGCAGATCAGGCAGCATCCAAGGAGCAGGAGAATCGACGTTTCGAGCATCAGCCCTTCTTCAGGAAGGGGACCTTCTCTGACTCCAGTGGTACCTGAAAGATCACTACTAAAGCCTCCACTATCTCTTCAGAACACTGGGGTGTAGCCCATCTGGTTCAGGTGAATTATCCACTTTGACCTTTCAGTTGTTCTAGCACCTTCTCCTTGGTGATGGCCACTGAGTTCATCTCTGACCCCCGACTCACTTGAATTTTTGGGATAGTACTGTATCTGTCACTGTGAAGATTGTCACAAACTACCTATTCAATTCCTCAGCCATTTCTCTGTTCCCCATTCCTACCTCGCCAGCATCATTTTCCAGTGGCCCTACGTCCATCTCTACTGCCCTTTATATGCCTAAAGAAACTCTTGCAATCTTTCCTAATATTACTGACTAGCTTCCCCTCATATTTACTCTTCTCTCTCCTTATTTCTTTCTTCGTTGTCCTCTGTTGGGCTTTGTAGGCTTCCCAACTTCCTTCGCCAGATTATATGCTTTCTCTTTTGCGTTTAAGCGGTCCCTGACTTCCCTGGTCAGCCACAGTCAGAAACTCCAGCCATTGCTGTACCACTGTCTTGCCGACTAGGCTCCTCTCCCAGGCAATTGTTGTCAGCTCCTCCCTCATTCTTCTGTAACTGCCTTTGTTCAACTGTAATACCGTTACCTCTGATCCTCTCTCTCCCTCTCAAATCGCAGAGTAAATTCTGTCATATTATGATCACTGCCTAAGGGCTCCTTCACCTTAAGCCCCCCTTATCAAGTCTGCCTCATTGTACATCACTAAATCCAGTGTTGCCTGCTTCCTTGTGGGCTCCACCGCAAGCTAATCCAAAAAGCCATCTTGTAGACATTCCACAAATTTGTTTTCTTGCGATCCACCACCAACCTGATTTTCCCAGTCCACCTGTATACTGAAACCCCCCAAGATCACTGTAACCTTGTCTTTCTAACACATTGTTTCTTGCTCTTGATGTAGCCTGTGCCCCACATCCTGACTACTACTACTCCCATTATGGTTTTTCTTTAAACCTTTGCAGATCCTCAAACAGATTCTACCCACACAGATTCTACATCAGCTGACCTTACTTCATTTATTGCTGTTGATTTAATTTCATTTTTTACGAACAAGGAAACCCGACCAGCTCTGCCCACCTGCCTGTCTATTTGATTCTATGCCTATGCTTGGATATTTAGCTCCCAGTCCTGATCCCCTTGCAGCCAAGTCTCCGTGATGCCCACCATATTATACCTGCCAATCTTAATCTGCACCACAAGCTCTATTTCATATACTGCACACATTCAGATACACCTTCAGTCCTGTATTGACCATTGTTATTCGTTTCTCCAGTGTGTTTGAAGTTTGATTCCTAACCCGTTCCAAACACACAGTCCTGTTTATTTGTATGCTGGAGACTTCAATAGCCTCTCCTGAGTTCTCCTTTCTTTTCATGTTTTTCAATACAGTTGAATCCATGCCCATAGATATCAACCTGCAGCTTTGCTTCCCATCGGTCATTATTAAAGTCCTGTTGACCAACCTTTTCGAGAGAATACTGGCCCAAGCATGGTTCAGGTGGAGACCATCCCAAAGATACAGATCCCTCCTGTCCCAATATGGATGCCAGCGCCCAATGAAAAGGAACCTTTCTTTCCGTGCTACTCTTTTAGCTACATTTGCTTTCCTCATTCTCACATCCCCATGGCAACTTGCACGTGGTTCGGGCAGTAATTTGGAGATTATAACCCTTGAGGATCTGCTCTTTCAGCCATCTCCAAATTACGTGGGCGAGTGCAATTAATTCCAAGCCTCAATATCATTACCTCAGGTCTCTCACATGGGGACCTCATCAAATGCTTCTTTAAAACCATGTTCAATCCTTCGCTCCACAACAAAGTAAAAGACAGATGCATAAAGTAGATCGCAGAGATTTCCCAGTTTTAATTTCAGCCCAATCTCAAAAATTTATATGCCATACTGTTCTAGCAAAAAAGACAAAATTTCACAAATAACATGACTTGAAAATTTGAATCCATGAACTCAGGGCTGACGAACTCAGGGCATGGGTAGGTACATGGGACTGGGATATTTTACCCATTACAGAAACATGGCTAACAGAGGGACAGGACTGGCAGCTTAATGTACCAGGGACAGAGGTGGTGGAAAGAGGGGAGGGGGAGTTCCATTTTTGATTTTGGTGAGTATCACATCAGTAATCAAAGACAAAATAACTGAAGGATCCAGTGAGGCTTTGTGGGTGAAGCTAGTAAATAAGGAGGGGATGGTGACATTATTGGCATCATACTGTAGGTCCCCAAATAGTCAACAGGAATTAGAGGAACAAAAATGCAGGAAGATTGGGGAGATTTGCAGGAGCAATAGGGCTGTAGAGCAGTAGGAGATTTTAACTTTTCTAACATGGACTGGGACTGCCAGAGCGTTAAGGGCTTAGATGGGGTGGAATTTGTCAAGTGCGTTCAGGAAAGTTTCCTCAAGCAGTGTATAGAGGGTCCTACTCAGAAAGGAACAAAACACTTGGGAAATATGGCAGGACAGGTGATGGAGGTGACTATGGGGGAGCACTTTGGGACCAGTGACCATGGTTCTATTAATTTGGGGCGGCATAGTGGTTTAGTGGTTAGCACTGCTGCCTTACAGCACCAGGGTCCCAGGCTCGATTCCAGCCTCGGGCGACTGTCTATGTGGAGTTTGCACATTCTCCCTGTGTCTGCGAGGGTTTCCTCTGGGTGCTCCGGTTTCCTCCCACAATCCAAAGATGTGCAGGTCAGGTGAATTGGCCGTGCTAAATTGCCCATAGTTTTAGGTACATTAGTCAGAGGGAAATGGATCTGGATGGGTTACTCTTCGGAGGGTCGGTGTGGACTGGTTGGACCGAAGGGCCTGTTTCCACACTGTAGGGAATCTAATCTGATCTAATTTTCAAACAGTTATGGAGAGGGATAAAACTGGACCACAGGTTCAAGTTCTGAATTGGGACAAGGCAAATTTTGATGGAATTAGACAGGAGCTTGCAGGGGTTAAATGGAGTAGTTTGTTTGAAGGTAAAGGGACCTCCAACAAGTGGGAGGCCTTTAAAAGTGAGAGAGCTCGAGTTCAAGGTCTATATGTTCCTTTGAGGGTGAAAAGCAAGATGGACAGGAATAGTGAACCCTGGATGGCAGGAGACATTGAGATTTTGACCAGAAAAAAAAGGTGGTGGCTTGGCTCAGGTTCAGGCATATTCCTGACAAAGGGCTTATGCCTGAAATGTCAACTCGCCTTCTCCTCAGATGCTGTGTTGTTCCAGCACCACACTTTTCCACTTTGATCTCCAGTCCTCACTTGCTTTCAGGGACAGACAGCTGGGATCAAGGGAATTCATGGAGACGACACAGGAATTTACTGAAGGCAATCAGGAGGGTGAAAAGGGGGCACGAGATAGCCTTAGCTGAGAAGGCTAGGGTGGAGCTTAAAAATGTGTTGCTGGAAAAGCGCAGCAGGTCAGGCAGCATCCAAGGAACAGGAGAATCGACGTTTCGGGCATAAGCCCTTCTTCAGGAATGAGGAAAGTGTGCCAAGCAGGCTAAGATAAAAGGTAGGGAGGAGGGACTTGGGGGAGGGGTGTTGAGAATACGATAGGTGGAAGGAGGTTAAGGTGAGGATGATAGGCCGGAGAGGGGGTCGGGGTGGAGAGGTCGGGAAGTAGATTGCAGGTCAAGAAGGCAGTGCTGAGTCTGAGGGTTGGGACTGAGATAAGATGGGGGAGGGGAAATGAGGAAGGTGGAGAAATCTGCATTCATCCCTTGTGGTTGGAGGGTTCCTAGGCGGAAGATGAGGCGCTCTTCCTCCAGGCGTCATGTTGCCATGGTCTGGCGATGGAGGAGGCCAAGGGCCTGCATGTCCTTGGCGGAGTGGGAGGGGGAGTTAAAGTGTTCAGCCACGGGGCGGTTGGATTGGTTGGTGCGGGTGTCCCAGAGATGTTCTCTGAAACGTTCCGCAAGTAGGCGGCCTGTCTCCCCAATATAGAGGAGGCCACATCGGGTGCAGCGGATGCAGTAAATGATGTGTGTGGAGGTGCAGGTGAATTTCTGACGGATATGGAAGGATCCCTTGGGGCCTTGGAGGGAAGTGAGGGGGGAGGTGTGGGTGCAACTTTTGCATTTCTTGCGGTTGCAGGGGAAGGTGCTGGGAGTGGAGGTTGGGTTGGTGGGGGGTGTGGATCTGACGAGGGAGTCGCGGAGGGAGTGGTCTTTCTGGAATGCCGATAGGGGTGGTGTGGTCTGTTTGGAGGTGGTGGAAATGACGAAGGATGATACGATGTATCTGGAGGTTGGTGGGGTGGAAGGTGAGGACCAGTGGGGTTCTGTCCTGGTGGCGATTGGAGGGGTGGGGTTCAAGGGCAGAGGTGCGGAAGTGAAGGAGATGCGATGGAGAGCATCGTCAACCACGTCTGAGGGGAAATTGCGGTCTTTGAAGAAGGAGGCCATCTGGGTTGTTCGATATTGGAATTGATCCTCCTGGGAGCAGATGCGGCAAAGGCGAAGGAATTGGGAATATGGGATGGCATTTTTACAGGGGGCAGGGTGGGAGGAGGTGCAATCTAGGTAGCTGTGGGAGTTAGTTGGTTTATAATAAACGTCCGTGTTGAGTCGGTCGTCCGAGATAGAAATGGAGAGGTCAAGGAAGGGCAAGGAGGAGTCTGAGACGGTCCAGGTAAATTTGAGGTCGGGGTGGAAGTTAAAGCGGATGAACTGTTCAACCTCCTCGTGGGAGCACGAGGTAGCGCCGATACAGTCTAAGACTAGGGTGGATCCAAAGAGGCTAAGTATATTATAGGAAAAAGAATAACGAGTGAGAGAATAGGACCCCTCAAACTGGACATGGATGTGTAGAACCACAGGAGATGGGTGAGGTCCTCAAATGAGTATTTTTCCTGTATTTACCCTGAAGAAAGACATGAAGACTTGGGGAAGTTAGTGGTCACATCTTGGGGAAGTATCACAATAAAGGTGGTGTTGGATGTATTAGAATGTATGAAAGTGGATAAATCTCCTGGTCTTGACTAGATATATCCAAGAACACTGCAAGAGGTGAGGGAGGAAACTGCGAGAACCCTGGCTGATATTTTTCCATCATCATTCGTCATGGGTGAGGTCCTGGAAAACTGGAGGGGAGCGAATGTTACGCCATTATTCAAGAAGGGCTGCAAAGGAACACCTGGGAACTATAGCTTAACATCTGTGGTGGGTATATTACTTGAGAAGATTCTGAGAAGATTTCCATGCATTTAGAAAGACAGGGTTTGGTTAGGAATAGTCAGCATAAATACCTCAAATTTGTTAGAAGTCCTTGAAAGAGTGGCCAGGAAGGCTGATGAGGGCATTTCTTATAGAAATTATGATAGTCTACATGGATTTCAGTCAGGCCTTTGGTAGGATTCCACATGTACGCTGCTCTGGAAGGTTAGATCGTGTGGAGTCCTGGGGGAACTAGCAAACTGGATACACAATTGGCTTGACTGTAAGAAGAAGGTAGTAGTGGAAAGATGCTTGTTGGACTGGAGGCCTGTGACTAGTGGAGTGGTTCAGGGGTCGGTGCTGGGCCCATGACTGTTTGTTTTCTGTATCAATGATTTGGATGAGAATGTACAAGACATGATTAGTAAGTTTGGCGATGACACTAAAATAGGCGGTATCGTGGACAGTGAGGAAGGTTATCAGAAATTGCAGCAGGACCTTGATCAGCTGGGGAAGTGGGCTGGGAAATGGCAAATGGAGTTTAATAGAGATAAGTGTAAGGTCTTGCATTTTGAAAAATCAAATTAAGGTAGGAGTTTCATGGTGAGTGGTAGGGTCTTAAGGAGTGTAGTAGAACTCAGGGACCTTGGAGGTCAGGTGTACAGTTCTCTGAAAGTGGAGTCCCAGGTAGACAGGGCAGTGAAGGCCTCTTTTGGCACACTGGCCTTCATCTGTCAGGACACTGAGTATAGAAGTTGGGAAGTTATGCTGCAGTTGTACAGGACGTTGGTGAGGCTATACTTGGAGTATTGCGTTCAGTTTTGGTCACCTTGCTGTTGGAAGGATGTTATTAAACAGGACAGAGTGCAGAAGAAATTTACAAGGATGTTGCCAGGACTCAATGATTCGAGTTAAAGGGAGGGGTTGGACAAATTGGGACTTGTTTTCTTTACACCATAGGAGACTGAGGGGGTGAGACCTTATCGAAGCGTATAAGGTCATGAGAAACATGGATAGGGTGAATGCACTCAGTCTTTTTCCCAGGGTTGGGGAATCGAGGACTAAAGGGCATCGGTTTAAGGTTAGAGGGTAAAGAATAAAAGGGAACCTGAGGGACAACTTCTTTTACTGACGGTGGTATCCACATGGAAACAGCTGCCAGTGGAAGTGATTGAGGCGGGTACATTAGCAACGTTTAAAAGGCATTTGGACAAATACATGGATAGGAAAGGTGTAGGAGGAGATGGGCCAAGTGCAGGGAAATGAGATTTGTGTGGACGGACATTCTGATCAACATGGACCAGGTTGGGCAAATAGGCCGGTCTCCGTGCTGGAGGTTTCTGACTCTGGGAATTCAAGCTACCAAGAGAAACAATCGACAGTAAGATAGCGCAGAACAGGCCCTTCGGCCCTCGATGTTGCACCAACCTGTGATACCCATCTGAAGCTCATCTAACCTACATTATTCCATCATCTTCCATATGTTTATCCAATGACCATTTAAATGCCCTTAAAGTTGGCGAGTCTGCTACTGTTGCAGGCAGAGCATTCCACACCCTTACAATTCTGAGTAAAGAAACTACCCTCTGACATCTGTTCTATATCTATCACCCTTCAGTTTAAAGCTATATCCCCTCATGTTAGCCATCACCATCCAAGGAAAAAGGCTCTCACTGTCCACCCTATCTAACCCTCTGAGTATCCTGTATGTTTTTATTAAGTCATCTCTTGATCATCTTCTCATTAACAAAAGCAGCCTCAAATCCCTCAACCTTTCCTCATAAGACCTTCCCTCCATACCAGGCAACATCCTAGTAAATCTCCTCTGAACCCTTTCCAAAATTTCCACATACTTCCTATAATGCGGTGACCAGAACTGTATGAAATACTCCCAAATGCAGCCGCACCAGTTTTATACAGCTGCAGCATGACCTCATGGTTCTGAAACTCAATCCCTCTACCAATAAAAGCGAACACACTGTATACCTTCTTAACAACCCTATCAACCTGGGTGGCTACTTTCAAGGGTCTGTGTACCTGGGCACTGAGATCTCTCTGCTTATCTACACTACCAAGAATCTTACCATTAGCCTAGTACTCTCTATTCCTGTTACTCCTTCCAAAGTGAATCACCTCACGCTTTTCTGCATTAAACTCCATTTGCCACCTCTCAGGTCAGCTCTGCAGCTTATCTATGTCCCTCTGTAAACCGCAACATCCTTCCACATTATCCACTACTCCAATGACGTTAGTGTCATCCGCAAATTTACTAACCCACCCTTCTAAGCCCTCATCCAGGTCATTTATAAAAATGACAAACAGCAGTGACCCCAAAACATCCTTGCGGTAGTCAAGACTGGTTGCAGGAAAAGCACAGCAGATCAGGCAGCATCCAAGCAGGAAAATCAACATTTCAGGCAAAAGCCCGTCATCAAGAATCTTTTCCTGCTCCTCGGATGCTGCCTGACCTGCTGTGCTTTTCCAGCACCACACTCTTCACTCTAACCTCCAGCATTTGCAGTGCTCATGTTCGCCTAGATCCTTACGGTACACCAGTAGTAACTGAACTCCAGAATGTACATTTCCCATCAACCACCACCCTCTGTCTTCTTACAGCTAGCCAGTTTCTGATCCAAACTGTTAAATCACCCTCAGTTCTATGCCTCTGGATTTTCTGCAATAGCCTTCCATGGGGAACCTTATCAAACACCTTACTGAAATCCATATACAGCACATCAACTGCTTTACCCTCATCCACCTGTTGGTCACCTTCTCAAAGAATTGAATAAGGTTTGAGAGGCACGACCTACCCTTCACAAAACCGCGTTGACTCTCCTGAATCAAATTACTCTTTTCTAGATGATTAGAAATCCTCTCTCCTATAATTCTTTCTAACACTTTACCCAACCGAAGTAAGGCTCACTGGTCTATAATTTCCAGGATTGTCTCTACTCTCCCTCTTGAGCAAGGGGTTGACACTTGCTATCCTCCAGTCTTCTGGCACTAATCCTGTAGACAATGATGACAAAGATCAAAGCCAAAGGCTCTGCAATCTCCTCCAAAGCTTCCCAGAGCATCCTTGAATAAATCCTATCCAGCCCAGGGGACTTATATATTTTCACACTTTGCAGAATTGCTAACACCTCCTCCTTGTGAACCTCAATCCTGTCTAGTCTAGTAACCTGTATCTCAGTATTCTCCTTGACAACATTGCCTTTTACCTGTGTGAATACCAACGAAAAATATTTGTTTACCACTTTTCATATCTCCTATGACTGCACACCCAATTTCCCATTACTGTCCTTGACTGGCTCGAATTTTATTATTCTTTTATTCCTGACCTACCTAGAAAGCTTTAGGGTTTTCCATGACCCTATCTGCCAAAGACTTCTCATGTCCTCTCCTGGCTCCTTTTAGCTCTCTTTAGGTCTTTCCTGGCTGACTTGTAACTCTTAAGCCCCCTAAATGAGCCTTCACATGTCATCTTTACATAAGCCTCTTTCTTCCTCTTGACAAAGAGATTCAACTTCTTTAGTAAATCACAGTTCCCTTACTTGACCACTTCCTCCCTGCCTGACAGGTACATACTTATCAAGGACAAACAGTAACTGTTCCTTAAACAAGTTCCGCATTTCAGTTGTGCCCATCAGCTGCAGTTTCCATCCCCATCCTATGCATCCTCAATCTTGCCTAATCGCCTTTCTTCCAGCTATAACTCTTGCCCTGTGGTATATACCAATCCCTTTCCATCGCGAAAACAAATGTAACCAAATCGTGGTTGCTATCACCAAAGTGCTCACCTATGTTCAAATCTAACACCAGGTCTGGTTCATTACCCAGTACCAAATCCAATGTGGCCTCACCCCTTGTTGGCCTGTCTACATACTGTATCAGGAAACCGTCCTGTGCACACAGGACAAAAACTGACCCATCTAAAGTACTCAAACTCAACTATTTCCAGTCAACATTTGGAAAGCTAAAGACCATAACAACTATCCTGTTACTTTTGCTCCGATCCAGAATCGTCTTTGCTATCCTTTCCTCTACATCTCTGGAACTTTTCAGATGTCTACAGAAAACTCCCAACAGTGTGACCTCTTCTTTCTTCTTTTTAACCTCAGCCCATACTACTGAAGTAGAGAGTCCTCAAACATCCTTCCTGCTACTGTAATACTGTCCTTGACTAACAATGCCACACTGCCCCTTCTTTTTAATCACCTTCCCTGATCTTACTGAAACATCTAAACTGCAGAACCTGCAACAACCATTCCTGTCCCTCCTTCAGCCAATGGCTCTGAAATGGCCACAACATCGAAGTCCCAGGTACCAACCTATGCTGCAAGTTCACTCACCTTATTCCAGACGCTCCTGGAATTGAAGCAGACACACTTCAAACCCCCTTCCTGCCTGTACACTCCTGTGACCTTGAAACCTTATTCATGACCTCAATACTCTCAGCCTCCTGTACCCTGGAGCTGTGATTCAGGTTCCCATATCCCTGCTCAGGGAGACACAGCATACTCAACATCTTGCTGCAACCTTGGATTCCTCAAAGTTAACACAACTATTTTGAGTTTTGGACTACATAAGGGAACAGGTAAAGCGCATACAGTGGGCACCAGTCCAAGGACGATGTTTTGAGAACCCACCCTCACAAGAGGAGTTTCAATCAAGAGGGGGAAATGAGAAATGGTACACAGAAACAAAGTACTGTTTGTGTGGGAGTGTGCGCTAAAACCAATGATGAACAAGGGGCCTTCTCTCCCTCTCAAAAATCTGCTGTTTCACTGGTTCACATACACAAGGAAACACCAGCTATCCTACTACTGAAGTCAGATGCAGAAATTTATTGCTTCAGGAACAAGGAACTCAAGCTGCAGGTATCAGAAAGATCCAACAGACATGTAGAGGCTGATCAGGATTTTCTTCTTCTTGACTCCCCAAAGCCTGTCCCCCATCCAAGGTACAAGCCAGCAATGTGACGGAAAACTTCCCACTCGCCTGGATGACTGCAGCTCTAATGCTCAAAAAGGACAAAGGATCCCACTTATCTGACACAAGACCCAAAAACATTCACTCCCTCTACAATCTACAAGATGGCACAGAAAGTCAGTCCGTCTCCTTCGACAGCACCACCCAAATCCACAATTACTTCCATCCAGAAGAACGTGGACAGCAGATACATGGCAACACCAGCATCTGCAATTTCCCATCCAAGTCACTCACCATCCTGGCTTGGAAATACATCACCACCCCTTCACTATCACTGGGTCAAACCCCTTAAACTCACTCCCTAACAGAATTGTGGATGCATCTATGGCACATGTACGGCAGTGGTTCAAGGAGATAGCTCACTGTCATCTTCGTAAGAGCAAATAGGGACAGGCAATAAGTGTTGGTCCAGCTAACAACATTTTCATCCCATGAATGAATTTTTAAAAACAGTTACCAATAAGACAAAATGATTTTTATTTTCATATTTGTAATTACTTGTTCATAGCTTTCTCTTTATCCCAAAGAAACTGTAATACCTTGTCATAAACCAAATTTTAACTTCAAAATCTGCTTTAAATTGAATTACTAACAGTTAAAAATGAGCTGCAGGAACTTTATCAATCTACAATTCTCTGACCCCAAAGTAAAAGCCTATGGAATTGAGGCCAAATTACCAACGTCTGAGAAATTGGTTGAGTAGCAGGTTAGAAAGTCATATGTCCAAATTTGCTAATGATACAAAGTTAGGCGGCATTGTAAACAGTGTAAATGATACCATAAAATTACAAGGATCGTTGGCAGTCCAGGTGAATGGGTAAAACTGTAACAGATGGACTTCAATATAAGCAAATGACAGGGTAACCATTTTGGACCAGAAAGGATATATTGGACTATTTTCTCGATGGTATAAAGTTAATGACAGTGGATGCTCAAAGAGACAGAATATCATAGAGACGTAGAGCATGGAAACAGACCATTCGGTCCAACTCGTCCACGCCAACCAGGTATCCTAAATTAAAACCTCGTCCCATTTGCCAGCACCCAGCCCATATCCCTCTAAACCCTTCCTATTCATAAAGTCATTCAGATGCCTTTTAAATGCTGTAATTGTCCCAGCCTCCACCACTTCCTCTGGCAGCTCATTTCCTACACCCACCACCCTCTGTGTGAAAACATTGCCTCTTAGGTCTCTTTTAAACATTTCCCTCTCTCTCTCCTATGCCTTCCAGTTTTTGTTTTCCAGAAGCATTGGATCTTTGAAATGCCACAATTACATGCAGAGGATATTCAAGAATACTGGCCTTTATTCCAGGTCTTGTTTTCCACTCCAATTTGAAAATACAGCTGATTTTATTGCCCTTGTTCAGAATTTTGGACGAAAGGAAATTATTTCTTTGTACCAACCCCATGAAATCCTAAGATTGTAACCATCTCGGTCAGATCTCTCCCGAACCTTCCACATTCACTGATATACAGGCCAAGTTTTCACATCCTTCAATACCCTGCTAAATCTGCACTGCAGCTGTCCCAGATATCAGCCCAGAGATGCACTACCTTGAACTGAATGCAGTACACCAATTAGTTTGACCAAGGCTCAGTATAACCGAGAGGAGATGTGGTGTTGAAAGATTCGGTTATGTTGTTACTGATTGATACAGAAACCATGTCAACCATTAAGATTAGATTGGACAGGTAGATCAAAAGGGAAGTAAGTAATGTAAGAACAGGGTGGGTCTGTAAGATTAGAATTATTTGGCTGTGCGCATGGAAAATACGTTGCAAGGCAATGACATGGAGCAGAAAACCTGAAGGTGACTGATAATGTTAATGCCTTTCCACAAAGGGGGAGGTGGGGTCACGGTGGCTATGTCACTGTGTTAATAATTCAGAGCCCCAAGTCAACGTCACAGTGACAGTTTCAAATCCCACCAAGTCAGATGGTGAAATTTGAATTCAATTAAAAAAAAAATCAGGAATCAAAAGCTCACCTAAAGGTGATCATCAGTGATCATCATTGATATCCTTTAAAGTTAAAAATCACAACATCAGGTTGTAGTCCAACAGGTTTTTTTTGTAAGTACTAGCTTTCGGACCACTGCTCCTTCATCAGGTAGCAATGGAGCAGGATCATAAGACACAGATTCATTCTATTTTGTTCAAAAAGCACACAATCTGCAGGCAGTCAATCCATGTAATATTTTATAAATTCCTACTTTGGAAATAGAACCAGTCTGACTCATGATTGGGATATAGACAGACTCTAACCTCATAGCTTTAATGAATTGTCTGAGCTAAGATGTCACTTTTTTTTAATAAAACTAAGTTATCTTGAGAATGTGATATTAAATGTAATCTAACAATGCAACAGACAGGAGAAGGATGGGTTAAAATGGCCTTGTGTTTCAAATTTGCACAGTTCCAACAGAATTATCAATTACAATCCTAACTGTGCAAAAACATGCAATGACAGAGAAAATGGTCTGAATTGCGAAAAGACTTTTTGTCTGAAGCACAAAAGACTAAAAGAGAATATTAAAGAAAAGTTTTCAAAGTTGCTCTGAATGACCTCCCAGTGTGGTGTGCCACTTTAAGAGTCTATCTTGTGCTCAAGACTGCATTCTCAGTAAATGTGCTGCTCACTGTGAACTACAGTAACAATCACTTGACCTGCTTAGGGTACAGAAATAAAACGAGTGGGTCATTTAAAAATAAGAGAGACCTCAGGGAAAGAGTGTGCGAAATATAATTCAGATAAGGGTAGGGGACCATAAGACCACAGGGCATTGGAGTAGAATTAGGCCATTTGTCCCATCAAGTCTGCTATACCATTCAATCATGGCTGATATGTTTTTCAAAGTTGAGAGAGTGTGGTGCTGGAAAAACACAGCAGGTCAGGCAGCATGAGGAGCAGGAGAGTCAATGTTCAGGCATAAACCCTTCCTAATGAAGGATTTATGTCTGAAATGTTGATTCTCCTGCTCCTCGGATGCTGCCTGACCTACTGTGTTTTTCCAGCACCACACTCAATCTTTGATCTCCGGCATCTGCAAGCCTCACTTTCTCCTGACACATTTTTCAACCCGATTCTCCTCCCTTTGCCCCAGAACCCTTGATTCCCATATCAACCAAGAGTCTATCTTGCTCTGAAATATACTCAATGACTTGGCCTGCACAGCCTTTGCAGCAATGGGTTCTATACTGTCCAACCAATGAGGAGTAATGTGAATAACATCTGCATATTTAGCAGGATGGAGGTCGTCAGTATTTCCTAGGCACCTGACCTCTACCTGCTCTTCAGGTTTTCTATAGAGACCCCCCCCACACTCATTTTAATGTGATTCCTTCATTGATCTACAATACAAAAATATACACAACTTTCCCAGCTTGTGGCATAGTGGGAATATCACTACATCTGGGCCAGAAGCTCTAGGTCTGGGTCGGAGTTCTACCAGCTTCGCAGTCTTTCCTCCTCCTCCAGGCTTCCTCAGAACATGCTACATCTTTACAAATGCTTTTGAAGCCGGAGTCACGTGAAGAAACTCACATGATCAAAATATTTTGCATCAGTATTTACTGTGGAAAAGGATATGGAAGATGTAGAATGCAGGGAAACAGATGATGACACCTTGCAAAATGTCCAGATTACAGAGGAGGAAGTGCTGGATATCTTAAACTGCATAAAGGTGGATAAATCCCCAGGACCTGATCAGATATACCTTAGAACTCTGTGGGAAGCTAGAGAAGTGATTGCTGGGCCTCTTGCTGAGATATTTGTATCATCGATAGTCACAGGTGAGGTGCCAGAAGACTGAGGTTGGCTAATGTGGTGCCACTGTTGAAGAAGGGTGGTAAGGACAAGCCAGGGAACTATAGCCCGGTGAGCCTGACCTCGGTGGTGGGCATGTTGTTGGAGGGAATCCTGAGGGACAGGATGTACATGTATTTGGAAAGGCAAGGACTGATTAGGGATAGTCAACATGGCTTTGTGCATGGGAAATCATGTCTCACAAACTTGATTGAGTTTTTTTGAAGTAACAAAGAAGATTGATGAGGGCAGAGCGGTAGATGTGATCTATATGGACTTCAGTAAGGCGTTCGGCAAGGTTCCCCATGGGAGACTGATTAGCAAGGTTAGATCTCATGGAATACAGGGAGAACTAGCCATTTGGATACAGAACTGGCTCAAAGGTAGAAGACAGAGGGTGGTGGTGGTGGAGGGTTGTTTTTCAGTCTGGAGGCCTGTGACCAGTGGAGTGCCACAAGGATCGGTGCTGGGCCCTCTACTTTTTGTCATTTACATAAATGATTTGGATGTGAGCATAAGAGGTACAGTTAGTAAGTTTGTAGATGACACCAAAATTGGAGGTGTAGTGGACAGTGAAGAGGGTTACCTCAGATTACAACAGGATCTGGACCAGATGGGCCAATGGGTTGAGAAGTGGCAGATGGAGTTTAATTCAGATAAATGCGAGGTGCTGCATTTTGGGAAAGCAAATCTTAACAGGACTTATACACGTAAAATGGTAAGGTCCAAGGGAATGTTGACGAACAAAGAGACCTTGAAGTGCAGGTTCATAGCTCCTTGAAAGTGGAGTCACAGGTAAATAGGATAGTGAAGGCGGCATTTGATATGCTTTCACTTATTGGTCAGAGGATTGAGTACAGGAGTTGGGAGGTCATGTTGCGGCTGTACAGGACATTGGTTAGGCCACTGTTGGAATATTACGTGCAATTCTGGTCTCCTTCCTATCGGAAAGATGTTGTGAAACTTGCAAGGATTCAGTAAAGATTTACAAGGATGTTGCCAGGGTTGGAGATTTGAGCTGCAGGGAGAGGCTGAACAGGCTGGGAGGGTCGGAGGTTGAGGGGTGACCTTATAGAGGTTTACAAAGTTATGAGGAGCATGGATAGGGTAAATAGGCAAAGTCTTTTCCCTGGGGCCAGGGAGTCCAGAACTAGAGGGCATAGGTTTAGGGTGAAAGGCATTTGGATGGGTATATGAATAGGAAGGGTTTGGAGGGATATGGGCTGGGTGCTGGCAGGTGGGACTAGATTGGGTTGGGATATCTGGTCGACGTGGACAGGTTGGATCAAAGGGTCTGTTTCCGTGCTGTATATCGAGAGAGAGAGAGAGAGAGAGAGAGAGAGAGAGAGAGAGAGAGAGAGAGAGAGAGAGAGAGAGAGAGAGAGAGAGAGAGAGAGAGAGAGAGAGGGAGAGAGAGAGAGAGAGAGAGAGAGAGAGAGACTGAGGTTGATGGAATGAGCATTTCCTGTAAAGAGTAATATTGTGCAATGCCAGCCCGTCTGCTGCTCCAGCTCTTATCATGAGTTTGCTCCTCACGGGTGTGAAAATCCTGAGACTGTGGTTACAGCCATCACTACGACCAAGTGGAGCACCACATACAGAGTTCGAGCTTTGCAGGATGACAACTCTACAAATCAAATCAGTGATAGCTACCTGGAATACAGATAGCACTATCCATTTTTTTTTTAAACAGGGCAGCAGCTTTGGCCTGGCTCTGACAACATTAAAAATCTGACTAGTGAACATTAGCTCTAACATTCAATTCTTAATTATACATGATGTCATTGGGACATGCACACAGGCAACAGGGCCTTAGTCTGGGCCCCTGCACGCACAAATCAGCTCCCAGCTTTGATGGAGTTGCACTTTGGGGAACACACAGCCCATTATTCTGATGCTCTCCTGACTAGCCTCCCATCCTTTGTTGTGTAACCACCACCTCATTTGGAATTTGCTGCCATATTCTGACTTGTGCTAAGTTCGCTCTCTCCTCAGCAGTGTGTGCTGACCTGCACTGGCTCCCAGGCTTCCACCTTCTTAAGTATAAACCAATCCAGTTTTGTGTTCAAATTTATTCATGGCCATCCACTTCACCTCTTCCTAGAATTGTACCCCCACACACTCAAATTCTCCATTCTTTTCACCTCTTTGGCCTCCCAATCCTCCAAATTTAACGTCCATCCCAACATTACTGTCCTTTTCATTGTTTCATAGTAATAGAAGGTGGTGGTTATACAGCCCATCGAGCCTGCTCCATCACTCATTTGGATCATGGCTGATCAATCCATTGCCTCAGCTCCTTCTACCTGTATTACCCCCATATCCCTGAATCGCCCTACCATGCAAAAACCTGGATGGAATCCATTTCCTAATTGGTTTCACTTTTCTCCTTTTCAAAACTAGGCCCTTGGTCAGCCTTGCACATTGCCTTTCAGGATGCAGGAGGGGAATAAGGCCACTTCACCACTCAAAGCTGCTCTGTGATTCAGTGGGATTAGGGCTGACCTGCTGCTACCTCCATATTCCCACCTTTGAGTTGCCAGGCAACACAGATTTGGTCTGAATGCATTCAAGGCTCTGCTAGCATCAGCCAAGGAAGGTTGCTGGGGCTTCAGGACGTGAACACAAACTCCTGGCTGACATTTCAGTGCAGTACAGAGGGAGCCAGTCTTTTGACCAAGATCCCATTGTTTTTAATTACGTGAATGTAGAAGATCTTCTGGCACTAATTCATAGAACAGCAGTGCTCTGGCCAATACTTATCCCTCAGCCAGCCTGCAGATTGACTGCTGACATTCTTACACTGCAACAGTAACTGGATTTCCAAATGTTTCATTGGTTACAAAGAGCTTTCGATTAGATTCCCTGCAGTGTGGAAACAGGCCCTTCGGCCCAACAAGTCCACACCAACCCATCCACACTCATTTCCCTCTGACTAATGCACCTAACACTACGGGCAATTTAGCGTGGCCAATCCACCTAACCTGCGCATTTTTGGACTGTGGGAGGAAACCGGAGCACCCGGAGGAAACCCACACAGACACGGGGAGAACGTGCCAACTCCACACAGTCAGTCACCATAGGCTTGAGTCGAACCTGGGTCTCTGGCGCTGTGAGGCTAACCACAGCCACTGTGCCACTTAGGATGACATGAAGTTGTTAAAGGAGCTAAGTAAATACAAGGTTTTCCTCTTTATTGCTGAAAACAGACATTTTCTCAAAGCTTTTAGTCCTAAACTCAAAATAACAACTCACAAAAAACAAGTCTAGGGGAAAACCAACTTATACAGGGAAAATACCTGGAGGTCATTTCAGCATATTGCTCCTTCTGAGATCCAGCACAGACACAATTTACCCAGTGCCAATCCCCAAACTTCTCCCTTGCATATTCTCCCTTTACAGCTCCCTCTTAAAATCTTTGATTGAACTTGCCTTGACCACAACCTCAGGCAGTGCATTCCAGATCCTAACCACAGGTGTGAAGACGTTAATCATGTCAATATTACTTCCTACCTAAAGTCTATGCCCTCTGGTTCTCAATCCTAGGCCATCTTCAGTATTGTGCATGAACGAGGATTTGACACCGTGAATGGTAATGAGTTGGGATTTGCTGCCCAAATGGATGGTGGAAGCAGACATAACGACATCAAAAGGGAAAAAAGATGGGCATTTGGAGGAAATAATGCGACAGTCCTGTATCAATGTGCAAACTAATTCCACTGCCTGACTCCATCCCTCACTGCCCCTGCATCAATCAAACTGCTCCCAGAGGGAAGGGCTGATGCATCATAATGTCATGAGCTAAGTAATCTAGAACACCAGTCTACATGTTTGGGGACATGGGCTTGACATGGGCATGGCAGATGGTGAAGTTTAATTCCATACTGTATTTGAACACTAACCTGATGATAACCATGTAACCACTATCAATTGCTGTAAAAACCCCACCTGGTTCACTAAACTCCTTTAGGGAAGGTAGTCTATTGTCCTTACCCAGTCTGACTGATACATGACTCCAGACTCTCAGCAATGAGGTTGACTCTCAACTGCCCTCTAGGCATTTAGGCCTCACCTGTGACACACACACAACGCATGAACAAATAAACTCTATCGATCCCCTGCATCAATCGCAAACTAATCCCGCTGCCCCGTTCTCTCCACACAGCCCTTTATCAAACTAATCCCGCTGCCCCGTTCTCTCCACACAGCCCTTTATCAAACTAATCCCGCTGCCCCGTTCTCTCCACACAGCCCTTTATCAAACTAATCCCGCTGCCCCGTTCTCTCCACACAGCCCTTTATCAAACTAATCCCGCTGCCCCGTTCTCTCCACACAGCCCTTTATCAAACTAATCCCGCTGCCCCGTTCTCTCCACACAGCCCTTTATCAAACTAATCCCGCTGCCCCGTTCTCTCCACACAGCCCTTTATCAAACTAATCCCGCTGCCCCGTTCTCTCCACACAGCCCTTTATCAAACTAATCCCGCTGCCCCGTTCTCTCCACACAGCCCTTTATCAAACTAATCCCGCTGCCCCGTTCTCTCCACACAGCCCTTTATCAAACTAATCCCGCTGCCCCGTTCTCTCCACACAGCCCTTTATCAAACTAATCCCGCTGCCCCGTTCTCTCCACACAGCCCTTTATCAAACTAATCCCGCTGCCCCGTTCTCTCCACACAGCCCTTTATCAAACTAATCCCGCTGCCCCGTTCTCTCCACACAGCCCTTTATCAAACTAATCCCGCTGCCCCGTTCTCTCCACACAGCCCTTTATCAAACTAATCCCGCTGCCCCGTTCTCTCCACACAGCCCTTTATCAAACTAATCCCGCTGCCCCGTTCTCTCCACACAGCCCTTTATCAAACTAATCCCGCTGCCCCGTTCTCTCCACACAGCCCTTTATCAAACTAATCCCGCTGCCCCGTTCTCTCCACACAGCCCTTTATCAAACTAATCCCGCTGCCCCGTTCTCTCCACACAGCCCTTTATCAAACTAATCCCGCTGCCCCGTTCTCTCCACACAGCCCTTTATCAAACTAATCCCGCTGCCCCGTTCTCTCCACACAGCCCTTTATCAAACTAATCCCGCTGCCCCGTTCTCTCCACACAGCCCTTTATCAAACTAATCCCGCTGCCCCGTTCTCTCCACACAGCCCTTTATCAAACTAATCCCGCTGCCCCGTTCTCTCCACACAGCCCTTTATCAAACTAATCCCGCTGCCCCGTTCTCTCCACACAGCCCTTTATCAAACTAATCCCGCTGCCCCGTTCTCTCCACACAGCCCTTTATCAAACTAATCCCGCTGCCCCGTTCTCTCCACACAGCCCTTTATCAAACTAATCCCGCTGCCCCGTTCTCTCCACACAGCCCTTTATCAAACTAATCCCGCTGCCCCGTTCTCTCCACACAGCCCTTTATCAAACTAATCCCGCTGCCCCGTTCTCTCCACACAGCCCTTTATCAAACTAATCCCGCTGCCCCGTTCTCTCCACACAGCCCTTTATCAAACTAATCCCGCTGCCCTATGTCAATCTCAAACTAGTTCCACTCATGCAGAGAGATAAGTTTTGAAGGGATAGGGTACACAGCATAGACTTGTTAAAGGTCTTTTCCAATTCAGTTTGTCAGCCAAACTTCGATCTCCATTCTCACGTTCTCACCTCCAGACTGTGATCACTCGGGTGCAGAGAGTCGGTGCTTCCATACCTGTTGCTGCTCTTTATGAAGTCCCTGACATCGTCAGGCAGGATGACCCGATGCTCTCCCATGTCACGATGGTTCCCAAGCACACAGACGGGAATGTGGTCTGGCACTTTCGGGAGTTCTTTCATGATATAACTGAACGTCCTGCAGAAAGAAGGGAGGAAGTTAATCAACAACCTTCTCCCTCCTAATTGAGTTGGTCCTGCCTTCATATCAGTGTTGTTATTACATTGCTGGTCTAGTAATCCAGAGAGAGCAAGTCCAAAACTGGAAATTAAATAAAAAGTCACAGCAGTAAAAACAATAGTGAAGCATGCAAATTTTTAACAAAGTTAACTGCTTAATCAATTTGCAACAAGGATGGCAAAGTCACATTTGCCAATCATAGTGCAAAGAGACCAGCTCCATGCTGGAAGGAAGATCTCAGAAAACTATCCATACACTAACCAAAACTGGAGGGAACTTGTAAAATAAATTACATGAAGCATTCATCCTTAACGATGAGGCTGGGGACTTTCTACACATTAAAACATCACAAGAACCAAAACTAGTCAACTGCACAAGTTATATAACATGAATATAACATGATCAAAAGCAGTCAAAGGTTCTAGCAGATCCAGAAGTGGAACTGTCAACATAACTTCAGGGAGTGGCCAGATTTGGATCTCCAAATCACCCTTAAACTCAAGGACCATGTGCTCGAGGTGGCAGGTTACACACTCAGAGTTGGCCAATGGGGGCAGGTGAAGGGTGTGAACTCTGGGTGAGAGGGGTGGTGGGAGAGGTGAAGGCTGCACATGCAGTGTGTTTGCAGTCACAGCACTGTGATCAGTCATGAGCAAGGTTGCTGACTAACTGACTGTTCCAGAGTCATCCTCAAACCACCTAAATACTGCTTCCATAGACTCCACGAGATTCTGGTCTCCTGCCTAGTGGAAGGATGTTGTGAAACTTGAAAGGGTTCAAAAAGAGTTACAAGGATGTTGCCAGGGTTGGACAATTTGAGATATAGGGAGAGGCTGAACAGGCTGGGGCTGTTTTCCCTGGAGCATCGGAGGCTGAGAGGTGACCTTATAGAAGTTTATAAAATCATTCGGGGCATGGATAGGGTAAACAGACTAAGTCCATTCCCAGGGGTGGGGGAGTCCAAAACTAGAGGGCATAGGCTTAGGCTGAGAGGTAACAAAATTTAAAATGGACCTAAAAGTGGCAAGGTTTTCACACAGAGGGTGGTACGTGTATGACAGGAGCTGCCAGAGGATGTGGTGGAGGCTGGTACAATAGCAACATTTAAAAGGCATCTGGATGGGTATATGAATAGGAAAGGTTTGGAGGGATATGGGTCAAGCGCTGGCAAATGGGACTAGATTAAGTTAGAATATCTGCTCAGTTTGGACAATTTGGGCTGCTCTATGACTCTGTAACATCAAAACAGGGTTCCACTTAAGGCTATTTTTGGTAGACAAATTTAATACAGCAAACTTGGTTTAAATTAATGTCGGAACATCAGAGGGTGTCAAATCTGAAGCAATGGGTTTTACATTCACAAGACTCACATGGGATGGACACCTATTATGAATGCGGAGAAATGCTTACCACTGCTTGGTGATATCAAACATCATGATCACGCCATTACAGTTCTTGTAGACATCGAGGAACTCTGCATCCAGAGCCAGTTCTGCATCCGACTACCAACAGAGCACAACATGGAGGATTAGATAACAATTATTGATATTATTGGGCAGAGTGAGCCAAGTTTGCACTCAAAATGAAAGTTATATCCTTAGTCAGGCCCAATCTAGTGGAATTAACTCTTCAGTTCTGGGCACCAATGTTCCTTCATGAGGTACTGGCCATGTAGTGGCTACAGCGCAGATCTACCAGAGAGTGATACCGGTGCCAAAAGGGTGAAATTATGATGATGGATTAAGCCCCTGTAGTTTGTATTTCTTAAATAAATCAAACTGAAGTCTTATGATTCAAGGATTTTCCTCAGATGACAGTATCACCAACTAGGGTACATACCCTTTGAATTCAAGCCAAGCCACTCAGTCATGGTATCACGTCGTCCTTTTTCACTGGGAGGAGTGGAAATCTGGAACCCTCATCCTCTTCTCCCACAAAATCTTGTAGATTCTGGGGATTTCAACTGAATGCTTAATAATTGATGGATTTTTGTTGGGTAAGTCGATCAAAGGGTATGTAACCAGGATGGAAACATAAAGGTGAAGTGCTGATCACTCTGGTCTCACTGACTCCTAGAGCTGAAAGGTCTGCTCCTGTTTAAGGGTCCATTAGCAAAGCAGAACATTGGACACGCTTGCAGGATTAGAAAATGGCAGCTCAGAATGACTTGAACAAAATAGCAACTCCTGTTAGCAATCATTTCATGGTGCACAAGCAAACAGAACAACAATGCATTTCCTAGTGGCTATTTTTAGTGAGCCAGTTTGAGTTACACACAGCGGCCCCTTTCAGAGAGTGATTAAACACCAAAAACAAATTAGTTGCAACCTGAAAACCCATATCATTCCTCAGCAGCAATCCCACTGGCCTCATCGCACTATTTCACAAACAAGAGGGGAAGCAGAAATCTATTTTTACAGTTTAGCAAACATCTTATATGCAAACTAGATAATAAATAAAGGTGTGAGCAGGAGTGGAACTTGGGCGCTTGCATGCAGAGAAATGGCAGAAGGGGTGAAAAATGTAGTTAATAAAGCATACAACATCCAAGGCATTATTAACAGGGGCAGAAAGTACAAGCGCAAAGTGCTTTTTTTTAAAAATGCCTTGATGGGAACTGGGCACCGCTGGCAGGGCCCATCTGTAATTGCTCATGAAGATGGCAGTGAGCTACCTTCTTGAATTGCTGCAGTCCTTGCAGTCTAGGAACACCCACAGTGCTGTTAGGAAGGGAGTGCCAGGACTTGTAGAGTCATAGAGATGTACAGCATGGAAACAGACCCTTCGGTCCAACCCGTCCATGCTGACCAGATATCCCAACCCAATCTAGTCCCACCTGCCAGCCCATATCCCTCCAAACCCTTCCTATTCATATACCTATCCAAATGTCTTTTAAATGCTGCAATTGTCCCAGCCTCCATCACTTCCTCTGGCAGCTCATTCCATACACGTACCATCCTCTGCATGAAAAAGTTGCCCCTTAGGTCTCTTTTATATTTTTACGCTCTTACCCTAAACCTATGCCCTCTAGTTCTGGACTCCCCCACCCCAGGGAAAACACTTTCTCTATTTACCCTATCCATGCCCCTCATAATTTTGTAAACCTCTACAAGGTCACCCCTCAGCCTCCGACACTCCAGGGAAAACAGCCCCAGCCTGTTCAGCCTCTCCCTGTAGCTCAAATCCACCAACCCTGACAACATCCTTGTAAATCTTTTCTGAACCCTTTCATGTTTCACAACATCTTTCCGATAGGAAGGAGACCAGAATTGCACGCAGTATTCCAACAGTGGCCTAACCAATGTCCTGCGTACCAAACGCCCTCTTCACTATCTTATCTACCACATTCAAGGAGCTATGAACCTGCACTCCAAAGTCTCTTTGTTCCCTAGGGCCTTACCATTAAGTGTATACGTCCTGCTAAGATTTGCTTTCCCAAAATGCAGCACCTCGTATTTATCTGAATTAAGCTCCATCTGGTCAAGATCCTGTTGTAATCTGAGGTAACCCTCTTCACTGTCCACTACACCTCCAATTTTGGTGTCATCTACAAACTTACTAACTGTACCTCTTATGCTCGCATCCAAATCATTTATGTAAATGACAAAAAGTAGTGGACCCAGCATCGATCCTTGTGGCACTCCACTGGTCACAGGCCTCCAGTCTGAAAAACAACCCTCCACCACCACCCTCTGGCTTCTACCTTTGAGCCAGTTCTGTATCCAAATGGCTAGTTCTCCCTGTATTCCGAGAGATTTAACCTTGCTAATCAGTCTTCCGTGGGGAACCTTGTCGAACACCTTACTGAAGTCCATACAGATCACATCCTCAGGAACAACATATTTCTGGGTCCGTACGGTGATGTCAAACTTATAGAAAGCACTAGAGTCTCGTGTCCACTTTGGACTCCACATTTTAGGAAGGTTGTGAACAAATGGAGAGAATACAGAAATAGTTTCGGAGAATGATCTCAGGGATGAGGAGCTTCCGTTCTAACCTCTACTCTATCGTCCTCACTGTTTTCCATGGAGTAAGCTGAAAGGAGAAGTGACTGACGTAGCAAAAACCATGAGGGGATTTGGACACATAAGATGGAGTTCTCAGAGCTATGCCTTTGTTTCCCCATGGTCAGACTGACGCTCAATATGACAGGCTTTTTTTTTAATGGAGTCTGGTGCTGCTCTAATTCTACCACTTGGAGAAGTCAGAGTAACCATGTGGAAACGCTTGCAGAGAGACACCATGAAAACTTGATCAATCCTTTTTTTTAAAAACCAGCCATATTGCAAAGTTGGCCCTTTTGCTGATAATTAGTCAAGGACTGTAGCAGAGAACACATGAATTAAAAGGCGCAACCTTCAGGTTACTATCACAAATCTAACAGACAGGTGCTTGGATGGGGCATTGTAAGTCCCACACACAGTTCCTAAACTAAAGGAGACACAGGAACATTCAGTACAGGAGACAGTCATTTGTTGCTGGTGCTAGGCCCAGGCCACTCATGAACAATATTACATAATCCAATTGCATAGAATTCTCCACGACACATTTATGTGCTGTACCTACAAAATGCTGGTCAAGCTGAATATGCCAAACAAGAGACTTGGGTTCCATCAACTTGTTCAACCACATGACCGTCAAAAGTAAGGATCAGGAAAGGGTCACTGAGCTTGCTCCACTGTTCAAGGGAGTCATGGCTAATTTTCATTTTGAAAAGGTGACCCCCATTCTATGTTTGAGCAAGAGAGAACATCCTCTCCAGATCTACACTGCTCAGTACAGGCAAATTCAAGCTCGAGGCTGTACCAAAGCTCATTCCTTGAAGGTATTTTCTAATAACCTATTCAGAGGTTTGTTTTTACACACCTCTCAGGCAGGTATGACTTGAAACCAGACCTCTTAGTTCAGAGTTAGGGGCACTACTACGACACAGGAGCTCCTAGTTCATCTCTTTGGCTGGGCCAGCAGATATTGCCCATCCCTAACTGCCCTGTAGGTGGTGGTGGTGAGCTGCCTTCTTGAATACCTGCAGCCCTGTGTGTGTGGATATCCACAATGCTGTTAGGGAGGGAGCTTCAACATTTGTGACCCATCCACACTGAAGGAGTGACAATATATTCCCAAGTCAGGACGAAGAGTGGCTCACAGAGAAACTGGCAGATGGTAAATACTGCCCTTGTCCTTCTAGATGGCAACGATCTCAGATTTGGAAGGTGCAGTCAAGGTGCCTTCAGGGAGTTGCTGCACTGCGAGTCTGTCGATGATATACAGTGCTGTTACTGTGCTTCACTAGCTAAGGGAATGAATCGTGAGAGTGGTGAATAGAATGCCAATTAACTGGGCTGCTTCGTCCTGGGTAGTATCAAGATCTGTTGGAGCTGCATCGGAGACAAATTATGAACTTGCCTGGCTTGTATGAGCCGTATCAGAGGAACTAACAGATAGCATGTTCAAGACAGTAACGGACGAAAATCTTGGTCCATCCATCCAATCTGAGCCAAAGTTCAAATGATTGCAAAATGTTGTGGAATTTTCCCCATCACCACTGAATGTTAGATCTAGTTTTAGACAGATTTTTAGTTAGCAAGGGAATCAAGGGTTTTTGGGGAAAAGGTATGAATATGGAGTTGTGGATTATCAGGCCAGTCATGATCTCACTGAATGGCTGAGCAGACTTAATGAGCTGAAGGGCTTATGTCTACAGCCAAAGTTTAAGTGGTCAGTCTGTGTTATGAAGGAGATCCTGATATCAATGTTTTTTTGTTGCATTTATTAGTTTGATTCCTACTTTAAATGCAACATAAAACCAAAACATGTTTCCAACAAAGACGACCACTTAGCCTGTTGTCTCTACACTGACTCTCTAAATTCACCTCATGCCAGTCTTCTCCCCTAAATCTACATCTACCTCCTTTTCAGGTATTATTCCAGTTCTCATCTGAAAGTCTCAACTGGCCCTGCCTCAGGCATTACCTTCTAGATCCCAACCAGGCACTGAGTGAAGGTTTCTTATGATGTTATTGCCTCTTTTGCCAATTAGTTTAAATCTGCATCCTCTAATTCTTGATCTTTTCACCAATGGGAACAGTTTCTCTCTCTCTCTCTCTCTCTTCAGTGGCCTTCCAGATCCCTAATAATCCTGAGCACCTCAACAAACCTCAATTTTCTCTTCTCCACATGGACCAGTTCCAGCTTCTCCGACTGATCCATGTCACTGAAACCCCCTCAGCCTTGGAACGGTTTGCATGAATATTGTCCTCATTCTCACACAGTGCTTCACCTGCTTCCTGTTTTGCTCATTATTTCAAGCTATTTGGGTTATGAGCATTGAGTTCAACTTTGATGTGGAGGTGCCAGTGTTGGACTGGGGTGGACAAAGTTAATAATAACACAGCACCAGGTTATAATCCAACAGGTTTATTTGGAAGCACTAGCTTTCGGAGCGCTGCCTCTTAATCAGGTGGTTGTGAAGCAGGGTCATAAAACACAGAATTTATAGCAAAAGATTAGTGTCATGCAACCGAAATGATATATCGAACAAACCTAGATTGCTGTTAAGAATGGGTTGCAGGTTTCAGTTCATTATTATGCAAATCCCAGAACTTCCTTTAAGTCACATTCTCAAGATAAACTTAAAAAGTTTTATTAAAAAATGACATCTTAGCTCAATGCATTAAAGGTGTGAGGTTAGATTCTGTCTGTATCCCAGTCATGAGTCAGACTGGTTCTATTTCCACAGTAGGAATTTATAAAATGTTACATGGACTGACTGCCTACAGATTGTGTGCTTTTTGAACAAAGTAGTATGTACCTGCAATTACAATTCAGCAAATTCAAATTCACCCCATCGACGTGAGTGTGTATCCATGTATGTGAGAGAGCGTGCACAAGAACAGATACATGTGCTTGCTTGGTACAGTGTGAGCGTGAGTCTGACAGAGTATAAGCCTGTGAGAGGTAGAGTGTGTGAGGGATGTATGTGAGAGTGTCTGAGGGACAGTCTGTGTATGAGGGTGTGAGTGAAAGTGCGAGAGCGAGAGTGAGTGTATAGTGTGGCGGAGGTTGAGTATATCCTTGTGTACTGAACTTGGCTATCAGCCTCTGCTCGGCCACTCTGCCAAGATTAAATTAGATTAGATTCCCTACAGTATTGAAACAGGCCCTTCGGCACAACAAGTCCACACCAACCTTCTGAAGAAGAACTCACCCAGACCTATTCCCTGATCCGATATCCACGTTGACACTTTGACAGGTCTTGCAGTGGTTGCTAAGACAGGGTAGTAATGCTGTTGAGGCCGATGTTGTCCTGAAGCCCGGGCAGTTTGTTGCAGACAGTGGTCAGTTTAAGGTTCGGTGGTTGTTTCAAGGCGAGAATTGGGGAGGGTGGAGGGAAAGTTTTGGCGAGGTGCTCATTCTTATCGATAATGCGTTGCAGGCTGTGAAGACCATGGTGTAGTCTCTCCACTCCCGGAAGTGCTGGCCATCGAAGGGTACGCTATCGGTTGCATCCTGTGTCTGCCTCCTGAGAAGGTCATTACGGTTTCTTGCTGTGGCACGTCGGAATTGGCGAATTGACCACAACGTTTACACCTTGACAACCAGTTCTTCATTCAGACACACGGAATGGCCATGGGGACCAAAGTTACACTCCAATATGCCAACATTTTCATGCATAAGTTTGGACAAGACTTCTTTTCTGCACAGGACCTCCAACCAGCACTATACACCAGATGTATTGATGTTATTTTCTTCCTCTGGACCCATGGCGAGGAGTCACTGAAATGACTACACAGTGACATCAACAAGTTTCATCCCACCATCAGGCTTACCACGGACTACTCTTTAGTATCTGTCTCATTCTTGGACACATGCATCTCCATCAAGGATGGGCACCTCAGCACCTCACGCTACCGCAAACCCAGAGTTAACCTCACAATGCTTCACTTCTCTAACTTCCACCCTAAACATATTAAAATAGCCATTCCCGACAGACAAGCCCTCCGCATACAGAGGATCTGTTCAGATGAGGAGGAATCTGACGGACACCTAAAAGTGCTCAAGTATGCCCTCATTAGAACAGGGTACAATGCTCAACTCGTCAACCGCCAGTTCGGATGTGCCACAGACAGAAACCATAATGATCTCCTCAGGAGGCAAACACTGGATGCGATTGATAGGGTACCCTTCGTTGTCCAGTACTTCCCAGGAGCTGAACAACCGCACCATGGTCTTCACAGCCTGCAACACATTATCGATGGGGATGAGCACCTTGCTAAGACCTTCCCTACACCTCCCTTCTCACTTTTAAACAACTGCCAAACCTTAAACAGACCTTATTTACAGCAAACTTCGAGAGGCCATGAAAAAGCCTTGGTGGGAAGGATTGGGAAAAAGGCATTCTACACTCGTGAGGAATAAGAGAATGATCAGAGAGGATGGGCTGATTAGGGATAGTGAATGGAACTTGCGCCGGGAGTCTGAAGAGGTAGGGGAGGCCCTAAATGAGTCTTTTGCTTCAGTATTCACAAGAGAGAGGGACTTTGGTGAACACTGATATTAAGTGGAAGTGCTAGAAATTCTGGGAAGCATCAAGATAGGTACGTCCCCAGAGCCAGACCAGATGTATCCAAGGTTACTATGGGAAGCAAGGAATGAGATTGCTGTGCCTCTGTGATACTCTTTGCATCCTCACTCTCTACGGGAGTAGTACCGGATGATCGGAGGGAGGCGAATGTTGCTCCTCTGTTCAAGAAAGGGAATAGGGAAATCCCCAGGAATTACAGACTAGTCAGTCTTATGTCTGTGGTAAGCAAGGTACTGGAAACGATTCTGAGAGATAGGATTAATAACCATTTTAAAAAACATAGTCAGTCAGCATGGCTTTGAGAGGGGCAGGTCATGCCTCACAAGCTTTACTGAGTTCTTTGAGAATGTGGCAAGACAAGCTGACGAAGGTCGAGCAGTGGATGTGGTGCATATGGATTTCAGTAAGGCATTTGATAAGGTTCCCATAGTAGGCCCATTCAGTAAGTGAGGAGGTATGGGATACAGGGAAATTTGGTTATCTGGATACAGAATTGGCTGACCGAAAGAAGACAGCGAATGGTAGTGGATGGAAAGTATTCCGACTGGAGGTCAATGACCAGTGGTGTCCCGTAGAGATCTGTTCTTAGGCGTCTGCTCTTTGTAGTTTGGGCTGAAGGGTCTGTACTGTTCAATGTTCACACAATCCACAGGCAGTCAATTCATGTTACATTTTATAAATTCCTACTCTGGAAACAGAACCAATCTGATTCAAAATTGGGATACAGACTCACTTTAATCTCACACCTTTACTGCATTGTCTGAGCTGAGATGTCACTTTATTTTAATATAAAAAAACCTGAAATTATCTCGAGAATGTGACTGGAAAAAAGTTCTGAGACTTACATACTAATGAACCAAAACCTGCAACCAATTCCAAAAGCTAAAAGACTTAACAACAATCTAGGTTTGTTCAATAAATAATTTCAGTTGCATGACACTGTGATCTTTTGCTATAAATTCTGTCTCTTATGATCCTGCTCCACAGGTGCTCCAAAAGCTTGTACTTCCAAATAAACATGTTGGACTATAACCTGGTGTTGAGAGTGTTTAACTTTAGCAGGATTCATGGCTGCTCATATTGCACTTGACAACCTTTTGTTCCACCCCATGAATATTTTCTCTCGTATGACCGGTGTTTCCAGAGATAAGCTGGAGTTCCGCACTGTAACTTTGGGCTAGCACAAGTTCTGCAGGCTAGCCACATGACTACCAGTCACAGCACAGTAAGGCAGTCCAAGGGCATAAAATTATGGGGAACTGGACAAACCATAATTTGACATCACAGCCTTCCTATGAAACACCTACAAAACTTACAAATAAGGCAAAACATTTCAGTAAATGTCCAAGTGTTGCTGATTGGAGCAAGGAACACGGCACTGCTGTGGTCTGCCATGTCATTCAGCAATTTTGCCTGTTTGTCAGCAAATTGGGTTATATAGGGACTGCCTCAGGGATCTTGAAACTCTGAATGCAAACTTATGCTGGATCCTTTGAGTTTCAACTCACTGGAAATTTACTGTTTTACGGGCAGGGCAGCAACACACCAGTCAGATCTTATCAAACAATTGTTTGTATTACCAGACAATCTGCAGTAAGAACATCAATGCCTACCACCTGTTACAAACACAATAACCTGACCAATCAGCAGTAAGAGGCGCCCAAATATTCCATCCTCCACGCCATGGAGAAAGGTGACCCAGTGGTATTCCACAGGGGTCAGTGTTGGGGCCACTGTTGTTTGTAATATACATAAATGATCTAGAAGAGGGCACTGTTGGTATGATCAGCAAGTTTGCAGATGACACAAAGATTGATGGAGTAGCAGAAAGCATTAGGGACTGTCAGAGAATACAGGAGGATATAGATAGACTGGAGAGTTGGGTGGAAAAAGTGGCAGATGGATTTCAATCCAGACAAATGTGAGGTGATGCATTTAGGCAAGACTAATTCTTGAGCGAATTATACAATGAATGGAAGAGTTTTGGGAAATGTTGATGGGCAGAGAGATCTGGGAGTGCAGGTCCATTGTACCCTGAAGGTTGCTGCACAGGTAGATAGAGTGGTCAAGAAGGCATATAGTATGCTTTCCTTCGTTGGACGGAGTATTGAGTATAAGAGCTGGCAGGTCATGTTAAAAGTGTACAAGACATTGGTTCGGCCGTATTTAGAATATTGTGTACAGTTCTGGTCGCCATGTTACCAAAAGGATGTGGACGCTTTGGAGAGCGTGCAGAGGTTTATGAGGATGTTGTCTGGTATGGAAGGTGCTCGCTATGAAGAGAGATTGAGTAGGTTAGGTTTGTTTTCACTAGAAAAAAGGAGATTGAGGGGGGCCTGATTAAGGTTTACAAAACCATGAAGGGTATAGACAGGGTGGATAGAGACAAGCTGTTTCCCAGGGTGAAGGATTCAATAACGAGAGGTCATGCTTTCAAGGTGAGAGATGGAAAGTTTAAGGGGGATACACGCGGCAAGTACTTCACACAGAGGGTGGTGGGCGTTTGGAATGCGTTGCCAGCAGAGGTGGTAGAGGCAGGCACGGTAGATTCATTTAAGATGCGTCTGGACAGATGCATGTGCAGGTGGGGAGCAGAGGGATACAGATGCTTAGGTACATTTGATTCGGCTAAGGCTTGGAGGGCCAAAGGGCCTGTTCCTGGGCTGTAAATTTGCTTTGTTCTTTGACATCTAATCCCTCTTTTGCCTGTTCCAGCCATTCAGTCAGATGAGAGATCGATTATACTGCCAGAGTGACCTACCAGTCCTCCTTCACAATGTTGTTTTAAGTAAAAACCGCACATTTTAGAGAAAAATCTTACATGTTGTAATAGGAACATAGTTTAACTCCACATTATCGGTCTCATCATGGCAATCTTCATATCTCCTCAGATTAATGCTATGGTACCTTTCATGCAGTCAGATGGACTAACTTCAGTTTCTAATTCCCGCTGCACAATAGAAATGCAACCCCTCTTTTTCTGATCTGTGGTAACAAACTGACTCAGATATGAATGTTCCTAAGGTTTCAGCTGCAGTAGGTAAGATCCTCAATCGCTCTTCCCTTACCTTCTGAATACAGAGAACAGGTGGACTGCACTGAAACATCTCAACCATGTGCACCACCCTTGTACTCTACTTCTCAAGTAATGGAGAACTGAGCCTCAGCAAGCTGAAAGCCCCAGGTACTGCTCAAAAACAGCACTGAGACACTTTAAGCAATTTCTTTAGTGATCTGGGAATGCATGGATTGCAAGGCAAGCAAAGACAGTGCAGTGCTGAACACAGAATGCATAAGTTCCACTATAGGTCACTGACATTGCCATCATATCCACTACCAAACCTGGAACACTTGAGTCGTTAGCATTTCAGATCTTCCATTCCAGCAGAAAGCATTAACAGCTACCAAAAAGATGATTAGAAATGTTATGAATGACCAAATGAAAAATTCAATGCACCAGATATACAGCATGTCTGGGACATTCCAACAACTGATAACCATAACATCATGTGCCCACATCTTTGTGGAGATTTCTGAAAAGCTTGCCAATGTGGTAGAACATTTAGTTGCATCTAAATTTAAAATGCAGGTCACACTTGGTGCGAATAACTTCAAAGCCAACTGATACCATCAGCTTCTTTTCACTGTTGGGAGAACATCAGGTTTATGTGAATTCGCCCACTCTGCTGTTCATTAAGATCACGGTAGATTTGGATAGACCACATTCCCACCTACTACTATTAACCTTTCATTTCCTCGCTCATCAGGAATCTTCCTAACGGCCTTAAAATATTTAAAGAGGATGTTGTTGCTAGGGTTGGAGGATTTAAGTCAAAGGGAGAGGCTGAACAGGCTGGAGATTTTCCCTGGAGCGTCGGAGGCTGAGGGGTGACCTTATAGAGGTTTACAAAATTATGAGGGGCATGGATAGGATAAATAAGCAAAGTCTTTTCCCTGGGGTTGGGGAGTCCAGAACTAGAGAGCATAGATTTAGGGTGAGAGGGGAAAAATATAAAAGAGATCTACAGGGCAACTTTTTCACGCAATTGCAACATTTAAGAGGCATTTGGATGGGTATATGAATAGGAAGGGTTTGGAGGGATATGGGCCGAGTGCTGCCAGGTCGGACTAGATTGGGTTGGGATATCTGGTCGGTATGGACGGGTTGGACCGAAGGGTCTGTGTCCATGCTGTACATCTCTATGACTCTGCCTCCACCACATTTTCAGGAAGAGAGTTCAAAAGACTCCACTCCCAGAGAAAGTTTCTCCACACTCCTGTTTTAAATCGGCAACTTCCTGAACTTTAAGATAGCAATCCCTAGTTCCAGATTCTCTGCCAAGAGGAAACAACTGAGAAGACTGAGCAGATCTTACACACTTCAATCGCGTTGCCCCTTCCCCTTCTAAACTCCAGCAAACACGAGCATCGCCTTTCCAACCTTCCCCATAAGACAACCACCACCCCATCCAAGAACAAAAACTAAAGAAGTGTAAAGCTGAACCAAAAACAATAATTGCTGGAGAAACTCAGGAGGTCTGGTAGCAGCACCGGAGAGAAAGTAGAGCCAACATTTTGGGTCCAGCGACCCTTTTTCAAAAGTAATCGCAACTAGAAAAAGTTGCTTTATTTTGCCTGGGTGGGGGGGGTGGGGGGTGTGGGGAGGAGGGAATAGGTGGTGAACAATACGTGGAGGTCGAGGGGAGAGCGTGCAAGTGAGAACAGCAGTTGGGCAGACAAAGGAATGGATAATGCTCATCCAGGAGAAAGAAAAGCTGCTCATGGGGACCATTAGTGTGAAAACGTTTGGCTGTGGTGAAAGCAACCCATGTGATGGCAAGACCTGGTGTGTAGGAACTGGCAGAACAGCACCTCACTTTCCAGTCGGTGACCCTGCCGCCTTGAGAACTCGATAGTTGCATAGTTTCAGGGCCTGAGCACCTTCCCCCTTGTCCTCCGACCTGCTGTTTTCTCTTGCTGGGCTCGAACTCCAACTATCATTTACTCTTTCCCCTCTCCCATCTTCAGCAATATGCACCAATCCTCTCCCCGCTACAATTACTTCTGAAGGTCACTGGACCCAAAACATTAATTCTGCTTTCTCTTCACAGATGCTGCCAGACCTTCTGAGTTTCTCCAGCTACTCTTACTGCTTTTATTTATCCAGCTAACTTGCACTCAGAGTAACTTCTTTCATTTCTTTTTTATAAGACGTTCTTCGCTTTGTAAAAAAAATTCTGCATAATCTTCTGACCTGCCACTGCATAATAATAATGCCTTTTCTTTGGGTTTGGTATTACCTTTAATGTGTTTAGTTAACCAGAGGACAAGCCTGCCAATATTCTTTAAAGCACTGGTCACCAGTTCAGTCAAAGACTGCCTCCTCCCTGTGGGAACCTTACCATCAGCAAAACTTTACAATATTCCATATTGAATATAGCAAGTGTATTCAAGGGAATTTCAGTCTTGTTCTGAAATAAGTTATCCCTACTTATAGAGTCATAGAGATGTACAGCACAGAAATACAACCTTCTGTCCAACTTGTCCATACCGATCACATTTCTCAAACTAAACGAGACCAACTTGCCTGAATTTGGCCCATATTTCTCTAAACCTTTCCTATTCATGTACTTAGCAACAAGTCTTTTAAATGTTGTCACTGTACCTGTCTCTACCACTTCCTCTAGAAGTGCAGTCCAAATACAAACCACCCTCTGAAAAAGTTTCCCCTCAGATCCTTTTTAAATCTTTCTCCTCTCATCTTAAAAATATGCCCTCTAGTTTTGAACTCTCCCACACAAGGGAAAAAACTTTTGCTATACACCTTATCTATGCTCATTATAATTTCACAAACCTCTAAGGTCGACCATCAACCTTCTACAACTATACCCTTCCACAGTCAATAATTTAGAACATTGAACAATACAACACAGAACAGGCCTTTCGGCCCTCGATGTTGCGCTGACCTGTGAACTATTCTCAGCTCGTCCCCCGACACTATCCCAAAATCGTCCATGTGCTTATCTAAGGATTGTTTAAATCTCCTAATGTGGCTGAGTTGACTACATTAGCAGGTAGGACATTCCACACCCTTACCACTCACTGCATAAAGAACCTGCTTCTAACATCTGTCTTAAATCTATCACCCCTCAACTTGTAGTTATGCCCCCTAGGATTAAGACTTTCACTGTCTACCCTATCTAATCTTCTGATCATCTTGTATGTCTCTATCAAATCCCCTTTTAGCCGCCTTCTTTCCAATGAGAACAGACCTAAGTCTCTCAGCCTTTCTTCATAAGACCTTTCCTCCAGACCAGGCAACATCCTGGTAAATCTACTCTGCACCTTTTCCAATGCTTCCACCTCCTTCCCGAAATATGGCGACCAGAACTGTACACAATATTCCAAGTGAGGCCGCACTAGCATTTTGTATAGTTGGAGCATGATATTGCGGTTCCGGAACTCAATCCCTCTACCAATGAAACCTAACACACCGTACGCCTTCTTAACAGCACCATCCACCTGGGTGGCAACTTTCAGGGATCTATGTACATGGACTCCAAGATCCCTCTGCAATATATCTATAATCCCTCTCTATTCTTAAGTTCCCCTTTGAACATTATCATTTGTATTACATTGCTTTGTCCTCTGCCTTCCTAATAAAATGAAACACTTCATACATGACAATTCTCTGAAAAACCACTGTCTGCCACACGTCTGTCTTTCCATCGGCATTCTCTTTAAAATCTATCACTATTCTCACAGGGCACAACATTAAGATTTTGTCGTCTGCAAATTCTGAAATTATTTACCACACTCTTATGTCTAATCCATTAATACAGAGCAGAGAAAAGTGGTCCAAATAACAACCCCTAGAAAACTTGAGACATCACCTCCCAGCCTGAAAAGAACACATTACCCACAACCCTGCTTTCCTTCCAAGTCACTGCTATCCTTTTTTATTCCATGAGTATTAACTTTGCTGATGCTTGATGACCAGCATGTGGAAGGATTTTCTCAGGTTCAGTGGAGATTTTACAGCACAAAGAGGACCTTTGGCCATTGTGACTGCACAGGTCATTAAACATTCATCGATTTTAATGAACTACCTCTTATGCTGTCTGTATCCCTCTTCATACCCACCTATCTTTTTTTAAGTCACCTGTAAACTTGGCTATAGCACATTCACTTTCCACATCCATGCTAATCATATGTATTGCCAATAATGGTGACCTCTGCACTGATCCCCGTGGACTACCACTGTTACAGATTGCCAGAGTGAAAATGCTCCCTTTCTGGGTAACTCTGTCTATGAACTACACAATCCTTTATCAATGGTAAATACTCCCTCGAAAACTATGGGCTCTTATTGAATAGCCTCATGTGCACTACCTTATCCAACACCATCTGCAAATCTAAATCTATTACAACCATTGCTTCACTCTTATATACGTTTGTTATCTGTTCAAAGAATTCTATTCAATTTGTCAGGCATGGTTTCCCCTTCATGAAGCCAAGTCGACTGTTTTTGTCATCTTACATATTTCGAAATGTTCTGTTATTACATCCTGTTATAATAGACTAACATTTTCCATTGACAAATGTTTGTAAATAAAGGTGATACATTTCCAGTCCGCTGGGACTTTTCCAGATTCAAAGCATTCTTGGAATATTATAATCAGTACACCACTACTTATTTTATTATCATACAGACGTACTTTCGGTCCAACTCATCCATGCCAACTGGATATCCTGAATTAATCTAGTGCCACCTGCCAGCACCCGGCCCATATCCCTCCCATGTACCCATGTGTCATGGGTAGCCAGCTCACCACTGGAATCCATATTCTAGCTGTGGTTATACATTTGTTGTGGCATCGAACAAATAGGTGTTTCAGAGTTCATGGAGAAGTGGAATCCCACACATAGCAACAACTTTTTAAAACATTTTATTGACTTTTCAACTGTGGAGTAAAATCGGAAAACATTACTTTGAATTAAGAGGACTGTAGAAAGAAAATGACCACTATTTACAAAGAAACGACTCTTGCTGAATTTGCCTATAGTTTGCAAAGCAAGAACATTGAATGGGTGCAGAATAAATGATATTAACGTGTGTGAATATCAAAGCCAGACAAAACTTGTTCACTTTTAGGGAAAACTCTACGCAATGACAACGGTTTGACAATGCCTAGCTTTTTCATTGAACAGGAGGAGTGGCTTGGAGACAGAGCAAATGAGAAACAGCTTTTAGATTATGGTGACCAGTTTTTCCATGTAAACAGGAAGGGAGAAACTACTTTGTACGGAGAAATTACCTAGAGACAGCTCTCTCTCTCCCACCAACATCAAATGTACCAGTGAATCAAGCTTTTTTAAAAATTCATTTCTGGGATGGAGGCATTGCTAGCTGGTCATTGTGTTGCCCTTGAAGGGACTTTTTAAGAGGTTGGTATGTCTGAATGACTTCCTTGGCCTCATTCAGAGGGTAACCGAGAGTTAATCACATTGGAATTAGATGAAGACCAGACCAGGTGAGGATGGCAGTTCCCTTGCCTGAAGGATTATAAAGAATCAGGTGGGATTTCCTGAAATTGGTTTCAAGGTAGGCAGTCAATGCTGAATTCCAGCTTTTTAAAATTCAAATTCCCCTATTTGAACCCTGGTCCACAGAACATGAGCTGAATGTCTGGATTAATAGTCTAGCAATTGTACCACTATCCCATTGCTCCACATTCTATATTAACAATTTTCATCTACCCATTTCCATAAAACTACTTTTTGCATATCCCAACTGAAGGGACAAAAAGAAAACTTTCCAGAGTAGGATAAAGATCGATCTGAAATGTCACAAACCCTTTCTATTCTTATACCCATCCAGATACCTTTCAAATGCTGTAATTGTATCAGACTCCACCACTTCCTCTGGCAGCTCATTCCATACACGTACCACTCTCTGTGTGAAAACGTTGCCCCTTAGGTCCTTTGTATATCTTTCCCCTCTCACCCTAAACCTGGGCGGCACGGTGGCACAGTGGTTAGCACTGACCCGGGGAATTGACCCGGGTTCAATTCCCGCCTCAGGCGACTGACTGTGTGGAGTTTGCATGTTCTCCCCGTGCCTGCATGGGTTTCCTCTGGGTGCTCTGGTTTCCTCCCACAGTCCAAAAATGTGCAGGCCAGGTGAATTGGCCATGCTAAATTGCCCGTAGTGTTAGGTAAGGGGTAGATGTAGATGTAGGGGTATGGATGGGTTACGCTTCGGCGGGGCGGTGTGGACTTGTTGGGCCGAAGGGCCTGTTTCCACACTGTAAGTAATCTAATCTAATCTAATCTAATTTATGCCCTCTAGTTCTGGACTCCCAGACCCCAGGGAAAAGACTTTGTCTATTTAGCCTATCCATGCCCCTCATAATTTTGTAAACCTCTATAAAGGTCACCCCTCAGCCTCCGACGCTCCAGGGAAAACATCCCCTGCTTATTCAGCCTTTCGCTCAAACCCTCCAACCCTGGCAACATCCTTGTAAATCTTTTTTGAACCATTTCAAGTTTCATAACATCCTTCCGCTAGGAGGGAGACCAGAATTGCACACAATATTCCAACAGTGGCCTAACCAATATCCTGTAGAGCCGCAACATGACCTACCAACTCCTGTACTCAATGCTCTGATCAATAAAGGAAAGCATACCAAACATCTTCCTCACTATCCTATCTACCTAACTCTCCACTTTCAAGGAACTACGAACCTGCAATCCAAGGTCTCTTTGTTCAGTCACACTTCCAGGACCTTACCAATAAGTGTATAAATCCTGCCCTGATTTGCCTTTGTAAAATGGAACACCTCAATTACCTAAATTAAACTCCATCTGCCACTCATCAACCCATTGGCCCATCTGATCAAGATTTTGTTGTAGTCTGAGGTTCACTACTTCGCTGTCCACTATTCATCCAATTTTGGTGTCTTCTGCAAACATGCTAACTATACCCTTGTGTAATAACTCAGGAAGCTCACCTGGAAAGGAGCATTGCTTATTGTTAAACACCAAAACAGAGCCACTACTCCTGGCATACATAGACACGTCCCAGCCTAGACAGATAGTTCCTCAGACCCATCCCTGGATCTGCTTTATATATTTTCTAATCAAGCTATTCATGAACTTGATGCCACACAACTGGATTCTATACAATATTCATAAATAACTAAATAACAACACTTCTTTTAATTTTGGAAGTCAGGAGTACAACTTGATGAAGCATTAGCAATTCTGGGATGAGAGATGTGAAAATGAGCAGAGCAACTAATGGCCAGAGTGCATTAGTACATTTAACATGTTTACATGGGCAGATTCCATTAGAAATTTTGACAAATATGACGATTCTAAGTTAGGTTTAGGAAAAAGGAATGGAAAAATGAACAAATGTCTGTAAATACATTGTAAACAGTGCCTGCAATGGACATCCAACATATCAACAACAGGATCATGCAGCTCTCCAGTTTTAAATCTAACAACTATACCTCTTGTGGGTCATTCTCCAGTTTCAGGCCATCTCCTTTTTTCCGACATTTACCTAAACAAAGGCAACAATTAGTTAATGATTTACAAGTAAAACTTTCCCTCTCAGAAGCCAAGTATCCCAACAAACTATAAGGGCAAACACCTCATTTCAGTTCCACTGCAACAGCGCAGACAAATAAAAAAGCACAGTCCTGGAAGCTTTTTGCTCCAAGACAATGGTGAATATGAACCCTCTGCCTGCTTCACCTGGGTCTCATTCGTTCTGGTTCACTTTCCTTCCCTTTACATTCTACTATTAAAATAAGATACTTTACTTGTATTACGTATGTCAAAGGTTAGATTACAGGCACAGAGTTGGAAAAGCTCTCTATACTGTCTCTTCAAAATATTGCAAGGACAGGGACAGCATGGGGTAAGATGCAGCCTAAAGCGCTCTCTACACGGTCTCAATAAACACTGCCAGGACAGGGACAGCAGAGGGTTGGATTTAGAGAAATACACCTTCTACTCTTCAGCTGAAAGCAAAACTCCATCCACATTATCCCCATCAAACACTGCCAGGACAGGGGCAGCACAGTGTTAGCTCACGAGTAAAGCTCAGCTTGCGATGTCCCCGTCAAACACTTGCAGGACAGGCAGAACAGGTTCAATGAAAAGACATTCAATGCAAGCAGGAATTTGTTTCAAAATACATAAACTAATTTAGTCATACACAGTCACTGTAATTCCAGAATAACATTCCCCACAAGAACAGGGTAAACCCTGGTTCTTCTTCTGTGTTTCCCCCATCATCCTTGATTTCCTCGACTGATCAAGAATCTATCTCAGCCTTCAAGATACATAAGGTGCTGCCCAATAGCTCTCTGTGACAAGGAGTTGCAAAGACACTCCGTCTGTGAGATTAAAGTTCTCCTTATCTCAGTCTTCAATTGATGCCCATTGGTCCCAGACTCTCCCATGAGGGGAACATCCTCTCAGCATTTACATTATCAAGACCCTTAAGAATCCAATATGTTTCAATGACATCACCTTTCATTATTCTAAACTCCAGTGATTCGAATCCCATGGTGTTCAGCCTTTGCTCTCAAAACAATTCCTCCATATGAGAGACCGTTCCAGTGAACCTTTCCTGAACGGTCTCCAATAAAATAATATATTTTCTTAAAGACGACGACCAAAACTGCTCAGGGCTCCAGACATGGTTACACCAGCACCTTGTCCAGTTACAGTAAGGTTTCCACTCTGTTATACTCCAACTCCCTTAAAATAAGGGGCAACATTCCATTGGCCTTCTGATTATCTCCTGCACCTGTGTCCAACCTAGAGTCTCATGTACAAGTACTCCCAAGTCACTGTTGTAGCTTTTACATTTTTTTCTCTATTTAAATGATACTATTCTTGTTCTCTTCCTTCCAAAATGAACAACTTCATGTTTCCACATTATATTCCATTTTCCAACATTTTGCTACTTACTTAACCTATCACTATCTCTCTGGAAATTGTTGGAACCTGCTTTCTTATGTTTTGTGTCGCCTGCAAGTTTGACTGCAATACTTTTCCTTTCTCCCCCCAAGTCATCAATGTGTATTCTCAACAGTTGCGGTCCCAGCACTGATTCCTGTGGAACCTCACTGGATATTGGTTGCCAACTTTCGATTAGATTAGACTACTTAGTGTGGAAACAGGCCCTATGGCCCAACAAGTCCACACCGACTCTCTGAAGAGCAACCCACCCAGAGCCATTCCCCTACACCTAACACTACGGGCAATTTAGCATGGCCAATTCACCTAACCTGCACATTTTTGGACTATGGGAGGAAACCCACGCAGACACGGGGAGAATGTACAAACTCCAGACAAGCAGCTGCCCAAGGTGGGAATTGAACCCAGGTCTCTGGCGCTGTGAGGCAGCAGTGCTTACTACTGTGCTACTGTGTCACGCAAAAAATTCTGTGTCTTACGATTAGATTAGATTAGATTCCCTACAGTGTGGAAACAGGCCCTTCGGCCCAACAGTCCACACCGACCCTTTGAAGAGTAACCCATCCAGACACATTTCCCTCTGACGAATTGACCTAACCCTACGGGCAATTTCCCATGGCCAATTCACCTGACCTGCACATCTTTTGGACTGTGGGGGGAAACTGGTGCACCCGGAGGAAACCCACACAGACACGGGGAGAATGTGCAAACTCCACACAGTCAGTCGCCTGCAGTGGGAATTGAACCCGGGTCCCTGGTGCTGAGAGGCAGCAGTGCTAACCACTGTGCCACCGTGCAGTCTTCAACTTGAAAAAGAACTCCTTATTCTGTTTCCTGCCCATTAGCAAATTCTGCATTTGTACCAATTCCAAGACCACCAACTCCTATGATTTAACCTTTTGAGAGATACTTTGCCATAGAGTCAGAGATGTACAGCACAGAAACAGACCCTTCGGTCCAATCCATCCATGCCAACCAGATATCCCAACCCAATCTAGTCCCACTGCCAGCACCCGGCCCATATCCCTCCAAACCCTTCCTATTCATATACCCATCCAGATGCCTTGTAAATGTTGCAATTGTACCAGCCTCCACCACTTCCCATGGCAGCTCATTCAATACACGTACCACCCTCTGTGTGAAGTTGCCCCTTACGTCCCTTTTATATCTTTCCCCTCTCACTCTAAACCTATACCCTCTAGTTCTAGACTCATCGACCCCAGGTAAAAGACTTTACCTATTTATCCTATCTATGCCTCTCATGATTTTGTAAACCTCTATAAAGGTCACCCCTCAGCCTCCGACGCTCCAGGGAAAACAGCCCCAGCCTGTTCAACCCCTCCCTGTGGCTCAAATCCTCCAACCTTGGCAATATCCTTGTAACTCTTTTCTGAACCCTTTCAAGCTTTACAGCATCCTTCTGATAGGAAGGAGACCAGAATTGCACGCAATATTCCGAAAGTGGCCTAACCAATGTCCTGTACAGCCGCAACATGACCTCCCAACTCCTGTACTCAATACTCTGACCAATAAAGGAAAGCATACCAAACACCTTCTTCACTATCCTATCTACCTGCGACTCCACTTTATGCTATGAACCTGCAGTTCAAGGTCTCTTTGTTCTGCAACACTCCCCAGGTCCTTACCAATAAATGTATAAGCCCTGCTAAGATTTACTCTCCCAAAAGGCAGCACCTCATATTCTGGAAGTTGACAAATTCAACTGGGTCAACACAACGATCACAGGACAAGCTAAATATAGGACAGCCCGAGAATACTAGCAACATGGCACTCAGCCACAGACTCCAATCAACAAGCACACTGACCTCGACCCAATACACCGGCCACCACAGTGAACAATCAGATCCGGCAACCAGAAGCAGCAGAAACGGAACCAAGTGAATTGCAGAAGACACAGTACAGCAGCGCTCCACAGGAGGCTACAAAGCACTGATTACAGCACCTAGACAGGAGACAAAATGTCTGCAAATCAACTTCCCAGCTTCAACATAGCCACAACTACGACATCACAAGGAAGAGAATCACCAGGGAGATAGAAGGGGAAATGTGTGTATGAAGCCAAAGAAAGTTGGCAGAGTGTTAAAATAATACTTCACAACTGTCTTCATTCAGGAGGAAGGTGCAGATACAGAATTCAGGAAGATGGACTGGGAAGTTCTTGAGCAGATCTCCATTTAGAGAAGCAAAGCTTGCTCAAGGATAATCAGCAATGTTTTGTCAGAGGAGGTCACATCTAAGAAATTTGGTGGAATGTTTCAAAATGGTGACCAGGTGTGTGGATGAAGGCATATGGCAGTCAGTATAGTTAACATGAATTTCCGCAAGGCTTTCAATAAAGTCCCACATGGAAAATGATAAAGAAAGTAAAAGCACATGGGACCCAGGGTAACTTGGCAAGACGTAGCCAACATTGGCTTAAAGGCAGGAGACAGAGTGTGGTGGTAGAAGGCTGTTTGTGTGACTGGAACCCAGTGTGCAGTGGTGTACAACAGGGATTAGTGCTAGGTTCCTTATGGTTTGAGATTTTCATACACGTAGATGAGAACATCAGGAGGATGAAGAATGAAAAGCAAGTTTGGGCATGATTAGCCAGGTGGTTGACACTAAGGAAGGAGGTCTTAGGTTACTAGAGACTGTAAACAGATTGATCAATTAGATGATCAGTGCCATATGGAATTTAACTATGATAAATGGCAGGTGATATGTTGACAGAAGGAACAAGATAAGGGAGTGCTCAATGAATGGCAGGACGCTAGATAACTCAGAGAAAGAGGGATTTTTGGGTGCTTGTCCACAGAACCCGGAGGTAGCAGGATGGACGCTTGCCTATATCATAGATTAGGAGATCAGGGAGCTGTATAGAACTTGGGTTAGGCCACAGCTGAACTGGTTTGTGTTGTTCTGGCCACCACATTACAGGAAGAATATGGCTGCACTGAAGGAGGTGCAGAAAGAAATCACCAAGATACTACCTGGGATGGAGCATTTCAGTGATGAAGAGAGGCCGAATAAGCCTGGGTTGTTTTCTTTGGAGCAGAGAGATTGAAGGAGAATCTAGAGATATATAAGATTATGAGGGGCACAGACAGGATGGATAAAAAGCAGCAGTCATCCTCTGTTGAATGGCCAAGAACAAGGAGGTGTGATTTTACAGGGAAAGACAAGTTTCGGAGGGAATGTGAGGTAATCCTTTCCCTCAGAGGGTGGCGAGGGTCTTGAATACTCAGCTTCGGAGGGTAGTTGAGGTGGGAAAGCTCACCATCTTTTAAAAAAGCATTTGGATGAAGGCTTTGGGCCTACTGCGGGAAAGTGGGACTGGCATAAGTAGAAGTGTATTTTTGGCAGCACAGACTAAGGGCTAAAGGATCTTTCCTATTCTGTATGATTCTATGGCTAGATGATCTTTTAGCAATGGTGTTTGACTGTAAATATTTCACAGGGCACGTTCTGCAAAAAACTCTTACTTGAATATAGTTATACAATCACCTACTTACATCTGTGACAACAGACAGGGGTCAGACTTGCATCGAATTTCACAGTGAAACATGTCCTGAGGCCCACAATGGAATGTCAGCTGAGTAGGGCTTGAACTCAATGTTCTGACTCAGATGTGAGTGGGCTACCCAAGATTTCTGGGTACATCAAACAGAAGGTAAGGACTGTAAATGGTGAACATGGCTATTGAAAGGTATTTTGGCTTCTAATTTTCAAAAGGAAATTCAATTTAACCATAATTGGAAACAAAAATGTCAAATACTCAAACCAAGCAGCATTTACAGAGACAGAAATCATAGTTAACGTTGCAAACCCATGACAAATTATTTGAACTATGACTGCTTCGGAACTTGGTTACCTGCTGGCAGCAGCATTGTGAAAGACAGCCTGACATACTGAACTGATTGATGACATTTGCAGAATCAAACCCTTGATGACTAGGAGCCAATATCAGGATGAGTTTCAAAGAAAGAAAAATGTTGGGGAGGATGGCATTTTATAAATTCACCCGGAATATTTACATTCCAACTTTCAGTGGTTTTGAAATGTTACAATATCATGAGTTCAGGAGCAATGTAACATCTGTGATATCGGTTAAGCTGTGGAAAAGAGAAAGAACAGAATAAAGCAACTGACAAGTGAAAGAGGAGGCAGAAACAGGAAATGCCATGAAGTCTGGAAGTGTTTACTCAGGATGTTAAAAAACCATTGTGCAGCTGTTGCTAATATTTATTTTGATAGAGTTGCACGCCTCCCTGCCTAGAAGGTGGACACTATATGCAAATACAACCATTAGAATGTCTTAGGTTCCTGTTCCACACTCCATTCCCAAACATTTCTTGGCGAACAGTTTGTGAAAAAGCCGGTCTGTTTGCTACCACATTGCCAAATTTGACCCAGAGATAAGTATGCGACTTCATTCATGTTTACACGAAGACCGCCAATTCCCATTTGCATCATCTAACACTCCTTATCCTCTGGTCACTTGCTGCTGAAACACTCATTTCGTCCTTTATCACCTGTAGATTTGACTTTTCAAATGCTGTCCTCACTGGTCTGCCACGTAATCTGGAAGTCATCCAAAACCCTGATGCCCATGACTCACTCCAAGTCTTATTCATCAAAACCTGTCCTTTGCTGACTTACAATAGTTAACAGGTCAAATTCTCATTTCTCTTTCCAAATACCTCATGGCTCAAGAGCATTAGAAAACAGCGGGAGAATGGAGAACTGAGACCATCGAGCCGAATCCACCAGTCAATAAGGAAAAATTGCTGAAGTCCCAGTGGATCATAGTGCCAGTGGATGGTGGAGGTTTAACTCGATGGTGAGGGGAGAGGTTGTGAAGGAGTGTGCTTTCTGGTAAACTCAGCTGAAGCAGACCCCACCCTGTTAGTGCCACTTTGCACCGTAAACCAGTCGCTCAGCTCAAAGGCCCCACACCACTCAATATGATCATGGCTTTTCTTGGGTTTCAACTTCACATCCTTGCCTGCTCCCCATATTCCTTCATTGCCTGAGACACCAAAGTTCTGCCTACCCCAGTGTTAAATGCATTAAATGTGGAGCATCCACAAATTTCTAGGGTGGAGGCTTACAAAAATTCACAATTATTTACTTGGCCTTAACATCCCCACCTCTGTGATCGCAACCAGTTGCATTAGCCTACAACATCTCTGCATCCCTCTTATTCTGGCTCTATAACCATTCTTGGTTTAATCACTCCACACCTGTCCTCAGGTGTTTTGGCCCTAAACTCAGAAATCCTTGAACATCATCTCTCATTTTCCTCATTGAAGACAACACTTCAAAGCTGTCACATTGAGCATGCTTAGAATTATACAGTACGTAAACAAACCATTTGGTCTAATTCATCCATGCTTACCAAGTTTCCTACACTAAACTACGCGTTTGGCCCATATCACCCAATCTTTCCTATTCATGTACCAGTCAAAATGCCTGTTAAATGTGTAACTGCACCTGCATCTACCAGTTCCTCTGGCAGTTCATTCCACATATGAATGACTCCCTGTGCAAAAGGGTCCCCCTCAGATCCCTTTTAAATCTTTCTCCTCTCACCTGAGAAATATGCCCCCTAGTTTTGAACTCCCCCACCCAAGGAAGACCTTTGTTATTCACCTTACCTATCCACCTCTTGATTTTATAAACCTCTAAGGTCACCCCTCAATCTGCGATGCTCCAGTGACAAAATTGCCTGCCTTTCCATATAACTCAAACCCTCCAGTCCCATTGACATCCTGGTAAACCTTTTCTGAACCCTCTCCAATTTGATAAAATCCTTCCTAAATCAGGATGACCAGGACTGTACACAGTACTCCAGAAGAGGCCTCACCAACGACCTGTACAACCACAACATGACACCTCAATGTTTATTACCAATGGTCTGTGCAATGAAGGCAAGCATGCTAGATACCTTTTTAACCATGTAAATGTGATGCAACTTTCAAAGAACTACCCACCTTGACAGCACCACTTCACAGCCCTGCTATTAGCCTTGCCCTTGCTCACTTTATCAAAATGCAATACCTCAAATGTATTCAAATTAACTTCCATCAGCCACTCCTTAGCCCATGGACCCAACTGATCTAGATGTGTTTATAATCTTAGATAACCACCTTCACTGTTGACTACACCATCCATTTTGGCGTCATCCATTATCTTACTAAGCATGTCTGCTAAATTCGCATCCAAATCATTTCACCGCTGAAAAACAACCCTCCACCACCACCGTCTGTCTCCTACCATCAAACCAATTTTGCATCCAATTGATAAGCTCTCCCTAAATCCTATTTGATCTAAGTTTACCATCAGTCTACCGTGCAGAATATTGTCAAAGGCTTCAGTAAAATCCTCTGATGATGTCAAGTCATAAATCTTGTGTGCCTTAGTGCGTTACATGTTGAAACTACAACCAAGCACGTTTCTTTGTTTCCTTTATTCATTCACGGGAAGAGGGGCTTTGCTGGCTAGGCAGCATTTATTTACCACGCTGATTGCCCAGGGGGCGGTTAAGAGTCAACTGCATTGCTGTAGGCCAGACCAAGCAAGATTGGCAGTTTCCTTCCCTAAAGGAAATGTCCAAAAGTGAACCAGATCGGTTTCCTGACAATTGACAATGGATTCATGGATTCTTAATTCCATGTTGTGGAGGTGCCTGCGTTGGATTGGGATGGACAAAGTTAAAAATCACACAACACCAGGTTATAGTCCAACCGGTTTATTTGGAAGTAGCAGCTTTTGGAATGCTGCTCCTTCATCAGGTAGCTGTGCAGCAGGATCATAAAACCCAGAATTTATAGCAAAAGATCAGTGTCATTCAACTGATATAATATATCGAACAAACCTAGATTGCTGTTAAGTATTTCATCTTTGAGAATGGGTTCTTTAATATGTAAATCCCAGAACTTCTTTCAAATCACATTCTTGAGCTAACTTTAGGTTTTCTAAAAAGGGTGACATCTCAGCTCAGGCCATGTATTAAGGGTGTGAGATTTGCATTTGCAGCATTGTAATTATAAATACATTCTATTTTGTTCAAAAAGCATACAATCTGTAGGCAGTCAATGTAACACCTTATAAATTCCTACTTCGGAAACAGAACCACACTGATTCAAGATTAGGATACAGACAGACTCTAACCTCACACCGTTAATGCATTGTCTGAGCTGAGATGTCACTTTTTTTTCCCACAAAATCTTACGTTATCTTAAGAATCTGCTTTGAAAATAGTTCTGGGATTTACATATTAATGAACCAAAACCTGCAACCCATTCTAAAGGATGAAAGACTTAACAGCGATCTAAGTTTGTTCAGTCTATCATATCAGTTGCATGACACTGATCTTTTGCTATAAGATCTGTTTTATGATCCTGCTCCTTCAGCAGGTAGTTGTGGAGCAGTGTTCCAAAAGCTAGTACCAAATAAACCTGTTGGACTATAAACTGGTGTTGTGTGGTTTTTAACTTCTTAATTCCACATATTTATTGAATTCAAATTCCACCATCTGGCATGGTGCGATTCGAAACCAGGTCCCCAAAAGATCTCTGGATTAACAGTCCAGCGATAATACCACAAGGCCATCGCCTCCCTACTGGTCTCTACTTTGGTTATTTCGAGGCTTCTCTCCCTCTGCTAACATACTTTCATTTCCAGCACATCGGAAACTGGAAATCTTGCGAGACAGAACACCAGGGGGAGGCAGTGCCTCCTAAAGCTTCCTCCCCACCTGCCTCGCAAAAGACAGTGCCTACTGGAGAGGAGAAATCAAAAACTTTAAAAGGTACACAATCGAGGTTCATTATTTAGTACAATACCATTCACATTAGCCAGCAAAAGCAGACAATGGTTAATTTCACCAAGTGCCTTCTCTCACTTGCAAACACAAGGAAGCACACATCCATTTACCAAACAGAAATCGTTCCAGGCAGGCCAGCTCTCACCTAACGTACCAGGGAGGAGAACTGTCTGACCTGAAGAGAACCAAGAGTAGAAAATAATGAAAAAGGAACCAAGTACTGAGAAATGACGACAAAATTATATATAGATAAATGTGGTGAACCCCCATCATGTAACTGATGGGGGTTCACCTAACACACAACGCAAATCTAACATTTCATCTCAACATACTTTATCCTTGGTGACTAATGGGATTTCAGAGAAAATTAGAAAATATTAAAATTAAAGATTCTATATCAGTATGTGAAAGAATGCATGACAAACTAAGAAACGAATAGCAGAGATTTATATTAATAGATACCATTGAATAGTAATTTCAGGTTCATAATTTTACAAAGACTAAAGTTGGAAACTAAACAATGTAGGGCATACAGTGGGAATGACAGAGAATGGGGTCCAAGAACTGAAACTATGTCATAGCTGAACAACGTTAATAAACAATATTCTCTATTTAAGTCTTCATTTAGACAGTTTTAAAAAAAGATTTCTCACTCTGACAGCCATGAAACACGACACTATGTGCACATTAACAGTGTTTTCAAACACATCAGAATGGATTTCCACTGTGTAACTCTTACAGGAGATATGACAAACGTACAAGGCAAAGGCATAGCCCAGGTGACACAGGATTGGGTAAAAACAACAGGAAGAGTAGCTTCACTCAAGAATTCAAAATGTTGAATCTATTTGGGTGGAGCAGAAATACAGTAAGGGCAGAAGTGTCTCTCTGGGGTTGTCTGGTGTCCTCTGCAGCAGAGTATCAATCAGGAAATAAATACCAAACATTATCATGGCAGACTTTAATCCTCATTCAAACTCAGCAAATGGCAGTAGCAGTTCAGGGACCAAGCCCAAGAAAATAGGCAAGATAGTTTTCCCGATTAGGATATTGAGTTCCCAACCTTGAGAATATGCTATTTTGAATTGGGGGTTATCCATTGGGTTATTTGATAATGTTACAGTGACGTTTCCTCTTGGAAAGACTGACTATATTTTTCATACCAGATTTGATTAGGAAACTGCATTAAAAGATAGGTATGCAGACAAGTTACAAAGCATTTAAATAACAATGGCATTACTAATAATCAGGATTCGTTAGCTCAGTTAGCTGGACAGTTGGTTTGCGATGCAGAATAACACCAACATAGGCTCGTTCTAGCATCAACTGAAACTACCATGAAGGACTCTCCTTCTCAACCTCTCCCCTCACCTGAGGTGTGGTGACTGTCAGATTAAACCATCATCAGCCATCTCACGAGAAAGCAGCCCCATGGTCAGGTATGACTATGGTGACTGTACCATACCTTACATGATTCACAATGCACATTCCTTTCAGGCACAAACATTCCACAGAAAATGTAAACTGATTCCTGCCAATTGGGGAAGTTAAAAGACAGCATTAGGTCAAGGGAAGCTTATTTCATTAAAACATAGGCAAGCCTCCTGAGCACCTAGTTCGGCAGGGATATCGGAGACATAGCTGTATGTTAATCAGGGGTTGACCTGGTGAGATCTGGGCATATGGAGAAAACAAGAAATCATACGTTGGAATTTTGAGGCGAGTGTGTTGGAATAAAACTATGACCAGGAAAGTATTTGCCTGAACTCAGTCTAAGCAACCTTTAACCACTGGTGTCTATGTAGCCTGAAGAATGGGAGGATTGTAGAATTCAAGAAAACAGAAATTGATCAGGTCACAGCAACTGTCTCTGCAGAGTTTGCACATTCTCCCAGTGTCTGCATGGGTTTCCTCTAGATGTTCCAATTTCCTCGGATAGTCCCTAAAGATCGGCAGGTTTATAGATTAGCCATAAGAAATGCAGGGTTACAGAGTTGGGTAAGGGGGTGGGGGGGGTAGTCTGGATGTGAAGCTCTTCAGGAGGGTTGGTGTGGACTTGATGGACCAAATGATTTGCTTCCATGATGAGCAAGAACGTAACATGCTGTAAACAGCAAAGGGTTAGCAAGATAAAGGTGATAGGCAAGATTGTAAAAGGTATCAAACTCTGCATTTGCCTTCACAAACAAAATGCCACAAAAATATATGGGGAACCTTAGGCCAAGCAAGAAATGAATAAAATTGAAGCAATCCGAGAGAAGTTAAAGACAGTAAGTAACCACAAATCCCCTCAACTAGCATCTTGGCTTCAGTCTTCTGGAATTCCTGACATTTCAGGACAACTCTGGTAAGCAGCTCAAAATCCATTTCTATCAAATAATATTGAGACAGTACATTTACTTAGCAAGCAGAATTGAGTGAGTGGGAAAGTGTGCCATCTTGGGGCAGTACGGTGGCTCAGTGGTTAGCACTGTTGCCTCACAGCGCCAGGGACCCCGGTTCGATTCCAGCCTCGGGTGACTGTCTGTGTGGAGTTTGCACATTCTCCCTGTGACTGCGTGGGTTTCCTCTGGGTGCTCCAGTTTCCCCTCTCAGTCCAAAGATGTGCAGGGTGTGTGAATTGGCCATGCTAGATTGCCCATAGTGTTAGGTGCATTAGTCAGAAGGAAATATGGGTCTGGGTGGGTTACTCTTCAGGGGGTCAAGAGTGGACTTGTTGGGCCGAAGGGCCTGTACAGCAATCTGATCTTGATCTGCCCTAATTTCAGTAAAACATGTGAAAAGCCTCCCCACGGTAGGCTACTGCAAAAAATGCAAAGGCATGGGATTGAGGGTGATTTAGCAGTTTGGATCAGAAATTAGCCAACTGTAAGAAGACAGAGGGTGGTGGGTGATAGGAAACGTTCATCCTGGAGTTCAGTTACTAATGGTGTATCGCAAGGATCTGTTTTGGGTCCACTGCTGGTTGTCATTTTTATAAAATGACCTGGATGAAGGTAGAGAAGGATAGTTTAGTAAATTTGTGGATGGCACTAAAATCGGTGGAGTTGTGGATAGTGCGGATGGATGTTGCAGGCTACAGAGAATCATAGATAAGCTGGGCTGAGAGGTGGCAAATGGAGTTTAATGCAGAAAAGAGTGAGGCGATTCACTTTGGAAGGAATAACAGGAATAGAGAGTACTGGGCTAATGGTAAGATTCGTGGTAGTGTGGATGTGCATAGATCCTTGAAAGTAGCCACCCGGGTTGATAGGGTTGTTAAGAAGGCATACGGTGTGTTAGCTTTTATTGGTAGAGGGATTGAGTTTCAGAACCATGAGGTCATGCTGCAGCTGTACAAAACTCTGGTGCAGCCGCACTTGGAGTATTGCGTGCAGTTCTGGTCACTGCATTATAGGAAGGATGTGGAAGCATTGGAAGGGGTTCAGAGGAGATTTACTAGGACATTGCCTGGTATGGAGGGACATTCTTATGAGGAAAGGCTGAGGGACTTGAGGCTGTTTTCGTGAGAGAGTAGGAAGTTAAGAGGTGACTTAATAGAAGCATACAAGATGATCAGAGGATAGATAGGGAGGGACAGTGAGGTGTGGTGATGCCTGGCACAAGGGGACATATCTTTTTAAAAAAAGGGGCAATCGATGTAGGACAGATCTCAGAGGTAGGTTCTTTACTCAGTAGTAAGGGCGTGAAATGACCTGCCTGCAACAGGAGCAGATGCGCCAACAATAAGGGCATTTTAATGGTCATTATATCGACATTTGGATGATAATGGAATAGCTATGTTAGATGGGCTCCAGATTGGTTTCACAGGCCAGCCCAACATCGAGGGCCAAAGGAGCTGTAGTGTTCCAAGAGAAAGGGAGAAAGGCCAAGCAAGAGCTGAGATTTGATGTCTAGTGGCGTTTACTTGGTAAGCGGGTAAATTATTGGTTGGTAGTTTTATAACTCTCCCTGAGGCAGCAGTTTAAGCAAGTACTCAGGAGATAAATGCAGCATAATTAAACAACTTAATATGACTACACAATCATTGCATATGGTTTCTAAAGTTAAAATCCTAAACAATTAAGGGAAATTTGACATTGATAGCAGGGCAGGAGATATGTTGCAGCCATTGCATATGGGAGCTGGTGAACACACCTTGGCAACCATAGCTGCACTAAACCTCTACAACGTGAGGAACCACAGCTCTGTTGGCGAGTTGGAGTCCAAACTTTGGGCACTACAACACATCAGGGCAAATCCGACCCAGTCAATTACTGTCCCAATCCACTCTCAATCATCAGCAAAGTCATGGAGGTGAGGGTGGTGTGGAAGGGTCAACTAATAGTGCCACCAAGCAGCACCTGCTCAATAATAACCTGCTCATTTTTTTAAAAAAATTCTTTTATGGGATGTGGGTGCCACTGGCTGGGCTAGAATTATTTTTTTTCTGCCTAGCCCTAGCCGACCTTGAGAAGGTGATGGTGAGCTGCCTCCCTGACCCACGTGCTGTGGGTCGAATGCCATTACTGAGGGAATTCCAGGGAATTGATACTTGGTTTGGATTCCACAAGCTATTGACTTCTAGCTCACCACCACCTTTCTCCCAGCCAGTGATGCCCATGTCCTACAGGAGAATTTTAAAAAGTTACAACTTTGGTCCAAACATGGCCAAAACAGCTGTATTCCCGAAGTGATGTGACACCAAAGTTGTATTTGACAGAGTGTGGCATCAAGGAGTCCTAAAGAATCTTGTGCCAATGGGAATCAGGAGGAAAACTCGGCACTGCTCATAACCATACTTAGCACAGCCATAGATGGTTGCGGATGCTGGAAGTCGGTCATCTCAACTCCATGACATCACCGCAGGAGAGCTTCAGGGGAGTGTCCAAGGCTCAAACATCCTCAACCGCTTCAATGACCTTCCCGCCACCATAAGGTCAGAAAGGTCCATCAAAACCACCAAAAGGTCACGAGCAGATTTAACAGAGGGACTCAAAACCATGAAGGGTTTTGATAGTGAAGAAAGAATGACAGTTGATTAATGAAGGTCCCAGATTGAAGTAAATTAGATGAAGAAAGAGAGGGCGTGATGGGTGGGTATTTTTAAATGGCAAATTCCTCTGATATGGAACAGACAACCTGGAAGAATGATGAAATTATGCAAGAATAACCGCCAAAGGGAACGGAATACACAGGGATATGGGGAAAGAGTGGCCGTGGGAGAAATTAAACAGTAAAGCTTGCACAGACACGATGAGCCAAAGAACCTCCTTTGTGCTACAACAGTCTACATTTCATCGTGGTCATGAACATAATCAATCCACACAACACTGTCCAAACAAGATTTTACCACAGGAATTGTCAAGTTGAGATACAGAGGAGGACTGGACATGAAACTAGAAGGCAGAAGGAATTAAATAAACAACTCAACAGAGGTTCACTGTGACATTCTGCTCCATCCGAATAACCTCGAAAAGAGAATTACACAGATCAAAAATCTATATATGGAAATAAACTAAACAGATCTTCAACAGTTTAGAGTTGAGAATACGACTTACCTTTATCCACTATATCCCACACCTCCACCTTCACAATGTCATCAGTTGCTGCAATATAAGACAACATTAAATCATTTGCAAATGACAAATTTCAGCTCCTTTAAAGTTGCTTGAAACAGCAGGCTGAGGGTCAGAGGAGAAATTTAAACCAACTGGAACAACATGAATCAGAGACCCAATGCCTGCAATTTCTGCACATAGTCAGGACACTTCGGTATCTAAGATCAACTGTGAAACAAGTGTCTTCAGCTGCTTGAGCTCCACGAGAGGATGCAGAATATTCTGAAGGGGGCAGTGAGCAAATTTCATGGTAAGTCAGTGTCAGTGACATAAAACAGGCAGGTGTGGAGACGCTAGGTGCAGCTATTCAGGAACTAGGGAGGTGGTCAAAGAGTGGGACCCTATAGATACCAATTTCTGGATTGCTCCCAGTGTCTCTCACTACTCAGTAGAAATCAGTTGTAGCTTGAAGCTTTATACAGGAGGGAGACATTCAGGTGTTTAAACATTGGGACAGGAGACTCCTATTTAAAATGGATGAGTTGCACCTCCATATTAGATAGAAACAGATCAAAATAACCTGATGGTTTACAAGGACCAGTATGCTAGGGAGATTGGTCATGCTAAATTGCCCATAGAGTTCAGGGATGTGTAGTTAGGAATATTAGCCACAGGAAATGTAGGGTTATAGGGACTTGTTGGGCCCACCAAATGGCCTGTTTGCACACTGCGGGGATTCTAGGATCTGTAAATGCATAAAGTGTGGTGAGTTAGAACCTGAATACAATGGAATAGAAAAACATTGATGAATGGAGAATAGTTAATATTCAAGGATACAAAGTGTTCAGAAAAGAACAGGAACAAAAAGGGGAATCGGTTGGCAGCACGGATTAGGGAAGGTATTATAGTGTTGAAAAGAGACAAGGTCTTGAGGAGTTAAGGACAAAATCCACTTGGTTAGAACAGAGAAATAAAAAGACATACAACTGAGAATATTCTGCAGGCCTCCAAATGAGGGAATAGGAAGAGCAATTCAGAGTGGAAACCATGGAAATGTGCAAGAACTACAGAGTGGAGATATCACAGTCTTTAAGAACATTGTTCCAATGTTTTGAGTTCAGTGAAAGGAGGGAAGGGGAGAAATGCGCTTGGGAGCGCATTCTAACCAGGATATCCCGGGTCCAAACAGGGAGGAGGTATTGCTGGGTGAGGTATCACAAGGGGACCAAGTACCTGTTCAAGAAAACCTGGTTAAGAAGGCTTATCAAATGGTAAGGTTTAAACGGGCAATGCAGAAAAACAAGGAATAAACCAAGTTAAATGTCTAAACTGGAAGACGGCAAACAACAACTGGCTGAGAAGGGAGCTGGCGCTCAGTCCTTGGAAGTTAGTGAGGCCAGGGTTGGGAACTGAAGCTCAGGTCCTGGTAGTACAAAGTGTACTGACACACTGGTAACAGAATTGACATCTTTACCCGAAACTTCAAAAGGCAGCTCTGGTTGTGGGTGTGACTTTAACTAAGTGCTGTGATTTGCTTCTGTTAAATAGGTAGTTCAGAGGACAAACACTGGTAGCGGTGGATGGAATGAACGGGGAATGCTGCACTGCAGTAATCCTGGCACAACAATCAGCACTCAGGGCCTCAGCAACTGTGCAGGGCACTGCTCCCGAAACTAACAGTCCAGGTTAATTTTACATGCTACTTACTTCCTCTGTGAGCAGGACTGTTCTTCAGATTGGGACGCTGGTGCACCCTCAACCAGTTCAAAGTCCTGATGCAAGAGTGACTGTCCTACCACATTCAACCAACTCAAACTACAGATTAAATACAAGGTCATTTCATTGGGGAGCTCAATGCAACTCAATCCTTGGTTTGGAGGGATATGGGCCGGGGGCTGGCGGGTGGGACTAGATTGGGTTGGGATATCTGGTCAGCATGGACAGGTTGGTCCGAAGGGTCTGTTTCCGTGCTGTACGTCTCTATGACTCTAAGAGGAAGAATAACACTTGGGGGAAAAAGTGCTGAGTTTTGAAGCAACCCAGCATTTAATAGATGACATAGGACTGCTGGCACAGAGTTAGTGAGCTAAGAATGGCATTGGGTTCTGTCAGTTAATTTCCATTAAATGCAATATTGCAATGCTGTCAGCAATTAAACAACAGTAATATCTGGCACTGAAGACTGCTTACTCAAATTACTACTTCCAGGAATTGCATGCCTATCCAACATTTAGTTGATCAGTCTTTTAAGCAGGAATTGTAAAGTATCTGAACAATACCATTCCAACTGAAATTAACTGTGTTCACATTAGCTTAATGAAAATGAACCATTTTATTAAAAGCAAAGTTGGCAAGGCATAACAGTTAGAATGATAATTCATGACTAATCATTTCCTGTAATTGCATATTTAACAAGAGGTTACATTCCAGGAGCCAAGCATGGGACAACTTGAAAGACTCAGTGAGCTTGTCACGGCTTGTATACCTTTGAGGTCGCAAGAATTAGGATCTTTACTCTGTGCCTAACCCTGCACTGTACCCGCTCTGGGTGAGAGAGCAGTTTAGAATTCAGCAAAGGAGGACAAGGGCATTGATGAAGAAAGAGAAAATACAGTACAAGTGTAAGCCTGTGGGAAATATAAAAACTGACTGTAATAGCTTCTATAGGTATGTGAAGAGAAAAGTTGTGAAGACCAAAGTAGGCCCCTTACAGTCAGAAAAAAGGGAATTTATACTGGAGAACAAAGAAATGATGAAGCAATTAAACACATATTTTGGCTGTGTTCACCAAGGAAAACACAAACCACCAACCAAAAACACTGGGAAAGACAGGATTCAGTAAGAGGGCGGAACTGAAGGATATCAGTTAGTAGGGAACTGATATTGCAGAAATTAATGGGATTGAGGGCCAATAAATCCCCAAGGCTTAGCTATCAGATTACTTAAGGAGGTAGCCCTAGAAATAGTGAGTGGTCATCTTCCAAGACTTGGTAACACTCTGGAATGTGAGGGGTAACTAACGTAACTCTAAAATAAAACAAAGATTGCTGATGCTGAAGATCTGAAAAAGAAAATCCGACATAGTTGGACAAATGCAGGAGGTCTAGCAACATCTGCACAGAGAGGCAGAGTTAACTTTCCCAACTCCAGTGACACTTCTCCAGAAGCAGTTCTGAGAAAGCGACACCGTGGTTTCGCTCCATAGATGCTGCCAAATTTGCTTAGGTTCTCCAGCAATTTCTGTTTTTGTAACTAACTTAATAGCTCTACTTAAAAACTGAGGCAGAGCGGAAACAAGGAATTAAAAGACCACTCAACCCGGCATCAGTAATAGGGAAATGCTGGTGTTGACTGTACAAGATTCAATTGCAGGATTGGGTAGAGTCAGCATGGACTTAGGAAAGGAAAATCATATTTGACAGATCACATGGAATTCTTCAAGGATGTCGAGTTGTTAAAGGGAAGCCAGTAGATGTGGCTTATTTAGACTTTAAGGCTTTCAACAAAGTCCCACATAAGAGATTAATGTACAAACTTAAAGCACACAGACAGCGCATTTAGATAGGTTGGCAGACAGGAAACAAAACATAGCAATACAGTCAAAATCCCTACAGCGTGGGGACAGGTTCTTCGGCCCAACAAGTCCATACTGACCCTCCGAAGAGTAACCCAGCCAGACTCATTCCCCTATCCCATTATTCTATATTTACCCCTGACTAATGCACCAAACCTACACATTTCTGAACACTATGGGCAATTTAGCATGGCAAATTCACCTAACCTGCACATCTTTTGGATTGTGGGAGGAAACCTAAGCAGACACGGGGAAAATGTGCAAACTTTATACAGACAGTCACCTGAGGCTAGATTCAAACCCAGGCTCCCAGCGCTGAGAAGCAGCAATGCTAACCACTGAGTCACCATGCCGCCCCAGGGAACATAAATGGGTTTTTTTCCTGAATAATAGGCAGAGACTTGGAGGGTACCTCGGGGATCAGTGTTAGGACTCTAGAGTTAGGTCAGGAAACTAAATACAGTATCTGCAAATTTGCAGATGATGCTCAGTTGAGTGGGAGGGTGAGCTGCAAGGAGGAAGTAGAGAAGCTTTACTGTGATGTGGACAAGCTGAGTGAGTGGGCAAATGCATGGAAGATGTAGTATATTGTGGATAACTGTGAGGTTATCTACTTTGGGAGCAAAAACAGGAAGGTGGTTTATTATATAAATGGCTATAAGTTGAGAGAGGGGAAATGTGCAATGAGACCTGGGTGTTTTCGAACAGCAGTCACTGAAGACAAACGATCATGTTGGCCTTCATAGCAACAGGATTCAACACAGTTCAGGGTTATCTTGCTACAATTACATAGGGCCCTGGTTAGACCACACCTGGGGCAGTGTGTGCAGTTTTGTCTCTCCTTACCTGAAAAAGTTCTCGTTACGGAGGGAGTACAGCAAAGGTTTATCAGACGGATTCCCGGGATTGTGTGACTATGATGCATGGAGACAGACTGGATGGCTTAGGAGTATATTCACTGGAGTGTAGAAGAATAAAGAGAGATTTCATAGAAACTTTTAAAATTCTAACAGAACTAGTCAGGATAAGTGCAAGAATGATGTTCCCATTGACAGGGGATTCCAAAACCAGAAGTCACAGTTTAAGAGTATGGGTAGGCCATTTAGGACTGAGATGAGGAGACATGTATTCAGAATGGCAAGCATGTGGAATTCTCAGCCACAGAAAGTGGTTGAGGTCTAAACAGTGAATGCCTTCAAGAAGGTGTTAGATATAGTTCTTGGGGCTAAAGGGATCAAAGTGTAGGGGAGAAAGCAGGAACTGGGTACGGAGATGGATAATCCGTCATGATCATATTGAATGGCGGAACAGGCTTGAAGGGCCGAATGGCCTACTCCTGCTTCCTGAATTTCTATGTTTGATTGGTTAGCATTGAGGAAGCTTTAATCTGCATCTAACTTCATGCTGTCCTTGTCCTGGGGGGGTGGACATGGAAACTTCCTCTGTGGTTCACACTGATGCACTGCGTTCAGCAACATTCGATCACAGTAAGATGGAGAAGAGACTCTCTCCTGAACATTACACCAATGACACAGATATCAGAAACTGCTGTTTGATCTCCATCTGCACCTGAGAAGGCAGCGTCATCATTGCACATCAGTTTACTCTGCCTCCCGTGCTCCAATTTCACTTCCCGGTAAACACAAGTGATTCAAACCCAGAAATCTCGGAACATTCAGCTTCCCGTAGCACCGACTGCTCTGAATGTTTCCAACACTGGCATGCAGGGAGCGATTGAATCAGTTAGTATCATATTCACTGAATTGAAGGGGTGGCGGGGGGTGGGGGCGGGGGGGAAGGGAGGTGGGTTCTTTTGAAACATTAAAATTGTTGCTCGAGACTCACTCTTGTAGCTCCAGTGAATGCAGGTGACCTGGATCTCCTGTGTTGGAATGTACTGCTCCACAAATTTCTTGCCCTGCAGTCTGTGCCAGAGTGTAGTCTTGCCTGTGTTTCTGTCACCTCGTATCAGAATCTTCACTGCAAGTAAAAAGGAAATGCTGCAAGGTATTACAACCATCATCACTCTCACCTGACTACAGGCCCATTTCCCCCACACACCGCTCCATTCAAACCTTCAAAACCATGAGAAAAGAAAACAGAGAGCAGGAGCTTTATCGCTCGGGACCTCACGGTGCACATTACTGGGATCACAGAGTGGGGGAAGCTGAAACCTGAGCAAAGAAAAGGCTGGCTGATAGTTGGGAACAGAAATGGTGGAAAGGTAGGGTAAAAGAACAGAGGAGTTAAGGAAACTGGAGGCAAGAAACGTTAGACGAAGAAATGGGTCATGTCAGAGAAAGTAGAAAGACACAGTATTGTCAGGGCATATCCAACCATTCTACTCCAGCAGACTCTTTATCTCAGTCCTCCCTCCAACACCTCACGGCATCCCCTCTCCTCTCCTTCCCCCCCCCCCCCCCCCCCCCCCCCCCCCCCCCACACACACACACACACCCAATAACGAACCACCTCACTGAACCATGTATCACAAGGGAAATAATCCTGGAGTTCATTTATTCACACTCAAGAGGCCAAATAAAAGGTCAACCAACAGCCACTGCACAAAATAGATGAGTTTAGAGTAGACAGAAAGAAAGGGAACCGTTTTACAACATGTTATAAAATTAGTGGTAATTTCACAAACAATAGGTATATCCAAGTGGGGTCCACGTGCAAGTGCCGTTCTGATAAGGTTCAGTTGATTGCTGGCAACTGACAAACTCAGCGTTTGTAGCGTCGATCTTAATGTCTTTTAGGAATTGTGTTCAAATGCCAGCCTTTCAGCACTGAGATATGCCAAACGTCCTCTCACAGAAATAACTGTGCAGTGTAGAATGCTGCGATCTAGATGTGATAAGAGAATGCAGGTAAGGGGTCTGCTCTGTGTTGCACTGCGGCTGCCACACACTCCTATACCAGTGCCAGATTCCATTCTGATTGGTTTAAACAGTGACGAAAGGCAGTCAATGTACAATCACTCAGTGAGCACACTTCACCTGACTGCTGAGTGATCATAGTTGTTGCAGAGTGGCACAGCATCCAGTCAATGCAGCGCATGGATTCAGCCTCAAAACTGAGGCAAAAAAGCAGAAAATGAAAGTCAAAGAATCAACACTGCATTCAATGACACTCTTGTCTTCCTACCAACACTGAAGCCGTGTAACACAGTGAGAAATTTATCCCTCAATTCTGGATCCAAGTGTTAGACAGTAACAGACCTGTCCCCCAGTGTTATACAGGGACAGACCTGTCCCCACCAGTATTGTACCCCAGTGTTATACAGTGACAGACCCGTCCCCACCAGTACTGTACCTGTTATACAGTGACAAGCCTGTCCCAATTGGTATTGTACCCCAGTGTTATACAGCAACAGCCTGTCCCCCACCATACTGTACACCAGTGTTATAGTGACAGACTTGTCCACCAGTACTGTACCCCAGTGTTATACAGTGACAGACCCTTCCCACCAGTATTGTACCCCAGTGTTATACAGTGACAGACCTGTCCCCACCAGTACTGTACCCCAGTGTTATACAGCAACAGACCTGTCCCCCACCAGTACAGTACCCCAGTGTTATACAGTGACAGACCCTTCCCCACCAGTATTGTACCCCAGTGTTATACAGTGACAGACCTTCCCCACCAGTATTGTACCCCAGTGTTATACAGAGACAGACCTGTCCCCACCAGTACTGTACCCCAGTGTTATACAGCAACAGACCTGTCCCCCACCGTACTGTACCCCAGTGTTATACAGCAACAGACCTGTCCCCCACCGTACTGTACCCCAGTGTTATACAGTGACAGACCCTTCCCCACCAGTACTGTACCCCAGTGTTATACAGCAACAGACCTGTCCCCCACCGTACTGTACCCCAGTGTTATAGTGACAGACCCTTCCCCACCAGTACTGTACCCCAGTGTTATACAGCAACACACCTGTCCCCCACCATACTGTACCCCAGTGTTATAGTGACAGACTTGCCCACCAGTACTGAATCAGTTATACAGTAACATCTGTCCCAACCGGTACTATATTCAGTGTTATATAATAACAGATCTACCCTTTACCAGAACTGCAGTGTCAGACCTGACCCACTAGTACTGTACTCAGTGTTACAGTAACAGATGTTGTCACCAAAACCACACCATTGTGTTATACAGTGACAGACCTACCTTTAGCAGAATTGTACCCCAATGTTACAAAGTGACAGACTGGACCCCATGATTCCTGATGAAGGGTTTTGCACAAAACATTGATTCTCCTGCTCCTCAGATGCTGCTAGACCTGCTGCACTTTTCCAGCACCACACTCCAGACCCCCATGAGTACCATGCCCCAGTGTTATACAGTGACAGTCCTGTGCGCATCAGTATTACAGAGTGACAGACTTGCCCTCACTGGTATACTATCCCACCAACAGACCTATTCCTACTAGAACTGTACCCCAGTGTTATACAAAGACTGACCTGCCCCTACCAGCATTGTACACTTGTTATACAGTTACAGACTGCCATTAGTACTGTACCCCAGTGTTATACAGTGACAGACCTGTCCCCACCAGTACTGTACCCCAGTGTTATACAGTGACAGACCTGTCCCCACCAGTACTGTACCCCAGTGTTATACAGTGACAGACCTGTCCCCACCAGTACTGTACCCCAGTGTTATACAGTGACAGACCAGTCCCCAACAGTACTGTACCCCAGTGTTATACAGTGACAGACCTGTCCCCACCAGTACTATACAGTGACACAGACCTGTCCCCACCAGTACTGTACCCCAGTGTTACCGATAAACCTGTATTCAAAAACAACTTGCATTATACAGCATTTTGCACAAAACAAAATTTCAGCATGAAATTTGTGCAGCTTTTCGACCTGCATTCACTGTTCTCATCTCAGACAATATTAATGTCATGTTTCTTATGCATTGCAATAGAAACACAAGAGCAGGAGTAGCCCGTTCAGCACTTCAAGCCTGCTTTACAATTCAATATAATCATGCAACTCTACCCGGCTCCTGTATTCTCCCCCTTCCTGTGGGTGCTCCAGTTTCCTCCCACAATCCAAAGATGTGCAGGTTAGGTGAATTGGATCTGCTAAACTGTCAAAGTGTTGGTGCATTCGTCAGGGGGGAACGTGCATGCGTCAAGGGGGGAGCGTGCATGCGTCAAGGGGGGAATGTAGAGTAATAGAGTAGGCAAATGAATCTGAGTGGGTTACTTGTCGGAGAGTCGATGTGGACTTGTTGAGCTGAAGGACCTGTTTCCACGCTGTAGGGATTCTATCCTTTGGTCCCTATAGTTCCAAGAACAAGTACATCTCCCTTGAAAGTCTCAACAGTTTCTTGTGGCAGAGAATTTCACAACTCACCACTCTCTGGGTGAAGAAATCTCTCATCTATGTTCTAAAAGGGTTACCTCTTCGCCATCAACTGTGCCCCTGATTCTGGACTACCCGGTGTCATTAAAAGCATCCATCCTGCATCTATTCTATCTAATCCTGCTAGAATTGTACAGGTTTCTAAGAACCCGCCTCCCCCCGCCCCTCAAATCCAGTGAATATAATACTAACTGATCCAATCCCTCCCTGTATGCCAGTCCCAGCCTCCCAGTCTAGATTTTGCATTTCCTGCATAGCAAGAGCATATTCCCTCAGATAATGAGACAAGAACAGCACGTGATGATCCAGGTATGGCCACATCAATGGCCTGTACAACAGCAACAAGACACCCCTGCTCCTGTACTTGAATCCTCTTGCTATGGAGCCCTTCCTTGCCAGCTGCATCCACCTGCATGCTTAATTTCAGTGGCTGGTGTATGAGTATACCCAAGTCTCAGCGCTCATTCCCCTCTCTCAACATATCGCCACATCAGATTTACCTTCTTGATTTTGCTCCCAAAGCAGATGACCTCACCTTTGGCCACTTTATACTTCATTTGCCATGAATTTGCACACTTACCCATGCAAATCAAAAGCTTCTATGCCTCTACCACCCACCATACCGTCTGAGGGGAACGTGAGGACTGCAAATGCTGGAGATCAGAGTCATAGAATGTGGGGCTGGAAAAGCACAGCCAGTCAGGCAGCATCCAAGAAACAGGAGAATCGACGTTTCAAACATAAGCCCTTCATCAGGAATGAGACTCCTGATTGTCCTAGCCCTCAGACTCACTGTTTTTCCAATACCAAACTCTTTAACATACCCTCGCACCCAGCTTTGTCTCATCTGTAAACCTGGAGTTATGACACGTACTTTCCTCACCTAAATCATGAATATATGTTGTGAACAGCTTGCCATTCTGAAAATGACCCATTTATTTCTAGTCTTTTGTCTCTCATTTGTCAACTCGTTCTCACCTAATTTCAGTACACAACCCCCAATCCTATGCACTTTAAATTTTACACATTAGCATAAAATGTAGGACCTTACCAAAAGCAGTCGGAAGATCCAAATAAATCTCATCCTCTAGCTCCTCCTTGTCCACTCTATTAGTTACATCCTTAAAATACTTCACCTGTTTTTTCAAGCATTTATAAATCCATGCTGACTGTCCAATCCTGTCACTATCTGCCTATTGTATCTTTTATGATGGAATCCATCATTTTCCCATGACCAATCCCAAGCTAACCAGTCTATAATTTGTTGTTTTGTCTCTGTCCCCTTCACATTTACTACCCTCCAATCCGAGAAACTGTTCTAGAGTCTAACATTTTAGAAAATGACTACTAGCTCTTATAGAGCCCAAGCTGTATAGCATGGAAACAGCTCGTTCATGCTGATCAGATATCCTAAATTAATCTAGTCCCATTTGCCAGCATTTGGCCCAGACCCATCTAAACTCTTTCTATTCAAATAACCATCCAGATGCCTCCACAACTTCCTCTGGCAGCTCATTCCATACATGCACCACCCTTTGCTTGAAAAGGTTGTCCCTCATGTCCCTTTTAAATCTTTCCCCTCTGGCCTTGAACCTATGCCCTCTGGTTTTGGGCACCCTGACCCCAGCGAAAAGACCTTGGCTCGTCGTCCTATCCAGGCCCCTCAATTTTCTAAACCTCTATAAGGTCACCCCTCAGCCTCTGACGCTCCAGGGAAAACAGCCCCAGCCTATTCAGCCTCTCCCTTTAGCTCAAATCCTCCAACCCTGGCAACATCCTTGGAAATCTTTTCTGAACCCTTTCAAGTTTCACAACATCCTTGCTATAGCAGAGACACTAGACTGTGGCTGCACAGGACATTGCTTAGGCCACTTTTGGAATATTGTGCGCAGAACAGGCCCTTCAGCCGTCGATGTTGTGCCAACCTGTGAACTGTTCTCAGCTCATCTCCCTTCACTATCCCATCATCATCCACGTGCTTATCTAAGGATGGTTTAAATATCCCTTATGTGGCTGAGGAATACCATTTCTCATTGGTTTCTCCAATACCATTTCCCCATTTATTGCAGCGTCTTTCCAACTTCTCTGCTGAGAGCCAGGCAAAAAGTTTCTTCAAAAATGTGCCTCTTCTCACAATACTCAAGGTCTGCACTGTTTACCAACTGCTTTGCTATAAAATATTCCAATGACTCTCAGCATTATTAAACCAAGTTTAACAAATCAAAGGCTATAAAGGTCAACAAGTTGCTTTGCTGAAGTCCCAGAAAGGAAGAAAGCAACGTGGAGCAGCATAGGGAGGAAGTTTCAAAGCCACCATTGGTGAGGATATTTAGAGTGAGTGTGAATGTGGTCCAAAATGGTGGTTGGAAGCAAGGGTGAGCGAATTGGTGGAGAGTTTTGAAAATAATGTGGAAAATTTTAAAATTGGAACATTGTTAAGCTGACAGCTAAGGTAGATAAGCAAATTCTGAGGTGCTTGAGCAGGACTGGTGGGGTTTAAGGTCTGAGAAGCAGAGTTTGGTTGAACTCACTCCACAACGGGTCAACGACAATGCATTTTGAACAAGATCAAAGACAACATCATCATGGGTAAGGGTTTCAGCAGCTCTTGAACTCAGGCAAGGTGGGGTTTTTGGAAGTGCAAATGGGTTTAGTTATGGCATGGATATCAGAACAGCAGTGCATCTTGAGGATAAATATGAGATGACGACTTAAGAGTCTGCTCTCACCTGAGACATTTGCCACCAGAGGGATGGAGTCAGGTGCTCAGAATGAAGTTTATGATAGGAATCAAAACCAACAATGATTTTGGTCTCATGTAGTACTGGATGACAATGACCTACTCCATCTTGTTCATATGTTATGACCAAAGGGTCATGAGGTAGTGGCAAGACAGAGCTACTGTCAGCGTACAGGTGACACTTAACATTACTTTCAAATGATGTCAGTGAGCAGCATTATTGATGTGGAAAGCAGTGCTTAATGATAATGCACTAGGAGGCACCAGTGGTAATGATGCATGAACAGGATGAGAAGCAATTGTAAGGGATTCTTTGACCAACATTGAATGGATAAGAATGGAATGAGTTGCCAGCAGTTCCACCCAGCTGGATGGACAAAAAATGGACAAACTATGTCCAAGACTGCAGACAGCTCGAGAAGAAAGAAGGAAAGTTTACCTTTGTCAGTGACATTACTGAATCTGACAAATGAGAGTACGGACACAGGATCTAGAAGTCAGAGGTGCGGTGAAGAGACAAGTATGTGAACTTTGACCTAAGGAAACAAGTATGTGAACTTTGACCTAAGAAAAGCCCACCATCAGAAGCACAAACCTGATTCTCATTTTGAGGTCAATTCCCTTGAATATTCACAACATTAGGTGAGGGGAGAGTATACATCTCATTTCCTTTACAGACAGTCTTTTATTGGTGCTAGAAACAGCCCATCCCCAGGTTCAGCACTTCTCTTCAACTTAAGACAGTGTTCCCTGTCAGAACTAACTCTGTTCCCAAATCATCTCCATCTCCAAACCTTGGGCCTGCCCCTGGCCTCTCAGTACATATCCTCTCCCCTTCCCCGCCTCCCTAATCCTGGCATCAATCAGTCACAGCTCTCTCTATACTGCTCTCTCTCTCCTGTCCACAAACCATGACCCTATCTGCCTCTCACCCAGACTCCTCTCTCCCCCTTTTATCTTCTGTTTCCCTGCTCCTGTACTCCACTCTCCCCATAACCTCCTTGCCTTCTGAGCTGTCTTCTCATATCAATCTCCCCTCAGCAGCCAGCCTCATTCAATAATGTACTGCACACTCCCTGTCCCCTCACCCTGTGCCCACGTCTCCCCTCACTCCCTCCCCCCATCAGTCTGTCTGTCTCTCTACGCCCCCAGCCCCACTCATTGTTGTACTGCACTCTCCCTCTGTCCCCTCCCCCATGTTCTCCCCCACCCTCTGCCGCCCCCCAGCCCCACTCACTGTTGTACTGCACTCTCCCTCTGTCCCCTCCCCCATGTTCTCCCCCCCTTCCCCTCACTCCCCCAGCCCCACTCTCTGTTGTACTGCACTCTCCCTCTGTCCCCTCCCCCATGTTCTCCCCCCCTTCCCCTCACTCCCCCAGCCCCACTCTCTGTTGTACTGCACTCTCCCTCTGTCCCCTCCCCCATGTTCTCCCCCCCCAGCCCCACTCTCTGTTGTACTGCACTCTCCCTCTGTCCCCTCCCCCATTTTCTCCCCCCCTTCCCCTCACTCCCCCAGCCCCACTCACTGTTGTACTGCACTCTCCCTCTGTCCCCTCCCCCATGTTCTCCCCCACCCTCTGCCGCCCCCCAGCCCCACTCACTGTTGTACTGCACTCTCCCTCTGTCCCCTCCCCCATGTTCTCTCCCCCTCCCCCCAGCCCCACTCTCTGTTGTACTGCACTCTCCCTCTGTCCCCTCCCCCATGTTCTCCCCCCCTTCCCCTCACTCCCCCAGCCCCACTCTCTGTTGTACTGCACTCTCCCTCTGTCCCCTCCCCCATGTTCTCCCCCCCTTCCCCTCACTCCCCCAGCCCCACTCTCTGTTGTACTGCACTCTCCCTCTGTCCCCTCCCCCATGTTCCCCCCCCCTTCCCCTCACTCCCCCAGCCCAACTCACTGTTGTACTGCACTCTCCCTCTGTCCCCTCCCCCATGTTCCCCCCCTCCCCCCCCAGGCCCACTCACTGTTGTACTGCACTCTCCCCCTGTCCCCTCCCCCTCCCCCCCCAGCCCCACTCATTGTACTGCACTCTCCCCCTGTCCCCTCCCCCCCCCCAGCCCCACTCATTGTACTGCACTCTCCCCCTGTCCCCTCCCCCCCCAGCCCCTCATTGTACTGCACTCTCCCCCTGTCCCCTCCCCCCCCCCAGCCCCACTCATTGTACTGCACTCTCCCCAATCCCCTCCCCCATGTTCTCTCCCCCTCCCCCCCAGCCCCACTCATTGTACTGCACTCTCCCCCATCCCCTCCCCCATGTTCTCTCCCCCTCCCCCCCAGCCCCACTCATTGTACTGCACTCTCCCCCTGTCCCCTCCCCCATGTTCTCCCCCCCAGCCCCACTCACTGTTGTACTGCACTCTCCCTCTGTCCCCTCCCCCCGTTCTCTCCCCCCTCCCCCCCAGCCCCACTCATTGTACTGCACTCTCCCCCCTCCCCCCTGTTCTCTCCCCCCTGTTCTCCCCCCCTCCCCCCCAGCCCCACTCACTGTTGTACTGCACTCTCCCCCTGTCCCCTCCCCCCCCCAGCCCCACTCACTGTTGTACTGCACTCTCCCCCTGTCCCCCCCCCCCCCCAGCCCCACTCATTGTACTGCACTCTCCCCCCTCCCCCTGTTCTCTCCCCCTCCCCCCCAGCCCCACTCATTGTACTGCACTCTCCCCCCTCCCCCCTGTTCTCTCCCCCCCCCCCCCAGCCCCACTCATTGTACTGCACTCTCCCCCCTCCCCCCTGTTCTCTCCCCCCTCCCCCCCAGCCCCACTCATTGTACTGCACTCTCCCCCCTCCCCCCTGTTCTCTCCCCCCTCCCCCCCAGCCCCACTCATTGTACTGCACTCTCCCCCCTCCCCCCTGTTCTCTCCCCCCTCCCCCCCAGCCCCACTCATTGTACTGCACTCTCCCCCCTCCCCCCTGTTCTCTCCCCCCTCCCCCCCAGCCCCACTCATTGTACTGCACTCTCCCCCCTCCCCCCTGTTCTCTCCCCCCTCCCCCCCAGCCCCACTCATTGTACTGCACTCTTCCCCCCTCCCCCCTGTTCTCTCCCCCCACCCCCCTGTTCTCTCCCCCCTCCCCCCCAGCCCCACTCATTGTACTGCACTCTCCCCCCTCCCCCCTCCCCCCCAGCCCCACTCATTGTACTGCACTCTTCCCCCCTCCCCCCTGTTCTCTCCCCCCTCCCCCCTGTTCTCTCCCCCCTCCCCCCTGTCCCCTCCCCCCCCCAGCCCCACTCATTGTACTGCACTCTCCCCCTGTCCCCTCCCCCCTCCCCCCTGTTCTCTCCCCCCTCCCCCCTGTCCCCTCCCCCCCCCCAGCCCCACTCATTGTACTGCACTCTCCCCCCTCCCCCCTGTTCTCTCCCCCCTCCCCCCTCCCCCCTGTTCTCTCCCCCCTCCCCCCTCCCCCCTGTTCTCTCCCCCCTCCCCCCTCCCCCCCAGCCCCACTCATTGTACTGCACTCTCCCCCTGTCCCCTCCCCCCTCCCCCCTGTTCTCTCCCCCCTCCCCCCTCCCCCCCAGCCCCACTCATTGTACTGCACTCTCCCCCCTCCCCCCTGTTCTCTCCCCCCTCCCCCCCAGCCCCACTCATTGTACTGCACTCTTCCCCCCTCCCCCCTGTTCTCTCCCCCCACCCCCCTGTTCTCTCCCCCCTCCCCCCCAGCCCCACTCATTGTACTGCACTCTCCCCCCTCCCCCCTGTTCTCTCCCCCCACCCCCCTGTTCTCTCCCCCCTCCCCCCCAGCCCCACTCATTGTACTGCACTCTCCCCCTGTCCCCTCCCCCCTCCCCCCTGTTCTCTCCCCCCTCCCCCCTGTCCCCTCCCCCCCCCCAGCCCCACTCATTGTACTGCACTCTCCCCCTGTCCCCTCCCCCCTCCCCCCTGTTCTCTCCCCCCTCCCCCCTCCCCCCCAGCCCCACTCATTGTACTGCACTCTCCCCCTGTCCCCTCCCCCCTCCCCCCTGTTCTCTCCCCCCTCCCCCCTCCCCCCCAGCCCCACTCATTGTACTGCACTCTCCCCCTGTCCCCTCCCCCCTCCCCCCTGTTCTCTCCCCCCTCCCCCCTCCCCCCCAGCCCCACTCATTGTACTGCACTCTCCCCCCTCCCCCCTGTTCTCTCCCCCTCCCCCCCAGCCCCACTCACTGTTGTACTGAACTCCTTTGGCGAATCTCCGTTGCAGACTCTGGTTCATGCTCTGTAAGCCCGCGGGGATAATCCTCTCCCTGCCCGGGGCCTGCTCCGTGCCCACCAGCTTCTTCAGCGCTGAAAACATGTCTCCGCAGGAATGGGGCCTGTGCTCAGGCCCCGGGACCAGGGAACTGACAGAAACACAGCAACCGACACACAGCCCACCACCGGCCCGGGACACTGCGCCTGCGCGGGAGGATCGCCCTCAACGCGCAGGCGCTCACGCAGCCGGTACAGCCCACAACCAGCCCGGGACACTGCGCCTGCGCGGGAGGATTGCCCTCAACGAGCAGGCGCTCACGCAGCCCACATCCAGCCTGGGACACTGCGCCTGCGCGGAAGAATCATCCACAATGCGCAGGCGCTCACGCAGCCCACATCCAGCCTGGGACACCGCGCCTGCGCGGGAGAATCATCCACAATGCGCAGGCGTTGCACGCATCCTGTTCACCCCACCACCGGGCCGGGACACCGCGCCTGCGCGGGAGAATCATCCACAATGCGCAGGCGCTTATGCAGACAACAGGTGATCTCCCCACAAGAGGAGGACGTTCAGCCCATCGAGTCTCAGCCCCAATTTAACATCATCATGAGTGGTCATGCTTCAATTCCGCTTTTCTGCCTGCTCCTTACAGCACGAACATACTCTCTGTGCCAGCCTTCAATATAGGAGCATGGACAATCCATGGGATAGTAATAGTTATGGAGATGTTCGGCACAGAAACACACCATTCAGTCCAACTCATCCAAGACCACCAGATATTCTCATATAATCTAGTCCCATTTGCCAGCACTTTGCCCATATCCCTCTAAACCCTTATTCATATACCCATCCAGATGTTTTTTAAATGTTGTAATTGTACCGGTCTGCAGGACCTCCCGTGGGAGCTCATTCCATACATGGGTCACCCTTTGTGTGAAAAGGTTTGCCCTTGGGCCCATCTAAAATCTTTCCCTGCTCATCTTAAACCTACACCCTCCAGTTTTGGACTCCCCTACCCTGAGGAAAAGACCTTGGCTATGTATCCTATCCAGGCCCCTTATGCTTTTATAAGGTTACCATTCAGGCTCTGATGCTCCAGGGAAAATAGCCCCAGCCGATTCAGCCTCTACCTGTAGCTCCAACACACTGAAACAGCTCCTGATGAATCTAAAGGATCCTCTGCCAACAACCAGCAGAACGAATGTCATATACAAAATGTAACTGCAAGGACTGCAACAAATATTACATCGGAGAGACTGGCAGGACACTAGCTTGTGTTCAGGATATACAAGCCCCAACTAGCCCCCAAAAGACATGACCAACTATCATTAGTATTCTTACACACAGAGAACAAGGGACACCAGTTTGACTGGGACAATACATCCATCCTGGGACTGTTACTCGACATTTGTCAGTTCAGGTCTTGATGCTGTTGGATCTTTCGACATTTGTACAAGGACTACTTCATTGTCTGATGAGTTGCGAATGGTACGATCATTAGTGAACATCTCCACTTCTGATCTTCTAATGGAGGGAAGGTTATTGATGAAGATGGTTGGACCAAGGACACTACCCTGAGGAACTCCTGCAGAGATGTCCTGGAGCTGAGATGACTGACCGCCAACAACTACAACCATCTTTGAATGTGGCAGGTATGATTCCAATCAGAAGAGAGATCCCCACATCTTTCCATTCCCCTCACCCCATTCCCATTGACTCCAGTTTTGCTAGAGCTTCTTTGTGCCCCACTTGGTCAACTGCAGCCTTGACGTCAAGGGCTGTCACTCCCACCTCACCTCTGGAATTCAACTGTTTTGTTCATATCTGGACCAAGGCTGTAATAAGGTCAGAAGCTGAATGGCCCTGGACAGGGTGGATAGCAGCTATATCCCTCAGTTGAAGAGTCAGGAACAAGAGGGCACAACCTGAAAGTAAAAGGCAGCAAGTTTAGAGGGGGTTTTAAGGAAAATGTTTTCACCCAGAGGGCAGTGGAGGTCTGGAATACATTGCCTGGGAGGGTTTTTGAGACAGTATAGACTTGGTCAGCCAAAGGCCAAATTCTACGTTATATGATTTTGCCATTCTACGTTTTATTGCTGAGCAAGTTCCACTTGATAGCATTATGAAGGACTCCTGTCACTTTCCTGATGATCAAGGGTAGAATAATTGGGCTGTAATTGGCTGGGATGAAACTGTCCTGCTTTTGGATGGGACTTTCCTGGACAATTTTCCACATTGTAGGGTAGGTGCCAGTGTTGTAGCTCAAGGGATCTTTTTCAGGATGGCAGCTGGTGACTAGTTCCACAGGGACCAATATTGGGACCACAGGTATTCGTATTGTACGTGAACGACCTGGGAGAAGGAACGGAGGAGATTGTTGCTAGGTTTGCAGGTGACACAGCGAGAGGTGGAGAGACAGGCAGTATTGAGGAAGCAGAGTGTCAGCAGAAGGATTTGGACTGGCTGGGAAAGTGGGCGAAGAAGTAATAGATGGAATACAATGTAGGAAAGTGTGAGATTGTGCATTTGGGTAGGAGGAATAGAGATGTAGATTATTTTCTAAATTGGTAAAGGCTTAGGAAGTCTGAAGCACAAAGTGATTAGAAGCTCTATTTCAGAATTCTCTCAAAGTTAATATTCAGGTTCAGTTGGCAGTTAGAAAGGCAAATACAATGTTAGCATTCATTTCAAGTGGGCTAGAAAACAGGAACTGAGATGTACTGCTGATGCTGTATAAGGCTCTGGTCAGACCGAATTTGGAATATTGTGAGCGGTTTTAAGCACTATCTAAGGAAGGATGTACTAGCATTGGAGGGGTCCAGAGAAGGTTTATGTGAATTATCCTGGGTACGAGGGGTTTGTTATATGAGGAGCAGTTGAGGAATCTGGGTCTGAATTTGTTGGAGTTTAAAAGGTTGAGGCCTGGATAGAGTGACGATGTTTCTATAAGTAAGAGAGACTAGGACTCGAGGATCAACCTGAGAGGGAAGAGATGACCATTTTGAAATAAAGGGCATAGGTTCAAGGTGAGAGGGGAAAGATTTAAAAGGCACAGAAGGGTCAACGTTTTCACACTCATGTATGGAATGAGCTGCCAGAGAAAGTGGTGGAGCTGGTACAATTACACCATTTAAAAGACACTTGCACAGGTACATGGGGAGAAAAGGTTGAGAGGGATATGGCAAAAGTGAGGATTGCAGATGCTGGAGATTAGATTTAAGATTAGAGTGTTGCTGGAAAAGCACAGCAGGTCAGGCAGCATCCAAGGAGCAGGAAAATCGACGTTTCAGGCAGGAGCCTCAGGCGTGGAGAGATAACTGGGAGGGGGTGGGGCTGGGGAGAAGGGAGCTGTGAGTGCAAAAGGTGGATGGAGGTGGGGTAAAGGTGATAGGTCAGGGAGGAGGTGGAGCGGATAGGTGGGAAGGGAGATTGGCAGGTAGGACAGCTCATGGGGACAGTGCTGATCTGGAAGGTTGGAACTGGGGTAAGGTGGGGGGAGGGGAAATGAGGAAACTGGTGAAGTCCACATTGATGCCCTGGGATTGAAGCGTCCCAAGACAGAAGATGAGGTGTTCTTCCTCTCGGAGTTGGGTGGTGAGGGAGTGGCAATGGAGGAGGCCAAGGACCTGAATGACTTCGGCAGAATTGGGAGGGGGAGTTGAAATGTTGGGCCACTAGGCGGTGGGGTTGATTGGTGCGGGTGTCACGGAGATGGATATGGCCGAAATACAGGCAAATGGGACCAGTTTAGATTTTTTTTTCTTTTTATTGTCAGTTCTTCTCAAGTCAGTAGCTTATTTCCAACTCAAACAATTAACAAAGCTATGATAGCCAAGACTTACAAACATAGTCTGGGATCTATACTTGCTGATGTTACTGTACATTACACACTCATACAGCTGACTGACGACACTGACTCCATGATTTAGAGAGATTGTAGATGAGGTAGATTCTTTTTTTTTGACAAGCAGTGCCCTTCACATCAAACGCCCCACCAAGTTTATGGTTTTTTTTTCTTTTTTTTTGGGACCAGTTTAGATGAAGAAACCTAATCGGTATGGACAGGTTGAGCTGAAGGGCAATGACCTTATAAATATATGTTGCTATAAAAAGCCATGTGGGTCCATTGCCTCTTCTCCAACAACATCTGTAATCTGAGGAAGGGTCACTGAACCTGAAACCTTAACTCTGATTTCCCTATTCAGATGCTATCAGACCTTCTGAACTTTACTGGCAATTTCTGTTTTGTTTCTGATTTCCAGCATCTGCAGTTTTACATCCCTTTTCGTTCCCCGGTCTCTGTGTCCAGAAGTGTTGTTGTGGGAGGCAATGGCTCAGTGGTATTATGACTGGACTGTTAATCCAGACATCTGAATAACATTGTAGGGAACTGGATTTGAAACCCGCCATGGCAGATGGTGCAATTTGAATTCAATAAATATGTGGAATTACAAAACTACTGAAGACCATTAGATTATTGGAAAAACCCATCCGAGTTCCCCATTCTCCTTTAGAGAAGGAATCTTCCATTCTTACCTGGTCTGGTCTACATGTGACTCCAGACCCACAACAATGTGGTTGACTCTTAACTGGGCAATAAATGCTGCCTATCCAGCAATGCCCTCAACCCGGAAATGAATAACAAAGTTGTTATCGATGTCTTGGGAAGGGAGATGTGCAAGAAACAGGTGGGAAATACAAAGAATGGCCAGGGACGAAGGGCCTGCAGATCTGAGTGCTGTACTGTGCGTGGGTCAGTGTGTGATGGATCTTGTTTTAAAGGCTCTCAGATGCTGTAGCCCTCTTCCTCACAGGGGGAGACACACCCTGCTGTGACTGTGCTCACTACCATTTTCTTACCCATTATGTCCATTTGAATTCCAGCGTGATGGAAGGCCACTGCCCTCTTTCATTCACACTCTCATCTCACTGCCCTCATTCACTCACACTCTCCCCTCACTGTCCTCATTCACTCACACTCTCCCCTCACTGTCCTCATTCACTCACACTCTCATCTCACTGTCCTCATTCACTCACACTCTCATCTCACTGTCCTCATTCACTCACACTCTCATCTCACTGTCCTCATTCACTCACACTCTCCCCTCACTGTCCTCATTCACTCACACTCTCATCTCACTGTCCTCATTCACTCACACTCTCATCTCACTGTCCTCATTCACTCACACTCTCCCCTCACTGTCCTCATTCACTCACACTCTCATCTCACTGTCCTCATTCACTCACACTCTCATCTCACTGTCCTCATTGACTCACACTCTCCCCTCACTGTCCTCATTCACTCACACTCTCCCCTCACTGCCCTCATTCACTCACACTCTCCCCTCACTGTCCTCATTCACTCACACTCTCATCTCACTGTCCTCATTCACTCACACTCTCCCCTCACTGTCCTCATTCACTCACACTCTCATCTCACTGCCCTCATTCACTCACACTCTCATCTCACTGCCCTCATTCACTCACACTCTCATCTCACTGCCCTCATTCACTCACACTCTCATCTCACTGTCCTCATTCACTCACACTCTCATCTCACTGCCCTCATTCACTCACACTCTCATCTCACTGTCCTCATTCACTCACACTCTCCCCTCACTGTCCTCATTCACTCACACTCTCCCCTCACTGTCCTCATTCACTCACACTCTCCCCTCACTGTCCTCATTCACTCACACTCTCCCCTCACTGTCCTCATTCACTCACACTCTCATCTCACTGTCCGCATTCACTCACACTCTCCCCTCACTGTCCTCGTTCACTCACACTCTCCCCTCACTGTCCTCGTTCACTCACACTCTCCCCTCACTGTCCTCATTCACTCACACTCTCCCCTCACTGTCCTCATTCACTCACACTCTCCCCTCACTGTCCTCATTCACTCACACTCTCCCCTCACTGTCCTCATTCACTCACACTCTCATCTCACTGTCCGCATTCACTCACACTCTCCCCTCACTGCCCTCATTCACTCACACTCTCCCCTCACTGTCCTCGTTCACTCACACTCTCCCCTCACTGTCCTCGTTCACTCACACTCTCCCCACTGCCCTGATTCACTCACACTCTCCCCTCACTGTCCTCATTCACTCACACTCTCCTCTCACTGTCCTCATTCACTCACACTCTCCCCTCACTGTCCTCATTCACTCACACTCTCCCCTCACTGTCCTCATTCACTCACACTCTCATCTCACTGTCCTCATTCACTCACACTCTCATCTCACTGTCCTCATTCCCTCACACTCTCCCCTCACTGTCCTCATTCACTCACACTCTCCCCTCACTGTCCTCATTCACTCACACTCTCCCCTCACTGTCCTCATTCACTCTCACTCTCCCCTCACTGTCCTCATTCCCTCACACTCTCCCCTCACTGTCCTCATTCCCTCACACTCTCCCCTCACTGTCCTCATTCACTCACACTCTCCCCTCACTGTCCTCATTCACTCTCACTCTCCCCTCACTGTCCTCATTCCCTCACACTCTCCCCTCACTGTCCTCATTCCCTCACACTCTCCCCTCACTGTCCTCATTCCCTCACACTCTCCCCTCACTGTCCTCATTCACTCACACTCTCCCCTCACTGTCCTCATTCACTCACACTCTCCCCTCACTGTCCTCATTCCCTCACACTCTCCCCTCACTGTCCTCATTCCCTCACACTCTCCCCTCACTGTCCTCATTCCCTCACACTCTCATCTCACTGTCCTCATTCCCTCACACTCTCATCACACTGTCCTCATTCACTCACACTCTCCCCTCACTGTCCTCATTCACTCACACTCTCCCCTCACTGTCCTCATTCACTCACACTCTCATCTCACTGTCCTCATTCACTCACACTCTCATCTCAATGCCCTCATTCACTCACACTCTCCCCTCACTGTCCTCATTCACTCACACTCTCCCCTCACTGTCCTCATTCACTCACACTCTCCCCTCACTGTCCTCATTCACTCACACTCTCCCCTCACTGTCCTCATTCACTCACACTCTCCCCTCACTGTCCTCATTCCCTCACACTCTCCCCTCACTGTCCTCATTCCCTCACACTGTCATCTCACTGTCCTCATTCCCTCACACTCTCATCACACTGTCCTCATTCACTCACACTCTCCCCTCACTGTCCTCATTCACTCACACTCTCCCCTCACTGTCCTCATTCACTCACACTCTCATCTCACTGTCCTCATTCACTCACACTCTCATCTCAATGCCCTCATTCCCTCACACTCTCCCCTCACTGTCCTCATTCACTCACACTCTCCCCTCACTGTCCTCATTCACTCACACTCTCCCCTCACTGTCCTCATTCCCTCACACTCTCCCCTCACTGTCCTCATTCCCTCACACTCTCCCCTCACTGTCCTCATTCCCTCACACTCTCATCTCACTGTCCTCATTCCCTCACACTCTCATCACACTGTCCTCATTCACTCACACTCTCCCCTCACTGTCCTCATTCACTCACACTCTCCCCTCACTGTCCTCATTCACTCACACTCTCATCTCACTGTCCTCATTCACTCACACTCTCATCTCAATGCCCTCATTCACTCACACTCTCCCCTCACTGTCCTCATTCACTCACACTCTCATCTCACTGTCCTCATTCCCTCACACTCTCATCTCACTGTCCTCATTCCCTCACACTCTCATCACACTGTCCTCATTCACTCACACTCTCCCCTCACTGTCCTCATTCACTCACACTCTCCCCTCACTGTCCTCATTCACTCACACTCTCATCTCACTGTCCTCATTCACTCACACTCTCATCTCAATGCCCTCATTCACTCACACTCTCCCCTCACTGTCCTCATTCACTCACACTCTCATCTCACTGTCCTCATTCACTCACACTCTCATCTCACTGTCCTCATTCACTCACACTCTCATCACACTGTCCTCATTCACTCACACTCTCCCCTCACTATCCCCATTCACTCACACTCTCCCCTCACTGTCCTCATTCACTCACACTCTCCCCTCACTGTCCTCATTCACTCACACTCTCATCTCACTGTCCTCATTCACTCACACTCTCCCCTCACTGTCCTCATTCACTCACACTCTCATCACACTGTCCTCATTCACTCACACTCTCCCCTCACTGTCCTCATTCACTCACACTCTCATCACACTGTCCTCATTCACTCACACTCTCCCCTCACTGTCCTCATTCCCTCACACTCTCCCCTCACTGTCCTCATTCACTCACACTCTCCCCTCACTGTCCTCATTCACTCACACTCTCATCTCACTGTCCTCATTCACTCACACTCTCATCTCAATGCCCTCATTCACTCACACTCTCCCCTCACTGTCCTCATTCACTCACACTCTCATCTCACTGTCCTCATTCACTCACACTCTCATCTCACTGTCCTCATTCACTCACACTCTCATCACACTGTCCTCATTCACTCACACGCTCCCCTCACTGTCCCCATTCACTCACACTCTCCTCTCACTGTCCTCATTCACTCACACTCTCCCCTCACTGTCCTCATTCACTCACACTCTCATCTCACTGTCCTCATTCACTCACACTCTCCCCTCACTGTCCTCATTCACTCACACTCTCCTCTCACTGTCCTCATTCACTCACACTCTCCCCTCACTGTCCTCATTCACTCACACTCTCCCCTCACTGTCCTCATTCACTCACACTCTCCCCTCACTGTCCTCATTCACTCACACTCTCATCACACTGTCCTCATTCACTCACACTCTCCCCTCACTGTCCTCATTCACTCACACTCTCCCCTCACTGTCCTCATTCACTCACACTCTCCCCTCACTGTCCTCATTCACTCACACTCTCATCTCACTGTCCTCATTCACTCACACTCTCCTCTCACTGTCCTCATTCCCTCACACTCTCCCCTCACTGTCCTCATTCACTCACACTCTCCTCTCACTGTCCTCATTCACTCACACTCTCCCCTCACTGTCCTCATTCACTCACACTCTCCCCTCACTGTCCTCATTCCCTCACACTCTCCCCTCACTGTCCTCATTCACTCACACTCTCATCACACTGTCCTCATTCAGTCACACTCTCCCCTCACTGTCCTCATTCACTCACACTCTCCCCTAACTGTGCTCATTCACTCACACTCTCCCCTCACTGTCCTCATTCACTCACACTCTCCCCTCACTGTCCTCATTCACTCACACTCTCATCTCACTGTCCTCATTCACTCACACTCTCATCACACTGTCCTCATTCACTCACACTCTCCCCTCACTGTCCCAATGCACTCACACTCTCCCCTCACTGTCCTCATTCACTCACACTCTCATCTCACTGTCCTCATTCACTCACACTCTCATCACACTGTCCTCATTCACTCACACTCTCCCCTCACTGTCCCCATTCACTCACACTCTCCCCTCACTGTCCTCATTCACTCAAACTCTCATCTCACTGTCCTCATTCACTCACACTCTCCTCTCACTGTCCCCATTCACTCACACTTTCCCCTCACTGTCCTCATTCACTCACACTCTCATCTCACGGTACTCATTCACTCACACTCTCATCTCACTGTCCCCATTCACTCACACTTTCCCCTCACTGTCCCCATTCACTCACACTCTCCCCTCACTGTCCTCATTCACTCACACTCTCATCACACTGTCCTCATTCACTCACACTCTCCCCTCACTGTCCTCATTCACTCACACTCTCATCTCACTGTCCTCATTCACTCACACTCTCCTCTCACTGTCCTCATTCCCTCACACTCTCCCCTCACTGTCCTCATTCACTCACACTCTCCTCTCACTGTCCTCATTCACTCACACTCTCCCCTCACTGTCCTCATTCACTCACACTCTCCCCTCACTGTCCTCATTCCCTCACACTCTCCCCTCACTGTCCTCATTCACTCACACTCTCATCTCACTGTCCTCATTCACTCACACTCTCCCCTCACTGTCCTCATTCACTCACACTCTCCCCTCACTGTCCTCATTCACTCACACTCTCATCTCACTGTCCTCATTCACTCACACTCTCCCCTCACTGTCCTCATTCCCTCACACTCTCCCCTCACTGTCCTCATTCACTCACACTCTCCCCTCACTGTCCTCATTCACTCACACTCTCATCACACTGTCCTCATTCAGTCACACTCTCATCTCACTGTCCTCATTCACTCACACTCTCCCCTCACTGTCCTCATTCACTCACACTCTCCCCTCACTGTCCTCATTCACTCACACTCTCACCTCACTGTCCTCATTCACTCACACTCTCCCCTCACCGTCCTCATTCACTCACACTCTCATCTCACTGTCCTCATTCACTCACACTCTCCCCTCACTGCCCTCATTCACTCACACTCTCCCCTCACTGTCCTCATTCACTCACACTCTCCCCTCACTGTCCTCATTCACTCACACTCTCCCCTCACTGCCCTGATTCACTCACACTCTCCCCTCACTGTCCTCATTCACTCACACTCTCCTCTCACTGTCCTCATTCACTCACACTCTCCCCTCACTGTCCTCATTCACTCACACTCTCCCCTCACTGTCCTCATTCACTCACACTCTCCCCTCACTGTCCTCATTCACTCACACTCTCCTCTCACTGTCCTCATTCACTCACACTCTCCCCTCACTGTCCTCATTCACTCACACTCTCATCTCACTGTCCTCATTCACTCACACTCTCCCCTCACTGTCCTCATTCACTCACACTCTCCCCTCACTGTCCTCATTCACTCACACTCTCGCCTCACTGTCCTCATTCACTCACACTCTCCTGTCACTGTCCTCATTCACTCACACTCTCCCCTCACTGTCCTCATTCACTCACACTCTCCCCTCACTGTCCTCATTCACTCACACTCTCCCCTCACTGTCCTCATTCACTCACACTCTCCCCTCACTGTCCTCATTCACTCACACTCTCCCCTCACTGTCCTCATTCACTCACACTCTCCCCTCACTGTCCGCATTCTCTCACACTCTCATCTCACTGTCCTCATTCACTCACACTCTCCCCTCACTGCCCTCATTCACTCACACTCTCCCCTCACTGTCCTCATTCACTCACACTCTCATCTCACTGTCCTCATTCACTCACACTCTCCCCTCACTGCCCTCATTCACTCACACTCTCCTCTCACTGTCCTCATTCACTCACACTCTCATCTCACTGTCCTCATTCACTCACACTCTCCCCTCACTGTCCTCATTCACTCACACTCTCCCCTCACTGTCCTCATTCACTCACACTCTCCCCTCACTGTCCTCATTCACTCACACTCTCATCTCACTGTCCTCATTCACTCACACTCTCCCCTCACTGCCCTCATTCACTCACACTCTCCTCTCACTGTCCTCATTCACTCACACTCTCATCTCACTGTCCTCATTCACTCACACTCTCCCCTCACTGTCCTCATTCACTCACACTCTCATCTCACTGTCCTCATTCACTCACACTCTCCCCTCACTGTCCTCATTCACTCACACTCTCCCCTCACTGTCCTCATTCACTCACACTCTCCCCTCACTGTCCTCATTCACTCACACTCTCCCCTCACTGTCCTCATTCCCTCACACTCTCCCCTCACTATCCTCATTCACTCACACTCTGATCTCACTGTCCTCATTCACTCACACTCTCCCCTCACTATCCTCATTCACTCACACTCTCCCCTCACTGTCCTCATTCACTCACACTCTCCCCTCACTGTCCTCATTCACTCACACTCTCCCCTCACTGTCCTCATTCAATCACACTCTCATCTCACTGTCCTCATTCACTCACACTCTCATCTCACTGTCCGCATTCACTCACACTCTCCCCTCACTGCCCTCATTCACTCACACTCTCCCCTCACTGTCCTCATTCACTCACACTCTCCCCTCACTGTCCTCATTCACTCACACTCTCCCCTCACTGTCCTCATTCACTCACACTCTCATCTCACTGTCCGCATTCACTCACACTCTCCCCTCACTGCCCTCATTCACTCACACTCTCCCCTCACTGTCCTCGTTCACTCACACTCTCCCCTCACTGTCCTCGTTCACTCACACTCTCCCCACTGCCCTGATTCACTCACACTCTCCCCTCACTGTCCTCATTCACTCACACTCTCCTCTCACTGTCCTCATTCACTCACACTCTCCCCTCACTGTCCTCATTCACTCACACTCTCCCCTCACTGTCCTCATTCACTCACACTCTCATCTCACTGTCCTCATTCACTCACACTCTCATCTCACTGTCCTCATTCCCTCACACTCTCCCCTCACTGTCCTCATTCACTCACACTCTCCCCTCACTGTCCTCATTCACTCACACTCTCCCCTCACTGTCCTCATTCACTCTCACTCTCCCCTCACTGTCCTCATTCCCTCACACTCTCCCCTCACTGTCCTCATTCACTCACACTCTCCCCTCACTGTCCTCATTCACTCACACTCTCATCTCACTGTCCTCATTCACTCACACTCTCCCCTCACTGCCCTCATTCACTCACACTCTCCTCTCACTGTCCTCATTCCCTCACACTCTCATCTCACTGTCCTCATTCCCTCACACTCTCCCCTCACTGTCCTCATTCCCTCACACTCTCCCCTCACTGTCCTCATTCACTCACACTCTCCCCTCACTGTCCTCATTCACTCACACTCTCCCCTCACTGTCCTCATTCCCTCACACTCTCCCCTCACTGTCCTCATTCCCTCACACTCTCCCCTCACTGTCCTCATTCCCTCACACTCTCATCTCACTGTCCTCATTCCCTCACACTCTCATCACACTGTCCTCATTCACTCACACTCTCCCCTCACTGTCCTCATTCATTCACACTCTCCCCTCACTGTCCTCATTCACTCACACTCTCATCTCACTGTCCTCATTCACTCACACTCTCATCTCAATGCCCGCATTCACTCACACTCTCCCCTCACTGTCCTCATTCACTCACACTCTCATCTCACTGTCCTCATTCACTCACACTCTCATCTCACTGTCCTCATTCACTCACACTCTCATCACACTGTCCTCATTCACTCACACTCTCCCCTCACTATCCCCATTCACTCACACTCTCCTCTCACTGTCCTCATTCCCTCACACTCTCCCCTCACTGTCCTCATTCACTCACACTCTCCTCTCACTGTCCTCATTCACTCACACTCTCCCCTCACTGTCCTCATTCACTCACACTCTCCCCTCACTGTCCTCATTCCCTCACACTCTCCCCTCACTGTCCTCATTCACTCACACTCTCATCACACTGTCCTCATTCAGTCACACTCTCCCCTCACTGTCCTCATTCACTCACACTCTCCCCTAACTGTGCTCATTCACTCACACTCTCCCCTCACTGTCCTCATTCACTCACACTCTCCCCTCACTGTCCTCATTCACTCACACTCTCATCTCACTGTCCTCATTCACTCACACTCTCATCACACTGTCCTCATTCACTCACACTCTCCCCTCACTGTCCCAATGCACTCACACTCTCCCCTCACTGTCCTCATTCACTCACACTCTCATCTCACTGTCCTCATTCACTCACACTCTCATCACACTGTCCTCATTCACTCACACTCTCCCCTCACTGTCCCCATTCACTCACACTCTCCCCTCACTGTCCTCATTCACTCAAACTCTCATCTCACTGTCCTCATTCACTCACACTCTCCTCTCACTGTCCCCATTCACTCACACTTTCCCCTCACTGTCCTCATTCACTCACACTCTCATCTCACGGTACTCATTCACTCACACTCTCATCTCACTGTCCTCATTCACTCACACTCTCATCACACTGTCCTCATTCACTCACACTCTCCCCTCACTGTCCTCATTCACTCACACTCTCATCTCACTGTCCTCATTCACTCACACTCTCCCCTCACTATCCCCATTCACTCACACTTTCCCCTCACTGTCCCCATTCACTCACACTCTCCCCTCACTGTCCTCATTCACTCACACTCTCATCACACTGTCCTCATTCACTCACACTCTCCCCTCACTGTCCTCATTCACTCACACTCTCATCTCACTGTCCTCATTCACTCACACTCTCCTCTCACTGTCCTCATTCCCTCACACTCTCCCCTCACTGTCCTCATTCACTCACACTCTCCTCTCACTGTCCTCATTCACTCACACTCTCCCCTCACTGTCCTCATTCACTCACACTCTCCCCTCACTGTCCTCATTCCCTCACACTCTCCCCTCACTGTCCTCATTCACTCACACTCTCATCTCACTGTCCTCATTCACTCACACTCTCCCCTCACTGTCCTCATTCACTCACACTCTCCCCTCACTGTCCTCATTCACTCACACTCTCATCTCACTGTCCTCATTCACTCACACTCTCCCCTCACTGTCCTCATTCCCTCACACTCTCCCCTCACTGTCCTCATTCACTCACACTCTCCCCTCACTGTCCTCATTCACTCACACTCTCATCACACTGTCCTCATTCAGTCACACTCTCATCTCACTGTCCTCATTCACTCACACTCTCCCCTCACTGTCCTCATTCACTCACACTCTCCCCTCACTGTCCTCATTCACTCACACTCTCACCTCACTGTCCTCATTCACTCACACTCTCCCCTCACTGTCCTCATTCACTCACACTCTCATCTCACTGTCCTCATTCACTCACACTCTCCCCTCACTGCCCTCATTCACTCACACTCTCCCCTCACTGTCCTCATTCACTCACACTCTCCCCTCACTGTCCTCATTCACTCACACTCTCCCCTCACTGCCCTGATTCACTCACACTCTCCCCTCACTGTCCTCATTCACTCACACTCTCCTCTCACTGTCCTCATTCACTCACACTCTCCCCTCACTGTCCTCATTCACTCACACTCTCCCCTCACTGTCCTCATTCACTCACACTCTCCCCTCACTGTCCTCATTCACTCACACTCTCCTCTCACTGTCCTCATTCACTCACACTCTCCCCTCACTGTCCTCATTCACTCACACTCTCATCTCACTGTCCTCATTCACTCACACTCTCCCCTCACTGTCCTCATTCACTCACACTCTCCCCTCACTGTCCTCATTCACTCACACTCTCGCCTCACTGTCCTCATTCACTCACACTCTCCTGTCACTGTCCTCATTCACTCACACTCTCCCCTCACTGTCCTCATTCACTCACACTCTCCCCTCACTGTCCTCATTCACTCACACTCTCCCCTCACTGTCCTCATTCACTCACACTCTCCCCTCACTGTCCTCATTCACTCACACTCTCCCCTCACTGTCCTCATTCACTCACACTCTCCCCTCACTGTCCGCATTCTCTCACACTCTCATCTCACTGTCCTCATTCACTCACACTCTCCCCTCACTGCCCTCATTCACTCACACTCTCCCCTCACTGTCCTCATTCACTCACACTCTCATCTCACTGTCCTCATTCACTCACACTCTCCCCTCACTGCCCTCATTCACTCACACTCTCCTCTCACTGTCCTCATTCACTCACACTCTCATCTCACTGTCCTCATTCACTCACACTCTCCCCTCACTGTCCTCATTCACTCACACTCTCCCCTCACTGTCCTCATTCACTCACACTCTCCCCTCACTGTCCTCATTCACTCACACTCTCCCCTCACTGTCCTCATTCAATCACACTCTCATCTCACTGTCCTCATTCACTCACACTCTCATCTCACTGTCCGCATTCACTCACACTCTCCCCTCACTGCCCTCATTCACTCACACTCTCCCCTCACTGTCCTCATTCACTCACACTCTCCCCTCACTGTCCTCATTCACTCACACTCTCCCCTCACTGTCCTCATTCACTCACACTCTCATCTCACTGTCCGCATTCACTCACACTCTCCCCTCACTGCCCTCATTCACTCACACTCTCCCCTCACTGTCCTCGTTCACTCACACTCTCCCCTCACTGTCCTCGTTCACTCACACTCTCCCCACTGCCCTGATTCACTCACACTCTCCCCTCACTGTCCTCATTCACTCACACTCTCCTCTCACTGTCCTCATTCACTCACACTCTCCCCTCACTGTCCTCATTCACTCACACTCTCCCCTCACTGTCCTCATTCACTCACACTCTCATCTCACTGTCCTCATTCACTCACACTCTCATCTCACTGTCCTCATTCCCTCACACTCTCCCCTCACTGTCCTCATTCACTCACACTCTCCCCTCACTGTCCTCATTCACTCACACTCTCCCCTCACTGTCCTCATTCACTCTCACTCTCCCCTCACTGTCCTCATTCCCTCACACTCTCCCCTCACTGTCCTCATTCACTCACACTCTCCCCTCACTGTCCTCATTCACTCACACTCTCATCTCACTGTCCTCATTCACTCACACTCTCCCCTCACTGCCCTCATTCACTCACACTCTCCTCTCACTGTCCTCATTCCCTCACACTCTCATCTCACTGTCCTCATTCCCTCACACTCTCCCCTCACTGTCCTCATTCCCTCACACTCTCCCCTCACTGTCCTCATTCACTCACACTCTCCCCTCACTGTCCTCATTCACTCACACTCTCCCCTCACTGTCCTCATTCCCTCACACTCTCCCCTCACTGTCCTCATTCCCTCACACTCTCCCCTCACTGTCCTCATTCCCTCACACTCTCATCTCACTGTCCTCATTCCCTCACACTCTCATCACACTGTCCTCATTCACTCACACTCTCCCCTCACTGTCCTCATTCACTCACACTCTCCCCTCACTGTCCTCATTCACTCACACTCTCATCTCACTGTCCTCATTCACTCACACTCTCATCTCAATGCCCGCATTCACTCACACTCTCCCCTCACTGTCCTCATTCACTCACACTCTCATCTCACTGTCCTCATTCACTCACACTCTCATCTCACTGTCCTCATTCACTCACACTCTCATCACACTGTCCTCATTCACTCACACTCTCCCCTCACTATCCCCATTCACTCACACTCTCCCCTCACTGTCCTCATTCACTCACACTCTCCCCTCACTGTCCTCATTCACTCACACTCTCATCTCACTGTCCTCATTCACTCACACTCTCCCCTCACTGTCCTCATTCACTCACACTCTCATCACACTGTCCTCATTCACTCACACTCTCCCCTCACTGTCCTCATTCACTCACACTCTCATCACACTGTCCTCATTCACTCACACTCTCCCCTCACTGTCCTCATTCCCTCACACTCTCCCCTCACTGTCCTCATTCACTCACACTCTCCCCTCACTGTCCTCATTCACTCACACTCTCATCTCACTGTCCTCATTCACTCACACTCTCATCTCAATGCCCTCATTCACTCACACTCTCCCCTCACTGTCCTCATTCACTCACACTCTCATCTCACTGTCCTCATTCACTCACACTCTCATCTCACTGTCCTCATTCACTCACACTCTCATCACACTGTCCTCATTCACTCACACTCTCCCCTCACTGTCCCCATTCACTCACACTCTCCCCTCACTGTCCTCATTCACTCACACTCTCCCCTCACTGTCCTCATTCACTCACACTCTCCCCTCACTGTCCTCATTCACTCACACTCTCCCCTCACTGTCCTCATTCACTCACACTCTCCCCTCACTGTCCTCATTCACTCACACTCTCCCCTCACTGTCCGCATTCTCTCACACTCTCATCTCACTGTCCTCATTCACTCACACTCTCCCCTCACTGCCCTCATTCACTCACACTCTCCCCTCACTGTCCTCATTCACTCACACTCTCCCCTCACTGTCCTCATTCACTCACACTCTCATCTCACTGTCCTCATTCACTCACACTCTCCCCTCACTGCCCTCATTCACTCACACTCTCATCTCACTGTCCTCATTCACTCACACTCTCCTCTCACTGTCCTCATTCACTCACACTCTCCCCTCACTGCCCTCATTCACTCACACTCTCCTCTCACTGTCCGCATTCACTCACACTCTCACCTCACTGTCCTCATTCACTCACACTCTCCCCTCACTATCCTCATTCACTCACACTCTCCCCTCACTGTCCTCATTCACTCACACTCTCCCCTCACTGTCCTCAATCACTCACACTCTCCCCTCACTGTCCCCATTCACTCACACTCTCATCTCACTGTCCTCATTCACTCACAATCTCCCCTCACTGTCCTCATTCACTCACACTCTCCTCTCACTGTCCTCATTCACTCACACTCTCATCTCACTGTCCTCATTCACTCACACTCTCCCCTCACTGTCCTCATTCACTCACACTCTCCCCTCACTGTCCTCATTCACTCACACTCTCATCTCACTGTCCGCATTCACTCACACTCTCCCCTCACTGCCCTCATTCACTCACACTCTCCCCTCACTGTCCTCGTTCACTCACACTCTCCCCTCACTGTCCTCATTCACTCACACTCTCCCCTCACTGCCCTCATTCACTCACACTCTCCCCTCACTGTCCTCATTCACTCACACTCTCATCTCACTGTCCTCATTCACTCACACTCTCCCCTCACTGCCCTCATTCACTCACACTCTCCTCTCACTGTCCTCATTCACTCACACTCTCATCTCACTGTCCTCATTCACTCACACTCTCCCCTCACTGTCCTCATTCACTCACACTCTCCCCTCACTGTCCTCATTCACTCACACTCTCCCCTCACTGTCCTCATTCACTCACACTCTCCCCTCACTGTCCTCATTCAATCACACTCTCATCTCACTGTCCTCATTCACTCACACTCTCATCTCACTGTCCGCATTCACTCACACTCTCCCCTCACTGCCCTCATTCACTCACACTCTCCCCTCACTGTCCTCATTCACTCACACTCTCCCCTCACTGTCCTCATTCACTCACACTCTCCCCTCACTGTCCTCATTCACTCACACTCTCATCTCACTGTCCGCATTCACTCACACTCTCCCCTCACTGCCCTCATTCACTCACACTCTCCCCTCACTGTCCTCGTTCACTCACACTCTCCCCTCACTGTCCTCGTTCACTCACACTCTCCCCACTGCCCTGATTCACTCACACTCTCCCCTCACTGTCCTCATTCACTCACACTCTCCTCTCACTGTCCTCATTCACTCACACTCTCCCCTCACTGTCCTCATTCACTCACACTCTCCCCTCACTGTCCTCATTCACTCACACTCTCATCTCACTGTCCTCATTCACTCACACTCTCATCTCACTGTCCTCATTCCCTCACACTCTCCCCTCACTGTCCTCATTCACTCACACTCTCCCCTCACTGTCCTCATTCACTCACACTCTCCCCTCACTGTCCTCATTCACTCTCACTCTCCCCTCACTGTCCTCATTCCCTCACACTCTCCCCTCACTGTCCTCATTCACTCACACTCTCCCCTCACTGTCCTCATTCACTCACACTCTCATCTCACTGTCCTCATTCACTCACACTCTCCCCTCACTGCCCTCATTCACTCACACTCTCCTCTCACTGTCCTCATTCCCTCACACTCTCATCTCACTGTCCTCATTCCCTCACACTCTCCCCTCACTGTCCTCATTCCCTCACACTCTCCCCTCACTGTCCTCATTCACTCACACTCTCCCCTCACTGTCCTCATTCACTCACACTCTCCCCTCACTGTCCTCATTCCCTCACACTCTCCCCTCACTGTCCTCATTCCCTCACACTCTCCCCTCACTGTCCTCATTCCCTCACACTCTCATCTCACTGTCCTCATTCCCTCACACTCTCATCACACTGTCCTCATTCACTCACACTCTCCCCTCACTGTCCTCATTCACTCACACTCTCCCCTCACTGTCCTCATTCACTCACACTCTCATCTCACTGTCCTCATTCACTCACACTCTCATCTCAATGCCCGCATTCACTCACACTCTCCCCTCACTGTCCTCATTCACTCACACTCTCATCTCACTGTCCTCATTCACTCACACTCTCATCTCACTGTCCTCATTCACTCACACTCTCATCACACTGTCCTCATTCACTCACACTCTCCCCTCACTATCCCCATTCACTCACACTCTCCCCTCACTGTCCTCATTCACTCACACTCTCCCCTCACTGTCCTCATTCACTCACACTCTCATCTCACTGTCCTCATTCACTCACACTCTCCCCTCACTGTCCTCATTCACTCACACTCTCATCACACTGTCCTCATTCACTCACACTCTCCCCTCACTGTCCTCATTCACTCACACTCTCATCACACTGTCCTCATTCACTCACACTCTCCCCTCACTGTCCTCATTCCCTCACACTCTCCCCTCACTGTCCTCATTCACTCACACTCTCCCCTCACTGTCCTCATTCACTCACACTCTCATCTCACTGTCCTCATTCACTCACACTCTCATCTCAATGCCCTCATTCACTCACACTCTCCCCTCACTGTCCTCATTCACTCACACTCTCATCTCACTGTCCTCATTCACTCACACTCTCATCTCACTGTCCTCATTCACTCACACTCTCATCACACTGTCCTCATTCACTCACACTCTCCCCTCACTGTCCCCATTCACTCACACTCTCCCCTCACTGTCCTCATTCACTCACACTCTCCCCTCACTGTCCTCATTCACTCACACTCTCCCCTCACTGTCCTCATTCACTCACACTCTCCCCTCACTGTCCTCATTCACTCACACTCTCCCCTCACTGTCCTCATTCACTCACACTCTCCCCTCACTGTCCGCATTCTCTCACACTCTCATCTCACTGTCCTCATTCACTCACACTCTCCCCTCACTGCCCTCATTCACTCACACTCTCCCCTCACTGTCCTCATTCACTCACACTCTCCCCTCACTGTCCTCATTCACTCACACTCTCATCTCACTGTCCTCATTCACTCACACTCTCCCCTCACTGCCCTCATTCACTCACACTCTCATCTCACTGTCCTCATTCACTCACACTCTCCTCTCACTGTCCTCATTCACTCACACTCTCCCCTCACTGCCCTCATTCACTCACACTCTCCTCTCACTGTCCTCATTCACTCACACTCTCACCTCACTGTCCTCATTCACTCACACTCTCCCCTCACTATCCTCATTCACTCACACTCTCCCCTCACTGTCCTCATTCACTCACACTCTCCCCTCACTGTCCTCAATCACTCACACTCTCCCCTCACTGTCCCCATTCACTCACACTCTCATCTCACTGTCCTCATTCACTCACAATCTCCCCTCACTGTCCTCATTCACTCACACTCTCCTCTCACTGTCCTCATTCACTCACACTCTCATCTCACTGTCCTCATTCACTCACACTCTCCCCTCACTGTCCTCATTCACTCACACTCTCCCCTCACTGTCCTCATTCACTCACACTCTCATCTCACTGTCCGCATTCACTCACACTCTCCCCTCACTGCCCTCATTCACTCACACTCTCCCCTCACTGTCCTCGTTCACTCACACTCTCCCCTCACTGTCCTCGTTCACTCACACTCTCCCCACTGCCCTGATTCACTCACACTCTCCCCTCACTGTCCTCATTCACTCACACTCTCCTCTCACTGTCCTCATTCACTCACACTCTCCCCTCACTGTCCTCATTCACTCACACTCTCCCCTCACTGTCCTCATTCACTCACACTCTCATCTCACTGTCCTCATTCACTCACACTCTCATCTCACTGTCCTCATTCCCTCACACTCTCCCCTCACTGTCCTCATTCACTCACACTCTCCCCTCACTGTCCTCATTCACTCACACTCTCCCCTCACTGTCCTCATTCACTCTCACTCTCCCCTCACTGTCCTCATTCCCTCACACTCTCCCCTCACTGTCCTCATTCACTCACACTCTCCCCTCACTGTCCTCATTCACTCACACTCTCATCTCACTGTCCTCATTCACTCACACTCTCCCCTCACTGCCCTCATTCACTCACACTCTCCTCTCACTGTCCTCATTCCCTCACACTCTCATCTCACTGTCCTCATTCCCTCACACTCTCCCCTCACTGTCCTCATTCCCTCACACTCTCCCCTCACTGTCCTCATTCACTCACACTCTCCCCTCACTGTCCTCATTCACTCACACTCTCCCCTCACTGTCCTCATTCCCTCACACTCTCCCCTCACTGTCCTCATTCCCTCACACTCTCATCTCACTGTCCTCATTCCCTCACACTCTCATCACACTGTCCTCATTCACTCACACTCTCCCCTCACTGTCCTCATTCACTCACACTCTCCCCTCACTGTCCTCATTCACTCACACTCTCATCTCACTGTCCTCATTCACTCACACTCTCATCTCAATGCCCGCATTCACTCACACTCTCCCCTCACTGTCCTCATTCACTCACACTCTCATCTCACTGTCCTCATTCACTCACACTCTCATCTCACTGTCCTCATTCACTCACACTCTCATCACACTGTCCTCATTCACTCACACTCTCCCCTCACTATCCCCATTCACTCACACTCTCCTCTCACTGTCCTCATTCCCTCACACTCTCCCCTCACTGTCCTCATTCACTCACACTCTCCTCTCACTGTCCTCATTCACTCACACTCTCCCCTCACTATCCCCATTCACTCACACTCTCCTCTCACTGTCCTCATTCCCTCACACTCTCCCCTCACTGTCCTCATTCACTCACACTCTCCTCTCACTGTCCTCATTCACTCACACTCTCCCCTCACTGTCCTCATTCACTCACACTCTCCCCTCACTGTCCTCATTCCCTCACACTCTCCCCTCACTGTCCTCATTCACTCACACTCTCATCACACTGTCCTCATTCAGTCACACTCTCCCCTCACTGTCCTCATTCACTCACACTCTCCCCTAACTGTGCTCATTCACTCACACTCTCCCCTCACTGTCCTCATTCACTCACACTCTCCCCTCACTGTCCTCATTCACTCACACTCTCATCTCACTGTCCTCATTCACTCACACTCTCATCACACTGTCCTCATTCACTCACACTCTCCCCTCACTGTCCCAATGCACTCACACTCTCCCCTCACTGTCCTCATTCACTCACACTCTCATCTCACTGTCCTCATTCACTCACACTCTCATCACACTGTCCTCATTCACTCACACTCTCCCCTCACTGTCCCCATTCACTCACACTCTCCCCTCACTGTCCTCATTCACTCAAACTCTCATCTCACTGTCCTCATTCACTCACACTCTCCCCTCACTGTCCTCATTCACTCACACTTTCCCCTCACTGTCCTCATTCACTCACACTCTCATCTCACGGTACTCATTCACTCACACTCTCAGCTCACTGTCCTCATTCACTCACACTCTCCCCTCACTGTCCTCATTCACTCAAACTCTCATCTCACTGTCCTCATTCACTCACACTCTCCTCTCACTGTCCCCATTCACTCACACTTTCCCCTCACTGTCCTCATTCACTCACACTCTCATCTCACGGTACTCATTCACTCACACTCTCATCTCACTGTCCTCATTCACTCACACTTTCCCCTCACTGTCCCCATTCACTCACACTCTCCCCTCACTGTCCTCATTCACTCACACTCTCATCACACTGTCCTCATTCACTCACACTCTCCCCTCACTGTCCTCATTCACTCACACTCTCATCTCACTGTCCTCATTCACTCACACTCTCCTCTCACTGTCCTCATTCCCTCACACTCTCCCCTCACTGTCCTCATTCACTCACACTCTCCTCTCACTGTCCTCATTCACTCACACTCTCCCCTCACTGTCCTCATTCACTCACACTCTCCCCTCACTGTCCTCATTCCCTCACACTCTCCCCTCACTGTCCTCATTCACTCACACTCTCATCTCACTGTCCTCATTCACTCACACTCTCCCCTCACTGTCCTCATTCACTCACACTCTCCCCTCACTGTCCTCATTCACTCACACTCTCATCTCACTGTCCTCATTCACTCACACTCTCCCCTCACTGTCCTCATTCCCTCACACTCTCCCCTCACTGTCCTCATTCACTCACACTCTCCCCTCACTGTCCTCATTCACTCACACTCTCATCACACTGTCCTCATTCAGTCACACTCTCATCTCACTGTCCTCATTCACTCACACTCTCCCCTCACTGTCCTCATTCACTCACACTCTCCCCTCACTGTCCTCATTCACTCACACTCTCCCCTCACTGTCCTCATTCACTCACACTCTCACCTCACTGTCCTCATTCACTCACACTCTCCCCTCACTGTCCTCATTCACTCACACTCTCATCTCACTGTCCTCATTCACTCACACTCTCCCCTCACTGCCCTCATTCACTCACACTCTCCCCTCACTGTCCTCATTCACTCACACTCTCCCCTCACTGTCCTCATTCACTCACACTCTCCCCTCACTGCCCTGATTCACTCACACTCTCCCCTCACTGTCCTCATTCACTCACACTCTCCTCTCACTGTCCTCATTCACTCACACTCTCCCCTCACTGTCCTCATTCACTCACACTCTCCCCTCACTGTCCTCATTCACTCACACTCTCCTCTCACTGTCCTCATTCACTCACACTCTCCCCTCACTGTCCTCATTCACTCACACTCTCATCTCACTGTCCTCATTCACTCACACTCTCCCCTCACTGTCCTCATTCACTCACACTCTCCCCTCACTGTCCTCATTCACTCACACTCTCGCCTCACTGTCCTCATTCACTCACACTCTCCTGTCACTGTCCTCATTCACTCACACTCTCCCCTCACTGTCCTCATTCACTCACACTCTCCCCTCACTGTCCTCATTCACTCACACTCTCCCCTCACTGTCCTCATTCACTCACACTCTCCCCTCACTGTCCTCATTCACTCACACTCTCCCCTCACTGTCCTCATTCACTCACACTCTCCCCTCACTGTCCGCATTCTCTCACACTCTCATCTCACTGTCCTCATTCACTCACACTCTCCCCTCACTGCCCTCATTCACTCACACTCTCCCCTCACTGTCCTCATTCACTCACACTCTCATCTCACTGTCCTCATTCACTCACACTCTCCCCTCACTGCCCTCATTCACTCACACTCTCCTCTCACTGTCCTCATTCACTCACACTCTCCCCTCACTGTCCTCATTCACTCACACTCTCCCCTCACTGTCCTCATTCACTCACACTCTCCCCTCACTATCCTCATTCACTCACACTCTCCCCTCACTGTCCTCATTCACTCACACTCTCCCCTCACTGTCCTCATTCACTCACACTCTCCCCTCACTGTCCTCATTCAATCACACTCTCATCTCACTGTCCTCATTCACTCACACTCTCATCTCACTGTCCGCATTCACTCACACTCTCCCCTCACTGCCCTCATTCACTCACACTCTCCCCTCACTGTCCTCATTCACTCACACTCTCCCCTCACTGTCCTCATTCACTCACACTCTCCCCTCACTGTCCTCATTCACTCACACTCTCATCTCACTGTCCGCATTCACTCACACTCTCCCCTCACTGCCCTCATTCACTCACACTCTCCCCTCACTGTCCTCGTTCACTCACACTCTCCCCTCACTGTCCTCGTTCACTCACACTCTCCCCACTGCCCTGATTCACTCACACTCTCCCCTCACTGTCCTCATTCACTCACACTCTCCTCTCACTGTCCTCATTCACTCACACTCTCCCCTCACTGTCCTCATTCACTCACACTCTCCCCTCACTGTCCTCATTCACTCACACTCTCATCTCACTGTCCTCATTCACTCACACTCTCATCTCACTGTCCTCATTCCCTCACACTCTCCCCTCACTGTCCTCATTCACTCACACTCTCCCCTCACTGTCCTCATTCACTCACACTCTCCCCTCACTGTCCTCATTCACTCTCACTCTCCCCTCACTGTCCTCATTCCCTCACACTCTCCCCTCACTGTCCTCATTCACTCACACTCTCCCCTCACTGTCCTCATTCACTCACACTCTCATCTCACTGTCCTCATTCACTCACACTCTCCCCTCACTGCCCTCATTCACTCACACTCTCCTCTCACTGTCCTCATTCCCTCACACTCTCATCTCACTGTCCTCATTCCCTCACACTCTCCCCTCACTGTCCTCATTCCCTCACACTCTCCCCTCACTGTCCTCATTCACTCACACTCTCCCCTCACTGTCCTCATTCACTCACACTCTCCCCTCACTGTCCTCATTCCCTCACACTCTCCCCTCACTGTCCTCATTCCCTCACACTCTCCCCTCACTGTCCTCATTCCCTCACACTCTCATCTCACTGTCCTCATTCCCTCACACTCTCATCACACTGTCCTCATTCACTCACACTCTCCCCTCACTGTCCTCATTCACTCACACTCTCCCCTCACTGTCCTCATTCACTCACACTCTCATCTCACGGTACTCATTCACTCACACTCTCATCTCACTGTCCTCATTCACTCACACTCTCCCCTCACTGTCCTCATTCACTCAAACTCTCATCTCACTGTCCTCATTCACTCACACTCTCCTCTCACTGTCCCCATTCACTCACACTTTCCCCTCACTGTCCTCATTCACTCACACTCTCATCTCACGGTACTCATTCACTCACACTCTCATCTCACTGTCCTCATTCACTCACACTTTCCCCTCACTGTCCCCATTCACTCACACTCTCCCCTCACTGTCCTCATTCACTCACACTCTCATCACACTGTCCTCATTCACTCACACTCTCCCCTCACTGTCCTCATTCACTCACACTCTCATCTCACTGTCCTCATTCACTCACACTCTCCTCTCACTGTCCTCATTCCCTCACACTCTCCCCTCACTGTCCTCATTCACTCACACTCTCCTCTCACTGTCCTCATTCACTCACACTCTCCCCTCACTGTCCTCATTCACTCACACTCTCCCCTCACTGTCCTCATTCCCTCACACTCTCCCCTCACTGTCCTCATTCACTCACACTCTCATCTCACTGTCCTCATTCACTCACACTCTCCCCTCACTGTCCTCATTCACTCACACTCTCCCCTCACTGTCCTCATTCACTCACACTCTCATCTCACTGTCCTCATTCACTCACACTCTCCCCTCACTGTCCTCATTCCCTCACACTCTCCCCTCACTGTCCTCATTCACTCACACTCTCCCCTCACTGTCCTCATTCACTCACACTCTCATCACACTGTCCTCATTCAGTCACACTCTCATCTCACTGTCCTCATTCACTCACACTCTCCCCTCACTGTCCTGATTCACTCACACTCTCCCCTCACTGTCCTCATTCACTCACACTCTCCCCTCACTGTCCTCATTCACTCACACTCTCACCTCACTGTCCTCATTCACTCACACTCTCCCCTCACTGTCCTCATTCACTCACACTCTCATCTCACTGTCCTCATTCACTCACACTCTCCCCTCACTGCCCTCATTCACTCACACTCTCCCCTCACTGTCCTCATTCACTCACACTCTCCCCTCACTGTCCTCATTCACTCACACTCTCCCCTCACTGCCCTGATTCACTCACACTCTCCCCTCACTGTCCTCATTCACTCACACTCTCCTCTCACTGTCCTCATTCACTCACACTCTCCCCTCACTGTCCTCATTCACTCACACTCTCCCCTCACTGTCCTCATTCACTCACACTCTCCCCTCACTGTCCTCATTCACTCACACTCTCCTCTCACTGTCCTCATTCACTCACACTCTCCCCTCACTGTCCTCATTCACTCACACTCTCATCTCACTGTCCTCATTCACTCACACTCTCCCCTCACTGTCCTCATTCACTCACACTCTCCCCTCACTGTCCTCATTCACTCACACTCTCGCCTCACTGTCCTCATTCACTCACACTCTCCTGTCACTGTCCTCATTCACTCACACTCTCCCCTCACTGTCCTCATTCACTCACACTCTCCCCTCACTGTCCTCATTCACTCACACTCTCCCCTCACTGTCCTCATTCACTCACACTCTCCCCTCACTGTCCTCATTCACTCACACTCTCCCCTCACTGTCCTCATTCACTCACACTCTCCCCTCACTGTCCGCATTCTCTCACACTCTCATCTCACTGTCCTCATTCACTCACACTCTCCCCTCACTGCCCTCATTCACTCACACTCTCCCCTCACTGTCCTCATTCACTCACACTCTCATCTCACTGTCCTCATTCACTCACACTCTCCCCTCACTGCCCTCATTCACTCACACTCTCCTCTCACTGTCCTCATTCACTCACACTCTCCCCTCACTGTCCTCATTCACTCACACTCTCCCCTCACTGTCCTCATTCACTCACACTCTCCCCTCACTATCCTCATTCACTCACACTCTCCCCTCACTGTCCTCATTCACTCACACTCTCCCCTCACTGTCCTCATTCACTCACACTCTCCCCTCACTGTCCTCATTCAATCACACTCTCATCTCACTGTCCTCATTCACTCACACTCTCATCTCACTGTCCGCATTCACTCACACTCTCCCCTCACTGCCCTCATTCACTCACACTCTCCCCTCACTGTCCTCATTCACTCACACTCTCCCCTCACTGTCCTCATTCACTCACACTCTCCCCTCACTGTCCTCATTCACTCACACTCTCATCTCACTGTCCGCATTCACTCACACTCTCCCCTCACTGCCCTCATTCACTCACACTCTCCCCTCACTGTCCTCGTTCACTCACACTCTCCCCTCACTGTCCTCGTTCACTCACACTCTCCCCACTGCCCTGATTCACTCACACTCTCCCCTCACTGTCCTCATTCACTCACACTCTCCTCTCACTGTCCTCATTCACTCACACTCTCCCCTCACTGTCCTCATTCACTCACACTCTCCCCTCACTGTCCTCATTCACTCACACTCTCATCTCACTGTCCTCATTCACTCACACTCTCATCTCACTGTCCTCATTCCCTCACACTCTCCCCTCACTGTCCTCATTCACTCACACTCTCCCCTCACTGTCCTCATTCACTCACACTCTCCCCTCACTGTCCTCATTCACTCTCACTCTCCCCTCACTGTCCTCATTCCCTCACACTCTCCCCTCACTGTCCTCATTCACTCACACTCTCCCCTCACTGTCCTCATTCACTCACACTCTCATCTCACTGTCCTCATTCACTCACACTCTCCCCTCACTGCCCTCATTCACTCACACTCTCCTCTCACTGTCCTCATTCCCTCACACTCTCATCTCACTGTCCTCATTCCCTCACACTCTCCCCTCACTGTCCTCATTCCCTCACACTCTCCCCTCACTGTCCTCATTCACTCACACTCTCCCCTCACTGTCCTCATTCACTCACACTCTCCCCTCACTGTCCTCATTCCCTCACACTCTCCCCTCACTGTCCTCATTCCCTCACACTCTCCCCTCACTGTCCTCATTCCCTCACACTCTCATCTCACTGTCCTCATTCCCTCACACTCTCATCACACTGTCCTCATTCACTCACACTCTCCCCTCACTGTCCTCATTCACTCACACTCTCCCCTCACTGTCCTCATTCACTCACACTCTCATCTCACTGTCCTCATTCACTCACACTCTCATCTCAATGCCCGCATTCACTCACACTCTCCCCTCACTGTCCTCATTCACTCACACTCTCATCTCACTGTCCTCATTCACTCACACTCTCATCTCACTGTCCTCATTCACTCACACTCTCATCACACTGTCCTCATTCACTCACACTCTCCCCTCACTATCCCCATTCACTCACACTCTCCCCTCACTGTCCTCATTCACTCACACTCTCCCCTCACTGTCCTCATTCACTCACACTCTCATCTCACTGTCCTCATTCACTCACACTCTCCCCTCACTGTCCTCATTCACTCACACTCTCATCACACTGTCCTCATTCACTCACACTCTCCCCTCACTGTCCTCATTCACTCACACTCTCATCACACTGTCCTCATTCACTCACACTCTCCCCTCACTGTCCTCATTCCCTCACACTCTCCCCTCACTGTCCTCATTCACTCACACTCTCCCCTCACTGTCCTCATTCACTCACACTCTCATCTCACTGTCCTCATTCACTCACACTCTCATCTCAATGCCCTCATTCACTCACACTCTCCCCTCACTGTCCTCATTCACTCACACTCTCATCTCACTGTCCTCATTCACTCACACTCTCATCACACTGTCCTCATTCACTCACACTCTCATCACACTGTCCTCATTCACTCACACTCTCCCCTCACTGTCCCCATTCACTCACACTCTCCCCTCACTGTCCTCATTCACTCACACTCTCCCCTCACTGTCCTCATTCACTCACACTCTCCCCTCACTGTCCTCATTCACTCACACTCTCCCCTCACTGTCCTCATTCACTCACACTCTCCCCTCACTGTCCGCATTCTCTCACACTCTCATCTCACTGTCCTCATTCACTCACACTCTCCCCTCACTGCCCTCATTCACTCACACTCTCCCCTCACTGTCCTCATTCACTCACACTCTCATCTCACTGTCCTCATTCACTCACACTCTCCCCTCACTGCCCTCATTCACTCACACTCTCCTCTCACTGTCCTCATTCACTCACACTCTCCTCTCACTGTCCTCATTCACTCACACTCTCCCCTCACTGCCCTCATTCACTCACACTCTCCTCTCACTGTCCTCATTCACTCACACTCTCCCCTCACTGTCCTCATTCACTCACACTCTCCCCTCACTGTCCTCATTCACTCACACTCTCCCCTCACTGTCCCCATTCACTCACACTCTCATCTCACTGTCCTCATTCACTCACAATCTCCCCTCACTGTCCCCATTCACTCACACTCTCCCCTCACTGTCCTCATTCACTCACACTCTCCCCTCACTGTCCTCATTCACTCACACTCTCCTCTCACTGTCCTCATTCACTCACACTCTCATCTCACTGTCCTCATTCACTCACACTCTCCCCTCACTGTCCTCATTCACTCACACTCTCCCCTCACTGTCCTCATTCACTCACACTCTCATCTCACTGTCCGCATTCACTCACACTCTCCCCTCACTGCCCTCATTCACTCACACTCTCCCCTCACTGTCCTCGTTCACTCACACTCTCCCCTCACTGTCCTCGTTCACTCACACTCTCCCCACTGCCCTGATTCACTCACACTCTCCCCTCACTGTCCTCATTCACTCACACTCTCCTCTCACTGTCCTCATTCACTCACACTCTCCCCTCACTGTCCTCATTCACTCACACTCTACCCTCACTGTCCTCATTCACTCACACTCTCATCTCACTGTCCTCATTCACTCACACTCTCATCTCACTGTCCTCATTCCCTCACACTCTCCCCTCACTGTCCTCATTCACTCACACTCTCCCCTCACTGTCCTCATTCACTCACACTCTCCCCTCACTGTCCTCATTCACTCTCACTCTCCCCTCACTGTCCTCATTCCCTCACACTCTCCCCTCACTGTCCTCATTCACTCACACTCTCCCCTCACTGTCCTCATTCACTCACACTCTCATCTCACTGTCCTCATTCACTCACACTCTCCCCTCACTGCCCTCATTCACTCACACTCTCCTCTCACTGTCCTCATTCCCTCACACTCTCATCTCACTGTCCTCATTCCCTCACACTCTCCCCTCACTGTCCTCATTCCCTCACACTCTCCCCTCACTGTCCTCATTCACTCACACTCTCCCCTCACTGTCCTCATTCACTCACACTCTCCCCTCACTGTCCTCATTCCCTCACACTCTCCCCTCACTGTCCTCATTCCCTCACACTCTCCCCTCACTGTCCTCATTCCCTCACACTCTCATCTCACTGTCCTCATTCCCTCACACTCTCATCACACTGTCCTCATTCACTCACACTCTCCCCTCACTGTCCTCATTCACTCACACTCTCCCCTCACTGTCCTCATTCACTCACACTCTCATCTCACTGTCCTCATTCACTCACACTCTCATCTCAATGCCCTCATTCACTCACACTCTCCCCTCACTGTCCTCATTCACTCACACTCTCATCTCACTGTCCTCATTCACTCACACTCTCATCTCACTGTCCTCATTCACTCACACTCTCATCACACTGTCCTCATTCACTCACACTCTCCCCTCACTATCCCCATTCACTCACACTCTCCCCTCACTGTCCTCATTCACTCACACTCTCCCCTCACTGTCCTCATTCACTCACACTCTCATCTCACTGTCCTCATTCACTCACACTCTCCCCTCACTGTCCTCATTCACTCACACTCTCATCACACTGTCCTCATTCACTCACACTCTCCCCTCACTGTCCTCATTCACTCACACTCTCATCACACTGTCCTCATTCACTCACACTCTCCCCTCACTGTCCTCATTCCCTCACACTCTCCCCTCACTGTCCTCATTCACTCACACTCTCCCCTCACTGTCCTCATTCACTCACACTCTCATCTCACTGTCCTCATTCACTCACACTCTCATCTCAATGCCCTCATTCACTCACACTCTCCCCTCACTGTCCTCATTCACTCACACTCTCATCTCACTGTCCTCATTCACTCACACTCTCATCTCACTGTCCTCATTCACTCACACTCTCATCACACTGTCCTCATTCACTCACACTCTCCCCTCACTGTCCCCATTCACTCACACTCTCCTCTCACTGTCCTCATTCACTCACACTCTCCCCTCACTGTCCTCATTCACTCACACTCTCATCTCACTGTCCTCATTCACTCACACTCTCCCCTCACTGTCCTCATTCACTCACACTCTCCTCTCACTGTCCTCATTCACTCACACTCTCCCCTCACTGTCCTCATTCACTCACACTCTCCCCTCACTGTCCTCATTCACTCACACTCTCATCACACTGTCCTCATTCACTCACACTCTCCCCTCACTGTCCTCATTCACTCACACTCTCCCCTCACTGTCCTCATTCACTCACACTCTCCCCTCACTGTCCTCATTTACTCACACTCTCATCTCACTGTCCTCATTCACTCACACTCTCCTCTCACTGTCCTCATTCCCTCACACTCTCCCCTCACTGTCCTCATTCACTCACACTCTCCTCTCACTGTCCTCATTCACTCACACTCTCCCCTCACTGTCCTCATTCACTCACACTCTCCCCTCACTGTCCTCATTCCCTCACACTCTCCCCTCACTGTCCTCATTCACTCACACTCTCATCACACTGTCCTCATTCAGTCACACTCTCCCCTCACTGTCCTCATTCACTCACACTCTCCCCTAACTGTGCTCATTCACTCACACTCTCCCCTCACTGTCCTCATTCACTCACACTCTCCCCTCACTGTCCTCATTCACTCACACTCTCATCTCACTGTCCTCATTCACTCACACTCTCATCACACTGTCCTCATTCACTCACACTCTCCCCTCACTGTCCCCATGCACTCACACTCTCCCCTCACTGTCCTCATTCACTCACACTCTCATCTCACTGTCCTCATTCACTCACACTCTCATCACACTGTCCTCATTCACTCACACTCTCCCCTCACTGTCCCCATGCACTCACACTCTCCCCTCACTGTCCTCATTCACTCACACTCTCATCTCACTGTCCTCATTCACTCACACTCTCCCCTCACTGTCCCCATTCACTCACACTCTCCCCTCACTGTCCTCATTCACTCAAACTCTCATCTCACTGTCCTCATTCACTCACACTCTCCTCTCACTGTCCCCATTCACTCACACTTTCCCCTCACTGTCCTCATTCACTCACACTCTCATCTCACGGTCCTCATTCACTCACACTCTCATCTCACTGTCCTCATTCACTCACACTCTCATCTCACTGTCCTCATTCACTCACACTTTCCCCTCACTGTCCCCATTCACTCACACTCTCCCCTCACTGTCCTCATTCACTCACACTCTCATCACACTGTCCTCATTCACTCACACTCTCCCCTCACTGTCCTCATTCACTCACACTCTCATCTCACTGTCCTCATTCACTCACACTCTCCTCTCACTGTCCTCATTCCCTCACACTCTCCCCTCACTGTCCTCATTCACTCACACTCTCCTCTCACTGTCCTCATTCACTCACACTCTCCCCTCACTGTCCTCATTCACTCACACTCTCCCCTCACTGTCCTCATTCCCTCACACTCTCCCCTCACTGTCCTCATTCACTCACACTCTCATCTCACTGTCCTCATTCACTCACACTCTCCCCTCACTGTCCTCATTCACTCACACTCTCCCCTCACTGTCCTCATTCACTCACACTCTCATCTCACTGTCCTCATTCACTCACACTCTCCCCTCACTGTCCTCATTCCCTCACACTCTCCCCTCACTGTCCTCATTCACTCACACTCTCCCCTCACTGTCCTCATTCACTCACACTCTCATCACACTGTCCTCATTCAGTCACACTCTCATCTCACTGTCCTCATTCACTCACACTCTCCCCTCACTGTCCTCATTCACTCACACTCTCCCCTCACTGTCCTCATTCACTCACACTCTCACCTCACTGTCCTCATTCACTCACACTCTCCCCTCACTGTCCTCATTCACTCAAACTCTCATCTCACTGTCCTCATTCACTCACACTCTCCTCTCACTGTCCCCATTCACTCACACTTTCCCCTCACTGTCCTCATTCACTCACACTCTCATCTCACGGTCCTCATTCACTCACACTCTCATCTCACTGTCCTCATTCACTCACACTCTCATCTCACTGTCCTCATTCACTCACACTTTCCCCTCACTGTCCCCATTCACTCACACTCTCCCCTCACTGTCCTCATTCACTCACACTCTCATCTCACTGTCCTCATTCACTCACACTCTCATCTCACTGTCCTCATTCACTCACACTCTCCCCTCACTGCCCTCATTCACTCACACTCTCCCCTCACTGTCCTCATTCACTCACACTCTCCCCTCACTGTCCTCATTCACTCACACTCTCCCCTCACTGCCCTGATTCACTCACACTCTCCCCTCACTGTCCTCATTCACTCACACTCTCCTCTCACTGTCCTCATTCACTCACACTCTCCCCTCACTGTCCTCATTCACTCACACTCTCCCCTCACTGTCCTCATTCACTCACACTCTCCCCTCACTGTCCTCATTCACTCACACTCTCATCTCACTGTCCTCATTCACTCACACTCTCCCCTCACTGTCCTCATTCACTCACACTCTCATCTCACTGTCCTCATTCACTCACACTCTCCCCTCACTGTCCTCATTCACTCACACTCTCCCCTCACTGTCCTCATTCACTCACACTCTCGCCTCACTGTCCTCATTCACTCACACTCTCCCCTCACTGTCCTCATTCACTCACACTCTCCTGTCACTGTCCTCATTCACTCACACTCTCCCCTCACTGTCCTCATTCACTCACACTCTCCCCTCACTGTCCTCATTCACTCACACTCTCCCCTCACTGTCCTCATTCACTCACACTCTCCCCTCACTGTCCTCATTCACTCACACTCTCCCCTCACTGTCCTCATTCACTCACACTCTCCCCTCACTGTCCGCATTCTCTCACACTCTCATCTCACTGTCCTCATTCACTCACACTCTCCCCTCACTGCCCTCATTCACTCACACTCTCCCCTCACTGTCCTCATTCACTCACACCCTCATCTCACTGTCCTCATTCACTCACACTCTCCCCTCACTGCCCTCATTCACTCACACTCTCCTCTCACTGTCCTCATTCACTCACACTCTCATCTCACTGTCCTCATTCCCTCACACTCTCCCCTCACTGTCCTCATTCACTCACACTCTCCCCTCACTGTCCTCATTCACTCACACTCTCCCCTCACTGTCCTCATTCACTCACACTCTCCCCTCACTGTCCTCATTCACTCACACTCTCCCCTCACTGTCCTCATTCACTCACACTCTCCCCTCACTGTCCTCATTCACTCACACTCTCCCCTCACTGTCCTCATTCACTCACACTCTCCCCTCACTGTCCTCATTCATTCACACTCTCATCTCACTGCCCTCATTCACTCACACTCATCTCACTGCCCTCATTCACTCACACTCTCCCCTCACTGTCCTCATTCACTCACACTCTCCCCTCACTGTCCTCATTCACCCACACTCTCCCCTCACTGTCCTCATTCACTCACACTCTCCCCTCACTGTCCTCATTCACTCACACTCTCATCTCACTGCCCTCATTCACTCACACTCTCATCTCACTGCCCTCATTCACTCACACTCTCCCCTCACTGTCCTCATTCACTCACACTCTCCCCTCACTGTCCTCATTCACACACACTCTCCCCTCACTGTCCTCATTCACTCACACTCTCCCCTCACTGTCCTCATTCACTCACACTCTCATCTCACTGTCCTCATTCACTCACACTCTCCTCTCACTGTCCTCATTCAATCACACTCTCATCTCACTGTCCTCATTCACTCACACTCTCATCTCACTGTCCTCATTCACTCACACTCTCCCCTCACTGTCCTCATTCACTCACACTCTCCCCTCACTGTCCTCATTCACTCACACTCTCCCCTCACTGTCCTCATTCACTCACACTCTCCCCTCACTGTCCTCATTCAATCACACTCTCATCTCACTGTCCTCATTCACTCACACTCTCATCTCACTGTCCTCATTCACTCACACTCTCCCCTCACTGTCCTCATTCACTCACACTCTCCCCTCACTGTCCTCATTCACTCACACTCTCATCTCACTGTCCGCATTCACTCACACTCTCCCCTCACTGCCCTCATTCACTCACACTCTCCCCTCACTGTCCTCGTTCACTCACACTCTCCCCTCACTGTCCTCGTTCACTCACACTCTCCCCACTGCCCTGATTCACTCACACTCTCCCCTCACTGTCCTCATTCACTCACACTCTCCTCTCACTGTCCTCATTCACTCACACTCTCCCCTCACTGTCCTCATTCACTCACACTCTCCCCTCACTGTCCTCATTCACTCACACTCTCATCTCACTGTCCTCATTCACTCACACTCTCATCTCACTGTCCTCATTCCCTCACACTCTCCCCTCACTGTCCTCATTCACTCACACTCTCCCCTCACTGTCCTCATTCACTCACACTCTCCCCTCACTGTCCTCATTCACTCTCACTCTCCCCTCACTGTCCTCATTCCCTCACACTCTCCCCTCACTGTCCTCATTCCCTCACACTCTCCCCTCACTGTCCTCATTCCCTCACACTCTCCCCTCACTGTCCTCATTCACTCACACTCTCCCCTCACTGTCCTCATTCACTCTCACTCTCCCCTCACTGTCCTCATTCCCTCACACTCTCCCCTCACTGTCCTCATTCCCTCACACTCTCCCCTCACTGTCCTCATTCCCTCACACTCTCCCCTCACTGTCCTCATTCACTCACACTCTCCCCTCACTGTCCTCATTCACTCACACTCTCCCCTCACTGTCCTCATTCCCTCACACTCTCCCCTCACTGTCCTCATTCCCTCACACTCTCCCCTCACTGTCCTCATTCCCTCACACTCTCATCTCACTGTCCTCATTCCCTCACACTCTCATCACACTGTCCTCATTCACTCACACTCTCCCCTCACTGTCCTCATTCACTCACACTCTCATCTCACTGTCCTCATTCACTCACACTCTCCCCTCACTGTCCTCATTCCCTCACACTCTCCCCTCACTGTCCTCATTCCCTCACACTCTCATCTCACTGTCCTCATTCCTTCACACTCTCCCCTCACTGTCCTCATTCCCTCACACTCTCCCCTCACTGTCCTCATTCCCTCACACTCTCCCCTCACTGTCCTCATTCACTCACACTCTCCCCTCACTGTCCTCATTCACTCACTCTCATCTCACTGTCCTCATTCACTCACACTCTCATCTCACTGTACTCATTCACTCACACTCTCATCTCACTGTCCTCATTCACTCACACTCTCCCCTCACTGTCCTCATTCACTCACACTCTCCCCTCACTGCCCTCATTCCCTCACACTCTCCCCTCACTGTCCTCATTCACTCACTCTCATCTCACTGTCCTCATTCACTCACACTCTCCCCTTACTGTCCTCATTCACTCACACTCTCATCTCACTGTCCTCATTCACTCACACTCTCCCCTCACGGTCCTCATTCACTCACACTCTCCCCTCACTGTCCTCATTCACTCACACTCTCCCCTCACTGTCCTCATTCACTCTCACTCTACCCTCACTGTCCTCATTCCCTCACACTCTCCCCTCACTGTCCTCATTTACTCACACTCTCCCCTCACTGTCCTCATTCACTCACACTCTCCCCTCACTGTCCTCATTCACTCACACTCTCCCCTCACTGTCCTCATTCACTCACACTCTCATCTCACTGTCCTCATTCACTCACACTCTCCCCTCACTGTCCTCATTCACTCACACTCTCATCTCACTGTCCACATTCACTCACACTCTCCCCTCACTGTCCTCATTCACTCACACTCTCATCTCACTGTCCTCATTCACTCACACTCTCATCTCACTGTACTCATTCACTCACACTCTCATCTCACTGTCCTCATTCACTCACACTCTCCCCTCACTGTCCTCATTCACTCACACTCTCATCTCACTGTCCTCATTCACTCACACTCTCCCCTCACTGTCCTCATTCACTCACACTCTCATCTCACTGTCCTCATTCACTCACACTCTCCTCTCACTGTCCTCATTCACTCACACTCTCCCCTCACTGTCCTCATTCACTCACACTCTCCCCTCACTGTCCTCATTCACTGACACTCTCCCCTCACTGTCCTCAGTCACTCACACTCTCATCTCACTGTCCTCATTCACTCACACTCTCCCCTCACTGTCCTCATTCTCTCACACTCTCCCCTCACTGTCCTCATTCACTCACACTCTCCCCTCACTGTCCTCATTCACTCACACTCTCCCCTCACTGTCCTCATTCACTCACACTCTCCCCTCACTGTCCTCATTCACTCACACTCTCCCCTCACTGTCCTCATTCCCTCACACTCTCCCCTCACTGTCCTCATTCACTCACACTCTCCCCTCACTGTCCTCATTCACTCACACTCTCATCTCACTGTCCTCATTCACTCACACTCTCCCCTCACTGTCCTCATTCACTCACACTCTGCCCTCACTGTCCTCATTCACTCACACTCTCATCTCACTGTCCTCATTCACTCACACTCTGCCCTCACTGTCCTCATTCACTCACACTCTCATCTCACTGTCCTCATTCACTCACACTCTCATCTCACTGTCCTCATTCACTCACACTCTCATCTCACTGTCCTCATTCACTCACACTCTGCCCTCACTGTCCTCATTCACTCACACTCTCATCTCACTGTCCTCATTCACTCACACTCTCATCTCACTGTCCTCATTCACTCACACTCTCATCTCACTGTCCTCATTCACTCACACTCTCCCCTCACTGCCCTCATTCACTCACACTCTCATCTCACTGTCCTCATTCACTCACACTCTCATCTCACTGCCCTCATTCACTCACACTCTCCCCTCACTGTCCTCATTCACTCACACTCTCATCTCACTGTCCTCATTCACTCACACTCTGCCCTCACTGTCCTCATTCACTCACACTCTCATCTCACTGTCCTCATTCACTCACACTCTCATCTCACTGTCCTCATTCACTCACACTCTGCCCTCACTGTCCTCATTCACTCACACTCTCATCTCACTGTCCTCATTCACTCACACTCTCATCTCACTGTCCTCATTCACTCACACTCTCCCCTCACTGCCCTCATTCACTCACACTCTCATCTCACTGTCCTCATTCACTCACACTCTCATCTCACTGCCCTCATTCACTCAGACTCTCCCCTCACTGTCCTCATTCACTCACACTCTCATCTCACTGTCCTCATTCACTCACACTCTCCCCTCACTGTCCTCATTCACTCACACTCTCCCCTCACTGTCCTCATTCACTCACACTCTCATCTCACTGTCCTCATTCACTCACACTCTCCCCTCACTGTCCTCATTCACTCACACTCTCATCTCACTGTCCTCATTCACTCACACTCTCCCCTCACTGTCCTCATTCACTCACACTCTCCCCTCACTGTCCTCATTCACTCACACTCTCCCCTCACTGTCCTCATTCACTCACACTCTCCCCTCACTGTCCTCATTCACTCACACTCTCATCTCACAGACCTCATTCACTCACACTCTCCCCTCACTGTCCTCATTCACTCACACTCTCATCTCACTGTCCTCATTCACTCACACTCTCATCTCACTGTCCTCATTCACTCACACTCTCCTCTCACTGTCCTCATTCACTCACACTCTCCTCTCACTGTCTTCATTCACTCACACTCTCATCTCACTGTCCTCATTCACTCACACTCTCCCCTCACTGTCCTCATTCACTCACACTCTCCCCTCACTGTCCTCATTCACTCACACTCTCATCTCACTGTCCTCATTCACTCACACTCTCCCCTCACTGTCCTCATTCCCTCACACTCTCCCCTCACTGTCTTCATTCCCTCACACTCTCATCTCACTGTCCTCATTCCCTCACACTCTCCCCTCACTGTCCTCATTCCCTCACACTCTCCCCTCACTGTCCTCATTCACTCACACTCTCATCTCACTGTCCTCATTCCCTCACACTCTCCCCTCACTGTCCTCATTCCCTCACACTCTCCCCTCACTGTCCTCATTCACTCACACTCTCATCTCACTGTCCTCATTCACTCACACTCTCCCCTCACTGTCCTCATTCCCTCACACTCTCCCCTCACTGTCCTCATTCACTCACACTCTCATCTCACTGCCCTCATTCCCTCACACTCTCCCCTCACTGTCCTCATTCACTCACACTCTCATCTCACTGTCCTCATTCACTCACACTCTCCCCTCACTGTCCTCATTCACTCACACTCTCCCCTCACTGTCCTCATTCACTCACACTCTCCCCTCACTGTCCTCATTCACTCTCACTCTCCCCTCACTGTCCTCATTCCCTCACACTCTCCCCTCACTGTCCTCATTCACTCACACTCTCCCCTCACTGTCCTCATTCACTCACACTCTCCCCTCACTGTCCTCATTCACTCACACTCTCATCTCACTGTCCTCATTCACTCACACTCTCCCCTCACTGTCCTCATTCACTCACACTCTCATCTCACTGTCCTCATTCACTCACACTCTCATCTCACTGTCCTCATTCACTCACACTCTCTTCTCACTGTCCTCATTCACTCACACTCTCCCCTCACTGTCCTCATTCACTCACACTCTCATCTCACTGTCCTCATTCACTCACACTCTCATCTCACTGTCCTCATTCACTCACACTCTCATCTCACTGTCCTCATTCACTCACACTCTCTTCTCACTGTCCTCATTCACTCACACTCTCCCCTCACTGTCCTCATTCACTCACACTCTCATCTCACTGTCCTCATTCACTCACACTCTCCCCTCACTGTCCTCATTCACTCACACTCTCATCTCACTGTCCACATTCACTCACACTCTCATCTCACTGTCCACATTCACTCACACTCTCCCCTCACTGTCCTCATTCACTCACACTCTCATCTCACTGTCCTCATTCACTCACACTCTCCCCTCACTGTCCTCATTCACTCACACTCTCATCTCACTGTCCTCATTCACTCACACTCTCCCCTCACTGTCCTCATTCACTCACACTCTCATCTCACTGTCCTCATTCACTCACACTCTCATCTCACTGTCCTCATTCACTCACACTCTCATCTCACTGTCCTCATTCACTCACACTCTCCTCTCACTGTCCTCATTCCCTCACACTCTCCCCTCACTGTCCTCATTCACTCACACTCTCCCCTCACTGTCCTCATTCCCTCACACTCTCCCCTCACTGTCCTCATTCACTCACACTCTCCCCTCACTGTCCTCATTCACTCACACTCTCCCCTCACTGTCCTCATTCACTCACACTCTGCCCTCACTGTCCTCATTCACTCACACTCTCATCTCACTGTCCTCATTCACTCACACTCTGCCCTCACTGTCCTCATTCACTCACACTCTCATCTCACTGTCCTCATTCACTCACACTCTCATCTCACTGTCCTCATTCACTCACACTCTCATCTCACTGTCCTCATTCACTCACACTCTGCCCTCACTGTCCTCATTCACTCACACTCTCATCTCACTGTCCTCATTCACTCACACTCTCATCTCACTGTCCTCATTCACTCACACTCTCATCTCACTGTCCTCATTCACTCACACTCTCCCCTCACTGCCCTCATTCACTCACACTCTCATCTCACTGTCCTCATTCACTCACACTCTCATCTCACTGCCCTCATTCACTCACACTCTCCCCTCACTGTCCTCATTCACTCACACTCTCATCTCACTGTCCTCATTCACTCACACTCTGCCCTCACTGTCCTCATTCACTCACACTCTCATCTCACTGTCCTCATTCACTCACACTCTCATCTCACTGTCCTCATTCACTCACACTCTGCCCTCACTGTCCTCATTCACTCACACTCTCATCTCACTGTCCTCATTCACTCACACTCTCATCTCACTGTCCTCATTCACTCACACTCTCCCCTCACTGCCCTCATTCACTCACACTCTCATCTCACTGTCCTCATTCACTCACACTCTCATCTCACTGCCCTCATTCACTCAGACTCTCCCCTCACTGTCCTCATTCACTCACACTCTCATCTCACTGTCCTCATTCACTCACACTCTCCCCTCACTGTCCTCATTCACTCACACTCTCCCCTCACTGTCCTCATTCACTCACACTCTCATCTCACTGTCCTCATTCACTCACACTCTCCCCTCACTGTCCTCATTCACTCACACTCTCATCTCACTGTCCTCATTCACTCACACTCTCCCCTCACTGTCCTCATTCACTCACACTCTCCCCTCACTGTCCTCATTCACTCACACTCTCCCCTCACTGTCCTCATTCACTCACACTCTCCCCTCACTGTCCTCATTCACTCACACTCTCATCTCACAGACCTCATTCACTCACACTCTCCCCTCACTGTCCTCATTCACTCACACTCTCATCTCACTGTCCTCATTCACTCACACTCTCATCTCACTGTCCTCATTCACTCACACTCTCCTCTCACTGTCCTCATTCACTCACACTCTCCTCTCACTGTCTTCATTCACTCACACTCTCATCTCACTGTCCTCATTCACTCACACTCTCCCCTCACTGTCCTCATTCACTCACACTCTCCCCTCACTGTCCTCATTCACTCACACTCTCATCTCACTGTCCTCATTCACTCACACTCTCCCCACTGCCCTGATTCACTCACACTCTCCCCTCACTGTTCTCATTCACTCACACTCTCCTCTCACTGTCCTCATTCACTCACACTCTCCCCTCACTGTCCTCATTCACTCACTCTCCCCTCACTGTCCTCATTCACTCACACTCTCATCTCACTGTCCTCATTCACTCACACTCTCATCTCACTGTCCTCATTCCCTCACACTCTCCCCTCACTGTCCTCATTCACTCACACTCTCCCCTCACTGTCCTCATTCACTCACACTCTCCCCTCACTGTCCTCATTCACTCTCACTCTCCCCTCACTGTCCTCATTCCCTCACACTCTCCCCTCACTGTCCTCATTCACTCACACTCTCCCCTCACTGTCCTCATTCACTCACACTCTCCCCTCACTGTCCTCATTCACTCTCACTCTCCCCTCACTGTCCTCATTCCCTCACACTCTCCCCTCACTGTCCTCAGTCACTCACACTCTCATCTCACTGTCCTCATTCACTCACACTCTCCCCTCACTGTCCTCATTCACTCACACTCTCCCCTCACTGTCCTCATTCTCTCACACTCTCCCCTCACTGTCCTCATTCACTCACACTCTCCCCTCACTGTCCTCATTCACTCACACTCTCCCCTCACTGTCCTCATTCACTCACACTCTCCCCTCACTGTCCTCATTCTCTCACACTCTCCCCTCACTGTCCTCATTCACTCACACTCTCCCCTCACTGTCCTCATTCACTCACACTCTCCCCTCACTGTCCTCATTCACTCACACTCTCCCCTCACTGTCCTCATTCACTCACACTCTCATCTCACTGTCCTCATTCACTCACACTCTCATCTCACTGTCCTCATTCACTCACACTCTCATCTCACTGTCCTCATTCACTCACACTCTCATCTCACTGTCCTCATTCACTCACACTCTCCCCTCACTGTCCTCATTCACTCACACTCTCCCCTCACTGTCCTCATTCACTCACTCTCCCCTCACTGTCCTCATTCACTCACACTCTCCCCTCACTGTCCTCATTCACTCACACTCTCCCCTCACTGTCCTCATTCACTCACACTCTCCCCTCACTGTCCTCATTCACTCACACTCTCCCCTCACTGTCCTCATTCACTCACACTCTCATCTCACTGTCCTCATTCACTCACACTCTCATCTCACTGTCCTCATTCACTCACACTCTCCCCTCACTGTCCTCATTCACTCACACTCTCCCCTCACTGTCCTCATTCACTCACACTCTCCCCTCACTGTCCTCATTCACTCACACTCTCATCTCACTGTCCTCATTCACTCACACTCTCATCTCACTGTCCTCATTCACTCACACTCTCCGCTCACTGTCCTCATTCACTCACACTCTCATCTCACTGTCCTCATTCACTCACACTCTGCCCTCACTGTCCTCATTCACTCACACTCTCATCTCACTGTCCTCATTCACTCACACTCTCATCTCACTGTCCTCATTCACTCACACTCTGCCCTCACTGTCCTCATTCACTCACACTCTCATCTCACTGTCCTCATTCACTCACACTCTCATCTCACTGTCCTCATTCACTCACACTCTCATCTCACTGTCCTCATTCACTTACACTCTGCCCTCACTGTCCTCATTCACTCACACTCTCATCTCACTGTCCTCATTCACTCACACTCTCATCTCACTGTCCTCATTCACTCACACTCTCCCCTCACTGCCCTCATTCACTCACACTCTCATCTCACTGTCCTCATTCACTCACACTCTCATCTCACTGCCCTCATTCACTCACACTCTCCCCTCACTGTCCTCATTCACTCACACTCTCATCTCACTGTCCTCATTCACTCACACTCTCCCCTCACTGTCCTCATTCACTCACACTCTCCCCTCACTGTCCTCATTCACTCACACTCTCATCTCACTGTCCTCATTCACTCACACTCTCCCCTCACTGTCCTCATTCACTCACACTCTCATCTCACTGTCCTCATTCACTCACACTCTCCCCTCACTGTCCTCATTCACTCACACTCTCCCCTCACTGTCCTCATTCACTCACACTCTCGCCTCACTGTCCTCATTCACTCACACTCTCCCCTCACTGTCCTCATTCACTCACACTCTCATCTCACAGACCTCATTCACTCACACTCTCCCCTCACTGTCCTCATTCACTCACACTCTCATCTCACTGTCCTCATTCACTCACACTCTCCTCTCACTGTCCTCATTCACTCACACTCTCCTCTCACTGTCCTCATTCACTCACACTCTCATCTCACTGTCCTCATTCAATCACACTCTCCCCTCACTGTCCTCATTCACTCACACTCTCCCCTCACTGTCCTCATTCACTCACACTCTCATCTCACTGTCCTCATTCACTCACACTCTCCCCTCACTGTCCTCATTCACTCACACTCTCCCCTCACTGTCCTCATTCACTCACACTCTCATCTCACTGTCCTCATTCACTCACACTCTCCCCTCACTGTCCTCATTCACTCACACTCTCATCTCACTGTCCCCATTCACTCACACTCTCCCCTCACTGTCCTCATTCACTCACACTCTCACCTCACTGTCCTCATTCACTCACACTCTCATCTCACTGTCCACATTCACTCACACTCTCCCCTCACTGCCCTCATTCACTCACACTCTCCCCTCACTGTCCTCGTTCACTCACACTCTCCCCTCACTGTCCTCATTCACTCACACTCTCCCCACTGCCCTGATTCACTCACACTCTCCCCTCACTGTCCTCATTCACTCACACTCTCATCTCACTGTCCTCATTCACTCACACTCTCCCCTCACTGTCCTCATTCACTCACTCTCCCCTCACTGTCCTCATTCACTCACACTCTCATCTCACTGTCCTCATTCACTCACACTCTCCCCTCACTGTCCTCATTCACTCACACTCTCCCCTCACTGTCCTCATTCACTCACACTCTCCCCTCACTGTCCTCATTCACTCACACTCTCCCCTCACTGTCCTCATTCACTCACACTCACCTCTCACTGTCCTCATTCACTCACACTCTCATCTCACTGTCCTCATTCACTCACACTCTCACCTCACTGTCCTCATTCACTCACACTCTCATCTCACTGTCCGCATTCACTCACACTCTCCCCTCACTGCCCTCATTCACTCACACTCTCCCCTCACTGTCCTCGTTCACTCACACTCTCCCCTCACTGTCCTCATTCACTCACACTCTCCCCACTGCCCTGATTCACTCACACTCTCCCCTCACTGTTCTCATTCACTCACACTCTCCTCTCACTGTCCTCATTCACTCACACTCTCCCCTCACTGTCCTCATTCACTCACTCTCCCCTCACTGTCCTCATTCACTCACACTCTCATCTCACTGTCCTCATTCACTCACACTCTCATCTCACTGTCCTCATTCCCTCACACTCTCCCCTCACTGTCCTCATTCAATCACACTCTCCCCTCACTGTCCTCATTCACTCTCACTCTCCCCTCACTGTCCTCATTCCCTCACACTCTCCCCTCACTGTCCTCATTCCCTCACACTCTCCCCTCACTGTCCTCATTCACTCACACTCTCCCCTCACTGTCCTCATTCACTCACACTCTCCCCTCACTGTCCTCATTCACTCTCACTCTCCCCTCACTGTCCTCATTCCCTCACACTCTCCCCTCACTGTCCTCATTCCCTCACACTCTCCCCTCACTGTCCTCATTCCCTCACACTCTCCCCTCACTGTCCTCATTCACTCACACTCTCCCCTCACTGTCCTCATTCACTCACACTCTCCCCTCACTGTCCTCATTCACTCACACTCTCCCCTCACTGTCCTCATTCACTCACACTCTCCTCTCACTGTCCTCATTCACTCACACTCTCCTCTCACTGTCCTCATTCACTCACACTCTCATCTCACTGTCCTCATTCACTCACACTCTCCCCTCACTGTCCTCATTCACTCACACTCTCCCCTCACTGTCCTCATTCACTCACACTCTCCCCTCACTGTCCTCATTCCCTCACACTCTCCCCTCACTGTCCTCATTCCCTCACACTCTCATCTCACTGTCCTCATTCCCTCACACTCTCATCACACTGTCCTCATTCACTCACACTCTCATCTCACTGTCCTCATTCACTCACACTCTCCCCTCACTGTCCTCATTCACTCACACTCTCCCCTCACTGTCCTCATTCACTCACACTCTCATCTCACTGTCCTCATTCACTCACACTCTCCCCTCACTGTCCTCATTCCCTCACACTCTCCCCTCACTGTCTTCATTCCCTCACACTCTCATCTCACTGTCCTCATTCCCTCACACTCTCCCCTCACTGTCCTCATTCCCTCACACTCTCCCCTCACTGTCCTCATTCACTCACACTCTCATCTCACTGTCCTCATTCCCTCACACTCTCCCCTCACTGTCCTCATTCCCTCACACTCTCCCCTCACTGTCCTCATTCACTCACACTCTCATCTCACTGTCCTCATTCACTCACACTCTCCCCTCACTGTCCTCATTCCCTCACACTCTCCCCTCACTGTCCTCATTCACTCACACTCTCATCTCACTGCCCTCATTCCCTCACACTCTCCCCTCACTGTCCTCATTCACTCACACTCTCATCTCACTGTCCTCATTCACTCACACTCTCCCCTCACTGTCCTCATTCACTCACACTCTCCCCTCACTGTCCTCATTCACTCACACTCTCCCCTCACTGTCCTCATTCACTCTCACTCTCCCCTCACTGTCCTCATTCCCTCACACTCTCCCCTCACTGTCCTCATTCACTCACACTCTCCCCTCACTGTCCTCATTCACTCACACTCTCCCCTCACTGTCCTCATTCACTCACACTCTCATCTCACTGTCCTCATTCACTCACACTCTCCCCTCACTGTCCTCATTCACTCACACTCTCATCTCACTGTCCTCATTCACTCACACTCTCATCTCACTGTCCTCATTCACTCACACTCTCTTCTCACTGTCCTCATTCACTCACACTCTCCCCTCACTGTCCTCATTCACTCACACTCTCATCTCACTGTCCTCATTCACTCACACTCTCCCCTCACTGTCCTCATTCACTCACACTCTCATCTCACTGTCCACATTCACTCACACTCTCATCTCACTGTCCACATTCACTCACACTCTCCCCTCACTGTCCTCATTCACTCACACTCTCATCTCACTGTCCTCATTCACTCACACTCTCCCCTCACTGTCCTCATTCACTCACACTCTCATCTCACTGTCCTCATTCACTCACACTCTCCCCTCACTGTCCTCATTCACTCACACTCTCATCTCACTGTCCTCATTCACTCACACTCTCATCTCACTGTCCTCATTCACTCACACTCTCATCTCACTGTCCTCATTCACTCACACTCTCCTCTCACTGTCCTCATTCCCTCACACTCTCCCCTCACTGTCCTCATTCACTCACACTCTCCCCTCACTGTCCTCATTCCCTCACACTCTCCCCTCACTGTCCTCATTCACTCACACTCTCCCCTCACTGTCCTCATTCACTCACACTCTCCCCTCACTGTCCTCATTCACTCACACTCTGCCCTCACTGTCCTCATTCACTCACACTCTCATCTCACTGTCCTCATTCACTCACACTCTGCCCTCACTGTCCTCATTCACTCACACTCTCATCTCACTGTCCTCATTCACTCACACTCTCATCTCACTGTCCTCATTCACTCACACTCTCATCTCACTGTCCTCATTCACTCACACTCTGCCCTCACTGTCCTCATTCACTCACACTCTCATCTCACTGTCCTCATTCACTCACACTCTCATCTCACTGTCCTCATTCACTCACACTCTCCCCTCACTGCCCTCATTCACTCACACTCTCATCTCACTGTCCTCATTCACTCACACTCTCATCTCACTGCCCTCATTCACTCACACTCTCCCCTCACTGTCCTCATTCACTCACACTCTCATCTCACTGTCCTCATTCACTCACACTCTCCCCTCACTGTCCTCATTCACTCACACTCTCCCCTCACTGTCCTCATTCACTCACACTCTCATCTCACTGTCCTCATTCACTCACACTCTCCCCTCACTGTCCTCATTCACTCACACTCTCATCTCACTGTCCTCATTCACTCACACTCTCCCCTCACTGTCCTCATTCACTCACACTCTCCCCTCACTGTCCTCATTCACTCACACTCTCCCCTCACTGTCCTCATTCACTCACACTCTCCCCTCACTGTCCTCATTCACTCACACTCTCATCTCACTGTCCTCATTCACTCACACTCTCCTCTCACTGTCCTCATTCACTCACACTCTCCTCTCACTGTCCTCATTCACTCACACTCTCATCTCACTGTCCTCATTCACTCACACTCTCCCCTCACTGTCCTCATTCACTCACACTCTCCCCTCACTGTCCTCATTCACTCACACTCTCATCTCACTGTCCTCATTCACTCACACTCTCCCCTCACTGTCCTCATTCACTCACACTCTCCCCTCACTGTCCTCATTCACTCACACTCTCATCTCACTGTCCTCATTCACTCACACTCTCCCCTCACTGTCCTCATTCACTCACACTCTCATCTCACTGTCCCCATTCACTCACACTCTCCCCTCACTGTCCTCATTCACTCACACTCTCACCTCACTGTCCTCATTCACTCACACTCTCATCTCACTGTCCTCATTCACTCACACTCTCCCCTCACTGCCCTCATTCACTCACAATCTCCCCTCACTGTCCTCGTTCACTCACACTCTCCCCTCACTGTCCTCATTCACTCACACTCTCCCCACTGCCCTGATTCACTCACACTCTCCCCTCACTGTCCTCATTCACTCACACTCTCATCTCACTGTCCTCATTCACTCACACTCTCCCCTCACTGTCCTCATTCACTCACACTCTCCCCTCACTGTCCTCATTCACTCACACTCTCCCCTCACTGTCCTCATTCACTCACACTCTCCCCTCACTGTCCTCATTCACTCACACTCACCTCTCACTGTCCTCATTCACTCACACTCTCATCTCACTGTCCTCATTCACTCACACTCTCACCTCACTGTCCTCATTCACTCACACTCTCATCTCACTGTCCGCATTCACTCACACTCTCCCCTCACTGCCCTCATTCACTCACACTCTCCCCTCACTGTCCTCGTTCACTCACACTCTCCCCTCACTGTCCTCATTCACTCACACTCTCCCCACTGCCCTGATTCACTCACACTCTCCCCTCACTGTTCTCATTCACTCACACTCTCCTCTCACTGTCCTCATTCACTCACACTCTCCCCTCACTGTCCTCATTCACTCACTCTCCCCTCACTGTCCTCATTCACTCACACTCTCATCTCACTGTCCTCATTCACTCACACTCTCATCTCACTGTCCTCATTCCCTCACACTCTCCCCTCACTGTCCTCATTCACTCACACTCTCCCCTCACTGTCCTCATTCACTCACACTCTCCCCTCACTGTCCTCATTCACTCTCACTCTCCCCTCACTGTCCTCATTCCCTCACACTCTCCCCTCACTGTCCTCATTCCCTCACACTCTCCCCTCACTGTCCTCATTCACTCACACTCTCCCCTCACTGTCCTCATTCACTCACACTCTCCCCTCACTGTCCTCATTCACTCTCACTCTCCCCTCACTGTCCTCATTCCCTCACACTCTCCCCGCACTGTCCTCATTCCCTCACACTCTCCCCTCACTGTCCTCATTCACTCACACTCTCCCCTCACTGTCCTCATTCACTCACACTCTCCCCTCACTGTCCTCATTCACTCACACTCTCCTCTCACTGTCCTCATTCACTCACACTCTCCTCTCACTGTCCTCATTCACTCACACTCTCATCTCACTGTCCTCATTCACTCACACTCTCCCCTCACTGTCCTCATTCACTCACACTCTCCCCTCACTGTCCTCATTCACTCACACTCTCCCCTCACTGTCCTCATTCCCTCACACTCTCCCCTCACTGTCCTCATTCCCTCACACTCTCCCCTCACTGTCCTCATTCCCTCACACTCTCATCTCACTGTCCTCATTCCCTCACACTCTCATCACACTGTCCTCATTCACTCACACTCTCATCTCACTGTCCTCATTCACTCACACTCTCCCCTCACTGTCCTCATTCACTCACACTCTCCCCTCACTGTCCTCATTCACTCACACTCTCATCTCACTGTCCTCATTCACTCACACTCTCCCCTCACTGTCCTCATTCCCTCACACTCTCCCCTCACTGTCTTCATTCCCTCACACTCTCATCTCACTGTCCTCATTCCCTCACACTCTCCCCTCACTGTCCTCATTCCCTCACACTCTCCCCTCACTGTCCTCATTCACTCACACTCTCATCTCACTGTCCTCATTCCCTCACACTCTCCCCTCACTGTCCTCATTCCCTCACACTCTCCCCTCACTGTCCTCATTCACTCACACTCTCATCTCACTGTCCTCATTCACTCACACTCTCCCCTCACTGTCCTCATTCCCTCACACTCTCCCCTCACTGTCCTCATTCACTCACACTCTCATCTCACTGCCCTCATTCCCTCACACTCTCCCCTCACTGTCCTCATTCACTCACACTCTCATCTCACTGTCCTCATTCACTCACACTCTCCCCTCACTGTCCTCATTCACTCACACTCTCCCCTCACTGTCCTCATTCACTCACACTCTCCCCTCACTGTCCTCATTCACTCTCACTCTCCCCTCACTGTCCTCATTCCCTCACACTCTCCCCTCACTGTCCTCATTCACTCACACTCTCCCCTCACTGTCCTCATTCACTCACACTCTCCCCTCACTGTCCTCATTCACTCACACTCTCATCTCACTGTCCTCATTCACTCACACTCTCCCCTCACTGTCCTCATTCACTCACACTCTCATCTCACTGTCCTCATTCACTCACACTCTCATCTCACTGTCCTCATTCACTCACACTCTCTTCTCACTGTCCTCATTCACTCACACTCTCCCCTCACTGTCCTCATTCACTCACACTCTCATCTCACTGTCCTCATTCACTCACACTCTCCCCTCACTGTCCTCATTCACTCACACTCTCATCTCACTGTCCACATTCACTCACACTCTCATCTCACTGTCCACATTCACTCACACTCTCCCCTCACTGTCCTCATTCACTCACACTCTCATCTCACTGTCCTCATTCACTCACACTCTCCCCTCACTGTCCTCATTCACTCACACTCTCATCTCACTGTCCTCATTCACTCACACTCTCCCCTCACTGTCCTCATTCACTCACACTCTCATCTCACTGTCCTCATTCACTCACACTCTCATCTCACTGTCCTCATTCACTCACACTCTCATCTCACTGTCCTCATTCACTCACACTCTCCTCTCACTGTCCTCATTCCCTCACACTCTCCCCTCACTGTCCTCATTCACTCACACTCTCCCCTCACTGTCCTCATTCACTCACACTCTCCCCTCACTGTCCTCATTCACTCACACTCTCCCCTCACTGTCCTCAGTCACTCACACTCTCATCTCACTGCCCTCATTCACTCACACTCTCCCCTCACTGTCCTCATTCACTCACACTCTCCCCTCACTGTCCATATTCACTCACACTCTCCCCTCACTGTCCTCATTCACTCACACTCTCATCTCACTGTCCTCATTCACTCACACTCTCCCCTCACTGTCCTCATTCACTCACACTCTCATCTCACTGTCCTCATTCACTCACACTCTCCCCTCACTGTCCTCCTTCACTCACACTCTCATCTCACTGTCCTCATTCACTCACACTCTCATCTCACTGTCCTCATTCACTCACACTCTCCTCTCACTGTCCTCCTTCACTCACACTCTCATCTCACTGTCCTCATTCACTCACACTCTCATCTCACTGTCCTCATTCACTCACACTCTCATCACACTGTCCTCATTCACTCACACTCTCCCCTCACTGTCCTCATTCACTCACACTCTCCCCTCACTGTCCTCATTCACTCACACTCTCCCCTCACTGTCCTCATTCACTCACACTCTCCCCTCACTGTCCTCATTCACTCACACTCTCCCCTCACTGTCCTCATTCACTCACACTCTCCCCTCACTGTCCTCATTCACTCACACTCTCATCTCACAGACCTCATTCACTCACACTCTCCACTCACTGTCCTCATTCACTCACACTCTCATCTCACTGTCCTCATTCACTCACACTCTCCTCTCACTGTCCTCATTCACTCACACTCTCCTCTCACTGTCCTCATTCACTCACACTCTCATCTCACTGTCCTCATTCACTCACACTCTCCCCTCACTGTCCTCATTCACTCACACTCTCATCTCACTGTCCTCATTCACTCACACTCTCCCCTCACTGTCCTCATTCCCTCACACTCTCCCCTCACTGTCTTCATTCCCTCACACTCTCATCTCACTGTCCTCATTCCCTCACACTCTCCCCTCACTGTCCTCATTCCCTCACACTCTCCCCTCACTGTCCTCATTCACTCACACTCTCATCTCACTGTCCTCATTCCCTCACACTCTCCCCTCACTGTCCTCATTCCCTCACACTCTCCCCTCACTGTCCTCATTCACTCACACTCTCATCTCACTGTCCTCATTCACTCACACTCTCCCCTCACTGTCCTCATTCCCTCACACTCTCCCCTCACTGTCCTCATTCACTCACACTCTCATCTCACTGCCCTCATTCCCTCACACTCTCCCCTCACTGTCCTCATTCACTCACACTCTCATCTCACTGTCCTCATTCACTCACACTCTCCCCTCACTGTCCTCATTCATTCACACTCTCCCCTCACTGTCCTCATTCACTCACACTCTCCCCTCACTGTCCTCATTCACTCACACTCTCCCCTCACTGTCCTCATTCACTCACACTCTCCCCTCACTGTCCTCATTCACTCACACTCTCATCTCACAGACCTCATTCACTCACACTCTCCACTCACTGTCCTCATTCACTCACACTCTCCCCTCACTGTCCTCATTCACTCACACTCTCATCTCACTGTCCTCATTCACTCACACTCTCATCTCACTGTCCTCATTCACTCACACTCTCATCTCACTGTCCTCATTCACTCACACTCTCCCCTCACTGTCCTCATTCACTCACACTCTCCCCTCACTGTCCTCATTCACTCACACTCTCCTCTCACTGTCCTCATTCACTCACACTCTCATCTCACTGTCCTCATTCACTTACACTCTCACCTCACTGTCCTCATTCACTCACACTCTCATCTCACTGTCCGCATTTACTCACACTCTCCCCTCACTGCCCTCATTCACTCACACTCTCCCCTCACTGTCATCGTTCACTCACACTCTCCCCTCACTGTCCTCATTCACTCACACTCTCCCCACTGCCCTGATTCACTCACACTCTCCCCTCACTGTCCTCATTCACTCACACTCTCCTCTCACTGTCCTCATTCACTCACACTCTCCCCTCACTGTCCTCATTCACTCACTCTCCCCTCACTGTCCTCATTCACTCACACTCTCATCTCACTGTCCTCATTCACTCACACTCTCCCCTCACTGTCCTCATTCACTCACACTCTCCCCTCACTGTCCTCATTCACTCACACTCTCCCCTCACTGTCCTCATTCACTCACACTCTCCTATCACTGTCCTCATTCACTCACACTCTCCCCTCACTGTCCTCATTCACTCACGCTCACCTCTCACTGTCCTCATTCACTCACACTCTCATCTCACTGTCCGCATTCACTCACACTCTCCCCTCACTGCCCTCATTCACTCACACTGTCCCCTCACTGTCCTCGTTCACTCACACTCTCCCCTCACTGTCCTCATTCACTCACACTCTCCCCACTGCCCTGATTCACTCACACTCTCCCCTCACTGTCCTCATTCACTCACACTCTCCCCTCACTGTCCTCATTCACTCACTCTCCCCTCACTGTCCTCATTCACTCACACTCTCATCTCACTGTCCTCATTCACTCACACTCTCATCTCACTGTCCTCATTCCCTCACACTCTCATCTCACTGTCCGCATTCACTCACACTCTCCCCTCACTGCCCTCATTCACTCACACTCTCCCCTCACTGTCCTCGTTCACTCACACTCTCCCCTCACTGTCCTCATTCACTCACACTCTCATCTCACTGTCCTCATTCACTCACACTCTCCCCTCACTGTCCTCATTCACTCACACTCTCCCCTCACTGTCCTCATTCACTCACACTCTCATCTCACTGTCCTCATTCACTCACACTCTCCCCTCACTGTCCTCATTCCCTCACACTCTCCCCTCACTGTCTTCATTCCCTCACACTCTCATCTCACTGTCCTCATTCCCTCACACTCTCCCCTCACTGTCCTCATTCCCTCACACTCTCCCCTCACTGTCCTCATTCACTCACACTCTCATCTCACTGTCCTCATTCCCTCACACTCTCCCCTCACTGTCCTCATTCCCTCACACTCTCCCCTCACTGTCCTCATTCACTCACACTCTCATCTCACTGTCCTCATTCACTCACACTCTCCCCTCACTGTCCTCATTCCCTCACACTCTCCCCTCACTGTCCTCATTCACTCACACTCTCATCTCACTGCCCTCATTCCCTCACACTCTCCCCTCACTGTCCTCATTCACTCACACTCTCATCTCACTGTCCTCATTCACTCACACTCTCCCCTCACTGTCCTCATTCACTCACACTCTCATCTCACTGTCCTCATTCACTCACACTCTCCCCTCACTGTCCTCATTCACTCACACTCTCCCCTCACTGTCCTCATTCACTCACGCTCTCCCCTCACTGTCCTCATTCACTCTTACTCTCCCCTCACTGTCCTCATTCCCTCACACTCTCCCCTCACTGTCCTCATTCACTCACACTCTCCCCTCACTGTCCTCATTCACTCACACTCTCATCTCACTGTCCTCATTCACTCACACTCTCCCCTCACTGTCCTCATTCACTCACACTCTCATCTCACTGTCCTCATTCACTCACACTCTCATCTCACTGTCCTCATTCACTCACACTCTCTTCTCACTGTCCTCATTCACTCACACTCTCCCCTCACTGTCCTCATTCACTCACACTCTCATCTCACTGTCCTCATTCACTCACACTCTCCCCTCACTGTCCTCATTCACTCACACTCTCATCTCACTGTCCACATTCACTCACACTCTCATCTCACTGTCCACATTCACTCACACTCTCCCCTCACTGTCCTCATTCACTCACACTCTCATCTCACTGTCCTCATTCACTCACACTCTCCCCTCCCTGTCCTCATTCACTCACACTCTCATCTCACTGTCCTCATTCACTCACACTCTCCCCTCACTGTCCTCATTCACTCACACTCTCATCTCACTGTCCTCATTCACTCACACTCTCATCTCACTGTCCTCATTCACTCACACTCTCATCTCACTGTCCTCATTCACTCACACTCTCCTCTCACTGTCCTCATTCCCTCACACTCTCCCCTCACTGTCCTCATTCACTCACACTCTCCCCTCACTGTCCTCATTCACTCACACTCTCCCCTCACTGTCCTCATTCACTCACACTCTCCCCTCACTGTCCTCAGTCACTCACACTCTCATCTCACTGTCCTCATTCACTCACACTCTCATCTCACTGCCCTCATTCCCTCACACTCTCCCCTCACTGTCCTCATTCACTCACACTCTCATCTCACTGTCCTCATTCCCTCACACTCTCCCCTCACTGTCCTCATTCCCTCACACTCTCCCCTCACTGTCCTCATTCACTCACACTCTCTTCTCACTGTCCTCATTCACTCACACTCTCCCCTCACTGTCCTCATTCACTCACACTCTCATCTCACTGTCCTCATTCACTCACACTCTCCCCTCACTGTCCTCATTCACTCACACTCTCATCTCACTGTCCACATTCACTCACACTCTCATCTCACTGTCCACATTCCATCACACTCTCCCCTCACTGTCCTCATTCACTCACACTCTCATCTCACTGTCCTCATTCACTCACACTCTCCCCTCCCTGTCCTCATTCACTCACACTCTCATCTCACTGTCCTCATTCACTCACACTCTCCCCTCACTGTCCTCATTCACTCACACTCTCATCTCACTGTCCTCATTCACTCACACTCTCATCTCACTGTCCTCATTCACTCACACTCTCATCTCACTGTCCTCATTCACTCACACTCTCCTCTCACTGTCCTCATTCCCTCACACTCTCCCCTCACTGTCCTCATTCACTCACACTCTCCCCTCACTGTCCTCATTCACTCACGCTCTCCCCTCACTGTCCTCATTCACTCACACTCTCCCCTCACTGTCCTCAGTCACTCACACTCTCATCTCACTGTCCTCATTCACTCACACTCTCCCCTCACTGTCCTCATTCCCTCACACTCTCCCCTCACTGTCCTCATTCACTCACACTCTCATCTCACTGCCCTCATTCCCTCACACTCTCCCCTCACTGTCCTCATTCACTCACACTCTCATCTCACTGTCCTCATTCACTCACACTCTCCCCTCACTGTCCTCATTCACTCACACTCTCATCTCACTGTCCTCATTCACTCACACTCTCCCCTCACTGTCCTCATTCACTCACACTCTCCCCTCACTGTCCTCATTCACTCACACTCTCCCCTCACTGTCCTCATTCACTCTTACTCTCCCCTCACTGTCCTCATTCCCTCACACTCTCCCCTCACTGTCCTCATTCACTCACACTCTCCTCTCACTGTCCTCATTCACTCACACTCTCATCTCACTGTCCTCATTCACTCACACTCTCCCCTCACTGTCCTCATTCACTCACACTCTCATCTCACTGTCCTCATTCACTCACACTCTCATCTCACTGTCCTCATTCACTCACACTCTCTTCTCACTGTCCTCATTCACTCACACTCTCCCCTCACTGTCCTCATTCACTCACACTCTCATCTCACTGTCCTCATTCACTCACACTCTCCCCTCACTGTCCTCATTCACTCACACTCTCATCTCACTGTCCACATTCACTCACACTCTCATCTCACTGTCCACATTCACTCACACTCTCCCCTCACTGTCCTCATTCACTCACACTCTCATCTCACTGTCCTCATTCACTCACACTCTCCCCTCCCTGTCCTCATTCACTCACACTCTCATCTCACTGTCCTCATTCACTCACACTCTCCCCTCACTGTCCTCATTCACTCACACTCTCATCTCACTGTCCTCATTCACTCACACTCTCATCTCACTGTCCTCATTCACTCACACTCTCATCTCACTGTCCTCATTCACTCACACTCTCCTCTCACTGTCCTCATTCCCTCACACTCTCCCCTCACTGTCCTCATTCACTCACACTCTCCCCTCACTGTCCTCATTCACTCACACTCTCATCTCACTGTCCGCATTTACTCACACTCTCCCCTCACTGCCCTCATTCACTCACACTCTCCCCTCACTGTCATCGTTCACTCACACTCTCCCCTCACTGTCCTCATTCACTCACACTCTCCCCACTGCCCTGATTCACTCACACTCTCCCCTCACTGTCCTCATTCACTCACACTCTCCTCTCACTGTCCTCATTCACTCACACTCTCCCCTCACTGTCCTCATTCACTCACTCTCCCCTCACTGTCCTCATTCACTCACACTCTCATCTCACTGTCCTCATTCACTCACACTCTCCCCTCACTGTCCTCATTCACTCACACTCTCCCCTCACTGTCCTCATTCACTCACACTCTCCCCTCACTGTCCTCATTCACTCACACTCTCCTATCACTGTCCTCATTCACTCACACTCTCCCCTCACTGTCCTCATTCACTCACGCTCACCTCTCACTGTCCTCATTCACTCACACTCTCATCTCACTGTCCGCATTCACTCACACTCTCCCCTCACTGCCCTCATTCACTCACACTGTCCCCTCACTGTCCTCGTTCACTCACACTCTCCCCTCACTGTCCTCATTCACTCACACTCTCCCCACTGCCCTGATTCACTCACACTCTCCCCTCACTGTCCTCATTCACTCACACTCTCCCCTCACTGTCCTCATTCACTCACTCTCCCCTCACTGTCCTCATTCACTCACACTCTCATCTCACTGTCCTCATTCACTCACATTCTCATCTCACTGTCCTCATTCCCTCACACTCTCATCTCACTGTCCGCATTCACTCACACTCTCCCCTCACTGCCCTCATTCACTCACACTCTCCCCTCACTGTCCTCGTTCACTCACACTCTCCCCTCACTGTCCTCATTCACTCACACTCTCATCTCACTGTCCTCATTCACTCACACTCTCCCCTCACTGTCCTCATTCACTCACACTCTCCCCTCACTGTCCTCATTCACTCACACTCTCATCTCACTGTCCTCATTCACTCACACTCTCCCCTCACTGTCCTCATTCCCTCACACTCTCCCCTCACTGTCTTCATTCCCTCACACTCTCATCTCACTGTCCTCATTCCCTCACACTCTCCCCTCACTGTCCTCATTCCCTCACACTCTCCCCTCACTGTCCTCATTCACTCACACTCTCATCTCACTGTCCTCATTCCCTCACACTCTCCCCTCACTGTCCTCATTCCCTCACACTCTCCCCTCACTGTCCTCATTCACTCACACTCTCATCTCACTGTCCTCATTCACTCACACTCTCCCCTCACTGTCCTCATTCCCTCACACTCTCCCCTCACTGTCCTCATTCACTCACACTCTCATCTCACTGCCCTCATTCCCTCACACTCTCCCCTCACTGTCCTCATTCACTCACACTCTCATCTCACTGTCCTCATTCACTCACACTCTCCCCTCACTGTCCTCATTCACTCACACTCTCATCTCACTGTCCTCATTCACTCACACTCTCCCCTCACTGTCCTCATTCACTCACGCTCTCCCCTCACTGTCCTCATTCACTCACGCTCTCCCCTCACTGTCCTCATTCACTCTTACTCTCCCCTCACTGTCCTCATTCCCTCACACTCTCCCCTCACTGTCCTCATTCACTCACACTCTCCCCTCACTGTCCTCATTCACTCACACTCTCATCTCACTGTCCTCATTCACTCACACTCTCCCCTCACTGTCCTCATTCACTCACACTCTCATCTCACTGTCCTCATTCACTCACACTCTCATCTCACTGTCCTCATTCACTCACACTCTCTTCTCACTGTCCTCATTCACTCACACTCTCCCCTCACTGTCCTCATTCACTCACACTCTCATCTCACTGTCCTCATTCACTCACACTCTCCCCTCACTGTCCTCATTCACTCACACTCTCATCTCACTGTCCACATTCACTCACACTCTCATCTCACTGTCCACATTCACTCACACTCTCCCCTCACTGTCCTCATTCACTCACACTCTCATCTCACTGTCCTCATTCACTCACACTCTCCCCTCCCTGTCCTCATTCACTCACACTCTCATCTCACTGTCCTCATTCACTCACACTCTCCCCTCACTGTCCTCATTCACTCACACTCTCATCTCACTGTCCTCATTCACTCACACTCTCATCTCACTGTCCTCATTCACTCACACTCTCATCTCACTGTCCTCATTCACTCACACTCTCCTCTCACTGTCCTCATTCCCTCACACTCTCCCCTCACTGTCCTCATTCACTCACACTCTCCCCTCACTGTCCTCATTCACTCACACTCTCCCCTCACTGTCCTCATTCACTCACACTCTCCCCTCACTGTCCTCAGTCACTCACACTCTCATCTCACTGTCCTCATTCACTCACACTCTCATCTCACTGCCCTCATTCCCTCACACTCTCCCCTCACTGTCCTCATTCACTCACACTCTCATCTCACTGTCCTCATTCCCTCACACTCTCCCCTCACTGTCCTCATTCCCTCACACTCTCCCCTCACTGTCCTCATTCACTCACACTCTCTTCTCACTGTCCTCATTCACTCACACTCTCCCCTCACTGTCCTCATTCACTCACACTCTCATCTCACTGTCCTCATTCACTCACACTCTCCCCTCACTGTCCTCATTCACTCACACTCTCATCTCACTGTCCACATTCACTCACACTCTCATCTCACTGTCCACATTCCATCACACTCTCCCCTCACTGTCCTCATTCACTCACACTCTCATCTCACTGTCCTCATTCACTCACACTCTCCCCTCCCTGTCCTCATTCACTCACACTCTCATCTCACTGTCCTCATTCACTCACACTCTCCCCTCACTGTCCTCATTCACTCACACTCTCATCTCACTGTCCTCATTCACTCACACTCTCATCTCACTGTCCTCATTCACTCACACTCTCATCTCACTGTCCTCATTCACTCACACTCTCCTCTCACTGTCCTCATTCCCTCACACTCTCCCCTCACTGTCCTCATTCACTCACACTCTCCCCTCACTGTCCTCATTCACTCACACTCTCCCCTCACTGTCCTCATTCACTCACACTCTCCCCTCACTGTCCTCAGTCACTCACACTCTCATCTCACTGTCCTCATTCACTCACACTCTCCCCTCACTGTCCTCATTCCCTCACACTCTCCCCTCACTGTCCTCATTCACTCACACTCTCATCTCACTGCCCTCATTCCCTCACACTCTCCCCTCACTGTCCTCATTCACTCACACTCTCATCTCACTGTCCTCATTCACTCACACTCTCCCCTCACTGTCCTCATTCACTCACACTCTCATCTCACTGTCCTCATTCACTCACACTCTCCCCTCACTGTCCTCATTCACTCACACTCTCCCCTCACTGTCCTCATTCACTCACACTCTCCCCTCACTGTCCTCATTCACTCTTACTCTCCCCTCACTGTCCTCATTCCCTCACACTCTCCCCTCACTGTCCTCATTCACTCACACTCTCCTCTCACTGTCCTCATTCACTCACACTCTCATCTCACTGTCCTCATTCACTCACACTCTCCCCTCACTGTCCTCATTCACTCACACTCTCATCTCACTGTCCTCATTCACTCACACTCTCATCTCACTGTCCTCATTCACTCACACTCTCTTCTCACTGTCCTCATTCACTCACACTCTCCCCTCACTGTCCTCATTCACTCACACTCTCATCTCACTGTCCTCATTCACTCACACTCTCCCCTCACTGTCCTCATTCACTCACACTCTCATCTCACTGTCCACATTCACTCACACTCTCATCTCACTGTCCACATTCACTCACACTCTCCCCTCACTGTCCTCATTCACTCACACTCTCATCTCACTGTCCTCATTCACTCACACTCTCCCCTCCCTGTCCTCATTCACTCACACTCTCATCTCACTGTCCTCATTCACTCACACTCTCCCCTCACTGTCCTCATTCACTCACACTCTCATCTCACTGTCCTCATTCACTCACACTCTCATCTCACTGTCCTCATTCACTCACACTCTCATCTCACTGTCCTCATTCACTCACACTCTCCTCTCACTGTCCTCATTCCCTCACACTCTCCCCTCACTGTCCTCATTCACTCACACTCTCCCCTCACTGTCCTCATTCACTCACACTCTCCCCTCACTGTCCTCATTCACTCACACTCTCCCCTCACTGTCCTCAGTCACTCACACTCTCATCTCACTGCCCTCATTCACTCACACTCTCCCCTCACTGTCCTCATTCACTCACACTCTCCCCTCACTGTCCATATTCACTCACACTCTCCCCTCACTGTCCTCATTCACTCACACTCTCATCTCACTGTCCTCATTCACTCACACTCTCCCCTCACTGTCCTCATTCACTCACACTCTCATCTCACTGTCCTCATTCACTCACACTCTCCCCTCACTGTCCTCATTCACTCACACTCTCATCTCACTGTCCTCATTCACTCACACTCTCATCTCACTGTCCTCATTCGCTCACACTCTCCTCTCACTGTCCTCATTCACTCACACTCTCATCTCACTGTCCTCATTCACTCACACTCTCATCTCACTGTCCTCATTCACTCACACTCTCCTCTCACTGTCCTCATTCACTCACACTCTCATCTCACTGTCCTCATTCACTCACACTCTCATCTCACTGTCCTCATTCACTCACACTCTCATCACACTGTCCTCATTCACTCACACTCTCATCTCACTGTCCTCATTCACTCACACTCTCCCCTCACTGTCCTCATTCACTCACACTCTCCCCTCACTGTCCTCATTCACTCACACTCTCCCCTCACTGTCCTCATTCACTCACACTCTCCCCTCACTGTCCTCATTCACTCACACTCTCATCTCACTGTCCTCATTCACTCACACTCTCATCTCACTGTCCTCATTCACTCACACTCTCCCCTCACTGTCCTCATTCACTCACACTCTCCCCTCACTGTCCTCATTCACTCACACTCTCCCCTCACTGTCCTCATTCACTCACACTCTCCCCTCACTGTCCTCATTCACTCACACTCTCATCTCACTGTCCTCATTCACTCACACTCTCATCTCACTGTCCTCATTCACTCACACTCTCTTCTCACTGTCCTCATTCACTCACACTCTCCCCTCACTGTCCTCATTCACTCACACTCTCATCTCACTGTCCTCATTCACTCACACTCTCATCTCACTGTCCTCATTCACTCACACTCTCCCCTCACTGTCCTCATTCACTCACACTCTCCCCTCACTGTCCTCATTCACTCACACTCTCCCCTCACTGTCCGCATTCACTCACACTCTCATCTCACTGTCCTCATTCACTCACACTCTCATCTCACTGTCCTCATTCACTCACACTCTCATCACACTGTCCTCATTCACTCACACTCTCATCTCACTGTCCTCATTCCCTCACACTCTCCCCTCACTGTCCTCATTCACTCACACTCTCCCCTCACTGTCCTCATTCACTCACACTCTCCCCTCACTGTCCTCATTCACTCACACTCTCCCCTCACTGTCCTCATTCACTCACACTCTCATCTCACTGTCCTCATTCACTCACACTCTCATCTCACTGTCCTCATTCACTCACACTCTCCCCTCACTGTCCTCATTCACTCACACTCTCCCCTCACTGTCCTCATTCACTCACACTCTCCCCTCACTGTCCTCATTCACTCACACTCTCATCTCACTGTCCTCATTCACTCACACTTTCCCCTCACTGTCCTCATTCACTCACACTCTCCCCTCACTGTCCTCATTCACTCACACTCTCCCCTCACTGTCCTCATTCACACACACTCTCCCCTCACTGTCCTCATTCACACACACTCTCCCCTCACTGTCCTCATTCACTCACACTCTCATCTCACTGTCCTCATTCACTCACACTCTCATCTCACTGTCCTCATTCACTCACACTCTCATCTCACTGTCCTCATTCCCTCACACTCTCCCCTCACTGTCCTCATTCACTCACACTCTCCCCTCACTGTCCTCATTCACTCACACTCTCCCATCACTGTCCTCATTCACTCACACTCTCCCCTCACTGTCCTCATTCACTCACACTCTCATCTCACTGTCCTCATTCACTCACACTCTCATCTCACTGTCCTCATTCACTCACACTCTCCCCTCACTGTCCTCATTCACTCACACTCTCCCCTCACTGTCCTCATTCACTCACACTCTCCCCTCACTGTCCTCATTCACTCACACTCTCATCTCACTGTCCTCATTCACTCACACTTTCCCCTCACTGTCCTCATTCACTCACACTCTCCCCTCACTGTCCTCATTCACTCACACTCTCCCCTCACTGTCCTCATTCACACACACTCTCCCCTCACTGTCCTCATTCACACACACTCTCCCCTCACTGTCCTCATTCACTCACACTCTCATCTCACTGTCCTCATTCACTCACACTCTCATCTCACTGTCCTCATTCACTCACACTCTCCCCTCACTGTCCTCATTCACTCACACTCTCCCCTCACTGTCCTCATTCACACACACTCCCCTCACTGTCCTCATTCACACACACTCTCCCCTCACTGTCCTCATTCACTCACACTCTCCCCTCACTGTCCTCATTCCCTCACACTCTCATCTCACTGTCCTCATTCACTCACACTCTCCCCTCACTGTCTCCATTCACTCACACTCTCCCCTCACTGTCCTCATTCACTCACACTCTCCCCTCACTGTCCTCATTCACTCACACTCTCATCTCACTGTCCTCATTCACTCACACTCTCATCTCACTGTCCTCATTCACTCACACTCTCCCCTCACTGTCCCCATTCACTCACACTCTCCCCTCACTGTCCTCATTCACTCACACTCTCCCCTCACTGTCCTCATTCACTCACTCTCATCTCACTGTCCTCATTCACTCACACTCTCCCCTCACTGTCCTCATTCACTCACACTCTCATCTCACTGTCCTCATTCACTCACACTCTCCTCTCACTGTCCTCATTCCCTCACACTCTCCCCTCACTGTCCTCATTCACTCACACTCTCATCACACTGTCCTCATTCAGTCACACTCTCCCCTCACTGTCTTCATTCACTCACACTCTCCCCTCACTGTCCTCATTCACTCACACTCTCCCCTCACTGTCCTCATTCACTCACACTCTCTTCTCTCTGTCCTCATTCACTCACACTCTCATCTCACTGTCCTCATTCACTCACACTCTCCCCTCACTGTCCCCATTCACTCACACTCTCCCCTCACTGTCCTCATTCACTCACAATCTCCCCTCACTGTCCTCATTCACTCACTCTCATCTCACTGTCCTCATTCACTCACACTCTCCCCTCACTGTCCTCATTCACTCACACTCTCATCTCACTGTCCTCATTCACTCACACTCTCCTCTCACTGTCCTCATTCCCTCACACTCTCCCCTCACTGTCCTCATTCACTCACACTCTCATCACACTGTCCTCATTCAGTCACACTCTCCCCTCACTGTCTTCATTCACTCACACTCTCCCCTCACTGTCCTCATTCACTCACACTCTCCCCTCACTGTCCTCATTCACTCACACTCTCTTCTCTCTGTCCTCATTCACTCACACTCTCATCTCACTGTCCTCATTCACTCACACTCTCCCCTCACTGTCCCCATTCACTCACACTCTCCCCTCACTGTCCTCATTCACTCACAATCTCCCCTCACTGTCCTCATTCACTCACTCTCATCTCACTGTCCTCATTCACTCACACTCTCCCCTCACTGTCCTCATTCACTCACACTCTCATCTCACTGTCCTCATTCACTCACACTCTCCTCTCACTGTCCTCATTCCCTCACACTCTCCCCTCACTGTCCTCATTCAGTCACACTCTCATCACACTGTCCTCATTCAGTCACACTCTCCCCTCACTGTCCTCATTCACTCACACTCTCCCCTCACTGTCCTCATTCCCTCACACTCTCCCCTCACTGTCCTCATTCACTCACACTCTCCCCTCACTGTCCTCATTCACTCACACTCTCATCTCACTGTCCTCATTCACTCACACTCTCCCCTCACTGTCCTCATTCACTCACACTCTCCCCTCACTGTCCTCATTCACTCACACTCTCATCTCACTGTCCTCATTCACTCACACTCTCCCCTCATTGTCCTCATTCACTCACACTCTCATCTCACTGTCCTCATTCCCTCACACTCTCCCCTCACTGTCCTCATTCCCTCACACTCTCATCTCACTGTCCTCATTCACTCACACTCTCCCCTCACTGTCCTCATTCACTCACACTCTCATCTCACTGTCCTCATTCACTCACACTCTCCCCTCACTGTCCTCATTCACTCACACTCTCATCTCACTGTCCTCATTCACTCACACTCTCCCCTCACTGTCCTCATTCACTCACACTCTCCCCTCACTGTCCTCATTCACTCACACTCTCCCCTCACTGTCCTCATTCACTCACACTCTCATCTCACTGTCCTCATTCACTCACACTCTCCCCTCACTGTCCTCATTCACTCACACTCTCATCTCACTGTCCTCATTCACTCACACTCTCCCCTCACTGTCCTCATTCACTCACACTCTCATCTCACTGTCCTCATTCACTCACACTCTCCCCTCACTGTCCTCATTCACTCACACTCTCATCTCACTGTCCTCATTCCCTCACACTCTCCCCTCACTGCCCTCATTCACTCACTCTCCCCTCACTGTCCTCATTCACTCACACTCTCATCTCACTGTCCTCATTCACTCACACTCTCCCCTCACTGTCCTCATTCACTCACACTCTCCCCTCACTGTCCTCATTCACTCACAATCTCCCCTCACTGTCCTCATTCACTCACACTCTCCCCTCACTGTCCTCATTCACTCACACTCTCATCTCACTGTCCTCATTCACTCACACTCTCATCTCACTGTCCTCATTCACTCACACTCTCATCTCACTGTCCTCATTCCCTCACACTCTCCCCTCACTGTCCTCATTCACTCACACTCTCCCCTCACTGTCCTCATTCACTCACACTCTCATCTCACTGTCCTCATTCACTCACACTCTCCCCTCACTGTCCTCATTCACTCACACTCTCATCTCACTGTCCTCATTCACTCACACTCTCATCTCACTGTCCTCTTTCCCTCACACTCTCCCCTCACTGTCCTCATTCACTCACACTCTCCCCTCACTGTCCTCATTCACTCACACTCTCATCTCACTGTTCTCATTCACTCACACTCTCCCCTCACTGTCCTCATTCACTCACACTCTCCTGTCACTGTCCTCATTCATTCACACTCTCCCCTCACTGTCCTCATTCACTCACACTCTCCCCTCACTGTCCTCATTCACTCACACTCTCCCCTCACTGTCCTCATTCACTCACACTCTCCATCTCACTGTCCTCATTCACTCACACTCTCCCCTCACTGTCCTCATTCACTCACACTCTCCCCTCACTGTCCTCATTCACTCACACTCTCCCCTCACTGTCCTCATTCACTCACACTCTCCCCTCACTGTCCTCATTCACTCACACTCTCCCCTCACTGTCCTCATTCACTCACACTCTCCCCTCACTGTCCTCATTCACTCACACTCTCCTCTCACTGTCCTCATTCACTCACACTCTCATCTCACTGTCCTCATTCACTCACATTCTCCCCTCACTGTCCTCATTCACTCACACTCTCCCCTCACTGTCCTCATTCACTCACAGTCTCATCTCACTGTCCTCATTCACTCACACTCTCCCCTCACTGTCCTCATTCACTCACACTCTCCTCTCACTGTCCTCATTCACTCACACTCTCCCCTCACTGTCCTCATTCACTCACACTCTCCCCTCACTGTCCTCATTCACTCACACTCTCCCCTCACTGTCCTCATTCACTCACACTCTCATCTCACTGTCCTCATTCACTCACACTCTCCCCTCACTGTCCTCATTCACTCACACTCTCATCTCACTGTCCTCATTCCCTCACACTCTCATCTCACTGTCCACATTCACTCACACTCTCCCCTCACTGTCCTCATTCACTCACACTCTCCCCTCACTGTCCTCATTCACTCACACTCTCATCTCACTGTCCTCATTCACACACACTCTCCCCTCACTGTCCTCATTCACACACACTCTCCCCTCACTGTCCTCATTCACTCACACTCGCCCCTCACTGTCCTCATTCACTCACACTCGCCCCTCACTGTCCTCATTCACTCACACTCGCCCCTCACTGTCCTCATTCACTCCCACTGTCATCTTTCTGCTCTTCATGCCACTTAATTCATCACTCAGCCTTCACTCTCTGGCCACCCTCTGATTAGATTAGATTAGATTACTTGTTTCAATGACGCTCATAATAAATGTGCACAACATTCGCACATTTGTGCAACAGGCACTTCCACGGCATGTTGAATCGATGAGTAATTCAATTATCTGATTATAAAGTGTAGACCCCACCCCCTGTTTCGGTTGGCATCTTTTTGGTGGTAATTTGCCTGTCCATTTCAACCACCTGTGGAAAGAAATTTGGATTCTTCACTTGTTCCGACACCATTTCCTTTGGCTTTTACTATCAACCTTTCTGTGAGTTCATCTCTCCTGCCTTCTAAAGCATTATTGTCCTTGCCTTTTGGTTTCTTTTCTCACCTCCCCCCTCCCAGTTTTAAATCTCTCACGTCCTGGACAGTGCCCAGTTCTGGTGCCACAGCATCGATATGAAACATTCCCTGTGTTTCTCCCTCCACAGATGTTTCCTAATCTGCTGAGTATTTCAAGGACTTTCTGTTTGAACTTCAGATTTCTATCATCCACAGTATTTTGCTGTGGTAACAAGGAAGAAGCGGTTTGTTTTCAAAGTAAATAGACAGCCGTTTATTTTCAGTGTTTCGGACTGAGCTGTCCTCACAAACCCATATCACAAATGATTTTCTTCTTGCTGACATAGCGTTTCCTGCCCTTCTTCTTCACTCTCCTCACTATCCGTGTCTTGTCTTGCACAAGAAGTTCACTCCGTCGTTTAATTTCTTCTCTTGTGAGAATACCGTCCGCTCCTGCTGCTAAAAAGTCTAAATCATCTGGAAGAGAAGAATAGGAGAATTGGACACAACTCCCAAAGGTACTCGATTCTGGACTGATTACGTGGTGCTCTGGACTCGTTGCTGGGGGCCTGACTGAATGGTACAAGCACCATCCTTCATTATAGAGAGAATACTGAGGCTATCAGTTCTGACAATTCATCAGTTGTAAATCAATTCCAGCAGCACGCCATTTGCTGTTAAAAAGGCAGAAGTCAGGAAATTTGGGAAGGTTCCCTGCTCCTCCAGATGCTGTGCTGCAACAAGAAGGTTGGCTTGGGCAGGGTAGCTTTTTGTAGACCAGTGTACACAGCATGGGCTGGCTGGCAGTAAAATTTGTATAATAACTACGATAACAGAATCTTACTGGAACAAATGGAAGAGTGTGGAGTTGGTGTACAAATGTGATAGGTAGCCACAAAATGCACATAAAAAGAAAATGTGTGCGTCACATTCAATCATTGTAATTAGTAGCTTTATAAATGGTAATAACCCTTACAAGGCCCATGGAGAATCACTCATTAATCTAGCTGTGGAGCTGTTCCCTTGGTAACAGGCAATAGCCTGCCCACCTGGAACTCATCACCTGAGCCTGGTTTGGGGCCCTCTTGTGGCACAGTGGTAACATCCTTTACTCCTGCATCGGAGGTCTGGGTTCAAGTCCACCCTGTTCCAGAGGTGTGTAATGACATCTCTGAACAGGTTGATTTAAAAAAAAAGTAAGATAAAAAAAATAGAAAATGAGGTCAGGATGAGGGCACTGTTGTGGTACAGTGGTGGTATCTCTATCCCTGGACAGGAAGTTTCAAGTCCCACCCGTTTCTAAGGTGTGTAATAATATCTCTGAACCGGCTGATTAGAGAAATAGGTTAATAAAAAATTAAAAACATTAAAGAGCTGTGTTCTTCTCCTTATCTCTCCCTGGTTTACCCTTCCGCACTTTGCATGTAAATTAAGAAAGAAAATGAGGCCTGTGTTAAGGGCTTTTGTAGCATGGTGGTAGAATATCCTTGCCTCTGAGCTAGGAGGCCTCAGTTCACATCCCACCTGCTCCAGTGGTGTATCATGGTATTTTATGGAATAATAGAATCCTTACAGAATTAAAGCAGTCCACTCAGCCCATCGAGTTCACACCAACCACGGTAGCACAGTGGTTAGCACTGCTGCCTCACAGCGCCAGAGACCCGGGTTCAATTCCCGCCTCAGGCGACTGACTGTGTGGAGTTTGCACATTCTCCCCGTGTCTGCGTGGGTTTCCTCCTGGTGCTCCGGTTTCCTCCCACAGTCCAAAGATGTGCAGGTCAGGTGAATTGGCCATGCTAAATTGCCCGTAGTGTTAGGTAAGGGGTAGATGTAGGGGTATGGGTGGGTTGCGCTTCAGCGGGGCGGTGTGGACTTGTTGGGCCGAAGGGCCTGTTTCCATACTGTAAGTAATCTAATCTAAACCCTCTGAAGACCAGCCCACCCAGACTTACTCTGTACCTGTAACGCTGCATTTCCCATGGCTAAACAGCCTGAACATCCCTGGACACTCCGGGCAATTTCCCACGGCCAATTCACCCTGACCTGCACATTTTTGGACTGGAGCACCCGAAGGAAACCCACGCAGACATGGGGAGAATGTGCAAACTCCACACTGACAGTTGCCTGATTGTTGGAATCGAACCCGGGTCCCTCATGCTGTTAGGGAGCAGTGCTGAGCACTGAGCCACCGTGCTGCCTCTCTGAGGAGGTTGATTAGAAAAAAGTGGAAATCAGACCCAGGTGGGAGTCTCTTGGAGTGCAGTGGTAATGTCCCTGCCTCCAAGCTATGAGCTGAAAATGTGTTGCTGGAAAAGCGCAGCAGGTCAGGCAGCATCCAAGGAACAGGAGAATCGACGTTTCGGGCATCACCCCTTTCTCATTCCTGAAGAAGGGGTGATGCCCGAAACGTCGATTCTCCGGCTCCTTGGATGCTGCCTGACCTGTTGCACTTTTCCAGCAACACATTTTCAGCTCTGATCTCCGGCATCTGCAGTCCTCACTTTCTCCTCCAAACTATGAGCCCGAGGTTTAAGTCCCACCTGCTTCAGAGGTGTGCCAGCATGTCTCTGAACAGGTGGATTTGAAAATATTCTAAAGCAAACCCAGACGCAAAAATAATACAAAGCAGACGCAGAGAATGGACTCTTGTGACCCAGCAGTAATGTCCCTACCTGGGAGCTTGGCAGCCTGGGTTCAAGTCCTAGCTGCTCCAGAGGTGTGTCCTCACATCTGTGTACAGGTTGATCCAGAAATAAAGCTAATCCAGTGATGGGCCTGCAGGCTGTGACAAACCTATACCCACCACAATGAGTGGCTCTGTTTTTGTGTTCAATCAGAAATGACATTCCTTTTCAGTCAAGTTTCCTTACTCTTTTATAAAAGAATCCCTCTCGTGTGGGAACTGGCCCTTCAGCCCAACAAGTCCATACTGACCCTCCACAGTGTAACCCACCCAGACCCATTCCCTTACCCTGGGATCCTAAATTTAGACCCAACCACTGCAATTAACCTACACATCCTTGAATACAGTGGGCAACTTAGTATGGCCAATTCACCACCCTGCACATCTTTGGATTGTGGGAAGAAACCCACACAGACAGTCACCCGAGGCAGGAATGGAATCCAGTTCCCTGGTGCTGTGAGGCAGAAGTGCTAACTTCTGAGCCACCGTGCTGCCCCTTGTTATTACATGAAGAATAGTAATTTTATTTTAGAATGAATTGAAGTTAAAAGGTCAGGTGATCTTTTCTAATACATGTCAATATACATGAAAGTATAAAAGACCCGAGACAACAGGTGTGTAGACTTCTCAGTGCAAGAATCCTATTCTATCCCAATAAGATGTGAGGCCATTTGTAAGGACAATGAAAATCACTGAATCACAGAAGTGTTATAGTTGCAGAGGTAGCTATTCAGCCCATCCTGACTACACCAGCTCCTCAAATTAAGGTGATTACCAGGTGCCAATCTCTTGTTTTTTCCCCATATCCCTACACCCTATTTCTGACCAAATAATCATCCAACATCCTCTTTAACACCTCAGCTGAACCTGCCTCTACCATATTCCCAGGCAATATATTCCATTATACCTGGACTGCATTTGAGATTTTTCAAAGAATAACAGAAAGGCTTGATGACGGTAACACTTTTCAAAAATATATACACAGATTTCCAAAAGGTGTTTGATAAAAGTACCACACAACTCTCGTGTATGGGATGTAATAGGTTATTGCATAAAAGGTACAGTAGCAGTAACTACAAAATTGGCTGAGAGATGTGAAACAGAGACCAATGACCAATGGATAGTTTTCGGAATGGAGGAACATTTGCAGTGGAGTTTGTCAGTGCTTGGGACCTTTGTTCTCCCTGAAATATATTGATGATCTAGGTCTTGGTGTGTGTGGGACAGTTTCAAGGTTTACGGATGACATTAAACCTGGGAAGAATTGTAGACTGGGAGGAGGACAGTGTGGCGCTCCAAAAGGACATTGACAACTTGGTGGCATGGGCTGATGAGGTTCAACACAGAGAAACGTGACGTGTTGCACTTTGATCAGAAGAACATTGAAAAACAATAGAGAATACAGGGTACAACTCAAAAGGGAATGCAGGAGCACGGGGACTTCCCACAGGGGGTTGCAAACGGGGCCAGCCGGGTGGTGGAAAATGGGGGTAGAATATTTAGGGTGGTTATTTTTAACTGGCACAGATGTGATAGGCCAAAAGGCCTTTATCTGTGGTGTGGATCTTGATGACTCAGAGGTAGCTGTGTACATGTGTGCACAGACCAGTGAAGGTGGCAGGCAGGTAGAACGGGTGTCTTAATGCCGAACAAACTCTCCGGCTCTTACAACTGTACAGATTCAATCCTTCAGATTTGAATTATCTTTGAAAATGCCAAAACAAAAGGGTGGTAGAGTGGTTAGCACTGCTGCCTCACACCTTCAGGGACCCTGGGTTCAATTCCAGCCTTGGGCGACTCTCTGTGTGGAGTCTGCATATTCTCCCTGTGCCTCCAGGTGTTCCGGTTTCCTCCCACAGTCCACAAATGTACAGGTTAGTCGGATTGGCCATGCTAAATTGCCCACTGTTTCTAGGGATGTGCAGGCTAGGTGGATTAGCCGTGGGAAACGCAGGGTTACGGGGATGGGTGAGTGTTCTTTGGAGAGTCAGTATGGACCCAATGGGCCAAATGCCTTGGCTTCCACACTGTAGTGATTCTATGAAGTGTTTTTATTATTTTTCATCTCTCTCTGTCTCAACTGTCTGTCAACAAGCTGTTGTTTGTACGTTATCTGGAATATATGAAATATTTTAAAGCCAAGAGTGGGCAGTGATACACATTTTGTATGGAACATGAGCAAAGATGTTGCGCTGTATCCTCATGCCATTCTCCTGAAGGACAGTGGGAAGGACTGGAAGGATTTGCAGTTTGAACAAAACTGAACTACAGCAAAGGAACAGGCCTTTCAGCTCTCCAAGCTTGTGCCAATCATCATACCCTAACTAAACTAATGAACAAACCTTCTGCCCTGATTCGGTCCCTATCCCTCTGTTCCCTCCCTATTCATGTCACCGTCCAGATGCCTCTTAAATGTCACCACGATACCTGCTTCCACCACCACTTCTGGCAGTGTATTCTGGGCTCCTACCATTCTCTGTGTGAAAACCTTCCCTCGCACACCTCCCTTAAACTTTTCCCTCTCTCACCTCGAACCTGTGCCCCCTCATAATTGAGACTTCACTCCTGTGAAAAAGCCTCAATCAACCTTAGCTATGTCTCTCATAATTTTGTAGATTTTTATCAGATCTCCTCTCAGCCACTGTCTTTCCAGTGAAAACAATCCTAAACTTTTTAACCTTTCCTCATAGCCAACGGCCTCAAGATTGGGTAACATCCTGGGGAACCTTCACTCTCTCCAAAGCTTCCACCTCCTTCTGGTAGTGTGGTGACCAAAACTGCATACAGTTCTCTAAATGTGGCTGAACAAGGGTTTTATATAGCTGCACATGGTTTGTCAACCCTTGTAATCCATACCCCAGCTGATGAAGGCAGGCATGCCATATGTCTCCATAATCACCTTGGTCACAGGTGCTGCCACTTTTAGGGAATTGTGGACCTGCATGCCCATATCCGTCTGCATGTTAATGTTCCTAGAGGTCCTGTGGTGTATAATTCACACCGAAATGCGATCCTCCAAAATGCATCACCTTGCCTTTGTCTGGATTAAACTCCATCCGCCATTTCTGTGCCCAAGTCACCAATCTACCTATTCTGTTGTATGCTTTCACAATTGTTGACACTATCAGCAACTCCAACAATCTTCGTGTCATCGGTAAACTTACTCATCAGACCACCTACATTTCCCTCCAGATCATTTATATATGTATTACAAACAATGCAGGACCTAAGAGGACCTCTGTGGAACACCACTAGTTACCGGTCACCATTCTGAAAAACACCCTTCCACTGCTACCCTCTATGACCAAGCTAGTTTTGTATCCATCTAGCCAACCCACCCTGAAGCCCATTGATTTTAGATCTTGTACCAAAATGTCTATTAAAGTGAAATATGAGCTCTCTGTCCAGGGCTGAAACCATCTTTATCCCTTTAGGTCTAGACAATGAGGATTTTGCATGGTCTCACAAGCCATACTTCAGGGGCTGGGGATGAGGCAGGAGGATGAAATCATTCAACCTCATTCCATGCATCTTCATGAAAAAAAGAATAAAGAGACAGCTCTAATTGTAAATCAGCCCTTGGTCTGGGAGACTGTGTGGAACACTCACCGTGGATTTCAAAGTCATCAACATCAACCATGACATTTCTGTTCATTTCATTTTCACCAAATGTCTTCTCAATTAATTCTGTTAACTGAATTAGATAAGAGAGACAAATTAATTCTTATCAACTTGACAAGTTAATAAAGGGTAGGTTGGATGGTCAGTTTATTTTGTAATTGGTTTATTTTGTGACTGGATGACTGGGATGATGTTGCAAATGTTCATCTCTGCAGCTGAGATGGGTAAACTGTGTTTGACAGTTAAGTCATAAAACACAGTCTCAGGCTGCATTAATCTTGAGTTTTCTGGCTCTTCTAAGATGTATATTGTTGACTTTGCTGACCTCTCCCAAGACCCAATATTGGATTCAGACACCTTGGAAGTTAGTTAGTAATGAACACTTGCTTGATAAGATTCTACAGCTGGTTCTGAAGACTAAACCTCCTAATCGCACACTCTCCTAAAGTTGTTAAAAGCTATTACACTCCGCCCCAAACCCCTTGGTCATCTTGTGTGAAATAGTTTAAACTAATTCCCTTATGCCTTTTATGTTTAGGAGCTGTGTCCCGCTGTTTACAACAATGTCAAACGTGTCAGCAGAATCCAAGTATCCATTTCCTTCAAAATCTCCAATGCGTCACTATGTCTCTGAGATTCTTGTCTTCCCCAACAATGACCTAAAGCTGGCTGAAAGGAGATTTACTGCCATTACTTTGGCATGTGGAGTTTGTAGTTATACAGCTGAGGACCAATGTATTACCTTGTCCTCCTACTCTGGAAGTCTTTTGCCCTTCTACTTTTAAAACTTCCCCATTTAGTGTATTCCTTCTGCCGACTAAAACATAAAGGGCCCAATGGCAGCACAAGTCCCTCACTCACACTGGAATTAAACATCATCAAACACCAAGTTACAATTTGAAAGTACAAGTTTTTGGAACACTGCTCCTTCATCAGATAGCTAATAGGGCAGGATACATAGCACACAGAATTTATAGTAAAAGATCAAAGTGCCCTCTAACTGAGGCAGTGTGTTACACCAACCTAAATGGCTGTTAAGTCTTTGATCACCGAGAATGGGGATGCAGGTTTTGACTGATTGATTTATAAATCCCAGAATTTCTTTCAAGTCACATCACTGAGATAACTTAAGGTTTTATCAGTATATATAAAAAAATGGTGCCATCTCAGCTCAGACAATACATTAAAGGTGTGAGGTTAGAGTCTGTCTGCATCCCAATCTTGAGTCAGAAAGGTTCTATTTCCACAGTAGGAATTTATAAAATCTTACATGGACTGACTGCCTACAGATTGTGTGCTTTTTGAACAAAGTAGAATGTACCTGCAATTACAATTCAGCAAATTCAAATTCACCCAATGGACTTAAGTGTGTGTATGAGGGAGAGGGAAAGTGTTTGTGTGGGGGAGAGAGAGTGTGTGTGTGTGTGAGAGAGAGGGAGAGAGTGTATAAGTGCATGCATAATCACACACTCCCACTCTCTCTCTCCCTCACATGCACATAAGTCAGTTGTATGTCACTTTGACCTTTTACTTATAAATTCTGTGTCCTATGTATCCTGCCCCATTAGCCACCTGATGAAGGAGCACCACTCTGAAAGCTAGTATTTTCAAATAAACCTGTTGGACTATAACTCAGTGTTGTGCGATTTTTAACTTTGTCGACTCCAGTCCAACTACGGCCCCTCCACTACTCACACTGAGGACAGTTCAGACCAGGGATACAATGAGATTCACCGTAACGTGACTGCACATTACCTTCTGTTGTTCAGTTGACATCCACTCGTCAATGACAAAGTTTCTAACTTTGTTCTCCAAGAAAATTAACTTTTCCTCACAGATTTGTAACTTCTCATAGGTGTCCTGTGGTTCACCAGTAGACATCTGAGACACAAAACAGAGCCAGCTGGATTGTTTCCTGTAGGTACAGTTCCATTCAGCAAAAGCAATGACCATCTTCAGTAAGAGACAATCTAACCCCTGCCCCTTGCCATTCAATGATGTTACCATCGCTGCGTCCCCCATTATCAACATCTTGGGAGTTACCATTGACCAGAAATTCAGCTGGCCTCACCACATAAATACGGTGGCTACAAGAGCAGGTCAGGGGCTAGGAATACTGCAGTGAGTAATTCCCCTCCTGACTCCCCAAAGCCAGTTCACCATCTACAAGGTACAAATCAGGAGTATAATGGAATACTCCCACTTGCCTGAATCAGTGCAGCTTCAACAACACTCAAGAGGTTTGACACCATCCAGGACAATGCACCCCGTTTGACTGGCACCAGATCCACAAGTATCCACTCTGTCCTTTTTTTTGGATTAGATTACTTACAGTGTGGAAACAGGCCCTTCGGCCCAACAAGTCCACACTGACCCGCCGAAGCACAACCCACCCAGACCCCAGACCCCTACATTTACCCCTTCACATAACACTACGGGCAATTTAGCATGGCCAATTCACCTGACCTGCACATTATTGGACTGTGGGAGGAAACCCACGCAGACACGGGGAGAACGTGCAAACTCCACACAGTCGCCTGAGGTGGGAATTGAACCCAGGTCTCTGGCTCTGTGAGGCAGCAGTGCTAACCACTGTGCCACTGTGCCGCCCACATCGTCCTCCACCGACGTTCAGTAGCACTGGTCAGTACCATCTACAAGGTGCACTGCAGAAATTTGTCAAAGATCTTTAGACAGCACCTTCCATGACCACTTCCATCTGGAAGGCAACGGCAACAGATACATGGGACTATCACCATCTTCAAGTTCCCCTCCAAGCCACTCACCATGCTGACTTGGAAATATATCGCTATTCCTTCATTGTGGCTGGGTCAAAATCCTAGAATTCCCTCCCTATTAGCATTGTGGGACTACTTATAGCATAAGGACTGCAGTGGTTCAAGAAGGCAGCTCACCACCACCTTCTCAAGGGCAATAAATGTTTCCTGTTCAGGTCTATTCACCAAAACTAAAGTGCAGTAAACGCCCCTTGCAGAAGAAATCAATTAAAGGTACAAGAAAGTAAATACCCCCAAAAAAGGAGGGTTCTTGTGCACAGCGAGTGTCCCATCCTCTGGAACAGAAGATCTGCATATAGAGGCACATCTTAAACTGGATGAGCAAATTGATTCAATATGTCTTCAAAAGATGAGGAATTAGGGGTATGGGTGTGTCTGGGGTTGAGACACGTATTAGCAAAACTGTAGGCCAGTGAGAGTCAGTGTGTGTGGGACTGTATCCCAGTGAGAGTCAGTGTGTGTGGGACTGTACCCCTGTGAGAGTCAGTGTGTGTGGGACTGTACCCCAGTGAGAGTCAGTGTGTGTGGGACTGTATCCCAGTGAGAGTCAGTGTGTGTGGGACTGTACCCCTGTGAGAGTCAGTGTGTGTGGGACTGTACCCCAGTGAGAGTCAGTGTGTGTGGGACTGTATCCCAGTGAGAGTCAGTGTGTGTGGGACTGTACCCCAGTGAGAGTCAGTGTGTGAGGGAGTGTACTCCAGTGAGAGTCAGTGTGTGAGGGACTGTACCCCAGTGAGAGTCAGTGTGTGTGGGACTGTACCCCTGTGAGAGTCAGTGTGTGTGGGACTGTACCCCAGTGAGAGTCAGTGTGTGTGGGACTGTATCCCAGTGAGAGTCAATGTGTGTGTGGGACTATATCCCAGTGAGAGTCAGTGTGTGAGGGAGTGTACTCCAGTGAGAGTCAGTGTGTGTGGGACTGTACCCCAGTGAGAGTCAGTGTGTGTGGGACTGTATCCCAGTGAGAGTCAGTGTGTGAGGGACTGTACCCCAGTGAGAGTCAATGTGTGTGTGGGACTATATCCCAGTGAGATTCAGTGTGTGTGTGGGACTATACCCCAGTGAGAGTCAGTGTGTGTGGGACTGTACCCCAGTGAGAGACAGTGTGTGTGGGACTGAAACCCTTTAGGGTCCTCCATGCGTGAAGATGAAAGGACCACCCAGTTGTCAGGAAGTTGACAGGGTAGGTGTCAGAAGTTGTTACCCCTTGTGGGACAGTCGAAGGACCAGAGGGTCCAATCTCTGAATCTGGCCCCATATAAAACAGAGATGAGGAGGAACATCTTTTCTCAGCAGGTAGTGAATCTGTGGATTCTTTATCACAGAGGTCCGTTTATACTGTGTCGTTAAGTGTATTAAAGGCCTAAATGGACAGATTTTTCATCAATATATGTATCAAAGGTCATGAGGAAAATGCAGCAAAGTGGAACTAAAGATGATCAGATCAGCAATGAGCTCACTGAATGGGGGAGCAGAGTTGAATGGCCTCCCTCTGCTGCTAAATCTTATGGTCTCACAGCAGGAGTGTGTGGGCAGTTTTTCAACACTGTCGTTCTCTCAGTTTTAAATCAACAGCTGATAAGGTTCACCATTCACCACATAATTTTCTACCAAAAGGGTTTTGAATCCTGGGGAGAATTGGAGCTCTAAAGACTGAAATAAAAGGCTTGGCTGTTTGTTGCACCAAGGGCTCAGGAGAAATTATCACAATTGGTTAAGATTAGAGTGGTGCTGGAAAAGCACAGCAGGTCAGGCAGCATCCGAGGAGCAGGAAAATCGATGTTTCGGGCAAAAGCTCTTCACCAAGAGAATGGGGCCGCTGCTCATGAAGAGCTTTTGCACGAAATGTCGATTTTCCTGCTCCTCGGATGCTGCCTGACCTGCTGTGCTTTTCTTGCACCACACTAATCTTGACTCTAATCTCCAGCATCTGCAGTACCCACTTCTGCCACAATCGGTTAAGTAAAGTTGAGGGTATTCACAACTTGTGATCTAATTGAATGGCAGAGCTGGAGGGACCGAATGGCCTCCTCTTGTTCCAATGTTGTCTCTTGGCCCAGTTATTGTATTGTATTATTCATTTATGGAATGTGAGCATCGATGGCTGGGTCAGCATTTCTTGCCTGTCCCTAGTTGCCCTTGAGAAGGTGGTGGTGAGATGCTTTTTAAACTGCAGCAGTCCATGTGCTGTGAGTTGATCCACAATACTATAAAGGAGGGAATTCTAGGATTTTGACCCAACAATAGTGAAGGAATGGCAATATATTTCCAAGTGAGGATGGTGATTGCCTTGGAGGGGAGCTTGAAAGTGGTGTTGATCCCATACATCTGCTGCTTTTGTCTTTCTAGATAGAAGTGGTCGTGGGTTTGGAAGACACTGTCTGAGGATCTTTGGCGAATTTCTGCAGTGTATCTTATAAATAGTGCATACGGCTGCTACTGAGCACTGGTGTTGGAGAGGGTGGATGCTTGAGGATATCATACCAAGCAAACAAGCTGCATTGTCCTGGATGGTGTCAAGCTTGTGTGTTGTTAGAGCTGCACTCATCCAGGCAAATATTGCACCTCAGTATTATGGTTGACAGGATGGTAAATGTAACACTGAATATTTTCTTTCACAATAACGAATGGAAATGATATTACCCAGTGGTATAGCACAGACCTCAGTGGTACCAGGAATGCCGTATAGGGTGTAGTACAAATTGTCAATCCCATTCTCAATGGACAAGAGGAGATGTTCACTGTTGAACAGCTGCGTTAACACACTCGCAAGCTTCTCCTTTTCAAGCTTCAACTGTTGTTCCGTACCCGCCTTTAAAATGGTCAGGCTGATAAGACAGAAACACAAAGAATATCACCGAAACCAGTCAAAAAACCACTTTGAGGCAACTCTCATTGCTGACTTGTCCTGGCTGCTCCTGAAGCCAAGAGTTTTAAATTGGAAAAACAGTTAGGGCATTCTTTTTAACAGAGTCCATTTGTCATGTAGCTTCTCCACAGTACGGTGGGAAATTAGTGCTTATTGCAACAAAATGGAATATAGAATTTGAGTTTGATATGTTGTCACATGTACCGAGGTACAGTGAAAAGTGTTGTTTTGCATGCTCCACAGACCAATTGTACCGCTCAACGTGCATCAGGGTAACATTCCTGATGAAGGGCTTTTGCCCGAAACGTCTATTTTCCTGCTCCTCAGTTGCTGCCTGACCTGCTGTGCTTTTCCAGCATCATTTTAATCTTAACAGAACAGAATGCAGAACACAGTTTCACAATAGCAGAAGAAGGTGCAGAGAGACAGATTTGAGAGGTCTGTTGGAAAGTCTGATAGCAACAGGAAAGAAGCTGTACTTGAAGCTGTTTGTACGTGTATTCAAACTTTTCTACCTTCGGCCCAACAGAAGAGAGTATAACTGGGGTGTGAGGAGTCTTTGATTACATTGATTGCTTTCCAGACGCAGCAGCAAGTGTAGACAGAGTCAATGGATGGAAGGCTGGTTTGCATGATGGACTGGGTTGTATTTCACAACTCTCTGTATTTTTTTGCGGGATTGGAAAAGCAGTTGCCCTACCGCGCTGCGATGCATCGAAAAAGGATACTTTCTATGGTTCATCAATAAAAACTGGGTCAGAGTTTTTGTCGACATGCAGAATTTCCCCAGCCTTCTTTGGAATCAGAGGCGTGGATGTGCTTTCTTGACCGTTGCATCCACACGGATGGACCAGGACAGACTGTTGGTGATCATCATTCCCAGGAACTTGATGCTCTTGACCATCTCCACCTCAGCACCACTGATGCAGACATGGGTGTGCCCTCCACTTCCCTTCCTCAGGTCAATCACCAGCTCCTTCATCTTGCTGACATTGAGGGAGCGATTAGTGTCTTTACATAAAGCCACTAAGTACTCAGTCTCTTTCCTGTCTTCAGTCTCATTGTTGTTTGAGATTTGATCTACAACGGTGGTGTCGTCAGCAAACTTGTAAATTGAATTAGGACAGAATTTGACCACATAATCATCAGGATATAAGGAGTATAGTAGGGGGCTTTTGTAGGTATAGTAGGTAGACTTTCAGGGACCAGTGTTGAGGATTATGGTGGAGGAGGTTTAGTTGCCTCTTCTTACTGATTGTAGTCTGTGGGTCAGGAAGTCAAGGATCTAGTTACATGGAGTGGGGGGGGGAGCCAAGACCTAGGTCTCAGGGTTTAGAAATAAGCTTATTTGGAATTATAGTGTTGAAGGCCGAGCTGTAGTCAATAAGTAGGACCCTTGTTATTATGCAGATGTGGCCAGGAAGATGGCATCTAATGTGGACCTATTGCGCTGGTAGGCGAATTGCAAAGAAGTAGGGCAATTTGATATACTGGAGTTGATGTGAGCCATGATGAACCACTTGAAGCACTTCATAATCATGGAGGTCAGAGCCAGTGGGCGATAGTCACTGAGGCACTTTGCATGAATTTTCTTTGACACCGGGATGTTGGTGGTCTTCTGGAAGCAGAAGGTGACTTCAGATCATAATAAGGAGGTTAAAAACATCTGCGAATACTCTCACCAGCTAGTCCACACAGGATCTGAATGCACGGCCGGGAACACCATCCAGGCTGGTCGCTTTCCGTGGGTTCACTCTCAAGAAGGCCGATCTAACATCAGTGGCAATGCCTGGAGGTGCGTCCTGCAGTGGAAGAGGTGACATCACGTCAATGACTTTCTGTTCAAAGTAAGGTTTGAAGGTACTTAATTCCAGCTGTTCTGTGATCTCTCAAACGTTGACTCAGTTTGTAGCTTGCTCTCTCCTGAGTGACAGCCCTTCGTCTCGCTGTTTCTCTGTAACCTGAAGCATTGCTGTTCCTATATTCTGTTGGAAAAATCGACTTTAAACCTGGACTCTGCCTGAAGGCTTTGCACATTTATTAATGCATTTTCTGTCGTTAGGTCGAGTAAAGGTGTGAAATTGTCTTTTAAGATACAGATTTTAACTTTGGTGGAGCAACTGAAGGTTCAGCAGCTTTCCTGTTCCTATACATTCTTTACTCAGCGAGTCGTAAGTTCATGGAATGCCCTGCCAGTAGCAGTGGTGGACTCTCCCTCTTTATGGGCATTTAAACGGGCATTGGATAGGCATATGGAGGATAGTGGGCTAGTGTAGGTTAGGTGGGCTTGGATCGGCGCAACATCGAGGGCCAAAGGGCCTGTACTGCGCTGTATTCTTCTATGTTCTATATATATGAGGTAGAAAGATGCAAAGAATGTGGAATAGCTGTAGTGGAAGGGAACATTATATTATCTGTATGGAGGATATTTCTGGAGTTAGTGCTGAGGGGGGGCTTTTAAAATTCATTCATGGGACATGAGTGTCACTGGCTAGGCCAGCGTTTATTGCCCATCCCTAATTGCTCCAGAGGGCAGTTCAGAGTCATCCACATTACTGTGGGCTTGGAATCACATGTCAGCCACATCAAGTAAGAATGCAGATTTCCGTCCCTGAAGGACAGGTTAGGTTTTTCCGACAATTGACAACAGCGTTGTGGTTATCGTTAGGATTCTTAATTTCAGACTTTTTTAGTGAGATTCAAATTCCCCCATTCACTGTGGCGGGATTCAAAACCAGATTCCCACTCTCTGGATTTAGCAATTATACCATTAGCCGCTGCCTGTCTTGCAGAGACCTCCGGGGCAATTCCTGAAAGACATTTCAAAACAGGTGATGAGATAACAAGGTCTGTAATCAACTTCTCACAAAGGGTTCCAGTGAGCGGCTTGTACCTGGCTATTGTCTTGTTGGGGTCAAACTTTAGCTCAGCATGTTCTAGCAGCAGATTGTCCAAATCCTTGTTCAACTGATTCCGCTTCTCCTTCCGCTGCCTGAGTTTCCACTGTAAGTAGTCACTAGTCGCACCCTGCATGTTTATTCTCTGCTCAATATCCTGTGTAAAATAAATTTTAAATCTTAATATTGTTAGCCCTCTACCATATTGAATTTGGGCTCCAACAGTTACCAAGGAGATAACAGCCTTCCCCACTGAAGCCACTCTGTTTGATTGTTTGAGTCATGGGATACAGATGCTGTTTACCAGGCCAGTATTTATTGCCCATTCCTCTTGACCTTGAGAAAGTGGTGCTGAGCAAACTTCTTGAACCGCTGCAGTGCATATGCTGCAGGTAGACACATTACGGAGGGTGGGGTCCAAGGATTGTAACCCAGTGACATTGAAGGAATGGCAATACACTGCAAGCCACTGGCTTGGAAAAAGTGCAGATGCTGTTGTTCAAATCCATGTGCTGCCCTTGTACTGAGGAAATATCATGCTGTCATAGGGTTAGTACTGAGGGAGTACAGCACTATCAGAGGGTCAGTACTGAGGGAGTACAGCACTATCAGAGGGTCAGTACTGAGGGAGTACAGCACTATCAGAGGGTCAGTGCTGAGAGAGTACAGCACTATCAGAGGGTCAGTACTGAGGGAGTACAGCACTATCAGAGGGTCAGTGCTGAGGGAGTGCCGCACTGTCGGAGGGTCAGTACTGAGGGAGTACAGCACTATCAGAGGGTCAGTGCTGAGGGAGTACAGCACTATCAGAGGGTCAGTGCTGAGAGAGTACAGCACTATCAGAGGGTCAGTACTGAGGGAGTACAGCACTATCAGAGGGTCAGTGCTGAGAGAGTACACCACTATCAGAGGGTCAGTGCTGAGGGAGTGCTGCACTGTCAGAAGGTCTTTTGAGGGAGTGCTGCACTATCGGAGGTCTCTACCAAGTGGGTATAAAAGATTCCATAGCACTATTATGAGGAAGAACAGGGGAGTTCCAATTCACTTATAACTACAGTTTCAAAATGACAATGAGCAGAAAATGTCTTCAGGAAATGATCTCTCAGTTACATCCTCATCACCTTTTCTGCTGTAATCCACATTATAATGATTACGCTGTCTGATCCTGGCTACTCCACTAGTACTGTCCTCAGCTCTGCTGTTCCCCTCCATCTAAGATACAGTGTTGACAAATTTAGTTATCCAGTATCATATCTGGGTGGACTACATAAAGTATCTTCATGTCTTTCTCTTCCGTCTGCCAAAGCTACTCTCCACTGCAGTTTCCTTTACAAAATGAAAATATTGTGGATGACGGAAATCGGAAATACAAACAGGAATGCTGTACTGTAAGTACACAGCATTTCCAACAGGAGTTGTAGGGAGAGTCAGAATTAACATTGCAGGTCTGAAACTTCAGCCTCTCCTCTTGATTGCAAACTTCTCTTTTAATCTCTTCCACCCTCCCTCCCAGTATGTAAAAGGAGCTTGTCAGTGGGACTGAAATGCTGCAATCAGCTGCCTCAGCCACATCCCTTCCTTCCCTGAGCTCACTGGATCAAAGATCCTCTCAGGATTCCCTCTGCCTGAGCGCTGTACTTGCACCTATCTTTAGTTTCTCTCCTGTGTTTCCTCCCATCTCCTCCAGACTGATCTCTTGTATACGACACATTTTCCTCTATTTATCGTATTCTTATTATTTATTTTTCATTCCTTTCCAAAGTCCTTGAAATATTGTTACCTCCGAAATCCATCTCCACAGGTGATCCCTCCCATCAGGTTTCCCCTCCTGCCTCAGAGTTGAAACTGCATTATTAAAGTCATGGATGACATCCTGAGCGACTGTTGGAAAGGTAAACATTCCTAGTTAATCCTCCTTGCCTGTCTTCAGCCTTGGACATGGTGACCATACTTTCCTTCTCTAGCAATTTTCCTCTATTGTCCAGTTTTTTTTATATAGAATCCCTACAGTGTGGAAACAGGCCCTTCAGCCCAACAAGTTCACACCGACCCTCCAAAGAGTAACCCACCCAGACCCATTTTCCTACCCTATGTTTACCCCCAAACTTACACATCCCTGAACACTAGGGGCAATGTAGCATGGCCAATTCACCTGACCGGCACATCTTTGGACTGTGGGAGGAAACCGGAACACCCGGAGGAAACCCACACAGACACGGGGAGAATGTGCAAACTCCACACAGAGAGTCACCTGAAGCTGGAATCAAACCCGGGTAACCACTGCACTGAGCTAGATCCATTCTTGCCGAGCCAATTGTAGCAGAGAATTACTTGTAATCCTGCTCATGCATACCTCGGATGGTCATCAAAGATTGATTCTTATTCCACGTTTATTTCTTAACTACATCCACGTCATTATTTCAAAACACAATGTCATACTCCAGACAAACACGAACAACACTAACTCTACCATCTCCTCACATGAAAAGGTTGCTTCCCTGACAGTCAGTAAAGGTTGAGCAGAAATTTCCTCCAATTAGATATTGTCACCTCTAGACTAGACTCTTCCAACACATTGAGTCATCCCCCAATTTTGTACCATCCCATACTCTGCTGTTCATGTCCTCATTTACACCCAGCACCATTCACCATCCATCCCTGTACTTGCTGATTGATATTGGCTCCTGGTTAAACAATCTATCAAACTTTAATCTTCTCATGCTTGTTTTCAAATCCCTTTATGGCCCACCCATATCTACTTTTATGATGTCCTCCAGCCCTACAACCCTCTGAGATATCTGTTGTTCTTCCAGCTCTGGTTTTTTTCTCAACAATTCCAGTTGTATCTGCCCCACCACACTCAGCTATATTTTCAGCTGCCCAGCTGAGGAACTTCTTTCCTAACCCTCGCCAACTCTTAAACTCCTTTACTATTGAAAGGCCAGTAACCCGTCACCAAATCACCCTTTATTTACTTATGGACAGTACATTGGCTGTGGCCAGCCAGCTTGGTATCCTATGCCTAAACTGAGGGGATTCTCACCTCTTGGCTATATGAGTCAACCAATCACTACGTCCTTCACCCAACACCCCCCCCAAAACCAGGGATATAGGCCTAGTCTTTGGCTTGTAGTTTCTCCTGTGATGTTTTCACTCCAAGTTCCTCTGATTCTGACTGACACAGGCGGCCGGTACCAGTCTATAGCCCGTCTCTTGTGTTCGGAGCATTGCATGAGAGTCTCCTCCTCTTCTTCTGGGGGTAACGTTATTGAGACTGCATCTATCTCGGACTCTGAGGTTTGCTCGACATGAGACAGAGGGGGAGAACCTGACAGGCCTTCGGGCTGTTCTGAGGGGCCAGGTATGTTTTGCTCATATCTCTTTTGTGAGGTAACAGCTTTGAGTTGATCCCTGTGTTTCTTCAGGACTGTATCACTGACCTGATCTTTGTAAGTGACGGGACCTGACCTCGCATCAACCTTGCCTCATAGCCATATAAGACTATTTCCATGGTTCCGGCACCAAGCTTCATCCCCTGAATTACGTTGTCTCTCTCACCTCGAGGAGGCATTTGGCCATCATTGGCACTCCTGCTGGCATTTCACCCCCCCCCCAACCCTCCCCCACCCCACCCCATGTCTGGGAATATTAGGTTGAATCTGGTTGGGAGTCTTCTCCCCATTATCAACTCTGCTGGAGCTATCCCTCTTGTTGAGTGTGGGATGGTCCTATAATCAAACAGAAACCAGGATTTGGAGATGCCAGTGTTGGACTGGGGTGTACAAAGTTAAAACTCACACAGCATCAGATGAAGGAGCGTCACTCTGAAAGCTAGTGTGCTTCCAATTAAACCTGTTGGACTATGACCTGGTGTTGTGTGATTTTTAACTTAGAAACCAGGACAGTTTGGTATCAAGTGACACTGTAGGCTACTTCTTTAAGCCTTCCCTCAGCATTTAGACCACTCTATATGCGAGACCATTGGATGATGGATGGTATGGAGCTGTCCTTATGTGCCGAATGCTATTGGACTTTGGGCAGCACGGTGGCACAGTGGTTAGCACTGCTGCCTCACAGCGCCAGAGACCCGGGTTCAATTCCTGACTCAGGCAACTGTCTGTGTGGAGTTTGCACATTCTCCCCGTGTCTGCGTGGGTTTCCTCCGGGTGCTCCGGTTTCCTCCCACAGTCCAAAAATGTGCAGGTTAGGTAAATTGGCCATGCTAAGTTGCCTGTAGTGTTAGGTGAAGGGGTAAATGTAGGGGAATGGGTCTGGGTGGGTTGCTCTTCAGAGGGTCGGTGTGGACTTGTTGGGCCGAAGGGCCTGTTTCCACACTGTAAGTAATCTAATCTAAATATTCAGATTCCCTGCTGGTAAATAACGTCCCATTGTCTGTGACCAATACTTCTGGGAGTCCATGTATTACAAATGATGCTGGCAGCTTCTTAATCATCATCCCCGTGTTTGCCAAATGAATTATATGCCAACCACTATGAATGGGCGTCCACAATGACCAGGAACACTGAGTCCAGGCAAGTCCATAGTTGAAGTTAGGGCAGATGAAAAGCAACAAATAATCCAGCCTACTTGCAGACCTGCAGCATTCTCGGTTATAAGGGGCTTAACTATCCAAGAGGCATCAGACACTAAAACCTTCCAAGAGGTGACATTCCTGGTTCAGGAATGTTACCACCCCAAGCCTTCTCTAATGCTGAGATGGTATTGGTTTTATTTGGCTGTTCGAGAACTGGGGGAATTCATATCAAGGTTTTTGACAAGGTTAAGACGACATGTGACTTTCAGCTAACACTGAATGAGATTAGATTACTTACATTGTGGAAACAGGCCCTTCGGCCCAACAAGTCCACACTGACCCGCCGAAGCACACCCACCCATTCCCCTGCATTTACCCCTTCACCTAACACTATGGGCAATTTAGCATGGCTAATTCACCTGACCTGCACATCTTTGGACTGTGGGAAGAAACCAGAGCACCCCGAGGAAACCCACGCAGACACAGGGAGAATGTGCAAACTCCACACAGTCAGTCGCCTGAGGCGGGAATTGAACCAGGGTCTATGGTGCTGTGAGGCAGCAGTGCTCACCACTGTGTCCCCGTGCTGACAGACCGTTTGGTATGTGGGATTAATGACATAACCATGCAGAAGCGCTTACTGGCTGAAATCCAACTGGACCTCAAACAGGCACTGCAGCTGGCCTGGAGCATGAGAAAATGCAGCAAGTGGAGCATGGGAGCTATATCGTATCCCAATGGGAGTGGACTCACTCGCCTCTGGGACTGAGCTTGGGGAACACCCCTTGAGTATAGGCAATTGCAGAGCCTCACTCAGGGCATATGCTGAGCAGAGGGACTCTAGGCCAGCTCACAACAAAACCCCACAACAAAGCCGAGCCTTGGCCAAGTGGCTAAAAATGTACTTCAGGGCCAGCAAGCCATTGTTGTTGTTGCCAGTATGTGGATTCAAGACAGCAAGGGAGTCCCACAAGGCCTGACATGAGTAAAATAACTGCACAGAGGCTGGTATCCCATCACCAAATCATCCTTTATTTATTTGTGCACAGTAGACAGGCAAGAACCAGCCAGCTCAGAGATCTATGCCTGAACTGAGGAGATTCTCATCTCTTGGTTATATATATTTTTCTCTTTCTCTGAAGAGATTCTAATCTCTTGGTTAATCTCCTGGTTCTAGGTTTTGTTTTACTCATAGTTATACAAAATATAATATAACAGTAACAAGATACAAGAGAAATAGGGACCCAAGCATGAAGTGCCCGAAATCTCACAAGCAACACTACATAAAACACACAAAATCTCTTGGTTCTTTCTGTTCGAGTGCAGAAAACTTTATTCGTTCAGGTTATAAGTCTGCTTGCTGAGCTGGAAGGTCCATTTTCCGACGTTTCGTCACCATACCAGGTAATATCATTTTTGAGTCTTTGGTGAAGCTCTGGTGTCATGTCACTTTCTATTTAAGTATCTTCGTTTCTTAAAGTGAGTGATATCATTTCCGGCCCTTTTACTCAGAGGATGGTATATGGGGTCTAAATCGATGTGTTTATTGATGGAGTTTTGGTTCGAATGCCAGGTCTTCAGGAATTCCCGTACGTGTCTCTGTTTAGCTTGTCCTTTGATGGAAGTGTTGTCCCATTCAAAGTGGTTCTTCCTCATCTGTATGTAAGGATAGCACCACGAGGGCATAAATCTTTATTTATATTCCACCACCAAGAAGAAAGGAAACACCAGAGTGACCTGGCTCCATTAGTCAGCCAGGGCTTTCCTGATTGGCCGAGTTTAACAACCCCAATCAATGACCTCATGGTTAACAAGGTCAACCTGGATCCAATCACCACATCTATCCTTTATGACACTCATTAAAATCAACATCTTTAACCAAACTTCTTCAATGTCTACTGCCTCCTTTTGGAGCCATTGATAATGCTCCTTTGAAACACAATTTATTATATCAAAGGTGCTTTCCGAACAAAATACTCCCCGCCCATCTTGTTCGGTTAATCAATGTTGTTCTGTATATGTTTTTGGTGATGTCGTGGTATCCTGGTAAAATATTTATCACTCAAATAATGTCAATAAAGCACATTTCCTAACTTTTTTTATTGTTATATTATCTGGAAAGAGCTAGGAACTAATTATCCAGGAACTAATTATAGGTGTCAGTGTTCCATTGGGCAATGTGCACAGCTGCATTGCAGAGTCAGCTATTGTGCACAGTGTGATATCAGCCTCGGCAAATCTCCTAGCCAGAGCAACGTGACAAGGGAGAATTAAACAAAGAGCTCTCATCTTTCAATGCTTTAACATTGGTGACCATTGTCATTGAGTCATAGAGTTATAGAGATGTACAGCATGGAAACAGACCCTTTGGACCAACTCGTCCATGCCGACCAGATATCCCAACCCAATCTAGTCCCACCTGCCAGCACCCGGCCCATATCCCTCCAAATCCTTCCTATTCATATACCCATCCAAATGCCTCTTAAATGTTGCAATTGTACCAGCCTCCACCACATCCTCTGGCAGCTCATTCCGTACACGTACCACCCTCTGCGTGAAACTGTTGCCCCTTGGGTCTCTTTTATATCTTTCCCCTCTCACCCTAAACCTATGCCCTCAAGTTCTGGACTCCCCAACCCCAGGGAAAAGACTTTGCCTATTTACCCTATCCATGCCCCTCATAATTTTGTAAACCTCTATAAGGTCACCCCTCAGCCTCCGACACTCCAGGGAAAACAGCCCCAGCCTGTTCTGCCTCTCCCTGTAGCTCAAATCCTCCAACCCTGGCAATGTCCTGGTAAATCTTTTCTAAACCCTTTCAAGTTTCACAACATCTTTCCAATAGAAAGGAGACCAGAATTGCACACAATATTCGAAAAGAGGCCTAACCAATGTCCTGTCCTGCCACAACATGACCTAAATAACCTAAATGTGCAAAGAAGTACACTGACAACCGACTGAGGTAGTTGGTTGGACTTTTAGTGTGGAGCACTTGCATGAATTGGAAGGTACCTGTATTCACACACATTTCTTTGCAGATGGAGAGAACATTTCAGAGAACAACTGAAGAACACCTGCAGCGATGTTCTCGAGTTGAAATGATTAATCTCCATCTACCACAACTATCTCTGCTGCCGCGACCTGTCCACCCCTCTCACCCACTCCAACCTCTCACACTCATAACGCGCAGCCCTCCACTCCCTCCGCTCTAACCCCAACCTCACCATCAAACCGGCAGACAAGGGAGGTGCGGTGGTAATTTGGCGCACCGATCTTTACACCGCTGAGGCTAAACGCCAGCTCGCGGACACCTCCTCCTACTGCCCCCTTGACCATGACCCCACCTCCCACCACCAAACCATCATCTCCCAGACCATCCATAACCTCATCACCTCAGGGGATCTCCCATCCACCGCCTCCAACCTCATAGTTCCACAACCCCGCACCGCCTGTTTCTACCTCCTGCCCAAAATCCACAAACCTGACTGCCCCGGCCGACCCATTGTCTCAGCCTGTTCCTGCCCCATCAAACTCATCTCTGCATACCTCGACACGGTCCTGTCCCCCTTAGTCCAAGAACTCCCCACCTACGTTCAGGACACCACCCACGCCCTCCACCTCCTCCATGATTTTCGCTTCAGCGGTCCCCAACGCCTTATCTTCACCATGGACATCCAGTCCCTATACACCTCCATCCCCCATCACGAAGGCCTCAAAGCCCTTCATTTCTTCCTTTCCCGCCATACCAACCAGTACCCTTCCACCGACACCCTCCTTCGACTGACTGAACTGGTCCTCACCCTGAACAACTTCTCTTTCCAATCCTCCCACTTCCTCCAAACCAAAGGAGTAGCCATGGGCACCACATGGGCGCCAGCTATGCCTGTCTCTTCATAGGATATGTGGAACAGTCCATCTTCCGCAGCCACACTGGCCCCACCCCCCACCTTTTCCTCCGCTACATCGATGACTGTATCGGCGCTGCCTCGTGCTCCCACGAGGAGGTTGAACAGTTCATCCACTTTACCAACACCTTCCACCCTGACCTCAAATTCACCTGGACCATCTCCGACTTCTCCCTCCCCTTCCTAGACCTCTCTATTTCTATCTCGGGCAACCGACTCAACACAGACATTTACTACAAACCGACCGACTCCCACAGCTACCTAGATTACACCACCTCCCACCCTGCCCCCTGTAAAAACGCCATCCCATATTCCCAATTCCTTCGCCTTTGCCGCATCTGCTCCCAGGAGGACCAATTCCAATACCGAACAACCCGAATGGCCTCCTTCTTCAAAGACCGCAATTTCCCCTCAGACGTGGTCGACGATGCCCTCCACCGCATCTCCTCCACTTCCTGCACCTCCACCCTTGAACCCCGCCCCTCCAATCGCCACCAGGACAGAACCCCACTGGTCCTCACCTTCCACCCCACCAACCTCCAGATACATTGTATCATCCTCCGTCATTTCCGCCACCTCCAAACAGACCCCACCACCAGGGATATATTTCCCTCCCCACCCCTATCAGCGTTCCAGAGAGATCACTCCTTCCGCGACTCCCTCGTCAGATCCACTACCCCCACCAACCCAACCTCCACTCCCGGCACCTTCCCCTGCAACCACAAGAAATGCAAAACTTGCGCCCACACCTCCCCCCTCACTTCCCTCCAAGGCCCCAAGGGATCCTTCCATATCCGTCACAAATTCACCTGCACCTCCACACACATCATTTACTGCATCCACTGCACCCGATGTGGTCTCCTATACATTGGGGAGACAGGCCGCCTAATTGCGGAACCTTTCAGGGAACACCTCTGGGTCACCCGCACCAACCAACCCAACCACCCCGTAGCCCAACACTTTAACTCCCCCTCCCACTCCACCAAGGACATGCAGATCTTTGGCCTCCTCCGTCACCAGACCCTGACCACACGACGCCTGGAGGAAGAGCACCTCATGTTCCGCCTAGGAACCCTCCAACCACACGGGATGAATGTAGATTTCTCCAGCTTCCTCATTTCCCCTTCCCCCACCTTATCTCAGTCCCAACCCCCGGATTCAACACCGCCTTCTTGACCTGCAATCTTCTTCCCGACCTCTCCGCCCCCATCCCATCTCCGGCCTATCACCCTCACCCCCACCTCATTCCACCTATCGTATTCCCAGCGCCCCTCTCCCCTACCTTTTATCTCAGCTCGCTTGGCACACCAGCCTCATTCCTGAAGAAGGGCTTATGCCCAAAACGTTGATTCTCCTGCTCCTCTGTGTCGATTCTCCTCTCCTCCTGGCCTGCTGTGTTTTTCCAGCACCACATTTTTCAACTCTGATCTCCAGCATCTGCAGTCCTCACCTTCTCCTAGTATCTCTGTTTGTGCTATGGATGACTATAACCAGCAGAGAGATTCCCCTCTGATTACCAATGACTCCAGTTTTGCTGAAGTTCCTTGACACCAGTGGTGAAATGTGGCCTTTATGTCAAGAGCTGTCACTCTCACCTCACCTCTCGGATTCTGCATCATTATCCGTGTTTGAACCAAGGCTGGAATGAGCTCAGGAGCTGAGTGACCCCAGCGGAACCCAACCTGTGCATCACTGTGTAATCACATTGATGATGACATCTTCCATCACTTTACTGATGATCAAGACTAGACTGATGGGGTGATAATTGGCCAGGTAGGGATTTATCCTGCTTTTGGTTTACAGAACACACCTGCCCAGTTTTCCACATTGTCAGGTAGATAACAGTGTTGTAATGGTACACAGCCTGGCTGTGGGTGTGATTCGTCCTGGATACAAGTCTTCAGTTCTATTGCCAGAATTTTGTCAGGGCCCATAGCCTTTGCAGCATGCAGTGTCTCCAAATGTTATTTGCTATCACGTGGAGTGAACCAAATTGGCTGAAGACTATCATTTGTGATGTTGGGAACCTCTGGAGGAGGAGATAGATCATCCACTTGGCACTTCTGGTTGAAGTTTGTTGCAAATGCTTCAAACTCAGCTTTTGCTCTATGTGCGGGACTCCCCTATCATTGGTGTTTTGGATATTTGCAGGGTTTTCTCCTTCTCCTATTCGTTGTTTAATTGTCCACCAACGTTCATGACGAGAGGTAGCAGAATTGCAGGTCTAATCCATTGTTTGTGAAATTACTTTTCTTTTAACTCACTTGTGGGAAGTGGCCATTGCTGACTGGCCAGCATTTATTACCCGTCATAAATTTGTCATTGAATAGGTGCCATCTTGATGTGCTGGAGTCAAGATGTCGGTGGGTTGACCTACAGTGCCTTTAGGGAAGGAATTCCAAGACTTTGACCCAGCGACAGTGAAGAAAAGACAATTTATTTCCAAGTCAAGATGGTGAGTGGCTTGGAAGGGAACTTGAAGGTGGAGGTGTTCCCATGTGTCTGCTGCTCTTGTCCTTCTCGCTCTATCACTTGCTATTTAAGCTGTTTGGCATGCAAGTAGTCCTGTGTTGTAGCTTCACCAGGTTGACACTTCATTTTCAGATATATCTGGAGCAGCTCCTGGTATTCCCTTCTGCACTCTCCCATGAACCAGGGTTGAACCTTGGCTTGATTATAATGGCTTAGAGAGGATATGCCAGACATGAAGTTGCAGATTGTGGTTGAATACAGTTCTTCTGCTGTTGATGGCAGTATGAATGTCTCATGGATGCCCAGTCTTGAGATGTTATCTGTTTTAAGTCTATTCCATATAACATAACAATAGTGACATACAAGATGACGGAGGGTATCCTCAATGTGAGGATGGAACTTCGTCTTTGCAAGGACTTTATACGGTGGTCACTCTTACCGACAATGTCATGGACATCTGCAGCCAACAGATTGGTGAGGATGAGGTGAAGTATATTTTTGCCTCTTACTGGTTACCTGAATAACGTGCACAGACTCAGTCTAACTCTACGCTGTCGTTTATGACTTGACAGTACAGTCAGTAGCACTGTTGTCACCGAGTCACACTTACTGGTGAATACTGAAGTTCCTCACCCAGAATGCATTCTGTGCTCTTGCCACTCTCGGGTCTTCCTCTTCAATGAAGAGGAGCACAGTGGAAAAGCTGAGGAAAAGTGACAGATGGCAAGGGAAAATACATCCTGTTTTTCTGAGGAACGTTCTTATGGGGCTATGTTTTGGTTTCTGTGTTCCTTTATCTTTCTTCAAATGTCGCAGAACAGGTGGATAAGGTGGTGAAGAAGGCATATAGGATGCTTTCCTTCATTGAGCAAGATGCTGAGTACAGAAGTAAGGATGTAATGTTGGAACTACACAAGATACTGTTAGGCCAAAGCTGGAGTTTTAGGTGCAGCTCTGGCCACAGGAAGACACTGTCGAGGTGATTTTCAAAAATGCTGCCTGTGTTTGAAAACTGCAACTATGAGGAGTGACTGGGTAGGTGAATTGTTTTCTCTGCGAAAGAAGAAGTCGAGGGGTGGTTTAATTGAGGTGTATAAAATAATGAGGGGCTTGGATAAGTGGACAAGAAAACCTGCTTCCCCAAGTGAAGAGTTCAATTAATGGGGCACAGATTAAGGTGGTTGGGAGAGAGTTTAGAGGGGACATGAGTTAAAGGTTTTCATGTGACCAATTGCATTGGACCTGAGTTGGGTGAAGTCATCAGTCACTGCCTGTCAATGTGTTGGTGCTGGAAAGGTAAGCAGCCCCTGTTTATTTCTAATTGCAAATGCAGCTGAACTTTATTTTTCACCTTTCTCTGTTGTTTAGTGAAAGTTGATGTTAAGAACTGATGCAAGCCTTCACAATATCTGATGCTCCTTCATTTAAACTTGACAAGTGCAGTGAGTGGTCAAACACACGATAGAGGCAGTATATGTTTGGTAAATATGAGGTTTTCCACTTTGGGAGCAAAAGCAGGAAGCTGGAATATAATTTGAATGGCTATAAATTGAGAGAGAGGAACGTGTGCAGCATTTTTGGAGCAGCAGCAGGAGGAGCTGTGAGAGCGAGGACTGGGGTGCTGCTGGGTAGGTAAGTTAATCCTTTCATAACTTATCTCATAAATATGCTGAGCGCACACTGAGGAGGATCAGAAAAGGGACTGCTGAGGAAGTGAGGTAATATATTTGAGCAGTTACTTTACCCAAAACACTACTTTGGTAGTGTCTCCCACCCATCCTCATCCTCTAACCAAAGCAAAAGGTTCTGTGCGCCGATTCTGTAAGGTTCCTAGTTTTTTTTAAAAAATACTCTCTTTGGGAATTCAGAACAGTGGGAATGGATGTTAGGAGGAATGCATGCTCCTCCTGTAGGATGTGGGAGGTAAGGGTCACCACTAGTGTTCCCACTAACTTCATCTCTGGGAAGTGCACCCGCGGGTCCACTGCAACTGTGTCATGGAGCTGGAGCTGGATCATTCGGGAGGTGGAGGGGGTAACAGAGAGGAGTTACAGGGAGGTAGTCTCACCTCAGCTCAGGAAAAAGGTAGATGGGTTACAGTCAGGGGACGGAAAGGGAAGAGGCAGACAGTGCAGGGAATGCCTGTGGCCATTCCCCTCAATAGTAAGTATACCATCTTGGATACTATTAGTGGGGGATAACCTACCAGGGGAAAGCTATGGTGGCTAGGTCTCTGGCGCGGAGCCTGGCTCTGTGGCTCAGAAGGAAGGAAGGGAGGAGAATAGAAAAGAGCTAGTGGTAGGAGACTCAATAGTTAGAGGAACGGACGGGAGATTCTGTGGTCGTGAACAAGACTCCAGGAAGATATGCTGCCTCCCAGGTGCCAGGGTCCGGGATGTCTCTGATCCAGTCTACAAGGTTCCGAAAGGGAAGGGTGAGCAGCCAGAAATCGTGGTGCACATTGGCAACAATGACATTGCTAGGAAAAGGGATGAGGGTCTAAAAGGTGATTTCAGGGAGTTAGGGTTGGAAGCTAAACAGCAGGATGAACAGAGTAGTAACTTCAGGATTACTACCGGTGCCACGTGCTAGTGAGGAGAGGAACAGGGAGAAAAAACATGTGGCTACAGGGCTGGTGCAGGAGGGAGGGCTTCAGGTACGTAGGTCATTGAGATACTTTCTGGGGAAGGTGGGACCTGTACATGAAGATGGGTTACATTTAGTCTGGAGGGCACTAATGTTCTGGGCAGGAGATTTGCTGGAGCACTTTGGGAGGATTTAAACTAGTTTGGCCGGGGGATGGGAACCAGAGCTACAGATTAGACGAGAGTTAAATGGGCAGAAATAGAATGCAGAGAGTCTGTCAGGAAGGATACACAGCAGATAGGGCAAAGGGATGGGTTAAAGTGGGTCTGTTTCAATGCAGAGAGTATCAGGAATAAGAGTGATGAACTTCGAGCATGGATTAGTACTTGGAACTATGATGTTGTGGCTATAACGGAGACATACGTTTCAGAGAGCAGGAATGGTTGCTGGATGTTCCAGGGTTTAGATCTCTTCAAAAGAATGGGAGGTGGGGAGGGGGGGGGGGGTTAAAAGAGGAGGGGGAATACTATTATTATTTAGAGAATGCACCATAGCTGCAAAAAAGGAGGTTGTTGAGGACAGTTTGTGTACTGAGTCAGTACAGGTGGGAGTCAGTAACAGGAAAGGAGCAGTCACTTTATTGGGTGTTTTCTATAGACCCCCCCCCCCCCCCCCCCCCCAATAGCAGCAGAGAGATTGAAGATCAGGTTGGACAGCAGATCTTGGAAGGGTGCAGATGTAAGAGTTGTTGTTACGGGTGACTTCAACTTCTCCAATATTGATTGGAACCTCCTTCGTGCAGATACTCTGGATGGAGCCAATTTTGTCAGATGTGTCCAGGAAAGATTCCTGACTCAAATGTGTGGATAGGCCGTCTAGGGGGTCAGCTATATTGGATTTGGTGCTAGGCAACGAGCCAGGCCAGGTGTCAGATCTCTCGGTGGTAGAGCATTTCGGTGACAGTGACCATAACCGCATCCCTTTTACCATAGCCATGGAGAGGGATAGCAACAGACAGTATAGGAAGGTAGGTGAAAGTGAGGACTGCAGGTGCTGGAGATTAGAGTTGAGAGTGTGATGCTGGAAAAGCACAGGCCAGGCAGCATCCGAGGAGCAGGAGAGTCAACATTTCAGGCAAAAGCCCTTCATCAGGAAAGATATGGGAGCATGGTAAGGTATTTAATTGTGGGAGGGGAAATTATACTGCTATTAGACAAGAGCTGTGGAGTATAAATTAGGAACAATTGTTCGACGTGAAATACACAACAGAAATGTGGAGGCTGTTTAAGGAGCACTTTTGTGTGTTGAATAACTTTTGTCCCACTGAGACAGGCAAGGAATGGTAAGGTGAAGGAGCCTTGGATGGCAAGAGCAGAGGAGCTTCTCATCAAGAGGAAGAAGGAAGCTTACTTAAGGTTGAGAAAGCAAGGATCTGGCACAGCTTTACAGGGTTACAGGGTAGCTAGGAAGGAACTCAAAAATGGACTTTGGAGAGTTAGGAGGGGGCACAAAAACGTCTTGGTGGGAAGTATTAGGGAAAACCCAAAGGTATTCTACACACACATGAGGAATAAGAGAATGATCAAAGAGAGGGTAGGGCCAATGAGGGATATTGGAGGGAACTTGTGCCTGGAGTCTGAAGAGGTAGGGGAGGTCCTAAATTAGTTTTTTGCTTCAGTATTCACTAGAGAGAGGGACCTTGTTAATGGTGAGAACACTGTGGACCAGGTTAATAGTCTTGAACAGATTGATATTAAGAAAGTGGCTGTGCTGGAAATTCGGGAAGGATCAAAATAGATATGTCCCCAGGACATAACCAGATATGTCCAAGGTTACTACAGGAAGCCTTGGCGATGATCTTTGCATCCTCACTCTCCACGGGGTCAGTACCGGATGATAGGAGGGAGGTGAATGTTGTTCCTCTGTTCCAGAAAGGGAATAGGGAAGTCCCTGGGAATTACAGACCAGTCAGTGTTACATCTGTGGTAAGCAAGGTGCTGGGAAGGATTCTGAGAGATAGGATTAATGACTATTTGGAAAAACATAGTTTGATTAAAGATAGTCAGCATAGAATAGAATCCCTACAATATGGAAACAGGCCCTTTGGCCCAACAAGTTCACACCAGCCCTTTAAAGAGTAACCCACCCAGACCCATTCCCCCTGACTAATGCACCTAACCTATACATCCCTGGATGCTTTGGGCAACTTAGCATAGCCAATTCACCTAACCCCCACAGGTTTGGACTGTGGGAGGACACCGGAGCACTGGAGCAAACCCACACAGACGCAGGAAGAATGTGCAAACTCCACACAGATAGTCGCCTGAGGCTGGAATCGAACCCAGGTCCCTGGCGCTGTGAGGCAGCTGTGCTAACCACTGAGCCACTGTGCAATATAATAGATAAGCGGACTAGAGGGAGGCCATATTGGATTTGGTGCTTGGCAACGAACCAGCATGGCTTTGTGAGGAGCAGGTCATGCCTCACAAGGCTTATTGAGTTCTTTCAGGATGTGACAAGTTGACGAAGGTCAAGCAGTGGATGTGGTGTATATGGATTTCAGTAAGGCACTTGATAAGGTTCCCCACATTGGGCTCATTCAGAAAGTTAGGAGGTATGGGATACAGGGAAATTTGGCTGTTGGATAGAGTACTGGCTGGCCGAAAGAAGACAGATTGTAGGAGGGATGGAAAGTATTCAGCATGGAGGTCAGTGACCAGTGGTGTCCTGCAGGGATCTGTTCTTGGGCCTCTGCTCTTTGTAGTTTTTATAAATGACTTGGATGAAGGAGAGGAAGGGTGGGTTAGTAAGTTTGCTGATGATACAAAGGTTACAACAAAACATTGACAGGATGCAGAGCTGGGCTGAGAGGTGGCAGATGGGAGTTCAACCTGGCTAAATGAAAAGTGATTCATTTTGGAAGGTCAAATGGGGTCCATGTACATAGATGTCTCAAAGTTGCCAGACACGTTATTAGGGTTGTTAAGAAGGTGTAACAGTGGGACTGAATTTAAGAGCCACGAGGTTTTGCTGCAGCTCTATAAAACCCTGGCTAGACCACACTTTGAATATTGTGTCCTGTCTGGGGGGGTTGCTTCTTTATCGGAAGGATGTAGATGCTTTAGAGAGGATGCAGAGGAGATTTACCAGGGTGCTGCCTGTACTGGATGGCATGTTTATGAAGAAAGATTGAGTGAGCTGGGGCTTTTCACACTGGGGAGAAGGAGGAAGAGAGGTGACTTGATAGAGGTGTACAAGGTAATGAGAGGCACAGATAGAGTAGATCGCCAGAGACCTTTCCCCAGGGCAGAAATGGCTGTCACAAAGGGTCATAATTTTAAGGTAACTGGAGGAAGGTTTAGGGAGATGTCAGGGGTTGGTTCTTTACACAGAGAGTGGTAGGTGCATGTTATGCACTGCCAGCGGTGGGAGTAGAGTCAGAGACATTAGGGACACTTCAGTGACTGCTGGACAAGCACATGGACAGCAGTAAATTGAAGGGTCTGTAGGTTATGTTGATCTTAGGTTAGGATAAATGCTAGGCACAACATTGTGGATCAAAGGGCCTGTACTGTGCTGTACTGCTCTATGTTCTAAGACTTGGATGTCCTCATACACTAGTCATTGAAGGAAAGCAAGCAGGTGAGGTCACACTTAGAATACTGTGTCGTTTGCTCTCCTTATCAGAGGAAGGATGTTCTTGCTCTCAAGGGAGTGCAGTGAAGGTTTACTAGGCTGGTTCTGGGGATGGCAGGATGAAGAGAGTCTGAACTGATGAGGATTACATTCACTTCAGTTTAGAAGAGTAAGGGAGATCTCATAGAAACCAAGAAAAATCTAACAAGACAAGTGAGGATGGATCCAGAACCAAGGGTCACAGTCTGAACATACATGGTAAGCCGTTCAGAACTGAAATGAGGAGAAATGTCTTCACCCGGAAAGTAGTGAGCCTGTGGATTTTGCTACCACAAGTCAGAGTTAAACCATTTGATTTCAAGGAGGAGTTGGATACAACACTTGAGGCGAAAAGTATACGCGGGAATAGCAGGAACAGGCTGAGTTGGATGGTCAGCCATGATCATAATGATTGGTGGAGCAGGCTCAAAGGGCTGAATGGCCGAATTCTATTTTCTCTATTTCCATGCTGCTTTACACTAGTATTGGTGCTATGTAAAGACCGGCTATCCTTCAGTCAGTGTCACAGGGTCATGTGGTGCATAGGGTGGCTATCCTCTCTGCCTTCCTTCATACAGCTGTAGCTGACATGAGAATTGCTGATACAGGTGACCAGGTTTCTGTATGTACCAAGCAAACAGCTTTTTTTTTTTGCAAACAAATTGTTTTCAACCATTGGCAGAAAAGAAACGCAATCACTAACTTAAAATTTCCTAGAATTGAAACTCTACCCTGTTTAAAAATTAAAACAAACTCAAGGAAAATAAAAATACAAACAGGCACAGAAAGAGACAAATATTACAGATTAGGAAGAGACAAAATATCAGTGAGGCAAGTTCTGAAACCAATCCAGATTACAGGCATCTGTTATGGGCCAGACCAGACTCCTCAATATTTAGTAAAAACATAGCCGAAACCCTAACGGTTTCTTGTCTTAAAGGTAAAGGTCAGGTGCTGTGTTCCAGATGCAATTTGATTGGTCAAGCTACTTGACATTAAGTAAAACATAATTTATTCAAAAACTACAGTTAAAATACAACAAAAGAAAGAAGAACATGGAATTAACAATTCTCTTAGAAAACTTAACAGCATAATAGATACAGTAAGTATTATTAATTAACACACCCTTGGCAAAACGACAAATTCAGAAAACAGATTACCTCACCTGTAATACTCTAATCCAGGAGCAAAGAACATCAAAAGACAACTCAGAGAGATAATGTGTGGCAGCCGGGAGAGATTCACTGCCTTCCCAATCCTGCTGAGACCCCAACAGCAACTGCGAAAAGCTAACTAAAACCCTGGATCTGTGAGAGCTTGACCACACCCATTCAGGCTGCTTCTATTGTTCCAGTTAAAAATCACACAACCACCTGATGAAGAAGCAGCACTTTAAAAGCTCGTGCTTCTAAATAAACTTGTTGGACTATAACCTAGTGTTGTGTGGTTTTTAACTTTGTCCACCTCAGTCCAACACCAGCAGAAGGCTTCACGGGTTGTTTATCTTCACATAGACTGCTTGACACCTGTCACCCAATGTCTCTTGAGGGAAAAAAAAGGACAAAACACACCTTTTAAAACTACAACATCATCACACATCAATGAGAGGATTTCCTTCAGCTCCTTTACAATTCCTGATGACGTTTTGAGGAAGACAAAAGGTTATGGACACAGGATTCACTTTGTGTCCACTAGTTGAGTATTTACCCTTTTATTGTCTCTGGAGGTTTCCTTTTTGATTTTTCCCTTCAAGAAGGCAATTTTTAGACAGACAGACTCTGCTTGGAATATTCTTTTACTCTTCCACTCACAAAAGAGTAAAAGAGATGTTTTCTCTTTCACAGGCTGGATGTTTTTGCCGTATTGTCCAAGCACAAATCTGCATTCACGCACTCAGGAATTAATCAACAAGTTGTTATTAAGCTGAAGACACATTTCTGGTCCTGATGAAAAAAACAATCAAAAGTTTGTCACTGGGCAAAACTGCCCACATAAGGAACAGAGGTGTCTGGCATCCTACTCCACTATTTGAATTTTAAAAATCTTATAGATACAACGCACAAGTTATTTTTTTAAATTGCAAAATTTTCTTTCATATCTAATTGCCTTAAAGCAGTAATCTTACACATTCCACAGTCAAGAAAAATAAAAGTGGTCTTCACAATATTTCATAAGGTAAGCAATGCAAATTTGCACAAGAATATTCGCAACAGCTTACAGAGAGAAAATGTTCAAGGATGGACACACTTGTCCCTGCTAAATTTGGGAATATACAACAGTGATTCATTTCCCTGTTCAGTGACAGTGTGGACATTCCAGTACAGTGGGCTTACATAACTGCAGTGACAGTGTGGACATTCCAGTACAGTGGGATTACATAACTGCATTGACAGTGGGTACATCCCAGTACAGTGGGATTATATAACTGCATTGACAGTGGGTACATCCCAGTACAGTGGGCGTATATAACTGTAGTGACAGGGGTACATCCCAGTACAGTGGGCGTATATAACTGCATTGACAGTGGGTACATCCCAGTACAGTGGGATTATATAACTGCAGTGACAGTGGGTACATCCCAGTACAGTGGGATTATATAACTGCAGTGACAGTGGGTACATCCCAGTACAGTGGGCGTATATAACTGCAGTGACAGTGGGTACATCCCAGTACAGTGGGCGTATGTAACTGCAGTGACAGTGGGTACATTCCAGTACAGTGGGCGTATATAACTGCAGTGACAGTGGGTACATTCCAGTACAGTGGGCGTATATAACTGCAGTGACAGTGGGTACATTCCAGTACAGTGGGTGTATATAACTGCAGTGACAGTGGGTACATCCCAGTACAGTGGGATTATATAACTGTAGTGACAGTGGGTACATCCCAGTACAGTGGGTGTATATAACTGTAGTGACAGTGGGTACATTCCAGTACAGTGGGTGTATATAACTGTAGTGACAGTGGGTACATTCCAGTACAGTGGGCGTACATAACTGCAGTGACAGTGGGTACATTCCAGTACAGTGGGCGTACATAACTGCAGTGACAGTGGGTACATCCCAGTACAGTGGGATTATATAACTGCAGTGACAGTGGGTATATTCCAGTACAGTGGGTGTATATAACTGCAGTGACAGTGGGTACATTCCAGTACAGTGGGCGTATATAACTGCAGTGACAGTGGGTACATTCCAGTACAGTGGGCATATATAACTGCAGTGACAGTGGGTACATCCCAGTACAGTGGGTGTATATAACTGCAGTGACATTGGGAACGTTTCAAGTCGTGGGTTCAAGTCCCACTTACTCTGGAGCAGTACTGTACTAAGTTTGCTCTAGGCTGCAGTGTAATTTCCCTCAGTCCATGCCTGCAAATGGCAGTTTTGAAAGAAACGCTGATTTCGAAAGGATCTTGGCATACAGTGGTAATGTCTCTACATCTGGGCTAAAAGGTCATGTTCCAAGTCCCTCCTATTACAAGGTGTGCCTAAACAGGACGATTAATAACATGAATTGATTTCTGTTTGGGAAGGGGGCTGATCTGGAAGAGAGTGGAATAGTTCGGGTTGGGGTTCGCTTATTGCATTTACACTGGGCTGTGAAGTTTGAACAAACAAATGTGAAAGACAGACCAGCTCCTACTTCATGCAGTAGAATGAGAATTACCTTTATTATCATATGTTACTCAAATGAGTATCGTGAAAAGTTTACAAGTTGTGACTTACGTGTAAAGGTACCCAGGTACCAATTCTTCAGCACAAATTATTAGGGGGAAAACATTAGAAAATTAAGGCAATGAAAAGTCCAACATTACGGATCATAGGAATAAATTTTAAAAATGATGAAATAAAAAATTCTTCTAACCCAGTCCACGTTGACACCTCACCTCTAGTCCATACCAAGCCTTGATTTCAGACCATGTTGGGCTTCACCTTGAGGCTCTCAAAGCTGGGAGAATGCTCTGGATTGCCCTTGAGTCTGGAAGTCCATGCTGAGGCCATGTTACGCCGAGAGACCAACACACCAGGCGGCTGGGCACCCAACATGCTGGGTCGAGAGGCTGCCACGCTGGGTCCGCAGCACATTAAAAACAATACACATACCTGCTCCCCTGCTGGGAGCTCTCCAGGTTCCTCCAAGTTCAGCTGTGAATTTCACTGTTTGGTCATTTTTCCTGGACACACTCTGATGTCCAGAGACACTTGAACTCAAACAGCAAAGGCAGTAACTGTGCAGATTCACTGCTGTGTCAGACAGCAGTGTTGGCTTCATTCTCGGACCGTGCGGTCTCTACCTGTGTCTGTCTTCCTCCTTTTACAAGTGCTGTTGTTTTGATCTTTTTTTCCCTCAAACTTCCAAAACAATGCAACAACTTATAAAACAGCAAGTGCTGCTCCTGAAATTTGAGGAATTCGTCTCCAACACCTAAAATAGCTTTTAAAAAAGGAGCAATTCCTACAGCCACAAATCTTTCCCATCCTCCATCTTAGATTACTCAGAATTGTCCTGTGCATTTATCACATTTACCTGTATCTTTGAGCAGGTCATTAGTTCCTTCAGCTTGTTGATTTCACCGATGACTGTAATTTCAGCTCCGGTATGAACGCGGCTTCCATATTCTGTGGAACAAAGAAACCATGCCTAAGATTGGACCCTCCACAGATACTGCAGACCTACTGAGTCCTGTCGTCATTTCTGGTTTTGTTTGTTTGAGGAATTACTTTTGTTATTCCTGTCTCTCAATGCTAAATGTGAGGTTATCCATTTTGGAGGTAAAAATAGCAGATCAGTGTATGATTTAAATGGTGAAAGATTGTAGCATGCTGTTGTGCAGAGCAACTGAGGAGTGCTTGTACATGAACCGCTAAAGGTTGATTTGCAGGTGCCACAGGTAATCAGGAAGACAAATGGAATACTGGCTTTCATTGCTAGAGGGATTGAATTTAAGAGCCAGGCGTACAAGGTGTTGGTGAGGCCACACCTGGAGTATTATGTGCAATTCTGATCTCCTTACTTGAGGAAGGATATATTGGCTTTGGAAGCGGTGCACAGAAGGTTCACCAGGTTGATTCCGGAGATGACGGGGTTACCCTATGAGGAGAGGTTGAGCTGCCTGGGACTGTACTCGCTAGACGTTAGAAGAATGAGAGGGTATCTTAGAGATATAAAATATAAAATTAAAAAAGGGATAGATAAGATCAAGGCAGGCAAGTATTTTCCACTGGTGGGTGAGACTAGGACTACAGGAAATAGCCTCAAGGTTAGAGGGAGTAGATTTAGGACAGAGATGAGGAGGAACTGCTTTTCCCAGAGAGTAGCGAATCCTTGGAATTCTCTGCCCAAGGAAGCGGTAGAGGCAGATTTATTAAATATATTTAAGGCAAAGTTGGGTGGGTTTTGCCACATAGCACAGTTAAGGGTTATGGGGATAATGCAGGTAGGAGGAGCTGAGAGGATGGATAGATCAGTCATGATCTTAATGAATGGTGGAGCAGGCTCGATGGGCCAAATGGCCTACTTCTGCTGCTATTACTATGAACTGATGAATTCTTCCTTCATAACCATTTCTAGTTCATTAAAATGGACAGATGTTGCGAATTTTGATTTTACTTTGGGACTAAATTCCCAAAGGGGATCTTGTGGTACAGTGGTAGAGTCTCTACCTTAGAGCCAAGAGACCTGGGTTCAAGCCCCACCTGCTCCAGTGGTGTGAAATAGCATCTCAGAACGTGTTGATTTGGAAAGAATCGGCCGAAAATACCAATTGGAAAGATCATGGATAATAGCAGGAGAAGGCGTTGATTGGGAAATCTTTAGCAATTTAATAAGTTTTGGCAGGGCAGTTCAGACCCATAGAGGGCATGACCTGTTCCATTCAGGAACTCTTCACCTCACGGGCTTGTTGCAGTGATACCAAAACCTGAGCAATGGTGCAATTGCTAGACTATTAATCCAGAGACCAAGATAACATTTTAGGGCTGCCTTCGGCTGATGGTAGACATTTCATTCAAGGTTTTTGTTGAATTTAGTGTCTAATGACGACCACAAAACTGTTGTCAACGGTTGGAAAAACCCATCTGGTACATTAATATCCTTTAGGAAAGGAATCTGTTCCTCACATCTGATCTGGCCTACATGAGACCCCAGACCAACATCAATATGATTGACTCTTATCTGCCCTCGATGGAATTAGGGATGGATAATAAATGTTGGCTTCGCCAGCAACACTTACATCCTGTGAATCAATAAATTAATCGGAAATAAACTTTCAGGTTAAAGGCCATTAAATGTGTCTAAATATCAGGGCTCACTCAGTTGGGGTGAGGATGGACCCTGTAACTGAGTCACATAGTCATAGAGATGTACAGCTCGGGAACAGACCCTTCAGCCCAACTCGTCCATGCCAACCAGATATCCTAAATTAATCTAGTCCCATTTGCCAGCACTTGCCCTATATCCTTCTCAACCCTTCCTATTCTTTTAAGTGTTGTAATTGCACCAGCCTCATTCCACATACAATGGCAGCTCATTCCATATACACACCACCCTCTGTGTGAAAAAGTTGCCCCTTAGGTCCCTCTTAAATCTTTCCCCTCTTACCCTAAATTTATGCCTTCTATTTCAGGACTCCCCCAACCCAGGGAAAAGATGTTGTCTATTTACCCTATCTATGGCTCTCGTGATTTTGTAAACCTCTATAAGGTCACCCCTCAGCCTCCGACGCTCCAGGGAAAACAGTCCCAACCCGTTCAGCCTCTCTCTACAGTCCATCCCACCAACCCTGGCAACGTCCTTGTAAATCTTTTCTGAACCCTTTCAAGTTTCACATCTTTCTGATAGGAAGGAGACCAGAATTGCACACAATATTCCAAAAGTGGTCTAACAAACTTCCCATACAGCTGCAACATGACCTCCCAACTCCTGTACTCAATACTCTGACCAATAAAGGAAAGCATACCAAATGCCTATCTACCTGCGACTCCACTTTCAAGGAGCTATGAACCTGCACTCCAAGGTCTCTTTGTTCAGTAACACTCCTTAGGACCTTAGCATTAAGTGTATAAGTCTTGCCCTGATTTGCTTTCCCAAAATGCAGCACCTCACATTTATTTAAATGAAACTCTATATGCCGTTCCTCAGCCCATTGGCCCATCTGATCAAGATCCTGTTGTAATCTGAGGTAACCTTCTTCGCTGTCCACTACACCTCCAATTTTGGTATCGTCTGCGAACTTACTAAGTATACCTCCTATGTTCACATCCAAATCATTTATGTAAATGACAAAAAGCAGTGGACCCAGCACCGATCCTTGTACACCTCTGGTCACAGGCCTCCGGTCTGAAAAACAACCCTCCACCACGACCCTCTGTCTTCTACCTTCGAGACAGTTCTGTGTCCAAATAGCTAGTTCTCCCTGTATTCCATGTTATCCAAACTTGCTAACCAATGAGGAACCTTGTCAAATACCTTACTAAAGTCCATATAGATCACTTCGACCGCTTTGCCCTCATCCATCCTCTTTGTTATTTCTTCAAAAAACTCAATACAGTTTGTGAGACATGATTTCCCACTTGCAGAGCCATGCTCACTATTCCTAATCAGTCCCTGCTTTTCCAAATACATGTAAATCCTGTCCCTCAGGATTGTCTCCAATCAGTGCCCACCACTGATGTCAGGCCCACTAGTCTATAGTTCCCTGGCTTTTCCTTACCGCCCTTCTTAAACAGTGACATTATGTTATCCCAACTTCCATTCTTCCAGCACCTCACCTGTGGCTATCGATGATACAAATATTAGCAAGAGGCCCAGCAATCACTTCTCTAGCTTCCCACAGCGATCAGATACTGGGGATTTATCCACCTTTATGCATTTTAAGATATCCAGCACTTCTTCCTCTGTAATATGGACATTTTTCAAGATGTCGCCATCTATTTCCCTCCATTCTATATCTTCCATGTCTTTCTCCACAGTAAACACTGATGCAAAACACTTGTTTAGTATCTCCCCTGATTTCATGAGGTTCCACACATAGGCTGTCTTGCTGGTCTTTGATGGGTCCCATTTTCCATCTTGCTACCCTTTTGTACTTAATGTATTTATAAAATCACTTTGGATTCTCCTTAACCCTAATTGCTAAAGATATCTCATGTCCCCTTTTTGCCTTCCTGATTTCCCTCTTAAGTATACTCCTTATTGCCTTTATACTCTTCCAAAGATTCACTCTATCTCGTGCTGTCTATACCTGACATATGATTCCTTCTTTATCTTGACCAAACCCTCAATTTCTCTAGTCATCTAGAACTCCCTGCACCTACTAGCCTTTCCTTTCACCCTTAAGGGAACATATTATCTCTGGACTCTTGTTATCTCAGTACTGAAGGCTTCCCATTTCCCAGCTATCCTTTCATCTGCGAACATCTGCCCCCAATCAACTTTTGAAAGTTCTTGCCTAATACTGCCAAATTGGCATTCCACCAATTTAGAACTTCAACTTTTAAATCCCATCTATCCTTTTCCATCACTATTTTGAAACAAATAGAGTTCTGGTCACTGGCCCCAAAGTGCTCCCCCACTGACACCTCAGTCACTTGCCCTGCCTTATTTCCCAAGAGTAGGTGATGTTTTTCACTTTCTCTAGTCAGTACATCTACATACTGAACCAGAGAATGTTCTTGTCCACACTTAACAAATTCCTCTCCATTTAAACTCTTAACACTATGGTCGTCCCAGTCTATGTTTGGAAAGTTATAAACCCTTGCCATAGCCACCCTATTATTCTTCCAGATAACCAAGATCTCCTTGCAAATTTGTTTCTCAATTTCCTGCTGACTATTGGGCAGTCTTTAGTACACTCCAATAAGATAATCATTCCTTTCTTATTTTTCAGTTCCTCCCAAATAACTTCCCCGGACGTATTCCCAGGAATATCCTCCCCAGGTGCAGCCTTTATTCTTATCCTTTATCAAAAACGGTCCCCCCCCACCCCCTGGCTCTCTTGCCCCCTTCCCCCCCCCTCTCCCCCTCACCCAAACCCCCACCCCCTTTCTGTCCTTTCTGTAGCATTTATATCCTGGAACATTAAGCTGCCAGTCCTGCCCATCCCTGAGCCATGTTTCTGTAATTGCTATGTAATTGCCAGTCCCATGTTCCTAACCATGCCCTGAGGTCATCTGCCTTCCCTGTTCGGCCTCTTGTTTTGAAATGAATGCAGTTTAATTTACCTCATTTGTTTACTTTACTTTGTTTTAATTTACTTTGTTCCTGCCTGCCCTGACTGTTTGACTCGCTCCTTTTCCCAACTGTACCAGTCTCTGACTGATCTCTTTCCTCACTATTTGTCTGAGTCCTACTCCCCCTTAAATCCTCCCAAGCAGCTCCAGCAAATCTTCCTGCCCGTGTATTAGTCCCCTTCCAATTCAGGTGCAATCCGTCCTTCTCGTACAGGTCACCTCTATGCCAGAAATGATTGCAATTCTCCAAAAATGTGAACCCTTCTCCCCTGCACCCGGTGTCTCAGCCACGCATTCATCTGCTCTATCCTCCTAGTCTTACCCTCACTAGATTGTAACACCAGGAGTAATTCAGATATTACTACCCTCGAGGACCTCCTTTTTAAATTCTTGTTTAACTTTCTGTATTCTCCCTTCAGAATCTCATCCTTTTCCTTTCCTATGTCGTTAGTTCCAATGTGAACAATGAGCTCCTGATGTTCTCTCTCTCTCTCCTCTGAGAAATCCTTAATTCTAGCACCAGGGAGGCAATACACTCTTCTGATTTCTCAAATTTGGCCGCAGAAATGTCTGTTCGTGCTTCTAACTAGAGAGTCCCCTATCACAATCGATCGCTTGGAACCTGACATGCCCCTCAGATCCCATAGTAAAAAAGAACATGGTCTGGAACTGTTGGCACACCATGGGAGAACTTCTGCAACATGATGTGTGGTCAAGAGGGATATGGGCCGGGTGCTGGCAGGAGGGACTAGGTTGGGTTGGGATATCTGGCCGGCATGGACGGTTTAGACCGAAAGGTCTGTTTCCATGCTGTACATCTCTATGACTCGATAACTCTGCAATCATTACAAACAATGGTGACCCTGAAGCCACAGGGTCATCCATTACACTATCTCCCCATTTCTCAAGGAATGGCAAAGCATATGTCCAAGGATAACTGCTCCTGTTGTTGTTGTAGCTACCTGTGACTAAAGTCGACAAAATGGCCCCCTGGGACTTTTTAGCTGATACAAGATGGCCGAAAGGCATTGGCAGCTACATATAGCTGACTTTCACAGGCAGAATTGTGATATCCATACAGAATTACTAGATAAGATAATGAAAGCTCCCTTCAGTGTCCTAAAAGTGTACAGATGAGAAGAAAAGATAGGGAATTTAATCGGATTTTTGCAGACAGTTCTAAATACATAAGCATTTTGAAAAAGAATATCCTTAGTAGGATTAGATTAGATTACTTACAGTGTGGAAACAGGCCATTCAGCCCAAAAAGTCCACACCGACCCTCGGAAGAGCAACCCACCCAAGACCCATTCCCCTACATTTACCCCTTCACATAACACTATGGGCAATTTAGCATGGCCAATTCACCTAACCTGCACATTTTTGGACTGTGGGAGGAAACCGGAGCACCCGGAAGAAACCCACGTAGACACGGGGGGAGAATGTGCAAACTCCACACAGAGAGTCGCCTGAGGTGGGAATTGAACCCGGGTCTCTGGTGCTGTGAGGCAGCAGTGCTAACCACTGTGCACCGTGCGGCAATAAGTAAAATTTCTGCTCTGTCAACTGAGGCAAAAACAGTAAATGGTCAGGTTGTAAGTTTGCTCACTGAGCTGGTAGATTTGTTCTCAGATGTTTTGTCACCATGCTAGGTAATACCATTAGTGAGCCTCCAATGAAGCACTGCTGTTATATCCCACTTGCTTTTTATGTGTCTTGGTCTGTTGTGGTGGGTGAAATCATTTTTGGCTCTTTTTCTGAGTGGATGGTAAATGGGGTCCAAATCGATATATTTGTTTTCAGTTTGAATGTATTATTAGTATCCTTACACACAGATGAAGACGGACACCAGTTCGACTGGGACAATACATCCATCCTGGGACAGGCTAAACAAAGACACACATGGGAATTCCTAGAGGCCTGGCATTCAAACCGACCAAGACACGTAAATAGGAAGTGGGCCAGAAAGCCAGCGCTTCACCGGAAGCTCACTGATGATGTTACCTAGCATGGTGACGAAACGTCTGAAAACGAACCTTCCAGCTCAGTGAGCAAACTTACAACCTGAGCCACAAACCTTCTCAAAAATCGCAAACAATAAATGGTGTAAACACAAGAAAAAGAGCAAAAGAGGCTGTAAAGCACGGAAAATAAATAATTGCAGCTTAAGTACAGATCAGTGCATCCAAAGATCAACGGAAAAATGGCAGTGACCATTTATAAGATAATAGCGACAGTGACATCATGACCTTGAGAATCCAAATAAGTTTCTTTTAATGACTTGTTAAGTTGTGCAAGTAATTGAATTTCACTCTCATCAATGGAATTCGAAAACATGCTGTCTTATTTACTAAAAAGATCTAGTTTGAAATAGAGACAGTAAGATTTATAAAGAATTAATCTTCTGGTTTAAAACCAATGTATAGCATGGAAATAGCAGGGGTCGTAAAATGCAGCAACTAGGAGACAGTGAGGACTGCAGATGCTGGAGGGTCAGAGTCAATATAGTGTGTCGTAGGAAAAGGCACAGCAGGTCAGGCAGCATCTGAGGAGCAGGAGAGTTGACATTTTGGGCAGAATTCTGCCTGAACAGTTGATTCTCCTGCTCCTCGGATGATGCCTGCCCTGCTGTGCCTTTTCCTACGACACACTGTATCAACTCACAAAATGAAGCTGCAAGGCAGAAAGACTGTATTTGTTGGTTCTCCCAGGTTCGAGTGAAAGAGAAGCCGACTCATCTTCCTCCAACCACAAGGGGTGAATACAGATTTCTCCAGCTTCCTCATATCCCCTCCCCCCCACCTTGTCTCAGTCCCAACCCTCAGACTCAGCACCACCTTCTTGACCTGCAATCTTCTTCCTGACCTCTTCGCCCCCACCCCCACCCCACTCCGGCCTATCACCCTCACCTTGACCTCCTTCCACCTATCTCATTCCTAACGCCCCTCCCCGAAGTCCCTCCTCTCTACCTTTTATCTTAGCCTGCTGGACACACTTTCCTCATTCCTGAAAAAGGGCTCATGCCCGAAACGTCGATTCTCCTGCTCCTTGGATGCTGCCTGACCTGCTGCGCTTTTCCAGCAACACATTTTTAAGCTCTGATCTCCAGCATCTGCAGTCCTCACTTTCTCCCAGTTTGTTAGCCTTGTTAAAGAACTACAACATTAGGCGTAACTATGTAACTTTATATTAGAACTGAGATTATAAATTTTATAACAGTCTGTAGAATTTAGCAGGCTTTTGTATCATTTGTAATAAGGTTAGTTGAGATTTTGGAAGAGTTCTTAGTGGTAAGAAAGTATCCAGTTTTTTTTGGCAATTAACATGATGCAGCTGACGAATGTCTGGAAATTTGTATAAGTGTAAGATCCCAAAGATAGATGATGGCGGTACCTGGTGAGTATTAGGAGGACCTAGGGCTGTCCATAGATTTGTCCATCATTGATTGTGCATTTACAGGATTGGATGTATAGATTTGGGGATGTGGCTAAAAATGACATTAATGTTGCATGTAATTATTGTAATGCACAATGTATAGAAATGCTGTACTTTGTTCAAGGAACAAGAGCGTCCTATAGGGGTCCTCTGCCACACAGCAAAGTAAAGAGCTTTGAATAAAGGTCGATTTGATCTCCTCAACGTGGGACACAGCACTCCCCTTTGATATCTCCCTCCAATTGATATCTCCCACCAACATTGCAACTGTCGGATATTATTGGACTGAGTCAAAAGTAACAGCAATGTAGTAGAGAAAAGAAGATTTCAGGGCTGTCTCTCTCGGTGGTTAAGACATTATTTCACATGCAACTTCATAATTACATTATCCAGTATTAATATAATTCCACTCATATACTTAATAAAATAACAAACACAGATTATCTGATATTTAACATAATTCTCAATCTTTTGTTACCTGTAACACTTTTTCTTGATTTTAATCCACCAGCTGATGACTGACCAGATCTAAGCGAGGAAGCATCAATCTAAATGGGATTAGATCATTCATGAGAAATATTTATAGTATGTTATATTTATTATTTCAGAGAACAGGCTTGGGTGAACTTGCTGCTCTGCCACCATCTAATCTGTACTTCAACTACATTGTTCCAACTGTCTTCAATTGTCCTAGATACCCACACACAAGATTCTATATTGTCAATGTTCGCATTGTAATTGCCCACAGCACCCTTTGCCTTCAGGGAAGTAGGTACAGGAGGCCATTCAGCCCCTTGAGATGGATCTACCATAGAGTCATACAGCATGGAAACAGACCCTTCAGTCCAACTAGTCCATGCTGACCATGGTCCCAAATTAAACTAGTCCCATGTGCCTATGTTTGGTCCACATCCCTGCAAACCTTTCCAATTCATGAACTTATTCAAATGTCTTTTAAATTTTGTAACTGTACCTGCATCCACCACTTTCTCTGGTAGTTCATTCTACACATGAACCACTTTCTGTGTAAAAAGGTTACCCCTTATGTCATTTTAAAATCTCTCTCCTCTCACTTTAAAAATATACCCCCTAGTGTTGAAAACTCATCCATCCGAGGGAAAAGACCTTTGTCAATAACCTTATCTATGTCCCTCATAATATTATAAACCTCAATATAGTCACCCCTCAACTTCCGACACTCCAGTGAAAACAGTCCCAGCCTTTCCAGGCTATTTTTATATCTCAAACTCTGCATTCCCGGCAACACCTTGGTAAATCTTTTCTGAACCCTCTCCTGTTTAATCATATCCTTCCTATAACAGGGAGTCCAGAACTGCACGCAGTACTCCAGAAAAGGCCTCACCAATGTACTGTACAACCCTCAACATGACATTCCAACTTCTATACTCAAAGGTCTGAGCAATAAAGGCAAGCGTACTAACCACCTTCTTAACCATGCTGCCTACCCATGACACAAATTTCAAAGAATTATGTACCTGAACCCCTTGGCCTCTCTGTTCTACAACACTATCCACGGTCCTATCATTAATTCAAAAAATCACATGACACAGTTATAGTTCAACAGGTTTATCTGAAACTGCAAGATTTCAGACCACTGCTCCTTCCTCAGGCAGCTGGTGAGAGAGAATACATTGGACACAGAACTTATCAGTAAAAGACCAAAGGCAAATGTATTAAACAAACCTAGATTGTTATTAAGTCTTTGATCAGTAATAATGGAGATGCAGGTTTTGATTCATTAATATGTAAATCCCAGAATTTCTTTCAAGTCAAAGCCCCGAGACAAGTTAAGGTTTATCAGTAGAAAGGTGACATCTCAGATCAGGCAATGCATTTTAGGTGTGAGGCCTTGTTTCAAGTCGGTTTGTGTCTCAACCTGGAGTCAGACTGGTTTTATTTCCAAAGTAGGAATTTATAAAATGCCACATTTATACAGACACTTACAGACTGTCTACAGATCATGTCCTTTTTGAACAAAATAGAATGTATCTGCAAATGTAAATTCACCCCATAGACTTAAGTGTGCATGCACATGCATGTGTGTGTGTGTGTGTGTGTGCACGCTTGAGGGAGTGTGTGTGAGTGTGAGGGAATATGTGTGAGTGTGCGTGTGTGCATGCGTGTGAGTGTGTGTGCTTGAGAACGAGTGTGAGGGAGTATTCACCTCTGAAAGTGTGTATGAGAGTGTGAGTGGATGTGCATGTCTGAGAGAATGTGTTTATGAGAGAGGGTCTGTGTGAGTGTGTGTGTATATGTGTCCTTGTGTGAGAGTATGTATAACGTGGTAGGGTCACCTGTAGTGTGACATGAACCCAAGGTCCCAGTTGAGGCCAATCATATGGGTACTGAAGTTGGCTATCAGCCTCTGTTCGGCCACTCCACATTGTTGCATATCCTGAAGTCCACCTTGGAGGATGGTCACCCAAAGATCCGAGGCTGAATGTCCCTGATTGCTGAAGTGTTCCCCGACTGGGAGGGAACACATCTGGCAACTGTTGCGCCGTGTTCATTCACCCCATGGTTGTAGCGCCTACATGGTTTCACCAATATGCCATGTCTTGGAGTATCCTTGCCTGCAGCGTATGAGATGGATAACATTGGCCGAGTCAGATGAGTATCTGCTGTGCATGTGGTGGGTGGTGTCCCCACATGTAACAGTAATATCCATGTCTAGGCTTTGACATGTCTTGCAGAGGTTGCCATGACAGGGTGGTATGATGTTGTGGTTGGTGTTATATTGAAGGCTGGGTAATTTGCTGTGAACGATTGTTTGTTTAAGGTTTGGCGGTTGTTTGTAAACAAGAAGTGAGGGCATAGGAAAAATCTTGGCAAGATGCTCATCATCATCGACATATGCATTACAGGCTGTGGAGAACACGGTCTCTCTCTCCCTCACACATACATATAAGTCCATGGGGTGAATTTGCATTTGCAGATTTGTATTTGCAGATACATTTTATTTTGTTCAAAAAGCACACAATCTGTAGGCAGTCCATGTGACATTTTATAAATTCCATTTTGAAAACAGAACAAGTCTGACTCGAGGTTTGGATACAGAAAGGTTCTAACCTCACACCATTAATGGATTATCTGAACTGAGGTGTCACTTTTTTTAATATACTAATAAAACCTTAAATTATCTCGGGGCTGCGACTTGAAAGAAGTTCAGGGATTTCCATATTAATCAATTGACACCTGCATCCCCATTCTAAGTGATTTAAGACTTAACAGTAATCTAGGTTTGTTCAATATATCGCATCAGTTGTATGACACGATGATCTTTTGCTATAAATTCTGTGCCTTATGATCCAGCCCCACTAGTTAACTGATGAAGGAGCGGCGCTCTGAAAGCTAGTCCTTTCAAATACACCTATTGGACTATAACCTGGTGTCGTGTGATTTTTAGCTTTGTCTACCCCAGTCCAACAGTGGCACCTCCATATCATGTCCAAAAATGGCTCTTGTATGGCAGTGGTAGTGTCCTTAACTTTGAACCAGGAGACCTGGGGTTCAACTCTCACCTGTGCCTGTGAGGTATGCAGTAACATCTCCGAACAAATTGGTTAAAAAACATTCTTAAAAAAAGACACAGTCCAAGACACAGCAGCAGAAGCAAACGAGTGCTATCCTTACACGTTTCAGTGCATATTTCTCCAAGTTCAGTAGCTTCCTCCGATTGGCGAGTAAGGTTTCTCGCTCTTTCTTTTCCGTACTGTATGACTTCTCCAGAACATCCAATTCGATCTACATACAGCAGAAATAAAAAGTAAACAACTGTAGCTTAACACGGCGGCTGAAGGTTTTTGGGATCGTCTGTTATTAGGAAAATTATTTGGTCTATTATAAAGGATGTAATCGCAGAGCATTGGTGAAGTACAGTCAGCATGGTTTCATGAAGGGCAAATAATGCCTGACAAATTTACTGGACTTCTTTGAAACGAACAGGACAGATAAAGGGGAAGGAGTGGATATAATACATTTGATTTTCGGAAGTCATTTGATAAAGTACCACAGATTATTCCAATTGTTCCACAGAAAGGGCACAGCAGACATGTGGAGACTGTTTAAGGAACAGTTGCTGTGAGTGCTGCATGCATTTATTCCTCTGAGACAGGTAAGAAGGGGTAAGATTAAGGAACCTTGGATGATGAGAACAGAGGAGCTTCTCATCAAAAGGAAGAAGGCAGATTACGTAAGGTGGAGGAAGCAAGGATCTAGCACAGCTTTAGAGGATTACAGGCTTACCTGAAAGGGGCTCAGAAATGGACTGAGGAGAGCCAGGAGGGGGCACTGAAAAGGCTTGGCGGGAAGGATTAGGGAGAACCCAAAGGCATTTAATTCATACGTGAGGAATAAAAGAATGATCAGGGAGAAGGTAGGGCTGATCAGGAATAGCTGAGGGAACTTGTGCATGGAGTCTGAGCAGATAGGGGAAGCCCTAAATGAGTTTTTTGCTTTGGTTTTCACTAAGGAAAGGGACCTTGTTGTGAATGAAAACTTTGAGGAGCTGGGATACAGTCTTGAACAGGTCAAGATTGATGAAGTTAATGGGATAGAAATTTTGGCAAACATTAAGATTGGTAAGTCCCCAGATTTATCCGAGGTTGCTCTGGGAAGCAAGAAAGGAGGTTGCTAAGCTGCTGGTGAAGATCTTTGCTTCCTCACTCTCCACGGGAGTCTTAGCAGAGGATTGGAGGGAGGCAAATGTTGTTCCTCTTTTCAACAAGGGTAATAGAGAAATTCTGTGCTGTATTTTTCTATGTTCTACAGATTGGGCTACTTAATACGGTAAGAGTCCATTCTGTTGGAAGCAGTACATTAGCATGTATAGAGTACTGACAGAGTACTAATAGAAGACAGAGACTTGGGATAAGGGAAGCATTTTGAGGATGGCGATCTTGTGGAGAGCACCACCAAGCTCAGTGCTACGGCCACAGTTATTTACAATATTTATTGATGATCTGAATGAGGAATGTACTGTGGCCAGGTTTGTGATCACACAAACGTAGGTCGGAAAGCAAGTGGTGAGGGTGATATGAAGAGTCTGCAGAGGGATGCAGTCAGATTAACCACGTGGACAAAGATTTGGCAGATAGAATATAATGTGTGGTTATACATTTTTACAGGAAAAACAGAGGAGTGGAATACTAATTAAAAGGACAAAGACTGCTGAAAGCTGCATAACAGAGGGATTTGGGAGTCCCCATGCATGAATCACAAAAAAACTGGCATCCAAGTTCAGTGGCTGGTAGGGAAGGAATGTTGGCCTTCAAGTTTCAAAGGGAATGAAATATAAAAGTTGGGAAGTTCTGCTAAAGCTATAAAAGGCACTAGTCAGATCAGAACTAGAATACTGTGAACCGTCTTGGTCCTCTTATCAAAGGAAAGATATACCTGCATTGGACGCAATCCAGAGAAGGTTCACTAGATTACTTACAGTGTGGAAACAGGCCCTTCGGCCCAACAAGTCCACACCGACTCACCGAAACACAACCCACCCAGACTAATTCCCCTACATTTACCCCTTACCTAACACTACGGGCAATTTAGCACAGCCAATTCACCTAACCTGCACATCTTTGGACTGTGGGAGGAAACCGGAACACCCGGAGAAAACCCACTCAGACACAGGGAGAATGTGCAAGCTCCACACAGTCAGTCGCCTGAGGCGGGAATTGAACCCGGGTCTCTGGCGCTGTGAGGCAGCAGTACTAACCACTGTGCCACCGTGCAGCCCACTAGGTGGATACCAGGTATGGAGGCCTTATAAGGAGAGGTTGAGTAGGTTGGGGCTGTAAATTTTGGAATTTCGAAGAATGAGAAGCAATGTTATTGAAACATACAAGATTCTTAGGGGACTTGATAGATTGTTTCTCCTTGTGGGCTTCACCCAAGGGTATTGTCTCAGAATAAGGGGTCGCCAAAGAGGAATTTTGTCTCTCAGACAGAAGTGAATCTATGAAATTCTTTTGTGTTCAGGGCTGTCAAGGGTGAGTTGTTAAGTATGTTCAGGGTTAAGATTGATGCATTTTTAATCAATAAAGGAATCAAAAGTTATAGGGAAAAGGCAAGGAAGTGATGTTGAGGATTATCGGATCTCATTAAATAGTTGAGTAGCTTTTTGTACAGAGATTAGCTTTTATTTGTCATTTCTACCATAAACAACTGATACAGTAAAAACGAGACAGAGTTCCTCCAGGACCAAGGTGCTACATGGACAGCACAAACTACACAATCATTCACAGGGCGACATAAAGTGCAAAACACGCAAGTTACAGTGTAATAAGAGAAAGATAATTAATAGACATTGTTCGAGCAGCAATTCAAAGTCGTGCAAAGAATTTCATATGGGAAAAGAGTCTGATCATATAGTGTTAAGGAGCCTGGAGGCTTGAAGGAAGAAACTATTACAGTCTGGCCATGAGAGACCAAATGCTCCGGTATCTTCGGGTCTTCCAAAATTCTCTGAGCTTTTCAGATGCAGTGTGTGTTGAAAATGCCTGTAATGGTGGGCAGAGAGACCCCAATGATCTTCTCAGCTTGGCCTCACTATCCATTGTAGGGTCTTACAATCCAAGACAGTGGAATTCCCAAACTATGCTGTGATGCAGCAGCTGAGGGTACTCTCAATTAACCCTCTATAGAATGTGGTGAGGATGGAGGGGGGTGGTGTGGGAGGTGGACTACACAGAAAGGAGAGGCGCTGCTGGACATTCTCGGCTATGGAGCTGGTGTTCAGGGTCCAGGTGAGATTGCCTGCCAGGTGAATGCTCAGAAATTTGGTTCTCTTCACGATCTCCACGGGGGAGTGATTGCCCCAAGCCCTCCGAAAGTCAACAACCATCTCTTTCGTCTTGTCCACGTTCAAAGACAGGTTGTTGGCTCTGCACCAGTCCTATAGCCACTGTACCTCCTCTCTGTATGCTGACTCGTCGTTCCTGCTGATGAGATCCACTACAGTCGTGTCTTCGGCAAACTTGATGATGTGATTCAAGCTGTGCGTTGTGTGTCATCAGGGTGAACAGCAGTGCAGCAGACTTGTGGGCTCAGCAGCCCACTTCTGCTCTTACGTCTTCTGGTTTTGTAGGTTCTATTGCAATTGCAAGATAGTAATTTTGGAAATTGAGGCTGATGGTATGAATGGCTGGATGTAAAAGGGGCATATCAAGGCTTTAGCCCAGAAATCTTAGCTGGAATCCCATTTCATTTCCACTTATGCAATTGTTTGGACATCGCCACATGAGCCACATATCAAAGTCTTCTGGAGAAGCAGGAGGATTACAAGTACACAGACTTACTTGTGATGCAGAGGGCAGATATTGTTTAAAGCTCAGCATTATGAAAGAGTCCATTCTTGGGAAAAGGAAAAGTGCAAAAAGTCTAAATGTCTGAATTGTTAACAGAGAAACAGAAGAGTGACTTCGGCCACAAAGTTGGAGTGCTGGCACAAGAAGAAAATGAAATTCAAAACTCTTACAGAAAACATATAAAAGCAAAGAGACAAAGCAAAATTGGCAGAAGACATTGACGAGACCTGAATATTGTGCACAATCCTGAGCATCAGGTTCAATAGAACACCGTTATCTAACTGTGCCACAGCTGCACTTAAGAGTGTTTGACGGGGACAATGAAGAGAAAGTTTTACTGTGTTTAATCCAGTGCTGTGCCAGTCCTGGCTGAGTTTGATGGGGACAGTGTAAAGGACCTTCACCCTGTATCTAACCCCATGCTGTCCCTGTATTGGCCGGGTTTGATGGGGACAGTGTAGAGGGAGCTTTATTCTGTATCTAACCCCATGCTGTCCCTGTATTGGCTGGGTTTGATGGGGACAGTGTAGAGGGAGCTTTATTCTGTATCTAACCCCATGCTGTACCTGTATTGGCTGGGTTTGATGGGGACAGTGTAGAGGGAGCTTTATTCTGTATCTAACCCCATGCTGTACCTGTCCTGGGAGTGTTTGATGGGACAGTGCAGAGAAAGCTTCACTCTGGGGAGGAAGACAGTGGTGTAGTAACAACATCACTGTATTAGTAATCCAGAGGACCAGATTAACGCTCTGGGAGTGTATGCTCAAGCCCCAACACAGTATGTGGAATTTGAATTTAATTAATTAATCTGGAAGAGAAAGCAAGGCTCATGGCAGTTGAGCATCAGAATTATCATCAGTTGTTGTAAAACCTTATCTAGTTCACTGTTTTTGTTTAAGGAAGCAACTCTGCAATCCTTACCTTTTAGAGTCTACACATGACTCCAGCTCCACAGTTCTGTGGTTTACCTTTAAATACAAGGCACTTGGTTCAAGAGCAATTAGGAATGAGCAACAATTAGCAACTTTGCCAGTAATGCCAAAGTCCACTGAAAGAATATCAGTAGCATGCCTGTCGTGTCGTAGGATTTCTGGTCCTTACCCACATGTTCTTTCGGGCTTCTGCAGCTTCTCGAGACACCTGGGCTAATGCAGTGAGCTCAGCTTTGTGTGCATCCACAATCGCACTGAAGCTGTCCACTCTCTGAGGTATATACGCTGCATCCTGAAACCATATAACAGCAATAACACAAAATCCGGAGTCATAAATAACCACTCAATTCATCATGTCGTCTGAGATAACAAATCACAGCAGAGGAAAGGAACAAAGTCATCAGCAGGACGAAAACAGAATCTATGTAATAAAGGGTCAATGACACTAAGGGTGTAGGCGACAGTGTGTGTGCAGGGTCAGGCTCACAAAGAAGTTGTTGAGTCTCAGTTGTGAATTGGGGGTGGGGGAAGATTCATTCAGATGTTGGATGTGCATGGGGAGATGGGGTGGAGAGGTCACCTGTCAGGTTGGGTAGCAGTCAGATCTGGGAGAGGCAAGAGGGGCTGGCTGTCCCTGAGGGCATGTTGGGAGTGGGGGGAATCAACTTTAAAGCTAGTCAGTAGATACAACAGGTCTTAATTTCTTCAAATTTCCCAGACTAATCATTAACGTCAGGGAGCAGAAAGTGAGGACTGCAGATGCTGGAGATTAGAGTCAAAGAGTGTGATGCTGGAAAAGCACGGCAGATCAGGCAGCATCCGAGGAGGAGGAGAGTTGACATTTCGAACATCAGGAAAACCTGGAGTAATAAGTAGCCACGCAATGCATTATTTCTCCTTAGATAACAAGCAGAGAAAAGGAACAAAATCATCAGCAGGATGAAAACAGAATCCACATAGTAAAGGGACAATGATGACGGGCTTATGCTTGAAACGTTGACTCTCCTGCTCCTCGGATACTGCCTGACCGGCTGTGCTTTTCCAGCACCACACTCTCAACTCTGATCTCCAGCATCTACAGTCCTCACTATCTCCCAGTTGATTATAACCTTATTGCGAAGCCTCTTCCAAGGATGCCTACCTTGAAGAAGTTCTCCTCCCCCCTAACCGTTGAGATCAGTCAGTCTGAAGGGTCTGACTTGAACACACAGTTATGGATGTTTTCAGAGGTGTCAGAAATAATTGCCCATCAGAAATTCAACTTCATATGCAATTCTATTCGCTCCACACGATATCAAGAAATGGTTGGAGACACTGGATACTGTCAAGGCTACGGGCCCTGACAACATTCCAGAAATAGTACTGAATATTTGTGCTCCAGAACTTGCCATGACTCAAGCCAAGCTGTTCCAGTCCAGCTACAATAGTGGCATCTATGTGGGAGATTCCAACAATGCGAAAGATTCCCCATGTATGCCCTATGGACAAAAAGCAGGACAGATTCAACCCAGCAATTATGCCCCATCATTCTACACTTGAACATCAGCGAACTGATGGCATGTGTCAACAATAGCACAATCAAATGGTAATAACCTGCTCACTGATGGACAGTTTGGCTGCTCAGCTCCTGACCTCATTACGACCTCGGTTCAAACATAAATAAAAGAACTGAATATTCTGGAAGTGAGGTGAGCCTGACTGCCCTTAACAACAATGCCACCTTTGATGGAGTGTGACACTAAAGAACCCTAGCAAAACTGGAGCCAAAGGAATTTGAGAAAATCCTTTCAACTGTTTGAATCATACCTGGCACAAAAGAAGATGGTTGTTGTGGAGGACAATCAACTTAGTCCTAGGATAATCTCTGCAGGTTTTCCTCAGGCTAACGTCCCAGGTCCAACCATCTTCAGCTTCTGCAGTGATATTTCCTCCATCATAAGGTTAAAAGTCAGGATGTTTGCCATTGATTGCTCAATGTTCAGCTCCATTCAGGAGGCCTAATGTTGAAATATTCCATTTCCAAATTCAGCAAGACTGGGACAACATCCAAATTTGATGATTAGTTGCAAGTAACATTCTCACCATGCAAGTGTCAGACAATGACCATCCACCATAACAAACATGAGAGAATCCATTTATTATTCTTTGGTGTTCACTTGGCATTACCATTACTGAATCCCCCACTAACAACATTCTGGGGGTTACAAATGAGTAGAAACCATATTTATAACCATATGGATTCTAGCTACAAAAGCAGGTCAGAGGTTGATAGATCTGTGGCAGATCCCTGAAGAAGGGCTCATGCCTGAAACGTCAATTCTCCTGTTCCTGGGATGCTGCCTGACCTGCTGCGCTTTTCCAGCAACACATTTTCAACTCTGATCTCCAGCATCTGCAGTCCTCACTTTCTTCTTAAATAATGAAAGATCAAACCCAATCAGCACCATACCATAGTGATATACAGTGACAGACCTGCCCACCAGTACTGTACGCTACTGTACGTTATGCAGTGACAGACCTGCCTTTTCAGTCCTATGCCCCAGTGTTATACAATGACAGACCTGTCCCCACCAGCACCATGCCCAGTGTTTTATGATAGACAAGCAGGAGGCTGGAAGAACATAGCAAGCCAGGTGCCATCAGGAGATGGAGAAGTCAACATTTTGGGTATAACCCTTCTTTGGAAATGGAGATGGGGATATGGGGAGTTGCAGATAAAGGGAGGGGGAGGAGGGTTTTGGGTGGGGAGAGGAGTAGAATGGTGAGGTGGTGATAGGTGAATACAAGTGGTGGTGACAACCTGGTTGGTCGATGGGGGGGTGAATCTGGTTGGTAGCTGGAAGGAAGGGTTGGTAGATGGAATGGAAAGGAGGTGGGGCTGGGAAAAGAGTCAGGGAATGGTTGGGAAGGTTATACAGTGTTGTACAGTGACAGACTGATTGCCACTAGTACAGAACCCTATTTTACATTGGTCAAGTTTGGAGGGACAAAATATTTAACTGCTCTTGTTTCTTTTCTTCATGTTGAGTGGACCTGGGATGAAAGTTGCAACAACAATATGTTAGTATTTAGCAAAGAGATGGAGGTGTCGAACTGGCTGCAGCTGACACAGGCTACACTGACCATTGGAAATGGGTTGAAATCCCGGGCTGCACTGTGGTTTACTCACCCGCTGCAAGCACTCCAGGATGTTTTGATACATTTGATAAATCTGTTTTGCAACCTGCACTTTAGTATCCATCTTCTCTATCTTATTCTCAATCTGACGAATAATCTATAAACAAACAAACAGATCTTAGTGTTTCTTCTACAAAGTGCATGTAAAAAGAAACAACTAGAGATAGTGAGGAAAAGAAAGGTGGTTTGGAACGCTGAGAGGATTAAAAAATTTGAGTAGTTATCTGGTTGGTATTCTGGCAATCAGGATTCAGAATAGTTTTTGTTGAGTAAAGGCTTCAGGGATTATAGAACCTAGTCAGGTGGAGTAACAATACAGATTAACCTGATCTCTGCCAATAGCAGAGGTAAAAACAATGACTGCAGATGCTGGAAACCAGATTCTGGATTAGTGGTGCTGGAAGAGCACAGCAGTTCAGGCAGCATCCAAGGAGCTTCGAAATCGACGTTTCGGGCAAAAGCCCTTCATCAGGAATAAAGGCAGTGAGCCTGAAGCGTGGAGAGATAAGCTAGAGGAGGGTGGGGGTGGGGAGAGAGTAGCATACAGGGCTAGAGAGCTAAATTAAATATTTTGATGCTAATAATCAGATGTTTGATAGTTTTCTCAGTATCTGAACTTGAACATGCAAAGGACAGGATGTCAGCCATTTGTTCAGGTAGCATGGACAGGAGACACTGACAGTGGGCAGTCAGGACGGTTGGATTTCGGGGTTGCACCTCATGTACTTTGTTGTGAGACAAACATATAGAGATATTGAATGTTTAAGCACAAATTTTTTTCAAACAAAGAAAGGATTATACAAGTCCAAAAATGACTGATAGTATAAATTTAGTAGGCGAAAGTGGAGACTGCAGATGCTGGAGATTAGGGTCGAGATTAGAGTGGTGCTGGAAAAGCACAGCAGGTCAGGCAGCATCTGAAAAGCAGGAGAATTGACATTTCGGGCAGGAGCCCTTCATCAGAAATAAATTGAGTGACTGAGAAATCCCTTTGAGGATTACATACAGTGTCAAGGAATCTTTACACAGCAACACCTGAAAGGGAGAGATGCCATTCAAAAACTAGACAGTGATCTCCTGTGACTACAGGCATTATTAGGGGTTAATAGGTCATAGTAAGAGTAATGTAAGCAGTTCTGGATTCCCATACTATAAAAGTAATGTGACTGAATTGGAGACAGGGCAGGTGAGATTTACCAGAATGTTGCCTCGGCTGGAGAGTTTTGGTTATGAAGAGAAATTTGATCTATTGGAGTTGCTTTCCTTGGAGCAAAGGAGACTGAGAGGGGGACATGATTGAGATATTTAAATTATGAGGGGCTTAATCAGGAAGAAACCTTGGTGGAGGGAGCAATGACTAGGGGGCATAGATTTAAGGTAGGGGCAGTCAGTTTACTGAACATGTCAAGAAAATACTTAATCACCCAGAAGGTGATGATAATCTGGAACTCATTGCCTGTAAGGGTGGTGGAGTCAGAGACCCTACTAACATTTTTGTCTTTAGCATATGTGTTTGCAATGCCAAAGCATACAAAATTATGGGTCAAGTGCTAGAAAATGGGATTACAATAGTTAGGTAGTTGATTTTGATTGGCACATATTTAATTAACCAAGGGATCTTTTTTCTGTGCTGTCGACCTCTGTGACTATGAATGTCTCTCTCTCTCTCTCTCAACAAAAAGTAATCTTCTATGGTTTGTCTCCCAAACTGTAGACATGAGAAAGGTAGTTCTGGGCAAAAGGTATCTTTATGTTTTCCTCTTCCAAGAATATGCAAGAAATGTGATTTAATACCAATTGCAATCCCTGGTTTTAGTGTGTTTTGGCAGTGGTTCCCAACTTTTATAGTGTCAAGGTACACTTAAATGAGACAAACAATTTTATGGCTCAACCACTTTGATTGATTCTAAACAGAACACTGACTGCATTTATTATGGTTACAGTATTTCTAAAGACATTTGGAATATAATACACAAATAAGCAAACGTAGGATCAGAAGCATTAATATTTCAAATCCACCACAAGGTGGTAATCCTCGGACAGGCTTGAGAGTTCCATTGATCCTGAGAATGATGCTGTCTGGTGTTCTCAACTCCTGGAAGTGCCACCTATGACAGTAAGATCAGAGCAGAGGAACCAGACAAAGCACAGTTCAAAATAAGTCCTCAATGGCGATCCAGACAGAAGATCTTTATGTGATAGCAATGGCTGGGACGGTGGACGATGGCTCTGGCAATAAATAGGGAGATCCATTGTATTGAGGTTTCTGCCAAGGGCCATGTGACTGCTGATGTGCAATAGCATTTCCACATTAAAAGATGTCCTGCACAAGGTGTCCACCTGCGGGAATTCAACTTCCCAAATACACACAACACAAGCCCTGTGGTGATTAGAGGTGACAGGGTGACAGGGACATGATCATGAGATCTGGAAGCCCTTAACTTCGGACCGGCAAGTAGGCAAGTAGATAGAATTTAACTCTGTCATTTCACTCTTGGAATCAGAACAGGAGAGTGTATCAGCAGCTTTATTCATGATTGAGCAGCCCTCTTCAGGGTCCACTCTGCGCACCCTGCATGTGTAAGAGGCGAGAAGAGCTGGAAGCATAAAATCAATAGCTATACAGTATAGAAGCAGATCCTTTGGTCCAACTCATCCAGGCCAATCAGATATGCTGCCCTAAAAATAATCTGTTCCGTCACCAAACATGCTGGAAAAATGCATCCAATGGACTCATCTACTGTGGTCTGGAAACTAAAGTCAAACTCATTCTCAAAACTTGGAATGTATAAACCTCATGTACAAATGGGCAAAGCAATTGTGTGCAATGAAGAACTGCACTTGTGGCCTGTGAACACAGGCACTTCAACACTGATATCACTGTCCTGCAGGAGACTTGGAGAGCAGCTGAAGGGCAACTCAGTGAAGGAGGGACTGGTTACACCTTCGTCTGGAGAGGAAAACCCAGAGGATCAATCAGAGGAATTGGTTCGCTATCAAAAATGAACTCATGAACCAACTCTCACAACTCCCTGTTGGTGTCAATGATCATTTCATGATTCCATCTGTCACTTGCTAAGAACTAGCAGGCAACTGTGTGACTGTCTATGCTCAAATCTCTTATGCTACAGATGACTCCAAAGAAGACTCCTATTCCACCCTTGACACCATACTAACCAATATCCCAAAGGAAGATACAATGATTTTCCTTTGACACCTCAATATCAGGGTTGGAGGATACCCAACTCTGAAAAGGAACCATCAGAAAGGAAGGATACAGTACTGGAATTGCCATTCCAATAGGATTCTAGAGTTCACAAAATGTGTGGAACACCAGCTGGTCATCACCGACATAGTATTCCACCAAAAAAAACAAGTTTAAGATTCCTTGGAGGTATCCATGATCAAAATGCTGACACACGATCGATCGCATCATCTTTCAATCCCAAAACCGGAAGGATGTCTCCATTACCAAAGCAATGAATAGTGCAGATGACTTCTGTTCAGGCCACCAGCTCATTGACTCTTCAATGTCTATCAAATGCCACCAAAAGCAGCGAAAGACAAAGAAACTGTTTAGAAAAAAGCTCAAAATTGAGTGGCTTCAAGAGCTGACCTGATTAGCGAAGTTTCAGCAATGCTTTCACCAAAATCTCCAAAGTGTTCATTTTACCGGGGTGGATGAAATCTGGAAACAGCTGAAGACCGTTATTGTCTCACGCCATGAAGAAACCACTGGCTACAAGATCAGGAAACATTAAGACTTGTTCAACAAGAATGACCACATCATCCAAAACCTCATTCACAAGAAGAGGAAAGCTCTCCATGCCTGGCAAAAAAATAACACCAAAGAGCAAAGCTTGTTAAACAGCAAAGCTGGAGTTACAAAAAAGGTCAAGGGATATCAAGAATCTGTTGTGGATTGAGAAAGCTAAGGAGCTGCAAGTTCTTGCTGACAAACACAATACCCAAGGTTTCCTCAGTTCCATCAAGGCAATGGTCTCAGTGAGACAGCATTTTGGCGATAGTGATCGCAACTCCTTGCCCTTTACTATAATCACAGGAGCAGACGGTATGGGAAAGTACTTAATTGGGGGAGGGGGAATTACAATGCTATCAGGAAGGAACTGTGGAGCATAAATTAGGAACAGATATTCTCAGGGAAATGCACAACAGAAATGTGGAAGTTGTTAAGGGAGCACTTGCTCCAAGTGCTGGATAGATTTGTCCCACAGAGGCAAGGAAGGGATGGCAGGGTGAAGGAACTGTGGATGGAACATCCAGTCAAAAGGAAGAAGGCAGGTTACTCAAGGTTGAAGAAGGAAAGATCAGAGAGGCTCTAGAGGGTTACAAGGTAGCCAGGAAGGAACTGAAAAATGGATTTAGGAGAGCTAGAAGGGGGCATGAAAAAGCCTTGGCAGGTGTGTTTAAGGAAAACCCTAAGGTGTTCTACACTTGTGTGCGGAATAAGAGGATGGTCAGAGTGAGGGTAGGTCCGATTAGAGGTAATGGAGGGAACTTGGGCCTGGTGTCGGAGGAGGTAGGGGAGGTCCTTAATAAATATTTTGCTTCAGTATTCACTACTGAGAGAGGCCTTGTTGTTTGTGAGGACAGTGTGAAACAGGCCGATATGCTCGAAAAGGCTGATATTGAGGAGGAGGATGTGCTGGAAAGTTTGAACAACGTAAGGATAGATAAGACACCTGGGCCAGACGGGATATACCCAAGGTTACTACAGGAAGCATAGGAAGATATTGCTTCACCTTTGGCAATGATCTTTGGATGGTCACTGTCCACTGGAGTAATACCAGATGATTGCAGTGACAAATGTTATTCCCTCATTCAAGAATGGGAATAGGGATAACCCTGGGAATTATAAACCAATCAGTCAGTCTTACATCTGTGGTGGGTAAATTATTGCAGAGGATTCTGAGAGACAGGATTTATGATTATTTGTGAGGGCAGGTCATTCCTCACAAGCCTTATTGAATTCTTTGAGGATGTGACAAAACACATTGATGAAGGTGGAGCAGTAGATATTGTTATGAAGTGTAGGCATGTACCTTACCTTTAAAAGAGTTGAAAAGCTGGCAAGGACTGACTGCAGGTACAGAGTATGCTGAAGAAGTTAAAATGTAATATTTGACTGTAAAACCAATAGTATAGCTGAGTTGCCATGGTACACAACAAATTCAAATTTGGCCAATCAGTTTAAAATATGCCCCAAGATACCAAACACCAATCAAATTTGAAATGTAGTGTTTTGATGACATCAAGCCAATGAGATGGTCTGATGCTTTGGGAGAATAAAATTGGGCATTTTGAGCAGTTAGCCAGAATGGTAAAGAGCACCCACAGATTTGCTCACTGAAAGGTACCTGTTCATATGAAAGACCTGTGAAGCAGAATACTGAAGAAAAGATGACAGAGGAAAATCTACAGAGGAAGATACAAAGAGAAGATTTGACAGCTGGCTGGTTTTGAAGTTTGAATTTTTTAAATAAATTTTCATCAGGGTTTTTATCAGACTAGAATTATAGAGTAGGGAGGTTAACTAGGTTTAAGAGAAAGGAGTTGTAAATAGTTGTTAAGAAATAAATTGGTAAGTTTTTTCTTCAAATAGTGATATTTGGGATACTTCTTTCTCACTCAAAGTTATGGCACGAGGTGAGCTTTTCTGTGTGTCTGATTTAAATTTGCAGAGGGGTTTACCCCATGTCACAACAATGTGGTGTACAAGGACTTTAGGAAGGCATTTAACATAGTTCCCCATGGTAGGCTCATTCAGAAAGTAAGGAGGCATGGGATAGAGGGAAATCTGGCTGTCTGAATACAAAATTGGCTGGCCCATAGAAGACAGAGGGTGGTGGTAAATGGAAAGTATTCAGCCTGGAGCTCGGTGACCAGTGGTGTTCCACAGGGATCTGTTCTGGGACCTCCTCTTTGTGATTTTTATAAATGACTTGGATGAGGAAGTGGAAGAGTGGTTTAGTAAGTTTGCTGATAACACAAAGGCTGGTGGAGTTGTGGATAGTGTGGAGGGCTGTTGTAGGTTGCAACAGGACACTGATAGGATGCAGAACTGGGCTGAGAAGTGGCAGATGGAGTTCAACCTGCAAATGTGTGAAGTGATTCATTTTGGAAGGTCGAATTTGAATGCAGAATACAAGGTGAAAGACAGGATTCTTGGCAGTGTGGAGGAACAGAGAGATCTTGGGGTCTATGTCCAGAGATCTCCCAAAGTTGTCACCCAGCTTGATAGGCTTGTTAAGAAGGCGTGTGGTATGTTGGCTTTCATTAGGAGGGGAATTGAGTTTAAGAGCCACAAAATTATTCTGCAACTCTATAAAGTCCTGATTAGACCACACTTGGAATATTGTGTTCAGTTCTGGTCGCCAAATTATAGGAAGAATATGGGAGCTTTAGAGAGGGTGCAGAGGAGATTTACCAGGATACAGCCTGGACTGGAGGGCATGTCTTATGAAAAAAGGTTGAGGGAGCACGGCCTTTCCTCATTGGAGTGAAGATGGATGAGAGGTGACTTTATAGAGACGTACTAGATGATGAGAGGCATAGATAGAGTGGATAGCCAGAGACTTTTTCCCAGGGCAGAAATGGCTATCATGAGGGGGCATACTTTTAAGGTGATTGGAGGATGGTTTTGGGGAGATGTCAGAGATAAGTGCTTTACACAGATAGTTGTGGGTGAGTGGAATGCACAGCCAATAGTGGTAGTAGAGTCAGACACATTAGGGATATTTAAGCAACCTTGGATAGGCACATGGATGATAGTAAAATGAAGGGTATGTAGGCTAGTCTGATCTTAGAGTAGGGTAAAAGGTCAGCACAACATTGAGGGCTGAAGGCCCTGTCCTGTGTTGTACTGTTCTATGTAATATATGGATCCAACACCCTGGGCCTCAAACTGGTGCACAGTAAAGAGACAGAGAAAACATCAGCTTCTGATGGAGAGAACACTTCAAAGAATTCCTAAACTGCAGTGCAATCACTGATAAGGAGGTTGTTGAGGAACTACCTCAACTCCCCATCAAAAATGATCTTGGACTCCTATTGAGTGTGGCACAAGCTGAAGCACCCCATTTGACACATGGAAAATGGGAAATCTGCAGGAGTAATTGGAGATGTTTAAACTTGGACAAGCAAAGCTTAATCATCATCTTCATCAATTGTTCCTGAACATCTGGGACAAACAAGAAATCCCTGATAATCTCAGGAATGCTACTTTCAGTGTTGTCTTTAAGAAAAGAGACAAAATGGACTGTGGGGAAACACTGAGTAATCTCCCTACTTGCCACCTAGGAAGATCATTTCCCAAATCCTCGCTCGGCATTTTTAGCAACTCCAAGAGAAATGCAGGAACAACTCCAACCAAACCACACGGCCTTCATTGATCTGACTAAAACTTCAGACTCAATCAATCGGGGGGGTGTCATGGAAGACCCTGTCAAATATCAGCTGTCCAATGAAATGTATCAACATTCTCCATCTCCTCCATAACAAGATGTCCTCACTGATGTAATATGACAGAATCCTTTGAGATCAAGCAGGGATGTGTCATCAGCACCACCCTTTGCTTTACCTTCACTGCAACCATTCTTCATCTTGTCAAGACAAGCTTTGCAGTGACATGGACATTTTCTGTAGGATGGACAATCTTTCAACCTCAATCAGTTGCAGTCCAAGCGAGAAAACACGATCAGCCTCGTTTGTGCAACTTCAATATGTGGATGACGACATCATCGCCACGCTCTCAGAAGAGAACCTTCAAGTTTTGCTTAGCGCCTTTGTGGAAGCATACCTAAGAATTGGTCTCAGCCTTAACTTCAAGATGACTCAATCCTTAACCAACCTGTCCCAGGTCAAATTCTGGTCCATCCATCCATTAAGAACAATGAAGAAATCCTCCCAAACATGGAACATCTTCCTTATCTGGAAAGTTACCTCTCATCTGAGGCTGATATCTATGTAGAGATTCAACATCACATTCAATCTGAATGCTGTCTTCAGACATCGAAGGATGAGAGTCTTTGAAAACTGTGACATCCTTGCTGATACCAAGATTCTTATGTATATCCTTTGGACTCTTCTTTATAGCTCTGAAACTATAGCTCTGGACTATGTATAGATGCCTTCTCAAGACCTTTCCGAAGTACCATCAACACTTTCTGAGATGAACTCTCCACACCAGCTGGAAGGACAAGCATACTGACATCAGTATCCTTCCAAAAGCACCAACCAATAGCAGCTATTAGCACCAGCACCGAGGCCATGATCATCCAAAACCAACTTCTCTGAGTTGGCCACCTTCTTGGGATGCCCGAGTTACAACTGCCAAAGCAAATCTTCACACAGCTCAGGCACGCCTTCAAATGACAAGAGTTCAAAGGGAGAATTTCAAAGACTCCCTGAAGGCTTCCCTCAAGAAATGGATGGGAGACCCCTGCTTAGAAGTAAATTAGAATCAGAATCTCTACAGTGTGGAAACAGACCCTTTGGCCAACAAGTTCCACACCAACCCCCCCCCCTCCCCCCCCCCACCAAAGAGTAACCCACCCAGACCCATTCCCCTACCCATATTTGCCCCTGACTAATGCACCTAACCTACACATCCCTGAACACTACGGGCAATTTCCCACAAACCAATTCACCCTAAGCTGCACATCTTCGTGACTGTGGGAGGAAACCGGAGCACCCGGAGGAAACCCACGCAGACACGGGGAGAATGTGCAAACTCCACACAGACAGTTGCCTGAGGCTGGAATCGAACCCGGGTCCCTAGCGCTGAGAGGCGGCAGTGCTCACCACTGAACCATTGTGCCGCCCTAGAAGAGACCAATTTGGAGAAAACCGATGTATGAAGAGGCACAATTCTTTGAGAATACCCGGCAGCAAGAGGAAGTGCAGAAAAAGAACTGGAGAAAGGAATACTAATAATCTCAGGGCCAAGGACCAATTCCACCTGCCCAATATGTGTCGGGGATGCAGCTCTAGGTCTGGCTCAACTACCATATAAGGACCCACAGATACCATGACCAGTGACATAGAATTTCCTCGGTAGTCAATTAAATTCATACGTGAGTGATTGCGAGGACCATTTCAAATCCATTGGTAAAAACACACCGTCTTTGACTGCAAGCAGACACATTTGCGAAGTCGATTCAACTCAACTATCTTTAACTGTTCATGAACAATGGAGCATAGCAAAGTACAACAATTGTAATTTATCAGATTAGTCGGAGTCCTGCTCGTGCTGGTGTGCACAGAGCCTTTTGAGCTGGACAGGAATTGAAGAGAGGGCCACATGCAGATCTTGCTCCTCTAACAAGTGCTACTTCTTGTTGTTTTTCATGTACAACACTGCTGAAAATGGTTGCACCCAGAGGTTTGTTGTTGCAAACAGCAAGAGTACAGGAATAGCATTGTCAGAGATAGTCAGATATTCAGCCAGACCATGGGCAAAGACACCTCTCCAAACTTCAGCTTCATCATGTGGTCAATCCGTAGCTCTGTGTATTCCTCTTCGTCTTTTGACACCAGCTTTTGTGATAAAGACAGTGAACCAAATGGTTCATGTATCTAGTCAGAGTCTTCCACATTTGCTATGGGGAGGTAGAATTTGAATTTCTCTTGCCGTGCTTTGAGTTGTTCGAATATGAGGCTGTGCATCTTCACCGTTGCACCTGCTGCTGACAACGTTGGTGGGAACATCTCCAGTGAACCCCCTAAAACTGCCTCTTGCCAAAGGCCCAGTTTTGCCCTGAAACCCTGAAGTTTATCAATGATGGTGAGGATCGTCTCATTCTTTCCACTCCACGTTAGCATTCAGATGGCTGAAAATGTCTGTGAGGCATGCCAGCTTTTCCTGCCTGCAATGATCAGAGAGGAATTTTTTATACATTGTTGAAAACCCTCTCAGTTCTGTCCGGAATTCATGAATATTGGAGAGAATCTTTCCCCATAATAGCCATTGCACCTCACTGTGTAACAGTAAACTCTGATGCTCTGTTCCAACTCTGCCTACAAAAAGAGTGAACAAATCTGAATTTGTGATTTCCATAACTTGCTCTGGATTTGTACGTCAGGATCTTATTGACCAACCCATTGATTTTCTCCCAGTCATTCAGGCTGCTCCATCTGTACAAATGCTCCAACACAGGCATACTTGTTTTCCCTCAAAAAGCTATCTGTTCCCCAGAGTACTTCTTCACCAGTCACATGGTAGCTCCTTACAGAGGAAACATGTTCTGAATGGAGTTGCCATAAACATCTCAGCAGCTGGTAGTGTCCACCACCGGGAAACTAGCCTCTTGAGCTTTATCCAATATCTACACACACTTCATCAGATATTGGACCTGCTTGACATTTTCTTCTCTAAACCTCTTGAAGCACTGAGTATGTCTGTTCACAAGAGATGAGTGTTTTGCCCATTAATAGTATCTTAACATACTTGGTACCATCGTAGTGTTTGCCAGTTTCTCTCAGCAGATGAGACATTCAGGTAAAGGGCAAATGGCATCTCCTGTCCAAGAAAATTCAAAGGTCAGATAGCTCTCGCTGTACTGTCTGTGAACAGTTCTTGCTTTTTTTCTGCTTTGGGTTCAGATGTTTCATCAACTGAACTAGCAGAGCAATTGCCTTTTTTGACAATAAACTTATCCATTTCTTCTTAAAATCTAAGGCATAGATAAGTGGTGCAAGGTCAAAGAATACCAAAAATATTCACTTTAAAATCTGTGCTAATGTGGAAATGTGTTCAGACAGACAAGCCTGTTCCACAGCTGTTTCAATCGCCTCATTACAGCAGACATGCAGTTTCTTCAACTAGGCAAAAGTGAGGACTGCAGATACTGGAAACCAGAGTCTAGATTAAAGTGATGCTGGAAAAGCACAGCAGTCAGGCAGCATCCAAGGAACCTGGATTAGACTCATGCAGTTACTTCTCATTACCAATCTCTCGCTAACAAGTATGATTGTCCACTGAGGAAATTTCTCCTCATAATGAATGTTTGGTCTTGTGTAAGTGCAGGTGCCAAATCCCTGCAGCAAACTGGTTGAAAATCTTTGTTAGCGTGCTGATGTGCTAGTTTGCTCATTTCAAGTTCAAGTTCCACTACGCTAAATTGTGCAGTGAAAGGTACAGCTAAGAACTTTGTGTATACACAGGTAAAAAGAAATATAGTCTCTCTCCGATTGCTTAATGCTAGTCGTCAGCAAAGCCACTACTGACAGAAATCAGACAACTCAATCGACCCGACAGTGGAACCAAACATCTGCAAATAACTAGTCAACTGCCAAGGTCAGTTCAATAATCACCCATCTCAAAGGCAACAATATTTCACAATCTATTTCACAATCACAGATGAGCCAAAGCCTTCCTTTGACTTTTTCAATGAACTTCTTTGACTTCCTTCAGCTTTCTGGATGGACTTCTCGTTTCTAATCTGTGTGCATGAGAATTATGATCTATTATCTTCTTGTGTGGTGTGGTAGCTAATAAATGCACTCTTTCATAACCCAAGAAAATCTGGTTAAATTTGCTGTAAAACCTTAATGCACTGGGATGGGAAAAGATATCCATGAGGGAAGGGGTCATTTCTAAAGTAACCATGTTGTGACTAATGAAAGGAGGAACTGAATAAAGAAGGGAAGTCAGATCATCACTCCTCACCCAGGTCTTTAAAGGTCTGGGCTATTCCATCAGCAAGTGTAATGAATTGGGGATCATTGACTGGAATCAAATCCAAACAACTTGGAACTCTTGCAGCAGATGTAATAAAGCAAGGCCCTGATATTTGCCCTGGGATAATCCAGGATTTTAACAAGATGTTGTGCTTCAAGCAAACAGAAAGACTGGTTTCCAACACATCATTAAAGGCATAATGTCCCTGCTGCTTACAAGCTGCAGGGTTGTCTATTGGGAGCTAGATTGCATACTGGTAAGGAAACAAGGCAATAATTAATTCCAATAACAGAAATAGAAGTTGCACGATTCTGTCTGTGATCTGGATCTACAAGGGAGCGAGGCGTTAGTGGTGAATGAGGGGCCAGGAAGTCAAGATGATGAAGGCGATAGGGCTGTGGAGTAGCTAAAGCAAACAACATGGGAAATAGCTCAGATTAAAGGCTGAGTGAGAATAAAGAAGCAATGATTTTGGCAAGGTAAGCAATGAGGTGCTCAAATGAGTAAACATCCAGTGAAACAGCTCAGAGTAAGTGGCATGAAAGGTCAAACAGAGAATGTGGAAAATGTAGCTGGGTCGGATTGTCTTGGTGAGAGAGACAGAATTGACAGGCCAACTAAGTGTTGGAACGTAGCACAGTACAGCACGACAACAGGCCTTTTGGCCCACCATGTCCATGCAGACCATGATGCTATTCTAAACTAATCCCATCTGCTAGAACATTGTCCATATCCCTCTAATCTTTGCCTGTATAAGACTTTGGTCAGGCCACAGTTGGAGAACTGTGTGCAGTTCTGTTTGCTGCACCACAGGAAAGATGTGGAGACTTCCAAGACGGTGCAAAAGAAGTTTACCAGGATTTCTCCTGGATTGGAGTGTCCTCACTTTAAGAAAAGGTTGGACAAACTTAGATTGTTTTTGTGAGAGCATCAAATGCCGAGGAGTGACCTGCAGCGTAGAAAGCACGCTACCTGGATGCATTGCTGCTTGGTATGGCAACAGCTCAAAGCTGCAAGAAATTACAGAGTTGTGAACACAGCCCGTCCATCACACAAACCTGCCTTCCATCCATTAACTCTGTTCATATTCCTTGTTGCCTCAGGAAAGTAGCCAGCATCATCAAAGACCCCTCACACACTGGTTCAACTCTCTTCCACTCTCTTCAATTGGGCCGAAGGTACAAAAGTTTGAAAATACATACAATGGATTCAAGAACAGCTTCTTCCCCGCTGTTATCAGACTTTTGTATGGAACTTTCATGTATTAAAGTTGATCTTTCTCTGCACCTTCTCTGTAGCTGTAACATGATATTCTGCACTCTGTTCTATTGCCCTGATGTACTTATGCAAGATGTGATTTGACTGGACAGCACACAAAGTAATACTTTTCACTGTTTCTCAATACATGTGACAATAATAAATCAAAATCAAATCAAAATCAATCATCTTTGTCACTTCCTCAAAAAAATCTAATCAAGTTTGTGAGATATGATCTCCCCTGCAAAAAGCCATGCTGATTATCCATAATAAGTCCATTCTTTTCCAAATCCAAGTAAATCCGGTCCCTAAGAATCCTCTCCAAACATTTCCCACCACTGATGTAAGGCTCACTGGCCTATAATCAGCATTTTCATCCAAGGTAGGGAGGCGATACTGATAAAAGATGTGATATTTTCAGGGAGATGTAGAAATGATGGGACAGAGGTAGAGGTAGATTAGAGGTAGATAGAAGAAATTCACTTAGTGGCCTGGGCAGAGATTGGGTAGCTCATTATCGGAAAATATTCAAGCATTGGACAAGGAGAAGAATAAAAGTTCACAAGAATGTTATCAGGCACAATAAATCATAGGTATGAACAATCAAATCATATGGAAATTTCTGTTGGCCTGGACGTGAAATGAAGATGGACTAGCGATTTTCAACATTACAAATGCTTGAGAAATAAATAATGGAGGTTAGTTTCCACTGTGAAGTTCAGTCACAAGGGGAAACAGATTGACCGATAGTCACAAGGGACAACAGCCATGTGAGGACATAAAGTGAGAAACAGTCACAGGAATCAACTAGTCAGGGAGTAACAGTCATAAAGGGACACAGACCAACTGTGTCATGATGGGGGGGGGGGGGGTGTCGACAGAGGCTCAGTAGCTCACTCCCCATCCTCTCACCCTCTAAACTTCTGTAATATGGGGCCGCAGAGTCTGCCTTGACTCATGGATTAGTGAGATCCCTCACTTGAGTGGGAACTGCCTCAAGTTTTTCATAGAATAGATTCCCTACACTGTCGGAATCTGGCCATTCGCCCAACAAGTTCACACCAACTCTCCAAAGAGCATCGCACCCAGACCGATTCCCCTACCCTATTACTCTACATTTCCCCCGACTAAAGCACCTTACCTGCGTACCATGGCCAATTCACCTCACCTGCACATCTTTGGACTGTGGGAGGAAATCCACGCAGACACGGGAGAATGTGCAAACTCCACACAGACAGTCACCTGAGGCTGCAATCGAACCCAGGTCCCTGGCGCTGTGAGGCAGCAGTGCTAACCACTGATCCACCGTGCTGCCCAAACGAGGGAAATGAGGGAATGACAGAGTGGAGAAAGGGGAAGGAATGGGATCTGAGGAGATTGGCTGTAGCTGAAAAGCATGAACTGAAGCCTCCCTCCTGTGCTGACATACTCATCAGTAACTTTTTTTTTGTGTATTATAGAACCAGGCGTCGACATACATTTTCCCAATTCAGAAGGCACACTACCAAAATTAATTGACCACTTCACATTCTCTCCAACTACCACCTCAACTCTTCCAAAGGTTTTAGCAGCTCCACTCTATCCCAGCATTCCCTGGATGAAACACTTCCATTGTGCTCCTGTCACAGAACCAAATCCTCATGAATCAAAGTCATGGAATAGTATCTTTAAATACCAACAGCCAGGTCTGTGGCATCACTGTTGGCTCTGCAGTGGAGGAAAAAGACTGGGACAGCTTTAGAGAAAGGGGACTTGATTGTAAGGGGAGCTGACAGGCACTTCTGTGGTTGCAAATGAGACTCTCAAATGGTGTGTTGCCGCCCTGGTCAGGGCTGTCTCGGACCAGCTGCAGGGCATTCCAAAGGAGGATGGTGAACAGCCAGCAGTCATGGTACATGTCAGTACCAACGATATGGTGGAGCACATTAAAAGCCGGGGAGGCCAGTCAAAAGTGTAGTGTGCATCAGAGACTGCCTCAAAAAGAAATTAGGAAGGCAAAGAGGGGCCATGAGATATCTTTGTGAGATAGGAACAAGGAAAACCCCAAGTATATGTAAATATATTTAGAGGAAAAGGATTACCAAGAAAGGGAAAGATTGGGAGCTATCAGAGTACAAAGGAGCAACCTATAGGTGGAGCCAGAGGTCCCGGGTGAAGCCTTCAGTGAACATTTCTCATCTGTATTTACAAAGGACAAAGACGTTGCAGTGGAGACTTCAGTCGGGATAGTGAGGTTTCAAAGTATATTCAGATTAATAAGGAGGAGCTATTCAATGTTTTAGTGGGTACACACGTGTATAAATGGAGCTGCTGAGGTTTATCCTAGGCTGCTATAGGAGGTGAGGGAGGTAAAAACAATGACTGCAGATGCTGGAAACCAGATTCTGGATTAGTGTGGTGCTGGAAAAGCACAGCAGGTCAGGCAGCATCCGAGGAGCAGGAAAATTGGTGTTTCGGGCAAAAGCCCTTCATCAGGAATACAGGCAGAGTGCCTGAAGGGTGAAGAGATAAATGAGAGGAGGGTGGGGGTGGGGGTGGGGAGAAAGTAGCATAGAGTATAATATGTGAGTCGGGGGGGGGGGGGGGGGGGATGAAGGTGATAGGTCAGAGAAGAGGGTGGAGTGGATAGGTGGAAAAGAAGATAGGCTGGTCAGACAAATCATGGGGACAGTGCTGAGCTGGAAGTTTGGAACTGGGGTGAGGTGGGGGAAGGGGAACTGAGAAAACTGTTGAAGTCCACATTGATGCCCTGGGGTTGACGTGTTCCGAGGCGGAAGATGAGGCGTTCTTCCTCCAGGTGTCAGGTGGTGAGGGAGCGGCGGTGAAGGAGGCCCAGTACCTCCATGTCCTCGGCAGAGTGGGAGGGGGAGTTGAAATGTTGGGCCACGGGGCGGTTTGGTTGATTGGTGCGGGTGTCTCGGAGATGTTCCCTAAAGCGCTCTGCTAGGAGGCGCCCAGTCTCCCCAATGTAGAGGAGACCGCATCGGGACCAGCGGATACAATAAATGATATTGGTGGATGTGCAGGTAAAACTTTGATGGATGTGGAAGGCTCCTTTAGGGCCTTGGATGGAGGTGAGGGAGGTGGTGTGGGCGCAGGTTTTGCAATTCCTGCGGTGGCAGGGGAAGGTACCAGGATGGGAGGGTGGGTTGTAGGGGGGCGTGGACCTGACCAGGTAGTCACGGAGGGAACGGTCTTTGCGGAAGGCGGAAAGGGGTGGGGAGGGAAATATATCCCTGGTGGTGGGGTCTGTTTGGAGGTGGCAGAAATGTTGGCGGATGATTTGGTTTATGTGAAGGTTTGTAGGGTGGAAGGTAAGCACCAGGGGTGTTCTGTCCTTGTTACAGTTGGAGGGGTGGGGTCTGAGGGCGGAGGTGCGGGAGGTGGACGAGATGCGTTTGAGAGCATCTTTAACCACGTGGGAAGGGAAATTGCGGTCTCTAAAGAAGAAGGCCATGTAGTGTGTTCTGTGGTGGAACTGGTCTTCCTGGGAGCAGATACGGTGGAGGCGGAGGAATTGGGAATACGGGATGGCATTTTTGCTGGAGGTAGGGTGGGAAGAGGTGTAATCCAGGTAGCTGTGGGAGTCAGTGGGTTTGTATAAAATGTCGGTGTCAAGTCAATCGTCATTAATGGAGATGGAGAGGTCCAGGAAGTGGAGGGAGGTGTCAGAGATGGTCCAGGTAAATTTAAGGTCAGGGTGGAATGTGTTGGTGAAGTTGATGAATTGCTCAACCTCCTCGCGGGAGCATGAGGTGGCGCCAATGCAGTCATCAATGTAGTGGAAGAAGAGGTGGGGAGTGGTGCCAGTGTAATTACGGAAGATGGACTGTTCTACGTAGCCAACAAAGAGACAGGCATAGCTGGGGCCCATACGGGTGCCCATGGCTACCCCTTTGGTCTGGAGGAAGTGGGAAGATTCGAAGGAGAAATTGTTAAGGGTGAGGACCAGTTCGGGAAATTGTTAAGGGTGAGGAGACTGCTGGGGTCCTAGGGGAGATATTTAATACGTTACTGGTCACAGGTGAAGTTCCAGATGTCTGAAGGATAGCTAATGTGGTTCTTTTGTTCAAGGAGAGTGGCAGGGATAGGCCAGGTGGACCAGTTATTCTGATAGGAATGGTAAGGAAATTATTAGCCAAAGTTCTGAGGGACAGGATTAACTAATACTTGGAAAGGTAGGGTTTGATCATGGATTTGTGAGAGGGGGACTGTACCTAACTAATTTAATTGAGTTTTTTGAAAAGGTGACTTAATGTTTGATGAGGATAATGCAGTTGATGTGGTTTACATGGACTTCAGTAAGGCCTTTAGTGAGGTCCCACATGGAAGGCTGATCCAAAAGGTAAAAAGCCAAAGTAAGTTGGCAAACTATTTCCAAAACTGGCTTACCATTAGGAGGCAAAGGATGATGTTGGAGGATTGTTTTTGTGATTGGAATCCTGTGACCAATGGCGTACTGCTGGGACCCTTGCCATTTGTTATGCACAGTTATGAGTTGGGTGAGAATGGAGGAAATCTAATTAGTAAGTATAATTAGCAGATGATTGGTGGTGTTGGTAGTGAGGCTACAGTCTGATACTAATCAACTGGTAAATTGGGGACAGCAATGGCAGATGGAATTTAATTCTGATAAGTAAGAGGTGATGAATTTTGGGAGATCTAATAAGGGGAGACGATACATAATGAATGGTGGGTCCCTAGGGAGTACTGAGGAACAAAGAGACCATGGTGTACAAGTCCATAGATCCCTGAAGGCGGTCAGTGCAGGTACATTCAACAGGGCGAAGAACATCGGAGCAAGGAAGTCTTGTTACAACTTTATAATATGTTGGCTTGGCCACAGGTGGAATACTGAGTGTAGTTCTGGTCACCACATTATCAGAAAGATGGGTTTGCAGTGCAGAGGAGATTCACCAGGATTTTGGCAGAGTTGGGAAGTCTTAGTCATGAATAGAGATTGGACAGGCTGGGTTTATTTTCCTTAGAGCAGGTGAAGCTGAAAACAGATCTGATTGAGGTATACAGAATGAGAAGATGCATGGACAGAGTAGATCATGAGAATCTTTGTGCAAGGGTCTCAGACAGAGGGAATAAGTTTAAGGTTAGGAGGTGGATTAGAGGAGACAAGGAAGAAAACCCTTTTAACCTTGTGGATGGTAGAATTAAGGAACGTGCTGCCTGAGCACGTTCAGGTAGGAACTCTTACAACATTTATGAATCATCTGGATTAGCACTTAAAATGCCCGTGCCACTGTAGGCTATGGACCAAGAGCAGATAAATGTGATGAGTATAGTTTGGTGTTTGTTGGTCAGCATAGGCATAGTGGACTGAAGGATCTGTTTTGATGCTGTTTAACTATGACTCTATCAAACATTTCATGTCTTTGTGCCTCTTGTCCACAATTAGACTCAGTGATGTTGGGGTCTCCTGGTACCATGCTAACAATCACTTACAATGTTTCATGACCTCAGCTAAACCCCAACGGTCCAATCTTGAACACTTCATCTTTAGTTTTTACATCTGAGACCCAGGTGATGTTATCCAGAAGCTTAAAGGGATTTTTCACTAAGTCCACAATGAACCTCCCATCAATCTTACCTCCTCTGTCAACTCACGGCTTATTTATTAAAGTCTTTCAAACTGCATCTCCAATATTCCTTAACTCAATCATTTTAATACCAGCAAGACCAAAGTCATTCATTTCCCACACACCCCCATCAATCCTTATTTCACCTCTGTCTCCTTTTCACTACGGGGTACACAACCTTGACGTGTTACTCAACCAATATCTCAGTCATTGTGCCATCAAAGCTGCTTCTTTTCACATCGAAAACATTGACTATCTACGGTCCACACCTCGACTGCTCTCTAAATCATAACTTTATCAATTACAGATGGAATTCTATCTAAGCCTCTCTAATTGGCTAACCTCTCTGATTTTTATTAAACTACAAATGTCCTCTCCCATAAACACCATTAATCAGTCACTGCCATCACTAAGCTCCACTGACTTCCTGACAATTGATATTCAGAACTCTCAATGTGCTCTTCCCCCTCTCTCACCTCTTGCACCTGCTGTCAGGATCTCCTGCCTTCTCTCCACAATCGAAACTGTGCTTTCAGGTTCTACCTACACCCCATCCTTGCCAACTGCAACTCCATATTCCTTCTTTCTTCACTCCCTCCCTCCTTACAAACACCTCCTCCTCTGCTTGTTTATTGAGTTGTCACCTTATACAGCTCTAGGAGTTAGAACTTGTTCACCCGACTTGGCCATTTTCCTCCAAGTTTCATTTCATCATTCCCACCTCCAAAATAGCTGACATTCTTGCCAGTTGAAATAACTCCACAGAGGCCGGTATCCCATCACCAAGTTACCATTTATTTACACGTTGACAGTCCTTGACACGAATCCAGCTCACTCAACGTGAACAGAACCTCTGACACTCCTGTTTATGTCTGCCAGCCAGGGCTCCCTGATTGGACCAGATTAACAGCCCCAATATGGGAACTCACATTCTACAAGGTCGATCCTTGTTACAATCACACCACAAGTCACCATCCTCTTCATCCTTACAGTGTATTGTACATACCCTAGTCGGACAGTGAACAGCCTCTTGGCTTTATCATTCCAAATCACAGAATCATAGAATCCCTAGAGTGTGGAAACAGGCCATTCAGCCCATTGAGTCCACACCAACCCTCCAAAGAGCATCCCATCCAGACTCACCCTTCTACCCTATCCCTGCAACCTTGCATTTCCCATGGCCAGTCCATCTAGTCTGCACATCCAATAATTCTATGGGTAATTTAGCATGGCTAATCCACCTAACCTACACATCTTTGGATTGATATTTGATATTTTAGTAAAAGTCCGAGTGGGGTAAGAATGCATGCAAACTAGCAGTGATATCTCTCATAAACATGTTTAAACAAAGATTGAGAATTACCTGAAAGAAAAGCTAAAAGAAAAAAAATGAATGAATGTGTCATGTAAGAAAAACAGAATTTCAAACTGAGTAGGATTTTTATTTTGTTTTTCAAAAATCAGCTTAATATTGAGCTTGTGCATCAGATTGTTCAGATTGATGGTATCGGCATACACTGTTTATTTTGATTACAATAGTATCTTGGAGATTAATGTTCAATTCTGAAATAATCCTTCAGTGTTCCATTTGTGTTAGCAACTGTCTAAGATATATATCACTGCACCTTACATTCTTCACTCTCTAAAGATATATCTCTATACTGAATATACATTCCTCTGTACCTAATATTCACCTGTAAACATAAATCACTCTGTAAATATACATCCCTCTGTACCCAACGAGCAGTATTTCCAGTTCATATTAATCTGCACCTTTTGACATAGTAATATAGACACACTGATTGACAAGGGAGATGAAAGGATCAATGTTTAAAATATAAAGGAAAGTGTACCTGAAGATCATTGTGTTCTCCTACGTCAAATTGCGTCTCCTTTTTAACTGACCTCAACGTTTCCATAAGGTCCATCAAAATCTTTTGACGTTTCTTAACCTCATAGCAGTTCAGATTGTAATGGTTCACTGTGTCATACAAATGTTTACTTAGCAACTCTTTGGAACCCTAGAAGGTCAAAAATGCAGTGAGTTAGAAATCCAGAAACTGAGAAATATGGTGGCAAGTTTAATACTGTTGCAGGTTCAATAAACCTCAGGCTGTATGTTTGCTCACTGAGCTGGGAGGTTTGTTCTCAGACATATCATCACCATACTAGGTAACATCATCAGTCAGCTCCTGATGAAGCATTGGTGTTCTACCCTACTTGCTATTTATGTGTCTGGTCAGTTGTGGTGGGTGATAGATTTGGACCCCATTTACCAATCTCTCAGAAATATAACAGGAAGTGATATCAAAAGTTCACCAAAGAGGAAGAGAACAACAACAGACTCCCCTTCCTAGACATCACAGTGCAACGAAAAGCTAACGGCTGCAGACCAATATCTACAGGAAAGCCACACACGCTGACCAGATACTTAAGTACAGGAGCAATCATCCTAACGCCCATAAACGGAGTTGCATCAGGATATTATTTAAATAGGTAGAGGTATATCAGGAATAAAAGAATGATGAGAGAAAGATTAGGGCCAATCAAGGACAGTAGTGGGAAGTTGTGTGTGGAGTCCAAGGAAGTAGGGCAAACGCTAAATGAATATTTTTCATCAGTATTCACACTGGAAAAAGACAATGTTGCCAAGGAGAATGTGGAGAAATAGGCTACTAGACTACATGGGATTGAGGTTCACAAAAAGGAGGTGTTAGCAATTCTGAAAAATGTGAAAATAGATAAGTCCCCTGGGCCGGATGGAATTTATCCTCAGATTCCCTGGGAAGCCAGGGAGGAGATTGAAGAGCCTTTGACTTTGATCTTTATGTCATCATTGTTTACAGGAATAATGCCAGAAGGCTGGAGTATAGTATATGTTGTTTCTTTGTTCAAGAAGGGGAGTAGAAACAACCCTGGAAATTATAGACCATTGACCCTTCTTTTGGTTGTGGGTAAAGTGTTGGAAAGGGTTATAAGAGATAGGATTTCTAATCATCTAGAAAGGAATAACTTGATTAGGGATAGTCAACACGGTTTTGTGAAGGGTTGGTCGTGCCTCACAAACCTTATTGAGTTCTTTGAGATGGTGACCAAACAGGGCAAAGCGGTTGATGCAGTGCATAAGGCGTTTGATAATGTTCCCCACGGTAGGCCATTGCACAAAATATGGAGACATGGAACTGAGGATGATTTAGTGGTTTGGATCAGAAATCGGCTAGCTGAAAGAAGACAAAGGGTGTTGGTTGATGGGGAAATGTTCATCCTGGAGTTCAGTTACATGTGGGGTACCACAAGGATATGTTTTGGGGTCATTGCTGTTTGTCATTTTTATAAATCACCTAGATGAGGGCATTGAAGGATGGGTTAGTAAATTTGTGGATGACACTAAGGTCGGTGGAGTTGTGTATATTGCTGAAGAATGTTCCAGGTTACAGAGGGACATAGATAATCTGTAGAGCCGGGCTGAGAGATGGCAAATGGAGTTTAATACAGAAAAGTGTGAGGTGATTCACTTTGGAAGGAGCAAAAGGGATAAAAGAGTACTGGCCTAATGGTAAGATTCTTGGTAAGGTAGACAAGCAGAGAGATCTCTATGTCCAGGTACATAGATCCCTGAAAGTTGCCACTCAGGTTGATAGAGTTATAAGGCGACATGAGCTTTTCTTGGTAGTGGGATTGAGTTTCGGAGCTATGAGGTTATGCTGCAGCTGTACAAAATTCTGGTGCGGCCGCATTTGGAGTATTACATACTGTTCTGGTCACTGCATTATAAGAAGGATGTGGAAGCGTTGGAAAGGATACAAAGGAGATTTACCAGGATGTTGTCTGGTATGGAGGGAAGGTCTTATGAGGAAAGGCTGAGGGACCTGAGGCTATTTTCGTTAGAGAGAAGGTTGAGAGGTGACTTGAGACATATAAGATAATCAGAGGATTAGGGAGGGTGGACAGTGTGAACCTTTTTCCTCGGATGGTGATGGCTAGCACGACGGGATATAGCTTTAAATTGAGGGGTGATAGATAGGACAGATGCCAGAGGTAGTTTCTTTACTCAGTAGGGACGTGGAATGCCCTGCCTCCAACAGTAGTAGACTCGCCAACTTTAAAGGCAATTAAATGTTCATTGGATAGACATATGGACAAGAATGGAATAGTGTAGGATAGATGGGCTTCAGATTGGTTCCACAGGTTGGCGCAACATCGAGGGCCAAAGGGTCTGTACTGCACTGTACTGTTCTATGTTCTAAATGAGCCACAACACACTGCAGCACCCAGGAACTACAAGAAGCCAAAGAAAAACACCTATACAACGTATTCAGAAACAACGGTTACCCGATAAGCACAGTGCGCCAATTCCTGCACAACAAACTTAAACAAGAAGACACAACGCACCCAGAGACTCTAGCTACCCTGCCATACATCAAAGAGATCTCCAAGATGATGACCAGACTACTCCGGCCCCTCAGCATCATGGTAGGCCACAAACCTACCATCACACTGAAACAGCTCCTGATGAACTTAAAGGATCCTGTGCCAACAACCAGCAGAACAAACGTCACACACAAAGTACCCTGCAAGGGCTGCAGCAAACATTACATTGGACAGACAGGCAGGGAACCAGCCATCAGGATACACGAGCACCAACTAGACACCGAAAGGAGGTGTAAGAGCCAAAGTTTTTTCACACAGAGAGTGTTAATTGCCTGGAATGCACTGTCACAGGAGGTGGTAGAGGTGGTATACAATAATAATGTTTAAGAGATATATTGACCGATTTGTGAATAGGTACGGAACGGAGGGATATGAACAGTGTAGAGGTAAAAGGTTGTTAGTTTAGAAAGGCATCATGTGTTGGCGTAGTTTTAGTAAACCAAAGACCCTATTCCTGTGCTGTACTGTTCTTTGTTATTACAGATACATCATTACATACCATGTCCTATGTTCTATATGACTTGACTACAAAGATTGGTACACCATTTCAAGAATCTGGTGACTTATGCAGCTTATCAGTTTATTCCAAGTGTAAGCCCAAAACGGAGGCAAGTCATCTGTCCTTTGTGTTTTACTGATAAATTTAAGTGATAAGCTGTTCTGAATTTTGTTCAAATTGTTAATGTTTTTGTGCAATTATCAGTGTAACCGTGTCAATGATACTGAGTACTGTGTGTTTTATGTGCCACACACTGTGAAAGCAAAACAAACCCAAAAGTGAACGGTAGTCATACCTGGCACATTGAGACACTGGTCATAAACAAGTTCCTCAGTCAATCAGTGACAGGAGAATTACATACATCCTCAAAGAGCAAACTATTTCAAAGCCATGTCAGGGGCATAGGAACTGGATCCATCACTACTGCATAATTCTATGACAGTACAGACTGAAATGGGGAATATTGAATCTTATTCTCAGTAGTCTCTTTGTCAAATTCTTACTTTGGGAGTAGAGTCTTTGATTTGTCATCAAATCCACAGGTATGTCAACTGTGCAGCACAAACATGGACTGAAACAAGAACTATTTGAAGCCTATACAAAGATTGTGCACCAAGTGTGAATGATGTGTTTACCCATGCTCTATTAGGAATCTACTGGGAGTGAGGTTGGTGCTGATGCGTGGAATTAAATGGTCTGATTGTAATACCTCAATGGTCGCTTTTGCTAAGCAGAGTCTCAATTCCTTTCGATCCTCACATTCTCGACTAATGATGTTTTCGACCACCTGCAGGAAAAGTAGATAGAGTGAGGGAAGGACCAAATGCTTAAAACTATCTCAATCTTATTCAAAATGTACCAGACCTTGAAATTCCTTGTTAATTAAAAGTGAGGAGATCTATAGATCCTAATGAATATTCCTCAGTCTCCCAGATCACAGCACTGGAATAACGTCATTGCTCTGCACTAACCCACACTGTTTCCATCTTCAACTGCACATTGCAACAATGAGGGCTAGGCTAACAAGCTAATGGCATTGTCCATTATTCCAACAGAACGGTCAGACTGAGCAGGAACCTCTCACTGACAGTAGCTGAATAACTCCAATAGGTGGAAGACTGACAAGTATGAGAAGACAAGCAGTGCAGAAGAGAAAATCCAATGTGGGGATGTTCCTGACTCACTATACTGAAGCACCGGACAATTGGAGATGAGATTTCACTAGGGCAGCATGGTGGCTCAGTGGTTAGCACTGCTGCCTCACAGCACCAGGGACCTGGCTTTGATTCCAGTCTCCCTGTGTCTGTGTGGGTTGCCTCTGGATGCTCCAGTTTCCTCCCACAATCCAAAGATGTGCAGGTTAGCTGAATTGGCCAAGGGATCTGTAGGTTAGGTGCATTAGTCAGGAGTAAATGTACAGTACTAGGGTGGTGGAACAGGTCTGGGTGGGTTACTCTTCGGAGGGTCGGTGTGGACTTATTGGGCTCAAGGGCCTGTTTCCACACTGTAGGGATCTATTCTATGATTATCCATAACAGAGGACACAGTACGTATTGTGCCTCCCATATGGTGTTTAGTTGACAGTGCTAGTCACTGCGATTGGCTGCAGTGGTTAGTGACAGCAAGTTTACTGCTCTTGCCTGTAACATGTTGAGAGAGATGGTCGGAAGGACACAATGGGTAAGTGAATGGCTCTCTGATGGCCGTGGAGAAAGTGAGGACTGCAGATGCTGGAGACCAGAGTTGAAAAATGTGGTGCTGGAAAAACACAGCAGGTCAGGCAGCATCTGAGGAGCAGGAGAATCGACGTTTCGGGCATAAGCCCTTCTTCAGGAATATCTTCCTGAAGAAGGGCTTATGCCCGAAATGTCGATTCTCCTGCTCCTCAGATGCTGCCTGACCTGCTGTGTTTTTCCAGCACCACATTTTTCAACTCTGATGGCCGTACCATGGTGAGTGAGCAATCTTTCATTGGCCTATCAATCACATTTATACATGTTAGGTTCAACATGACCTTTTTTATTCCAGAAATATACTTCATTGATAAAATTTACGGCTACTTATGTGATATTTCACTCACCCGATCAGCTTTCTGAAATTTAATGCTCTCCTGCATGACCTCCTTGCGCATTTGCCCAAGTTTCTCTGCATTTTGCGCAATCTCTTTTTCTGCTGTTTGGTAATAAGCATTCTTGTATTTCTCTGAAAATGAATTCAAAAGCATCAATGGATCATCTTATTGATTGTGGAGAAATCTAGAATGTTCTGCTCCACAATATTCTTAATGCTCAGATCAATTTTAATTCAACCATTGCAATGGCAATTCAGAGAATTTGGTTTGTTTACGAGGCACTGATTACTCGGTGAATACGTGGAGAAATAACGTGGAACCACAAAACTATAAAGGGCTTAGTAAGTAACAAATTGAATGTTGACTGGGATTGAGGGGCATATTCTATGTACAGAGGACAGGGACCAATTGATGTGGAGGAAAGTGGCTACGGTTTCTGGGCATGTTTTGTCTGTTTGTTTGGGTTTGTTGTGGAGAAATTGACAGTCTGTGTTTATTGGGTGCCATCCTTTTTGAATACCTACATCAAAGACATCTCGGAAATGACTGCCAGACTACTCACACCTCTTGGCATCATGGTAGCCCACAAGCCCACCAACCCACTAAAACAGCAGCTAATGAACTTAAAAGATCCTATATAGATAACAAGCAAAACAAACGTCATTTACAAAATACCTTCAAAGTTTGTGAGAAGATTTGTAGCTCGGGTGCTCGTTGTTGTGGTTCTGTTCGCCGAGCTGGGAATTTGTGTTGCAGACGTTTCGTCCCCTGTCTAGGTGACATCCTCAGTGCTTGGGAGCCTCCTGTGAAGCGCTTCTGTGATGTTTCTGAATCACTATAAATGCTGGAGGAAATATCACAGAAGCGCTTCACAGGAGGCTCCCAAGCACTGAGGATGTCACCTAGACAGGGGATAAAATGTCTGCAACACAAATTCCCAGCTCGGCGAACAGAATTACAGAATACCTTGCGAGGACTGTAACAAACACTACATTGGACAAACAGGCAGAAAACTAGCCACCAGGATACATGAGCATCCACTATCCACAGAAAGACATGACTCATTCTCACTAATATCCTTACATACAGATGAGGGAGGACATCACTTTGACTGGGGGAACACATTCATCCTAGGACAAGCCAAACTGAGACACGCACGAGAATTCCTAGAAGCATGGCATTCCAACCGGAACTGCAACTCAACAAACACATCAATTTGGATCCCATCCACCACCCTCTAAGAAAAAGAACAGGAAGTTACACCACCAACACAGGAAATGACATCACCATAGGAAATGGCACCACCAACCCAAGAAAACTAAACACATAAGTAGAAAGCGGGTCATAACACCAGTTCTTCACCAGAGGCTCATTGATGATGTTGCCTATTATGGTGATGAACCGGCTGCAAACATTGTATTCTTTTAAGTGCCTCGTAGGTTTGTAAACAAATAAACTGCTTGATTGATTGGCTCCAATGGTAGATTCCATCACAGTGATGTTAACCTTCAATCAGTCAATGTTATTTTGACTCTTGCTCCCTTTAGGTTGAGAGTGTGGGGTTGTAGATGGTGTCTTCAAGTAAGTTTCATTTCACGGTATGGGAATGCCAGAGAGCATCTGGTCAAACAAGTTGAGGAGCTGCTGTTAGAATCTGGGCAGGCAGCGTGCCTGATGCTCATACTAGGACTGTATTTCTGCCAAGAATGAAAAACCTCCCAGTGTTGTATCCTAACTCTGGTGGTTACTAAGATGTGAGCTGTATCAGAGTCAGCACTATGGTATCAGTTTGTGTGAGAATGTAGTTCAGAGAGACATGTCTGGTGATGGTCAGATCTAGCTGGTTCCAAAGTCTTGAATTTCAATATCCCCAGAACACCTTGTTGCAGCTTCCAAAAGAAGGTGCTGGTTACACAAAGCTCATGGTAGCAGCAAAGCTCAAATTGCCTTCGTTTTCATTTATCTTTCCAAAGTCATGATGTCAGAAGCAGGAGGGTCAGGCTCCATATTCCTCTCTCATTCCTGCACTGAAATCCCCTTATAGTTAAGGCTGCTTACTAATTTAGGAATTCTGCTGTTAGCAGTGTCAAACTGCTCTGTCACCGACATTTCTTTCTACATTACACCTTTTGCAATGGGGAAACGGTTATGGTCACTATCTACTTTATGCCCCATAGCAACACCCTGACTATACAGAGTCTGACTTTTTTCAGTTCTCTAAGATTGATGTATATCAGTCCCTGTGCCAATCAAGGTTCAGCTTCTCACACTGCATGATCGGTGTTCCCTTTCTAAGGTTGACACCCTGAAAAGATTCTCAGTATACATGTGCAAAACACAATTGTGGAGAACCCCCGTTGGTACTGACAATGACATCAATTCATCTACTTGCTAGTATTGATTTGGCTTATTTCTGGGGCGGGGCAGTGCAGACCTTTCTGCATGTGTAATGTAAACCCTTCAGGGGTGTCAGAAAGTACACCCTTCTGAGTGTGTGTCCTTGCATCCCAGTCCTGATGAGTGTGAGACTGAAAGCTTCGACTTTGTGAGTTATTTTTAAAGTAAAAGACTTTTGTTCTACCAGGCAGTTAAAGATTACTGAGGTGGTGAGTGTGTATACGGTCAGGAAACAGTGCGCAGAAATCCTCGGATTTTATGAGGAGGTGGTCACTGGAAATCCTGTCAATGGCATAAAGAAGACTTTATCAGCTGTGACGCATAAATGAGTTCACTGTTAAAGGTAATATGACACAACAGCGACTCGAACCTGACTCAGGCAATGGATCCCCACCATTCCCACTACTCTCCACATCACCCAAACAGAGAAACCAGATTATCATCTAAATATGGAGGCAGGTATCGGGTGCAAAATACTATACTGCGATTCCTTGCTCAGGGAAAACAGTGTCAGTCTTCCTAACTCCACACCATTTTCACCTGGTGTTTTTTGGTTCTGGAAGGCTATTGGTACAAAACATATGCAAACTTTTTCCAGACCCTCGGAATTCCTACAGTGAGGACCACTGGAGAAACTACTTCCTCTCAGCCCTTAAAAAGGGCACCGGGAAGAGGTTGTGGTCACTTGGGAAGCCTCTTTAGGAGCTAGAAACATTCTGTAACATAAAATGTCAGTGCTAGACACAGAGTGATAATGTGTGTGTTTTACTGCAGTGATTCAGATTGGGATTACCCTGAGAAGGCATTTGACCTTGACAATGACCAGCATTATATAGTGTCATGCATGACAATACCTTACATTTGTTGGAGCTGTGATAATTTACTTTAAAAAAAAAGTTTTGAAAAGACATTCCAGCCTCTGCTATCAGCTTATGTGATGGGATTTATATCAACAGACAGCTCCAGCTGTTTAAAAAAAAACCCTGCCTCTGAAAGTGGAAAAATGGTTCTGTGCTTGCTTCATTAATTTGCAGGCACATGAGTTTGAATTGGAAATGTATACCATTCTGTGTATCAGTTTCAAGCAACACAGCCGTACGTTTTTATGACATCGGTCGTCATTATGAATGCTCAGCTCAGTTTCCAAGTTACTATTAGGTTCAGTTCAGCAGGTTGGTCCCTGATGACTAATGTAATGTGTTTACTGCTTGAGTGAAGAGAGCTAGTGTGCTTTTTTGCCTTTGTGCTAGTTTGTTTCTCTTCTCATCCTGGATAACATAAACACAGCTAATATGCAAGTTTCTCCCTGTCAATATACAGCTGTGCTCCCTAATGATAAGGCACAAAAACTGTTCCTCGTTAATAACTCCATTATGTTCAGGGAGCTGAAGGCAAAGGGAGTAAAGCTTGACTAAAGATATGGAATGGATCCCAAAGGTGACAGAAGTCTAAATATATCACTTTTCCGACAACGTCTGCAGCCTGTTCGGCACCCAACACAGTGCTGGGCACTTCTTTGGATTCAATGGAAGAGGTCGAGAGGGCACTCCAATGTTTGCACAGCCGAAAGGATAGGGCATTGCAGTTTTACTGCACAGCAGGAAAACACAGGAGTCAGCAGGTATGACCTGCCATTGAGAACAGCCTATCCCCAATGACAGGCAGGACCCACCTTGTGTCAGATAGCCACTAATGAATGGCCAGTGACTTCAATGCTTGCTCGAACTGACAGCCACGGCCCAACAAGAGTAAGGAATATACCAAACAAAGAGAAAGATGCTGATTAGGTTGGAATATCTGGGTCTGTTTCCGTGCCGTACATCTCTATGACTTGCCGGTGGAGGTGGGTATGATCAACACTGAATTTGAGGAGCAGAACTCTGTCAGAGTTTCTTCCCAACAACAGCCCAGGCTTAATCAAAATCAGACAGAGCATAAACATTCCACATGCAGCTAGCAGGGAGGGAGTTCATAGAAAATGTGGAGACTTCGCTGTAAGGAGTTTGTTATTTACAGTGGTAGAAACCCGCCCACAAATGTTTCAAAACATGTTCCTTTCATCCGTGTCTTGACTGAAGCAGTTAGCTTCATGGGGATCTCCGCTTCAACATGTTGTATCCCCTTCAACCCTGCTTTGCAGAGGCGACAGGCCAGTTTACAAGCAGTCGGCACTGTTTTCAGCAGAATCCCTGAATTAGTAAGCAGCCTTAAATACAGGAGGTTTCAATGCATGAACAAGACAGGAACTGGGGGCCCGACCCTACTGCCTGTGACACCAGGGCCTTGCAAAGATAAGTGAAAAGTGACACAATTTGAGCTCTGCTGCTACCATGAGTTTGGCAGAAACACAGTCTTCATATCAGCATCAGGCACAATGCCAGTCCAGACAGTTAAAGTCATCGAGATCTACAGCACTGAAACAGGCCCTTCAGTCTAACTTGTCTAGGCCAGATATTCAGAATAAATATAGTCCTATTTGCCAGCACCCAGCTCATAACCCTTCCTAATCATATACCATCCAGATGCCTTTTAAATGTTGTAATTGTATGAGCCTCCACCACATCCTCTGGCAGCCTATACATGCAGCACCCTCGATGTGTAAAAGTTGCCCCTTAGGTCTCTTTTTGCCTCTCACCCTAAACCTATGCCCTCTAGTTTTGGACTCCCCCTATCTGGAGCAAAGACCATCCCTATTTACCCTATCCATGCCCCTCATGATTTTATAAACCTTTACAACCCTTGCTAGATAATCTCTAGCATTCCCATGCAGAAGTGAAATGAAAATTACTTGAAGACACCACCTACTGTTTCACTTTCTCAACAGGTAAGAAGCAAGAATCAAAGCACTCGGGCTGATTGAAGGTTAACACGGAATCTGCCATTGGAGGTTAACAATCAAGCAGTTTCTTATTTGTTCACAAACCTAATAGGCACTTAAAGGAGGACAATCTTTTAAGACTGTAAAGTATTTTTACTTTGTGTAAAAAGAACAGGGTCCCATATTTTAATATATGTAACTTCTAGTCTGAGTGAGTGAGTTACACTGTGAATCTGATTGTCTTGATATCTGGGATAATCCTTAGCATGAGAGGGTGCGAGAATGTGTGTATGTGTGTGGGGGGGGGGGGGGGGGGGGGGGGGGGGGTAGAGAGAAAGGAAAGAATGCATTTAGATTAGATTAGATTCCTTAGTGTGGAAACAGGCCCTTTGGCCCAACAAGTCCACACCGTCCCTCCGAAGAGCAACCTACCCAGACCCATTCCCCTACGTTTACCCCTTCACCTAACACTACGGGCATAATTTAACATAGACTTTCACCTAACTTGCACATTTTTGGACTGTGGAAGGAAACCGGAACACCTGGAGGAAACCCACACTGACACGGGGAGCTATTTATTTAGAGCGAAAGAAATTCTAGAGGCCACTGTTTGGTTGGGATGAAGCGACTCTTGGATAGGCACATGGAAGTTAGTACAGTGAAGGGTATGTAGGTTGGTCTGATCTCAGAGTCAGATAAAAGGCCAGCACAATGAGGGCTGAAGGGCCTGTACTGTACTGTTCCATGTTCTATATAAAGAAGACTTGCAGGAAAATCATGGTGAGGGGACAAATCCATAGCATTATCTTATGGACTAGGAAAGTAATGGTGTAAAGAACAGAGGGACAGGTTTCTGATGTATATTCAGGAGAGTTTTCTTGGCTAGTACATGTGTCACCCCATTTTGAAAGACCTTATCTAGTCTGGGGAATGAGGGAGTCCTCAATTGGATCAAGTGTCATTTGGGGGTACATTTAGGAGACAGTGATCACAGCACTATAAATCTAAAGATTAGCTTTCGAGGAGAATATGGGACAAGCTAGAGGAAAAATATTTAATCTGTGGTGAGCTTATTTCAGGGGCTGTCAAACAAATCTGTCACAAGTGAAATCAAAGATTGGCAGATAAAACTGTAACGATAATGAACTTAAGAAATTAGATTCCCTACAGTGTGGAAACAGGCCCTTCAGCCCACCAAGTCCACACTGACCCTCTGAAGAATAACCCACCCTGACCCATTTCCCTCTGACTAAAGCACCTAACACTTTGGGCAATTTAGAATGGCCAATTCACTTGACCTGCACATCTTTGGACTGTGGGAGGAAACTCATGCAGACACGGGGAGAATGTGCAAACTCCACGCAGACAGTCGCTCAAGGCTGGAATCAAACCTGCGACCCTGGTGCTGTGAAGCAGTCGTGCTAACCACTGAGCCACCGTGCCAGTATAATAAGTTGTAGGAGCCCCTTGGCTGCTAAAACACAGATAAATTGCTAACTTGGCCAAACAATAAGGGATGCTGGGTACATTGGCCAAGTAAAACTCTGAAATCACAAAGCCCGCACACTAGACACAGTGCAAACACAGCAGCCAGATGTTAATTACATTAGCACGATGTAAAAGACAACAGTTATCCTAATCAGACATTTCCCCAACAATTGATCCACTAAACTTCCACTTTGGAAGGTTGAACTTATGCAGAATATACAGATCGAGCCAGGATTCTCGGAAGTGTGGAGGAACAGAGGGATCTTGGGATCCATGTCCATAAATCCCTCAAAAGTTGCCATCTAAAGGTGATAGGGTTAAGAAGGCATTTGGTGAGTTAAGGGGGGGATTGAGTTTAAGAGCCACGAGGTTATGCTGCAGCTCCAGAGCCCTGGCTAGACCACACTTGGAATATTGTGTTCAGTTCTGGTTGCCTCATTATAGGAAGGATGTGGAAGCTTTAGAGAAGGTGCAGAGGAGATTTACCAGGATGCTGCCTGGATTGGAGGGTGTGTCTTATGAAGCAAGGTTGAGGGAGCTAGGACTTTTCTCATTGAAGCAAACTTGATAGAGATGTACAAGACAATAAGAGGCATAGATAAGAGTGAATAGCCAGCGACTTTTTCACCAGGACAGAAATGGTTAGCACAAGGGTGTATAATTTTAAGATAATTGGAGGAAGGTTTAGGAGAGATGTCAGAGGTAGGTTCTTCGTGCAGAGAGTGGTGGGTGTGTGGAATGTACTGCCAGCAATGGTAGTAGAGTCAGAGACATTAGCGACATTCTTGGAATAGGCACATGGATGATAGTAAAACGTAAGGGACGTAGGTTCTTCTGATCTTAGAGTAGGATAAGAGGTCGGCACAACATCAAGGGCTGAAGGGCCTCTACTGCTCTATGTAAACGTCGAATGTGTCAGAAAGGCACCAGGTCCTGCTACACAAAGAGACAAACAGTAACATGCTATCCAAGTGACTGACACAGTTTCGAACTATCAAGTGTATTGCCCTGATTGGCCAGAACTATAGAAGGTTCCAGGAAACCATCTAAAAGGTACAGAAAACAGGATTCACCTGCAGACCTTCTGCTTGAATCATCCAAACCCTCCCCAGCAGACCAGGTGACCATCCAGGGACAGAGATACAGAGAGAGAGAGAGAGAGAGAGACGCGACGTAAATCTACAAGGGATTCAAGAAGTATTGTAATCTTAAAGTGCCAAATAGGATTAGAGATGATATGTTTAGTATCAAAGGTTATTGTAACTTTGTTCCTAATAAAGTTGGGACTGTTTTGCATTGATATGGTTTGTGTTCGTATTGATTTGACCGCTTTGGTATTATGGGACACCTGGGAAAGTTTAAGGTGACACTCAACAACAAAGTCTACAAATGCCAATACTAAAACCAGCTTCCAGGCAAGGTTCCTGGAGCTATGATTCCAGACAGAATATTCCTATTTGTCAAGCTCCGAGGTGAGCAGGAATGAACAGGCTCTCCTTCTTTCTCACCCTAGTCCCTGGGTTGGTCACAACAGGGTTAGTTTAAAAAGTAACCCCCTTCTTTGTCAGTACTTTCACCCATACCCAAATGAGTTTTTCTTAAAAGAGAGACAATTTAAGGTTTGTGTAAAGATTTGTAGCTGGGGTGCTGGTTGCCACAGTGGTGAGTATGTTCGCTGAGCTGGCAAGTTGATTTGCAGACGTTTTGACCCCCGTCTGGGTGACACCTTCTGTGCTTTGGAGCCTCCTGTGAAGCGCTGTTGTACCCTGTCTTCTGGAATTTATTTGGTTCCGTTCCTGCTGCTTCCCGTTGTCGGTTCCGGTTATTCGTTGTAGTGGCCGGTATACCGTATTGGGTCCAGGTCTATGTGCTTGTTGATGGAGTCCATGGGTGAATGCTATGCTTCTAGGAATTCTCTAGCTGTCTTCTGTTTGCCTTGTCCAATGATCATTGTATTGAACTTGTGGTCCTTGTCATCTGTGTGTCTGGCTACTAGGGAGAACTGGTTGTGGCGTTTACTGATATGTTGGTGTTCATGGATGCGGATATGTAGTTTGTTCTACATGGTGTTTCGTGCAGTCTTTGCATGGAATCTTGGAATCTACGTTTGTCTTGCTTGCAACGCTAGCTTCCATTTAAAAAACTCTCCGAATTGACAGCCAGACTTCTGCAACCACAGGGATTCATGAAAACCCATAAACCGACAGCTATGCTCAGACAACAACTCCCCAGGACAAAAGAACCTCTACCCATCATATGCAAGCCAAATGCCGTATACAAGATTCCATGCAAAGAGTACACAGAACACCATATAGGACAAATTTGACTGAGGTGACACAACGATCATAGCACAAGCCAAACAGAGGAGAGCCAGAAGATTTCTAGAAGCATGATATTCATCCACAAACTCCATCAACAAACACATAGACCTAGACCCAATATACCAGCCATTACAACGAACAACTGGAACTGGCAGCAGCAAGAATGGAACCAAATCAATTCCAGAGGATGCAGTGCAGCAGGAGGCTCCAAAGCACTGAAGATGACACTTAGACAGGGGATGGAAAGTCTGCAAATCAATTTCCCAGCTCGGTGAACATAACCACAACTACGAGAGACAATTTAACCAGCACATTGCTGGAGAAACTCAGCAAGTCAAGCAGCAACTGTGGAGACAAAAATCGAGTCAATGTTTCACGTCCAGTGACCCTTCTTCAGAACACAATTTAACCAGGCTTTCTCGAGTTAACAAAAGAACATGTTTATTTGTTACCAAACGCGAGAAGAAATAATAACGTAACAGATATGCACACAGATTTAAAGGAAGTAGCAAGGTCAAAAAAAAATGTTATAAGATGTTCAGGCCAGTAGCTGCACTGTTCGTGAAGAGAAAATCTGAGAATACTGACGGTTGACCAGTCAGTTTCAAGATTCCTGGCTTTGTAGGTCGGCTGAAATATGTTGGTTCTGTTTCCTTTTAAACCAGCTTTCTAAGTGGCTTCCAGCATTCAAAGGAAGAGAGTCTTTTGCCCGCAATGCAGGAGTGACTAACTGATGGTTCTGCAACTATGACCTTCACACCACACTTGCGCTCAAATGCAGGCACGGCCACCTGAGTACCGTAGCCCACTGGTACACACAGAGCAGGGATAAAACTCCCTTTTAACCCCTGTTTCTATGTATTTTTAAAATGTAAACATCTCTCATTGAGACTGCTGTTGTTTTTCCCCAACAAAGTCACAGTCCGAGCTACCTATAGTTTAGTTTGTAGTGCATTTCTCCTTTTGATGTCTTTTGATAGATTGATTTATTTATTGTCACTTGTACTGAAGTACAGCAAAAAGCTTTGTTTACAAGTCATACAGACAGAACACAATAAGCAAGGATGTACAGAATAAAAGATTTAGACAGAGGCATACAGATAACATTGTACAGGGTGTACAAGAGAGAGCAACATAAGCAAGATCAGCATTATTTGAGGCTACATTCAGTAGTGTAATAACAACCAGGAAGAAATTGTGATACATGTGTTCAGGCTTCTGTATCTTCTGCCTGATGGAAGAGGTTGGAGGAGATCATTACTGGGGTGCAGAGGGTCTTTGATGATATTGGCAGCCTTTCCACGCCAGAAAGCCATATAAATGAAGTCCATCGATGGAAGGTTGCCTCCTGTGATGGCCTGAGCTGTGCACACTACTTTCTGTAGTTCCCTACAATCCTGGGCAGAGCAGTTGCTGTACCAGGCCGTTATGCACCCGGACAGAATGCTTTCAACTGTGCACCTGTAGAAGTTGGAGAGAGTCCTTATGGACATGCCGAATTCCCTGAGCTACCGGAGGAAGGAAAGGTGTTGGTGTGGCCTCTTGAATGTCGCAACATGGGAAGACCAAGACAAGTTGTCGGTTATCGTCACTCCAAGAAACTTGACGCTTTGGTGTAACATCCCAGAGTTTCTCTCCACACAGCCAACTGAATATGCATCCACAGTCATCTTTTGGCTTCAACTCACTTTCTTTCCCAAAAAGCACACAATATACCTAAAAGTTCAACATGTCAATGAGTGATCTGGGGTCATAATCCATGGTCATGAAACTCAGAGATTGATTAAATATTTTAGAATAACTCTCTCCTCAATAGGAAATATCTTCTCTTATACCAACTTCCTGGACTACGGAACACAGCTTAGCAACAGCCATTATCTCTGGAAAATGTGCGTGTGTGTGTGTGTATGTGTGTGTGTCTGTGTGTGTAACCTTAACCAATTTTCTGAAGATGAAAGAGGACATTTTAGGAGACCACAAAACAATGTCATGTATTTCTGACTGAAATAGGATGACTTCACTTACTGTGAGTATCTACCCTCTGCGAATGAATTATTGAATAAATGATTGGTATGTCTCCCACAAATAAGACACTCTGGGGTGGTAAAAAAAATGCCCTCAGTTCTTTCATCCACATCATTGATGTATAACATGAATATTTGTGGTTTACATTAGGTTAGAGTAGATTCCTTACATTATGGGTACAGACCATTCAGCCCAACAAGTTCACACCCACCCTCCGAAGAGTAATCCACCCAGACCCATTCCCTACATTTTCCTAATGCACCTAACACTATGGGCAATTTAATGTGGCCAATCCACCTAACCTGCACACCTCTGGATTGTGGGAAGAAACCAGTGGACTCAGAGGAAACCCATGCAAACAGGGGGAGATTGTGCACAGGATGAATGTCTCCTGTGCTTCCTTAATTACCCTCAGAAACGCCTGCCATTGCTGCTCCACCATCTTCCCTGCTAGGTTCCCTTTCCATCAACTCTGGCCAGCTCCTCTCTCATGTCTTTGTAGTTGCCTTTACTCAATAGTGAACAGTTTTGGGTGCCTTACCTAAGGATGGATGTGCTGGCCTCGGAGGGGGTCCACAGGAGGTTTGCAATAGTGATCCCAGGGATGAAGGGCTTGTCATATAAGAGCGGTTGAGGACTTTGGGTCTGTACTTGATGAACGTTTAGATGGATAAGTGGGGAATTCATTAACATTACAGAATACCGAGAGGCCTGGAAAGAGAGGATGTGGAAAAATGTCTCCACAAGTAGAAGAGACTAGGACTTGAGGGTACAGTCTCAGAGTGAAGGGACGATGCTTTGAAACTGGGATGAGGAGGAATTTCTTCAGCCAGAGGGTGGTGAATCTGTGGAACTCATTACCATAGAGGACTGTGGTGGCCAAATCACTGTGTGTATTTAAAACAGATCAAGAAGGCAGGAGAATGGGGCTCAGAAACAGTCGACAGTATGGTGCTGGAAAAGCACAGCAGGTCAGGCAGCATCCGAGGAGCAGGAGAATCGACATTTCGGGCATAAGCCTTTCATCAGGACATTCCCGATTCTACTGCTCCTCGGATGCTGCCTGACCTGCTGTGCTTTTCCAGCAATACACTCTCAACTCTGATCTCCAACATCTGCAGTCCTCACTTTCTCCTTCAGAAACATATCAGCCATGATTGAAAGGCACAGCAGTCTTGATGGGCTGAATGGTGTAATTGCTTTTATAGAAAAGACCTGTAAGAAACACATTAGTACAGTGGAGCCCGTGAGGGAACAGGTGGCACAGTGACTCAGTGGTGAGCAATGCAGCCTCACAGCACCAGGATCCCAGTGTTGATTCCAGCCTCGGGTGACTGTCTGTGTGGAGTTTGCACATTCTCCCCGTGTCTGTGTGGGTTTCCTCCGGGTGCTCCGGTTTCCTCCCACAATCCAAAAAATGTGCAGGTCAGGTGAATTGGCCACGCTAAATTGCCCGTAGTGTTAGGTAAGGGGTAAATGTAGGGGCATGGGTGGGTTGGGCTTCGGCGGGTCGGTGTGGACTTGTTGGGCTCAAGGGCCTGTTTCCACACTGTAATCTAATCTAAAAAAAAATCCATACCTGCCTGTTCCCTCATGGGCTCTACCACAAGCTGCTCCAGATAAAATCTCAGACATTCCACAAGTTCCTTTCCTTGAGATCTGCTAATTGTCCCAGTCCATCTGCATTTGGAAGTCCCCTATGACAACTGTACTAATGTGTTTCTCACAAGGCTTTTCTATAGGCCTTGGATTTATTTTCTTCCTCACATCCTGACTACTGCCAGGAGGCCTGTACATACTTCCCAACAGAGTATTATTTTCCTGCAGTTCCTCAACTCTGCCCACACAGATTCTATGCCTTCCAACCCCATATCACTTCTTGCGATCGCTTTAAATTCATTTCTTACTAACAAGGCAACCCCCATCCCCTCTACCCATTCTTTTGATAGGACTCATATCCTTGAATATTTACAGAGTCATAGTTTCATACACACGGAAACAAACCCTTTGGTCCAACTCATCCATGCTAAACTGATCTAGTCCCATTTGCCATCATTTGGCCCATAAACCCTTCCTATTCATGTACCCATCCAGATGCCTTTTAAATGTTGTAATTGTACCAGTTTCCACCATCTCCTCTGGCTGCTTAGTCCATACACACACCATTCTCTATGTGATAAAGTTGCCCCTTAGGTCCCTTTCAAATCTTTCCCCTCACCTGAAATCAATGCCCTCAAGTTTGGACTCCACTACGCTGGGCAAAAGACCTTGGCTGGTCACACTATCCATGCCCCTCATGATTTTATAAACCTCTATACGGTCACCCCTTCATCCGACGCTCCAGGGAAAACAGCCCCAGCCTGTTCAGCCTCTCCCTGTAGCTCAAACCCTCCAACCCCAGCAACATCCTTGTAAATCCTTTCTGAATGCTTTCAAGTTTAACAACATTTTTCCTACAGCAGGGAGACCAGACTTGCACACAGTCTTCCAAAAGTGTCTAATGTTCCGTACAGCTGCAACATGGCCTCCAAACTCCTATACTCAATACACTAAGGTAAAAACAATGACTGCAGATGCTGAAAATCAAATACTGGATTAGTGGTGCTGGAAGAGCACAGCAGTCCTGATGAAGGGCTTTTGCCCGAAACGTTAATTTCGCTGCTCGTTGGATGCTGCCTGAACTGTTGTGCTCTTCCAGTACCACTAATCCAGTACTCAATACACTGTCCAGTTTAGGCAAGCATGGTAAAGGCCTTGTGCAACAGCCTGTCAACCTGTGACTCCACTCTCAAGGAACTATGCACCTGCACCCTCAGCTGCTCGTTGGATGCTGCCTGAACTGCTGTGCTCTTCCAGCACCACTAATCCAGTATTTTTATCTCTTTGTTCAGCAACACTCCCCAGTGCCCTACCATTACCTGTGTAAATCCTGCGCTGGCTTGCCTTACCAAAATGCAGCATCTCACATTTATCTGTATTAAACTTCATCTGCCACTCCTTGGTTGATTAAAGTCCTGTTGTACTCAGAGATAAGCTTCTTCACTGTTCACTACATCACCAACTTTGGCAACATCTGCAAATGTACTAACCATACCTCCTAGATTCACATCAAAATCATTTATATAAATGATGAAAAGCAGTGGGTATCCCGGTATCCTGAAAATCATTGATATTCTTGAGGCACAATGTAGTTCCCAGCCCTGAGCCTCTTGCAGCCACACCTCTGTGATGCCCACAATATCAGACCTGCCACAAACTCATTTATCTTGTTTCATATACTGTATGCATTTAATTAAGTACAACACCCTCAGTCCTGCATTGACTCCCCTGCTTCTTGCAGTTCAGTTTACCTGCTGCGCCTAAATTAGATTCCTGACTCTTTCCATGTTCTTCCCACACTTGTTCTAGAAACATTACTAACCTCTGCTGAGCTCTCCCACCCTTAAATTTTTTTGCATAACTTTCCATACAACTGAACCCCCTTACTATTTAGAGTAAAGTCCTAGAAGCAGTCCTAGCTTTGTGATTCTGGTCCCAGTCGGATTCAGGATCCCATCAAAATATCTCCCTCCTTCCCCAGTACTGGTGCCAATATGCCAGGAATTCAAACAGGTTTCTCCCACACCAATCTTTGAGCAGCATGGCTCTCTCTTTAACCTTGTTGACCCTTTGCCAATTAGTTCATAGCTCAGGTAGTAATCCTGAAATGAGTACCTTTTTTTTTGTTGTGCTTTTTAATTTGGCCCCGAGTTGCTCATATGCCCTCAGCAGAACCTCTTTCTCCCTATAAGACCTTACAAACAAGATGCGAAAAAAGCTAGAAAACTACACTGCTTCCCTCTGCACCGAATTGCTATGCTGCCTACAAAGTTCCCAAACATATCCTCACTTGGGCTGTCTCTCACTTTCCTGACTGAGAGAAGCTTACTAGTTGTGTGCATTCACCAGGCCCTCTCTCAGATAGGGATGACATGAGCTGAAAGGACTCCCATTAGTTAAGCTTTAATAGTAATCAGACTGACTGATAACAGGCCCCTCCTCAGTCAGCTACCCAGATTATTTTTCACTATTCGTTATGCTGGGATTGTTGTAACAAACTCAAGAACTGTAATTGCTGGAGATCTGAAACAAACTAAAATAGTAGATACTGGAGAAACTCAGGAGGTCTAGGATCATCTCTGGAAAGAAAACAGTTAACATTTTGAATAAAATGAGCCTTCTTTAGAAGAATTCAGGTGCAAGGTTTCTGGAGTCAAGAATGTGATCTCTGATAACATTACCTCAGGTCCAGTCTGGCCACTTCCCAAGCTGGACTATTTACATAACGTTATTGACTCCAGAAACCCTGCATCAGAACGCCTCTACAAAAGGCTCATCGGATTCAAAGCATTAACTGTTTTCTCTCTGTAGATGATTATAGACCTCCTGAGTTTCTCCAGCATCTTCTGTTGGGAAAGTAAATCTTAGCAGGGCTTACACAGTCAATGATAAGGTCCTAGGGAGTGTTGCTGAAAAAAGAGACCTTGGAGTGCAAGTTCATAGCTCCTTGAAAGTGGAGCGCAGGTAGATAGGATAGTGAAGGCGGTGTTTGGTATGCTTTCCTTTATTGGTCAGAGTATTGAGTACAGGAGTTGGGAGGTCATGTTGCGGCTGTACGGGACATTGGTTAGGCCTCTTTTGGAATATTGTGTGCAATTCTGGTCTCCTTCCTATTGGAAAGATGTTGTGAAACTTGAAAGGGTTCAGAAAGAATTTACCAGGATGTTGCCAGGGTTGGAAGATTTTAGCTATAAGGAGAGGTTGAATAGGTTGGGGGCGTTTTCCCTGGAATATTGGAGTCTGAGGGGTGACCTTATAGAGGTTTATAGAATCATGAAGGGCGTGGATACAGTAAATTGACAAAATCTTTTCTTTGGGGTGGGCGAGTCCAGAACTAGAGGGCATAGGTTTAGGGTGAGAGGGGAAAGATAAAGAAGAGACCTAAGGGGCAACTTTTTCACACAGAGGGTGGTACGTGTATGGAATGAGCTGCCAGAGGATGTGATGGAGGCTGGTACAATTGCAACATTTAAGAGGCATTTGGATGGGTATATGAATAGGAAGGGTTTGGAGGGATATGGGCCGGGTGCTGGCAGGTGGGACTAGATTGGGTTGGGATATCTGGTCGGCATGGACGGGTTGGGCCGAAGGGTCTGTTTCCATGCTGTACATCTCTATGACTATTTGTCTCTCCACAGATGCGGTCGTAGATGCAGATGTAGAAACTAGGATTAGGAGGGGTGGGGGTTAATGGAAGCTGTACAGGGTCAGGGTAGGGTGAGGGATGAACTGGGAATGGTGTGGGTGAGGGATGGGTCAGGACAAAGGGGTGGGGTCACAATGAGCTGGGGTTCAAGGGTGAGCTGGGATGGGTGGGCCTTGTATGGTCAGGGTGAACAGTGTAGAGTGAGGTATATTAGGGGTGATCTGGTGGGATTAGGGCAGAGACAATGATGAGTCCCCCACCGCCCAGCTCAATGAACTTTACCTTCCAGGTAGATTTTGTTCCTCAATTGAACTATCTGGTCACGACTGTTCCATTGTTTAAAGCACTCCATGCCTGCAGCACACAGCCGCAGTAATATCAGGATGAATATTCCTCACAGACCCTGACCACGACCCCACACACACACACTCCCTCCACCTCACCCTACAGCCGCTCGAATGGCCGACAACCGCCTTCTCCCGCCTTTTATACCCGGCCCACGTCACACTGCCAGCTCTCTGAGCGCACAACGCCCGGCTCGCGGGAGCGCGCGGGGCGGGGTTACACCAGGGGTGGGCGGGGCCTCTCCGGGGAGGGGCGGGGCCTCTCCGGGGCTGGGAGTTCACACCGGGGAGGGGCGGGGCCTCTCCGGGGCTGGGAGTTCACATCGGGGAGGTGGGCGGGGTCTCTCTGGGGAGGGGCGGGGCCTCTCCGGAGAGGGGGCGGGGTCTCTCCGGGAAGGGGAGGGGGCGGGGTCACACCGCCGAGGCGACGGGAGCCCTCCTGCTGGGTGGATGGGCGGATCTCACGCAGGAGCGGGAGACAGGGCTTACACGAGGGACGGTGGGATTCAATCAGGCGAGGGGTCGGGGGTCACATCGGGAGGGACTCTACCATGTGGGTAACCTCCAGCTGAGGGGGGCGTGGCTCCTTCCGGGCAGGGGGCGGGCTTCATCCGGGGAACGGCGGGGCACTCAGTGCGAGGGGCGGGGCTCAGCCTGGGGAGTGGGCGGGCCTTTGCCGTCTCGGGTCTTTACGAAGTGGCGCTGCTGTCCTCTAGAGGGTGCTATTCAGCCCTTGTGGAGCTGCCTGGTTTCTGGGAGTGAGAGAGCTGACAGTGGGCTACCTCACAGCCCTTTATATGGGTTTTATATGGTTAGAAAATTCCTTTTGAAAGTTGCAATGATTCAGTCTCCACCATACTCTCAGGCAGTACCTTCCAGATCACACATATGCTCAGCCCTGATTAGATTTTGTCTTAAACCATTAGCAGCATATAGACATTATTATCATCTTCCTCTGACCAAAATTAAGTTCCACACTTGTCCACATTTTACACTGTCATCCTGTTGGCCATTTACTGAACCTATCCCTTTGCAGCCTCATTACGTCCGCTCTATCACTCATTTTACCACCAGATTTGGCATAATCCACAAATTTAAAAACATTACTTTCTGAATATCTAAATTATTACCGCTGATTATAAACAGCTGATGCTCCAGCACTAATCCTTGCAAGAATCTGCAGTATGTCAACATCTAAATGCCTCCACTGTGATCAGTCAGTGCACCTTATCCATTAACTGATCCTCAGAAAATGTGGATATATTGCCTCTAACTCCAGAAACTCTTGTCTTGATAATTAACCCTTACTTGGAGAAAGTGAGGCCAGCAGATGCTGGAGATCAGAGTCAAAAGGTGTGTTGCTGGAAAAGCACAGCCAGTCAGGGAGCTTCCGAGGAGCAGGACAGTCAACGTTTCGGGCATAAGCCCTTCATCAGAAATTTGGGGGTGGGGGGAGGGGAAAGGAGGGTGGGGGTGGGGTTGAACTGGGACTCCAAAACCTGTGCCCACATCTCCCTCCTCCCCTCTGTTTAAAGCTCCAAAGGATCCTTCCACATCTGACAGACATTTTCCTGCACATCCACACACCTGATCTACTGTGCCTGTTGCTCGCGATGTGGTCTCCTCTACATTGGGGAGACAGGATGCCAACTCGTGGAATGTTTCAGGGAACATCTCTGGAACACACCCACCAAACAACCCCACTGCCCTGTGGCCGACCACTTCAACTCCCCCTCCCATTCTCCTAAGGACTTGCAAGTCCTGGGTCTCCTCCACTACCAAATTCAAGCTACCTGACGCCTGGAGGAAGAACACCTCATCTTCTACCTCGGGACCCTCCAACCATACAGCATGAATGTCAACTTCACTAGTTTCTTTATCTCCCCTGCCCCCACCTCATCACAGATCTAACCCTCCAAACCAGCACCGCCCTCTTGAACTGTCCTACCTGTCCATCTTCCTTCACACCTGTCCGCTCCAGCCTCTCCTCTGACCTATCACTATCACTCCCCACCTGCATCTGCCTTCCCTCTCCACCCCACCCCCATCCTCCTATTTATGTCTCAGCCCTTCTCCCCCACCATCACCCCACCCCCCCACATTCCTGACAAAGGGCTTATGCCCGACACGTTGACCCTCCTGCTCCTTGATTGCTCCCTGACCTGCTGTGCTTTTCCAGCGCCACAATTAACCCTTACTGCAACAGCTTGTCAAAAATCTCTTGGAAATCCTGCTTCCATGATCTTGGTGGACACTGCAGTCACTCTCCACTCTTTAAGCCTCCAAATGTTAGCCTTTCTCCAGTCTCCCACTTCCTGGTTGTGGCCTCTTCCCGCTGCCAGATTTGACCTATACATGTCTTCACTCCCCTGGCCTTGTGTTTCTGTTCAACATCCAGATTCAACCTGAAGCTGTAACTCTAATGTCAGGGAAGTGAGAATCAACGAGATGTAGGAACTGAAATAGGCCATTCAACTCATTATAACATTTTCCTCTGAGAATTGAGAATCTTTGGAATTCCCTTCATCAAGTTTTTGCCCAGTCAAACATATCCCTCTGCAGACTCTTTATATCATCCTTACCACTTCCAAATTTATTAATTAAATGTTGTTGCGATGATGAGATTAGAAAATGGATGACCAGAGCATTAGCCTGGTCCTCTAGAATAAAAGCTTTGGGACTTGTACAATTCATGTCATTTTTTTTAAGAGAGACTCCATCCTGACACAGTCTCTTGACTTGCTCTGCAATTGACACCGATTGTTGCACACTTAGGAATGCTCAACATAGCAACAAGCCTGATTCGATAGGTTGCAATTTAACACAGATTGTGACAGGAAAGTGACAGACAGAAGCAAGCAACACCTCCTGAAGGTGGAGACCTGGAAGTCAACATCAACAGATGTGAAGCTGGAAGAGCACAGCAGGTTAGACAGCATCCGAGGAGCAGGAAAGTCAACGTTTCAGGCCCGAGACATTGACCTCCTGAAGTTAGCCGCATCAAACCTTTTCTCTGTAAAGTTCAACTCTCCAATTATATGTCAAAAGGTTTGTGAAGGTTTGTAACTCAGGTTGAGGTTTAGGGTATAGGTTTGCTCGCTGAGCTGTAGGTTTGATATCCAGACGTTTCATTACCTGCCTAGGTAACATCATCAGTGGCGACCTCCAAGTGAAGCGAAGCTGTTGTCTCCTGCTTTCTATTTATGTTTGTCCTGGATGGGGTTCCTGGGGTTTGTGGTGATGTCATTTCCTGTTCGTTTTCTGAGGGGTTGATAGATGGTAGATAGATAGATCTAGATGCTCAGCGAGCAAACCTACACCCGAAATGTCAAAAGATAGAAATCTACATTGAGATGCTGAAATAAAGAATTCTCAAACACAATCAAAGATCCCAGTACAACTCACAACCAAGTGAACTGTAGACTGATTCTCACTGTGCAGAGTATTGAAATATCAGCCCATAGAACCATGGAGTCATCCAGCATGGAAACAGACCCTTCAATCCAACTCCTCCAAACTTAACCAGTCCCACCTAATTTTGTGATTTTGGTCAGATGTTACAGAACTGTGTTCCCTTATCTTCTTCCTTCCACTCATATTTGTGTTTTTTTGTTTGTGTGTCTACCTCCACCTGTGTTTCTCAGCTTTTGAGTGCCTGCTCATGTATTTCTAATATGTGAAGGTCTGCTGTAAAAGGAGTAACATTTGAGATACATAGATTAGAAATCCTATTATTTTACTGTTCTGGTTAATGTTAAAAGTGTTGCCATAATTAATTATGTCTTATTGTTGCTGAAGGAATCTGGTGTGGTTTGTTCCTATCCTGGGTGGCAGAGACAAATTCTGTGTTTTTTAGTATTTTATTAAATCTGAGATCATTCTGGTGATACTACAACTTGATTTCCAGCACTTCCCCAGTGAGTGGTGATACTTTCCTCATTGGCCCAGTACGTAGAATAGGGGAAACACCATTTAACAGGCCAGGAAGATCAGCAAAGCTGCCTATATATGGAACCACAGGAAATGGGTGAAATACAGAACGACTATTGTGCATCAGTGATTATTGTTGAGAAGGCTATGAAGCTAGGAACTTGGGGGAAATAAACAGCAATATTTTGGAAAGTGTCCATATTACAGAGGAGGTGGTGCCAGATGTCTTAAGATGCCCAAAGGTGGATAAATCCCCGGGATAGATTACGTGTAACCTAGAAGTCTGTGGGAAGCTAGGGAAGGGATTGTTGGTCCCCTTGCTGAGATATTTGTATCATCGATAGTTACGGGATATAGTTCGTGTTGGAAGATTAGAGGTTGGCTAATATTGCTCCACTGTTTAAGAAAGGTGGTAAGAAAATGCCAGGGAACTCCAGACCACTGAGCCTGACATCGGTGGCATGCAAGTTGTTGGAGGAAATCCCGAGGATCATGTATTTGGAAAGGCAAGGACTGATTAGGGATAGTCAACTTAGCTTTGTGTGTGGGAAATAGTGTCTCACTATTTTGATGGAGTTTTTTGAAGTGACAAGGAGGATTGAAGAAGGCAGAATGGTAGATGTGACCTATATGGACTTCACTAAGGCATTCAATAAGGTTTTGCATAATAGACTGGCAAATAAGGTTTGGTCATATAGAATACAAGGTAAAAACAATGACTGCAGATGCTGGAAACCAGATTCTGGATTAGAGTGGTGCTGGAAAAGCACAGCCGTTTAGGCAGCATCCAAGGAGCAGGAAAACCGATGTTTCTGGCAAAAGCCCTTCGTCAGGAATACAGGCAGAGAGCCTGAAGGATGGAGAGATAAATGAGAGGAGGGTGGGGGTGGGGAGAAAGCAGCATAGAGTACAATAGGTGAGTGGGGGTGGGGATGAAGGTGATAGGTCAGGGAGGAGGGTGGAGGAAGGTAGCAAAGAGTACAATGGGTGGATGGGGGTGGGATGAAGGTGAGAGATCAGAGAGGAGGGTGGAAAAGGATAGGTCAGGTCATGGGGACGGTGCTGAGCTGGAAGTTTGGAACTGGGGTGAGATGAGGGAAGGGGAAATGAGGAAACTGGTGAAGTCCACATTGATGCCCTGCACCACTCTATTCCACAGAGAATACAAGGAGAACGAGCCATTTAGATTTAAAAAAGGCTCGAAGGTAGGACACAGTGGGTAATGATGGAGGGTTGTTTTTCAGACTGGAGGCCTGTGACCAGTGGTGTGCCACAAGGATCGGTGCTGGGTCCACTGCTTTTGGTAATTTACATAAATGATTTGGAAGTGAATGCAAGAGGTATGGTAAGTAAATTTGCAGCTGACACCAAAATTGGTGGTGTAGTGGACAGCAAAAAGATTATTTTGGGAGCTTGATCAAATGGGCTGAAGAGTGGCAGATAAGAGTTTAATCTAGATATATGTGAGGTGCTATATTTTGGTAGGGAAAATCAGGGCAGGGCTTGTACGCTTAATGGCAAGGTCCTGGGAACACAGATGTAAGATGCTGCCAGACCTGCTGCGCTTTTCCAGCAATACATTTTCAGCTTACATAATGTAATAACAAGCATTAAGTTATGCAGTTAGCTATAACAGTCATTTAATACTATATGTTCTGACATATATCATTATGCTATAGATTACAACATTCCATGATTATATTGTCTAACAATTCTCTCATCTCTTGAAGAATCAAGATTGAAACCTGGTGTATCCATGATCCAACAATCAATGTGCAGACTCCCATTCTCTGCCGTATTGGTGACCAATGTGCAACAGGTATTCAGTTACCAAAACATTAATTACAAAGCAAAGAGATAATATTGTCAGTCAAGATGAAAGGATGAACTGCAACACAGTAAAACTTGTCTCTTTATATACATTTATTGTGTTAAACAATTCAATACCCTACTCAGGACACCTACCATCCAATAGAACAGTCATGTCATTTCGTGCAGCATTGAATTGCCCTTTTGTAACATTGGTCTGCAGTTCCACAGAAGCATTAACAACTAAATCCTGACACATCAAATGACCAACAGCTTAAAAGAAAGGGATGTAATGACACAAAGAGGGAGATACAGAGACTAAGAGGCTATGTTGGGGAATTCTGGTGCTTTGCCTATAGGCAGCTGTAAACAATATTCCCATTGGTGAATGGATTAAAATAAAGGCTGTCGAGGGAACAGAATTAGGGGAAAACCAAGGACTCTGAGGGCATTGAATACTTTGGATCATTTGACAGCAGGGTTGAGAATTTAAAAGAAATCACTTCAGTGTTTTTTTACATAGGACTCACCTCACTAACTCATAACCATTACATTCTGCCCAATTGCAGATCTGAACAGAAGATTTTTACAGCCACTTGCTTCTGGAAGAGTCATGGTGGATTCCCTTGTGTTCTTATCTTCAAAGTACCTTATCCTCTGACCAACATCCTCACTGAGAAAATAACTAGTACTGGGGTGGAAAGTTTAAAGTAATTTGGCAAGAGGGGTTGAGCCCCAAAATTTGGTATTATAAAGTAGAAACCAGGACAAGGCTTGCACTATACAAAGTGCACTTCATAAGGTGAGTGAGTGGCTGTGCAGATTGCCATGTGAGGACAGCATTGTGGTTATCTGTCCCTCAGGGAGACGGGCTTCTGATGTGGGTCTTCATGTGACCACTCATGAGCTCAGTAGCAGCAAGCACAAGAAAAGGCGAGATTGGAGGAGCTGTCCCTTGGAGATTCGATCACTTTCACGTACATTTCTCTGATCGGTCGCTCCAGTAATTGAACTGTTTTTTTCAGGGTTCCTAGGGTGCATTCACTTAATGCCTTTGTGTATTTTCACCCATGACTCGATGAGGTACTAAAATAACACCTTCAGGATTAGATAAACAGAAGTGGGGAGTGGAATGAAAGTGAAATGAAAATGGTTTACTGTTTAAGCTGGAGTAAAGCAGGGAACATTTCCTCTCCCTGCACATTACTTGAATGAGGTGACAACTCGGCAATTAATCCATTATATCTCCATATCGAGTTTTTTTTCCAATGTCAGTGCTTTCCACAGAGCCATTATTTTGATCCTTTGTAACTGCAAAGACAGGAGAATTACGGAACCATGCAGTACAGTTGGCCATCTTGTTTATATTTGAACCATTTAATCAAATAGTCTTACACCCTTACAAACTTAAAGTAGTACCTTATTGCCATGGGTGCGGATTATTGCTGGAACTTCAACTATTTACAATCTGTTTTAATGACTTAAGATCATAAGACATAGGAGCAGAAGTTAGGCCATTCAGCCCATCACGTCTGCTCTGCCATTCAATCATGACCGATACATTTCTCAACCCCATTCTCCCTACAACCCTTGACAATCAAGAACCTATCTATCTATCTTCGTCTTAAGTACACTCCATGACTTGGCCACCACAGCCTTCTGTGGCAACAAATGCCAGCGATACTTGGAGAAAGGGATGGACAGTATTGTGTTCAAATTGGTTGGCAATACAAAGATCAATTGGAAAGCAAGCTAGGAGCAGGGACATAATGAGTGTGCAAATGGGTTAAGTAAAAACATGGCAAACTGCAGTATAAAAATGTGAACTTTCAGTAAGAATTGAGCATGTGAATATTATTTAAATGGAGACTGTACAATGCTGCAGTCCAGAGGGATCTGGGTGCCCTTGTTCATGAATCACAAAAAGTCAAGTCAAGCAAGTAGTTAAAACTAACGAGATGTTGGCCTTTGTTACGGGGAGAATGAAGTGTCCAAATAGGGATGTATTGCTACAAGTTTACTGAACAATTGCAATAACTACAATGGAATACTATACACAGCTTTAATCTCCTCATTTAAGTTGGATCATGTTTCCATTGTCGAGTGTGATGCTGGAAAAGCACAGCAGGTCAGGCAGCATCCGAGGAGCAGGAGAATCATAAGCTCTTCATCAGGAGCCCTTCATTATGTCTGAAATAGCGATTTTCCTGCTCCTCGGTTGCTGCCTGACCAGCTGTGCTTTTCCAGCGCCACACTCTCGACTCTGATCCCCAGTCCTCACGGTCTCCTCATGTTTCCATTGGAAAGAGTTCACAGAAGGGTCTGGACTGATTCCTGGAATAAAGAGGTAGGGTTGAGCAGGTTTGGCCTATTTAATCTTAATATGATGTACAGGTGTTCAAGGGTGCTTACGTGCACCCAGAGTTCCATAAGCTTTCACATTTTTGATAACCCCTTGTGTGAATCCGTATGAAATTCCTTTTAAGTCCACATAAGTATCATCACTTATCTATCAGATGTGAAATCAAAATGTTTCTGCAGCTAGGTCAGATATCCTCTCATATATCCTGCTGACTCACTGATTAGCTCATACTTGTCCAAATGCTCAGTCACTCTGTCTCTGATGATAACTTCCAGTAACTTCACCAAAACTAACTAGGAAATGAAAAGTCTTAAATTCTTGGCTACTGTCTTTCCTGTCTCAAACATAGTGACTAAGGTGAAAAGCCAGTTTAACCCATTGCCTCACCTAAGTTACAATCAGGTTTACCTTTGTTTAAAACTATCTTTTTATATATCTCAAATAAAAACACTTTTCCTCCTTCCTGTGAGAATACAGGAAAGCTTTCCCACACTCGGCACAGTTTCATTCTCACGCTTTTCCTTCTCACCTTCATCAGGGCGATGTGGCATTGTTCCAGTCTCAAGGTAAACCCACAGATTTGAGCACTTCTGAGTCTCTAGGCGTGTCACTACGTAACTCATCAGTGAACCTGCCACTGTGCAAAAGGAAACAGTAATTTATTAAACAATGACCAAGTGTAGCCTGTCCACAAAAGGAGGAATAAATCAAACCCAACAGGTTAGCACTGTTGCCTCACCGCGCCAGGGACCCGGGTTCGATTCCAGCCTTGGCTGACTATCTATGGAGTTTACACGTTCTCCCTGTGTCTGCATGGGTTTCATCTGGGTGTTCAGGTTTCCTGACACAGTCCAAAGATGTGCAGCTTGGGTGGATCGGCCATGCTAAATCGCCTGTAGTGTGCAAGGACGTGCAGGTTAGGTGGATTGGCCATGCTAAATTGCCTGATGGGTTAGCCAGGGGGAACACAGGGTTACAGGGATAAGTTTGGGGCGTGGATCTGGGCAGGATGCTCTTCAGAGAGTTGGTGTGGGCTTGATGGGCCAATGGCCTGCTTCCACACTGTAAGGATTCTATGAAATAACTGATCTTTTCGCCTCCTGTTTATGATCAGCAAAGCAATAGAGAGTGTGATTGACAGCACATTGCTCAGCAATTACCTGCCCCACTGCCAGGTGCCTGTTGCTCTCATGGTAGTCTCCTGGTCAATACCTAGGGTCTAACCAAACTTTGAAACAAATAGTTGGTCATTTATCTAACTGCTGTTTGTGGGCCCTCTGGAACTGGTTGATCAATGAAGCAAGTAAGTGAATATTAAAGGTAACCCATTAGCTGCGAGGTGCTTTCATTGACCTGGGGGACGCTGTTATTTTCATTTCTAAAAGCACCAGGAAAAGTATCTAGTTGCAGAAACAGTCCCAGACAAAACTGAAGCATCCCAGGAAGGCAGCAATGGAGCAAGAGTTACTAATCAATTTGCAAACTTGTGCAATGTAATATTACTCAGTATGAGAGCCAGTACTGACACTAACCTACAGACAGCAAAACGTTCCATTGCATTGGGAAAGGGAGCTTCTTACTCAGCAATCTCTGAGTGATAAACATCCCACTGGTACCTGTAGAGATTTCATCAAGGAAAGTAAAGTTTAAAACAATGAACTCAGGGTCCTCAAGTGCGACATCGTGAAGGTTCAAAATTGCATAATTACCTAATATAAATGTGCCGACGCCCTTCATGAATGCGTGCGACTGGCAAGCTGCATATTCCTGAAGAGCCTGCAGACGAAAGGAAGGGTGTTATTAGCTGGAGGTACAGTGAGAGAGCCCGGGGTCACACACCGCAAACTCTGAGAGAGCCCCGAAATAACCTACAGACCCACAGCGCAAGCAGCAGCTCACTCAGCATTCTCCCAAAACGCTGCACAAGCCCAGCTCACCCTCCACAGGTTACCATGCAAGACCACTGCTGTGGGGGGGGGTCTGTCAAACCTCCCCCCCCCCCCTGACCAGGCTGGCCGGAGGGGAGGGGGTTCTTTACCGGGTGTTTCGCGGCCACCGAGTCCTCCAGCCGGCGGAGACCCAGATTCACCATCTCCCGGTCCCAGCGAGAGAGACCAATCCCGGCCTGGAGTCTCACAGGGATCCGGGAGGCTGTGGCAGGGAGGAGGAGGGAATCCTGGAGATTTGGGGGAAGGGGATCCCGGAATTTGGGGGGGGGGGGGGAAATCCTGGAGTGTGGAGTTGGGGGTAGGGATCCCAGAATCTGTCTGTGTGTGTGTGTGTGTGTGTGTGGGGGGGGGGGGGGGGGGATCCTGAAATTTAGATGGGATCTTGGAAATTGTGGGGGATCCTGGAGTTTTTGAGGGGGTGGATCCTGGAATTTGTGCGGAGTGGGGGGGGGGGGAGATCCTGGAATGGTGGGGGGGATCCTGAAGTCTTGGGGGGGGGGTGTCGTGGAGTTTGATAGAAGATCCTAGAGAGTGTGGGGGGTGGGGAGAGATCCTGGAGTTTGAGGGACGGGAGTGGGGAGGGGATTCTGGAATCTCGGGGGGGGGGGGTGGATCCTGCCGCCTGGAGGAAGGGGATCCTGGATTGTTGGGAGGGGTGAGCAGTATGTATCCCTTGAGTTTGAAGGTGGGGGGGTAGGATGGGGTGAGAACCTGGAGTCTGGGGATAGGTGTTGGGGGCTGTATGTGTTGACTGAGCTGATCCTGAATCTTAGGGAAGGTGGGGAAACCCGGCCTGGATTACAGAGAGAGGATCCTGGAGACGATCATGCAAGGTGGGGATGCTGGAATTGGGGTGGGAGGTGAAGAGAATCTGGCATGATTCTGGGGAGGGGGGGAATTGCCTTTGTGCCTCTCCAACTCCTCCTCTTACCCCTTCCATAGACTGAGATAAAGGTTCCCTGACCATCCTATTAGCTGAGAAATGGACTATCAACTTATAGAGGAGGAATATGAAAAGGTGTCAACACAAGAAAGTCTGTGCGAGCTTTTAGAATGCTGCTCATGAATAAACATCAATCATGCCATGTTTATTAAAACAGAATTGGACACAGAACATAGAGCAGTACAGCACAGTACAGGCCCTATGGTCCGAGATGTTGTGCCAGCCTTTTAGCCAACTGTTAGGATCTGACTCATTGGATTAGTGAGGACTGTAATCGTGTTGTATCATTTGTTCACTCAAGACCCGGAATACACAGCAGGCTACATGTGCAAGAATTAGATAAATGTTTATCTATAAATATTTGAACAGGCGTATGGTCAGGAATGAATTATTATTCTTCCTGTGAAACTATGGTGTCCTTCGTAGTAGTAGAGAGAACTTCAGACGAGCCCTCATATCAGTTAATACAGTATGTCCAGTTCTGAAGAAGGTCGCTGGACTCTATTTTCTCTCCACAGGTGCTGCCAGGTCTGCTGACCTTATCCAGCAATTTCTGTTTTTGTGTGTAATATGTTCAGTACTGAATAATCAGTGGATCATTTTATACATAGGCATGTTGATGTATTTTATATCAAACAGATTATATATGAGGATTTGTGACTGTCTTTCAGGTACAGTTCCTGCTCCCATTTCAATTTTGTAAGTAATATTTGAGATGAACCTGTTATCACATAATGAGTGTCACAGAGATGATCTATACTAATAATCCACTCGGGGCACAATTTCAAAAGTACTGTAGACTTAAACACTTAATGGTAAGGTCCTAGGGAGTGTTGCTGAACAAAGAGACTATGGAATGCAGGTTCATTGCTCCTTGGAAGTGGAGTCACAGGTGGATAGGATAGTGAAGAAGACGTTTGGTATGCTTTCCTTTATTGGCCAGAGTATTGAGTACAGGAGTTGGGAGGTCATGTTGTGGCTGTACAGGACATTGGTTAGGCCAATGTTGGAATATTGCTTGCAATTCTGCCTTCCTATCGGAAAGATATTGTGAAACTTGAAAGGGTTCAGAAAAGATTTACAAGGATGTTGTCAAGGTTGGAGGGTTTGAGCTATAGGGAGAGGTTAAATTGGCTGGGGCTGTTTTCCCTAGAGCGTCAGAGGCTGAGGGATGACCTTATAGAGGTTTATAAAATCATGAGGGGCATGGATAGGAGAAATAGACAAAGTCTTTTCCCTGGAGTGGGGAGTCCAGAACTAGAGGGCATAGGTTTAGGGTGAGAGGGAAAAGATTTAAAGAGACTGAAAGGGCAACTTTTTCACACAGAGGGTGGTACGTGTATGGAAAGGGCTGTCAGAGAAAGTGGTGGAGGCTGGGACAAGTGCAGCATTTAAAAGGCATCTGGATGGGTATATGAATAGGAAGGGTTTGGAGGGACATGGGCCGGGTGCTGACAGGTGGGACTAGATTAGGTTGGGATATCTAGTCGGCATGGACGGGTTGGACCGAAGGGTCTGTTTCCGTGCTGTACGTCTCTATGACTCTATGACAAAATTTAGAGTCTTTGACTGTGAGAATGATAATGATAGATTTCAAATGGACATAACACAGCTGATACAATGGCAGTTGGAATTTAGAGCATATACACGTGAAGTGGTACAGTTTGATAGGAAAGTCAAAGCCATAGAAATGTGACCATGCTGTCACTTTAAATAGGTTATTTTGTCCTTGGGTTTTTTTTGAAGAGAGGTTGTAAAGGCAGAGGCTGAAGTGTCTAGTTTAACAATGGAATGGGCATTATTGGTTCTCCCAGTCCAGCTTTTGTTTTAGTTTGTTTTAGCTGCAACAGTCATAAGGTGTGTGATTCATGGGAAGTTGCAAGCATCAGTAAAGAATTCCTCTGCCTGTAACAATCTTTGAATATACCTTTTTTGTCGAGGGGTGTGTTTATGGGATGTTACTATATTGGAGCAGTTAATTAATTAAGTTGCTGTATTGGGTTCGGTTAAGTTTGCCAGTAGTTAAGTTATTCTAAATTCTACTTTCTTTTGTTTGTATTTCAACTGCAGTGTTTAAATAAATTGTTTTGCTTAAAATTTAGAAGTTTAACCAGTTGCATTACACCTGGAATATTCACTTCACATCTGCCTTTAAAATAAAATATGTTAGGGTCGAGGCTACCTTCTTAAAATATTTTGAGGGAGTCTGGCCTGGTCCATAATAGAGAATAAAGGGAATGATTCTAAAAGATATGTAGAAACATAGGGATTGGGGATAAACATGAGTAAACTAATGGTGGCAGGATAAGTTGAGAATGTGCTTTGAAATTTGTATATCCTAGTGTTCACGAATGGGGCAGTCGAGTACAAAACCACATGAGGTAACCAAGAGGATAGATTAGGGTAGGGCAGTGGATGTTGTCTACATGGACTTCAGTAAAGCCTTTGACAAGGTCCCACTCAGCAGGCTTATCATGAAGGTTAGGACACATGGGATCCAAGGAGAGCTAAAATCTAGATTAAAAAATCGGCTTGATGATAGGAAGCAGAGGGTGATGATTGAAGGTTGTTTCTCGGACTGGAGGCCTGTGACCAGTGGTATGCCACAGATGTCAGTGCGGGGACCTTTTGTTATTTGTTCTTTACATAAGTGATCTGGAAGTGAATGTACAAGGCATGATTAGTAAGTTTGCGAATGATACAAAATTAGGAGGTATCGTTGATAGCGAGGAAGGTTGTCAAAAATTACAGAGGGACCTTGATCAGATGGGGAAGTTGGCTGAAGCTTGGTAAATGTAATTCAATACAGGTAAGTGTGAAGTATTAGACTTTGGAGAGTCAAACCAAGGTAGGACTTATTCAGTAAATGGCAAGGTCCTGAGGAGTGTAGTGGAACAGAGGGACCTAGGGTGTATGAGTACATAGTTCATTCGAAGTGGCGTCACAGGTAGACAGGGTGGTGAAGAAGGCATTTAGCATGTTGGTCTTCATCAATTGAGGCATTGAGTGTAGGAGTTGGGTTGTCATGCTACAGTTGTATAAATCGTTGGCAAGGCTGCAATTGGAGTACTGTGTACAGTTTTGGTCACCCTGTGATAGGAAAGACACAGTTAAACTGGAAAGAGTGCAAAGAAGATTTACGAGGATGTTGCCAGGACTAGTAGGCCTGAGTTATAGGGAAAGGTTGGTCAGGATAGGACTTTATTCCTTGGAACGTAGGAGAATGAGGGGTGATCTTATTGAAGTGTATAAAATCATGAAGGGCATCATGAAGGATGAATGCATATAGTCTTTTTCCCAGGAATAGGGAACTGAAAACTACAGGGCATAGATTTAAAGTGAGAGCAGAAAGATTTAAGAAGGACCTGAGGGGCAACCTTTTCATGCAGTGAGTGGTGCATATGTGGAATGGGCTGCCAGAGAAAATGGTTGAGGCAGGTACAATAGCAACATGTAAAAAACATTTGGATAGGTACATAGATGAGAAGGGTTTACAGGGATATGGACCAAATGTAGACATTGGGAATTAGCTGAGTTGCCACCATGATCAGCATTGAGCAGTTTGGGCCGAAGGGCCTGTTTCCATGCTGTGTTACTCCAAGACTGTATGAGAAACTTATCAATTTTGAGGGCCATGGACAATTTGGGGTGACTGGGTTTTTGAAGGTGTTGGTTTATCTGGAGATTTGGAGGACATGGGGGTGCAGGTTTTGGGGATTGGTTAGTTTGGAATTTTGGCATCTATTTGCAGAACATCGCTCGATGTTTTCATTGGGCTGTCGGTGCTTTGGGGAGTCTTTGCTTCAAAGGAAATATACTTGATTGTGGGTCTTGATCGTTACAGGAGGGTTGGTGTTTTGGGAGACTTGTTGATTATCATTTTTTTACGATCATTATCCTGTTTTTGAAATAATGGTTGTTTATTGAGATTGAGCTAGTTTGGGGGCATTGTTGGATTTTTTTGGGGAATTGTTGATTGTTATGGGATTATTATCTGGTTATTGAGATTCTGAGCAGGTTTGGGGGGGATGGTTGGGGTGTGTTTTTGGGACTATTAATTTGTTTGGTGGTATTGTTGATTGTTGAGGGGATTATTAGCTGTTTTTGGGATTATTATCCAGTTCGGGAGTGGCTTGTTGGAGTGTTTTTAGCAAATTGTTGATTGTTGTGTGGATTAATAACTGTTTTTGGGATTATTATCCGGTTCAGGGATGGATTGTTGGGTATTTTGAACTGATTGTTGTGGGGATTATTATCTGTTTTTGGAATTATTATCCGGTTCAGGGGTGAATTGTGGGGTGTTTTGAGTAGATTGTTGATTTTTGTGTGGATTATTAACTGTTTTTGGGATTATTATCCGGTTCGGGGTGAATTGTGGTGTGTTTTGAGCAGATAGTTGATTGTTGTGTGGATTATTAACTGTTTTTGGGATTATTATCCGGTTCAGGGATGGATTGTTGGGTATTTTGAACAGATTGTTGATTGTTGTGTGAATTATTAACTGTTTCTGGGATTATTATCCGGTTCAGGGATGGATTGTTGGGTATTTTGAACAGATTGTTGATTGTTGTGTGGATTATTAACTGTTTTTTGGGATTATTATCTGGTTCAGGGATGGATTGTTGTGTGTTTTTAGGGGGTTGTTGATTGTTGTGTGGATTATTAACTGTTTTTTGGGATTATTATCCGGTTCAGGGATGGATTGTTGTGTGTTTTTAGGGGGTTGTTGATTGTTGTGGGGATTATTATCTGTTTTTTGGGATTATTATCTGGTTCAGGGATGGATTGTTGTGTGTTTTTAGGGGGTTGTTGATTGTTGTGTGGATTATTAACTGTTTTTTGGGATTATTATCCGGTTCAGGGATGGATTGTTGTGTGTTTTTAGGGGGTTGTTGATTGTTGTGTGGATTATTAACTGTTTTTTGGGATTATTATCCGGTTCAGGGATGGATTGTTGTGTGTTTTTAGGGGGTTGTTGATTGTTGTGGGGATTATTATCTGGTTCAGGGATGGATTGTTGTGTGTTTTTAGGGGGTTGTTGATTGTTGTGGGGATTATTATCTTTTTTTGGGATTATTATCCGGTTCAGGGATGGATTGTTGTGTGTTTTTAGGGGGTTGTTGATTGTTGTGGGGATTATTATCTGTTTTTTGGGATTATTATCCGGTTCAGGGATGGATTGTTGTGTGTTTTTAGGGGGTTGTTGATTGTTGTGTGGATTATTAACTGTTTTTTGGGATTATTATCCGGTTCAGGGATGGATTGTTGTGTGTTTTTAGGGGGTTGTTGATTGTTGTGTGGATTATTAACTGTTTTTTGGGATTATTATCCGGTTCAGGGATGGATTGTTGTGTGTTTTTAGGGGGTTGTTGATTGTTGTGGGGATTATTATCTGTTTTTTGGGATTATTATCCGGTTCAGGGATGGATTGTTGTGTGTTTTTAGGGGGTTGTTGATTGTTGTGGGGATTATTATCTGTTTTTTTGGGGATTATTATCTGGCTGTGGGGGATTGTTGGGGTGTTTTCAGCAGGCTGGTTGATTTCCCCCTCCTCCAGTGCCTGAGCCCCGGGCCTGGGTTTTGTCTCCGCCCCGCTCTCAGGCCCCGCCCTGGGCTTTGTTCACATCGCCCAGAGAGAGCGGCCTGCAGCGGGCGGTGAGTGTGCTCCTGGTCCCAGCGCCAGCCTCGGGGGGCACGGGCTACCCTGCAGCACCCGGGCCCCGGGCCTCGGGCCTCAGGCCGGCTCCCGACAGGCGGCTCCGCGCTGTCCCACACCCACCCTCAGGCTGAGGGCCGGGAGTCCGGGATCGGCCCCGAGAGACTGCCCCAGGCCCAGGGACCCGGGGGAGCAGGGGGCTCCGACAGGGAGGGGAGTGGAATAAGGAGGGGGATGGGAGGGTGTGAGGGTCAAGGAGGGAGTGGGGGTGCAGGGGAGTGAGGTGATCGGAGTGAGGGAGTGGGGTGTGAGGGTCAGGGAGGGAGTGGGGAGGGTGCAGGGAGTGAGGTGATCGGGGTGAGAGAGTGGGGTGTGAGGGTCGGGGATGGGAGTGGGGTGTGAGGGTCAAGGAGGGAGTGGGGAGGGTGCAGGGAGTGGGGGTGCAGAGGGGTGAGGGAGTGGGGTGTGAGGGTCAGGTAGGGATTGGGGGGGTGAGGTGTGAGGGTCAGGGAGGGTGGAGTGGGGTGTGAGGGTCGGGGATGGGAGTGGGGAGGGTGCAGGGAGTGGGGAGGGTGCAGGGGAGTGAGGTGATCGGAGTGAGGGAGTGGGGTGTGAGGGTCAGGTAGGGATTGGGGGGGTGAGGTGTGAGGGTCAGGGAGGGTGGAGTGGGGTGTGAGGGTCGGGGAGGGAGTGGGGAGGGTGCAGGGGAGTGAGGTGATCGGGGTGAGGGAGTGGGGTGTGAGGGTCGGGGAGGGTGGAGTGGGGTGTGAGGGTCGGGGATGGGAGTGGTGTGAAGCTGTGGTGAGGTGGGGTTGGGTGTGGAGGGGTGTGAAGATTATTGACCAGATCATGGAAATTGGGAAAGGCTGAAGTGAGTCTGTGAATGGAGACTGCCCGGTCATGGTTTTGGACAGATTTGTTGCAGTTTAACTATAGGAGATTGAGTGATAGCACATAGACTGTGAGGGTATTATTTCCTGATGATATCCCTAAGACAGGACTGAGCTTTGTAATGGTGGCCCTAACTATCAGTGCTTGTTCCTGCAAATTTATTGCCAGCTTTTGGATAAGAGACAATCAGACTTTAGTTCATTGTAGTTTGAAGACAAACCATCTCCTTCTCAATTGTTTTAAATGTATGTCTAGGTCCATGAGAATATGTCACAACACATAAATTATGACTTCAGTAAACTACAACCTTGGTGCTGAGGGCAACCAGATTGGAAGGTTTTGAAGAGCTTCTGAAGAATTGGGCACGTTGCTGACAAATGACTCAATGTTCAAGGACCTGAAGACAGAACAGTAATCTAGAAGACGCAATTCTAAAGGAATAGTGGATGTGTTCTGATTGTGGGTTCAGGTGGAGTTTTGTGGCATGGGGATATTGACGTCTGAGGATATGGACATTTAACACCACGAGAGCCCAGAAAGGGAGGTGAGTAGAAAGTGAGTCGAGTATATTATTCAGGTTTGAAGGGTATGTGGAGGGAAGGAAAGGGAAGAAGCTGCAAAATGTTGGGGGTGCAGGTTTGAAATGGGTTGAAGGAGTTTGGGGCCAGTATGTGGTTAGTCAAGAGATTTTTTTTGACCTTTTGATAGGATGAAAAAGAGAGCTGGTGTTCATGCTTTGGGCAGAAGGTGCAGCTGAGGATAGGTTTACAGTTGTTGAAACTAAAGAACCCGAAGTTTGAGAGATGCCTCGGTTGATTCAGTGGAAATGGAGGCAGATGCCAATAGCAGCAAAGATCAAGATTGACAGAGGGCCTGACATGGAATGTTATTGAGTTAGACCAATATGAGATTTGTGGCAATCATTCTCTACAGGGTTAAACTGTGGGGAGAAGAATTGGATTGTTGGAGAGAAGTCAGGTGGGAAAAAGAAGAAAATAGAGATATCAGTAACCAAGATCACAAAATAATAATACCGTGAAAGACAAATGTTGGGGCACATTAAAGCTCCCCATAACTGGTCTGTATCAAACACTGTTTTAAATTGAAAGTCAATTACTTTTGACACACTGTCCCTATCAAACACTTCCAGAACCAGGTCAGCACAGGGTTAGATATAGCATAAAGTTCCCTCTTCTCTTTTAAACTGGAAGGAAACTGAAAGTGAAGTTCTCTCGAAACTACCCGCATTAATAATCCTGGGAATTACAGATCAGTCAGTCTTACGTCTGTGGTGGACAAAGCATTGGAGAGGATTCTGAGAGACAGATTTATGATAACTTGGAAAACCATAGTTTGATTAAAGATGGCCAGCATGGGTTTGTGAGGGGCAGGTCATGCCTCACAAACCTTTTGAATTCTTTGAGGATGTGATAAAAAACATTGATGAAGGTAGAGCAGTGGCTGTGGTGTACATGAATTTTAGCAAGGCGTTTGATAAGATTCCCCATGGTAAGCTCATTCAGAAAGTAAGGAGACAGGGATACAGGGAAATCTGTCTGTTTGGGTACAGAGTTGGCTGGCCCACAGAAGAGACAGAGTGGTGGTAGATAGAAAGCATTCAGCCTGGAGCTCGGTGACCAGTGGTGTTCCTCAGGAATCTGTTCTGGGACCTCCTCTTTGTGATTTTTATAAGTGACTTGGATGAGGAAATGCAATGGTGGGTTAGTAAGTTTGATGGCATGATGGTTGGTGGAGTTGTGGATAATTTAGAGGGCTGCTGTAGGTTGCAGCAGGACATTGACGGGATGTAGAACTGCACTGATAAGAGGCAGATGGAGTTCAACCTGGAAAAGTGTGAAGTGATTAACTTTGGAAGGTTGAATTTGAATGAAGAATATAGGTTCAAAGGCAGGATTCTTGGCAGTGTGGAGGAACAGAGGGATCTTGGGGTCCATGTCCAGAGATCTCCCAAAGTTGCCACCCAGCTTGATAGGCTTGTTAAGAAGGCGTGTGGTGTGTTGACTCTCATTAGCAGGGGGATTGAGTTTAAGAGCCGCAAGGTTATGCAGCAGCTGTATCATGCCTTGCTTAGACCACACTTGGAATATTGTGTTCAGTTCTGGTCACCTCATTATAGGAAGGATGTGGGAGCTTTAGAAAGGGTGCAGAGGAAATTTACCAGGATGCTGCCTGGACTAGAGGGCGTATCTTTTGAAGAGAGGTTGAAGAAGCTAGGGCTTTTCTCATTGGAGCGAAGAAGGATGAGGGGTGACTCGATAGAGATGTACAAGATGATGAGAGGCATAAAACGAAGAGGCATAATTTTAGGGTGATTGGAGGAGGGTTTAGAGGAGATGTCAGAGGTAGGTTCTTTACACAGAGAGTGGTGGGTATGTGGAATGCATTGCCAGGAGTGGTAGTGGAGTCAGAGACATTAGGGATATTTAAGCATCTCTTGGATAATATAATGAAGGGTATGTAGGTTAGTCTGATCTTAGAGTAGGATAAAAGGTCGGCACAACATTGAGGTCCAAAGGGCCTGTAATGTTCTATGTTCTATTAAACATTCCCAGGAAAGGGATAGCATGGGATTGGATACAGAGTAAAGATCCTTCTTCTATAAATGACTGTAGTTCTGTGAGGGGAAGTGTTGTGTTAACCAGACACAAGCCAGATTTGGAAGAATAGAATGCGGTCTAAAGTTTTGCACAGTTTAATTGAACTCAGTTTATTCATGTTTTCTCTGGTGCCACATCTTTCAAGTCGTAATAAGTTAAAAATCTTTTTATTTCTTCCATTTTCCAGGAAAACTGACAGTTGAGGAGCTTATAACACATGGCAGCAAGGAGTGAGAGGAGCCCACCAAACTCATTAGAATCCCAAGCTGCGGGAAATCTGAGTGGTTTTCCAAAAGAACTTTTGGCAACAAAAGTCGAGGGGAAGTACCTGTGCTTTGAGTGTCACGGAATTCTCAGGAAACCATTCCAGGCACAATGCGGTCACCGTTACTGTGCATCCTGCTTGAAGAGGATTGTCAGGTAAAAGACTACAAGTTGCTGATTCCCAAACCTGCATTGCTGAAAAAAAACCTCTCACAGCAGGTTTGGAGATATTAAAAAAAGTTCTGTTTTCTTCCCTTCTTACCCCAGCTTAACTCTTGCTGACACCGTTCAGTCCCCGTGTCATCCAGTAAATAAACTCTAGACTCTTTGACTGTACGAACATCAGGTGAAAAGTCCTGTTACCTGTAGTCTTAAGACTGAAGAATAAAAGTCCCTATTTCTGGCTCATCGTATCAACATCATGCACATTCAAATTCATTAGGTTTCCCTGTATTCTACATCAACTCTATGACTCTGTCCCAAACTGCTCCATTTCTTTTAATTTTCCACAGCACTAGTGGTGTGATCTTTTGGATCTTTCCTCTTACTGATCTTTATAGAGGTTACGAAAATCATGAAGGGCTTGGATAAGATGAATAGCAAGGGTCTGTTCCCTAGGGTGGGGGAGTTACTTTGTACTAATTACCCATAGTAGAGGTTGAGGTTAAATGCAGATACAATGAAAAGAAGTAAATTGAGGGCAGAAACTAAACTGGTTAACTGAAAGAAAAAAAATGGAGGAAAATATAAGATTTAAGACAAAGTCCAGGACCAGTGTTAACTTTTTTTTAAACACGTATAGCCCTTTTATTTTTGCCTGGCTGTGCACACTTGTTAATTTAGAAAGTCTTGGGTTAAATGGAGACTCTGGTTGCTGCGAGACCCACACAGCTTGGAGGGAACGCTAATATGGTTCAGATTAGCACCAACACCACAGGTTCTGTTGCTGTCCCAGTTGAGGTAGATTCGGGGCCTGTCTCCTTGCTTTGGTTCTGAGAGCGAGGCCATGGTGAAACATCACTGACAAAAAACTGCCGAGCTCGGATCTTCCAATTCCTCCATCTCTGCCGTGTCTGCTCAGACTAAATCCCTTTTCCACCCGGTATTCTGCGAGACCTCCATCCTGTTCTCCAAATTCCTCAGCTTCCGCCGCATCTGCTTGGATGAGGAGACATTCCACTCGTGAACATGCCAGATGTCCACCTATTTCAAACAACGTGCCTTTCCTCCCTCTGTCATCCAGACAGCCCTCCGCCATACCACCTCCATTTCCCGTTCCATTGCTCTAAATCCCCATCTCCCAATGGAATAAAGACAGAGACCCCTTTTGTCCACCCTACCAATGTCCGCATCCAATGCATTATCCTTAAACACTTCTGCCAACTGCAACTATACCCCACCACCAAGAACATCTTCCCCCTCCCACTCCTCTGCCTTCTGCAAGGACCATTCCCTTTGACAGGTCTTGGTTTGCACCACTCTCCCGTTTGACACCCCCCCCCCCGGTACTTACCCTGCAACTAGAAAAGATGCAAAACCTGCCAGTACCCCAGCCCCTCTCACCTCCATCCAGGTCCTCAAACAGTCCTTCCAGGTGAGACAAAGGTTCACCTGCCTGTCTTCCAACCTCGTTTGCTGTATCAGGTGCTCCTGATGTGGTCTTCTCTACATCAGGGAGACCGAACGTAAACTTCGGGAATGGTTCACCGAGCATCGCAACCGGGCCCGCCGAACCTCCTGGTCACCGCCATTTTAATTTCCCTACCACTCCCTTTCCGACATGACCATCCTTGACCTCCTCCATTGCCACATTGAACCAAACCGCAAACTGGAGGAACAGCACCTCATCTTCTGCCTGGGCAGCCCACAGCCCGGAGGACTCAACATTGAGTTCTCCAATTTCAAATAACCTCCCTTCCCAGCCCCTCCCTGCCACCAACCGGATTCTTTCCTTCCATTGAGCAACCAGCTAGTACCCTCTACCTGTCTTCACCTATCCCCACTTCACCATCCAGCCTCCACCCCACCCCCCCCTTTATCTGCAGCTCCCCTTATACCCACCCCCAGTTCTGAAGAATAGTTATACCTGAACTGTTGACTTCTCCACTTCCTGATGTTGCCTGGCTTGCTGTGTTCTTCCAGCCTCCTGCTTGTCTACCTTGGATTCCAGCATCTGCAGTTTTTCTGTCTATTGAGACATTGGAAAACAATCCAAGGACTGTCTTTAGGCAGAACACGTATAATGGGGAGTAAAGTATTGATATGTCAGAAATCTTCGAAAACAATTTTGATTCAGGAATTGAAAATTGTAGGCCATTCAGCCCGTTAAGTTACCCTGCCATTTAATATGATCACCATAACCCTGTATGCCACAGTAATTTGAAATGTATCAATCTCCACATTAAACATCCTCAGAATTCAGTTCTCTGTGAGAGAGAATTCCAAAGATTCACAACAATGAGGAAAATAATTTTTCCTCGTCTCTGCACTAAGTGGTTATTTTAACCTATGTTCCTTGGTTTTAGCTCCCCCCCCCCCACCCCCACCCACCAAGCCAGAGGAAACATCGTACCTGCATTTACTGTGCCTATCCCATTAAATCACCGTAGATGAAGTACCTGAATGTTTAGGGAAGTACAATTCCCTCAATAGAGAACTAGTATAGACTGTAAAGTGTGTGAACTCTTATCCAGAGTAGTCAGTTGAATGTTTTGGTAGAGTGATTAACATGATTAGTAAAGGAATACCTGTATGCATGAATGTTATTTATATGAACTTCCAGAAGGCATTCTAGAAGTTCTTATAAGAGACTTTGAACTCAAAATTGAGAGCATGTGTACCTGGAGGTTTAGGGGTAGGAGGCTAATGGGAATGTTTTGATTAGCAGGCACAAATTACTGCAGATCTTGGAATCTGTACTGACAACAAAAAATGCTGGGTATTACAGTGGGTCAGGCATCAGTGGAAAGAGAAAGAGAAAGAGAGAGAGAGAGAGAAAGCAAGCTACTGTTTTGAGTCCACATGACTGTTCATCAGAGCTGACATGGCGCGGAGGGGACAGAATTTGTGCAATAGTGTGTGGGTGGAGTGCTGGGGGAGGAAGGGTGCTGACAGTGCAGATTAAGTGATCGGACTGTGGGAACGGCAGGACAATGGTGAGTCTCAGTGTTAAATTGGAAAGAACAGCTTGAGTGGGAGTAGGAGAGAGAATACATGGTGACAGAGAATACAACAAGTAAAGCTAACAATCTGAAGATGTTGAACTCCATCTAAAGTCCAGAAGGTTGTAAAGCGTCTAGTCTGAAGATGAGATGTTGCTCCTCCAGTTTGTGTTGTGATTCGCTGGAACATTGCAGAATGCCAAGAACAGACAAGTGCCATGTGAGCAGAACACTGTGATAAGATGATCAGGAGGTCAGGGTCATGCTTGTGCACGGAACAGAGGTGTCCTGCAAAGCAGTCACCCTGTCTGTGTTTGGCTTCTCCAATGTAGAGTCGGCCATATTGGGTGCAGCTAATTAGAGGAGGTACAGGTGAAATGCTGCTTCACCTGGTGTTGCTGGGATTATAGTTCTCCCTGTTTTCCATGAGTCAGGATGTGACATCGTCAATGCTATGACATCACTCCTGTATGACAGGAGGCTTGGAAGGTTCTTCCACAATTTTGAACCATATTCTTCCTGGCCTGGGTGACTGATGCACTTTAAATACTGCCAAACATTTGAGCACCTCTTTGTTTTTATCTTATTCCTCATTTTATTTCATTTCAGGTATGATATTTCATATCTTGACCAATCAGAGTCATCCAGGCTGGGTTAAATTTAAACTTGGCAATTAAATGTCAAGCATCATCCAGTTGGTGCATTTCCCCATGGCAACATCTTTCAGTCATAGTTCACTTGCCAACCAATAGTATGCTCTTGTCATTCAGTGTAAAACCACTGGCCTTGTGGGCCGGGGGGCACAACAGTACCGCGTCTAACTCCAGATCAGACGATTGTGCTTTCAAGTTGCGTCAGGCTCACTGAAGCTTAGTTCCTTGTATTTCAAATCAAGCAAGGAGTTCGTTCACTCCGGGTGTCTGTTGAGCCAAGTCTTCTTTCTGGAAACTTTCGATCACAAGTGAAGTTTTATTTTGATTTAATCCCTGCTCTCCTCTTCACTGTTTGATCACACAGTATTTCCCTTTGATGTGAAGGGCACTGCTTGTCACTGGCCACTCGGGTGTTTCCTATCTTCCTGGTGGTGGAAACTGAATAAAGATTCGTGCACCTTGTGTCTCTCACTGTATCTCACACCTGCACATGCACAACATGGTGCTGGGGAAAAAATAAGCACTACCGCAGTTAGGCGAAAAACAAAACAAAAAAAATAAAATAAATCCGCTGTCTCTCTTTACACCGGTAATTCTTATGCATTGTCCTGGTGAGTGTATGATGAAAAGCTTGACAAAATATCTTTTGTTCAGAAGCACTCAATGTCTATTACCAAATCGTCATAGATAATAAATGAGATTAAAAATACAATAATATCCATTTACCATCAGTTTGAAATTATTTTCCTTGCCAAATACTCATTTAGTTTATTGACCATGCCTCTGTCTCCAGCATTTCGTTTCTGCTTGACTTTGAAGGACAACCATAAATGTGAACCGCAATGGACTTGAATAATCGATAATCTGCTGCTTTCAAAATTACTCTGCAGGGTGATACTTTGTCGTTGTACACCATTAGGTGCCTGTGACTAATTGGAAATCTCGGGTGCAGCTGGTTAGGATATTAGTAATACCTTCCATAAGCCTCCGGCATTTTAAACATCCCCATGTCTTAAGTTGCACCAAGTCCCGTTCCCAAAGCCTTTACACTTCCTACTCTGTTTCCTTCTTTAAGATGTTTGGTGAGATGATCAGATATAAAGCAGACTGCAAGTCTTTTTGATCATGAACTCAAAAGCTATGAATGCTTTGCTGCCTTGGTTACTGCATGGTGATGAATACTCTTAAGTAATGTGCCTGTAATTGCATTGTGAGAGTATACATTAAGCATTTTACTGAAACAAATATTGAACTCCAATAAGATTGGGCCATTGATCAAACACAAATTGCTGTCTTGAGACAAGCTGTCAACACTCAAGATTGCTGCTCTATTGAAAGAACAAAAGATGAAAGTGCCGATTTCAGTAATGCGCAGATTTAAAGTTATCATTATTAGAAAGCACAGATGACTAATCCTGTCGAAGTGTTCCTGCAGTTTCCAAAGTTGCAGTGTGTTACTGTTGGGCAATGTTAGAGCTGCTAACTCATGTGAAATCCTCAACAATAACTTAAGGGGCACCTTCAGTAAATCCTAAAGCATTTCAGAGTATTGCAAAGTAATATTTGCATGGAGACTCAGAAAGATATGTTAGGTAGATGGTCTGTATTGAAGAGGAGGGTATTTATGTGATTGGAGCGGGGTTTGACAAACGCAAGTACTCATGAATGATGTGTTTTAATGAAGGGAAGTGGGGGAAGAGATTGTTTTTGGAAGGGGCGGTGTGTAGGGTGGGCACACCTATGGTTTGTGTACTATTGTTGTGGGAAATGTGTGGGTATTTTCTGTTGTGGAGAGGTGGTCTGACGTCTCTTGGGTGTGCTTGGAAAGGGTTATTTTAATTTTTTGGCGAGGGTGCTTCAGTGAGAGAGTGCCTGATAATTTGGTAGCTGTCCTGTGATTTGTCTAACTGCATCTATCAGTGAGCTACATCCCCCTGTGTATGACATGATTTTGTTTCCTCCCTCTTTCCTTTGCACATGTCCATATTTGCACAAAAAAAGCTGTTACTGAACATAGAATCTTTTGAAAATGATCTTGAACTCAGCCAACACTCTGCAACATTGATTCTCTCTCACTAAGTTCTTGTCACCCATTACCCCAATGTTCACGAATCTAAAGTCATTTATTCTTGTTCCCAAATTCCTTCGTGGCCTCACCCCTCTCGACTTGTGGATTCTTATAACCCTATCTGTTTGCTGTGTTGCTCAAGCTTATAGGAGTCTGTAGTCCCTGTAAACACAGCTTAAAGGGAATATTGTTTGCGTATGAATTTGTTTGTTCTGGTGCACCATGTTCTTTACGTCATGGCTGATCATTTTATAAGGAACGCTGTCTACAGTCATAGGGTCAGGCAGTATGAAAACAGGCAGGCATCGATCCAACTAGTCTACATCAACCATGTTCCCAAACTAAACTCCTCTCTGTGCATCTCTGACTTTAGGCGTTTTTTGCATTTTTATTTTTCATTGTTCCACTGTTGTCGGTTGTACCATTATTATTGATTTTTAAATTTTTTGTTCATGGGATGTGGGCATCGTTGGCAAGGCCAGAATTTATTGGACGCTCCTCATTATTCAGAGTCAATGACAGCTGTGGGTCTGGAGTTAACATGGAGCAGGTTGAGAGGTGACCTTATAGAGGTTTATAAAATCATAAGAGTATAGTTAGGTTTAATGGTTGGTGCCTTTTCCCTAGATTAGGGGATTTCAAGACTAGGGGGCACATTTTAAGATGAGAGGAGAGAGATTTAAAAAAGACTGGGAAGGGGAGAGGGACTTTTTTTTTAACAATTGGTGGCTCACATGTGGAATGAACCTTCCAGGGAAGTGCTGGATACGGGTGCAATTACAATGTTTAAAAGACACTTAGATAACTACAGGAGTAGGAAAGGCTTTGAGGGATATGGGCCAGGAGCAGGCAGGTGGGACGAGTTTAGTTTGGGATTATGTTCTGCATGGATTGGTTGGACTGAAGAGCCTGTTTCCACACTGGGTGACTCTGGGTAGGCCAGAGCAGGTAAGGATGGCAGATTTCTTTCAGTTTGCAACGGTTGAAAGTCAGTTTGTGCTCGCTGTTAAGCTAGTTTTTAAATTCCGAATTTTAAGTTTAAATTTCGCTGCCTGCTCTGGGGGTTTTCGAACCCTGGATTCCCAGATCTGTGACATTGCCATTTCATGATGGTAAGCTCTGAATTGTCTCCCTACTGCCTACCTGTGTGACCACCCCGTTGATCACCTGTCCTAACTTTTCAGGTGGCTCTATCGACTTGTGCAAAGTGCTTTGGGACATTTAGCCGAAAGGTGCTGTACAGATGCTGTTGTTGAAGACGGGCTTTGTGTCACATTCTTGGGCATAGTATTAGGCTGTTCCATGTTCTTCCGCCCTGACTGTGTGCAAGGTTTCCTAAGGTGCCAGAGTGACACCTTCTACTGCCCCTGAACAACTGCTGATGTCTGGTGAAGAATGGGTGCGGATGTAAAGGAACGAGGCAGCAGGAGCCAGCATTTCCAGGCAAAGGGGAATTATGGTGGGTAGAAGGAATCCTGATGCTGCTTTATTGGGATTGTTGATTTCTGTGTTTTCTTTTCCAGTACTGGCTCCCAAAAATGTGCAGCCTGCATCCAAGAAGACATTTATGAAGAACCGTTGTCTGTTCTGGATGCCAGCTCAGTAAGTAACGGCCCACCAAGATTTGAATGCTGCAAACATTAAACATTTGAAGAGTTGCTAGAAAACCTAGGATTATGGACAACATTCTGCATGGGTGTCCCAGTCTGTCTCAGAGAATGAGTCTCCAATACAATGGACTCGGTAATGGAGAGCACAGTGCGATAGTAACAGATTGAGGAGAAGCCCATCCAACTCATGTGTCAGCATTAGATTAGATTAGATTCCCTACAGTGTGGAAACAGGCCCTTCAGCCCAACCAGTCCACACCGACCCTCCGAAGAGTAACCCACCCAGACCCATTTCCCTCTGACTAATTGATCTAACACTATGGACAATTTCGCATGGCCAATTCACTTGACCTGTACAGCTTTGGATTGTGGAAGGAAACCGGAGCACCCGGAGGAAATCCACGTAAGACAGTGGGAGAATGTGCAAACTTCACACAGACAGTCACCCGAGGCTGGAATTGACTTTTATTATTGACATTATTCCCTCAATACATCTTTCATTACCCTGAATCTCAAAGTTGATAAGTTTCCACTTGGGTCGAAATTCTGCTCTGCAAACAGATCAGTTTTCTGTAAAACAGTTCCTCTTGCATTTCCTATTTAGAATTTTCTCTATTTGCAAAGATCAATATGGAGCAAACTGGCTGTAGATAATGTTGGTCTGTGACATCATTTAGCTCTATTTTCTCCTCCGTTCAGGAATGTATCTGTCTCTATAATCACCTGCATTCCTACAGGGTCCTGTCCTAAAACTCTAGTTTCCTCTGATTCTCGCTGACTGTTCCCAGTCTAACCACCTGACCATTCACCACTCTGTTCACCTTCACTTCCTATTTTGAAATTCTCTCCTTTCCATCTCTTCACCTCTGTTTCCTCTTTTAAGATTGTCATCTTTGCCTAAGTTATTGGTTATCATCTTGATTTTTTGTTCCTTTTGGTTCCATGTTCATTTTCCTGGCTGGAGCCCTCTGAGCATCTTGGGGGACGTTGCTTCCACATTAAAACTGCAGGTGTCATTTGGAGAAAGTAACCAAGCCAATATGTTTAGGAGCGAGGGTTACTTCTGTTTCTGGGTAATGTTTGAATGAGAATCGAGAGGTTTGTCAAAACACCTTGTTTTTTTTTTCCCTGGTGTTGACCCTGGAATGGGGTGAATCAGAAAGCATTGATCCCCAGCTCCCAGCCAAGTCTTCCTTTATTCAGTGGATGGGAGAGCAGGAGCTTTAATCTGCTGACAATAACCTGAGCTAAGACTGTGTGTTGGCAAAAGGGAAAGTTACTTTTACACTGAAGTAGACTAATAGGCCCACCATTGAGTGGAGAAGTGTGGGGGAATGGTTAGAAGTTTTGAAGTAAATCAGGTTAATTTTTAGCTTTCGTGGTATATTGGCATCAAGCTGAGTAACAGCAGCAACAGTTTGTAAACTTGCTGTGTATGTAGTTGTTAAGATACATTGTTCAGGCTATCCTGTTCGATCCATCTGGAAGCTGTTTAGCTGTTTCAGGATTTCCCACATGCCCTGGATGATGCTGGCTGACCTGCCTTGATTTCTTTCCCACTATTGGGAGCCTAAAATTTGGGAATTTTAATATAACATATCCAATAGAAAATTCAGAAGAGTGATTAAAATCTACAACTCATTATAACATGAATTAATTAGGGTGAATACCTACTTCTCGAGTGCTAGGTAAACACTTGTGCAAAGGATTAGAAAGATGTGCTCATCACTAAGTGGCACGAGATGGAAGAAGGTTAATGAGGAAGATGAACATTGTTTATGTTTGTTTTTGTGCCTGTTCAATAATCTGTTTGAAAAAAATGTCAAGTGGGGCCCTTTAATCTTTTAGCCACCGATCTCCCTGAGTCTTCACTCAGCTGACTGGAAAAAGTAACCTGAACAAGTGACTGAACTTCCCCTTGTATTCTTCTTTCTTTGCTTAGGCTTTCCCCGACAATGCAGCTCGCAGAGAAGTGGAAAACCTGCCTGCAGTTTGTAACAATGAGAGTTGTACCTGGAAAGGCACTGTTAAGGAGTATGAGGTAAGAAGAAAGATTCAACACAAAGGCAAGGAATCTTCAATGAAAACTAATGGAAGGGGTTCCTTGGAAACCTTGTTCTGAGCTGGCAGGGAGTTAGAATATCAAGCAGAGTTTCTCCTCATTGTTGTCACGTGTACCTAAGTACGGTGAAAAGTTTTGTTTTGCGAGCAGCACAGGCAGATCATAGCAAACAAAGGCATACAGATTATAGGGTGCTTAACACAGAATGAGGCACGCAAAGCGAGATCGTTGAATTTGAAATTAGAGATCATTGAGTCATAGAGATATCCAGCATGGAAACAGACTATTTGGTTCAACTGTTCCAATGCCAATCAGATATCCTAACCTAATCCATTCCCATTTGCCAGCACCCGGCCCATGTCCGTCTAAACCCTTCCTATTCATATAGTCATCCAGATGCCTTTTAAATCCTGTAATTGTACCTCCAACACACCCTCTGGCAGCTCATTCCATACAAGTACCACCCGCCAGGGGAAACAGCCCCAGCTTAGGGACCTTAGAGTGCAGGTTCATAGCTCCTTGAAAGTAGAATTGCAGGTATAGGATTGTGAAGAAGGCATTTGGTATGCTTTTCTTTATTGGTCAGAGGATTGAGTACAGGAGTTGGGAGGTCATGTTGAAGCTGTACAGGACATTGGTTCGGCCACTTTTGCGATATTGCGTGCAATTCTGGTCTTCCTATCAGAAGGATGTTGTGAAACTTGAAAGGATTCAGAAAAGAGTTACAAGGATGTTGCCAAGGTTGGAGGATTTGAGCTACAGGGAGAGGCTGAACAGGCTGGAGCATCTGAGGCTGAGGGCGACCTTATAGAGGTTTACAAAATCATGAGGGGCATGGATAGGATAAATAAACAAGGTCTTTTCCCTAGGGTAGGGGAGTCCAGAACTAGAGGGCATAGGTTTAGGTGAGAGGGGAAAGATATAAAAGGAACCTAAGGGACAACGTTTTCATGCAGAGGGTGGTGCATGTATGGCTTGAGCTGCCAGAGGAAGTGGTGGTGGCTGGTACAATTACAACATTTAAAAGGCATCTGGATGGGTATATGAATAAGAAGGGTTTGGAGGGATATGGGCCAGGTGCTGGCAAATGGGACTAGACTAGGTTAGGATATCTGGTTGGCATGGACGAGTTGGACCAAAGGGTCTGTTTCTGTGCTGTGTATCTCTATGACTATTCAGCCTCTCCTTATAGTTCAAATGCTCCTACACTGTCCACTCAGCAGGGAATAAGCTTGCATTGAACCTGTTGGTGTGTGCATTGAAGCTTCTGTATCATCTGTCTGATGGAAGAGAGCATTACTGGGTGAGAGGGGTCTTTGATAACGTTAGCAGCCTTTTTGCGGCAACGAAAATGTAAATGGAGTCATGGATGGGAGTTTGGCTTCTGTGATGGTCTGAGCTGTGCACACGACGTTCTGTAGTTTCTTATGGTCTTGGGCAGAGCAGTTGCCAGACTAAGCCATTTTGCATCCGGATGGAATGCTTTCTGTGGTGCATCTGTAAAAGTTGGTGAGGGTCCTTTATCGACATGCTGAATTTCCTAAACCGCCTGAGGAAGAAGAGGCATTGTTCTGCCTTTTTGAACGTCGCATATACATGTGAGGTCCAAGATGTTTTGTTGATTATCGTCACTCCTTGGAACTTGATGCTCTTCATCACCTCAGCTCTGTTGATGTGGATAGGGGTGTGTCATCCTGCAGTCAATGATCAGTTCTTTTCATTATCATCCATTGCTGGTTCAGTTAGCGAATCTGGACCTGGGCTAAGGTTAGAATTAGGTTGACATTATGCTTCAAATTTCCCTTTCATGAATCACTCACTGTGCAACGCACGAAGGAAATGTCCCTCCCATCCTGGAAATGTCTCATCTCTGGAGATTTACATCAGGAGAATCTTTTTTTAAAGAACTGCAAAATTTAAGAGAAGTGGGAAAGAGTAATATGGAGCAGAGTTGTTGGGCTTGTAGCAGAGAACTAAAGTAATTGTAAAGTACAGTAAAGGTTCAACATGGGGAATATGAAGGGAAATGAGAGTACATGATAACTAACCTAAAAGAAAACTCCTTTTATGTAAATCTATAAAGAACATAATGGTAGTCAGGTTGTGTGTGGCTGGAAAAAAGGCTTTTGTTGAAGTATTTTGTCTTATACTTGTCAGGACAACTCACAAGAACACCAATTCATGGCGTAAATCAATGTTTATACTACCCAAAAGGCAAATGCTGATTGGTTCACGAGTGTATTCTGTTTGGTATGTGTGTTACTATGGAGACTGTACCAGTTAATGATGATTGACTATTTACTATCTGGCTTTGTTTAAATTTTAAACCTTGTGGTTGATTGCTGTGAAGAATGAACCAGTAAGTGGGCTGTTACCTATATTAGGAGAAAGTGAGGACTGCAGATGCTGGAGATCAGAGCTGGAAAAGCGCAGCAGGTCAAGCAGCATCCAAGGAGCAGGAGAATCGACGTTTCGGGCATAAGCCCTTCACCTGCTCCTTGGATGCTGCCTGACCTGCTGTGCTTTTCCAGCAACACATTTTTCAGCTCTGTTACCTATATTGTTAAGTTGAAATAGATGCAGTGTGTGTATGCGTTCTTTCTTTCTATCTGCAAACAGCAGGGCCGTATATAATAATTTATGTTGCGTCCAGTACGTGTGAGACAGCCACACAGCAAGCCTGACTGACCATCCTAACTTGGTTGTAGTGTAATTCTTCACACACTCAGGCTTATCCATTGAATGTCATCCATACTGAAACATTGGTCACTACATTGCATGTTTTTACAAACGTAGGCGAGTTGGGTATGGTCAATACTTTGCTTGTTGTGAATAGCTGAAGGGGTGTGCTGTTGCAATCTGCCAGTGTCTAGATTAGAGTGGTGCTGGAAAAGCACAGCAGGTCAGGCAGCATCCGAGGAGCAGGAAAATCGACGTTTCGGGCAAAAGCCCTTCATGAGAACTGAAGACAGAGAGCCTCCAGTGGGGAGAGATAAATGAGAGGGGCGTGAGGATGGGGAGAAGGTAGCAAAGAGTACAATGGGTGAGTGAGGGTGGGGATGAAGGTGATAGGTCAGAGAGGAGGGTGGAGCAGATAGATGGGAAGGAAGATTGGCAGGTAGGACAGATCATGGGGACAGTGCTGAGCTGGAAGGTTGGACTGTGGTAAGGTGGGGGAAGGGGAAATGAGGAATCTAGTGAAGTCCACATTGATGCCCTGAGGTTGAAGTGTTCCGAGGCAGAAGATGAGGTGTTCTTCCTCCAGGCATTAGGTGGTGAGAGAGCGTTGGTGGAGGAAGCCCAGGACCTGCATGTCCTCAGCAGAGTGGGTGGGGGAATTGAAATATTCAGCCATGGGGCGGTGGGGTTGATTAGTGCGGGTGTCCCGGAGATGTTCCTTAAAGCGCTCTGCGAGAAGGCGTCCAATCTTCAGATGAGAACACCTCATCTTCTGCCTCGGAACACTTCAACCCCAGGGCATCAATGTGGACTTCACCAATTTCCTCATTTCCCCTCCCCCCACCTTACCCCAGTCCAACCTTCCAGCTCAACACTGTCCTCATGATCTGTCCTACCTGCCAATCCCCCTTCCCACCTATCCGCTCCACCCTCCTCTTTAACCAATCATCTTCATTCCCACCCCCATCCACCTATTGTATTCTTTGCTACCTTTTCCTCACCTCCACCCCCCCTCTCATTTATCTCTCCACCCCGGAGACTCCCTGCCTTCAGTCCTGATGAAGGGCTTTTGCCTGAAATGTTGATTTTTCCTCCTCCGCGGATGCTGCCTGACCTGATGTACTTTTCCAGCACCACTCTAATCTAGACTTTGATTTCCAGCATCTGCAGTCCTCACTTTTGCCCTGTTGCAATCTGCCAGTCTTTGGGATGTATGGTCTCCATATCTGGCATCAAATGAGCACTGAAATTCATATACCACAATTCTCATTTGTGTAATAGAAATCACCTTGGCATCGCATCCCACCACCAGTCACTACTACATGTTATAATACAATAATATATTACTAATACATAGTGGCAGCTTGAAATGTCTTCCAGGATAATCTGAGGAAGACTATGCACCTTTCAGGACTAAGAGTGACTGCCTTTTCTGAGTTTGCATGATATACAGGGAGAAATGGTCTGAACAGAGTAGCCATTGTTGCAGGATGTTTTGATGTGCCCTAATTCAGCAGGACGTTTGCAAATGAATTGAGGCCCCCATTTACAATGTGACTTCTGAGCTACTGTTTTTTGGTCAAAGATCAAGTGAGGCTGACTTGGAAACAAGAAATGGAGATCTTCCTGTGGAGGTAGAGGGCTGGTGGTGGGCTTAAATAAATACCATGGCAATGTCCTCTCCCCTTGTGAGGACGGATGCTATCTCAGTAAAGGGTGAAGAAGTTGTGATATCAGAAGGGGTAAATATAGAAAGAGATGAAATAATTGGCCGTGTCCGAAATGAAGCCAACCAGTCAGATGGGATGCATTTTAAGTTACTGAGATGGGAATTCCAGAGACTCTTGACTGAAATCTTCCAGTTCTCCTCGGATATTGAGTTGGTGCCAGATGGATTGTAAATGATTGACCCCTGTTTGAAAATAGAAACAGGGATTAACTATAAACTACAGACCAGATAGCATCATGTGGGTAATGTGGAACTCTAATCCAGGGCAAAATGGATTGGCCTTTAGAGAAGTATGGGCTAACGTGTGCCAGTGAGCCTGGGTTTGTAAAAAGCAAATTGTTTGACTTGATCAGGTTGTTTCAGGGCAGTGTGGTTGGAGTTGTGTACATGTGGATTTTCAAAAGATGTTTGGGCAAGATACCATATAAAAATTTGTTCACAACATAAAAACAAATGTGATTGAAGGGCCTTTGGCAACTTAGGTTTAAAATGAGCAGAGGGAAAGAAAGTAATGGTTGTTTTGGCAGGAGTATCTATTTTTATTATTAGCGTGTATTAATTTCCTGGTTTTGGATATGTAGGGCCCAATTCCAAAGTTTGCAAAGTGACGAAGGAGCGACAGGTTTTTCAAGGCTAGAGACAAACTGGTGAAATGGGCAGACACACAAGGTGAATTGTAATGCGGACAAGGATTCATTTGATGGGTGAAATGAGGCAAGGAATAAAAACTAAATATAATATAAACAAACTGTCAAATAACATGAACAAAAACGTTATTCAAGGTCTTCAGGATCAGGGAGACTTGCGTGGTTCTGTACACAAATCTTCAAAGGGTAGTTTGAGAAAGGTGTGGGGGAGAAACAAAGAACAGTACAGCACAAAGCCTTCGGCACATCAACTGCATGTCACCTTTCTAAACTAAAAACCTTTTTTGTCTCTACCCAGTCATCACCCCTCTTACCGTTGGCTATTTGTACATCTGTCAAGATGTTTTTTAAATATTGCTATTGTATCTGTTTCTACCACGAACTCTGACTGTGCCTTGGAGGCACTTACCACCCTTTGTGTAAAGAAAATTTGCCAGTCACATCTGTTTGAAAATTACTCACCTTTGCCTTAAACGTATGTCCCCTTGTAATTGCCATTGACTCTAACTCTCCATTCTATCTCTGCCTGTCATAATTTTGTAAACTTCTGTCGTGTCACCTCTCAACCGCTGATGTTTAAGTGAAAGCAAATCAAGTTTGGTCAATCTCTCCTCATAGCTCATTCCCTCCAAGCCAGGCAACTTGCTGATTAAACAATGTTTGGACCCTTTCCAAAGTCTCTACATCCTTCTGGTGATGTGGCAACCAGAACTGTAAAATATTCTGAATGTGGTCTAACCAAAGCTCTCTACAGTTGCAGTGTGGCTGGCCAATTTTTATACTCTGTGCCCTCACTGATGAAGGCAAGTATGCTATATGCCATACTACTTTATCCATTTGTGTTGCTACCTTAAGGGAACTGTGGATCCCTTTGAATGGTAATACCTCTAAAGTTCTGCCATTTACAATCTACTTCCCTCCTGCATTAGACCTCCCAAAATGCATCACCTTGCATTTGGATTAAACTCCATCTACCATTTCTCCATGTGGGAATCCTCAGATTTATGAACAGAGGAATCGAGAATAGAGAGGTAAAGCCTGGGTTAGCCATTAACTGGAGCATTATGCTCAATTCTGGGCATCCCACTCTTTAAGGCCTTGACACCCTTCCTGGAGGGTTGTGTAGAACTGGGTGGAATGAGCCCAGGGAAGGGGGACTTGTGTGGAGAGAATGTGTCTTTTCTTAGGACAGAGAAGTTCAAGGAAGATTTCCTCGATTGGTTCCAAATTTTGAACAGTTTTGATGAAGTCAGTAAGAAGAGACCAGTTCCACTTGGATGGGCACCAAATTGAAGGAGATTGATGAAAAAAAATCAAAGGTGACACATCTCATTATAAAGTAAGCATCTGTGATAGGGGAAAGATAAGGGCAGTAAATTGTTGCTGGCTTTATCAAAGTGGCCTAACGGGCTGAATGGCCACCTCCAGTATCATTTTATGATTCTAAGATGCATTTGTATAGTGCCTAGACCTTGAAGCACCTAGAGTGTTTTTCTTAGAGTTGCTAAGTTTATAGCAATTTGAGAGATTGGTTAAGGTTAAAGATGTGATCTAAAAAATGGGAGGGGGGAGGAGTATGAAAGTCAAATTCTAGGGCAGGATGCCTTGTGAGCAAAAGAACGGTGGGGTGTACAAGTGGTCAGAGCTACAGGAACATCTGGTCTTGGGGATTGGAGGGTGAGTTATCAGGACTGGAAGAGGTTAGAGATTCAGCAGATATTGGAAAAGGGAGGGTTTTAAACACTTTGTGAGTTGGGAGTGACAGTTGTTTTTGGTCAGTGATGATGTGGAGGTGCCATTGTTGGACTGGGGTGGACAAAGTTTAAAAAAAAAATCACACCACACCAGGTTGTTGTCCAACAGGTTTACTTGGAAGTACTAGCTTTCAGAGCGTTGCTTCTTCATCAGGTGTTGTGTGATTTTTAACTTTGTTTAGTGAGGTCTGGCGCTGGATGAATGAGACATGAAGAGGGATTTTTATTCTAAAAATAGACATGAGGTGATCTGCAATTTAAGAGTGAGAAACCAGGAACCTGATGAGCAGGACAGTGGAATAGTTGAATCTGGAGGTTAAAAAGATCTGGAAGAGATTTCAGCAACCGAGTGATGGTGGTCGACAATGTTATGAAGATTATAGGAAGTAGTCTTTGTCGTGGAGAAGATGTGAAGTTAGTAACTCAGGTCATGGCTGAAGAGGAAGCGAAAATTGAATTGGAGGTTGGAGGGAAGGAAGAATTCTCGCAGTGAAGTAAGTGACCAGAGAACTCATTACAGGATCTGTGTTTTGCACAGATATGTAAGAGTATAACCATATGATTTACATTTTCATAAAACCTTCAGGGTTTCTGGGAATGTGTTGGTTCTGCTGTTCTGATTTTAATTTCCTTGTAAGATGAGTATAAGTTCCATTTTTGAGTTCTGTGTTCATTACCATTGGGAGAGGATTGATGTCTGTTCATTTCCAAACCAAGATGAAATCCAAGATTGTAGCTAGGGACCGCCAGTAACAATTATTGTGGTTTTTTTAGTTTCAAGTTTATTCTTTTGTTACTAATAGTTTGAACTTGAAACTTTACTGTCTTCATGGCACAAATGATTACGTAGAATTAATCTCTCTAGTTATTTGACTGCAAGAAACCACCGTGAGAATAGAAAAATGGCCAAATAGAAACGAGAGAGTTGAATGGCAGGAAATCAGAATAATGAAAATCGTAAAGACAAGGAAGTGAGGGATGATGCCTGTGAGAAAAGACCATTGTCAGAAGGCAAGATCAGAGATCTGACACCAAATAGCTGACAGGAAATTCCAAATCAAATCTTTGGATTCTGTCTGATTATTGTAATTCTTATGAGGGACAGATTATTTGCCAGTCGCGTGAAGCGAACACATTCAAAATTCTATGGAATTTTGAGGGAGGCATGAGAGAAAGCTAGGGCAAACGATGCTGCAGAAATGAAAAGAAGGATTAGAGAGGTTTAAAGTGAAAATATAAGTGGTCAAGAATTTAATCACACCTTAAGAGAATTGTTATCAAAGTGCAGAACTACTTGGGGATGGTTGAGGAATTTCATTACGGGGATGATAGAATACTGAGTGTTCTTACTTTACAGATGCGAATGGGAATGTTCACTAAAGATCCATGTAAGACACAACAAACAGCAAATGGAATGGATTTATAATGAAATCGAATGGTCAGCACTGGTGCTGAATGGATGATTGAACTCAGCGGGCTTCCCTCAGCTTTGTTGAGTAAAACATGAGGATAACAGTAGAACACCGTTGTAAGAGAGAGAGCGACAGACTCATAAACTGGATGGCTAGTTAGGACACAAACTGGTTACTTAATGTTGGTTATGGATAACTTCTTTCCATTCGAAAGCAAGTTAACAAAACATTCCACTGTCCCTGATAAATGTTCATATTTCTAAATGTTTACTAAGTTGTTTGACAAATGTCATGTTTTTGAACTGAGCTGTTGTGTACGGAGTGAGTTTTGAGAAGACTTGTAGCTCAGGTTGAGGTTCTGGATGTAGGTTTGCTCGCTGAGCTGGAAGGTTCATTTCCAGAAGTTTTGTCACCATTCTCGATTAACATCTTCAGTGAGCCTCCGAATGAAGCACTAGTGGTGTAGCCTACTTTCTGTTAAAATGTTTGCATTTCCTTGGGTTGTGTATGGATTTTGAGGAAATGTTGAATCAGGCTGGACAGTAAGTGGCATTCTTTTGTGTTGTAGCAGTGGATAGCACTGCTGCCTCACAGTACCAGGGACCCAGGTTCAATTCTCAGCCTTGGGTGACTGTCTGTGTGGAGTTTGCACATTCTCCCCACGTCTGCGTGGGTTTCCTCCGGGTGCTGCGACGTCCTCCCACAGTCCCGAGATGTGCAGGTCACGTGAATTGGCCGTACTAAATTGCCCGTAGTGCTCGGTGCATTAGTCAGAGGGAAATGGGTCTGGTTGGGTTACTCTTCGGAGGGTCGGTGTGGACTGGTTGGGCCAAAGGGCCTGTTTCCACACCGTAAGGAATCTAATCTAAACGTCTGCACTGCAAACAGGTTCCATAAATGCAACCCAGCAGTCAGTATCGAATCTGTTTGCTCTCCCCTCTCCAGAAGGCATTGCTGCATGAATATGTTGAGTATTTTAGTATTTCTCCCAGCAGCCTCCACTTTGAGTACAGGTAGTGTGATGAGCATAGTCCCCTACAGGAATTATCACACCTCAGCTTTCACTGTAATTGCCTGACACAAACATGTGCACAATCCAGCAGAGTTTATTGGATGGTGTTTGTGGGTGGGGACCCCACTTGAACATTCAATCACTTGGAAGATCTCGGTAGATCTGTGAAGGTTTAAGATTTCAAACGATTTACCTTTTTCCATTGGACATTGTGCGGTACCAACAGTGAATGACACTTTTATATTGAATTAAAACTGAGACCATTTAGTCTGAATGGCATGGTTATTCATTCCCTTTATAAACCTAACAAGTGGAAGTTCTTCACCTTGATCAGCGAATCCCTACAGTGTGGAAACAGGCTCTTCGGCCCAACAAGTCCACACTGACCGTCTGAAGAGTAACCCATCCAGACCCATTTCCCTACCCTATTACTCTACACTTACCCCTGACTAATGCACCTAACTTACACAACTCTGAACCCTATTGGCAGTTTAGCATGGCCAATTCACCTGATCTCTAAATCTTTGGACTGTTGGAGGAAATCCACATAGAATGTGCAAACTCCACATAGAGTGGTCACCCGATGCTGGAATTGAACCCAGGTCCCTGGTGCTGTGAGGCAGCAGTGCTAACCACTGAGCTACCCTGGTTTTTAATTTTGGTTTTCCATTGACTGTTGTTTGAGCATGCTTATTGTACCTTACAGCACAGGTGGGCCTTCGTTCAGAGTCCATGTTGCCATCTCCCAGTGGTTGGGGTGGTGACCTATCTGGGGGTGTATTTATGACTAGGTGAGTGCAGTGTGTAAGGGTGAACATGAGGGGCCCAATGTTGATTTGCTGAACAGAAGTACAGGAGATATTGGTTTCTCTTTGTCTTGGTGCTTGTCATTAGGAAACAAAAAGGCAGGATTCCAGCTGGCCATGCCCCTCTCAGGGAGGTATTCCTGTAGGCTTGAGGTTAGAATGAGATCAGGATTAATTGCAGTTCTCCCATGTTTCAAAAGCTTGTGTGTTTAGGCTGTTTAACGTATGACTACCACACCCAGCATTAATAAGTTAGCATGTTTTAGAGGTGAGGGAAGAAAAGCAAAATGTTAAGTAAGATTACAGGAGGTGATTTCTGCACAACCTGCAGTGTTCTACCCACTGAGCTGCTGTTTGTGTTATAGAGCAGGTCCTATTGGGTAAACATCAGGTGTTTGGTTGATAGAGACTGAGAGAAGTTGAAGGTTGTGTTTAAATGGAGTAAGATTCTGACAGAGGCCAGTTATAATGTTGACATCGCTTTAAATCCAGAAACCTTATTGGAATAGGAATTCATGCTCCAGCCTCTGTTTCTGTGCAGTTACACAGACTTGAGTACAGCAATAGTTTGTGCAAACCCAGCTGCCACCACTATTTATTCAGTGGTTTGTTTGATCAGTGCGGCAGATCTTGCTTGGAAAGTCCCTGAGAGTCTACAACAACTCTGACATTTTAAATAGCACGGGACAGTGGAAAGTCCCAAACATTTGCTGCTGTAAATGGGGTTACTGATTGTGGGGGATACTACCAATAGTAACAATAATATGTTTTTGAATGTAATTTGCTGATTTTCCTCACAGAACTGCTGATTGGGTTTCAAGAGTGATATTTCATTTCTGTTTTTTAAATCTCATCTGAATGTTCAAATGAAATGGTTGCAATAATTTACACCAGTGCTTGAGTTCAGAATGACAGCACTCCCAGGACAGGGAGAGCTTGGGTTTACGTACAGAGTAAAGCTGCCTCTACTCTGTTAAACTGAAAGTAAAGCTGCTGGAAGTGATTAATGGCTAAAGGATGAGGTTAGATACAGAGCAAAGAACCTTCTGTTCTTTTAAAGTGAAATTAAAACTTCATCTACATTGTCCCCAGCAAACACTCCCACAGCAGGCACAGCACAGGGTCAGAGGGGAAATCTCCCATTAAGCTGTCTCCCTCAACACGCCGATGACAGGTATAGCACTGGGTTAGTTACCATGTGAAACCCAGTACCTTTTTGAAGTTAACTGTTTTTGTATTCTTATGTTGTTTTGTTTGAGAATGGCTGAAGTAGTTGGAAGGATGCCCTAGGTAACTAAAAGTCTGTTAAGCGTTAATAGGAGTGTTCCCATCATCTACGAGCAGCTTTTTCCCAGGTGGTAGAGCAGTTTTGTATGTTAAGGTGAATTTATTGTTCCTCACATCAGACCACAAGATTAAGGGGGATGAGGAGGGGTCAAGGGATGGGGGTTGGCAGGTTGTGTGAGTATTCTGCTGAATGTTTCTCCACTTACTGGGACCCTGTTGAGATGTGAATATTCTGCTTGGGTTGTTGCTACTGAAAGCAGAGCGCTGAAGGTTCCCATGTGACCTCCTGATGAGCGGCACAACAAAGTCTTAAAGGTCAGTGTGGGCAAGGTTGTGACAATTCTGGTAATTCATGGTGACTGACTTCACGTTGGAGGGAGGAAGGGAGGTTGATGACGAAAGACCATGTGGATGGCGTGTCAACCCCTAATGGAAGAAACAGTCCATCCAATAGTTCCCCTGTTGTTGCAGTCTGGTTAACTGTCCCCATTATCTATTGCTGATGTTGTGTTGCAGGCTGACCACGAGGGAAGATGTGAGTATACATTAACGCCTTGTGAAGCGTGCAGCAGGATGGTACGCCAACTCGACATGTCTCGCCACTTGGAACGAGAGTGCCCCGAAAGGAACCTCAACTGCAAATTCTGTAAATTATTGTTTCACCACAAGGATATTAAGGTGATTGATCTTCTGAACCAGAATGAATTGCATTCATTAGGACAACGTCTTGGTAATTGATGCTGACGACAGAGAGCGAAAGGGCCCTCTTGTGGTGCAGTGGTAGTGTCCCTACCCTGGACCAGGAGGCCCTGGTTCAGTCCCAACTGATCCAGAGCAGTGTAGTTACATCTCTGAACAGGTTGGTTAGAAAAATAGTAGCTGCGTGTTTGTTTTATTTAAACTAATGTGTGTATTTCCTGTGGTAGTAATTAAATGGGTCCCAGTCCCATCCTCCTTTAAAATAGAGGAATCTCACCCTCATGGCCATTTACTCTTTGCCCTTTACACTGGGACAACCAAATCCATTCTATGGTGTTCAGAGCTAACAGGTAGGTGAGCTCAGTGTAGAGCTGGGCCAGTCTGATTTGTCAGAGTGGCAGCCAATCCCTTTGCTGACCTGGACTTAAGTTTCTTAAGTAAAATACTTTTAATGTTGGTTCCCAATCCCAACAAATGAACTTTTTCTCCTTATGGATATAGCTGTGAATTCTCTGCATCTTCTTGGTATCTGCTCTGATGAAAGTTTCGTCTTGACTAAGTTTACTGAATTCTCTGTTGTTTAGTATCTGGATTGCAAATGCAGAGACATTGAGCTAGAATTAGTGGGAACAGATCCAGTGTGGTTTAACTGGCACCAGATTCTTAGTAATGGGTACTGAGCTGGCTGAAGTTGGACAGGGTGGACTGAAATGTCCTTACTGCAGCAGATGCAAAGAGGCAGTCAAATCTGACCGCTGCTGTCAGATAGCAAAGCTGCAGCCATTGTAAGTGAGATCATAGATGATTCAGAAACCCAAACCTCTATATTTGACAGCCGGTCATTTCCTGTGTCTCAGTCCTTCACCGTGTGAGAGCAATAACAGACTGAATGTTGACTGAAGGCCAGCATACAGGAGAGCTGTCACTTTCAAGAGAATGTATTCCAATGCTCAGGATAGCTGATCATTCACCAACTCTGGCCATGGGGATTGATATATTAAACAATTCACTAATCAACATCACATGCCGTACCACATCCTCTTTCTGATCATCTGCTCTCACTCCTGAACGTGCAATCTGACACTGGCCTCAGACTCCATCGTGTCAGAAACTCTACCATAGTTGGCTCCGTCTCCCCAGTAATTTCTGTTTCACTTCCAGGTCTGAAGTAAACGTTCAAACATAGGTACACACAGCAAGCTGAAGGAGGCAACATACAGGCAAAGTAGTCCCATTGATGTATTCGTTACCCCAGCAAGAGAATTCTGTCATGAAGCCAAAGGGATTTTAATAATGGGATGAAAGAGGAAATTTGGAAGTGTTTTACTGTATATGTTGCAGTTCCACTCACTCCTGATGATATGTGTCTGATAAAGGGCAGGAAATACAAAGGATCACACACCCAGGAGTTATTGCTTAGTGCATTGGATCGATTCTGTTCAGTTATTCAAAGAAGCAATTAACTTTTGGAACTTGCTTTGTGAACTCATGGTTCTAAAGGCCACTCTGATAAGAATATCTCAAGTCTGATAATCAGCTGATTAGCTAAACTGAAACTGGATTTTCCGAATGGACAGAGGTCAGAAATGTACAATATGAGAAAGAATGTTGCAAGCAAAAAGGACACAGCATCATAGCATATTGCATCACAAAGAGCATTCTACCCATTGACCCTGAAATGATCTTTATCTCCTGCTGTTACTTCCTGCTCCTTACATTTATAATTTCCAAATCGTTTATACTTGCTGTACGAATTGTTAGGAGCTCAAAGAGTGGTAAGAAAATAGGATTTCAGAGCAAGAGTGGGCTTGGTTATCATGGCTGGTCTGGTTATGATCTCAACACTTTGCTGTCTTTACCTCACTCCCAATAATCTTTGATTCCCTTGTCTATCAAAAATCTAGCTAACATGGCCATGAATAAATTAAATGATCCAATTTCTACAGTTATGCAGGGAAGATAATTTAACACATTACTGATCGTGAGAGGAAAAGGAATCTGCTCACCTCTCTTTTAACAGTGAGAGCTTTTGTTTTTAAACCTAGTCCTAGTCTCATGTTAGATTCTGGGAGGACATCATCCATGTCAAGTCCCCCAGGATCTTGTATGTTTTAATAAGGTCACCTCACATTCTTCGAAACTTCATTGGGTATCAGCCCTACTTGTTCATCTTTATTTTGAAGATAGGCCCTAGGGTCTTGGAATAAGTGCTGAACCTTCTCTGAAGTGGTTCTAACACAATTATGGCCTTTTACAAATGAGGAAACCGAATCTATACCCAGTACTGTAGATGTGGTAGTATTGCAGCTACATTTCTCTATATTTATTTTCCATTCCCCTCGTAATAAATTTCTAAATTTCCATTTGTCTTTTGAATCACTTGCTATACGTGCATGCTGACATTTTATATTCCTGGACCAATTGTGACCCTTTCTGATTGGTTCTTTGTGTTCACCCTGCTTTCTCTCTCCCTCTCCCTGTGTGGGTGCATGCTGCTGGCAATCTCCCTCTTGCTGCCTTTCCTTGGGGCAATGGATATGTCTGTGTCTGTTTTTCTCATTCTCTTACCACCCTGCCATCTCTGTTACTCGGTGTGGATGCACACTGCTCTTTCTCTCTCTAATCATATTCCGTGGTGGATGCCTATGTCTCTCTCTCCCTCTGTCTGTCTCGCTCTCCCTCTGTCTGTCTGTCTCGCTGTCCCTCTGTCTGTCTGTCTCGCTCTCCCTCTGTCTGTCTGTCTCGCTCTCCCTCTGTCTGTCTGTCTCGCTCTCCCTCTGTCTGTCTGTCTCGCTCTCCCTCTCTCTGTCTGTCTCGCTCTCCCTCTCTCTGTCTGTCTCGCTCTCCCTCTCTCTGTCTGTCTCGCTCTCCCTCTCTCTGTCTGTCTCGCTCTCCCTCTCTCTGTCTGTCTCGCTCTCCCTCTCTCTGTCTGTCTCGCTCTCCCTCTCTCTGTCTGTCTCGCTCTCCCTCTCTCTGTCTGTCTCGCTCTCCCTCTCTCTGTCTGTCTCGCTCTCCCTCTCTCTGTCTGTCTCGCTCTCCCTCTCTCTGTCTGTCTCGCTCTCCCTCTCTCTGTCTGTCTCGCTCTCCCTCTCTCTTTGTGTCCTCCACCTCTGTTCATGTGCACGCTGCTCTCCCAGCTACTTGGCAGCAAGAAGCTGAACCCTGGAGAGGCTGTTTGTGCTGTTGTGTCTCAGCGCTGGAGACTCCTTGACTTTGCAGTTTTCCTGGGTGTTCTGGGTCAAGAGGGAGAGGTGACCTCGTTCTTGCTGCCAGGTGGTCTGAGTTGAAGGTGAGTTGAGGACATACTCAGGCCTGAGCCTCCAGGTTACCCAGCTGTTGCACTCACTGTGGGATTCAACATGCTGTTTAGGAATCAGATGGGATGTTGATGAACCATCTCTGATTCTGAAGTTGGTGGGCCTGCTGAGGGTGATGGTTTTGCAGCTGTTCGACAAGGCATCTCACCACCACTTTCTCAAGGGCAGCTAGGGACAGACAGCAAATGCTGGCCAGCCCAGTGATGCCACATCCCACAAATAAATATTTTTAAAAAAGGATTGCTGTTTGAATCCAGTAACAGCACTATAGCTACAGAAGAAGTTACTGAAAGTGTCATTTCTGGTTGCCCCTCACAGGCCCATGATGAAATCTGTTCCAAGTTTCCGTTAACATGCGAATGGTGCGGAAAGAAAAAGATTCCAAGAGAAAAGGTAAAGTGTGTGTTTGAAACCGATCAGGAGGCAGGAGGACAGTCCGAGAGTTAGAGTTGGTTAACAGTGCTGCAATGTATAAAAGAAATGATCTGGTTGTATTTCTCCCTCCCCTCTGATGAAAGCCTGATTCTCCCTCTTTAACAGCCACTGGCTCAATTAACAGTTTACTCAGACCAAGCACCTTGCACACTTCAGTGAACTTGCCTATTTTGGAGCAGTTTCCTATGTCCACATGCACTAGAACTCAATTAAAACTTAGTAACCAGTGAGAATTTTGTCCTTTTAGCTTCTATTTTAGCCTATGACAGTTAGATGAAAGTTAGATTATACTGCTCCTCGGATGTTGCCTGAACTGCTGTGCTTTTCCAGCACCAATCTAATCCAGAATCTGGTTTCCAGCATCTGCAGTCATTGTTTTTACCTAGTTAGATGAAAGTGCAGTTTCAAACTCGTTATTCCAGCAGAGTACTTACAATGAAGGAAATGGACGTTTCTTTGTCCGTGATATTTGGAACTATATTTCAGGGCTTTGACTGACAGTCAGCATGTGGCCAGGCAGGTGTATATGTGGAGGAGCAGTTTCATGTAATGCTGATCTTCCAGTGTGTTTATTGTATGTTCCTCTCCACAGTACTTGGATCATACTCGGACATGTGGGAAGGTGAAGTTCCCTTGCCGCTTTAACGTGATTGGCTGTGAAATAACTGTAAGTGTACTAAACAGCGTTCTGTCTATTTTACAACAGATACAGGATGAGTAATAATAAAGATGGATTCAGAGCAGTGTGTTAGTTAATACTGTTTACCTCTGAGGGCTGTGCTGATATTCACAGAATCATACGGAAGAGACCCTTCAGCCCATCAAGCCTACACCACAAAGCTGCCACTACAAGTGTGCTAATCCCAATTTCCTGCAGTTGTTCAAAAACTATGCCCTCCTGTGATTAACCCTCTTGTGCTTTCTATTCACCCTGGCCATGCCCCTCATAATCTTATACACCTCAACCATGCTTTAAAGAAAACAATCCAGCCTGTCCAGTCTCTCCTGAAAGCTCGATTGTTACATTCCAGACAACATTCTGGTGAACCTCCTCTGTACCCCTGTAGTACTATCACATCCTTCTAGTAGTGAGGTGCCCAGACCTGCACATAGTACTTCATCTGTGGCCTAACCAATGCTCTGGACAATTCCAACATTACCTTCTTGCGGTTTTGCTTTCATTAGTCGTGGCATAAGGTATGTGCTCCATATGCCGCCTTAACTATCCTAATCATGTGCTGTGCCAACTTCAGGGATCTGTGAATAATTACCCCAAAATCCCTCTGTTCCTCTGAGTTACCCATTGTCCTGCCATTCATTAAATACATTCCTCCTCTTGCTGCTTCCAAAGTGTATCACCCTCGCATTTCTCAGGGTTAAATACCATCTGCCACTGGCCTGCCCATCTGACCAAACCATTTATATCTCTCTGTAACCTACAACCACCTTATTTACTATTAACCACTCTGCCAATCTTTGTGTCTTCTGTAAATTTGTTTAACGTTCCCCTCACATTTTCATCTGTATAATTTTAAATATATATTTCAAACAATAAATGATCCCAGTACTGATCCTCGTGGTATAATGCTGGACATCAGACACCCGTCACTCAAACAGCCTTCTCCCACTGTGCTTTGTTCCTATTACTAAACCAGTTTCTGAACCATCTCACCAAGTTTCCCAGAATTCCATGTGCTTTAACCTTCTCAATCAGTCTACTATGTGTGACCTTGTCGAAGGTTTTGCTAAAAGCCATATCAACCACAGCAGCTGAACTTCCCTCATCCACATACTTGGTCACATTTTCAAAACATTCTAACAAATCTGTTAGGCATGACCTCCCTTTGACAAAGCCATGCTGACTCTTCGCAATTAACCCAGGCCTTTCCAAGTGGTTATTAACTTGTTCTTTCAGAATTTTCTACAATGTTTCACGACAACAAATGAGAATCACTGGTCTGTAATTTTCTGGTTTATTTATACCACCCCTTTTAAAATGTGGAACCACATTAGCCAACCTCCAGTCCTCTGGCACTACCCCCCCTTGGCCAGAGAGAAATTAAAAACTTGTTTCAGAGTTGCTGCAATTTCCTGATTTGTCTCCCATAGCAGCCTGAGATGTAACTCATCGGGGTCTGGGGATTTGTCTATTTTTAAGCCCGACTGAGCCTCCAATATCTCTCCGTTTCCTGTGTCGAACTGTGTAGGTTCCTCACAGTCCCTTTTCCTGAATTCCGTATCTACATTCTCCTTTTCCAGAGTGAAGACCGAAGGGGAGAATTCATTCAGGTCCTTTCTGATATCTTCTGACTCCCCACACAGATTGCCCCATGATCCCTAATGGGCCCAACTCTTTCCCTGGTTAGCCTCTTTCATTTGACGTATGTATAAAATATCTTGGGATTCTTCCTAATCCGGTTCACAAGTCCCTTCTCATGTGTTCCTGTAGGGCTGCAACTGAATTGCTCCCTTTGGACTTGTTGAAAGCCCTACTGCTCTCCTCTATCTAGTCCTGAATTGTCCTAGACACCCAGGATTCTCTGAAGTTATTGTTCCTACATTTCCCCCTAAAGAGTACATGTTGGATTTGTACTCTTCCCCAGCTACTTTTTGGATGCCCCCCAGTTGCTCCACTGTAGACTTACCTACTGTGGCTACATCCTGCTTTATTTTAATAAAACCTGCCTTCCCTCAGTTGAAAGCTGTCTTTAGCAGGCCATCTTTCTCCATGTCCAGAATCAAGTTGAACGGTACCGTATTGTGGTTGCTATCGCTTAAATGTTCTCCCACTGCCACATCAAACCCCTGTCTGGCTTCTCTCCCCAGAACCAGATCCAGCACTGCACCGTCCATGTTGGGCCATCTACATATTGATACCAAAAAAAACTCCCTTGGATGCATTTCAAAAAGTCCGCCCACTCTAAAACCTTAACACTTTGACTATCCCAATTTATGTTGGGAAAGTTGAAATCCCCGCGTATAATCGCTCCTCTGTTTCTCACTCATTCCCACAATGATGGGTAGCCTTCATTTATCATACTAATGTCCAGATTATCTCATCTGTAGATAACCTGACCATGCCTAGCACAGTGACCCTTGGAACCTGGGCTTTTCTTTTACTATTGTGAAAGTTCTATGTTTCACCGTGCCATCAGGGTTGTTGCATGTACCATGCTGGGGATTGTAAACGCAGCAGCCACGTCATATGGCTAATAGATATTCACTCTATATTGCTGGACTGTTAATTACATTAAATTGCTCGGTATTAATTGGGGACTCCCTGTACAAGCAGCTTGTATGAGGGGTTGATTGTAGATACACGATATGTAGTGTGCCTCTTGTCAATAAACGTGTAAATGTAAAAATATTAGATTAGATTACTTACAGTGTGGAAACAGGCCCTTAGGCCGAACAAGTCCACACCGACCTGCCAAAACACAACCCACCCAGACTCATTCCCCTACATTTACCCCTGCACCTAACACTGCGGGCAATTTAGCATGGCCAATTCACCTGACCTGCACGTTTTTGGATTGTGGGAGGAAACCGGAGCACCCGGAGGAAACCCACGCAGACACAGGGAGAATGTGCAAACTCCACACAGACAGTTGCCTGAGGCGGGAATTGAACCCAGGTCTCTGGCGCTGTGAGGCAGCAGTGCTAGCCACTGTGCCACTGTGCCGCCCACTAGTTTCCAATATTTCATCCTCCATCTCACTGGGAGCTTCAGTGGTGCAGGGACTCTAGTGCTGAAAAATGTGTTGCTGGAAAAGCGCAGCAGGTCAGGCAGCATCCAAAGAGCAGGAGAATCGACGTTTCGGGCATAAGCCCTTCTTCAGGAATGAGGAGGGTGTGCCAAGCAGGCTAAGATAAAAGGTAGGGAGGAGGGACTTGGGGGAAAGGCGTTGGGAATGCGATAGGTGGAAGGAGGTTAAGATGAGGGTGATAGGCTGGAGAGGGGGTGGGGGCGGAGAGGTTGGGAAGAAGATTGCAGGTTAGGAAGGCGGTGCTGAGTTCGAAGGGTTGGGACTGAGATAAGGTGGGGGGAGGGGAAATGAGGAAACTGGAGAGCTCTGCATTCATCCCTTGTGGTTGGAGGGTTCCTAGGCAGATGATGAGGCGCTCTTCCTCCAGGCGTCGTGTGGCCAGGGTCTGGCGATGGAGGAGGCCAAGGACCTGCATGTCCTTGGCGGAGTGGGAGGGGGAGTTGAAGTGTTCAGCCACGGGGTGGTTGGGTTGGTTGGTGCGGGTGTCCCAGAGGTGTTCTCTGAAACGTTCCGCAAGTAGGCGGCCTGTCTCCCCAATATAGAGGAGGCCACATCGGGTGCAGCGGATGCAGTAAATGATGTGTGTGGAGGTGCAGGTGAATTTGTGACAGATATGGAAGGATCCCTTGGGGCCTTGGAGGGAAGTGAGGGGGGAGGTGTGGGCGCAAGTTTTGCATTTCTTGTGGTTGCAGGGGAAGGTGCTGGGAGTGGAGGTTGGGTTGGTGGGGGGTGTGGACCTGACGAGGGAGTCGCGGAGGGAGTGGTCTTTCCGGAACGCTGATAGGGGTGGGGAGGGAAATATATCCTTGGTGGTGGGGTCTGTTTGGAGGTGGCGGAAATGACGAAGGATGATACGATGTATCTGGAGGTTGGTGGGGTGGTAGGTGAGGACCAGTGGGGTTCTGTCCTGGTGGCGATTGGAGGGGCGGGGCTCAAGGGCGGAGGAGCGGGAAGTGGAGGAGATGCGGTGGAGAGCATCGTCAACCACGTCTGAGGGGAAATTGTGGTCCTTGAAGAAGGAGGCCATCTGGGTTGTTCGGTTTTGGAACTGGTCCTCCTGGGAGCAGATGCGGCGGAGACGAAGGAATTGGGAATATGGGATGGCGTTTTTACAGGGGGCAGGGTGGGAGGAGGTGTAATCTAGGTAGCTGTGGGAGTCGGTCGGTTTGTAGTAAATGTCTGTGTTGAGTCGGTCGCCCGAGATAGAAATGGAGAGGTCTAGGAAGGGGAGGTAAATTTGAGGTCAGGGTGGAAGGTGTTGGTAAAGTGGATGAACTGTTCAACCTCCTTGTGGGACTCTAGTGGCAGGTCACTGGTCTCAGTAACTGCTCTGTCTTTGACCATACTCCATGTTGTCCATGTCTCTTAACAATCCTCAAATCAGGAGTGTAATAAGTGTTTTGGGGTTTTGAAGGGTCAAAGTTGAACTGGTCACTGTAGTTGATCTAACCCCAGTCCTGTTGCTGTAGTCACTGTGCTGAGAGTGGATGGTGAAGTTCAGTTTCTGGTCAGTGCTGTTGGCTGAAATGACAGTGATGCTGGTGTATGTCAGGCAGATGGTTTGGTTTTCCCCAGTCTGAAATAATTGAACAACTCGGTCTGGGTGCTGTCCAGCCTCCTCCATATCCAGAAGTTGGTTTCTGTCTTGTGGTGCTGTTCTGGGAAATCTAAATTCTTCAAAACTTCCTTATCTTAAGATTGAAACTGAGTAGCCCCAAACTTGTTTCATTCCTCTTACTGAGGTAGCAACTCCATTGTGTGTGCTGCACATGTCAGTGTGTCAGCATCTCCGTGAACAGACTGTGGTTGTATTGGAACCTTGCAGTACAGTCAAAAATAGAACTGTCTTTTTTAAACTAAAAGGATCTCTGTTTTGCATGCAGAGCTGGTGTGACTCTCCCTATAGGAGGAATTAAAATCCTGATTGCAGTCAGCTAGTTTCACACACTCCAACTATAGTAATTGCTGACATTTGTAATATAGGGGAGCTGATCGGAGAGTCCCTACAGTGAGGAAACAAGCAACTTGACATGACATGCCTACACCAGCCCTCCAAAGAGTATCCCCACCCAGACCCATTCTCAATTACTCTGCATTTATTCTGACTAATACACCTAACTTACACACCCCTGAACACTACAGGCAATTTAGCGTGGCCAATCCACCCTAACCTGCACATCTTTGGATTTTGGGAGGAAACCGGAGCACCTGGAGGAAACCCACGCAGACACGGGGAGAATGTGCAAACTCCACACAGACAGTCGCCCGAGGCGGGAATCAAACCCAGGTCCCTGGCGCTGAGGCAGCAGTGCTAACCACTGAGCCACCATGCCGCCCCTAAAGCATGTTGTTAAGTGAATTGGCCTGAAGCCAATTGGAGTAATCTCACTGATACCTACAGTAGATAATGTATGTGAACAGGGTGCATCCTGCCTGAAATATCTTACCCCTCCCTTATCCTCTAGCTGCCTGCTGGGAAGATTGTCAGACACAGGCTGTCATGGGTCAGCTAGTAGGTGTGTATTTTGTTTGAAGTTAGCTGGGAGTACAGGAGGACTGGAAAGTTTTGGTGTTCTTAGCTTTTAATCTCTATCCAGGGAACAGAAATTCTCAAGTGAGAAAGTGATGCTTAAGCTATACAGAGGCTTGTTCAGATCCCCCTCTGGAGGACCTGTTCTGGGCATCTCCCCTCTGAACAGATAGTTTAACTTGGAGATAGCTCCTGCACAGATTGACCAGTGTCACGTCATGAAGACAGTTTGTACAAATGTGGCTTCTATTTGTTTGCATTTAAAAGGTTGAAGTGCAATTTAGTGTTTAGGATGGCAGAAATTTGATTAAATAGACAAGGAAAACGTATTTCCCCTTGTGGAGGAGACCGAACTGGGACATGGAACCTTCAGATTACGCTTCGGTCATTTGGGTGAAGTCCAAAATCACTGCTTCCCACAAAGGGGCTGAAATTCTACAGCTGTCTTAGGTACCAGCAAATGCTGGGCAGAGTTGAAATTTTAAAGACTGCAATTGATGCTCTAACCGAACAAAACTCTCCTGAAGGAATATGGAACAAAGGAGGATAGGTGGAGTTTGAGATATAGATCAGAAAATTCTAATTGAATGCAGAACAGACTTAAGGGATGGAATTACCACTTCCTGTTCCCCTGCAGTATTGCTCTGTCTGTGGACTTACCTGTCCTATTCACCGGCTTTGTACAACTCCAAAAGCCCACATTCTACAGTGTAATGTAGAAAATAAACAGTGTGTTTTCTTCTTCAAGTGCATCAGGATCTAACCGAGAACAATTAGGCTTCTTCAAAATTATTCCTTATTTTTCAGTTCTGCAGAGATCTCCGCACACCGAGCAGCACTGCTGGTTTACTAACCTGCTGTTTACTTTCTGTACACAATCTGCAATGGTTTAGATAGATTTTTATCGTGGCTGTGCAGTTGATTTGAGATCAACAGGGTTAATGAGGGTTGCCAACAAGATTGAGTAACTGAAGGACAACTTGATACAAATTCCTCAAAAATAACAATCTGAGACACACTTGGGGTTTATGTCGAAGTGCAATGTGAATGTAAGGTACTTCTCAAAGCATTTAGTGACCTTGATGGGTTTTACGCCAGTTGACAGTAGTTCCTGTTGGATTACATTGGTTTCTTATTTTAATCACAGTTTTATCAATTGTAGTCAAATTTCCAGTCTGCTGTGATGGGATTCCTAAACCCGTGTCGCTAGATCATTAACCTAAGCTTTAAGATTACTAACTAGTTTATTGACATTGTCACTGTCTCCCCTCAGTCACTAGTCTCCAGGGTTTTTGATGCCTTCTGGTGTTTAGATGTAGATGCCATTGAGATGGCCCTTTCTGAATGCTACCTTGCCTAGTGTTCAGCAACGCGTCAGTGTGGCTTCATTTCAACCGCCCGCTGTACCCGCTCTGCGTGTTGCGAGGGGCAGACTCGATTTGATGTTGGACATGGTGTAATGTTTTCTCTGAAGGGAGGTTGAGATCCTTGTGAGTGCTGTGCGGTGCAATGTGGCTTTGCCAGCCTGTGAGTGTTGGCTGTTGTTGACAAATGTTTCTATTGATCCTTGCCAGGCTGAGAAGGAAAAGCTGGCTGAGCATGAGAACCAGTGTGTGGTGGACCACATGCAGATGCTGCTCCAACATGTGATGGGAATACGGAGTGCTGTGGAAAGCCTCCAGCCTCTGCACCTGCAGCAGGCCAAGCTCAAGGTCAACCAGCTCTTTACCTCCGTTCGCGAAATGGAGGAGACTCTGGGACCATTCCGATCGATCAGTCTTGGTGAGAGAGGCTCCTCCTCTCCCATTGGGGACCTGGCGAAAGCTTACTTTTCAGAAAGCTTAGAAGATGTGCAAAAGCGATGTGGAGCTCTGAAGCTCAAAGCTGAAACATTTGAAAACATTGTCTGTGTTCTTAACCGTGAGGTGGAGCGAGCCTCTGTGAGCATGGTAGCTTACGAACAGCAACACAAACTGGACCAGGAGAAGATTGAAGCCTTACAAGCAAAGGTGGGTGAACTGGCACATCCAGACTAACCTCCCGAGAAAATACAGGCAGTCAGCAGCCTGTAGCATATACCATGTGCAGAAGCTGCATACCTCAGTGCTTCCCACGACTACAATACGGTGCGATAGGCCAGCACTGCACCCCCCCCCCCCCCCCAATGTTTTACACAAGGGCTCCTTTGTGCACAGCAACAGTCTGTGACCGAAGTCACTCAAACCGTGAGAGAATGCAGGACCTGGTGGAGCAGGACCCATGGGTCAATGTCTGACTGCTGACCCACATCACTGTACAGGATCCTGAAATAGTCCCCACCCCCAGCCCAATAAATGCATCTTAACCCATTCATCAAAATTCTGCTTAGCTAAGATAAGTGATAGCTCTGTCACTGTATAACACTGGGGCGCAGTGCTGATGGATATTCCAAAATGGTACCACACAACAGTTAGACAGTGACAGACCTGTCCCCACCAGTATTGTACCCCAGTGTTATACAGTGACAGACCTGTCCCCACCAGTATTGTACCCCAGTGTTATATAGTGACAGACCTGTCCCCACCAGTACCGTACCCCAGTGTTATACAGGGACAGCTGTACCCCAGTGTTATACAGTGACAGACCTGTCCCCACCAGTACTGTACCCCAGTGTTATACAGGGACAGACCTGTCCCCCCCAGTACTGTACCCCAGTGTTATACAGTGACAGACCTGTCCCCACCAGTACTGTACCCCAGTGTTATACAGTGACAGACCTGTCCCCACCAGTACTGTACCCCAGTGTTATACAGTGACAGACCTGTCCCCACCAGTACCGTACCCCAGTGTTATACAGGGACAGCTGTACCCCAGTGTTATACAGTGACAAACCTGTCCCCACCAGTACTGTACCCCAGTGTTATACAGGGACAGACCTGTCCCCACCAGTACTGTACCCCAGTGTTATACAGTGACAGACCTGTCCCCCCCAGTACTGTACCCCAGTGTTATACAGTGACAGACCTGTCCCCACCAGTACTGTACCCCAGTGTTATACAGTGACAGACCTGTCCCCCCCAGTACTGTACCCCAGTGTTATACAGTGACAGACTGTCCCCACCAGTACTGTACCCCAGTGTTATACAGTGACAGACCTGTCCCCACCAGTATTGTATCCCAGTGTTATACAGTGTCAGGCCAATCCCCATTAGTGCTGCACCTTGTGTTTTACAGCGACAGAATTTTCCTCACCAGAACCATTATTCTGTTCATAATGCTTTCTCCTTGCAAGTTTTGAAGGACAAGATGTTATGTGTTTCTACCTCACATTCACTTTACATGGAGTGAAATCTCTTCGAATGAACCTTGGGATAAGGTGTAAGGTTGTCACTAACGATGGTATTTATGTCATGGATCTGCATGGCCTGTTCCTGTCATTCAGGTGCGTCAGATGGAGCATGCTACAGCCTTGAAAGACCTGTCTATAGCACAGCTGGAACTGAAGCTGCAGGCACTGGAGTACAGCACTGACAATGGAATCTTTATCTGGAAAATATCCGATTTCGGTCGAAGACGACAGGAGGCTAAAACCCAACGATCGCCTGCTATATTCTCCCCAGGTAAGTTCCGTGTTGTCGGATTACTTACAGAGAGCAATCCGTGCTCGCTACATCCAGGCATAATGTCTTTTGTTATGGTCTGTGATGCCTGGGAGGTCAGTGGTTGGAAAAATGGATGCTGGGACCTCAATTGTGACTATGTTGGAATTTGGAAATTTGAGAGGAACAGAGAGGCAGCGAAATATGGGTGTAGTGAGGAGGTGTTATTTTTCGTGCATGGAATCCTGTGTCGGTCAGACTTTGGTGAATGTTTAGCAGTAAGGATTTCCCTTCTGCTGGAGAAAGGGTGGTTTGCTGCATTCCCCCGTCTCTCAGCTGCTTTTCCATCAAGACACAAGGCCTGGCTATTTTGGCAGATGTGGTTGATGCTGAAACAGGGGCTTTCTCTGCTTTTGCCCCTTGCCACAAACCACATGGTGTTACCACTGGGCAGTCTCTGCCAAATGTACTAAATACTTGCAAGCATTACTTTCATGCCATAGTGGCCTATGCTTTGTCCTTCCAACATCTGGCCCTATACTGTGAGGTCAGCAGAGTTTATCACGAGAAGGGCTGGATAGAACGTGGAGCAAGAGGGCAGTCGATCCAGTGAGGATTTCCCAGCAGTCAGTTGGCTTCATTCCAGTAAAAGGGCATTACATAAAAACATAGAAGCTAAGATCTGGAGTAGGCCATTCAACCCTTTGAGCCTGCCCCTTCATGCTGTTCAATACGATCATCCAATTCATCCTGCTTTCTCCCCATACCCTTCAAATGTTTTCAATGAGTTAGATGTAGTTCTTAGGGTTAAAGGTGTCTTAGTGTTAAATATTTTGACCTCACCATTTTTTGTGGTGGAAAATTCCGCAGACTGTTCACTCTCTGGGTGAAGAAATGTCTAACCCTAACTGATAATCTGGAACACTGTAATTGACCTATTCATCACGGTCAACAGCCATAGAGTGGCTCTGCATCGCTGCCAGACATTCCTAAGTAACCTTCAAGGTGCTTCTTCTCATCATGTAAGGTGAGAGTTGCCTGTCAACCTTTGGATATTAATGAGTAGAACTGGTCATGAAGTTGTGCATCTGCTGCCTGCCTTGCCTGTGATTTACTATTCCAGTTCTCTCCACCAATGCAGGATAGTGCTGATCTCCATTTAAGAGAGAGTCTGATGTATGACCATCTCTGATCTGCCTGCCCACTCCTATCTAACACACCGAGTGTACACAGGGAAAACAGACTTCTTGGGGCTGCAGCAAATATAATTGGCCTGGGAGTTTCTAAACTACCTTCAACTCGTATTGTTCAGAACAGCTGTGTGCAGTACTCGGAGAGTGTGGAGCATGTTGCAATTTTTGTACTTTGAAAATTAGTTGTCTGTTTGGATTGTTTTAAATGTTCTTCGAACAGGATGCCCCTTTTTGAAAACTTATGATAATTTCTTATGAAAAGACATGTTTCCCTAAGACATAGTCATGGAGTCATACAGCACAGAGACAGACCCTTCAGTCCAATTCATCAGCACTGACCAGACATCCCAATCTGACCTGGTCCCCTTTGCCAGCATTTGACCCTTATCCCTCTAAGCCCTTCCTAAACACGAACCCATTTTTTAAGTGTTGTAATTGTACCAGCCTCCACCATTTCCTCTGGCAGCTCATTCCATTCACGTACCACCCTCTGCATGAAAACATTACACAGAATACCTTCTAAATCTCCCCCCACCTTAAATCTATGCTCTCCAGTTTTGGACTCCCACACCCTAGGAAAAAAAGACCTTGGCTATTTACCTGATCCATGCCCATCATGATTTAAAAACCCCTATAAGGTCAGTCCTCAGTTACTGATGCTCCAGGGAAAATAGCCCCATTTTATTTCACCTCTCCCTATAGCTCAAACCTTCCAGTCCCGGCAGCATCCTTACCACAGAATGTATTGTGGATGATTACTCTCTTGGGAACTACGCATTTTGTTTAACCTTTTTTTAAATCAGATTTTATTCAGAATATTAGGCAAGTATTGCTTTCAATGATGCTAGTGTTTCAGCCGCTAAGGTGCTTTTAACTCCCCTTTTTAATTTCCTGGCTTCCCATTCCACGGGACAACATTTAGGATTCCTTCACCAAGAATATGATAAACTCCGCCTTACTGAAGGATCCACCCGGGAGACTGGCACGTGAAGCTTCACTAAAAATGGCAAAATTGATAGCTTCCGGATCATCCAGGACTGGGAACTTGATGCCAGTCTGAGTGTTCCACTGGGAAGGAATAAAGTCTAGTCTGAGTGTGCCATCACTTAAACTGACCAGTCAAACATTTTAACTGGTCTACCTGACCTTGGATGTCAGACTGTCTTTCTGTGAGGATCTGGTTTAATTTATTGGGATGTGATTGTCATGTTCACTGTAAGATTCCGATCCACAGTCACTCCCTATTTATTCTGCTTGATTTCTAATCCTACGTATTTAAAGCATCTTGAGGCCTGACTACCAACCTTCCTTAAAAAAGTTTTATTTATCACCTATTGTCCACATTCTCCAGTTTCTACTGGTTGCAATCACAAATGTCCAGGTGCTTGGGAAGTTGCAAAACCTGTCTGGGTTTGCGTTTAACTGAACACAATCTGCTTCCAGTACAATAGACCTGCCTAAGGAATACCACCCACACTTAATACATCAATCAACAATAAACATGTTTTTTAATTGCCACAGTTTGCCTTCTGTATTGTTAGCTTCTTTAGCTAACCTTTGACGTTTTCTCCCTTATGAAACTGAAGCTTTTATATCCATCAATTTACATTCCCAGGAATATGTCACTAAAACAGCTAAGAAAATGTCTGGCTCCCTTTTCCTGCCATAGGGAAATTATTGTTATTCATCTCTGGGTTGGGGTGTTGCTGGCTGGTCAGCATCCTCGTTGCCCTTGAGAAGGTGATGGTGAGATGCCTCCTTGAATCACTCCTGTCTACGTGTGATAGGTTGACCAGCAATACTATTAGGGAGGGAATTCTGAGATTTTGACCAAGTGACAGTAAAGGAATGGCAATATATTTCCAAGTCAGGATGGTGAGGGGCTTGGAGGGGAACTTGCAAGTGGTGGTGTCTCCTATGTATCTGCTGACCTTGGCCGTCTAGATGGAAGTGTTTGTGGGTTTGGGAGGTGCTGCCAGAGGATCTTTGGTGAATTTCTGCAGCATAGAAGAACAAAGAACAAAGAAAATTTACAGCCCAGGAACAGGCCTTTCGGCCCTCCAAGCCTGAGCCGATCCAAATGTACTGTATCAACCTGTCGGTCAGTTCCTAAGCATCTGTATCCCTCTGCTCCCCACCTGCCATGCATCTGTCCAGACGCATCTTAAATGAATCTACCATGCCTGCCTCTACCACCTCTGCTGGCAACGCGTTCCAAACGCCCACCACCCTCTGTGTGAAGTACTTGCTGCATGTATCCCCCTTAAACTTTCCACCTCTCACCTTGAAAGCATGACCTCTCATTATTGAATCCTTCACCCTGGGAAACAGCTTGTCTCTATCCACCCTGTCTATACCCTTCATGGTTTTGTAAACCTTAATCAGGTCCCCCCTCAATCTCCTTTTTTCTAGTGAAAATAAACCTAACCTACTCAACCTCTCTTCATAGCGAGCACCTTCCATACCAGACAACATCCTCATAAACCTTCTCTGCACCCTCTCCAAAGTGTCCACATCCTTTTGGTAATGTGGCGACCAGAACTGTACACAATATTCTAAATGCGGCCGAACCAATGTCTTGTACAATTTTAACATGACTTGCCAGCTCTTATACTCAATACCCTGTCCAATGAAGGCATCATACTATATGCCTTCTTGACCACTCTATCCACCTGTGCAGCAACCTTCAGGGTACAATGGACCTGCACTCCCAGATCTCTCTGCTCACCAACTTTTCCAAAGGCCCTTCCGTTCATTGGAGAATTCGCTCTAGAATTAGTCTTACCTAAATGCATCACCTCACATTTGTCTGGATTGAAATCCATCTGCCACTTTTCCGCCCAACTCTCCAGTCTATCTATATCCTCCTGTATTCTCTGACAGTCCCTATTGCTTTCTGCTACTCCACCAATCTTTGTGTCATCTGCAAACTTGCTGATCATACCAACAGTGCCCTCTTCCAGATCATTTATGTATATCACAAACAACAGTGGCCCCAACACTGACCCCTGTGGAACACCACTGGGTCACCTTTCTCCATTTTGAGAAACTTCCTTCACCTACTACTCTCTGTCTCCTGTTGCTCAACCAGTTCTTTATCCACCTAGCTACAACACCCTGCACATCATGTGACTTCATTTTCTCTATTAGTTTACCATGGGCAACCTTATCAAACGCCTTACTAAAGTCCATGAATATGATATCAATCAATAGCCCTTCCTTCATCTATCAACTTGGTCACTTTCTCGAAGTAAGTATTAAGTAAGTAAGGCACGATCTCCCCCACACAAAACCATGTTGCCTATCACTGATAAGCCCATTCTTTTCTAAATATAAATAGATCCTATCTCTTAGTACCTTCTCCAGCAATTTTCCCACCACCGACATCAGGCTCTCTGGTCTGTAGTTACCTGGAATATCCCTACTACCCTTCTTGTACGGTGGACAACATGAGCAACCTTCCCGTCCTCCAGCACTTCACCAGTGTTTAAGAATGCCACAAAGATATCTGTCACGGCCCCAGCTATTTCCTCTCTCACCTCCCTCAGCAACCTGGGATAGATCCAATCCGGTCCTGGGGATTTGACTACCTTAATAACCTCTAGCCTACCCAACATACCTTCTCTACTTATGCCAACGTGATCCAGACTAATCAAACTTCTCTAATCTCAAGATTCATCATGTTCCTCTCCTCAGTGAACACTGATGCAAAGTAATCATTCAGAATCTCACCCATTCTCTTGGGTTCGACACACAGCCTTCCTTCGTTATCCTTAGGGGACCAATCCTTTCTCTAGTTACCTGCTTGCTTCTTATATAAGAATAAAATGCTTTGGGATTCTCCTTGATTCTGCTTGCTAAAGCTATTTCATGACCCGTTTTAGCCCGCTTGATTCCGCGTTTAAGACTTTGTCTACTCTTCCGATATTCCTCCACGGCCCATTCTGTTCTTCGCTGCCTAGACCTTATGTACGCTCCCCTTTTCCTCTTGGCTCGTTGTACAATTTCTCTTGTCGTCCATGGTTCACGAATCTTGCCCTTCCTATCCTTTGCCTTCAACAGGACATGCCTATCCTGCACTATCTTTAACCTATCTTTGAAAGCCTCCCACATATCAAATAGGATATTCAAATAGCTGTGTCTAATCCACATTTCTGAGCTCCTGCCTAATTTTGATATAATTGGGCTTGGCCCAGTTTAGTACTCTTCCCTGAGGACCACTCTCATCTTTATCTACGAGTATGCTAAAACATACAGAATTGTGGTCACTGTTCTCAAAGAAATCCCCCACCGCAACTTCTATCACCTGTCCTGGCTCATTCCCCAGTACCAGGTCCAATATGGCCCCTTCCCTTGTTGGACTCTTGACATACTGCTCTAGAAAACTAGACGCTTCTTACAAATCCTACTCCATCCAGACCTCTGACGCTAAGTGTATCCCAGTCAATGTTGGGAAAATTTGAATCTCCCATCAACACTACCCTATTGCCTCTACATCTTTCCATAATCTATTTACCTATTTGTTCTTCTACCTCACGCTCACTGTTGGGAGGCCTGTAATACAGCCCCAACAATGTAACTGCACCCTTATTTCTCAGCTCCACCCATAATGCCTCACTACCCACGACCTCCATAGTGTCCTCCTTGAGCACAGCCGTAATATCATCCCCGACCAGCAATGCAACTCCACCCCCACCCCCCCCCTCCCCTTTTACTTCCCTCCCTGCCCTCTCTAAAGCGTCTATATCCTGGAACATTTAGTTGCCAATCATTATGCTCTTCCTTCAGCCAAGTCTCTGTGATTGCAATAACGTCATACCCCCAGGCATCAATCCAAGCCCTAAGTCCATCTGCCTTACCCACTATACTCATTGCATTCAAGTAGATGCATTTCAGGCCACCAGTTCTTTTGCGCTTATCCGCTCTCTGCCTACTCTTCCCTTTATTAATGCTATCTTCATGATTCTTACAGTCTCCAGTCTCTACCTCGCTGCCTATTTGTTTTCTCTTCTGGTTCCCAGTCCCCTGCCACATTAGTTTAAACCCCCCCCAACAGCAGGAGCAAAACTTCCCCCCAAGGATATTGGTTCCGGTCTGGTTCAGATGTAGGCCGTCCCTTTTGTAATAGTCCCACCTTCCCCAGAACCGCTCCCAATGTCCAACAAATCTGAACCCCTGTGTCCTACACCATCTCTCAAGCCACGTGTTCATCCTGCCTATGTTTTCATTTCTACACTGGCTAGCACATGGCACTGGTAGTAATTCTGAGATCACTACCGTTGAGGTTCTCCCCTTTAACTTCTCTCCTAGCTCCCTGACTTCATCTTTCAGGACCTCTTCTCGTTTTCTACTTATATCGTTGGTGCCTGTATGCACCACGACAACTGGCTGTTCACCCTCCCTTTCAGAATGTTCTGCAGCTGATCGGTGACGTTCCTGACCCGAGCACCTGAGAGGCAACATACCATCCGGGAGTCCCGTTTTTGGCCACAGAACTGCCTATCGACTCCCCTCACAATAGAATCCTCTATGACTATGTCCCTACGAGTCTTTTTCCCGCCCTTCTGAACAGCAGTGCCTGCCACGGTGCCATGATCCTGGTAACTGCTGCCCTCCCCCTGGTGAGCCATCTCCCCCAACAGTATCCAAAACTGTATACCTGTTTTGGAGGGAGATGACTGCAGGGGACACCTGCACTGCCTTCCTACTCTTTCTCTGCCTTTTGGTCACCCATTCACTGTCTGCCGCAGTAATTCTAACCTGCAGTGTGACCAGTTCACTAAACGTGCTATCCACAACCACCTCAGCATCGCGGGTGCTCCACAGTGAGTCCATCCGCAGCTCCAGAGCCGTCATGTGGTCAAACAGCTGCAGCTGGACACACTTCTTGCAAGTGTAAGAGTCAGGGACATCAGACATGTTCCTGAGCTCCCGCGTCAAGCAAGAGGCACATGTCACGGGTCTGAGGTCCCCTGCCATTGTAAGCTTAGCTTTATATGAACTAACTAAAACCAAACAATGCAATTAAATATATGAAAAAGAACGATAAAAAAGAAATAAAAGCCTTACCTTACAGAATCTTTTTCTTCCGGTTAGAGGAGGGGGCAGGAGGGAGATACTACATGCGTAGTATCTCAGGTTTAGCCACTGCCCAAATATAAATTAAGCCCTTACTCTTCCCAGCAGCCCTTGCTTCACCTCACCTTCTCTCCTCAACGCTATCTGTATGATGTACCTTGTCCAACTACACTAATTTTGATAACCAAGTCTGTCTTTGAAAGCCTAAGCCACTAGTCTAGCTTTATCTTAGGCATCCACCTTGATGATATGTATATCGGTGTGATAAACATGGCTGTCCCATATGTAGACCTTCTGTGTTGTGTTTAATTCATTTGTGGGACGTGGGTATCGTTGTCTGGTCAGTCTCCAGTTGCACTTATATATCAAATTCTTTCCAGCTTTCCAACTCTTTTTTTTTAATTTGGTACCCTTTATCAACTTCTCAATTATTAGTAGCTGTTAAACATTCTTAATTGTGAGGAGTTCAAATTCTCCTGAGATTCCCAGGCTGTTCCTCAGTCCTTGTTCTTATCAAGCAATGTTCTCTGCTCCTTCTCTGATTTCACTGGAGAACACAATAAGATCTCCCTGGGTTATGACTCTTGACCTTTGCCCAAGGCCATGTTTACTTCCAGGTCCAATTTCAGAACTCATATTTTCTGATCTTCCATATCTTTTACGATCCCATGAATCTTACTCCTGTCCCTCATTAGAGTCATACGGCATGGAAGTGGACCATTCGGTCCAACTAACCCATGCTGACCATAATCCCAAACTAAACTAGTCCCACCTGCCTGCTCCTTGGCTCATGGCCCTCCAACCTTTCCTATTCATGTACTTTGAAAAGACACTTAGATAATTTTGGAACTGTGCCCGATTCTACCACTTCCTCAGAAAGTTTATTCCCATGCAAACCACCCTCTGTGTGTATAAAAAAAAATGCCCCCGATCTTGAAATTCCTCTCTCCTAGGGAAAGCTACCTACCATTAACACTATCAGTGCCCCCTTGTGATTTACATATAGCCTGTGTTTATGTTTGCTGGTAGCTTTCCCTTCAGTGATAGCAATCCCCCGTTCATCAGCCTTTCTGGCGTGGGTGTTACCTTAGGCTATTGCTCAAAGTCAGCACCATGAGAATCATTAGCCCTATCTCGTTAATCAGTATCATTTTGCCCATACTCTTGTCAATCCCTCATCTGCTGTAATCTGCTTATGGGATGTGTGTATCAAGTGCATCATGCCTCCTCACTTTCTCAGACTTGTTCATATTCTGTAAGAGTGTAATCTGTGCCAGTGATCCGCAAGGAACACACACTGACAGCCTGATTGCTTGGATGTGAATCACTGGTTGTGCTCTCCTCTTTTATGATATATGGACTGGCACATTGCCTCCGTGGTTAGCACTGCTGCCTCATAGCACCAGGGACCTGGGTTTGATTCCACCCTCGGGTGACTGACTGTGTGGAGTTTGTACATTCTCCCCGTGTCCGCGTGGGTTTCCTCGGGGGTGCTCCAAAGATATGCAGGTCAGGGTGAATTGGCCGTGGTAAATTGCCCCATAGTGTTAGATGCATTAGTCAGAGGGGAATGGGTCGGTGTGGACTTGTTGGGCCAAAGGGTCTGTTTCCACACTGTAGGGAATCTAATTTAATCAATATCCCATCCCCTTGCCTAAACTATATTTCTGATGGCTTTATACAAAATTTCCTCTGAAATCTCACCCTTTTGTCCTGTTTACAGAGCATTTGAATACTCAATAAAATTGGTATTGAGAGACCATCTCAGTTGTATTCTTTTTTGAAACACTAACTCCAAAGAATATTTTGGATTTTTCTCAAAAACCAGCCGATATGGATTGTAGCCCCAACAGTTTGCACCAAGTTCTTTGCAAGGATCGCCTGTGACAAGGCAGAGTTTAGATTTTCAGGAAAAAACTAACTCCACTTAGTACTCAGAGTCTACCCATGTTCAACACCTTTATGCTTACCGGTAAATCTCTGGAGATTAATAACTCAGGGTGATCCAAATACATTGCTTTCAACCTTGAATATGGTTTTATAAATTCTTCACTAGAAAACCATCTAGCTTCCCAAATTTGTCAAAGTTTGACCATTTCTTTAATACGTCACCTTTCTTAAATTTTGTCCATAAATTTGAATTGAATTTCCAAACCATCCTTTATGTCAGACGTTTGAGGCTGGAGTTCCAGGTATAAAGGTTCTTGGCCCTGCTTTGCGTTAGAAGCATCAGTGCCAAGGCCGTGACCTGTTTCTTCCCGTGACGAGGAAGTAACCCCTGTCACTTCTCTACCTCATTGTCCGGTCAATCATGAGGTCCAGTCTCACAAGGCACTGATGGGGAAAACCTATTCAGACATGTTTGGAGAAGAATAACTAATTCCAAATGCAAAGTAACTCAAATCACAACCTGAAGGAAATCTTTGTTTCCAATGTTTAGGCAGCCATCCTGTGCTGCCTCTGTTAATCGCTTCTAACCCAAGCTGCTCAAACGGAAATGGAGAGACCTGAACCGGTCCAGTCAATAAATTCTCTTCACAGAGTTGCCTTGTGCTGTCTCTACCCCAGCTCTTCCTCCTGTTAACACGCTAAACCAGTTGATTCCACGAAAAATGATTTTTATGACATACCTTTGTAGCTATCACATCCTGAGGTGGATCATGAACCGGTCCTTCTCGTCCAGAGATAGAGACACTGCCCTGCACCACAAAACCCACAGGTTCCATGTTTTAAGTATCCAGCTATCAATTATCTCCTGATTCTCACCTTAGCATCAATTACTTGCTATACTAACACAAGACTGTTGTGGAGCAGTGTCCTATCTGTGGACCAGAAGGTCCAGGTTTGAGTTTTGTCCAGCACAGAGATATGTCAGCATATGACAAAATAGGTTGATTTTATTTTTTTTTAAAATTACCATTCATTACTTTCAACATGCACTCCTTCCATCACCAATGCTCAGTGACAGCTGTATGTACCCCACTGCAACAGCTCCCCAAGCGTCCTCCGCTTCCAAACCCATGATCTCTACCACCCAAGATGAAAGACAGTAACAAATAGGAACAACCCCAATCACCCACAACTTCTGCTCCAATTATTTGACCAAGAACAAAGAAAGTTTACAGCCCAGGAACAGGCCCTTCGGCCCACTATGCCTGTGCCAATCCAAATCCCCTATCTAAACCTATCACCCAATACCTAAGGATCTGTATCCCTCTGCTCCCCACCTACTCGTGCATCTGTCCAGACACACCTTAAATGAATCTACTGTGCCTGCCTGTACCACTCTGCTGGCGTTCCAGGCACCTACCACCCTCTGTGTAAAATACTTGCCGCGTGTATCCCCCTTAAATTTTTCAGCCCTCACCTTGAACCTCTTGTTATTGAATCCTTCACCCTGGGAAAAAGCTTGTCTCTACCCACCCTGTCTATACCCTTCATGATTTTGTATACCTCAATCAGGTCCCCCCTCAATCTCCTTTTTTCTAATGAAAACAATCCTAACCTACTCAACCTGTCTTCATAACCACCCTGACCTGGAAATATATCACAGTCCCTTCACAGCCGTTGTATTGTTCATTCCTTCAGTCGCGGCCTGTCCTGCTGTGAATTCATGGCTTTTAATGATGGCTATAATGTTGGAGATTTTATACTATTGGAATGAAGTGAATGTTTACCAAGTAGAATTTAAGTAGTGCACTTTTTTGTTTACTTGACTTATTGAGACATCAGAAAGACCACCCTGTGGAAGCTAGATGTGAAGTTCACTTTTTTTTTAAAAACCAGCTGGGTAAGCTTTCCAATTGGATGCAAAATTGTGTCCTGCCAGTAAGCCAAAGAGATGGTGACGGGTTGTTTTACAGACTGAAGGCTTGTCACTAGCCTTCTCGGTGTTCCACAGGGAACGGTGCTGGGTCCACTTCTGCTTGTCATCTATATTCTCATCTCAATCATTCACACAAAAGGCATGGTTAGTCAGTTTATGGATGACACCAAAATTGATGGTGTAGTGGACAGTGAAGAAGATTATCTAAGATTACAAAGAGATCTTGATCAATTGGGATAATGGGCTGAGGAGTGGCAGATGAGGTTTAATTTGAATAAACGCAAGATATTGCATTTTGGAGAAACAAACCAGGGCAAGTGTTATCTTTGAAATGCAAGGCCCTACTTTTAATTGTATAAGTTCATGATTCATGAAATGTTTCAAGGGATATCAACCAAACGCAGGCCAATGGGTCCAGTTTAGTTTATGGTCAGCCTGGACTAGTTAGGCCGAAGGGTCGGTTTCTGTGCTGTATGACTCTAAGCAAAGATGTCAAGTATCTCTCAAGCTGTCCACCTGTGCATCTAATACACCTCAAACATTCCCAGGACTGGAACAGCAGAAGGTTCGGTACAGAGTAAAGCTCCTTCCACAATGTCTGTATCAAACACTCCAGGAACAGTTACAACTTTACTCTGGGTTAGATACAGAGTTCCCTCACATTACCCCCATTAAACACTCGTAACCAGGAAGAATTCTTTGTTTATTCAAGCCAACTCCATATGTGTTTCCTGACACCATTGTAACAGGGGAATTCCATTCAGTCCTTTTAAGTTAATGACAAACAGGTTCAAACATAGTTCTTGTGCAAGGCTTTTTTCTATTAACAGAACTTGTAACAATCTCTGGCTTTATTGATCTATTTGAGTCATAGCTGAGTTTTTGGGGAGAAATTCCATGCCTGCTCTGTGGAAAGGTGCTTCCTCCAAGATCAGTTCAGTGAATGCCAGTCCCCTGCCCATCCCCAACTCCTCTTCTCCATCTATTTATCCAACTCTGTATAGAAGCCTGACTCTGCGTGCCCAGAGAGAAATGTACTGACTTATCTACTGACTCTGTGCAATACCTTGTTTTACAATGTGTCTCTGAAGCACCTGGGACATTTCACTCTGTTAATGGCACTTAACAGATTGGAGGTATTGTTCTTCCTTGTATCATCATTCCCTCATTTGTCTTCTGCTTCTTGAACCTTCCACCAGTTAGCTCTGTCCTCATTCCTCATGATCTGGAGATGCTGGTGTTGGACTGGGGTGGACAAAGTTTTAAAAAAAAATCACCCAACACCAGGTTATAGTCCAACAGGTTTATTTGGAAGCACTAGCTTTCAGAGCGTCACTCCTTCATCAGGTGGTTGTCCTGCTGAAGGAGCAGCGCTCCACAAGCTAGTGCTTCCAAATAAACCTATTGGACTATAACCTGGTGTTGGGTGATTTTTAACTCATTCCTCATGATTTTGAACATCTCAGTAAATATCTCAACCTTCTCCTCCAGGAGAAACAGTCCCACCTCCAATCCATCCATTTGTGCTGAGCCCCATTTGTGGGTGGCACGGTGGCACAGTGGTTAGCACTGCTGCCTCACAGAGCCAGAGACCCAGGTTCAATTCCCGCCTCAGGCAACTGACTGTGTGGAGTTTGCACGTTCTCCCCGTGTCTGCGTGGGTTTCCTCCCACAGTCCAAAGATGTGCAGGTCAGGTGGATTGGCCATGCTAAATTGCCCGTAGTGTTAGGTAAGGGGTAGATGTAGGGGTATGGGTGGGTTGCGCTTCGGCGGGGCGGTGTGGACTTGTTGGGCCGAAGGGCCTGTTTCCACACTGTAAGTAATCTAATCTAATCCACATTGCTGGCTCCAGTGATGAGGAACCTCATTCTTGTGAATTTTTAATGCACTCCTTCAAATCCTTATTAAAGGGCAGTGCCCAGAGCTGGCCCCAAAGATTCATCTGAGGCTAGTGTTTTCTGAAGGTTCACCATAAGCCTCTGTCTCTGTACTCCATGCTTCAATTACAAAAGGCCGAGAGTGGCGTTGTAACCGCTTTTTTTTCAAACTGTCCTGCATCTGTCAGCACTTTCTCCACAGATACCCACTGGTCCCTTTGCTGCTGAACCCCATTTAGATTTTGGTAAGAAGAATGAGATAAAATGAAGATTACAATTCGATCACTTCACACTGCTCTGCATTAAGAGCTCATTTGCCACCTGTCTATTCATTGGGTCTGTTATTGTCCTCCTCTTGGTTGACCCAAGTTTGTCATTAATACAACTGAGAAATTCAGACATCCTCTTACCAATCGCTGGCAATCATGTTGTTTACAGACTGGAAGGAAGTTTGACACTCTGTACTCTTGCTGTCACTCAGCCAGTCACATTTGAGCTTTATTGCAGTTACATTCCTTTACCTTTGGCAGCCAAAGCTATACTTAAATGTAGAATGCCTGTGTTGTGTACTTCCTGGTCTCTGTTTCTGGATCTCCGTTTGATATTAAATGTTTGTTCCTTGTTGTGCAGCTTTCTACACCAGTAAATACGGCTACAAGATGTGCCTGCGTGTCTATCTGAATGGTGATGGGGTGGGCCGTGGAACCCACATGTCTCTCTTCTTTGTTATTATGAAAGGAAACTACGATAGTTTGCTGAAGTGGCCTTTCAAGCAAAAGGTGGGTTTGTGTTCTCATTGGCCAGTGGCTGCAGGTAGTGACCCGGGGTTAAATGTTCTTGTATTCTGCATGTAGGTCCTGGTATAGACACCGGGGTTCAGTGTTCACCATCCCGGTATTGGTAAACGGTGAATACTAGAGGATTGGGGTCTGCTGAAGAGGACCTGAAAAATGTGTTGCTAGAAAAGCGCAGCAGGTCAGGCAGCATCCAAGGAGCAGGAGAATCGACGTTTCCTGAAGAAGGGCTTATGCCCGAAACGTCGATTCTCCGGCTCCTTGGTTGCTGGCAGGAAGTAATGATGATGCAGTCTGTCACCCACGGTTTGGGGGGTGGGTGATATGGATGGTGGGGGTAATACCTGTTCCTGAGAGGTAGCGGTGGAAGCTGGGGCTGGGGTTGGTCACTGGGGGAGGAGCAGAGGTGGACAGTGGTGAGTTTCACTTTCTTAAATGCAGAGGAATTCTGCTAATATTTGTCACCCGGCCAACATGAGATAAAGATGGCAATGTGAGTTCAGTAATGAGTTACTGATGGTGGGATCTTGCTGTGCACAGTTCAGCTGTCATTTCTTGTTGATGGCCAACACTGGCCACATGTTGGAATGATGATCTCGGTGGCTGTTTTGAATCTCCGGTGTTCTCTTCCCCTGCAGGTGACTCTGTTGCTGTTGGACCAGACTAACCGTGAGCACATCATCGATGCATTCAGACCGGATATCAGTTCCTCCTCATTCCAGAGACCAGTCACCGAGATGAACATTGCCAGTGGGTGCCCACTTTTCTGTCCACTTAGTAAACTGGACAGCAAGAACAATTACTCACGTGAAGACTGTATTTTTATCAAAGCCATTGTGGACTTAACTGACCTGTAACAGACCTTTGATCAGACACTGGAATGGGCTGCTGTCCACTATACAATGCAGCAACAGTTTCCCATCCCAGTGGCACTGTCCTGCTGGTCACAGTGTAACTGTGCTGAGTCCCATTTCCAGGTGACCTGACATAGCTTAGACTTAACCCACATTCTTTGTTGCTGGGTCATTATTCTGGAGTAGATCAAGCCACTGCCATTAAACTAAGTAATGGCTGGTCTGTACTTCTATCATTAGCAGATGGGAATTATCTACATCATTGTACCCTTTGATAATTGCATAGTAGGCCAGCATAGTGGTTAGCACTGCTTCCTCTCAGTGCCAGGGACCCAGGTTCGATTCCACCCTCAGGCAACTGTGCTCTGGTTTCCTCCTACAGTCTAAAGATGTGTAGGTTAGATGGATTGGCCATGCTAAATTGCCCACAGTGTCCAAGAATGTGTAGTTATGTGGATTAGACATATGAAATGTAGGATTATAAGGATGGGGGGGTGGGTCTTGGTGGGATACTCTTCGGAGGGTCAGTGTGGGCTCGATAGGGTGAAGTGCCTGTATCCACACTGTAGAGATTCTATGATTGTAATCAAATGAGCGTGTAGCCAGTTCTGCAATCTATACTATTACTGGTTTGTATCTCCCCATTGCAAGAGCTGCTTGTTTATTGCAGACTTTTCAAAAACAGGAGGATCTTTCTTTCACAAACACAGTTTGTGGCCATTAAGATGAGAGAGAGCAGTTTGAGACAAGGTGCAGTGGATGTACCTTTGCCTTTCCCCTGGCTGAGGCATGTTGTAGTCAGTGACACAGTATATCCTCACAACAAGCCTGGGATTCTGCTCGGCAGGGTGAGCTGGGAGTGAGTAGTTCCCTGCGGGAGAGGAAGAGCAGCTATCCTTGTCGTCCCTGTTCCCACTCTTCAGCCACATAGTGAGCTGCAGAGTTAACCTGGAAGAGGTCACAGTTCCCTGTGGTCATGGATTCATCTGCTGAGCCAAGTACACAATGTGCCCCTTCCAACTTCTCACTAATGCAACCTTATGCAGTTTGTGCATTGTATCCCGAGCTGAATTTTCACATTGACCGCAGCCAATCACAACGTGGAGAGTGGGGCTCACGCTAAGACCACCTGGACAGTGCCCATTAATAATGAGGTAGCGTCTCTAACCCTGAGCTGTGTAACGAGTTGACCATTTAACTGTGAAGGTGTTTCCTTGCCTTGGCAGTGATGTGCACCGTGGAGGTAACACACTTAAGAAGACAGGATGCAGTTGCCAACAATTCCCAAACCAGAAGCTTGACTCAGCAATGCTCAGAATCCCTCCATCAGGACTTTGATTGCTGGTTGTGTCCATTTACCCTTTTATATTGTAACAGCCTCTAGCTCATAATAATTTATAATGTTTTGCATATAAAATAAGTTTTACACAGTAGCAATGAATTCTAAGAGATGAAGTGGCTACTGAGAATAAATGGAGGTCTAAGAAGCTTAATTCCTTCTGATGTCTCTGGATGGGCCAAGGCTTCAGTATGGAAGAGTTTCAGCAGGGTGCCAGGTCTGCATGCTCCACCAAGTGAGTTCAGCTGAGCAACGAACGGGCAACAAACCAGTCCGATCCTGATCTGAGGAGATTGGCAGCTGGTGTTTGGTGGGGCCTCTGTTGTGAACCTCACAGTAGAAAGGGAGAGACCTCATTGGTTGTAAGAATGGGCAAGTGTCTAATATGACCTGGCTCACTATTGCTTACCTTGTCCTTTTAAGTTGTGTGTGGTACCAATGGCCAGTGCATGATGAATTGCTATTGGTCAAAATGTACAGTGTTAGGTGATCATGTGAGCTTGGTGAGTCAAGATACAGGGAGACTTCGCGTTCAGGAAAAAATGACCATAAATCCATTCATGATAATTGGGAACATTTCCAACTTTTCCATCGGGTGAATCTGTGGTTTTTGGAAAGTTCCCATTAGGCCAGAATATGACCATTGATACTCGGTTGCCTGTCGTAAATCACATGGACGAAGTATGAATCTCTAACCTTGGGATACTCCGCTGTTTGGGAGGTTGCTGCATTAGGATGATTTCCCCAATGAACTCTGTGCATTCAGGGAATTACCCAGTGGCCAGGCCGTAGTCTTACCAGTTGTGAAAGCAGACTGTTAGTGATCAGTCCTGATGTGAGGGATTGCTGACCAAGTGACACTGCTTCTATAGCTTCACCTTTGAATTTGACTGTAGGGATTCACAATCTTTTCTACATGAACTGCTGCCCCTGTCCGTAGTTGTACAATGACTGAGAAGACATTGTGTTTGGGATTTAAATTATTGATGGAAAATGTAATTAAATTGAGCAGTGAGTTTGAGTTCTGCAGATTGCCAGCCAGGTGAGTGACTGTGAAACACACGCTGGTTCTTGCAGGCAGAATGTGGGAATGTATAAAGAAGAGTGTTTTCAGGGAAGCAGTGGGCTGAACAGAGCTGTCAGTTCAGTGCCTGTTACTTTGTGAGATGGAAGCCAGGAGCAGGGGTAGGCTGTGGTATTGTGTATTAAAGAGCTGGGTAAACAACAGCTGGACAATCCATTGTGAGATCGGAAAGCAGGGCTGAGAGTTTAATGTCGCTCCGTGTAGGAGTGGGTTAGGTGTAAAATTGTGCCACCTAGTTTAGAGGCAGAGGTGTAATGCAAAGCACGTGTTTTTGTGGATACCAGATGGGAATGGGTCTGTATCAAATCTGTGAACTGCTATTAAAATAGAATCCCAGTAAAAGCACCACAGCTCCATCTCTTTACAACCCAGCAACGTCCTTGTTGCTGAAATGTGTGGGCCACGCTTCCTCATTGGAGATAGGAGGATCTGTGGGCAGTGGGAACAATGCTCCCTTTCCTCCTGGAGATTGAGGAGTGAATGGTCTATAAGAACATGTGCTTTATTCAGAATGGGTTGTCTCTGTTATTGGGAGTAACAGTTTAAGGCGAGTTGATGGGGGTCAGACATATTTAATAGACTCCAGCTTCTTTAAACTGAAGTCATGATCCAATGGTATTCCTTCAGGCCTGAAGGCTCTTGTCAGTTGACTTCCTGGATTTTGTATGCAGCAGCTTTCCTTAACTTCAAGATATAGTAGTTGAGAAAGTAGCTCATTCCCTCATTAATATTACAGCTAAATAATTTTCAGTTAGGGTTAGCATATTGACAGGACTGTTAGTAAACAATGGCATTAGTCAAAAAGGGTTTGAGTGTCAAACTATATCAAACGCAACAAAATTGTGGGCAGAGATCCTTACTGTTTGGCCAGTGCTAACTGATGGAAATCTCTGTAATGGGTGGATGAAACCAAAAGCACAGTGTCCCAAACATTCCACGCTCCAGTGACAGTGACAGTGAAAGCAGGACTGAGAGTGTCTCCAAGCTGGGCTCCTGGTATAACACAGGAAGCAGCAGGTCATTGAAATAACTGGAGATGTTGTGCTTTTATTAGTTTTTATTTTATTAGCATTAATAATAAACCAATAAAAGCACCACATCTCCATTTATTTGAAACAGTTGGCAATAGGATGATGCTGAATTGCATTACGTGGGCCACACATCCTGCCATTGAAGATAATGGGAGCTTGTGTGTGGATCTGTGGGAGCATTATCCCTTCACTCCTTATAGACCATTTTCTCCTGGGGATTCAGAACATGTCCTTTATTCAGTATAGATTGGGTCTCTGTTATTGAGAGTCATAGGTTAAGGCTCGTTGATGGGGATCAGACCTATTTAATGGACGAGCTTCTTTAAACTCGTGTGTGTACATGAAAGAGAGAGAGACACCTGTATGCTATGGGTGTGAGGGAGAAAGAGACTTGTACACTGTGTGAGAGAGGGGGAGATGTGTGTGTGTAGAATCAGATGCACAGTGTATATAGGATGTGCATCTGTTGCATTCAAGGTATGTGCTCTTGCTGTACATACATGATAATACTTTGTTGGTTGCTGATCTGCACATATCACTGTGAGCACTATAAAGAAAATGGATTTATTTTCATTAAACCAATTTAACTGGTTTAATTGTACCATTAGCCAAATGTCGTCATTGTTGCTGAACATTAGATTTTATTTATTAAGCAGTTCAGGACACTCTCCAGGATTGGGGCATCTGGCGAAAAACAATTTAGAAAAGCCAGTTGGAAAATAGTTTACACAAAAATCAAACAATCCATCACTCAACATAATACGGAGAGATGGAGGTGTTCCTCAAAGAACATGAGTGTAGTGTCTCAGTTTCATAGCCCATTTGACCCCCTGGTCAACGCCAGTGTTGCTGCTCCATACCTACCTCCTTGTGACATATCAGCTGGCTTTCTCTCATGTTGCTTTTAAACCAGGTTACACATTCTGCCTAATAATGGCCTCAGGGTTTGGTTTCCCACTTTTCCGTCATGTCCCCAGCCTTCTCTTGAAACCAAAATAACCTGAGCCTGGTCAGTCTTTCCTGTTCGACGCACAATAAAAAGTGTAACTATATACTTTGCCTAACATGGAGCAAGTCCTTCCCAGTTAAGGATCAGGAGTCATTCCCCAGTGTATGATGCTGGTGGGTGAACCAAGGGTTCAGGTGTCATTTAAAACCAGCTGGAACTGGCAGAGGACGAGAACAGGACAGAAACATGGCACTGTTTTTAACTATGCAAGTATTTATTTTTCACTTCATACAGAACATTGTGCTACATGCAATGCATGGCTGGGACTAAGAACCTGGGTCAATGACTTTTTTGAGTTGGTGGTTGGAGTTTAACATATAGTTGAGAATAACAGTTGCTAAGAATTTTCAGGTGCTCCTTAAGGTAACAGGAAGTTAAACTGGAATTTCTCACTTCATTCATGGCAGCGAGAAGTGTAATTACTCAATTTTTGTCTGATCAGGCATTGTCTGTGCTTGGGAAACATTGGTGCACTCTAAGAGAATGTGCTATTTCAACTTAAATGGCAGATTGATGAAACAGGAGTAATAGTAACTTCTGCTATTTCAGCTGAACATCTTTCATTTGCTTAACAGACCAACGGATGAGGTTCAGTCTATGAACGGAAATTGCCCAGGCTTCCTGTTCTCTTTCATCACTCCAGGAGCACTAGCTAACTTCTTAAAAATAGTTGTTGGGTTTAGTGTGGTGTTAATACAGTGAGATCAGGTGTAAGTGCTGCTGTCATTTACAAATCATTCCCACTTACCTGGAGAAGGTGACTGCTCATAGATCATGCGTTAGCGTAATCGGTTCATCAACTTTTACTGTTTTTAATTTTAATTTTAGTTCTTGTTCAGAATTTACTGTAGTGAGGTCATTGAAGTTTATTCTGAGGATCAGTGTGTCTGGGATTGGCTATTCTGCGTAATTATATTTGACTTGTTGCTAGACCAATCATAGCTGAGTGATAAACAGCTGACATTGAAGCAGGATCCTGTGGGACTAGTCACACAGAGGCCAGACTGGACAAGGATGACATATTTCTGTCCCAGCTGTTATTTTTAATGTTGTTAGAAGTGACTGTGAAGCTGTTAGATTGCTATTAGAGAAAGGAGTAGACTCCTTGGCCTTGGCTCACTACCACGCTATTCTTAGTTTATTTTTCAAGATCCAATATTCATCAATGTTAATGTTGAACAAACTGAACAGCCACATGTCTCAGGGGAGCACCTACTGAAATTAAATTTTCATTAAACAATGTAGATTCTCAAATTGCCGAAAATCTTGACGTGTTGAACGTGAGCTCAATTAGACTGAGGGTAATGATTTTGCTACTTTGCTCTGGTTCGATCATTAACTTGCTCAGTTGGTACCACAATCATTCTGGTGCTATAAGCTTCTTTCGACATGAGGGACAACACATGTAAACTCTCACCATCTACATGAATAAATTCTCCCAAGGTGGAAACTGGGCTTGGCAGACAGGTCTGTCTATCAATCAAATAAACAGACCCGGTTCAGTAACCAGCCCATAGCTTTAAAGTTGTCACAGCAACTTTAAACCACGTGAGAAAATGTCTTCCTGAATCTGTTCAGGGATAGAGAATATAAAGATTTTTATTTGATGTTTTATATTAGAATTACAACAAGGCAAAGTCAATTTTAAAAGCAAGAGTTGTAGCCCTAAGGAAGAAGCCCCAGCCCAAGAAATCAGGGTGGTTGTGTTGTCTGTGATAGTGCATGAGGTGAACGTTTAGCTCAGTGTTGGATGAGGGTTTGGCAGCTGATGGTTACTCACTGAATTGGTGGCACAATTCTGTGAGGCTGAGCCAACTCACCAAACAAGGAACTGGAGGTGAATCAGCTGTAACCTGGGTCATATCACCCAAACGTGTGAGCAAACACCCAACAAATAGAGGGACAAGGAGGATACTCACAGTCAAATAAACACACGATTGAACATTCTCCCCTCCACTTGCCCATTTCCTGAAGGCAGGAATTCCAAAACTGGACAGACTGAGCGGGAACACAGCCAGTTGAGATCTGCCAAAGTCATTTCTTACTCAGCCAGAAGAAAGAGAGTTTCTTGCGATTGGGTTTGCTGCTGACAATGCGGAGGACGCGGGGCGAGCGCCAAACCTTCAAGGTGCAGTCGTCACTGGCTGTGATCAACATCTCCTGGTCCACGGGACTGAAGGCAACAGAGTTCACCACATCATCGTGCTGCAGCTTGGCCAAGCAGATGTTGTAGTGTCGGTCCCAGATGTAGCCATGCCGGTCCTCAGCACCACTGCCAGATAGAGACAGATACAACGTCAAGAAACAACCCCGAGGCTGACCCATCCCCCCCCCGACACTGGGCCTGACCCATCCCCCCGAACACTGAACCTCACCCCTCACTGACCCATCCCCCCGGACACTGAGCCTGACCCCTCATTGACTCATCCCCCGACACCGGGCCGGACCCTCATTGACCCATCAACCAACACCCAGCCCGACCCTTCTCTGACCTCGTACTGACCCATCCCCCCGACACTGCTCCTGACCCCGTACTGACCCATCGCCCGACACCGAGCCCGAGCCTGACCCTGACCCCGTACTGACGCATCCCCTAATCCTGACCCCGACCCCTCACTGACCCATCCCCCGACACCGGGCCCAAACCCTCACTGACCCATCCCCCCAGACCGAGCATGACCCCGTACTGACTCAGTCCCCCAACCCCTCACTGACCCATCAACTGACATCCAGCCCGACCCCTCACTGACCCATCCCACCGACACCCAGCCCGACCCTTCTCTGACCTCGTACTGACCCATCCCCCCGACACTGCTCCTGACCCCTTACTGACCCATCAACCGACACCCAGCCCGACCACGTACTGACCCATCCCCCCGACACCGGGCCCGACCCCTCACTGACCCATCCCCCCGACCCCTCACTGACCCCGTACTGATCCGGACCCCGTACTGAACAGTCCCCCGACACCGGGCACGAGCCCTCGCTGACCCATCAACTGACACCCAGCCCGACCCCGTACTGACCCATCCCCTGACACAATGACCCCTCCCCCAACACTGGGCCCAACCCCTCATTGACCATTCCCCCAACCATGTACTGACCCATCCCCCGAATCCGAGCCCGACCCCTCGCTGACCCATCTCCTGACACTGAGCCCGAGCCCGAGCCCGACCCGTCACCGAGCCCGACCCCTCCCTGACCCACCCCCCAACACCGAGCCCGACCCCGTACTAACCACATCCCCCGAGACCAGGCCCGAACCCTCGCTGATCCATTCCCCGACACCCAGCCTGGCGCCTCACTGACCCATCCCCCGACACCCGGCACGACCCAGTACTGACCTATCCCCAGACACCGAGCCCGACCCCTCACCGACCCATCCCCCCGACACTGGGCCCGACCCCTCACAGAATGGGGTCAGACCCATCATCCCGACATTGAGCCCGACCCCTCACTGACCCCATTCTGACCCATCATCCCGACATTGAGCCCGACCCCTCACTGACCCATCCCCCCCGACACTGGGCCCGACCCCTCGCTGACCCATCCCCCCCGCCAACGGGCCCGACCCCTCGCTGACCCATCCCCCCCCGACACCGGGCCCGACCCCTCGCTGACCCATCCCCCCCGACACCGGGCCTGACCCCTCGCTGACCCATTCCCCCCCGACACCGGGCCCGACCCCTCACTGACCCATCCCCCGGACATAGAGCCTGACCCCTCACTGACACATCCCCGACACTAAGCCCGACCCCTCGCTGACCCATCGCCCTGACCCCTCACTGACCCCGTACTGACCCATCAACTGACACCCAGCCTGACCCCTCACTGACCCATCCCCCCCAACACCGGGCTCGACTCCTCACTGACCCATCCAACCGACCCATCCCCCGGACATAGAACCTGACCCCTCACTGACACATCCCCGACACCGAGCCCGACCCCTCGCTGACCCATCCCCTTGACACCGAGCCCGACCCCGTACTGACCCATCCTAAAACCGAGACTGACCCGTCACTGACCCATCCCCCGACACCAAGCCCGACCCCACACTGAGCCATCGCCCGACCCCGTACTGACCCCTCCCCCCTGACACCGAGCCTGACCCCATACTGACCCATCTTAACACCGGGCGCGACCCCTCACTGACCCATCCCAACACCGCGCCTGACCCCTCACTGACCCATCCCAACACCGCGCCTGACCCCTCACTGACCCATCCCAACACCGAGCCTGACCCGTCACTGTCCATCCCCCTCCACACAGCCAGATCCACCACAGTACATACTGCTGCTGAGGTGTTTGTGATGGAGGGAGTGGATGTGGTCTCTCGGTAAAATGCACTGCACAAATTCACCAAAGATTACACAGCACCTCCCAAACCCACAGCTGTTTACACTGAGAAGGACAAGGGCTGGAGTGACATGGGAACATGATCACCTGTAAGCTCATCTTCTAGTCTCTCACCATCCTGACTTGGAAATTTATCGCTGCTCCTTCACGGTTGTTGGGTCAAACTCCTGGAATACCCTCCTAAGGGCATTGTGGGCCAACTTCAGGAAGGCACCTCACCATTACCAATGATGGTGAGATTCCCTCTTATTAGAGGGATTTGCGTGGTGCCAATATTACTTCCACTTTTCAGCCCAAGTCTGGATATTGTCCGGATCTTGCTGTATTTGGACACGGACTGCTTCAGGAATGGTGCTGAAAACTAATGAGACCAGTAGTGGGTATACCCACTTACTGGTCTCATTAATAAAGGGAAAGCAGCTGAAGATAGTTGGGCCTAGGACACGATCTGCAGGAGTTCCTCAAGGTAATGGCTCCCAGCCACAATGGACTGGGCATACCTGAAGATTGTTGAATATCAGTCAATCAGAGCCGAGTTTCCTTTTGATTTCTATTGACTACAAGGTGGCAATCAAACAGCATTTGAGCAAGCAGGGAATAATGGAGCCCTATCAAAACTGTAACATCATTCAGCATAGAAACAGGCCCTTCAGCCTATTATGTCTATATCAACTAATACCAAACTACACTAATTCCATTTATCTGCATTTGGTCCATAGCACTTAAAATGCCCGTCTATAGTATACTCCGTGTTGCGAGTACCTACCTCCACCAGCCTGTCAGACAGCGCATCTCATATTTCTATCCCCCTCTGGGTGATCATTGTTTTCTCAGCTCTCCTCTCAACCACTTGCTCCTCACCTTAAAGCTGTGCTCTCTCTGATCGGAGATCCATCTGTCACGCGGCAGCAATTATCACAACTCTCTCTGTCTCTGCTTCTCAGCAGTTTGTCTAGTCAATCAGATCCCCTCTGCTCCAGGGAAAACAAACCCAAGCCATCCCGCCCAGCCGGAGACATTCCATTCCAGGCAACATCATGGTGAATCTCGATTGCACTAGAGTGTGTGCAGACATGTCCTTCCAATAGTGTGGGGACCAGAACTGCACACAGTATTCCATAATGTTGTTATCAAGTTGGAACAAGACTTCCTTGTTCCTGTATTCTATACCCCAGATAAAGAAGGCAAGTACCCCATACGCTGCCTTCACCACCCTATCTATTGATCTCTAAAAAACACAAAGTTCCTTTGTTCCTCTCCCTGCAATTTATTGTGTATATCCTTCCTTTTTGGGAGATGTAATAATGTATCACCTAATACTTATCAGAACTACATACTACCTGCCACTGCTCTGCCCAATTTACCAACTTGTCAATGTCAGGGTGTCCTCTTCACTATCAACACCACCAACAATTTTCATGTTATCTGTAAACTTAATTAATTATAACTTCTACATTCACATCCAAGTATTATAACAAACAGCAAAGGTCCCAGCAGTGAGCCCTTTGGTACATCTCTGCTGTCAACCTAGTAATGGGGAAAATTACCAAGTACAGTGATGTGGCTGTCCTAGAACAGTTTGACTAGGGGCCTAAGTTAACCAGAATGATGGCATGGCCCACAGGCCGTGCTTTCCCCAGTGTGATCAGGTGAGTTTTCACATCAACACGGTGACCTGGATTGGCTTCAGAGTGAGAATTGTAAATGGGTGGATCCCAGGATGTTGCTAGGCTGAAATGCAGCGTACACCTTGGTGATCCCACCTTCAAGAAACATGCAGAGGAGACGAGATTAGCTCTGCCTGAGAACAGGTATAACTCCCTCAGCCAAACCCAGGTAGTTGTACCAAGCTACACAGGTGTTGTTACTGAGTCAGGGCCTGGCGACCATCCCTGAGTTAATAGAGAGAGATATGGCTTCTTCCTTGTGACTCTCACTACCCTGACTGTACCAGCCCTTTCCCCCACTCCTCCTGAACGATGAGCATCCATTGTGGTAGAGGAGGTCAGGCTGCAGCATCTGTGGAATCTAAAGAGAGAACCAACAGGGGCAAATCAAAACCCAATCCGTTACCTGGCGACGTAATCTCTGCTGACATCCAGGAAGATGAAGAAGCACTCGTCATTGGGGGTGTAGGCGGTGTGTGCCCTCAGAGTCTGAGTGACTTCCCGCATCGTCTTCAAGTCAAACACATGGATATCAATCTCCTCGGCAATGGGTGGAGGGTTCATCGGATCACTGATGATACAGCCTTTGGGCCAGGCTCGACTGTTCACGTATAAATACCTGTGAGGAAGAAGAATGCAGTATCAGAACCACAAAGCGGTGAGTTGTCGAGGAGCTGATGTGCAAGCTGGTGTCTCTAATATGATTCACAGTCTTTGCATGCTTTGGCAGAATGGAGGGGGAGGACTGACCTGTGATCTGGAGACAGACCCATGCCTATGATGTGACCGTGGACATCAATCGTGTAGTCCAATGCATCAAAGAACTCGTTGGAGCTTCGTTCTTCTCCTAACACAGGTCCTGATGTCGTCATATGTTGAGGCAAAATTTGTTTAATACCTGCAATGACAAGAGTCATAGAGTCCTTCAGCATGGAGACAGGCCCTTTGGCCTGAACTGCTCCATGTCGACCAAAATCTCCATCCATCTACGCTAACCCCATTTCCCTGCACTTGGCCCATCTCCTTCTAAACCTTCCTATCCATGTATTTGTCCAAATGTCTTTTAAATGTTGTTAATGTACCCGCCTCATTCACTTCCACTGGCAGCTCATTCCATATGTGTACCACCCTCTGTGTAAAATAGTTGCCCCTCAGCTTCCCTTTTATACTTTCCCCTCTCACCTTATTAAACTGACTAGTTTTGTCCTGCTCCATAATTATTTTGGGACCAGTGACCATTGAACTTAATAGAACGAAGTGCTCTCCCGCTGTCACCTGTCCTGCCCAATTTCCCAAGTGCGGGTCGAGTTTTGTCTCTTTCTGAGTAGAACCCTCTATGTACTGCTTGAGGAAACTTCCCTGAATGCACTTAAGGGCTTAGATTGGGTAGAATTTCTTATCGCTATGGCAGTCGCAGACAGAGTTTTGACAAATCCAGTGAGATTATCAGTTCTGGGGAAAATAGTTCTGGGGATTTGGGTTTGAACCTCACCATAGTAAGTGGTGAAATTCGAATTCAATAACTAAAACTTGGAATTAAGAGCTGGTCTCACTGCACCTATTAATGGACGCCATTATAACTACTGACAAACACCAATCTGGTTCACTGATATCTTTCTGGAGAAGAATGGCAGCATTTCTTCCCTTACAGACCTACATGTGACTCCAGACCCACAGCAATGTAGCTGACTCCTGACAGCCCACTGAACTGGCTGAGCAAACCACATAGTTCTAGACCAATGAAGGATGGACGATAAATGCTGACCCAGACAGCAACACTCATAAACCGTTAACAAATACAAATCAATTCAAAACGAGGGACAAGTATGTCCAGTACATTTGTTTCCACGTGCTCCTTGGATGTTTTGACTGGGCAGAGACAAGATTATTTGGTATCTCACTTGATATCTGATAATACCAACCCTGTTCCTCTCCTTTGCCCAACATCCAAACTATAGACTTCAAAAAAATAAGGATCAAAAAGCTCCCTTTCAGATGCGCTGGTTTTCTCCCACAGTACAAAGATGGGACTAGATTGGGTTGGGATATCTGGTCAGCATGGACGAGTTGGTCTGAAGGGTCTGTTTCCGTGCTGTACATCTCTATGACTCTATGCGCAGATTAGGTGGATTGGCCGTGGGAAAGCAAGATTGTGGGGTAGGATAGGTCTGGGTGGGATGCTGTTCAAAGGGTCAGTGTGGACTCAATGGACTGAAAGGCCTCTTTCCCTACTGTAACACTGAATAAATCATAGCTGTTCTGTTCTGGGCACTGCACATTCGGAAAGATGTGAGGACATTGGATCAGGTGCAGAAGAGAATGACAAGAATGGTTCCAGGGCCGAAGGATTTCGGCGAGGAGGTTAGAGTGGAGGAGCTGGGACCACTTTCCACACTGATTTGAGCACCTCGAACTGACCTTCTCCAAGGAAAGTGAGAAACCCATTGGTGGAAGGATCGAAAAGCAAGGCTGCAGATTCAGGTGATTGGCAAAAGGAGCAATGCTGACATCAAGACCAATGTCTTCCTGCAAGAAGTGGTTAGGATCAGAGATGCAGAGTCAATGAAGCTCTCACAGAATCCCCCCAGCATGGAGGAGGCCATTCAGCCCATTGAGTTACCACTGACCCTCCAAACAGCATTCCACCCAGACTCACCCCCCCTACCCAATCCCATAACCCCACATTTCCCATGGCTAATCCACATGGCCTGCACATCCATGGATACTGTGGGCAATTTAACATGGCCAATCCACCTAACCTGTCCCATCTTTAGACTGAGGGGAAACCGGAGTACATAGAGGAAGCTCATGTAGATACAGGAAGAACATGCAAACTCCACACCGTTGCCCAAGAGTAGAATTGAACCCAGGTCCCCGTCACTGTTAAGCAGCAGTGCTAACCACTGAGACACCAAGCCACTCCTTTCAATTCAAAGCAGTGAATTTCTGAAGAGGAAACATTGGTGAGGTTACAGGGAATTGCAGAGCACTGGCACAAATACAATGGGCTAAACTGTCCTCTTATGTGCTGTAATCACCCTATGGTATTATTTATCGCTCTCTGTTACCTACTTTACAATGGTCCTTAAAATCTACCTCACTGCTTGAACATCTCCACATCTGTTTTAGTCAAATGTTACTTCACCATTGTTCCTTCCTTGGGACAGTGCTGTATAAATGCAAGCTGTTCACCATCACACCACCAAAACCCATACTGGTGACCAAGAGCTCGCCGCGGGAGTCAGTAGCTACCTATTTGGTGGGGAGTGTATGTAAGGCTTCCTGTGGTGAAGATCAAGTACTTTTTGTCTGGATTTGTCTGCTGTTCCGACAGGAGACTCATGTCTGCTGGCTTCGTTTTGGCCTGGAGAAAAAGTTCTGCCACCCTTGCTTCAATTTGTTTTTCATCCATCAGGGGCTGCTCCCCGTCGGAGAATACATTCCCGTCTCTCTGTTCACCATCCTGGCTGCTGACCATGACCTCTCCTGGGCCCTCACTCCTGTGCTTGGCTCTGGTGCACACCTCGTCCTCGCTGTCACTGCCCAGGTCAAACACTTGGGGGCTGGAGTCACTCGGCTGCTCCTCGGAGCCCAGCAGTAGGTCCGGGGTGTCGTGGCGACTGCAGTCTGCCACCATGACGGTGCGAATTGTGCTGGCGTTCAGATTCTGGAGCTGAAACAGCCTCTTCACCACGTTTATATTCTCCGATTCGATATCCTAGAGTGAGGTAGAACATAGCATTAAGACTCAAGATAAACAGGCAACATGCCAGCCCTCAGCACTCAGAACTCAATGTTACACACAGAACACTGCGGGTGCTGGAATTGGGCAACAGAAACAGGAAATGCTGGGAGTTCAGCCTTTTGGGAGAACTAGCTCTGATGGGGAGAAACAGACAGTGTGTGTTTGAGCTGCTCCACCTTGCATCAGAACACTTCATAACTGTGTTTCTTTAAAGTATTGGACAGGAATGAGCCAGATCTCTATCAATAGATGCAGTGGACCACACAAAGGGTGTTTTTAGGGGAGCACTGAAGTGCAAAGGCATGAAATTAAAATGAAGAATTGCAAATTCTGGAGATCTGAAACAAAACAAAAACAGAAATAGCTGTTGGAACTCAGCAAATCTTGCAGCATCTGGGAAGAGGGAAACAGCGTTTCAAGTGCTCTTCAGAACTCAACTTCAAGGGTCACTGGGCTCAGAAACCTAACTTTGTTTTCTCTCCATTCACCTGCTGAGTTTCTCCAGCAATTTTTGTTTTGCTGCAGAGGCTCAGGAGGGTCCTGGGTGACCAGAGAATACAGAGCCAGTGTTGGAGAATACGGAGCCAGTGTTGGAGAATACGGAGCCAGTGATTGAGAATACAGTGCCAGTGATGGGGAATACGGTGCCAGTGACTGAGAATACGGTGCCAGTGACGGAGAATACGGTGCCAGTGACGGAGAATACGGTGCCAGTGACGGAGAATACGGTGCCAGTGATGGGGATTATGGAGCCAGTGATGGAAAATACGGAGCCAGTGATGGAGAACACGGTGCCAGTGTTGGAGAACACGGTGCCAGTGATGGGGAACACGGTGCCAGTGATGGGGAATACGGAGCCAGTGATGGAGAACACGGTGCCAGTGTTGGAGAACACGGTGCCAGTGATGGGGAACACGGTGCCAGTGATGGGGAATACCGAGCCAGTGATGGAGAGTACGGAGCCAGTGATGGAGAGTACGGAGCCAGTGATGGAGAATACGGAGCCAGTGATGGAGAGTACGGTGCCAGTGTTGGAGAGTACGGTGCCAGTGTTGGAGAGTACGGTGCCAGTGTTGGAGAATACGGAGCCAGTGATGGAGAATACGGAGCCAGTGATGCAGACTGTTCACAACTAGGAAACCTCAACCTGAAAAGTTTACTCTCTGTGGTAGAATTGTCAAGCATGGTAAAAGGCCTTTCAGCCTATCAAACCAATGCTGTTCAAAAACAACCCCCTGACAATTCTTATCCTGTTTTCCAATTCTTGGCCCATAGCCCTGTGCGCCTTGGCATTTAAATACTGACCAACAGTTATGAGGGTTTCTGCCTCTACCATATTCACAGGCAGGGAGTTCCACATTCCCTGTTCTTTCTGGGTGAAAAAAGTTTCCCTCAAATGTTTTTTAAACTGAGTGCCCCCTGCCCTGGATATATCCTCCCTGGTCAATGAGCCTTCTATCAAGGGGAAAGGTTACTTCCTGTCTACCCTATCTATAATATTTCAATCATGTTTTCCTTGGAGCAGAGCAGACCGAAGGGGGACTACCTCAGCCAGTCCAAACTCTCTTCACAACTGAAACTCTCCAGCTGAGACAACATCCTGGTCAATCTCTTCTTGACCTTTCCAGTGCTATCATATCCCTCCTGGAACGTGCATTTCAGAACCACAGACAGTACTCTAACCCCAGTGATTTCTCTTTATAGTTGCTTCCCCGGTCCTTGCCAGGCCTCAGATGTTCACTGCACACACAGCATTGCCACCACTCAGGAGGGAACCCCTTCGAATTGCAGATCAATCCTGAAATAGGACATTGAAACATTTTCCATCTGAAATCAAAACAGTCTCAACCTTTTCATTATTGTGATGCTGCTAACCACAGTATGATTATCTCAGGTCAACATCTTAGTCTCAGGATGCTGGCAGTGTTAGAAATGGGGAAAAGTGATGTTTTTGCAGATATAGAAAAAACATACAGAAAAGGGGCACAGCAAGAGAACTATTAACTCTGCAGATATTTAGGGAAGAGTATCTCTACTTTTCAGTGTATAATTGTGGTTAATTAAATACTAACTTTGGTGTGTAATTATTATAGTAAATAAGTTATTTTTAAAAATTATGTTTTCAGCAAAAAGCTGAGATAACCGAAGTGCTTGGGCTATACAAAATGATACAAGTTAATGAAATGTCTGAGGATGGAATGTACCAGCAGAATTGATACAAAATGTTAAACCAGATCTTGATGTACTGTTGACAAAATAATGTGTGTCAGCACTTACAGAGAGGAAGGTTGCCAACCTGGGGAAGGGGGCAATGGGCATGGAGCATAGATGGGCAGAGGCAAAATACTAAGAGAGATTGGGTAATGCAGGAGTAGGGAGAGGTGACCTCACGCAGCTCAAAAGTATAACTGTGTAGTAGTTTGAATAATCATCACTTCAATTGCTCTCTGCAATTGGGGTCCTTTCTTGCAAGATCGTAGAATAAATTGTCTTGTTTCCAGCTTTGGTGGTCTCGTCTAAATTTTATTGAATTTTGTTTCTAACAGCAGGAACCTGGTTGGAACGACATTAAGTACTGCCCACATCTGTACTGTTCCCCAGTGTCATAGAGAGACAGGTCCCAACCCAGTACTGTACCGCAGTATTATAGAGACAGACCTGTCTCCACTAATACTGTATGGTTAGCAAATTTAATAGAACATAGACCGTTACAGTGCAGTACAGACCCTCAATGTTGCACTGACCCGTGGAACCAATCTGAAGCCTATCTAACATACACTGTTTGATTTTCATCCATATCTTTATCCAATGACCATTTAAATGTCCTTAACGTTAGCAAGTCTGCTACTGTGCAGGCCGTGTGTTCCACACCCCTGCTACTCTTGACAACTTTAAGTACATTTAAGTTGGCGAAGCTACTACCGTTGCAGGCAAAGCATTCCATACCCCTACTACTCTCTGAGTAAAGAAACTACCTCTGACATCTGTCCTATATCTATCACCCATCAATTTAAAGTTATGTCCACTCGTACTAGCAATCGCCATCCCACGAAAAAAGCTTTCACTGTCCACCCTATCTAACCCTCTGATAATAGAGACATATAAGATAAAGTCACCTCGCCACCTTCTCTCCAACGAAAACAGCCTCCAGTCCCTCAGCCTTTCCTCTTAAGACTTCCTTGCGTACCAGGCAACATCCCAGTAAATCTCCCCTGCACCCTTTCCAAAGCTTCCACATCCTTCTTATAATGTGGTGACCAGAACTGTACACAATAATCCAAGTGCGGCCGCCACAGAGTATTGGTACAGCTGTAGCATAACCTCATGGTTCTGGAACTCGATCCCTCTATTAATAAAAGCTAAAACACTGTATGCCTTCTTAACAACCCTGTCAACCTGGGTAGCAACTTTCAAGGATCTGTGTACATGGACACCGAGATCTCTCTGCCCATCTACACTCCCAAGAACCTTACCATTACCCTAGTACTTTGCATTCCGGTTACTCCAACCAAAGTGAATCACCTCACACTTGTCCGCATTAAACTCCATTTGCCACCTCTCAGCCCGGCTCTACAGCTTATCTATGTCTCTCTGTAACCTACAACATCCTTCGTCACTATCCACAACTCCACCGACCTTCGTGTCGTCTGCAAATTTACTAACCCACCCTTCTACGACCTCATCCAGGTCGTTTGTAAAAATGACGAACAGCAGTGGACCCAACACTGACCCTTGCGGTCCACCACTCGTAATTGAACTCCAGGATGAACATTTCCCATCAACCACCACCCTCTGTCTTCTTTCAGCAAGCCAATTACTGATCCAAACTGTTTTATCTCCCACAATCCCATTCTTCCACATTTTGTGCAATAGCCTACCGTGGGGAACCTTATCGAACACCTTGCTGAAATCCATATACACCACTTCAACTGGTTTACTCTCATCTACCTGTTTGGTCACCTTCTCAAAGAACTCAAGAAGGTTTGTGAGGTACAACCTACCCTTCACAAAACCATGCTGACTATCTCTAATCAAATTTTCTTTTCTAGATGAATATAAATCCTCTCTCTTATAACCTTTACCAACACTTTACCAATAACTGAAGTAAGGCTCACTGGTCTATAATTATCTGGGTTGTCTCTACTCCTCTTCTTGAACAGGGGAACCACATTTGCTATCCTCCAGTCTTCTGGCACTATTCCTGTAGACAATGAGGATTTAAAGATCAATGTCAAAAGCTCGGCAATCTCCTCCCTGGCTTCCCAGAGGATCCTAGGATAAATCATATCCTAGGATCTATCCTAGGATTTATCTATTTTCACACTCTGCAGGATTTCTAACACCTCTTCCTTGTGAACCTCAATCCCACCTAGTCTAGTAGCCTGTATCTCAGTATTTTCCTCGACAACATTGTCATTTTCTAGAGTGAATACTGTCAAAAAATATTCATTTAGTGCTTCCCCTATCTCCTCTGACTACAACTTCCCACTACTATCCTCGATTGGCCCTAATCTTACTCTCGTCATTCTTTTATCCCTTAAATACCTAGAGAAAGCCTTAGGGTTTACCCTGATCCTATCCACCAACGACTTCTCACGTCTCCTCCTGGCTCTTCTGAGCTCTCTGTAGGTTTCTCCTGGCTACTTTGTAATCCTCAAGCGCTTTAACTGAGCCTTCACAACTCATCCTAACATAAGCCTCCTTCTTCCTCTTGACCAGAGATTCCACTTTCTTCGTAAACCATAGCTCCTGCGCTCTACAGCCTCTTCCCTGCCTGACAGGTTAATACTTATCTAGGTCACACTGGAGCTTTTCCTTGAATAAACTCCACATTTCTAATGTGCCCGTCCCCTGCAGTTTCTTTCCCCATCCTATGCTTCCTAAATCTTGCCTAATCACGTCATAATTGCCTTTCCCCCAGCTGTAAGTCTTGCCCTGTGGTGTACACCTATCCCTTTCTATCACTAAAGTAAACATAACAGAATTGTGATCGCTATCACCAAAGTGCTCACCTCCTTCCAAGTCTAACACCTGACCGGGCTCATTACCCAGTACCAAATCTAATGTGGCCTTGCCCCTTGTTGGCCTGTCTACATACTGTGTCAGGAAGCCCTCCTGCACACACTGGACAAACTGACCCACCTATAGTACTCGTACTATAGTGTTTCCAGTCAATATTTGGAAAGTTGAAGTCCCCCATGACAACTACCCTGTCTCTCTCACTGCTATCTTTTCCTCTACATCGCTGGAACTATTCGGAGGCCTATAAAAAACTCCCAACAGGGTGACCGCTCCTTTCCTGTTTCTAACCTCAGCCCATACTACCTCAGTTGACGAGTCCCCAAACATCCTTTCTGCAATTGTAATACTGTCCTTGACCAACAATGCCACACCTCGCCCTCTTATATCATCTTCTCTGTTCTTACTGAAACATTTAAATCCTAGAACCTGCAACAACCATTCCTGTCCCTGCTCTAACCATGTCTCCGAAATGGCCACAACATCGAAGTCCCAGGTACCATCCATGCTGCAAGTTCACCCACCTTATTCCGGATGTTCCTGGCATTAAAGTAGACACACTTCAGACCAACGTCTTGCTTGCCAGTGCCATCTTGTGTCCCTGAAATATGATTTCGGACCTCCCTACTCTCAACCTTTTCTATACTCGAACTACAATTTTGGTTCCCATCCCCCTGCTGGATTAGTTTAAACCCACCCCAACAGCCTTAGCGAATTTGCCCACCAGGATATTGGTACCCCTCTGGTTCAGATGAAGACCATCCTGCTTGTAGAGATCCCACCTACCCCAGAAAGAGCCCCAATTATCCAAGAATCCAAAACCCTCCCTCCTGCACCATCCCTGTAGCCACGTGTTGAACTCTTCTCTCTCCCTATTCTTTGCCTCACTAGCATGTGGCACGGGCAACAAACCAGAGACAACAACTCTGTTCATCCTAGCACTAAGCTTCCATCCTAGCTCCTTGAATTTCTGCCTTAAATCCCCATCTCTCTTCCTACCTATGTCGTTGGTGCCTATGTGGACCACGACTTGGGGCTACTCTCCCTCCCCCTTAAGGTCCCAAAAACATGATCAGAGACATCACGAACCCTGGCACCTGGGAGGCAACACACCAACTGTGAGTCTCTCTTGTCCCCACAGAACCTCCTATCTGTCCCCCTAACTATGGAGTCCCCAATGACTACTGTTCTGCTCCTCTTCCCCCTTCCCTTCTGAGCAGCAGGGACAGACTCTGTGCCAGAGCCCTGTACCCCACTGCTTTCCCCTGGTAAGTCCCCCCAACTCCCCCCCCCCCCCCAAACAGTATCCAAAACGGTATACTTGTTGTTGAGGGGAATGGCCACAGGGGATCCCTGCACTGCCTGCTGGTTCCCTTTCCGTCCCCTGACTGTAACCCATCTGCCTTTTTCTTGTATCTTAGGAGTGACTACCTCCCTGTAACTCCTCTCAATAACCCCCTCTGCCTCTCAAATGATCCGAAGTTCATCCTGCTCCAGTTCCCTAACATGGTTGACAGACTAATATGACAGACTAATCTCCATTAGTACTGTACCCCAATGTTTCACAGTAACAGACTTGTCACAACCAGTAATGTATTCCAGTGTAACCCAGAGATAGATTATCCCCACAAATACTGTCCCCCAGTGTTACAGTGACAGAGTTGCCCCACCAGTATTATAATCCAGTGTTATAAAGTGACAGACCTCTGCCCCCTAGTATTGCGTCCCAGTGTTATACAGTGACAGATCTGTCTCCCAATACTGTACTCTGGTGTTATGCTGCATCAGATCTGCCCATGGGGCGGCACGGTGGCTCAGTGGTTAGCACTGCTGCCTCACAGCGCCAGGGATCCAGATTCGATTCCAGCCTCAGGTGACTGTGTGGAGTTTGCACCTTCTCCCTGTGTCTGCGTGGGTTTCCTCCGGGTGCTCTGGTTTCTTCCCATAATCCAAAGATGAGCAAGTCAGGTGAATGGGCCATGCGAAATTGCCCATAGCGGCAGGTGCATTAGTCAGAGAGTTACTCTCTGGAGGGTCAGTGTGGACATGTTTGGCCAAATGACTTGTTTCCACACTGGAAAGAATCTAATCTAATATCACCATTAGGCCCCAGTGTTATATCTGTCTCCTCCAGTACTGCAGAGTCCTGTTTGGAGAGGAAGTGATCTATACCCCTTTTCCTGAGTTACCGTCAGTTTGACTGCATCGACAGTGAGACTTCCACCAGCGCATGGTTACAATGCACTGATCCCAGAGACTGGAGTAGACACCTCCCTCTAGTGGCTGTAGTCTATATTCCTGGTTGCCTGAGATTACACAAACAAACTGCTGAAACTGTACAGAACATTGTTCCAAGCGATTCAGATCATAAGAACTGCGAGGAAGGTGAAATCAAACACAGAATACAGCACTGTAGGGTTTCTCAGTGACTGTGAGTAAACGGGCTGCAGCACAGCTCTCGTTAACAAACTGATAGGTCCAAAGGAGATCAGTGGATAGAGAATAAATACAGAGCCAGTCTGGACAGGAGTGAGAATCACAAGACAAACATGTAAAAGCATTTTCAGGAAGATTGAGAGAAGAAAAGGAGAGATGAAAACAAGATTAACAAATGATCATAGACAGTGTAAAAGAACAGAAACTGAAAACAGTACAGAAATATGCAATGCAAAGGAATGTACAGGTACACATGCACGGACTTGTGGCACAGATACTCATAAGGAAACATTCACATTTGAAGATAAGCGCACAATTCCTCAAACCTACATGTACACATTCCTCAGATTATAAACAGATTGCAGTGTGATATTAGCAGATTTGTGTGTCAGTTTGTTCACTATGGCCTGGAGTTTCCAAACAGTGACAAATATGCTCAGATCTAGTCTGCTTGACGCTTGTCTGTCTTGTCCCTGCTGCACGTTTACTGATTCTCCTCAGCCCAGCTTTCCTAGAAATGCAGAGTACATCAATGGCCCTAGGGAATTCGACCACCTTTTTATGACACTCACTGACAACTAGGTAGTTTAAATCCAGTGTAATGTTAGTGAAGGAGGGAGGTGGCGGCTGGGCAGGCTTTATTTATTTGTTAGTGGAATGTGGGTATTGCTGGAGGGCAGAGGGCAGTAAAGAGTTAGTACATTTCTGTGGGTCTGGAGTCATGTGTAAGCCAGATGAGGCTAAGGCAGCATTTTCCTTCCCTAAAGATTCTTGCAATAAAAGAAATTTGAAATTAAATAAAAACTAGCCAGATGATGACAATGAATTCATCTGGTTCACAAACGCTCCCTAAATACAGAAGGAAACATCAGTGAGCCAGATGTGTTCATTGTCATCATTCAGCTAATTTTATTTAATTCCAGATTTTATTTATCAAATTCAAATTTCACCCCCCTCCACGGTCAAACCCATGTTCTGCTGGGTTTCTGGATTACTGGTCTCGTGACATTACCAGGTTGGCAGGGGGTAGATGAGAAGGGTGTTGGCTGAGAGGAAGGTCAGTTCCCAAGTTGCCCAAAAGTTGAACTGATCTTTTTCAAACAGTGTGAGACAAGTGGACTGACAGATTGTTGAAGGATAAGCCAATGGGAGGCACTAAACAGTGAGATCCTTGGCATAAAGCAGACATCGCCCCTGCAGACATAAAATGGGACTGTCAAATCTAGATGTCTAGATTTAGACAAATCTAGAGAAATACAGGGGAAGGTTAAACAGAAAAATGAAGTGTATGCTAGTCACACATAACACTGCAGTTAGCCTAGAGGAGTGCAGGAAGTGCAGGGATTAAGTGAGAAAAGAAATATTTTTTTTCCCTGTCTTTGATTTCCTTATCTACTGGTGAAACATCTTTGGGTTTTCCTTTATCTTGCTAAAGAACAAGAGGAGAATTCAGGAAAGAGTGGGACCTATCAGAGATGAAGAAGGGAATGTGTGTGAAGATACAGAGATATGGGAGGAATTTTAAATTAATTTTTTTGTCTCTGTATTCACAAAGGAAAGAGATGATGGAGATATAGTAACGCAAGAGGAGCAGTGTAAAATATTGGACAAAATAATCATGACGAGAGAAGAAATGTTACAGGAATTAGAATCCTTGAAAGTGGAAAGTTGCCAGGGCTTGATGGATTATTCACTGTGATGTTGAGGGAGGACTGGGAGGAAATTGGAAAGGACATCTGGGTATCTATGGGTCAGCATGGACAAGATAGGCTGAATAGGCCCCTTCGTGCTCCATCATTTCTATGGTTCGATGACACTTGTGACTGTTCAGAACCCCGAAATACCATCAACTCATTAACTTTTAATTCCACAACGTGCTTTTGAAACGTGACGTGCCACATCCGAAAAATGACAGCAGATGTAAATTTAGTCACTGTTTGGAAAAATCCTGTTTGGATTTGTAGAATGCTGTACCTATAGATTGTTGGAAAAAACCTTAAGAGAGAATAAAAGGAAGAGAGAACAAAGGAACTGACTACCTACCCCCTCTGCAAGCCACCCCTACAGAGTTTTTATGGTTTGGCTTTCCAGGATTATACAAAGCAGGGGTTACAAACTACCTATAATGCTAATCTGTGTGTGTTAATGGCCTGATGTTCTACTGTGTGGACTAGTGTGCTGTGGGGTTCACAGCTTTAAGAACAACCATTTAAACACCCCTGCATTGTTGGTAAAAGGAAGAAGAAAATACTGTCTCACTCTGCTGCTGCAAACAGGAATTAGGACAAAAAAGTCTCAATCAACCTACACACCAACTGAACCACGCGGCCTGTGAGGAGCTGTAGCTGGTCACACTTGCTGCAGACATAGTTGTCAGAGACACTAGACTGCTCCCTATCTCCCACATCTGGCATGAGTATACAACTATCCTAACTGCCATCTCTGACCCTCCACAATTAAACAAAGAATGGAATCTTACGTTACCTCATTGCTGATCGCCCTCTTCACCGAAGCCCCCACTTTAACCTCCATCAGCATTTCAACTACAAAGGAGCGCCTTCTCAAAATAGCCACTCCACGAGAGCTTGCCTCCCTTTTATTTGCTCCAGGGTGGCCAAGGACTCCTCCTAGAACCCTCCTCAGTGGCTTCTCAGCAGTGCCCTTGTTAGATGCCCTTGCACCGCTAACACCAGTTCCCTTCTGTACTCCCCTCCTTGGTTGAGTGACTGAGCCAAGTCCTCCCAGAAGTCTCCTCACTCACTGTTCAGCAGCACCCTCAATGAACTGTGGCAGGTCTAGAAGACAACTCACTCCCACCTTTTCAAGGGTAATCGGCATGGGCAACCCAGCCAGCAACACCCTTATCATGTGAATGAGTAAAAAAGGCACTAAATGGAAATGTGTCGAAATGACACTTTGGTAAAGTCAAGTAAAATTCAAGTTTGTGAGTTTAAAGTGTATCTACTGGATTAGTGGTGCTGGAAGAGCACAGCAGTTCAGGCAGCATCCAACGAGCAGCGAAATCGACGTTTCGGGCAAAAGCCCATTCCTGATGAAGGGCTTTTGCCCGAAACGTCGATTGCGCTGCTCGTTGGATGCTGCCTGAACTGCTGTGCTCTCCCAGCACCACTAATCCAGTATTTGGTTTCCAGCAGCTGCAGTCATTGTTTTTACCCAGTTTAAAGTGTATCTCCTATCCAAAATTGTATCCGCACCAAAGTAGTGAGACTTCTTGAATAGTTGTTTTTCACACAGTATGGAGGTGTCTCCCACAGCTCAACAATTTGGAATTAAGTATCGAGGGAGAAATTTCAAAGTTTGGAGATATTACAAATCTTGGAGATATTACAACCAATGAGAAGGATGGCCATACGTTTCTGTGAAACAGGCTGGTGAACCGGGCATTTAACGGATAAAACTTAATGCATAGAAGCTGAAATAATTTGATGGAAAGCATAAGGAGACACAATATGAAAAAGATATAAAATCAAAGAAACCTGGGCGTGATGAGTTTTAAATGGGGCAGGACAGATTGAAAAGGCTGTTGAAAGTGCAGCTGGTCTTACTGAGAGAGGCACAGAATGCAAAAACAAGGAGATAATGCTAAGCCTTAATGAAATGTGGCCGAGTTACAGCTGGGGATTATGTCAGTTACGGACCCCTCACTTAAAGGTACGGTATACATCTTCAACTTCATATCATTACCATCCTTCTTAAGAGAGAGGGAATGCTGTTATGCACTGAGAGCATGTTAATTCATGTCCTCCACTGTGAAGACAGATACAAAATACCTGCTCAATGCCTCGGCCATTTCATCACATGCCCCTTCTCATCCTCTAAAAGACCACTTTAGCCACTCTTTTTTTGTTTTATATATTTACTTTCTCACACATACATGCAGTGGCTGATATACACACCGTTGCTCACAAATGCACATACTCAAACATACACTCACCTGCACATGCACACACTGTCATATACATGCAGTTGCTTGCAACCCCACGCACTCACTCATGGACACAAACTCAAGTCCACTCACTCATGTACACCAACAGCAGCAGCTTGTCATACACTATGGAGATGGCATTCCCTATTCCTTTGGTATATCTTGTGAATTGTCTTGATTAGTACAAGATAGAAAGCTTTGACTGGATGTGTGTTTCTTCAGCAATACTTTGTAGAATACTTGCTTACTCTATCATACTTTCCCTCTCTCTAAAGCTCTCTATTCAATTTGCTTCCCCTACCATTCTCACTTGAGATCTCAATGATACTCACCGCTTCCATGCTTTCTGTGTCTCTCTGTCAGGCTTTGCAAAGCCCAATGCTCTCTCTGACACAGTCACTTGTTAAGTCTCTGTCATGCTCATTTGCACACTCTGCATTCCTACATTTGGCATCAGAGAGACACAGTAATATACTACTCCTGTCAACGTATTGGCTTCAATTTGAAAGAAGGTTAGGTTTAAAGGGATGATGGTGGCAAAGTACTAATGTGTACTTACTTGGTAGGCCTTGTTTAACCACAACACTGAGCAGGACGTCATATTCCCAATCCAGTGTAGATTCCCAGAGATCAGATGTGTTTCATTTAACCAACAACCAAAGACATCATACGGTTTATTCCTCACTCTGGACAGCAAGGTGAAGTCATCTGAAAGGAGAGATTACCCAGAGCAGGTGAAATTAATATTGCTTACAGACTAAAACAATGCCACAACAAGGAAGACACAGGAAAAGGGCTGTTTCATTCGCTAGCCTCTCACAAATGCTTTCCCCTTTTTCTCTGCAAATGTTTCCTTTTCAAACATTTTTCCAGTTACGTTACAAACATTATTCCCGAATCTCCTCCATTTGAGGCAATGCATTCCAGCTGCAAACTTTGAACAACTTTCAGAAACTGCTGCAATATATTTCACATTTAACATTTCTTGGATGACTTCAGTTTTGAAGGATTGCAGAAAAAGGACTTTAATATCCATTAAACTTGAAATAAAGATCCAAATTAGGAAGGCCAATCTTGATTTTTATGCTCAAGTCTGGAGTGAGTCTTAAACCCCCAATCTTCAAAGTGACAGTTCTCTGAACTGAGCCAAAGCTGATACACACAGCTATAATTAATGAATCCTCATTTTCTTTCAAATGTCATTTAATATTTTTCTTCGATTGATCTGTTCTTTTATCCATTCACAGGATTCAGTGTTGCTGGCTGTGCCAACATTTAGTGTCCATCTCTGATTGACCTGGAGAAGTTAGTGGTGAGCTACCTTCTTGAACTGCTGAAGTCTAAATGAATCCCTAATATTGACTTTCAGATGACTGTCGGCAGTTGTTGAGTTTCTCCCGCTCACTTCATGTTGAACAGAGTTTAACACTTGCAGTTTTCCGGCTCCCCAGCACTGAACCCAAATCCAAAGAAGATTATGGTCAGACTCTCAGCACTTACCGCCCTGACTTTATAGAATTGAGGCAGAGGACTAGCCGTGGTCATATTGTTTACAGGAGCAGACCAGAGGGGCTGAATGGCCTCCTCCTGCTCCTAATTCAGACATTCTGAACTCCCATCAGCAAACTAAGATGTAGTCACTTGGACCTGGTCTAATCTCAACTTTCAGTAGTGCCCGATCTTTACCATGTTTTGTTTCTTGATGAACTCCTCTTAAACTGCGAAATCCAACTGCCCCCTGCTGCAATTTCTTATACTTACCAATTCTTTTTTCCTTTATTCTTATACTACAATTAAAATACAAACAAATTGTGTTTTGAACAAGTAATATGGGGCGGCATAGTGGCTCAATGGTTAGCACTGCTGCCTCACAGCACCAGGGACTTAGGTTCAATCCCAGCCTCGGGTGACTGTCTGTCTGGAGTTTGCACATTCTCACCGTGTCTGCGTGGCTTTCCTCACACAGTCCAAAAGATGTGCAAGTCAGGTGACTTGCCATGCTGAAATGCCCAAAGTGTTCACAGATGTGTAGGTTAGGTGCATTAGTCAGGAGTAAAAAGGATAATAGGGTAGGAGAATGGGTCTGGATGGGTTACTCTTCGGAGGGTCTGTGTGGACATGTTGGGCCGAAGGGACTGTTTCCACACTGTAGGGATTCTGTGGATATTACCAATCGAATTACATCAAACACAGCACCTTATACTTGCCTTTAAATAAAAGTTTAGGATCTAGGCTATCTCCTTGATCTATTTGAAGAGAGCTTGGTCTGGTCCATAACACTGCCTAAAAGCCTCTTAAACATTGTGCATAAGTTTATAAAAGATTCTTGCACTCCAGGTCACTCTGGTACCGTACCCCAGTGTTATACAGGGACAGACCTGTCTCCACCAGTACTGTATCCCAGTGTTATACAGTGACAGTCTCTTCCCCACCAGTACTGTACCTCAGTGTGATACAGTGACTGACCAGTCCCCACCAGTAATGTACCCCAGTGTCCTACAGCGACAGACTTGTCCCCACCAGTACTGTACCCCAGTGTTATACAGTGACAGGCCTGTCCCCACCAGTACTGTACCCCAGTGTTATACAATGACAGACCTGTCCCCACCAGTATTGTACCCAAGTGTCCTACAGCGACAGACTTGTCCCCATCATTACTGCACCCCAGTGTTATACAGAGACAGACCCATCCCCACCAGTACTGTACCCCAGTGTTATACAGTGACAGACCTGTCCCCACCAGTACTGCACCCCAGTGTTATACAGAGACAGACCCATCCCCACCAGTACTGTACCCCAGTGTTATACAGTGACAGACCTGTCCCCACCAGTACTGTACCCCAGTGTTATACAGGGACAGACCTGTCCCCACCAGTACTGCACCCCAGTGTTATACAGAGACAGACCCATCCCCACCAGTACTGTACCCCAGTGTTATACAGTGACAGACCTGTCCCCACCAGTACTGTACCCCAGTGTTAAACAGTGACAGACCTGTCCCCACCAGTACTGTACCCCAGTGTTATACAGTGACAGACCTGTCCCCCCCAGTACTGTACCCCAGTGTTATCCAGAGACAGACCTGTCCCCACCAGTACTGTACCCCAGTGTTATACAGTGACAGACCTGTCCCTACCAGTACTGTAACCCAGTGTTATACAGTGACAGACCTGTCCCCCCCAGTACTGTACCCTAGTGTTATCCAGAGACAGACCTGTCCCCACCAGTACTGTACCCCAGTGTTATACAGTGACAGACCTGTCCCCACCAGTATTGTACCCCAGTGTTATACAGTGACAGACCTGTCCCCACCAGTATTGTACCCCAGTGTTATACAGTGACAGACCTGTCCCCACCAGTACTGTACTCCAGTGTTATACAGTGACAGACCTGTCCCCACCAGTACTGTACCCCAGTGTTATCCAGAGACAGACCTGTCCCCACCAGTACTGTACCCCAGTGTTATACAGTGACAGACCTGTCCCCACCAGTACTGTAACCCAGTGTTATACAGTGACAGACCTGTCCCCACCAGTATTGTACCCCAGTGTTATACAGTGACAGACCTGTCCCCACCAGTATTGTACCCCAGTGTTATACAGTGACAGACCTGTCCCTACCAGTACTGTACCCCAGTGTTATCCAGTGACAGACCTGTCCCCACCAGTACTGTACCCCAGTGTTATCCAGTGACAGACCTGTCCCCACCAGTATTGTACCCCAGTGTTATACAGTGACAGACCTGTCCCCACCAGTATTGTACCCCAGTGTTATACAGTGACAGACCTGTCCCCACCAGTACTGTACCCCAGTGTTATCCAGAGACAGACCTGTCCCCACCAGTACTGTACCCCAGTGTTATACAGTGACAGACCTGTCCCCACCAGTACTGTACCCCAGTGTTATACAGTGACAGACCTGTCCCCACCAGTACTGTAACCCAGTGTTATACAGTGACAGACCTGTCCCCACCAGTACTGTACCCCAGTGTTATACAGTGACAGACCTGTCCCCACCAGTATTGTACCCCAGTGTTATCCAGTGACAGACCTGTCCCCACCAGTACTGTACCCCAGTGTTATCCAGTGACAGACCTGTCCCCACCAGTATTGTACCCCAGTGTTATACAGTGACAGACCTGTCCCCACCAGTATTGTAGCCCAGTGTTATACAGTGACAGACCTGTCCCCACCAGTACTGTACCCCAGTGTTATCCAGAGACAGACCTGTCCCCACCAGTACTGTACCCCAGTGTTATACAGTGACAGACCTGTCCCCACCAGTACTGTACCCCAGTGTTATACAGTGACAGACCTGTCCCCACCAGTACTGTAACCCAGTGTTATACAGTGACAGACCTGTCCCCACCAGTACTGTACCCCAGTGTTATACAGTGACAGACCTGTCCCTACCAGGACTGTACCCCAGGGTTATACAGAGACAGACTTGTCCCCACCAGTACTGCACCCCAGTGTTATATAGGGACACACCTTTCCCCCCCAGTACTGTACCCCAGTGTCATACAGGGACAGACCTGCCCCACCAGTACTGTACCCCAATGTTATACACTGACAGACCTGTCACCACCAGTACTGTACCCCAGTGTTATACAGGGACAGACCTGTCCCACCAGTACTGTACCCCAGTGTTATACAGGGACAGACTTATCTCCACTGAAAGAAGGTCCAGCACTGTATTCTCGATGTGAAATACATCTATTTGGCTTCATCTTGCTCTGATTTCATATATTTTTGATATTGCATCATTCCCTTGTTTTCAGTAGAGACCAAGTCTGAAAGGTATAATATGCGCACTTGCATTCTCCTGAATGCAGAAGATTAAGGGTATTGATATTGAGTTGTGTATTTAATAGGCCCTTGTAATTCTGTCCTGCAAAAAGACAGTGAATAAGAAAGAGGAACTGCAGCTTTCAAGACTGAGATCAACAAATGTTGTTTTTGAAGGAATATGGATCAAAGATGGGTCAATGGAGTTTTGTCCTGATCATCAATCTTGTTATTGAATGGGTAATAGGCTTTCGGGAAGCAATGGCCTCCTCCTGTTCCCATTTTGGTCAAAATATGTTTCCCAAGGCTCAGTGTTTTTTCTGGTATTGCTGAACTCATTAACATTACGCTGGCAGAGGTACCTAGACTGAAGACCGCAATTTCACCAGATGATGAGCTGTGAGGCCCAATGTAGACTCCAGAGACAAGGAGGAGGGTGTCCTCAGCATTGAACTGGGAGAACTGGGTATAGCTCCAATTGTAGGGGCGCATGTTGGCACTGTGCAACACTGAAATCTCCAAATCATTGCTCCACACCTGAAAGAAACAATGAAAACGACACTGAGGATGCCATCTAACAGCCAGAGTTCCTGTTCAACAGAATGAGCTCAGGCACTTACAGGTTTGTAATAAAACATCTTACAAACAATGTATTACCTAAAAATAAGACAGTGATGGCTGAAAATAGGTTGTGTTGGGTAGCAACCGATGTGAAATATAGACAAGTTGTCATCACATATAGGCAACTTTCCCTACACAATAGAAATGAAAATAAATCTGGGCAGCCAATGAATTCTGAGAAACATCATCTGAAAAAGACTGAGGCGAGACTGCAGCGTACTAAACAAGAAACAAGATAGACAGGAAACTAGACATTGCTTGAACATTTCAAACAATGCCCGGGACTACCTACATGTGTTTATCCAAAACCAGTATATACCAAAAACTACATTCGGAACAAATTGAAATAGTCATTCAATAACGTAACAATGGTACAGACTGCAAAGACAGAGAGAGAGAGAGAGATTGTAAAGACACACTAAGAGAGGTTACAAAGACACAAAGGTCATAAACTCACAGAGCAAGAGATTTTAAACGCACACAGAGGGTGAGAGAGATCATAAACTCAGACAAAGCGAGAGAAGACAGAAATCATAAACTTTGAATGAAGTTGTAAACTTGAGAGTAAGAGAGGTCACACGGAGTGAGAGACCATAATTTCAGAGTGCAGGATGTGAAGTCAGTGAGAGAGGGTAAAACTCACACAGACTGACAGAGGTCAGAAAGTTATACAATGAGATGGAGGTCCTAAATTTATAGAGGGACAGAGGTTGTAAAATTACACAGTGAGACAGGTCATAAATTCAGACAGAGAGATCTCACCTTGACAAAACAGTCCTTGGAACAGGAGCCAAATAAGTAGCCATTGTGAGAGAAACTGACATGTAAGACTTGGTCACGATGTTCCTTCAAGGTCTCCACTTCCACACATGGGATTGTGTCGTACAGTCTCTGAAATTCACCCAGCCATGAAACTGCAGCTAGAAGAAGCAAGACATTAGCATTGAGCTGTGTTAGCCTGTGGCAATACCCGATATCTGTTTTAGTTGAACATCTATTTCCTTCCTGTACCCTGCCTGTAAACTCTAAGCAGCTACCTGTGAGAAATAGACATGTGGAACATTGGTGAAGGTGGTATTTCCTCATGAAAGCTGGTACGAGTCACAGTGTTAGGCAGTGCAGTGTTTTGCTATCAGAGTCAAAGAGTGTGTTGCTGGAAAAGCACAGCAGGTCAGGCAGCATCCAAGGAGCCGGACAGTCGATGTTTCGGGAAGGGCTTATGCCCAAAACATCGTTTCTCCTGCCCCTCAGATGCTGCCTGATCTGCTGTGCATCTGAGGTCCTCACTTTCTCCAGTGTTTTGCTGTGCTCAAAATCAGGGCTAGAATAAATATCCCAGCATTAGCACAAGAATTGATGAGTACAATGTCATTGATGAGGTTCATATAGACTTCCCAAAAACATTCGCTCATAGAGAGAACAAGAACGAGAGGGCATTGATAGAAAGTGATGTCAAAAGAAGCAAGGGTAATGTGAGAACAGATTTCTTCACTCAGCAAGTTGTGAGGGAATACACTGCCTGGAAATGTGGTGTAGGCAGGTAGAATTGGATGGTTATTTGGACAGAAATGAGAAAACAGAGTATGGCATTAAGTAATGGAGCTAGTTCAGGCATGATGGGCTGAATGGTCTCCTACCGCACCATAACAATTCTGTGATTTGATAAAAAGTTTCAATTAGTCCCGAGTATCACGAAATAAAAGGTCCAGGAGCAACACAGATAAGAAATTGGTTGGGTGACAGGAAATCTTAGAGTGGCAAACAGATGTTGTATGGACCAGGGAAGTTTTATATCCGGATTTTATGTATTCATTCGTGAAATGTGGGCATTGCCCATCATTTACTGCCCATCTCTGATTGCCCCCATTAGCAGCCAACCACATTGCTGTGGGTCTGGAATCACATGGAGGTCAGGCCAGGTAAGGACAGCAGTCTCCTTCCCTAAAAGACATTAGTGAACCAGATTGTGCTTTTAATTGAAGGTAGTTATATCTTTTTTTAAAGAATGTAACTACCTTTAATTGTCACTCCAAATTTTTACTGAATTCAAATCTGTCATGCTCTGATTCAAACCTGGATCCCCAGAATATTCTGGATTACTCGCCTAGATCTCCCAAAGATTGGTATTAGGCCCAATTTTATAGACTATTAGGACCCTTCTTTATATATAAATCAATGACCAACATCTTAGTTTACAGAACACAATTTGAAAATCTACAGATGACAAAAGAATTGCAAGCATTGTGAACTCGGAGACCAATGGGGATTAACTTCCAAAGGACCCAGCTGGGTTGGTGGACAGGCAGCAAATGAAATTTATACAAAGAAGTGTGAAATGATTCATTTTGGTAAGAAGAATGCAGAGAGACAATAAAAAACAATTGATACAATTCTTAAAGGAAGTGCAGGAACAGAGGGCCCTGGCTGTTCATGTGTATAAATTATAAATGGTTCAGAGAGTGGTTTCATAAAGCATACAAGATCCTGAGCTGCATAAAAAGAGGGACAGAGTACAAAAACAAGAAAATGATGCTAAATTTCTGTAAACCTGTGCTTTAAACTCGAATGGAGTAATAGAAGAGTGTAGAAATGAATGAAGGTGGAGGTCAAAAATAGCCAACACTTAAACGATATGAAAATGGGTACATAAAATAAACAGCTGTGAATTCCCCGCAGGAGCCAAGGGAAATGGCAAAGGTTAATCCAGACCAAAACGGTCTTTTCCCAGATGGCAGATACCATGAGGTGGTGATGATAACTGATAGGCACGCATTTACAGATACGAAAGGACAGCGCAAACGGAAACATTATACTCAGTTACAGATATCTGAAAGGCCACAGGACAGTCACCTGGATGACAGCAGCCATGGTTGGCGGGGTCACAAGTTTGTAGTCAAGATATTTGCAGATGTACCTGAAATGGCCTGGGAAGCCCCAGGAGTCATCAGCCAAAGCGAGATACAGAAGAACAGATCGAGAAAACGAACATTTAGATATCTAACAGGGTAATCTCCTCCATCTGACAGACTCAGACAGTAACTGTATAGATTACACAAGCTACAAATTTAACAGTTAATAGACAAAGGATTCCAATCAGATCTACAAATCTCAGATGTGGATGGATGACAGCCTTCCACATGGATGGGATGAGCCAACAATCAAAGTGAATTGACACAATAGCATTGTGGATGGCATGGTGCCTCAGTGGTTAGCACTGCCGCCTCACAGCACCAGGGTCCCAGGTTCAATACCAGCCTTGGGTGACCATCTGTGTGGAGTTTGCACATTCTCCCCGTGTCTGCGTGGGTTTCCTTTGGACACTCCGGTTTCCTCCCACAGTCCAAAGATGTGCAGGTCAGGTGAATTGTCCACATTGTCCACAGTGTTAGGTGCATCAGTCAGAGGGAAATGGGTCTGGGTGGGTTACCCTTTGGAGGGTGGGTGTGGACTTGTTGGGCTGAAGGGTGTGTTTCCACACTGTAAGTAATCTAATCTAAATTTACAAACCCTCAAGGACCTAAATATTACATCCTTATAGAACCTGGATGGTAATTTCGACCTGAGCAGAATACACAACAGAGCTACGGGACTGGGTATACGTAACTGTGTATGTGAAGCCAACATTAGTATGAGTTCATCTCGAGACTTTCGCAACAATATTGTGGGACTATAAGCTTAACTTGACTGCTGGCTGGAAGAAGCTACCTCCCCTTTGTGGGGGAGTCTGGTCTGGAGGACCAGTATTGTGCAACTATATAAAGATCGACACAACTGACAGGATAGATGGTGTTATAACTTTAGTGCCTGCGGATAATAAAACCCCACACAACGTCCAAAACCAATGAGTCCACCAGCAGATAGAATAGCTAGGGTAGGGTACGAAAACCCAAACCATGATGGCATCATGGTACTACAGCCATTTTTAAAGTGACTTAGAATGTTTCAGGAACATTCCCTTTTTGTCTATAATATGTCACAATAACAAAATGCTACACCACGGGTTAGACAACAATTTGTAAAAATGATTAGAGATTCTAAGCTCAGAATTGCCCTGGAAATTAGTTAAAAATCACACAACACCAGGTTATAGTCCAACAGGTTTAATTGGAAGCACACTAGCTTTCAGAGCGACGGGAGCGTCGCTCTGAAAGCTAGTGTGCTTCCAATTAAACCTGTTGGACTATAACCTGGTGTTGTGTGATTTTTAACTTTGTACACCCCAGTCCAACACTGGCATCTCCAAATCCTGGAAATTAGAGTAGGCCAGAAGTCTAAATATAGAGGGAAGGGAAGCCTGAATGGGAGTACTAGGGGGTTGTTCAGAAGTGCTAACTTTGCCCTCAACTGAGGGAATACGTATAGATTACATAATTACACCTCCTGGGTGTCCAAGGGTTACAGTACAGAAGATAACACAATTGAATATGTGGCTGAAGAGCTCGTATAAGAGGGAGGGTTTCAGACATCTGAATCGTTGTGATCTCTTCCAGGCCATGTGGGACCCAGACAAGAAGAAAGGTTTGCACCTAAACGGGACAGGCACCAATATCATCGCAGGAAGTTCCTTTAGTGCCACTCGGGAGGGTTTAAACTAATATGGCAGGAGATTGGCAAACAGAACAGCATATGGAGTGATCGAGGAGAAAGTCAATGTTAGGTCAACTAAGTCAAATAGGAAGAACAGGCAGGGTCAGGTTAATGGACACAGCAGGACGAGTGGTCTGAAGTATACTTATTGCAAGAAATATAACAGGTAAAGCAGATGAGCTTAGAAGAGACAGTGAGGACCGCAGATGCTGGAGAGTCAGAGTTGAAAGTGAAAGCTGGAAAAGCACGCAGGTCAGGCAGTATCTGAGGAGCAGGACAGTCGACATTTCGGGCTTAAGACCTTCATCAGGCCTACTCCTGGGACGCTGCCTGACCTGCTGTGCTTTTCCAGTGCCACACTTTTTGTGACTCGAGATGAGCTTACAACCTGATTTAGTACATGGGACAATCACGTGGTAGCCATTACAGAAACGTGATTGAGAGAAGGGTAGGACTGTCCAATCGATGCACCAGGGTTTTGATGTTTCAGGCATACCAGACAGGACTGTAAAACGGGAACAGGAATTCCATTACTGATGAAGGAGAGTGTAACAGCTATGCTGAGAGAGACATCCTGGAGGGTTCATCCAGACAGGCCATATGGGGACAACTCTGGAATAAGAAAGGTGCAATCACCAAGATGGGGTTATACTACGGGCCTCCTAGTACTCAGTGGGAAAATCATGGAAAGATTTTAAAACCAAACAGGACTTGTTGTAGTAAGTAATTCTAACTTCCCCCAATATTGACCAGGACTCCTTTAGTACCAAGGGCTTAGAAGGGCAAAATCTGTTAAGCGTATCATAGAACATAGAAAAGTACAGCACAGAACAGGCTCTTTGGCCCACGATGTTGTGCCGAGGTTTAGTCCTAATGTAAAATATAATAACTTAACCTATGCACCTCTCAACTCACTGCTATATATCCAGGAAGGTTTCTTGAAATAATATGTACAGAATCCAAATAGGAAAGGGGCAGTACTAGACCTTATTTTGGACAGTGAGCCTGGCCAGGTGGTTAAAGTTTCAGTGGGGGGACATTTTGGGAACAGCGATCATCAAGCTGTAAGTTTTAACATGGTTATAGATAATGAAAAGGCTGGTCCTTGCATGAAAATACTAACTTAGGGGAAGGATAATTCCATCAGTATTAGGCAGGAACTGGAGAAATTAGATTGGAGTGGCTGTTTGAGGGTAAATCTGACATGTGGAAGTCTTTTAAAGGCCAGCTAATCAGAGTTCAGAACTGGCATGTTCCTGTGAGGATGAAAGATAAGGGTGGCAAGATTCAGGAATTTTAGATGACAAGAGATATTGAAAGGGTTAGTCAAAAATTGAAAGGAACCATATGTAAGGTTTAAGAAACTGAAATCAAACAAGACCATTTAGGATAATAAACAAGATAGAAAATAAATTAGAAATTAGGAGGACTAGGAAGGGAGGCCCATGAAATGTCCTTGGCAAATAGGGTTAAGGAAAATCCCAAGGCATTTTATACATATATTAGGACCAGGAGGCTAACCAGGGAAAGGGAAGGGTAGGTCCACTCAAGAACAAAGGAGGGAATTAATGCATAAGACCCAGAGAAACTGGGTGAGGTCCTGAAACAGTACTTCACATCAGTATTCACCGCTTCTGCAGCAGCAGTGGGAGTGGTGAGAATGAGGATCAAGGGCTGCTGGGAGTGTAAATTAATCCTTTAGCTGGGGCTGTTTTCCCTGGAGCATCGGAGGCTGAGGTTTACAAAATTGAGGGGCATGGATAGGGTAAATAGGCAAAGTCTTTTCCTTGGGGTCGGGGAGTCCAGAACTAGAGGGCGTAGGTTTAGGGTGAGAGGGGAAAAGATATAAAAGAGACCTACAGGGTAACCTTTTCATGCAGAGGGTGGTACGTGTATGGAATGAGCTGCCAGAAGTGGTGGAGGCTGGGACAGTTGCAACATTTAAGAGGCATTTGGATGGGTATAAGAATAGGAAGGGCTTGGAGGGATAGGGGCCGGGTGCTGGCAGGTGGGACTAGATTGAGTTAGGATATCTGGTCAGCATGGACGGGTTAGACCGAAGGGTCTGTTTCCATGCTGTACTCGCTATGACTCTAATTACTTATCTCCAGAATAGGCAGAGTGTACACTGAGCAGGAGCAGACACGGGACTGCCGAATAAGTGAGGTAATATATTTGGGTGGTTACTTTACCCGAAACACTACTTAGGTAGTGTCTCCCACCCATCCACCTCCTCTAACAATAAAAAAGGTTCTGTGCACTGATTTGGTAAGGTTCCTAGTTTATTTTTCAATAGTTTCTTTGGGAATTCAGAACAGTGGGAATGGATGTTAGGGCAGTTGCATGCTCCTCCGGTAGGATTTGGTAGGTAAGGGTCACCACTAGTGTTCCCACTGACTTCATCTATGGGAAGTGCACCCGCCTCCAGCTCCACAGAAACTGCGTTAGGGAACTGGAGCTGGAGCTGTATGAACTTCGGATCATTTGGGAGGCAGAGGGGGGCAATAGAGAGGAGTTACAGGGAAGTAGTCACACCTCAGGTACAGGGAAAAAGGTAGATGGGTAACAGTCAGGGGACAGGCAGACAGTATAGGGATTCCCTTTGGCCATTCCCTTCAATAATAAGTATACCGTTTTGGATACTGTTAGAGGGGAATGATTTACCAGGGGAAAGCTATGGTGGCTAGGTCTCTGGTACTGAGCCCGGCTCTGTGGCTCAGAGGGGAAGGCTGGAGAATAGAAAAGCGCTAGTGGTCGGAGACTCAATAGAGGAACCGACAGGAGATTCTGTGGTCGCGATCAAGACTTCAGGAAGGTATGTTGCCTCCCAGGCGCCAGGGTCTGGGATGTTTTGGATCCAGTCTACAAGGTTCTGATGAGGGACGGTGAGCAGCCAGAAATCGTGATGCACATTGGTACCAATGACATTGCTAGAAAAATGGATTAGGGTCAAAAAGGTGATTTCAGGGAGTTAGGTTGGAAGCTAAAAAGCAGAATGAGCAGAGTAGTAACCTCAAGATTACTACCAGTGCCACGTGTTAGTGAGGAGAGGAACAGGGAGCAAATGCAGCTAATTATGTGGCTACAGGGCTGGTGCAGGAGGGAGGGCTTCAGGTATGGAGATCATTCTGCGGAAGGTGGGACCTGTACATGAAGATGGGTTACACTTAAACTGGAGGGGCACCAATGTCCTGGGCAGGAGATTTGCTGGAGCACTTTGGGAGGATTTAAACTAGTTTGGCCAGGGGGTGGGAACCAGAGCTACAGATGAGGTGGAAGGGTGGGTTAGTAAGTTTACCGATGACACAAAGGTCAGTGGTGTTGTAGATAGCGTCAAGGGCTATTGCAGGCTACAACAAGACACTGACAGGATGCAGAGCTGGACAGAGAAATGGCAGATGGAGGTCAATCTGGATAAATGCGAAGAGATTCATTTTGGAAGTTCAAATTTGAATGCTGAATACAGGGTTAAAGACAGGATTCTTGGCAGTGTGGAGGAACAGCGGGATCTTGGGGTCCGCATACATAGATCCCTCAAAGTTGCCAGCCAAGTTGACAAGGTTGTTAAGAAAGTGTACGATGTTTTGGTTTTTATTAACAGGTACATTCAGTTTAAGAGCCGCGAGGTTTTGCTGCAGCTCAACAAAACCCTGGTTAGAGCACACTTGGAATACTGTGTCCAGTTCTAGTCATCTCATTATAGGAAGGACGTAGATGCTTTAGAGAGGGTACAGAGGAGATTTACCAGGATGCTGCCTGGATTGGAGGGTGTGTTTATGAAGAGAGGTTGAGTGAGCTCAGGCTTTTCACACTGGGGAGAAGAAGGGAGAGAGGTGACTTGATAGAGGTGTACAAGGTAATGAGAGACATAGATAGAGTAAATAGCCAGAGACCATTCCCCAGGGCAGAAATGGCTGTCATGAGGGTGATTGGAGGAAGGTTTAGGGGAGATGTCAGAGGTAGGTTCTTTACACAGAGAGTGGTGGGTATGTGGAATGCACTGCCAGTGGTGGGAGTAGAGTCAGAGACATTAGGGACATTTAAGCGATTGCTGGACAAGCACGTGGACAGCAGTAAATTGAGGGATGTGTAGGTTAGGTTGATCTTCGATTAAGATAAATGTTTGGAGCAACATCATGGGCCTGTACTGTTCTCTGTTCTGTGTCCTACAGGAACATGAATATGTTCATGATATAGAGAGGGTATGTTGATAAAAGCATAGAATAGAACAGAACAGAAGAATAGAATAGAACGGAATCCCTACGTTGTGGTAACAGGCCATTCGGCCCAACCGAAGTCCATACCAATCCTCTCTAAAGTACCTAACCTACACATCCCTACAAATATTCTGGTGCATTTCAATATTAAGGAGGATGTTAGATGTCTTGAACAACATTACAGTAGATAAATCGCTTGTGCCTGATGATATTTATCCCAGGATAATGAAGGAGGGAAAGGAGGAATTCCTGGCCCCTGCAGAGATCTTTGTATCCTCTTCAGCCACAAGTGGGGTCCCAAATGACTGATGACTAGCCAATGTTGGTTCTTTATTTAAGGAGGACAGCAGGGATCATCCAGGAAATTACAGGCCATGTTGGGAAGCCTTGTCTCACAGACCTGATTGATTTTTTTTTTGACAAAGTAACAAAATTGACTGATGAGGGTAGAGCAGTGGATATTGTCCACATGGACTTTACTAAAGCATTTGATTCAAACATCAGGTTGAAACTTGAATGCAGCTGCCAGCAGGGAATGTTTTTCTTTCTGCAGACTCAAACAGAGTGGATTTTTTTTGTCACAGGGAGGAGTGTTCACTCCGTTATATATACTGAAATTGTACCTTTCGTTTGATTCAGCATGAATTCTTAACCTAGGAAGGATAGCTCAATTGTAGTTGATTGGATAACCATGACCCATGTTAATTTCTGATTAGCAGATGCAAATGAATTGCAATCATGTGGTTAGCACTGCTGCCTCACTGTCCCGGGTTCGATTCCAGCCTCAGGCGACTGTCTGTGTGGAGTTTGTACATTCTCCCAGTGTCTGCGTGGGTTTCCTCCGGTTTCCTCCCACAGTCCAAACATGTGCAGGTCAGGTGAACTGGCCATGCTAAATTGCTCCATAGTGTTCACAGATGGGTAGATTAGGTGCATTAGACAGGGGAAAAAGCATTAGTGTAGGGGAATGGATCTGGGTGGGATACTCTTCAGAGGAGTGGTGTGGTAAAAACAAGGACTGCAGATGCTGGAAACCAGAGTCTAGGTTAGAGTGGTGCTGGAAAAGCACAGCAGGTCAGGCAGCATCCGAGGAGCTGGAAAATCGACATTTTGGGCAAAAGCCCTTCATCAGGAAGAGAGGCAGGGTGCCGGCAGGGTGGAGAGATAAATGAGGGGGGAGGGGGGTGGGGGAAGGTAGCAAAGAGTACAATGGGTGGATGGGCGTGGGGATGGAGATGATAGGTCAGAGAGGCGGGTGGAGTGGATAGGTGGAAAGGAAGATAGGCAGGTAGGACAGGTCATGGGGACAGTGCTGAGCTGGAAGGTTGGAGCTGGGGTGAGGTGGGGGAAGGGGAAATGAGGAAACTGGTGAATTCAGATACATGTGACTACATATGCTTGAATAAAAGCGCTGAACAAAATGGAGTCTCATCTGATCACTGTGGGTGGGGTTCACTGAACTTCCATTTGATTCTCTCTATTGCCTCCATTGTCTCTCCGTGTAACCTGTGCATACTCATCTCCTGCTCCTTTCATTCTATCTTGGATCATTTATTACCTGTCCTCTTGAACAATTTTTCTCAACACTTCCTCTTTCTACCTCCTTTCCTATTTTCAAAACTGGGAAATACATCTGTTTGACTAATTCTTGCTTCCAACCCAACTTGGAGTTTTGCTCATCTACTTTTGCAATATCACAGACAGCAGGTTTATTCAAAAACAATTAAATGGCGAAGTTAATAATGGGAGGGTGAATGCTTCCTTGAGAACACTAGAAACCATATCCGAGGCAACCAGTTAGACCAAAAGCTCCTGGTGACCAGCTGCTTTGAGACAATTTGGGAACTAACCTTTCTTACTCGGCACTAACGGTACACAAGTTCAAAAAATGTTAAAGGGAAGGAAAGAAATCTAGACAAACTGCCATTTAACGTCCGGGGTAAGAGGCAAATTCACTCCAGATCAGAAAAAAGACTTGCAATCATACAATATCTTTCGTAACTTTAGAACATCTCAGAGGTTGTTGCACAAATTTAATGCTCACGGGCAACGAAAATAGAAGCTGCTGAAAAAGCTCAGCAGGTCAGGCAAGCAGCTGTGAAGAGAAACCAAAGTTCATGTTTTGAGTCCGGTGATCATTCCTCAGAACCCAAAACGTTAACTCTGATTTCTCTTCCCAGATGCTGTCAGACCTGCTGAGCTTACCCAGAAACATCTGGTCTTGTTTCTGGTTTACAGCACCTGCAGTTCTGTTGGCTTTTATTTAATGCTCAAGGGATTCAACATGAGCGGGGAGTAAGGACTGATTTGAAAGCATGAATGAAAATGTGGTTTTTGGGACAGAGGGTATTGTACGAGAAGGACTGGTGTTGAGCCCTTAGCTATTTTCAGAATAGTCTTACATGCAGATCGGTAAGGGCATCTAAATTTGCTTACTATACACACCTCCATTGGAAAATTGAGGATGGTTCAGTGCCTTACAATGTGAGGGACCCAGTTCAATTCCAGCCTTGGGTGAACATGAGTGTGGAGTTTGCACATTCTCTCCATGTCTGTATGGCTTTCTGCAACGTCCTCCAGTTTTCTCCCACAGTCCAAAAATGCACATGTTAGGGGGATTGGCCATGCCAATTTGCCCTGTAGTGTCCTGGGATGTGCTGATTGGGTGAATTAGCCATGGGAAATATGGAGTTACGGGGAGATGGAGCTATGGGGGGTGCACTGGGTCTGGGTGGGACGCTGTCCCGAGTGTCAACGTGGATTCGATGTGCCGAGTGGCGTCTCTCCACACCGTAAGGATTCAGTGAAAGGAAGCCGGAGACTGCAGAGACATACAGACAAGGGAAGTGACATATAGACTGGAAGGTGACAGATAGAGGACAAAGTGGGCAAGTAAGAAATTAACAACTATATGAAGAGAAACGGAAAGGCAGAATATTTTTTAAAAAGGTGCAAAACTATTAAATTTGGCATTCACAGGAATTTGGGTACATCACAGAAATGGAAGATACATCTCAACTTCGTTCACAGGTTAATTTGAAATTAAAATATTGAAAAATCAGCCACGTGAGTTCTTCTTGCAATCCATGCTCCTAGAGTTCTCATTCCAGCTGCTTGGACAAGGACCACTTCAGAAAACTACATGCAGCAAGGATACCAAAGGCATGTTCGTCCTGAGTGCAAGGTGTGAAGTCAGGAAGCCTTGCTGTAATTCTACAAGGCTTTATTGAGATCATATCTGGAGAACTGTGCTCAGGTTTGGCCTATTACCTGAGAAAGGTAGAATATCCTGGCCTCAGGGGCAAGGTTGAGGTCAAAGGTCAGTTGTTGCCATATTGAATGGCGGAGGTTCAAGAAGCACTGAAACATTCCCTCCTTCGGTTCTGAAGGCAAGTGTTCAACAATGTATGACACACTTGCGATCGCACACTGTCCAGCAGGGTAACAAAACAGACAAACCTGGGTGACGAGGCACTGAGCGATTCACTTTGTAGTAACGATAAAAGAGGTCTTTCCAGAGAAATTCGTCGCGGGACACCCCGTACCACTGCCTGCATGTGGTGCCAGCTGCGAGGACGTCTTGATGTTCCAGTTTCAGGAAGACTTCAAGGAGAACGGTGTCTGGCAGCTGGGGGAGGCCCCCTCCCTCCATCCTATCATTCTGAGTTCATGGACACTGAAAAGAAAATCATCAGGAAAAGAATGAAAACGCAAAATGCTGATTCAGGAAGCATTCCTACATTGCAATACCCCTTGAGGGTCAAACAAACCACATCTTACACAGCAACTCAGCAATATTTCTGGAGCTCTGGATTTTAAAATATTTATTTTGAGCTCACTGGCAAGGTCAGGATATGTTGTCCATCCCTCACTGTTCTTCAGCTGAGTGGTTTGCTCGAGAATTTCACACCTAGTTAAGAATCAATCACATTACTATGGGTTACCACTGTCTCAGTAACCGTACCACGACACCACCGTCTCAGTGATAATATCAGTAATAGATTCAGAAGGTCAACAAAGAGACTCTGCAATGGTGCCGACACAGAAACCCACAGCTGCACAGTGCAGAAACAGCAGCGATAAAGAACGTAACCATCTGGGAGACAGAGATATCTACAGTCCATAGCAGCCAACGCCAAGATATAGAACATAATTATAAAGTATTCACATATTAAACACAAAAAAAACCACTCTACCTGTTGAACTAGTTGACCACCAAGTGCAAGAAATACATCTGATCCCAGTATGTCAGCGCAGGACGGAACCGTCAGTGTGACAGCGCAGGACGGAACCGTCAGTGTCGCAGCGCAGGACGGAACCGTCAGTGTCACAGCGCAGGACGGAACCGTCAGTGTCGCAGCGCAGGACGGAACCGTCAGTGTCGCAGCGCAGGACGGAACCGACAGTGTCGCAGCGCAGGACGGAACCGACAGTGTCGCAGCGCAGGACGGAACCGTCAGTGTCGCAGCGCAGGACGGAACCGACAGTGTCGCAGCGCAGGACGGAACCGTCAGTGTCGCAGCGCAGGACGGAACCGTCAGTGTCGCAGCGCAGGACGGAACCGTCAGTGTCGCAGCGCAGGACGGAACCGACAGTGTCGCAGCGCAGGACGGAACCATCAGTGTCGCAGCGCAGGACGGAACCGTCAGTGTCGCAGCGCAGGACGGAACCGACAGTGTCGCAGCGCAGGACGGAACCGTCAGTGTCGCAGCGCAGGACGGAACCGTCAGTGTCGCAGCGCAGGACGGAACCGTCAGTGTCGCAGCGCAGGACGGAACCGTCAGTGTCGCAGCGCAGGACGGAACCGACAGTGTCGCAGCGCAGGACGGAACCATCAGTGTCGCAGCGCAGGACGGAACCGACAGTGTCGCAGCGCAGGACGGAACCGTCAGTGTCGCAGCGCAGGACGGAACCGTCAGTGTCGGAGCGCAGGACTGAACCGTCAGTGTCGCAGCGCAGGACGGAACCGACAGTGTCACAGCGCAGGACGGAACCGTCAGTGTCGCAGCGCAGGACGGAACCGTCAGTGTCGCAGCGCAGGACGGAACCGACAGTGTCGCAGCGCAGGACGGAACCGACAGTGTCGCAGCGCAGGACGGAACCGACAGTGTCGCAGCGCAGGACGGAACCGACAGTGTCGCAGCGCAGGACAGAACCGTCAGTGTCGCAGCGCAGGACGGAACCGTCAGTGTCGCAGCGCAGGACGGAACCGTCAGTGTCGCAGCGCAGGACGGAACCGTCAGTGTCGCAGCGCAGGACGGAACCGTCAGTGTCGCAGCGCAGGACGGAACCGTCAGTGTCGCAGCGCAGGACGGAACCGACAGTGTCGCAGCGCAGGACGGAACCGTCAGTGTCGCAGCGCAGGACGGAACCGTCAGTGTCACAGCGCAGGACGGAACCGTCAGTGTCGCAGCGCAGGACGGAACCGACAGTGTCACAGCGCAGGACGGAACCGTCAGTGTCGCAGCGCAGGACGGAACCGTCAGTGTCGGAGCGCAGCACTGAACCGTCAGTGTCGGAGCGCAGCACTGAACCGTCAGTGTCGCAGCGCAGGACGGAACCGTCAGTGTCGCAGCGCAGGACGGAACCGACAGTGTCGCAGCGCAGGACGGAACCGACAGTGTCGCAGCGCAGGACGGAACCGACAGTGTCGCAGCGCAGGACGGAACCGTCAGTGTCGCAGCGCAGGACGGAACCGTCAGCATCAGAGCGCAGGACTGAACCGTCAGTGTCACAGCGCAGGACGGAACCGACAATGTCAGAGCGTAGGACTGAACCATCAGTGTCACAGCGCAGGACGGTACCGGCAGTCTCGGAGCGCAGGACGGAACCGTCACTGTCGCAGCGCAGGACTGAACCGGCAGTCTCGGAGCGCAGGACGGAACCGTCAGTATCAGAGCGCAGGACAGAACCGTCAGTGTCACAGCGCAGGACTGAACCGTCAGTCTCGGAGCGCAGGACGGAACCGTCAGTGTCGGAGCGCAGGACGGAACCGTCAGTGTCGGAGCGCAGGACTGAACCGTCAGTGTCGGAGCGCAGGACTGAACCGACAGTGTCACAGCGCAGGACGGAACCGTCAGTGTCGGAACGCAGGACGGAACCGTCAGTGTCACAGCGCAGGACGGAACCGTCAGTGTCACAGCGCAGGACGGAACCGTCAGTGTCGGAGCGCAGGACGGAACCGTCAGTCTCGGAGCGCAGGACGGAACCGTCAGTATCACAGCGCAGGACTGAACCGTCAGTATCAGAGCGCAGGACGGAACCGTCAGTATCAGAGCGCAGGACTGAACCGTCAATGTCACAGCGCAGGACGGAACCGTCAGTGTCAGAGCGCAGGACGGAACCGTCAGTGTCGAAGCGCAGGACTGAACCGTCAGTGTCGTAGCACAGGACTGAACCGTCAGTGTCGTAGCACAGGACTGAACCGTCAGTGTCGGAGCGCAGGACGGAACCGTCAGTGTCGAAGCGCAGGAATGAACCGTCAGTGTCGGAGCGCAGGACTGAAACATCAGTGTCAGAGCGCAGGACTGAACCGTCAGTATCACAGCGCAGGACTGAACCGTCAGTATCAGAGCGCAGGACTGAACCGTCAGTATCGCAGCACAGGACTGAACCGTCAGTGTCACAGCGCAGGACGGAACCGTCAGTATCAGAGCGCAGGACTGAACCGTCAGTATCACAGCGCAGGACGGAACCGTCAGTATTAGAGCGCAGGACGGAACCGTCAGTGTCGCAGAGCAGGACGGATCCGTCAGTGTCGCAGAGCAGGACGGAACCGACAGTGTCAGAGCGCAGGACTGAACCGTCAGTGTCACAGCGCAGGACGGAACCGTCAGTGTCAGAGCGCAGGACTGAACCGTCAGTGTCACAGCGCAGGACGGAACCGTCAGTGTCAGAGCGCAGGACTGAACCGTCAGTGTCACAGCGCAGGACGGAACCGTCAGTGTCACAGCGCAGGACGGAACCGTCAGTGTCGGAGCGCAGGACTGAACCGTCAGTGTCACAGCGCAGGACGGAACCGTCAGTCTCGGAGCGCAGGACTGAACCGTCAGTGTCACAGCGCAGGACGGAACCGTCAGTGTCAGAGTGCAGGACTGAACCGTCAGTGTCACAGCGCGGGACTGAACCGACGGTGTCACAGCGCAGGACGGAACCGTCAGTGTCAGAGTGCAGGACTGAACCGTCAGTGTCACAGCGCGGGACGGAACCGTCAGTGTCACAGCGCAGGACGGAACCGTCCGTGTCACAGCGCAGGACGGAACCGTCAGTGTCACAGCGCAGGACGGAACCGTCAGTGTCACAGCGCAGGACGGAACCGTCAGTGTCGCCGAGCAGGACGGAACCGACAGTGTCGCAGAGCAGGACGGAACCGACAGTGTCGCAGAGCAGGACGGAACCGACAGTGTCGCAGAGCAGGACGGAACCGACAGTGTCACAGCGCAGGACGGAACCGTCAGTGTCAGAGCGCAGGACTGAACCGTCAGTGTCACAGCGCAGGACGGAACCGTCAGTGTCGCAGAGCAGGACGGAACCGTCAGTGTCGCAGCGCAGGACGGAACCGTCAGTGTCAGAGCGCAGGACGGAACCGTCAGTGTCACAGCGCAGGACGGAACCGTCAGTGTCACAGCGCAGGACGGAACCGTCAGTGTCACAGCGCAGGACGGAACCGTCAGTATCAGAGCGCAGGACAGAACCGTCAGTGTCACAGCGCAGGATTGAACCGTCAGTCTCGGAGCGCAGGACGGAACCGTCAGTCTCGGAGCGCAGGACGGAACCGTCAGTCTCGGAGCGTAGGACGGAACCGTCAGTGTCGCAGCGCAGGACGGAACCGTCAGTATCAGAGCGCAGGACGGAACCGTCAGTCTCGGAGCGCAGGACTGAACCGTCAGTGTCGCCGAGCAGGACTGAACCGTCAGTGTCGCCGAGCAGGACGGAACCGTCAGTCTCGGAGCGTAGGACGGAACCGTCAGTGTCGCAGCGCAGGACGGAACCGTCAGTGTCGCAGCGCAGGACGGAACCGTCAGTATCAGAGAGCAGGACTGAACCGTCAGTATCAGAGCGCAGGACGGAACCGTCAGTCTCGGAGCGCAGGACTGAACCGTCAGTGTCGCCGAGCAGGACTGAACCGTCAGTGTCGCCGAGCAGGACGGAACCGTCAATGTCGCAGAGCAGGACGGAACCGGCAGTGTCACAGCGCAGGACGGAACCGGCAGTGTCACAGCGCAGGACTGAACCGTCAGTGTCACAGCGCAGGACTGAACCGTCAGTGTCACAGCGCAGGACGGAACCGGCAGTGTCACAGCGCAGGACGGAACCGGCAGTGTCACAGCGCAGGACGGAACCGGCAGTGTCACAGCGCAGGACGGAACCGGCAGTATCAGAGCGCAGGACGGAACTGGCAGTATCACAGCGCAGGACTGAACCATCAGTGTCACAGCGCAGGACGGAACCGTCAGTGTCAGAGTGCAGGACTGAACCGTCAGTGTCACAGCGCGGGACGGAACCGTCAGTGTCACAGCGCAGGACGGAACCGTCAGTGTCAGAGCGCAGGACTGAACCGTCAGTGTCACAGCGCAGGACGGAACCGTCAGTGTCAGAGCGCAGGACTGAACCGTCAGTGTCACAGCGCAGGACGGAACCGTCAGTGTCACAGCGCAGGACGGAACCGTCAGTATCAGAGCGCAGGACAGAAGCGTCAGTGTCACAGCGCAGGATTGAACCGTCAGTCTCGGAGCGCAGGACGGAACCGTCAGTCTCGGAGCGCAGGATGGAACCGTCAGTCTCGGAGCGCAGGACGGAACCGTCAGTCTCGGAGCGCAGGACGGAACCGTCAGTACCAGAGAGCAGGACTGAACCGTCAGTATCAGAGCGCAGGACGGAACCGTCAGTCTCGGAGCGCAGGACTGAACCGTCAATGTCGCAGAGCAGGACGGAACCGACAGTGTCGCAGCGCAGGACAGAACAGTCAGTGTCACAGCGCAGGACTGAACCGTCAGTGTCGCAGCGCAGGACGGAACCGTCAGTATCAGAGCGCAGGACGGAACCGTCAGTCTCGGAGCGCAGGACTGAACCGTCAGTGTCACAGCGCAGGACGGAACCGACAGTGTCGCAGAGCAGGACTGAACCGTCAGTGTCGCAGAGCAGGACGGAACCGACGGTGTCGCAGAGCAGGACGGAACCGACAGTGTCACAGCGCAGGACGGAACCGGCAGTGTCACAGCGCAGGACTGAACCGTCAGTGTCACAGCGCAGGACTGAACCGTCAGTGTCACAGCGCAGGACGGAACCGGCAGTGTCACAGCGCAGGACGGAACCGGCAGTGTCACAGCGCAGGACGGAACAGGCAGTGTCACAGCGCAGGACGGAACTGGCAGTGTCACAGCGCAGGACGGAACCGGCAGTGTCACAGCGCAGGACGGAACCGGCAGTATCACAGCGCAGGACTGAACCGTCAGTGTCACAGCGCAGGACGGAACCGTCAGTGTCAGAGTGCAGGACTGAACCGTCAGTGTCACAGCGCGGGACGGAACCGTCAGTGTCACAGCGCAGGACGGAACCGTCAGTGTCAGAGCGCAGGACTGAACCGTCAGTGTCAGAGCGCAGGACTGAACCGTCAGTGTCACAGCGCAGGACGGAACCGTCAGTGTCAGAGCGCAGGACTGAACCGTCAGTGTCACAGCGCAGGACGGAACCGTCAGTGTCACAGCGCAGGACGGAACCGTCAGTCTCGGAGCGTAGGACGGAACCGTCAGTGTCAGAGCGCAGGACGGAACCGTCAGTGTCGCAGCGCAGGACGGAACCGTCAGTATCGCAGCGCAGGACGGAACCGTCAGTGTCGCAGCGCAGGACTGTACCGTCAGTATCACAGCGCAGGACTGAACCGTCAGTGTCGGAGCGCAGGACGGAACCGTCAGTGTCAGAGCGCAGGACGGAACCGTCAGTGTCGCAGCGCAGGACTGAACCGTCAGTCTCGGAGCGCAGGACTGAACCGTCAGTATCACAGCGCAGGACGGAACCGTCAGTATCGCAGCGCAGGACGGAACCGTCAGTGTCGCAGCGCAGGACTGAACCGTTAGTATCACAGCGCAGGACTGAACCGTCAGTGTCGCAGCGCAGGACGGAACCGTCAGTGTCGCAGCGCAGGACTGTACCGTCAGTATCACAGCGCAGGACTGAACCGTCAGTGTCGGAGCGCAGGACGGAACCGTCAGTGTCAGAGCGCAGGACGGAACCGTCAGTGTCGCAGCACAGGACTGAACCGTCAGTATCACAGCGCAGGACTGAACCGTCAGTATCACAGCGCAGGACGGAACAGTCAGTATCGCAGCGCAGGACGGAACCGTCAGTATCAGAGCGCAGGACTGAACCGTCAGTATCACAGCGCAGGACGGAACCGTCAGTATCGCAGCGCAGGACGGAACCGTCAGTATCAGAGCGCAGGACTGAACCGTCAGTGTCACAGCGCAGGACGGAACCGTCAGTGTCGCAGAGCAGGACGGAACCGACAGTGTCGCAGAGCAGGACGGAACCGACAGTGTCGCAGAGCAGGACGGAACCGACAGTGTCGCAGAGCAGGACGGAACAGATAGTGCCACAGCGCAGGACGGATCCGTCAGTGTCGCAGAGCAGGACGGAACCGTCAGTATCGCAGCACAGGACGGATCCGTCAGTGTCGCAGAGCAGGACGGAACCGTCAGTGTCACAGCGCAGCACTGAACCGTCAGTGTCACAGCGCAGGACGGAACCGTCAGTGTCACAGCGCAGGACGGAACCGTCAGCGTCGGAGCGCAGGACGGAACCGGCAGTGTCACAGCGCAGGACGGAACCGGCAGTATCAGAGCGCAGGACGGAACCGGCAGTATCACAGCGCAGGACTGAACCGTCAGTGTCACAGCGCAGGACGGAACCGTCAGTGTCAGAGTGCAGGACTGAACCGTCAGTGTCACAGCGCGGGACGGAACCGTCAGTGTCACAGCGCAGGACGGAACCGTCAGTGTCAGAGCGCAGGACTGAACCGTCAGTGTCACAGCGCAGGACGGAACCGTCAGTGTCACAGCGCAGGACGGAACCGTCAGTATCAGAGCGCAGGACAGAAGCGTCAGTGTCACAGCGCAGGATTGAACCGTCAGTCTCGGAGCGCAGGACGGAACCGTCAGTCTCGGAGCGCAGGATGGAACCGTCAGTCTCGGAGCGCAGGACGGAACCGTCAGTCTCGGAGCGCAGGACGGAACCGTCAGTACCAGAGCGCAGGACGGAACCGTCAGTCTCGGAGCGCAGGACTGAACCGTCAGTATCAGAGCGCAGGACGGAACCGTCAGTCTCGGAGCGCAGGACTGAACCGTCAATGTCGCAGAGCAGGACGGAACCGACAGTGTCGCAGCGCAGGACAGAACAGTCAGTGTCACAGCGCAGGACTGAACCGTCAGTGTCGCAGCGCAGGACGGAACCGTCAGTATCAGAGCGCAGGACGGAACCGTCAGTCTCGGAGCGCAGGACTGAACCGTCAGTGTCACAGCGCAGGACGGAACCGACAGTGTCGCAGAGCAGGACTGAACCGTCAGTGTCGCAGAGCAGGACGGAACCGACGGTGTCGCAGAGCAGGACGGAACCGACAGTGTCACAGCGCAGGACGGAACCGGCAGTGTCACAGCGCAGGACTGAACCGTCAGTGTCACAGCGCAGGACGGAACCGGCAGTGTCACAGCGCAGGACGGAACCGGCAGTGTCACAGCGCAGGACGGAACCGGCAGTGTCACAGCGCAGGACGGAACCGGCAGTGTCACAGCGCAGGACGGAACCGGCAGTGTCACAGCGCAGGACGGAACCGGCAGTATCACAGCGCAGGACTGAACTGTCAGTGTCACAGCGCAGGACGGAACCGTCAGTGTCAGAGTGCAGGACTGAACCGTCAGTGTCACAGCGCGGGACGGAACCGTCAGTGTCAGAGCGCAGGACTGAACCGTCAGTGTCAGAGCGCAGGACTGAACCGTCAGTGTCACAGCGCAGGACGGAACCGTCAGTGTCAGAGCGCAGGACTGAACCGTCAGTGTCACAGCGCAGGACGGAACCGTCAGTGTCACAGCGCAGGACGGAACCGTCAGTCTCGGAGCGTAGGACGGAACCGTCAGTGTCAGAGCGCAGGACGGAACCGTCAGTGTCGCAGCGCAGGACGGAACCGTCAGTATCGCAGCGCAGGACGGAACCGTCAGTGTCGCAGCGCAGGACTGAACCGTCAGTATCACAGCGCAGGACTGAACCGTCAGTGTCGCAGCGCAGGACTGTACCGTCAGTATCACAGCGCAGGACTGAACCGTCAGTGTCGGAGCGCAGGACGGAACCGTCAGTGTTAGAGCGCAGGACGGAACCGTCAGTGTCAGAGCGCAGGACGGAACCGTCAGTGTCGCAGCGCAGGACTGAACCGTCAGTCTCGGAGCGCAGGACTGAACCGTCAGTATCACAGCGCAGGACGGAACCGTCAGTATCGCAGCGCAGGACGGAACCGTCAGTGTCGCAGCGCAGGACTGAACCGTTAGTATCACAGCGCAGGACTGAACCGTCAGTGTCGCAGCGCAGGACGGAACCGTCAGTGTCGCAGCGCAGGACTGTACCGTCAGTATCACAGCGCAGGACTGAACCGTCAGTGTCGGAGCGCAGGACGGAACCGTCAGTGTCGGAGCGCAGGACGGAACCGTCAGTGTCGCAGCACAGGACTGAACCGTCAGTATCACAGCGCAGGACTGAACCGTCAGTATCACAGCGCAGGACGGAACAGTCAGTATCGCAGCGCAGGACGGAACCGTCAGTATCAGAGCGCAGGACTGAACCGTCAGTGTCGCAGCGCAGGACGGAACCGTCAGTATCGCAGCGCAGGACGGAACCGTCAGTGTCAGAGCGCAGGACTGAACCGTCAGTGTCACAGCGCAGGACGGAACCGTCAGTGTCGCAGCGCAGGACGGAACCGTCAGTGTCGCAGCGCAGGACGGAACCGTCAGTGTCGCAGCGCAGGACGGAACCGACAGTGTCGCAGCGCAGGACGGAACCATCAGTGTCGCAGCGCAGGACGGAACCGACAGTGTCGCAGCGCAGGACGGAACCGTCAGTGTCGCAGCGCAGGACGGAACCGTCAGTGTCGGAGCGCAGGACTGAACCGTCAGTGTCGCAGCGCAGGACGGAACCGACAGTGTCACAGCGCAGGACGGAACCGTCAGTGTCGCAGCGCAGGACGGAACCGTCAGTGTCGCAGCGCAGGACGGAACCGACAGTGTCGCAGCGCAGGACGGAACCGACAGTGTCGCAGCGCAGGACGGAACCGACAGTGTCGCAGCGCAGGACGGAACCGACAGTGTCGCAGCGCAGGACGGAACCGTCAGTGTCGCAGCGCAGGACGGAACCGTCAGTGTCGCAGCGCAGGACGGAACCGTCAGTGTCGCAGCGCAGGACGGAACCGTCAGTGTCGCAGCGCAGGACGGAACCGTCAGTGTCGCAGCGCAGGACGGAACCGTCAGTGTCGCAGCGCAGGACGGAACCGACAGTGTCGCAGCGCAGGACGGAACCGTCAGTGTCGCAGCGCAGGACGGAACCGTCAGTGTCACAGCGCAGGACGGAACCGTCAGTGTCGCAGCGCAGGACGGAACCGACAGTGTCACAGCGCAGGACGGAACCGTCAGTGTCGCAGCGCAGGACGGAACCGTCAGTGTCGGAGCGCAGCACTGAACCGTCAGTGTCGGAGCGCAGCACTGAACCGTCAGTGTCGCAGCGCAGGACGGAACCGTCAGTGTCGCAGCGCAGGACGGAACCGACAGTGTCGCAGCGCAGGACGGAACCGACAGTGTCGCAGCGCAGGACGGAACCGTCAGTGTCGCAGCGCAGGACGGAACCGTCAGCATCAGAGCGCAGGACTGAACCGTCAGTGTCACAGCGCAGGACGGAACCGACAATGTCAGAGCGTAGGACTGAACCATCAGTGTCACAGCGCAGGACGGTACCGGCAGTCTCGGAGCGCAGGACGGAACCGTCACTGTCGCAGCGCAGGACTGAACCGGCAGTCTCGGAGCGCAGGACGGAACCGTCAGTATCAGAGCGCAGGACAGAACCGTCAGTGTCACAGCGCAGGACTGAACCGTCAGTCTCGGAGCGCAGGACGGAACCGTCAGTGTCGGAGCGCAGGACGGAACCGTCAGTGTCGGAGCGCAGGACTGAACCGTCAGTGTCGGAGCGCAGGACTGAACCGTCAGTGTCGGAGCGCAGGACTGAACCGACAGTGTCACAGCGCAGGACGGAACCGTCAGTGTCGGAACGCAGGACGGAACCGTCAGTGTCACAGCGCAGGACGGAACCGTCAGTGTCACAGCGCAGGACGGAACCGTCAGTGTCGGAGCGCAGGACGGAACCGTCAGTCTCGGAGCGCAGGACGGAACCGTCAGTCTCGGAGCGCAGGACTGAACCGTCAGTATCAGAGCGCAGGACGGAACCGTCAGTATCAGAGCGCAGGACTGAACCGTCAATGTCACAGCGCAGGACGGAACCGTCAGTGTCAGAGCGCAGGACGGAACCGTCAGTGTCGAAGCGCAGGACTGAACCGTCAGTGTCGTAGCACAGGACTGAACCGTCAGTGTCGTAGCACAGGACTGAACCGTCAGTGTCGGAGCGCAGGACGGAACCGTCAGTGTCGAAGCGCAGGACTGAACCGTCAGTGTCGGAGCGCAGGACTGAAACATCAGTGTCAGAGCGCAGGACTGAACCGTCAGTATCACAGCGCAGGACTGAACCGTCAGTATCAGAGCGCAGGACTGAACCGTCAGTATCGCAGCACAGGACTGAACCGTCAGTGTCACAGCGCAGGACGGAACCGTCAGTATCAGAGCGCAGGACTGAACCGTCAGTATCACAGCGCAGGACGGAACCGTCAGTATTAGAGCGCAGGACGGAACCGTCAGTGTCGCAGAGCAGGACGGATCCGTCAGTGTCGCAGAGCAGGACGGAACCGACAGTGTCAGAGCGCAGGACTGAACCGTCAGTGTCACAGCGCAGGACGGAACCGTCAGTGTCAGAGCGCAGGACTGAACCGTCAGTGTCACAGCGCAGGACGGAACCGTCAGTGTCAGAGCGCAGGACTGAACCGTCAGTGTCACAGCGCAGGACGGAACCGTCAGTGTCACAGCGCAGGACGGAACCGTCAGTGTCGGAGCGCAGGACTGAACCGTCAGTGTCACAGCGCAGGACGGAACCGTCAGTCTCGGAGCGCAGGACTGAACCGTCAGTGTCACAGCGCAGGACGGAACCGTCAGTGTCAGAGTGCAGGACTGAACCGTCAGTGTCACAGCGCGGGACTGAACCGACGGTGTCACAGCGCAGGACGGAACCGTCAGTGTCAGAGTGCAGGACTGAACCGTCAGTGTCACAGCGCAGGACGGAACCGTCAGTGTCACAGCGCAGGACGGAACCGTCCGTGTCACAGCGCAGGACGGAACCGTCAGTGTCACAGCGCAGGACGGAACCGTCAGTGTCACAGCGCAGGACGGAACCGTCAGTGTCGCCGAGCAGGACGGAACCGACAGTGTCGCAGAGCAGGACGGAACCGACAGTGTCGCAGAGCAGGACGGAACCGACAGTGTCGCAGAGCAGGACGGAACCGACAGTGTCACAGCGCAGGACGGAACCGTCAGTGTCAGAGCGCAGGACTGAACCGTCAGTGTCACAGCGCAGGACGGAACCGTCAGTGTCGCAGAGCAGGACGGAACCGTCAGTGTCGCAGCGCAGGACGGAACCGTCAGTGTCAGAGCGCAGGACGGAACCGTCAGTGTCACAGCGCAGGACGGAACCGTCAGTGTCACAGCGCAGGACGGAACCGTCAGTGTCACAGCGCAGGACGGAACCGTCAGTGTCACAGCGCAGGACGGAACCGTCAGTATCAGAGCGCAGGACAGAACCGTCAGTGTCACAGCGCAGGATTGAACCGTCAGTCTCGGAGCGCAGGACGGAACCGTCAGTCTCGGAGCGCAGGACGGAACCGTCAGTCTCGGAGCGTAGGACGGAACCGTCAGTGTCGCAGCGGAGGACGGAACCGTCAGTATCAGAGCGCAGGACGGAACCGTCAGTCTCGGAGCGCAGGACTGAACCGTCAGTGTCGCCGAGCAGGACTGAACCGTCAGTGTCGCCGAGCAGGACGGAACCGTCAGTCTCGGAGCGTAGGACGGAACCGTCAGTGTCGCAGCGCAGGACGGAACCGTCAGTGTCGCAGCGCAGGACGGAACCGTCAGTATCAGAGAGCAGGACTGAACCGTCAGTATCAGAGCGCAGGACGGAACCGTCAGTCTCGGAGCGCAGGACTGAACCGTCAGTGTCGCCGAGCAGGACTGAACCGTCAGTGTCGCCGAGCAGGACGGAACCGTCAATGTCGCAGAGCAGGACGGAACCGGCAGTGTCACAGCGCAGGACGGAACCGGCAGTGTCACAGCGCAGGACTGAACCGTCAGTGTCACAGCGCAGGACTGAACCGTCAGTGTCACAGCGCAGGACGGAACCGGCAGTGTCACAGCGCAGGACGGAACCGGCAGTGTCACAGCGCAGGACGGAACCGGCAGTGTCACAGCGCAGGACGGAACCGGCAGTATCAGAGCGCAGGACGGAACTGGCAGTATCACAGCGCAGGACTGAACCATCAGTGTCACAGCGCAGGACGGAACCGTCAGTGTCAGAGTGCAGGACTGAACCGTCAGTGTCACAGCGCGGGACGGAACCGTCAGTGTCACAGCGCAGGACGGAACCGTCAGTGTCAGAGCGCAGGACTGAACCGTCAGTGTCACAGCGCAGGACGGAACCGTCAGTGTCAGAGCGCAGGACTGAACCGTCAGTGTCACAGCGCAGGACGGAACCGTCAGTGTCACAGCGCAGGACGGAACCGTCAGTATCAGAGCGCAGGACAGAAGCGTCAGTGTCACAGCGCAGGATTGAACCGTCAGTCTCGGAGCGCAGGACGGAACCGTCAGTCTCGGAGCGCAGGATGGAACCGTCAGTCTCGGAGCGCAGGACGGAACCGTCAGTCTCGGAGCGCAGGACGGAACCGTCAGTACCAGAGAGCAGGACTGAACCGTCAGTATCAGAGCGCAGGACGGAACCGTCAGTCTCGGAGCGCAGGACTGAACCGTCAATGTCGCAGAGCAGGACGGAACCGACAGTGTCGCAGCGCAGGACAGAACAGTCAGTGTCACAGCGCAGGACTGAACCGTCAGTGTCGCAGCGCAGGACGGAACCGTCAGTATCAGAGCGCAGGACGGAACCGTCAGTCTCGGAGCGCAGGACTGAACCGTCAGTGTCACAGCGCAGGACGGAACCGACAGTGTCGCAGAGCAGGACTGAACCGTCAGTGTCGCAGAGCAGGACGGAACCGACGGTGTCGCAGAGCAGGACGGAACCGACAGTGTCACAGCGCAGGACGGAACCGGCAGTGTCACAGCGCAGGACTGAACCGTCAGTGTCACAGCGCAGGACTGAACCGTCAGTGTCACAGCGCAGGACGGAACCGGCAGTGTCACAGCGCAGGACGGAACCGGCAGTGTCACAGCGCAGGACGGAACAGGCAGTGTCACAGCGCAGGACGGAACTGGCAGTGTCACAGCGCAGGACGGAACCGGCAGTGTCACAGCGCAGGACGGAACCGGCAGTATCACAGCGCAGGACTGAACCGTCAGTGTCACAGCGCAGGACGGAACCGTCAGTGTCAGAGTGCAGGACTGAACCGTCAGTGTCACAGCGCGGGACGGAACCGTCAGTGTCACAGCGCAGGACGGAACCGTCAGTGTCAGAGCGCAGGACTGAACCGTCAGTGTCAGAGCGCAGGACTGAACCGTCAGTGTCACAGCGCAGGACGGAACCGTCAGTGTCAGAGCGCAGGACTGAACCGTCAGTGTCACAGCGCAGGACGGAACCGTCAGTGTCACAGCGCAGGACGGAACCGTCAGTCTCGGAGCGTAGGACGGAACCGTCAGTGTCAGAGCGCAGGACGGAACCGTCAGTGTCGCAGCGCAGGACGGAACCGTCAGTATCGCAGCGCAGGACGGAACCGTCAGTGTCGCAGCGCAGGACTGTACCGTCAGTATCACAGCGCAGGACTGAACCGTCAGTGTCGGAGCGCAGGACGGAACCGTCAGTGTCAGAGCGCAGGACGGAACCGTCAGTGTCAGAGCGCAGGACGGAACCGTCAGTGTCGCAGCGCAGGACTGAACCGTCAGTCTCGGAGCGCAGGACTGAACCGTCAGTATCACAGCGCAGGACGGAACCGTCAGTATCGCAGCGCAGGACGGAACCGTCAGTGTCGCAGCGCAGGACTGAACCGTTAGTATCACAGCGCAGGACTGAACCGTCAGTGTCGCAGCGCAGGACGGAACCGTCAGTGTCGCAGCGCAGGACTGTACCGTCAGTATCACAGCGCAGGACTGAACCGTCAGTGTCGGAGCGCAGGACGGAACCGTCAGTGTCAGAGCGCAGGACGGAACCGTCAGTGTCGCAGCACAGGACTGAACCGTCAGTATCACAGCGCAGGACTGAACCGTCAGTATCACAGCGCAGGACGGAACAGTCAGTATCGCAGCGCAGGACGGAACCGTCAGTATCAGAGCGCAGGACTGAACCGTCAGTATCACAGCGCAGGACGGAACCGTCAGTATCGCAGCGCAGGACGGAACCGTCAGTATCAGAGCGCAGGACTGAACCGTCAGTATCAGAGCGCAGGACTGAACCGTCAGTGTCACAGCGCAGGACGGAACCGTCAGTGTCGCAGAGCAGGACGGAACCGACAGTGTCGCAGAGCAGGACGGAACCGACAGTGTCGCAGAGCAGGACGGAACCGACAGTGTCGCAGAGCAGGACGGAACAGATAGTGCCACAGCGCAGGACGGATCCGTCAGTGTCGCAGAGCAGGACGGAACCGTCAGTATCGCAGCACAGGACGGATCCGTCAGTGTCGCAGAGCAGGACGGAACCGTCAGTGTCACAGCGCAGCACTGAACCGTCAGTGTCACAGCGCAGGACGGAACCGTCAGTGTCACAGCGCAGGACGGAACCGTCAGCGTCGGAGCGCAGGACGGAACCGGCAGTGTCACAGCGCAGGACGGAACCGGCAGTATCAGAGCGCAGGACGGAACCGGCAGTATCACAGCGCAGGACTGAACCGTCAGTGTCACAGCGCAGGACGGAACCGTCAGTGTCAGAGTGCAGGACTGAACCGTCAGTGTCACAGCGCGGGACGGAACCGTCAGTGTCACAGCGCAGGACGGAACCGTCAGTGTCAGAGCGCAGGACTGAACCGTCAGTGTCACAGCGCAGGACGGAACCGTCAGTGTCACAGCGCAGGACGGAACCGTCAGTATCAGAGCGCAGGACAGAAGCGTCAGTGTCACAGCGCAGGATTGAACCGTCAGTCTCGGAGCGCAGGACGGAACCGTCAGTCTCGGAGCGCAGGATGGAACCGTCAGTCTCGGAGCGCAGGACGGAACCGTCAGTCTCGGAGCGCAGGACGGAACCGTCAGTACCAGAGCGCAGGACGGAACCGTCAGTCTCGGAGCGCAGGACTGAACCGTCAGTATCAGAGCGCAGGACGGAACCGTCAGTCTCGGAGCGCAGGACTGAACCGTCAATGTCGCAGAGCAGGACGGAACCGACAGTGTCGCAGCGCAGGACAGAACAGTCAGTGTCACAGCGCAGGACTGAACCGTCAGTGTCGCAGCGCAGGACGGAACCGTCAGTATCAGAGCGCAGGACGGAACCGTCAGTCTCGGAGCGCAGGACTGAACCGTCAGTGTCACAGCGCAGGACGGAACCGACAGTGTCGCAGAGCAGGACTGAACCGTCAGTGTCGCAGAGCAGGACGGAACCGACGGTGTCGCAGAGCAGGACGGAACCGACAGTGTCACAGCGCAGGACGGAACCGGCAGTGTCACAGCGCAGGACTGAACCGTCAGTGTCACAGCGCAGGACGGAACCGGCAGTGTCACAGCGCAGGACGGAACCGGCAGTGTCACAGCGCAGGACGGAACCGGCAGTGTCACAGCGCAGGACGGAACCGGCAGTGTCACAGCGCAGGACGGAACCGGCAGTGTCACAGCGCAGGACGGAACCGGCAGTATCACAGCGCAGGACTGAACTGTCAGTGTCACAGCGCAGGACGGAACCGTCAGTGTCAGAGTGCAGGACTGAACCGTCAGTGTCACAGCGCGGGACGGAACCGTCAGTGTCAGAGCGCAGGACTGAACCGTCAGTGTCAGAGCGCAGGACTGAACCGTCAGTGTCACAGCGCAGGACGGAACCGTCAGTGTCAGAGCGCAGGACTGAACCGTCAGTGTCACAGCGCAGGACGGAACCGTCAGTGTCACAGCGCAGGACGGAACCGTCAGTCTCGGAGCGTAGGACGGAACCGTCAGTGTCAGAGCGCAGGACGGAACCGTCAGTGTCGCAGCGCAGGACGGAACCGTCAGTATCGCAGCGCAGGACGGAACCGTCAGTGTCGCAGCGCAGGACTGAACCGTCAGTATCACAGCGCAGGACTGAACCGTCAGTGTCGCAGCGCAGGACTGTACCGTCAGTATCACAGCGCAGGACTGAACCGTCAGTGTCGGAGCGCAGGACGGAACCGTCAGTGTCAGAGCGCAGGACGGAACCGTCAGTGTCAGAGCGCAGGACGGAACCGTCAGTGTCGCAGCGCAGGACTGAACTGTCAGTCTCGGAGCGCAGGACTGAACCGTCAGTATCACAGCGCAGGACGGAACCGTCAGTATCGCAGCGCAGGACGGAACCGTCAGTGTCGCAGCGCAGGACTGAACCGTTAGTATCACAGCGCAGGACTGAACCGTCAGTGTCGCAGCGCAGGACGGAACCGTCAGTGTCGCAGCGCAGGACTGTACCGTCAGTATCACAGCGCAGGACTGAACCGTCAGTGTCGGAGCGCAGGACGGAACCGTCAGTGTCGGAGCGCAGGACGGAACCGTCAGTGTCGCAGCACAGGACTGAACCGTCAGTATCACAGCGCAGGACTGAACCGTCAGTATCACAGCGCAGGACGGAACAGTCAGTATCGCAGCGCAGGACGGAACCGTCAGTATCAGAGCGCAGGACTGAACCGTCAGTATCACAGCGCAGGACGGAACCGTCAGTATCGCAGCGCAGGACGGAACCGTCAGTGTCAGAGCGCAGGACTGAACCGTCAGTGTCACAGCGCAGGACGGAACCGTCAGTGTCGCAGAGCAGGACGGAACCGACAGTGTCGCAGAGCAGGACGGAACCGACAGTGTCGCAGAGCAGGACGGAACAGATAGTTCCACAGCGCAGGACGGATCCGTCAGTGTCGCAGAGCAGGACGGAACCGTCAGTATCGCAGCACAGGACGGATCCGTCAGTGTCGCAGAGCAGGACGGAACCGTCAGTGTCACAGCGCAGCACTGAACCGTCAGTGTCACAGCGCAGGACGGAACCGTCAGTGTCACAGCGCAGGACGGAACCGTCAGCGTCGGAGCGCAGGACTGAACCGTCAGTGTCACAGCGCAGGACGGAACCGTCAGTCTCGGAGCGCAGGACGGAACCGTCAGTGTCACAGCGCAGGACGGAATCGTCAGTGTCAGAGTGCAGGACTGAACCGTCAGTGTCACAGCGCAGGACTGAACCGTCAGTGTCACAGCGCAGGACGGAACCGTCAGTGTCACAGCGCAGGACGGAACCGTCAGTGTCACAGCGCAGCATTGAACCGTCAAGTGTCACAGCGCAGCATTGAACCGTCAAGTGTCACAGTGCAGGACGGAACCGTCAGTGTCGCCGAGCAGGACGGATCCGACAGTGTCGCAGAGCAGGATGGAACCGACAGTGTCACAGCGCAGGACGAAACCGTCAGTGTCAGAGCGCAGGACTGAACCGTCAGTGTCGCCGAGCAGGACGGAACCGTCAGTCTCGGAGCGTAGGACGGAACCGTCAGTGTCGCAGCGCAGGACGGAACCGTCAGTATCAGAGCGCAGGACGGAACCGTCAGTCTCGGAGCGCAGGACTGAACCGTCAGTGTCGCCGAGCAGGACTGAACCGTCAGTGTCGCCGAGCAGGACGGAACCGTCAGTGTCGCAGAGCAGGACGGAACCGACAGTGTCGCAGCGCAGGACTGAACCGTCAGTGTCACAGCGCAGGACGGAACCGTCAGTGTCACAGCGCAGGACGGAACCGTCAGTGTCAGAGCGCAGGACTGAACCGTCAGTATCAGAGCGCAGGACGGAACCGTCAGTCTCGGAGCGCAGGACTGAACCGTCAGTGTCGCCGAGCAGGACGGAACCGTCAATGTCGCAGAGCAGGACGGAACCGACAGTGTCGCAGAGCAGGACGGAACCGACAGTGTCACAGCGCAGGACGGAACCGGCAGTGTCACAGCGCAGGACGGAACCGGCAGTGTCACAGCGCAGGACTGAACCGTCAGTGTCACAGCGCAGGACTGAACCGTCAGTGTCACAGCGCAGGACAGAACCGGCAGTGTCACAGCGCAGGACGGAACCGGCAGTGTCACAGCGCAGGACGGAACCGGCAGTGTCACAGCGCAGGACGGAACCGGCAGTATCAGAGCGCAGGACGGAACCGGAGTATCACAGCGCAGGACTGAACCGTCAGTGTCACAGCGCAGGACGGAACCGTCAGTGTCAGAGTGCAGGACTGAACCGTCAGTGTCACAGCGCGGGACGGAACCGTCAGTGTCACAGCGCAGGACGGAACCGTCAGTGTCAGAGCGCAGGACTGAACCGTCAGTGTCACAGCGCAGGACGGAACCGTCAGTGTCAGAGCGCAGGACTGAACCGTCAGTGTCACAGCGCAGGACGGAACCGTCAGTGTCACAGCGCAGGACGGAACCGTCAGTCTCGGAGTGTAGGACGGAACCGTCAGTGTCAGACCGCAGGACGGAACCGTCAGTGTCGCAGCGCAGGACGGAACCGTCAGTATCGCAGCGCAGGACGGAACCGTCAGTGTCGCAGCGCAGGACTGAACCGTCAGTATCACAGCGCAGGACTGAACCGTCAGTGTCGCAGCGCAGGACTGTACCGTCAGTATCACAGCGCAGGACTGAACCGTCAGTGTCGGAGCGCAGGACGGAACCGTCAGTGTCAGAGCGCAGGACGGAACCGTCAGTGTCAGAGCGCAGGACGGAACCGTCAGTGTCGCAGCGCAGGACTGAACCGTCAGTCTCGGAGCGCAGGACTGAACCGTCAGTATCACAGCGCAGGACGGAACCGTCAGTATCGCAGCGCAGGACGGAACCGTCAGTGTCGCAGCGCAGGACTGAACCGTCAGTATCACAGCGCAGGACTGAACCGTCAGTGTCGCAGCGCAGGACGGAACCGTCAGTGTCGCAGCGCAGGACTGTACCGTCAGTATCACAGCGCAGGACTGAACCGTCAGTGTCGGAGCGCAGGACGGAACCGTCAGTGTCAGAGCGCAGGACGGAACCGTCAGTATCAGAGCGCAGGACTGAACCGTCAGTATCACAGCGCAGGACGGAACCGTCAGTATCGCAGCGCAGGACGGAACCGTCAGTATCAGAGCGCAGGACTGAACCGTCAGTGTCACAGCGCAGGACGGAACCGTCAGTGTCGCAGAGCAGGACGGATCCGTCAGTGTCGCAGAGCAGGACGGAACCGACAGTGTCGCAGAGCAGGACGGAACCGACAGTGTCGCAGAGCAGGACGGAACAGATAGTGCCACAGCGCAGGACGGATCCGTCAGTGTCGCAGAGCAGGACGGAACCGTCAGTATCGCAGCACAGGACGGATCCGTCAGTGTCGCAGAGCAGGACGGAACCGTCAGTGTCACAGCGCAGCACTGAACCGTCAGTGTCACAGCGCAGGACGGAACCGTCAGTGTCACAGCGCAGGACGGAACCGTCAGCGTCGGAGCGCAGGACTGAACCGTCAGTGCCACAGCGCAGGACGGAACCGTCAGTCTCGGAGCGCAGGACGGAACCGTCAGTGTCACAGCGCAGGACGGAACCGTCAGTGTCAGAGTGCAGGACTGAACCGTCAGTGTCAGAGTGCAGGACTGAACCGTCAGTGTCACAGCGCAGGACGGAACCGTCAGTGTCACAGCGCAGGACGGAACCGTCAGTGTCACAGCGCAGGACGGAACCGTCAGTGTCACAGCGCAGCATTGAACCGTCAGTGTCACAGTGCAGGACGGAACCGTCAGTGTCGCCGAGCAGGACGGAACCGTCAGTGTCAGAGCGCAGGACTGAACCGTCAGTGTCACAGCGCAGGACGGAACCGTCAGTGTCGCAGAGCAGGACGGAACCGTCAGTGTCAGAGCGCAGGACGGAACCGTCAGTGTCACAGCGCAGGACGGAACCGTCAGTGTCACAGCGCAGGACGGAACCGTCAGTACCAGAGAGCAGGACTGAACCGTCAGTATCAGAGCGCAGGACGGAACCGTCAGTCTCGGAGCGCAGGACTGAACCGTCAGTGTCGCCGAGCAGGACTGAACCGTCAGTGTCGCAGAGCAGGACGGAACCGACAGTGTCGCAGCGCAGGACAGAACAGTCAGTGTCACAGCGCAGGACAGAACCGTCAGTGTCACAGCGCAGGATTGAACCGTCAGTCTCGGAGCGCAGGACGGAACCGTCAGTCTCGGAGCGCAGGACGGAACCGTCAGTATCAGAGCGCAGGACGGAACCATCAGTATCAGAGCGCAGGACGGAACCGTCAGTGTCGGAGCGCAGGACAGAACCGTCAGTATCAGAGCGCAGGACGGAACCGTCAGTATCAGAGCGCAGGACGGAACCGTCAGTCTCGGAGCGCAGGACGGAACCGTCAGTATCAGAGCGCAGGACGGAACCGTCAGTCTCGGAGCGCAGGACGGTACCGTCAGTCTCGGAGCGCAGGACGGAACCGTCAGTCTCGGAGCGCAGGACGGAACCGTCAGTGTCAGAGCGCAGGACGGAACCGTCAGTCTCAGAGCGCAGGACGGAACCGTCAGTATCAGAGCGCAGGACGGAACCGTCAGTCTCAGATCGCAGGACGGAACCGTCAGTATCAGAGCGCAGGACGGAACCGTCAGTCTCGGAGCGCAGGACGGAACCGTCAGTGTCGCAGCGCAGGACTGAACCGTCAGTGTCGGAGCGCAGGACGGAACCGTCAGTCTCGGAGCGCAGGACGGAACCGTCAGTCTCGGAGCGCAGGACGGAACCGTCAGTGTCGGAGCGCAGGACGGAACCGTCAGTCTCGGAGCGCAGGACTGAACCGTCAGTGTCAGAGCGCAGGACGGAACCGTCAGTATCACAGCGCAGGACTGAACCGTCAGTATCAGAGCCCAGGACTGAACCGTCAGTATCAGAGCGCAGGACGGAACCGTCAGTATCAGAGCGCAGGACGGAACCGTCAGTCTCAGATCGCAGGACGGAACCGTCAGTATCAGAGCGCAGGACGGAACCGTCAGTCTCGGAGCGCAGGACGGAACCGTCAGTGTCGCAGCGCAGGACTGAACCGTCAGTGTCGGAGCGCAGGACGGAACCGTCAGTCTCGGAGCGCAGGACGGAACCGTCAGTCTCGGAGCGCAGGACGGAACCGTCAGTGTCGGAGCGCAGGACGGAACCGTCAGTGTCGGAGCGCAGGACGGAACCGTCAGTCTCGGAGCGCAGGACTGAACCGTCAGTGTCAGAGCGCAGGACGGAACCGTCAGTGTCGCAGCGCAGGACGGAACCGTCAGTGTCGCAGCGCAGGACTGAACCGTCAGTATCACAGCGCAGGACTGAACCGTCAGTGTCAGAGCGCAGGACGGAACCGTCAGTGTCGCAGCGCAGGACTGAACCGTCAGTATCACAGCGCAGGACAGAACCGTCAGTATCACAGCGCAGGACGGAACCGTCAGTGTCGCAGCGCAGGACGGAACCGTCAGTGTCGCAGCGCAGGACTGAACCGTCAGTATCACAGCGCAGGACTGAACCGTCAGTGTCGGAGCGCAGGACGGAACCGTCAGTATCAGAGCGCAGGACTGAACCGTCAGTATCAGAGCGCAGGACGGAACCGTCAGTATCAGAGCGCAGGACGGAACCGTCAGTGTCGCAGCGCAGGACGGAACCGTCAGTGTCACAGCGCAGGACGGAACCGTCAGTCTCGGAGCGCAGGACGGAACCGTCAGTGTCACAGCGCAGGACGGAACCATCAGTGTCACAACGCAGGACTGAACCGTCAGTATCAGAGCGCAGGACGGATCCGTCAGTGTCACAACGCAGGACTGAACCGTCAGTATCAGAGCGCAGGACTGAACCGTCAGTATCAGAGCGCAGGACAGAACCGTCAGTGTCGCAGCGCAGGACGGAACCGTCAGTGTCGCAGCGCAGGACGGAACCGTCAGTATCAGAGCGCAGGACGGAACCGTCAATGTCGCAGCGCAGGACGGAACCGTCAGTGTCGCAGCGCAGGACGGAACCATCAGTGTCGCGACTGAACCGTCAGAATAAAAATGTAATTGGGGACAGTATAGTCAGGAGGTACAGACACTTCTGTGTGGTCAGGTTCGAAGTGCCCAAGGCTGTGTTGCCTGCCTGGTGTCCAGGTTCAGCATATCCCATTTGGGCTCCAGGGGAACTTGGAGTGGGAACTGAAAGATCCCAGTTCTCTGTAGGTATCAATTATACAAGGAGAAACACATTCAAATTGGGGGGTATGAGCAGCTAAGGGTAAATAAAGAAACAAAATGAAAAAGGAAATAATCTCTGAATTCCTACCTGAGCCATGACCTCAGTGGGACAGAGTCTCAGATTACAGAGGTAAACGCATCGCTCTAAGTTTGGTGTGGAAGAAAGAGGTTCAAATTCATGGAATAATGGCACCAGGAATAAGGAAGGAAGGATCTGTTCCGATGGGACAGGCTGCACCTGCATCATGCTGTGTCCAGATTCCTGATGAATCATGTAACTACAATTATACATCAGCCTTTAAACTCAATAATGCGGGGGGGGCGGGCGGCGGGGAGGTTTCGTAGCATGGAAAATTATGGAAAAAAATTAAAGGGGAATGGGCTCAGGAGAAGTTAAGGTTTCTTGAACAAGTAGTAGCAGGGTCAGGAAGCTAACTTCAGGCACAGCAGATAAGGGGACAACTATGAGAATGGAGTAAGTTAACACAGGATTAATGGTGTTGTTCTTAATACTCAGAGTATATGAAACAAAGTAAATAAGCTTGTGGCACAGACTGAAATTAGGGGCTATGATGTAGACGTTTTCACAGACACGCGGCTGCAAGGGGTCAGGGCTGGGAACGAAATATGTCTTCTATCGAGAGGGCAGGCAACTGGCCAGAGGAAGAAAGAGATTGCTATTAGTAAGAAGTTAAATTAAATTGATAAAGAGAAGTGATTTATAGTTGAAAGGTCTCGAATCTGTGGGGCTAGAGTGGAGGAAATACAAAGGAAAAAAAGACCCGAATGGGCACCACGTTCAGACCTCCAAGCAGTAGTCAGGACCTGGGTCAGAAAATAACACACAAGATTTAAAAACGCATGTAAGGAGGACACTACTAAAAGACATTAATCGTGGGGGGTTTCTATACGCAGGTCGGCTGGGAAAATTGGGTTGAAAGCTTATCCCAAGATCAAGAATTTGTGGAATGTCTGTTTTTTGGAACAGTTTGTGGTAGACCCAATTAGGGAACAGGCTTGGATTTGGTAATGTGTAATGAGACAGACTTGATCAGAAAGCTGAAGGTGAAGGGACTGTAAGGGGACAGTGACCATGATAGGACAGATTTCACCCTGCAGCATGAGAGGGAGAAGCTGGAATCAGATCTAAATGGGATTACAATGGAGTAATGACAATGATATGAGAGAGGAGCTGGCCAGGGTTGATTGGAAGGGAAGATGGTGAAGCAATAATGACAAGACTTTCTGGGAGTAATTCAGGAAGCAAAGCAGAAACTCATCCCAAGAAGAAGAGGAAAGATTGTCAGGGGAGGATGTGGCAACCATAGCTCACATGGGAAGTCAGGGACAGGTATAAAAGCAAAGTAAAAAGCATACAGTGTGGTGAAGATTAGCGGGAAACCAAGTTGAAATATGAGGCAAGCTAGCTAGTAATATAAAAGAAGATTGCAAGAGTTCTTTTTGATATATAAAAGTTAGGAGTGAGGAAAGAGTGGATATTGGATTGGTGGAAAATGACACTGGAGAGGAAGTAATGGAGAACAAAGAAATGGCAGAGGAACTGAACAAGTACCCACAGTGGAAGCACACCAGAACTTCAAGAGAGTCAGGGGCAGGTGTGACAGCAGACACCATCGCGAAGGAGAAATTCCGGGGAAGCTGAAAGGTCTGAGGGTGGATAAATCACCCGGACCAAATGGACTACACTCCAGGTTTCTGAAGGACACAGCTGAGGAGAACGTGGAGGCATTGATGTGATCTTTCAGGAATCACTGAAGTCAGGGAGGCTCCCAGAGGACTAGAAAATGGCCAAAGTAACACGCCTGTTTAAAATGGGAAGGAGGCAGAAGATAGAAAATTATGGACCGGTTAGCCTGCCCTCAGTTGTTGGGAAGAGTTTGGAATCTGTTATTCAGAATGAGATTGTGGAGTACTTGGAAGTGCATATTTAAAAAGGCTCAGTCAGCACAGCTCAGTCAAGGGAAGGTCATGTCTTATAAATCTGTTAGAATTCTTTGAGGAGGTAATGAGCAAGTTGGACAAAGGAGAGCTAGTGGATGTGATCTATTTGGATTTCCAAAAGGCCTTTGAGAAGGTGTCGCACAGGAGGTTTCTAAATAAGATAAGAGCTAATGATGTTAGAGACAAGGTACTGGCATGGATAGAGGACTGGCTGACTGGCAGCAGGCAGATAGGGGGATCTTTTTCAGATTTGCAGCTAACGATACATGGAGTTCTACACAGGGCAGTGTTGGAACGACATCTATTCATGTGATGCATAAACGATCTGGCCGAAAGAAGTGAGGGCATTGTAGATGACACAACGACAGTTGGAGGGGCAGGCAGTGTTGAGGAAGGAGGAAGACTGCAGAAGGGCTTGGATAGAATAGCTTTGTGGGCAAAAGAAGTTGGACACAATGTGGGGAAGTCTGATGTTATGCAGTTTGGTCGGAAAAATAAATGGAGAAAGGGCTCAGAAATGTGAACGCAAAGAGACTTAGAAGTCTTGGTTGAGGATTCTCTCAAGGCTAACATGCAGGTTCAGTGGGCAGTTAGGAAGGCAAATGAAATATTTGCATTAATTTCAACAGGGATAGAATACAAGAGCAGAGAGGTACTGCAGAGGCTGTGTAAGGCTCTGGTCAGACTGCATTTGGAATCTTGTGAGCAGCTTTGGGCCCTGTTTCTACACAAGAATCTGCTGGTGTTTGGAGGGTGGAGAAGAGATTTACAAGAATAAAAGGTGATTAAGGGCTTGTCAAATGAAGAGCAATTGTGGACTGTGGGTCTGTTCTTGATGGAGTTAGAAGGATGAAGGAGGATCTCACTGAAACTTAACAGAATACTGAGGCCTGGATAACATGGACATGGAGATCATGTTTCCGCCAGTAGGAGAAACACCTGAGGGCACAGCCTCAGAGTGAAAGGAGAGATGCGGAGGAATTTCTTCAAGTATGGGGTGATAAATCTATGCTACCCATTGCCAAGGAAGGCCATGCCAGTGAGTGTATTTAAGTAAAAGATAGATAGGTTCTTGATCAGTAAGTGCATCAAGGGCAACAGGGAGAAAGCCAGAGATTGGTTTCAGAAACATTATCAACCACGAATAAATGGATACAGCAGACTTGATGAACTGACAAGTAATCTGCTCCTCTATCTTATGGCACTCTACAAGTGAGAGATATGTCCCCACAAGTACTGTAACCCAGTGTAATATAGTGACTGACCTGTTCCCACCTGTCTTGCATCCCAGTGTTATAGAATGACAGACCTATCACCACCAGTACAAAAGTGTAAAACGTGGGGGGCACAGGAGCACAGTGGTTAGCACTGCTGCCTCACAACGCCAGAGACCCAGATTCAATTCCCGCCTCAAGCAACTGTCTGTGTGGAGTTTGCACATTCTCCCTGTGTCTGCGCTGGGTTTTCTCCTGGTGCTCCGGTTTCCTCCCACAGTCCAATAATGTGCAGGTTAGGTGAAATGGCCATGCTAAATTGCCCGTAGTGTTAGGTGAAGGGGTAAGTTGTAGGGGAGTGGGTGTTGGTGGGTTGCTCTTCGGAGGATCGGTGTAGACTTGTTGGGCCGAAGGGCCTGTTTCCACACACTGTAAGTAACCTAATCTAACTCTAATGTTATATATGATAGATTCCTATTCTCACCCCACTGTACCCCAGAACTATACAATGACAGACTATACCAATACAGATAAACGAATACTGTGTCAGACAGTTATACTTCTGTCCCCACCAGAATACAACCCCAATGTTACACACTGACAGACCTGCCCATCAGTACTGCACCTCAGTATTACGGAGTGACAGACCTGCCCTTCAGTACAGTACTCAAGAGTTATACTGTGACAGACTCATCCCCACTAGTACACACACCCAAAGATATACAGTGACTGGCGTGTCACCACCAGTATTTAACTAAACTGTAAATGAGAGACAGAGTTGTCCCATCCAGTACACAACCCTGATATTAAACACAGACAAACCTGTCGATATCAGTACTGTAGCCCTGTGTGAAGGAAAATATCATGTCCACACGAGCATTAAGGACTGAAAGACCTGTCCCACCAGTACTGTACCCCAGTGCTATACAGTGACAGACCTGTCCCCAAGAGTACTGCACCCCAGTGTTATACAGTGACAGACCTGTCCCCACCAGTACTGTACCCCAGTGTTATACAGTGACAGACCTGTCCCCACCAGTACTGTACCCCAGTGTTATACAGTGACAGACCTGTCCCCAAGAGTACTGCACCCCAGTGCTATACAGTGACAGACCTGTCCCAAGAGTACTGCACCCCAGTGTTATACAGTGACAGACCTGTCCCCACCAGTACTGTACCCCAGTGTTATACAGTGACAGACCTGTCCCCACCAGTACTGTACACCAGTGTTATACAGTGACAGACACGTCCCCAAGAGTACTGCACCCCAGTGTTATACAGTGACAGACCTGTCCCAACCAGTTCTGTACCCCAGTGTTATACAGTGACAGACCTGTCCCAACCAGTTCTGTACCCCAGTGTTATACAGTGACAGACCTGTCCCCACCAGTATTGTACCCCAGTGTTATACTGTGACAGATCTGTCCCCACCAGTACTGTACCCCAGTGTTATACAGTGACAGACGTGTCCACACCAGTACTGCACCCCAGCGTTATACTGTGACAGATCTGTCCCCACCAGTATTGTACCCCAGTGTTATACAGGGACAGACCCGTCCACACCAGTACCGTACCCCAGTGTTACACAGTGACAGACCTGTCCCCACCAGTACTGTACCCCAGTGTTATACAGGGATAGACCTGTCACCACCAGTACTGCAACCCAGTATTATACAGTGACAGACCTGTCCCCACCAGTTCTGTACCCCAGTGTTATACAGTGACAGACCTGTCCCCACCAGTACTGTACCCCAGTGTTATACAGTGACAGACACGTCCCCAAGAGTACTGCACCCCAGTGTTATACAGTGACAGATCTGTCCCCACCAGTATTGTACCCCAGTGTTATACAGGGACAGACCCGTCCACACCAGTAATGTACCCCAGGGTTATACAGTGACAGACGTGTCCACACCAGTACTGTACCCCAGTGTTATACTGTGACAGACCTGTCCCCACCAGTACTGGAACCCCGTGTTATACCGTGACAGACCTGTCCCCACCAGTACTGTACCCTAGTGTCATACAGGGAAAGACCTGTCCCCACCAGTACTGCATCCCAGTGTCATACAGTGACAGACCTGTCCCAACCAGTACTGTACCCCAGTGTTTCACAGTGACAAACCTGTACCCACCTGTACTGTACCCCAATGTTATGCAGTGACAGCCCTGTACCCCAGTGTTATACAGTGACAGACCTGTCAGCACCGGTAGGGTATCCCAGGGTTACACAGTGACAGATCTGTCCCCACCAGTATTGTACCCCAGTGTTATACAGTGACAGACGTGTCCACACCAGTACTGCACCCCAGCGTTATACTGTGACAGACCTGTAGCCACCAGTACTGTACCCCAGTGTTATACAGTGACAGACCTGTCCCCACCAGTACTGGAACCCCGTGTTATACCGTGACAGACCTGTCCCCACCAGTACTGTACCCTAGTGTCATACAGGGAAAGACCAGTCCCCACCAGTACTGTACCCCAGTGTTTCACAGTGACAAACCTGTCCCCACCTGTACTGTACCCCAATGTTATGCAGTGACAGTCCTGTACCCCAGTGTTATACAGTGACAGACCTGTCAGCACCGGTAGGGTATCCCAGGGTTACACAGTGACAGATCTGTCCCCACCAGTATTGTACCCCAGTGTTATACAGGGACAGACCCGTCCACACCAGTACCGTACCCCAGTGTTACACAGTGACAGACCTGTCCCCACCAGTACTGTACCCCAGTGTTATACAGGGATAGACCTGTCACCACCAGTACTGCAACCCAGTATTATACAGTGACAGACCTGTCCCCACCAGTTCTGTACCCCAGTGTGATACAGTGACAGACCTCTCCCCACCAGTACTGTACCCCAGTGTTATACAGTGACAGACCTGTCCCCACCAGTACTGTACCCCAGTGTTATACAGTGACAGACGTGTCCACACCAGTACTGCACCCCAGCGTTATACTGTGACAGACCTGTAGCCACCAGTACTGTACCCCAGTGTTATACAGTGACAGACCTGTCCCAACCAGTTCTGTACCCCAGTGTTATACAGTGACAGACCTGTCCCCATCAGTATTGTACCCCAGTGTTATACTGTGACAGATCTGTCCCCACCAGTACTGTACCCCAGTGTTATACAGTGACAGACGTGTCCACACCAGTACTGCACCCCAGCGTTATACTGTGACAGACCTGTAGCCACCAGTACTGTACCCCAGTGTTATACAGTGACAGACCTGTCTCCACCAGTACTGGAACCCCGTGTTATACCGTGACAGACCTGTCCCCACCAGTACTGTACCCTAGTGTCATACAGGGAAAGACCAGTCACCACCAGTACTGTACCCCAGTGTTTCACAGTGACAAACCTGTCCCCACCTGTACTGTACCCCAATGTTATGCAGTGACAGCCCTGTACCCCAGTGTTATACAGTGACAGACCTGTCAGCACCGGTAGGGTACCCCAGTGTTACACAGTGACAGACCTGTCCCCACCAGTACTGTACCCCAGTGTTAGACAGGGATAGACCTGTCACCACCAGTACTGCAACCCAGTATTATACAGTGACAGACCTGTCCCCACCAGATCTGTACCCCAGTGTTATACAGTGACAGACCTGTCCCCACCAGTACTGTACCCCAGTGTTATACAGTGACAGACCTGTCCCCAAGAGTACTGCACCCCAGTGTTATACAGTGACAGACCTGTCCCCACCAGTTCTGTACCCCAGTGTTATACAGTGACAGACCTGTCCCCACCAGTATTGTACCCCAGTGTTAAACTGTGACAGACCTGTCCCCACCAGTAATGTACCCCAGTGTTATACAGTGACAGACGTGTCCACACCAGTACTGCACCCCAGCGTTATACTCTGACAGACCTGTAGCCACCAGTACTGTACCCCAGTGATATACAGTGACAGACCTGTCCCCACCAGAACTGGAACCCCGTGTTATACTGTGACAGACCTGTCCCCACCAGTACTGTACCCTAGTGTCATACAGGGAAAGACCTGTCCCCACCAGTACTGCATCCCAGTGTCATACAGTGACAGACCCGTCCACACCAGTACAGTACCCCAGTGTTACACAGTGACAGACCTGTCCCCACCAGTACTGTACCCCAGTGCTATCCAGTGACAGACCTGTCCCCACCAGTACTGTACCCCAGTGTTATACAGTGACAGACGTGTCCACACCAGTACTGCACACCAGCGTTATAGTGTGACAGACCTGTCCCGACCAGAACTGCAACCCAGTATTATACAGTGACAGACCTGTCCCCACCGGTACTGTATCCCAGTGTTTTACAGTGACAGACCTGTCCCCAACAGTACTGTACCCCAGTGTTATAGGGACAGACCTGTCCAAACCAGTACTGTACCCCAGTGTTATACAGTGACAGACCTGTCCCGACCAGAACTGCAACCCAGTATTATACAGTGACAGACCGGTCCCCACCGGTACTGTATCCCAGTGTTTTACAGTGACAGACCTGTCCCCAACAGTACTGTACCCCAGTGTTATAGGGACAGACCTGTCCCCACCAGTACTGTACCCCAGAGTTATACAGTGACAGACCCGTCCCCACCAGTATTGTACCCCAGTGTTATAGGGACAGACCTGTCCAAACCAGTACTGTACCCCAGTGTTATACAGTGACAGACCTGTCCCGACCAGAACTGCAACCCAGTATTATACAGTGACAGACCGGTCCCCACCGGTACTGTATCCCAGTGTTATACTGTGAAAGACCAGTCCCCACCGGTACTGTATCCCAGTGTTATACAGTGACAGACCTGTCCCCAACAGTACTGTACCCCAGTGTTATAGTGACAGACCTGTCCCCACCAGTACTGTACCCCAGAGTTATACAGTGACAGACCCGTCCCCACCAGTATTGTACCCCAGTGTTATACAGTGACAGACTTGTCCCCACCAGTATTGTAGCCCAGTGTTATACTGTGACAGACCTGTACCCACCAATACTGCATCCCAGTGTTATACAGTGACAGACATGTCCCCACCAGTACTGTCCTCACGAGTACGTTCCCCAGTGCTATACAGTGACAGACCTGTCCCCACCAGTCCTGTACCCCAGTGTTATACAGGGACAGATCAGTCCCCACCAATACTATACCACAGTGTTATACAGTGACAGACCTGTCCCCACCAGTACTGTATCCCAGTGTTACACAGTGACAGACCTGTCCCCACCAGTACTGTACCCCAGTGTTATACAGGGATAGACCTGTCACCACCAGTACTGCAACCCAGTATTATACAGTGACAGACCTGTCCCCACCAGTTCTGTACCCCAGTGTTATACAGTGACAGACCTGTCCCCACCAGTACTGTATCCCAGTGCTATCCAGTGACAGACCTATCCCCACCAGTACTGTACCCCAGTGTCATACAGTGACAGACCTGTCCCCACCAGTACTGGAACCCCGTGTTATACCGTGACAGACCTGTCCCCACCAGTACTGTACCCTAGTGTCATACAGGGAAAGACCTGTCCCCACCAGTACTGCATCCCAGTGTCATACAGTGACAGACCTGTCCCGAACAGAACTGCAACCCAGTATTATACAGTGACAGACCGGTCCCCACCGGTACTGAATCCCAGTGTTATACTGTGAAAGACCAGTCCCCACCGGTACTGTATCCCAGTGTTATACAGTGACAGACCTGTCCCCAACAGTACTGTACCCCAGTGTTATAGTGACAGACCTGTCCAAACCAGTACTGTACCCCAGAGTTATACAGTGACAGACCCGTCCCCACCAGTATTGTACCCCAGTGTTATACAGTGACAGACTTGTCCCCACCAGTATTGTACCCCAGTGTTATACAGTGACAGACTTGTCCCCACCAGTATTGTAGCCCAGTGTTATACTGTGACAGACCTGTACCCACCAATACTGCATCCCAGTGTTATACAGTGACAGACGTGTCCACACCAGTACTGCACACCAGCGTTATACTGTGACAGACCTGTCCCGACCAGAACTGCAACCCAGTATTATACTGTGACAGACCAGTCCCCACCGGTACTGTATCCCAGTGTTATACAGTGACAGACCTGTCCCCAACAGTACTGTACCCCAGTGTTATAGGGACAGACCTGTCCAAACCAGTACTGTACCCCAGTGTTATACAGTGACAGACCTGTCCCGACCAGAACTGCAACCCAGTATTATACAGTGACAGACCGGTCCCCACCGGTACTGTATCCCAGTGTTTTACAGTGACAGACCTGTCCCCAACAGTACTGTACCCCAGTGTTATAGGGACAGACCTGTCCCCACCAGTACTGTACCCCAGAGTTATACAGTGACAGACCCGTCCCCACCAGTATTGTACCCCAGTGTTATACAGTGACAGACTTGTCCCCACCAGTATTGTAGCCCAGTGTTATACCGTGACAGACCTGTACCCACCAATACTGCATCCCAGTGTTATACAGTGACAGACATGTCCCCACCAGTACTATCCTCACGAATACGTTCCCCAGTGCTATACAGTGACAGACCTGTCCCCACCAGTCCTGTACCCCAGTGTTATACAGGGACAGATCAGTCCACACCAATACTATACCACAGTGTTATACAGTGACAGACCTGTCCCCACCAGTACTGTATCCCAGTGTTACACAGTGACAGACTGGTCCCCACCAGTACTGTACCCCAGAGTTCGACAGGGACAGACCCGTCCACACCAGTACTGTACCCCAGTGTTACACAGTGACAGACCTGTCCCCACCAGTACTGTACCCCAGTGTTATACAGGGATAGACCTGTCACCACCAGTACTGCAACCCAGTATTATACAGTGACAGACCTGTCCCCACCAGTTCTGTACCCCAGTGTTATACAGTGACAGACCTGTCCCCACCAGTACTGTATCCCAGTGCTATCGAGTGACAGACCTGTCCCCACCAGTACTGTACCCCAGTGTTATACAGTGACAGACCTGTCCCCACCGGTACAGTGCCCCAGTGTTATATAGTGACAGACCTGTCCCCACCAGTACTGTACCCCAGTGTTATACAGTGACAGACCTATCCCCACCGGTACAGTACACCAGTGTTATACAGTGACAGACCAGTCCCCACCAGTACTGTATCCCAGTGTCATACAGTGACAGACCTGTCCCCACCAGTACTGTACCCTAGTGTCATACAGGGAAAGACCTGTCCCCACCAGTACTGCATCCCAGTGTCATACAGTGACAGACCTGTCCCAACCAGTACTGTACCCCAGTGTTTCACAGTGACAAACCTGTCCCCACCAGTACTGTACCCCAATGTTATGCAGTGACAGCCCTGTACCCCAGTGTTATACAGTGACAGACCTGTCAGCACCGGTAGGGTATCCCAGGGTTACACAGTGACAGATCTGTCCCCACCAGTATTGTACCCCAGTGTTATACAGGGACAGACCCGTCACCACCAGTACTGTATCCCAGTGTTATACAGTGACAGACCTGTCCCCAACAGTACTGTACCCCAGTGTTATAGGGACAGACCTGTCCAAACCAGTACTGTACCCCAGTGTTATACAGTGACAGACCTGTCCCGACCAGAACTGCAACCCAGTATTATACAGTGACAGACCGGTCCCCACCGGTACTGTATCCCAGTGTTATACTGTGAAAGACCAGTCCCCACCGGTACTGTATCCCAGTGTTATACAGTGACAGACCTGTCCCCAACAGTATTGTACCCCAGTGTTATACAGTGACAGACCCATCCCCACCAGTACTGTACCCCAGTGTTATACAGTGACAGACTTGTCCCGACCAGAACTGCAACCCAGTATTATACTGTGACAGACCAGTCCCCACCGGTACTGTATCCCAGTGTTATACAGTGACAGACCTGTCCCCAACAGTACTGTACCCCAGTGTTATAGGGACAGACCTGTCCAAACCAGTACTGTACCCCAGTGTTATACAGTGACAGACCTGTCCCGACCAGAACTGCAACCCAGTATTATACAGTGACAGACCGGTCCCCACCGGTACTGTATCCCAGTGTTATACTGTGAAAGACCAGTCCCCACCGGTACTGTATCCCAGTGTTATACAGTGACAGACCTGTCCCCAACAGTACTGTACCCCAGTGTTATAGTGACAGACCTGTCCCCACCAGTACTGTACCCCAGAGTTATACAGTGACAGACCCGTCCCCACCAGTATTGTACCCCAGTGTTATACAGTGACAGACTTGTCCCCACCAGTATTGTAGCCCAGTGTTATACTGTGACAGACCTGTACCCACCAATACTGCATCCCAGTGTTATACAGTGACAGACATGTCCCCACCAGTACTGTCCTCACGAGTACGTTCCCCAGTGCTATACAGTGACAGACCTGTCCCCACCAGTCCTGTACCCCAGTGTTATACAGGGACAGATCAGTCCCCACCAATACTATACCACAGTGTTATACAGTGACAGACCTGTCCCCACCAGTACTGTATCCCAGTGTTACACAGTGACAGACCTGTCCCCACCAGTACTGTACCCCAGTGTTATACAGGGATAGACCTGTCACCACCAGTACTGCAACCCAGTATTATACAGTGACAGACCTGTCCCCACCAGTTCTGTACCCCAGTGTTATACAGTGACAGACCTGTCCCCACCAGTACTGTATCCCAGTGCTATCCAGTGACAGACCTATCCCCACCAGTACTGTACCCCAGTGTCATACACCGACAGACCTGTCCCCACCAGTACTGGAACCCCGTGTTATACCGTGACAGACCTGTCCCCACCAGTACTGTACCCTAGTGTCATACAGGGAAAGACCTGTCCCCACCAGTACTGCATCCCAGTGTCATACAGTGACAGACCTGTCCCGAACAGAACTGCAACCCAGTATTATACAGTGACAGACCGGTCCCCACCGGTACTGAATCCCAGTGTTATACTGTGAAAGACCAGTCCCCACCGGTACTGTATCCCAGTGTTATACAGTGACAGACCTGTCCCCAACAGTACTGTACCCCAGTGTTATACAGTGACAGACCTGTCCAAACCAGTACTGTACCCCAGAGTTATACAGTGACAGACCCGTCCCCACCAGTATTGTACCCCAGTGTTATACAGTGACAGACTTGTCCCCACCAGTATTGTACCCCAGTGTTATACAGTGACAGACTTGTCCCCACCAGTATTGTAGCCCAGTGTTATACTGTGACAGACCTGTACCCACCAATACTGCATCCCAGTGTTATACAGTGACAGACGTGTCCACACCAGTACTGCACACCAGCGTTATACTGTGACAGACCTGTCCCGACCAGAACTGCAACCCAGTATTATACTGTGACAGACCAGTCCCCACCGGTACTGTATCCCAGTGTTATACAGTGACAGACCTGTCCCCAACAGTACTGTACCCCAGTGTTATAGGGACAGACCTGTCCAAACCAGTACTGTACCCCAGTGTTATACAGTGACAGACCTGTCCCGACCAGAACTGCAACCCAGTATTATACAGTGACAGACCGGTCCCCACCGGTACTGTATCCCAGTGTTTTACAGTGACAGACCTGTCCCCAACTGTACTGTACCCCAGTGTTATAGGGACAGACCTGTCCCCACCAGTACTGTACCCCAGAGTTATACAGTGACAGACCCGTCCCCACCAGTATTGTACCCCAGTGTTATACAGTGACAGACTTGTCCCCACCAGTATTGTAGCCCAGTGTTATACCGTGACAGACCTGTACCCACCAATACTGCATCCCAGTGTTATACAGTGACAGACATGTCCCCACCAGTACTGTCCTCAGGAGTACGTTCCCCAGTGCTATACAGTGACAGACCTGTCCCCACCAGTCCTGTACCCCAGTGTTATACAGGGACAGATCAGTCCCCACCAATACTATACCACAGTGTTATACAGTGACAGACCTGTCCCCACCAGTACTGTATCCCAGTGTTACACAGTGACAGACTGGTCCCCACCAGTACTGTACCCCAGAGTTCGACAGGGACAGACCCGTCCACACCAGTACTGTACCCCAGTGTTACACAGTGACAGACCTGTCCCCACCAGTACTGTACCCCAGTGTTATACAGGGATAGACCTGTCACCACCAGTACTGCAACCCAGTATTATACAGTGACAGACCTGTCCCCACCAGTTCTGTACCCCAGTGTTATACAGTGACAGACCTGTCCCCACCAGTACTGTATCCCAGTGCTATCCAGTGACAGACCTGTCCCCACCAGTACTGTACCCCAGTGTTATACAGTGACAGACCTGTCCCCACCGGTACAGTACCCCAGTGTTATATAGTGACAGACCTGTCCCCACCAGTACTGTACCCCAGTGTTATACAGTGACAGACCTGTCCCCACCGGTACAGTACCCCAGTGTTATATAGTGACAGACCTGTCCCCACCAGTACTGTACCCCAGTGTTATACAGTGACAGACCCGTCCCCGCCAGTACTGCACTCCAGTGTTATACAGTGACAGACCAGTCCCCACCAGTACTGTATCCCAGTGTCATACAGTGACAGACCTGTCCCCACCAGTACTGTACCCTAGTGTCATACAGGGAAAGACCTGTCCCCACCAGTACTGCATCCCAGTGTCATACAGTGACAGACCTGTCCCAACCAGTACTGTACCCCAGTGTTTCACAGTGACAAACCTGTCCCCACCAGTACTGTACCCCAATGTTATGCAGTGACAGCCCTGTACCCCAGTGTTATACAGTGACAGACCTGTCAGCACCGGTAGGGTATCCCAGGGTTACACAGTGACAGATCTGTCCCCACCAGTATTGTACCCCAGTGTTATACAGGGACAGACCCGTCCCCACCAGTACTGTATCCCAGTGTTATACAGTGACAGACCTGTCCCCAACAGTACTGTACCCCAGTGTTATAGGGACAGACCTGTCCAAACCAGTACTGTACCCCAGTGTTATACAGTGACAGACCTGTCCCGACCAGAACTGCAACCCAGTATTATACAGTGACAGACCGGTCCCCACCGGTACTGTATCCCAGTGTTATACTGTGAAAGACCAGTCCCCACCGGTACTGTATCCCAGTGTTATACAGTGACAGACCTGTCCCCAACAGTATTGTACCCCAGTGTTATACAGTGACAGACCCATCCCCACCAGTACTGTACCCCAGTGTTATAGAGTGACAGACTTGTCCCCACAAGAATTGTACCCCAGTGCTATACAGTGACAGACCTGTCCCCACCAGTCCTCTACCCCACTGTTATACAGGGACAGATCTGTCCCCACCAGTACTATACCACAGTGTTATACAGTGACAGACCTGTCCCCACCAGTACGTATCCCAGTGTTATACAGAGACAGACCTGTCCCCACCAGTACTGCACCTCAGTGTTATATAGTGACAGACCCGTCCCCACCAGTACTGTATCGCAGTGTTATACAGGGACAGACCTGTCCCCACCAATACAGTACCCCAGTGTTATACAGGGACAGACCAGTCCCCACCAGTACTGCACCCCAGTGTTATACAGTGACACCCCTGTCCCTACCAGTACTGTAACCTTCTGTTATACAGTGACAGACCTGTCCCCACCAGCACTGTACCATAGTGACATACAGGGAAAGACCTGTCCCCACCAGTACTGCATCCCAGTATTAAACAGTGACAGACCTGTCCGCACCAGTACTGTACCCCAGTGTTATACTGTGATAGACACGTCCCCACCGGTACTGTACACCAGTGATATACAGTGACAGACCTGTCCCCACCAGTATTGTAGCCCAGTGTTATACAGGGACAGACCTGTCCAAACCAGTACTGTACCCCAGTGTTATACAGTGACAGACCTGTCCCGACCAGAACTGCAACCCAGTATTATACAGTGACAGACCGGTCCCCACCGGTACTGTATCCCAGTGTTATACAGTGACAGACCAGTCCCCACCGGTACTGTATCCCAGTGTTATACAGTGACAGACCTGTCCCCCCCAATACAGTACCCCAGTGTTATACAGGGACAGACCAGTCCCCACCAGTACTGCAACCCAGTATTATACAGTGACAGACCGGTCCCCACCGGTACTGTATCCCAGTGTTATACAGGGACAGACCTGTCCCCACCAATACAGTACCCCAGTGTTATACAGGGACAGACCAGTCCCCACCAGTACTGTACCCCAGTGTTATACAGTGACACCCCTGTCCCTACCAGTACTGTAACCTTCTGTTATACAGTGACAGACCTGTCCCCACCAGTACTGTACCCTAGTGTCATACAGGGAAAGACCTGTCCCCACCAGTACTGCATCCCAGTATTAAACAGTGACAGACCTGTCCCCACCAGTACTGTACCCCAGTGTTATACTGTGATAGACACGTCCCCACCGGTACTGTACACCAGTGATATACAGTGACAGACCTGCCCCTACCAGTATTGTACCTCAGTGATATACAGTGACAGACCTGTCCCCACCAGTATTGTAGCCCAGTGTTATACAGGGACAGACCTGTCCAAACCAGTACTGTACCCCAGTGTTATACAGTGACAGACCTGTCCCGACCAGAACTGCAACCCAGTATTATACAGTGACAGACCGGTCCCCACCGGTACTGTATCCCAGTGTTATACAGTGACAGACCAGTCCCCACCGGTACTGTATCCCAGTGTTATACAGTGACAGACCTGTCCCCCCCAATACAGTACCCCAGTGTTATACAGGGACAGACCAGTCCCCACCAGTACTGCAACCCAGTATTATACAGTGACAGACCGGTCCCCACCGGTACTGTATCCCAGTGTTATACAGGGACAGACCTGTCCCCACCAATACAGTACCCCAGTGTTATACAGGGACAGACCAGTCCCCACCAGTACTGTACCCCAGTGTTATACAGTGACACCCCTGTCCCTACCAGTACTGTAACCTTCTGTTATACAGTGACAGACCTGTCCCCACCAGTACTGTACCCTAGTGTCATACAGGGAAAGACCTGTCCCCACCAGTACTGCATCCCAGTATTAAACAGTGACAGACCTGTCCCCACCAGTACTGTACCCCAGTGTTATACTGTGATAGACACGTCCCCACCGGTACTGTACACCAGTGATATACAGTGACAGACCTGCCCCTACCAGTATTGTACCCCAGTGTTATACAGTGACAGACCTGTCCCCACCAGTATTGTACCCCAGTGTTATACAGGGACAGACCTGTCCAAACCAGTACTGTACCCCAGTGTTATACACTGACAGACCTGTCCCGACTAGAACTGCAACCCAGTATTATACTGTGACAGACCAGTCCCCACCGGTACTGTATCCCAGTGTTATACAGTGACAGACCTGTCCCCAACAGTACTGTACCCCAGTGTTATAGGGACAGACCTGTCCAAACCAGTACTGTACCCCAGTGTTATACAGTGACAGACCTGTCCCGACCAGAACTGCAACCCAGTATTATACAGTGACAGACCTGTCCCCAACAGTACTGTACCCCAGTGTTATAGGGACAGACCTGTCCAAACCAGTACTGTACCCCAGTGTTATACAGTGACAGAGCTGTCCCGACCAGAACTGCAACCCAGTATTATACAGTGACAGACCGGTCCCCACCGGTACTGTATCCCAGTGTTATACTGTGAAAGACCAGTCCCCACCGGTACTGTATCCCAGTGTTATACAGTGACAGACCTGTCCCCAACAGTACTGTACCCCAGTGTTATAGTGACAGACCTGTCCCCACCAGTACTGTACCCCAGAGTTATACAGTGACAGACCCGTCCCCACCAGTATTGTACCCCAGTGTTATACAGTGACAGACTTGTCCCCACCAGTATTGTAGCCCAGTGTTATACTGTGACAGACCTGTACCCACCAATACTGCATCCCAGTGTTATACAGTGACAGACATGTCCCCACCAGTACTGTCCTCACGAGTACGTTCCCCAGTGCTATACAGTGACAGACCTGTCCCCACCAGTCCTGTACCCCAGTGTTATACAGGGACAGATCAGTCCCCACCAATACTATACCACAGTGTTATACAGTGACAGACCTGTCCCCACCAGTACTGTATCCCAGGGTTACACAGTGACAGACTGGTCCCCACCAGTACTGTACCCCAGAGTTAGACAGGGACAGACCCGTCCACACCAGTACTGTACCCCAGTGTTACACAGTGACAGACCTGTCCCCACCAGTACTGTACCCCAGTGTTATACAGGGATAGACCTGTCACCACCAGGACTGCAACCCAGTATTATACAGTGACAGACCTGTCCCCACCAGTTCTGTACCCCAGTGTTATACAGTGACAGACCTGTCCCCACCAGTACTGTATCCCAGTGCTATCCAGTGACAGACCTATCCCCACCAGTACTGTACCCCAGTGTCATACAGTGACAGACCTGTCCCCACCAGTACTGGAACCCCGTGTTATACCGTGACAGACCTGTCCCCACCAGTACTGTACCCTAGTGTCATACAGGGAAAGACCTGTCCCCACCAGTACTGCATCCCAGTGTCATACAGTGACAGACCTGTCCCGAACAGAACTGCAACCCAGTATTATACAGTGACAGACCGGTCCCCACCGGTACTGTATCCCAGTGTTATACTGTGAAAGACCAGTCCCCACCGGTACTGTATCCCAGTGTTATACAGTGACAGACCTGTCCCCAACAGTACTGTACCCCAGTGTTATAGTGACAGACCTGTCCCCACCAGTACTGTACCCCAGAGTTTTACAGTGACAGACCCGTCCCCACCAGTATTGTACCCCAGTGTTATACAGTGACAGACTTGTTCCCACCAGTATTGTACCCCAGTGTTATACAGTGACAGACTTGTTCCCACCAGTATTGTAGCCCAGTGTTATACTGTGACAGACCTGTACCCACCAATACTGCATCCCAGTGTTATACAGTGACAGACGTGTCCACACCAGTACTGCACACCAGCGTTATACTGTGACAGACCTGTCCCGACCAGAACTGCAACCCAGTATTATACAGTGACAGACCTGTCCCCACCGGTACTGTATCCCAGTGTTTTACAGTGACAGACCTGTCCCCAACAGTACTGTACCCCAGTGTTATAGGGACAGACCTGTCCAAACCAGTACTGTACCCCAGTGTTATACAGTGACAGACCTGTCCCGACCAGAACTGCAACCCAGTATTATACAGTGACAGACCGGTCCCCACCGGTACTGTATCCCAGTGTTTTACAGTGACAGACCTGTCCCCAACAGTACTGTACCCCAGTGTTATAGGGACAGACCTGTCCCCACCAGTACTGTACCCCAGAGTTATACAGTGACAGACCCGTCCCCACCAGTATTGTACCCCAGTGTTATACAGTGACAGACTTGTCCCCACCAGTATTGTAGCCCAGTGTTATACCGTGACAGACCTGTACCCACCAATACTGCATCCCAGTGTTATACAGTGACAGACATGTCCCCACCAGTACTGTCCTCACGAGTACGTTCCCCAGTGCTATACAGTGACAGACCTGTCCCCACCAGTCCTGTACCCCAGTGTTATACAGGGACAGATCAGTCCCCACCAATAATATACCACAGTGTTATACAGTGACAGACCTGTCCCCACCAGTACTGTATCCCAGTGTTACACAGTGACAGACTGGTCCCCACCAGTACTGTACCCCAGAGTTCGACAGGGACAGACCCGTCCACACCAGTACTGTACCCCAGTGTTACACAGTGACAGACCTGTCCCCACCAGTACTGTACCCCAGTGTTATACAGGGATAGACCTGTCACCACCAGTACTGCAACCCAGTATTATACAGTGACAGACCTGTCCCCACCAGTTCTGTACCCCAGTGTTATACAGTGACAGACCTGTCCCCACCAGTACTGTATCCCAGTGCTATCCAGTGACAGACCTGTCCCCACCAGTACTGTACCCCAGTGTTATACAGTGACAGACCTGTCCCCACCGGTACAGTACCCCAGTGTTATATAGTGACAGACCTGTCCCCACCAGTACTGTACCCCAGTGTTATACAGTGACAGACCTGTCCCCACCGGTACAGTACCCCAGTGTTATATAGTGACAGACCTGTCCCCACCAGTACTGTACCCCAGTGTTATACAGTGACAGACCCGTCCCCGCCAGTACTGCACTCCAGTGTTATACAGTGACAGACCAGTCCCCACCAGTACTGTATCCCAGTGTCATACAGTGACAGACCTGTCCCCACCAGTACTGTACCCTAGTGTCATACAGGGAAAGACCTGTCCCCACCAGTACTGCATCCCAGTGTCATACAGTGACAGACCTGTCCCAACCAGTACTGTACCCCAGTGTTTCACAGTGACAAACCTGTCCCCACCAGTACTGTACCCCAAAGCTATGCAGTGACAGCCCTGTACCCCAGTGTTATACAGTGACAGACCTGTCAGCACCGGTAGGGTATCCCAGGGTTACACAGTGACAGATCTGTCCCCACCAGTATTGTACCCCAGTGTTATACAGGGACAGACCCGTCCCCACCAGTACTGTATCCCAGTGTTATACAGTGACAGACCTGTCCCCAACAGTACTGTACCCCAGTGTTATAGGGACAGACCTGTCCAAACCAGTACTGTACCCCAGTGTTATACAGTGACAGACCTGTCCCGACCAGAACTGCAACCCAGTATTATACAGTGACAGACCGGTCCCCACCGGTACTGTATCCCAGTGTTATACTGTGAAAGACCAGTCCCCACCGGTACTGTATCCCAGTGTTATACAGTGACAGACCTGTCCCCAACAGTATTGTACCCCAGTGTTATACAGTGACAGACCCATCCCCACCAGTACTGTACCCCAGTGTTATAGAGTGACAGACTTGTCCCCACAAGAATTGTACCCCAGTGCTATACAGTGACAGACCTGTCCCCACCAGTCCTCTACCCCACTGTTATACAGGGACAGATCTGTCCCCACCAGTACTATACCACAGTGTTATACAGTGACAGACCTGTCCCCACCAGTACGTATCCCAGTGTTATACAGAGACAGACCTGTCCCCACCAGTACTGCACCTCAGTGTTATATAGTGACAGACCCGTCCCCACCAGTACTGTATCGCAGTGTTATACAGGGACAGACCTGTCCCCACCAATACAGTACCCCAGTGTTATACAGGGACAGACCAGTCCCCACCAGTACTGCACCCCAGTGTTATACAGTGACACCCCTGTCCCTACCAGTACTGTAACCTTCTGTTATACAGTGACAGACCTGTCCCCACCAGCACTGTACCATAGTGACATACAGGGAAAGACCTGTCCCCACCAGTACTGCATCCCAGTATTAAACAGTGACAGACCTGTCCGCACCAGTACTGTACCCCAGTGTTATACTGTGATAGACACGTCCCCACCGGTACTGTACACCAGTGATATACAGTGACAGACCTGTCCCCACCAGTATTGTAGCCCAGTGTTATACAGGGACAGACCTGTCCAAACCAGTACTGTACCCCAGTGTTATACAGTGACAGACCTGTCCCGACCAGAACTGCAACCCAGTATTATACAGTGACAGACCGGTCCCCACCGGTACTGTATCCCAGTGTTATACAGTGACAGACCAGTCCCCACCGGTACTGTATCCCAGTGTTATACAGTGACAGACCTGTCCCCCCCAATACAGTACCCCAGTGTTATACAGGGACAGACCAGTCCCCACCAGTACTGCAACCCAGTATTATACAGTGACAGACCGGTCCCCACCGGTACTGTATCCCAGTGTTATACAGGGACAGACCTGTCCCCACCAATACAGTACCCCAGTGTTATACAGGGACAGACCAGTCCCCACCAGTACTGTACCCCAGTGTTATACAGTGACACCCCTGTCCCTACCAGTACTGTAACCTTCTGTTATACAGTGACAGACCTGTCCCCACCAGTACTGTACCCTAGTGTCATACAGGGAAAGACCTGTCCCCACCAGTACTGCATCCCAGTATTAAACAGTGACAGACCTGTCCCCACCAGTACTGTACCCCAGTGTTATACTGTGATAGACACGTCCCCACCGGTACTGTACACCAGTGATATACAGTGACAGACCTGCCCCTACCAGTATTGTACCTCAGTGATATACAGTGACAGACCTGTCCCCACCAGTATTGTAGCCCAGTGTTATACAGGGACAGACCTGTCCAAACCAGTACTGTACCCCAGTGTTATACAGTGACAGACCTGTCCCGACCAGAACTGCAACCCAGTATTATACAGTGACAGACCGGTCCCCACCGGTACTGTATCCCAGTGTTATACAGTGACAGACCAGTCCCCACCGGTACTGTATCCCAGTGTTATACAGTGACAGACCTGTCCCCCCCAATACAGTACCCCAGTGTTATACAGGGACAGACCAGTCCCCACCAGTACTGCAACCCAGTATTATACAGTGACAGACCGGTCCCCACCGGTACTGTATCCCAGTGTTATACAGGGACAGACCTGTCCCCACCAATACAGTACCCCAGTGTTATACAGGGACAGACCAGTCCCCACCAGTACTGTACCCCAGTGTTATACAGTGACACCCCTGTCCCTACCAGTACTGTAACCTTCTGTTATACAGTGACAGACCTGTCCCCACCAGTACTGTACCCTAGTGTCATACAGGGAAAGACCTGTCCCCACCAGTACTGCATCCCAGTATTAAACAGTGACAGACCTGTCCCCACCAGTACTGTACCCCAGTGTTATACTGTGATAGACACGTCCCCACCGGTACTGTACACCAGTGATATACAGTGACAGACCTGCCCCTACCAGTATTGTACCCCAGTGTTATACAGTGACAGACCTGTCCCCACCAGTATTGTACCCCAGTGTTATACAGGGACAGACCTGTCCAAACCAGTACTGTACCCCAGTGTTATACACTGACAGACCTGTCCCGACTAGAACTGCAACCCAGTATTATACTGTGACAGACCAGTCCCCACCGGTACTGTATCCCAGTGTTATACAGTGACAGACCTGTCCCCAACAGTACTGTACCCCAGTGTTATAGGGACAGACCTGTCCAAACCAGTACTGTACCCCAGTGTTATACAGTGACAGACCTGTCCCGACCAGAACTGCAACCCAGTATTATACAGTGACAGACCTGTCCCCAACAGTACTGTACCCCAGTGTTATAGGGACAGACCTGTCCAAACCAGTACTGTACCCCAGTGTTATACAGTGACAGAGCTGTCCCGACCAGAACTGCAACCCAGTATTATACAGTGACAGACCGGTCCCCACCGGTACTGTATCCCAGTGTTATACTGTGAAAGACCAGTCCCCACCGGTACTGTATCCCAGTGTTATACAGTGACAGACCTGTCCCCAACAGTACTGTACCCCAGTGTTATAGTGACAGACCTGTCCCCACCAGTACTGTACCCCAGAGTTATACAGTGACAGACCCGTCCCCACCAGTATTGTACCCCAGTGTTATACAGTGACAGACTTGTCCCCACCAGTATTGTAGCCCAGTGTTATACTGTGACAGACCTGTACCCACCAATACTGCATCCCAGTGTTATACAGTGACAGACATGTCCCCACCAGTACTGTCCTCACGAGTACGTTCCCCAGTGCTATACAGTGACAGACCTGTCCCCACCAGTCCTGTACCCCAGTGTTATACAGGGACAGATCAGTCCCCACCAATACTATACCACAGTGTTATACAGTGACAGACCTGTCCCCACCAGTACTGTATCCCAGGGTTACACAGTGACAGACTGGTCCCCACCAGTACTGTACCCCAGAGTTAGACAGGGACAGACCCGTCCACACCAGTACTGTACCCCAGTGTTACACAGTGACAGACCTGTCCCCACCAGTACTGTACCCCAGTGTTATACAGGGATAGACCTGTCACCACCAGGACTGCAACCCAGTATTATACAGTGACAGACCTGTCCCCACCAGTTCTGTACCCCAGTGTTATACAGTGACAGACCTGTCCCCACCAGTACTGTATCCCAGTGCTATCCAGTGACAGACCTATCCCCACCAGTACTGTACCCCAGTGTCATACAGTGACAGACCTGTCCCCACCAGTACTGGAACCCCGTGTTATACCGTGACAGACCTGTCCCCACCAGTACTGTACCCTAGTGTCATACAGGGAAAGACCTGTCCCCACCAGTACTGCATCCCAGTGTCATACAGTGACAGACCTGTCCCGAACAGAACTGCAACCCAGTATTATACAGTGACAGACCGGTCCCCACCGGTACTGTATCCCAGTGTTATACTGTGAAAGACCAGTCCCCACCGGTACTGTATCCCAGTGTTATACAGTGACAGACCTGTCCCCAACAGTACTGTACCCCAGTGTTATAGTGACAGACCTGTCCCCACCAGTACTGTACCCCAGAGTTTTACAGTGACAGACCCGTCCCCACCAGTATTGTACCCCAGTGTTATACAGTGACAGACTTGTTCCCACCAGTATTGTACCCCAGTGTTATACAGTGACAGACTTGTTCCCACCAGTATTGTAGCCCAGTGTTATACTGTGACAGACCTGTACCCACCAATACTGCATCCCAGTGTTATACAGTGACAGACGTGTCCACACCAGTACTGCACACCAGCGTTATACTGTGACAGACCTGTCCCGACCAGAACTGCAACCCAGTATTATACAGTGACAGACCTGTCCCCACCGGTACTGTATCCCAGTGTTTTACAGTGACAGACCTGTCCCCAACAGTACTGTACCCCAGTGTTATAGGGACAGACCTGTCCAAACCAGTACTGTACCCCAGTGTTATACAGTGACAGACCTGTCCCGACCAGAACTGCAACCCAGTATTATACAGTGACAGACCGGTCCCCACCGGTACTGTATCCCAGTGTTTTACAGTGACAGACCTGTCCCCAACAGTACTGTACCCCAGTGTTATAGGGACAGACCTGTCCCCACCAGTACTGTACCCCAGAGTTATACAGTGACAGACCCGTCCCCACCAGTATTGTACCCCAGTGTTATACAGTGACAGACTTGTCCCCACCAGTATTGTAGCCCAGTGTTATACCGTGACAGACCTGTACCCACCAATACTGCATCCCAGTGTTATACAGTGACAGACATGTCCCCACCAGTACTGTCCTCACGAGTACGTTCCCCAGTGCTATACAGTGACAGACCTGTCCCCACCAGTCCTGTACCCCAGTGTTATACAGGGACAGATCAGTCCCCACCAATAATATACCACAGTGTTATACAGTGACAGACCTGTCCCCACCAGTACTGTATCCCAGTGTTACACAGTGACAGACTGGTCCCCACCAGTACTGTACCCCAGAGTTCGACAGGGACAGACCCGTCCACACCAGTACTGTACCCCAGTGTTACACAGTGACAGACCTGTCCCCACCAGTACTGTACCCCAGTGTTATACAGGGATAGACCTGTCACCACCAGTACTGCAACCCAGTATTATACAGTGACAGACCTGTCCCCACCAGTTCTGTACCCCAGTGTTATACAGTGACAGACCTGTCCCCACCAGTACTGTATCCCAGTGCTATCCAGTGACAGACCTGTCCCCACCAGTACTGTACCCCAGTGTTATACAGTGACAGACCTGTCCCCACCGGTACAGTACCCCAGTGTTATATAGTGACAGACCTGTCCCCACCAGTACTGTACCCCAGTGTTATACAGTGACAGACCTGTCCCCACCGGTACAGTACCCCAGTGTTATATAGTGACAGACCTGTCCCCACCAGTACTGTACCCCAGTGTTATACAGTGACAGACCCGTCCCCGCCAGTACTGCACTCCAGTGTTATACAGTGACAGACCAGTCCCCACCAGTACTGTATCCCAGTGTCATACAGTGACAGACCTGTCCCCACCAGTACTGTACCCTAGTGTCATACAGGGAAAGACCTGTCCCCACCAGTACTGCATCCCAGTGTCATACAGTGACAGACCTGTCCCAACCAGTACTGTACCCCAGTGTTTCACAGTGACAAACCTGTCCCCACCAGTACTGTACCCCAAAGCTATGCAGTGACAGCCCTGTACCCCAGTGTTATACAGTGACAGACCTGTCAGCACCGGTAGGGTATCCCAGGGTTACACAGTGACAGATCTGTCCCCACCAGTATTGTACCCCAGTGTTATACAGGGACAGACCCGTCACCACCAGTACTGTATCCCAGTGTTATACAGTGACAGACCTGTCCCCAACAGTACTGTACCCCAGTGTTATAGGGACAGACCTGTCCAAACCAGTACTGTACCCCAGTGTTATACAGTGACAGACCTGTCCCGACCAGAACTGCAACCCAGTATTATACAGTGACAGACCGGTCCCCACCGGTACTGTATCCCAGTGTTATACTGTGAAAGACCAGTCCCCACCGGTACTGTATCCCAGTGTTATACAGTGACAGACCTGTCCCCAACAGTATTGTACCCCAGTGTTATACAGTGACAGACCCATCCCCACCAGTACTGTACCCCAGTGTTATACAGTGACAGACTTGTCCCCACAAGAATTGTACCCCAGTGCTATACAGTGACAGACCTGTCCCCACCAGTCCTCTACCCCAGTGTTATACAGGGACAGATCTGTCCCCACCAGTACTATACCACAGTGTTATACAGTGACAGACCTGTCCCCACCAGTACGTATCCCAGTGTTATACAGAGACAGACCTGTCCCCACCAGTACTGCACCTCAGTGTTATATAGTGACAGACCCGTCCCCACCAGTACTGTATCGTAGTGTTATACAGGGACAGACCTGTCCCCACCAATACAGTACCCCAGTGTTATACAGGGACAGACCAGTCCCCACCCCAGTGTTATACAGTGACACCCCTGTCCCTACCAGTACTGTAACCTTCTGTTATACAGTGACAGACCTGTCCCCACCAGCACTGTACCATAGTGTCATACAGGGAAAGACCTGTCCCCACCAGTACTGCATCCCAGTATTAAACAGTGACAGACCTGTCCGCACCAGTACTGTACCCCAGTGTTATACTGTGATAGACACGTCCCCACCGGTACTGTACACCAGTGATATACAGTGACAGACCTGCCCCTACCAGTATTGTACCTCAGTGATATACAGTGACAGACCTGTCCCCACCAGTATTGTAGCCCAGTGTTATACAGGGACAGACCTGTCCAAACCAGTACTGTACCCCAGTGTTATACAGTGACAGACCTGTCCCGACCAGAACTGCAACCCAGTATTATACAGTGACAGACCGGTCCCCACCGGTACTGTATCCCAGTGTTATACAGTGACAGACCAGTCCCCACCGGTACTGTATCCCAGTGTTATACAGTGACAGACCTGTCCCCCCCAATACAGTACCCCAGTGTTATACAGGTACAGACCAGTCCCCACCAGTACTGCAACCCAGTATTATACAGTGACAGACCGGTCCCCACCGGTACTGTATCCCAGTGTTATACAGGGACAGACCTGTCCCCACCAATACAGTACCCCAGTGTTATACAGGGACAGACCAGTCCCCACCAGTACTGTACCCCAGTGTTATACAGTGACACCCCTGTCCCTACCAGTACTGTAACCTTCTGTTATACAGTGACAGACCTGTCCCCACCAGTACTGTACCCTAGTGTCATACAGGGAAAGACCTGTCCCCACCAGTACTGCATCCCAGTATTAAACAGTGACAGACCTGTCCCCACCAGTACTGTACCCCAGTGTTATACTGTGATAGACACGTCCCCACCGGTACTGTACACCAGTGATATACAGTGACAGACCTGCCCCTACCAGTATTGTACCCCAGTGTTATACAGTGACAGACCTGTCCAAACCAGTACTGTACCCCAGTGTTATACACTGACAGACCTGTCCCGACCAGAACTGCAACCCAGTATTATACTGTGACAGACCAGTCCCCACCGGTACTGTATCCCAGTGTTATACAGTGACAGACCTGTCCCCAACAGTACTGTACCCCAGTGTTATAGGGACAGACCTGTCCAAACCAGTACTGTACCCCAGTGTTATACAGTGACAGAGCTGTCCCGACCAGAACTGCAACCCAGTATTATACAGTGACAGACCGGTCCCCACCGGTACTGCATCCCAGTGTTATACTGTGAAAGACCAGTCCCCACCGGTACTGTATCCCAGTGTTATACAGTGACAGACCTGTCCCCAACAGTACTGTACCCCAGTGTTATAGTGACAGACCTGTCCCCACCAGTACTGTACCCCAGAGTTATACAGTGACAGACCCGTCCCCACCAGTATTGTACCCCAGTGTTATACAGTGACAGACTTGTCCCCACCAGTATTGTAGCCCAGTGTTATACCGTGACAGACCTGTACCCACCAATACTGCATCCCAGTGTTATACAGTGACAGACATGTCCCCACCAGTACTGTCCTCACGAGTACGTTCCCCAGTGCTATACAGTGACAGACCTGTCCCCACCAGTCCTGTACCCCAGTGTTATACAGGGACAGATCAGTCCCCACCAATACTATACCACAGTGTTATACAGTGACAGACCTGTCCCCACCAGTACTGTATCCCAGTGTTACACAGTGACAGACTGGTCCCCACCAGTACTGTACCCCAGAGTTAGACAGGGACAGACCCGTCCACACCAGTACTGTACCCCAGTGTTATACAGGGATAGACCTGTCACCACCAGTACTGCAACCCAGTATTATACAGTGACAGACCTGTCCCCACCAGTTCTGTACCCCAGTGTTATACAGTGACAGACCTGTCCCCACCAGTACTGTATCCCAGTGCTATCCAGCGACAGACCTGTCCCCACCAGTACTGTACCCCAGTGTCATACAGTGACAGACCTGTCCCCACCAGTACTGGAACCCCGTGTTATACCGTGACAGACCTGTCCCCACCAGTACTGTACCCTAGTGTCATACAGGGAAAGACCTGTCCCCACCAGTACTGCATCCCAGTGTCATACAGTGACAGACCTGTCCCGAACAGAACTGCAACCCAGTATTATACAGTGACAGACCGGTCCCCACCGGTACTGAATCCCAGTGTTATACTGTGAAAGACCAGTCCCCACCGGTACTGTATCCCAGTGTTATACAGTGACAGACCTGTCCCCAACAGTACTGTACCCCAGTGTTATAGTGACAGACCTGTCCCCACCAGTACTGTACCCCAGAGTTATACAGTGACAGACCCGTCCCCACCAGTATTGTACCCCAGTGTTATACAGTGACAGACTTGTCCCCACCAGTATTGTAGCCCAGTGTTATACTGTGACAGACCTGTACCCACCAATACTGCATCCCAGTGTTATACAGTGACAGACATGTCCCCACCAGTACTGTCCTCACGAGTACGTTCCCCAGTGCTATACAGTGACAGACCTGTCCCCACCAGTCCTGTACCCCAGTGTTATACAGGGACAGATCAGTCCCCACCAATACTATACCACAGTGTTATACAGTGACAGACCTGTCCCCACCAGTACTGCATCCCAGTGTCATACAGTGACAGAACTGTCCCAACCAGTACTGTACCCCAGTGTTTCACAGTGACAAACCTGTCCCCACCAGTACTGTACCCCAATGTTATGCAGTGACAGCCCTGTACCCCAGTGTTATACAGTGACAGACCTGTCAGCAGCGGTAGGGTATCCCAGGGTTACACAGTGACAGATCTGTCCCCACCAGTATTGTACCCCAGTGTTATACAGGGACAGACCCGTCCCCACCAGTACTGTACCCCAGTGTTATACAGGGATAGACCTGTCACCACCAGTACTGCAACCCAGTATTATACAGTGACAGACCTGTCCCCACCAGTTCTGTACCCCAGTGTTATACAGTGACAGACCTGTCCCCACCAGTACTGTATCCCAGTGCTATCCAGCGACAGACCTGTCCCCACCAGTACTGTACCCCAGTGTCATACACCGACAGACCTGTCCCCACCAGTACTGTATCCCAGTGTTATACAGTGACAGACCTGTCCCCACCAGTACTGTATCCCAGCGTTATACTGTGACAGATCTGTCCCCACCAGGATTGTACCCCAGTGTTATACAGTGACAGACCTGTCCCCACCAGTACGTATCCCAGTGTTATACAGAGACAGACCTGTCCCCACCAGTACTGCACCTCAGTGTTATATAGTGACAGACCCGTCCCCACCAGTACTGTATCGCAGTGTTATACAGGGACAGACCTGTCCCCACCAATACAGTACCCCAGTGTTATACAGGGACAGACCAGTCCCCACCAGTACTGCACCCCAGTGTTATACAGTGACACCCCTGTCCCTACCAGTACTGTAACCTTCTGTTATACAGTGACAGACCTGTCCCCACCAGCACTGCAACCCAGTATTATACAGTGACAGACCGGTCCCGACCGGTACTGTATCCCAGTGTTATACTGTCACAGACCAGTCCCCACCGGTACTGTATCCCAGTGTTATACAGTGACAGACCTGTCCCCACCAATACAATACCCCAGTGTTATACAGGGACAGACCAGTCCCCACCAGTACTGCAACCCAGTATTATACAGTGACAGACCGGTCCCCACCGGTACTGTATCCCAGTGTTATACTGTGACAGACCAGTCCCCACCGGTACTGTATCCCAGTGTTATACAGGGACAGACCTGTCCCCACCAATACAGTACCCCAGTGTTATACAGGGACAGACCAGTCCCCACCAGTACTGTACCCAGTGTTATACAGTGACACCCCTGTCCCTACCAGTACTGTAACCTTCTGTTATACAGTGACAGACCTGTCCCCACCAGCACTGTACCCTAGTGTCATACAGGGAAAGACCTGTCCCCACCAGTACTGCATCCCAGTATTAAACAGTGACAGACCTGTCCCCACCAGTACTGTACCCCAGTGTTATACTGTGATAGACACGTCCCCACCGGTACTGGACACCAGTGATATACAGTGACAGACCTGCCCCTACCAGTATTGTACCCCAGTGTTATACAGTGACAGACCTGTCCCCACCAGTATTGTACCCCAGTGTTATACAGGGACAGACCTGTCCAAACCAGTACTGTACCCCAGTGTTATACACTGACAGACCTGTCCCGACCAGAACTGCAACCCAGTATTATACAGTGACAGACCGGTCCCCACCGGTACTGTATCCCAGTGTTATACTGTGACAGACCAGTCCCCACCGGTACTGTATCCCAGTGTTATACAGTGACAGACCTGTCCCCAACAGTACTGTACCCCAGAGTTATACAGTGACAGACCCGTCCCCACCAGTATTGTACCCCAGTGTTATACAGTGACAGACTTGTCCCCACCAGTATTGTAGCCCAGTGTTATACCGTGACAGACCTGTACCCATCAATACTGCATCCCAGTGTTATACAGTGACAGACATGTCCCCACCAGTACTGTCCTCACGAGTACGTTCCCCAGTGCTATACAGTGACAGACCTGTCCCCACCAGTCCTGTACCCCAGTGTTATACAGGGACAGATCAGTCCCCACCAATACTATACCACAGTGTTATACAGTGACAGACCTGTCCCCACCAGTACTGTATCCCAGTGTTACACAGTGACAGACTGGTCCCCACCAGTACTGTACCCCAGAGTTAGACAGGGACAGACCCGTCCACACCAGTACTGTACCCCAGTGCTACACAGTGACAGACCTGTCCCCACCAGTACTGTACCCCAGTGTTATACAGGGATAGACCTGTCACCACCAGTACTGCAACCCAGTATTATACAGTGACAGACCTGTCCCCACCAGTTCTGTACCCCAGTGTTATACAGTGACAGACCTGTCCCCACCAGTACCGTACCCCAGTGTTATACAGGGACAGCTGTACCCCAGTGTTATACAGGGACAGACCTGTCCCCCCCAGTACTGTACCCCAGTGTTATACAGTGACAGACCTGTCCCCACCAGTACTGTACCCCAGTGTTATACAGTGACAGACCTGTCCCCACCAGTACTGTACCCCAGTGTTATACAGTGACAGACCTGTCCCCACCAGTACTGTACCCCAGTGTTATACAGTGACAGACCTGTCCCCCCCAGTACTGTACCCCAGTGTTATACAGTGACAGACCTGTCCCCACCAGTACTGTACCCCAGTGTTATACAGTGACAGACCTGTCCCCACCAGTACTGTACCCCAGTGTTATACAGGGACAGACCTGTCCAAACCAGTACTGTACACCAGTGTTATACAGTGACAGACCTGTCCCCAACAGTACTGTACCCCAGTGTTATAGGGACAGACCTGTCCAAACCAGTACTGTACCCCAGTGTTATACAGTGACAGACCTGTCCCGAGCAGAACTGCAACCCAGTATTATACAGTGACAGACCGGTCCCCACCGGTACTGTATCCCAGTGTTATACTGTGACAGACCAGTCCCCACCGGTACTGTTTCCCAGTGTTATACAGTGACAGACCTGTCCCCAACAGTACTGTACCCCAGTGTTATAGGGACAGACCTGTCCAAACCAGTACTGTACCCCAGTGTTATACAGTGACAGACCTGTCCCGACCAGAACTGCAACCCAGTATTATACAGTGACAGACCGGTCCCCACCAGTACTGTATCCCAGTGTTATACTGTGACAGACCAGTCCCCACCGGTACTGTATCCCAGTGTTATACTGTGACAGACCAGTCCCCACCGGTACTGTATCCCAGTGTTATACAGTGACAGACCAGTCCCCACCGGTACTGTATCCCAGTGTTATACAGTGACAGACCTGTCCCCAACAGTACTGTACCCCAGTGTTATAGTGACAGACCTGTCCCCACCAGTACTGTACCCCAGAGTTATACAGTGACAGACCCGTCCCCACCAGTATTGTACCCCAGTGTTATACAGTGACAGAATTGTCCCCACCAGTATTGTAGCCCAGTGTTATACAGGGACAGACCTGTACCCACCAATACTGCATCCCAGTGTTATACAGTGACAGACATGTCCTCACGAGTACGTTCCCCAGTGCTATACAGTGACAGACCTGTCCCCACCAGTCCTGTACCCCAGTGTTATACAGGGACAGATCAGTCCCCACCAATACTATACCACAGTGTTACACAGTGACAGACCTGTCCCCACCAGTACTGTATCCCAGTGTTACACAGTGACAGACTTGTCCCCACCAGTACTGTACCCCAGAGTTAGACAGGGACAGACATGTCGACACCAGTACTGTACCCCAGTGTTATATAGTGACAGACCTGTCCCCACCAGTACTGTACCCCAGTGTTTCACAGTGGCAAACCTATCCCCACCAGTACTGTACCCCAATGTTATGCAGCGACAGCCCCGTACCCCAGTGTTATACAGTGACAGACCTGTCCCCACCAGTACTGTATCCCAGTGTTATACAGGGACAGACCCGTCCCCACCAATACTGTACCCCCGTGTTATTACAGTGACAGGCCTGTCCCCAAGAGTACAGTACCCCAGTGATATACAGTGACAGACCTGCCCCCACCAGTATTGTACCGCAGTGATATACAGTGACAGACCCGGCCCCACCAGTATTGTAGCCCAGTGTTATACAGGGACAGACCCGTCCCCACCAATACTGTATCCCAGTGTTATACAGTGACAGACCTGTCCCCACCAGTACTGTCCACACGAGTACTGCACCTCAGTGTTATACTGTGACAGACTTGTCCCCACAAGAATTGTACCCCAGTGTTATTCAGTGACAGACCTGTCCCCACCAGTACTGTACCCCAGTGTTATACAGGGACAGACCAGTCCTCACCAGTACTGTACCCCAGAGTTATACAGGGACAGACCTGTCCCCACCAGTACTGTACCCAAGTGCTATACAGTGACAGACCAGTCCTAACCGGTACTGTACCCCAGTGTCATACAGTGACAGACCTGTCCCCTCCAGTACTGTACCCCAGTGTTATACAGTGACAGACCTGTCCCCACCAGTACTGTACCCCAGTGGTATACAGTGACAGACCTGTCCCCACCAGTACTGTACCCCAGTGTTATACAGTGACAGACCTGTACCCACCAGTACTGTACCCCAGTGTTATACAGTGACAGACCCCTCCCCACTATACTGTACACTAGTGTTATACAGTGACAGACCTGTCCCCACCAGTACCATACACCAGTGTTCTACATTGACAGACCTGTCCCCACCAGTACTGTACCCCAGTGTTATACAGTGACAGACCTGTCCCCACCAGTACTGTATACCAATATTATACAGTGACAGACCTGTCCCCCACCAGTACTGTATCCCAGTGTTATACAGGGACAGACCTGTCCCCACCAGTACTGTATCCCAGTGTTATACAGGGACAGACCTGTCCCCACCAGTACTGTATCCCAGTGTTATACAGTGACAGACCTGTGCCCACCAGTACTGTATCCCAGTGTTATACAGTGACAGACCTGTGCCCACCAGTACTGTATCCCAGTGTTATACAGGGACAGACCTGTCCCCACCAGTATTGTACCCCAGTGTTATACAGGGACAGACCCATCCCCACCAGTACTGTACCCCAGTGTCATACAGTGATAGACCCGTCCCCACCAGTATTGTATCCCAGTGTTATACAGGGACAGACCTGTCCCGACGAGTACTGTACACCAAAAATATACAGTGACAGAACTGCCCCCACCAGTATTGTACCGCAGTGATATACAGTGACAGACTTGTCCCCACCAGTATTGCACCCCAGTGTCATACAGTGATAGACCCATCCCCACCAGTACTGTATCCCAGTGTTATACAGTGACAGACCTGTCCCCACCAGTACTGTACCCCAGTGTTATACAGTGACAGGCCCGTCCCCACCAGTACTGTGTCCCAGTGTTATAGTGTGTCAGACCCGTCCCCACCAGTATTGTCCCGCAGTGTTATACAGTGACAGACCCGTCCCCACCAGTGTTGTACCCCAGTGTTATACAGGGACAGACCTGTCCCGACGAGTACTGTATCCCAGGGCTATACAGTGACAGGCCCGACCCCACCAGTATTGTACCGCAGTGTTATAAATGGAAAAAACCCTTCCCCACCAGCACTGTACTCCAGTGTGATACTGTGACAGGCCCGTCCCCACCAATACTGAACACCAGTGATAAACAGTGACAGACCTGACCCCACCAGTATTGTACCACAGTGATATACAGGGACAGACCCGTCCACGCCAGTACTCTACCCCAGTGTTATACAGTGACAGACCCGTCCCCACTATACTATACACTAGTGTTATACAGTGATAGACATGTCCCCACCAGTACTGTCCCCACGAGTACTATACACCAGTGTTATACAGTGACAGACCCGTCCCCACCAGTACTGTATACCAGTGTTATACAGTGACATACCTGTCCCCACCAGTACTGTATCCCAGTGTTATACAGGGACAGACCTGTCCCCACCAGTACTGTATCCCAGTGTTATACAGGGACAGACCTGTCCCCACTATACTGTACACTAGTGTTATACAGTGATAGACATGTCCCCACCAGTACTGTCCCCACGAGTACTATACACCAGTGTTATACAGTGACAGACCCGTCCCCACTATACTGTACACTAGTGTTATACAGTGATAGACATGTCCCCACCAGTACTGTCCCCACGAGTACTATACACCAGTGTTATACAGTGACAGACCTGTCCCCACCAGTACTGTATACCAGTGTTATACAGTGACATACCTGTCCCCACCAGTACTATATCCCAGTGTTATACAGGGACAGACCTGTCCCCACCAGTACTGTATCCCAGTGTTATACAGGGACAGACCTGTCCCCACCAGTACTGTATCCCAGTGTTATACAGTGACAGACCTGTCCCCACTAGTACTGTATCCCAGTGTTATACAGTGACAGACCTGTCCCCACCAGTATTGTACCCCAGTGTTATACAGGGACAGACCCATCCCCACCAGTACTGTACCCCAGTGTCATACAGTGATAGACTCGTCCCCACCAGTACTGTATCCCAGTGTTATACAGGGACAGACCTGTCCCGACGAGTACTGTATCCCAGGGTTATACAGTGACAGGCCCGACCCCACCAGAATTGTGCAACAGTGTTATACTGTGACAGACCCGTCCCCACCAGTACTGTACCCCAGTGTTTCACAGTGACAAACCTGTCCCCACCTGTACTGTACCCCAGTGTTATGCAGTGACAGCCCTGTACCCCAGTGTTATACAGTGACAGACCTGTCAGCACCGGTAGGGTATCCCAGGGTTACACAGTGACAGATCTGTCCCCACCAGTATTGTACCCCAGTGTTATACAGGGACAGACCCGTCCACACCAGTACTGCAACCCAGTATTATACAGTGACAGATCTGTCCCCAGCAGTACTGTACCCCAGTGTTATACAGGGACAGACCTGTCCCCACCAGTACTGCAACCCAGTATTATACAGTGACAGACCTGTCCCCACCAGTTCTGTACCCCAGTGTTATACAGTGACAGACCTGTTCCCACCAGTACTGTATCCCAGTGTTATCCAGTGACAGACCTGTCCCCACCAGTACTGTACCCCAGTGTTATACAGTGACAGACCTGTCCCTACCAGTACTGTATCCCAGTGTTATACAGTGACAAACCTGTCCCCACCAGTACTGTATCCCAGCGTTATACTGTGACGGATCTGTCCCCACCAGGATTGTACCCCAGTGTTATACAGTGACAGACGTGTCCACACCAGTACTGTACCCAAGTGTCATACAGTGATAGACCCGTCCCCACCAGTACTGTATCCCAGTGTTATACAGGGACAGACCTGTCCCGACGAGTACTGTACACCAAAAATATACAGTGACAGAACTGCCCCCACCAGTATTGTACCGCAGTGATATACAGTGACAGACTTGTCCCCACCAGTATTGCACCCCAGTGTCATACAGTGATAGACCCATCCCCACCAGTACTGTATCCCAGTGTTATACAGTGACAGACCTGTCCCCACCAGTACTGTACCCCAGTGTTATACAGTGACAGGCCCGTCCCCACCAGTACTGTATCCCAGTGTTATACAGGGACAGACCTGTGCCCACCAGTACTGTATCCCAGTGTTATACAGTGACAGACCTGTCCCCACCAGTACTGTACCCCAGTGTTATACAGTGACAGGCCCGTCCCCACCAGTACTGTGTCCCAGTGTTATAGTGTGTCAGACCCGTCCCCACCAGTATTGTCCCGCAGTGTTATACAGTGACAGGCCCGTCCCCACCAGTACTGTGTCCCAGTGTTATAATGTGTCAGACCCGTCCCCACCAGTATTGTCCCGCAGTGTTATACAGTGACAGACCCGTCCCCACCAGTGTTGTACCCCAGTGTTATACAGGGACAGACCTGTCCCGACGAGTACTGTATCCCAGGGCTATACAGTGACAGGCCCGACCCCACCAGTATTGTACCGCAGTGTTATAAATGGAAAAAACCCTTCCCCACCAGCACTGTACTCCAGTGTGATACTGTGACAGGCCCGTCCCCACCGATACTGAACACCAGTGATAAACAGTGACAGACCTGACCCCACCAGCATTGTACCACAGTGATATACAGGGACAGACCCGTCCACGCCAGTACTCTACCCCAGTGTTATACAGTGACAGACCCGTCCCCACTATACTGTACACTAGTGTTATACAGTGATAGACATGTCCCCACCAGTACTGTCCCCACGAGTACTATACACCAGTGTTATACAGTGACAGACCCGTCCCCACCAGTACTGTATACCAGTGTTATACAGTGACATACCTGTCCCCACCAGTACTGTATCCCAGTGTTATACAGGGACAGACCTGTGCCCACCAGTACTGTATCCCAGTGTTATACAGGGACAGACCTGTCCCCACCAGTACTGTATCCCAGTGTTATACAGGGACAGACCTGTCCCCACTATACTGTACACTAGTGTTATACAGTGATAGACATGTCCCCACCAGTACTGTCCCCACGAGTACTATACACCAGTGTTATACAGTGACAGACCTGTCCCCACTATACTGTACACTAGTGTTATACAGTGATAGATATGTCCCCACCAGTACTGTCCCCACGAGTACTATACACCAGTGTTATACAGTGACAGACCTGTCCCCACCAGTACTGTATACCAGTGTTATACAGTGACATACCTGTCCCCACCAGTACTGTATCCCAGTGTTATACAGGGACAGACCTGTCCCCACCAGTACTGTATCCCAGTGTTATACAGGGACAGACCTGTCCCCACCAGTACTGTATCCCAGTGTTATACAGTGACAGACCTGTCCCCACTAGTACTGTATCCCAGTGTTATACAGTGACAGACCTGTCCCCACCAGTATTGTACCCCAGTGTTATCCAGGGACAGACCCATCCCCACCAGTACTGTACCCCAGTGTCATACAGTGATAGACCCGTCCCCACCAGTACTGTATCCCAGTGTTATACAGGGACAGACCTGTCCCCACTATACTGTACACTAGTGTTATACAGTGATAGACATGTCCCCACCAGTACTGTCCCCACGAGTACTATACACCAGTGTTATACAGTGACAGACCTGTCCCCACCAGTACTGTATACCAGTGTTATACAGTGACATACCTGTCCCCACCAGTACTGTATCCCAGTGTTATACAGGGACAGACCTGTCCCCACCAGTACTGTATCCCAGTGTTATACAGGGACAGACCTGTCCCCACCAGTACTGTATCCCAGTGTTATACAGTGACAGACCTGTCCCCACTAGTACTGTATCCCAGTGTTATACAGTGACAGACCTGTCCCCACCAGTATTGTACCCCAGTGTTATCCAGGGACAGACCCATCCCCACCAGTACTGTACCCCAGTGTCATACAGTGATAGACCCGTCCCCACCAGTACTGTATCCCAGTGTTATACAGGGACAGACCTGTCCCGACGACTACTGTATCCCAGGGTTATACAGTGACAGGCCCGACCCCACCAGTATTGTGCAACAGTGTTATACTGTGACAGACCCGTCCCCACCAGTACTGTACCCCAGTGTTATACTGCGAAAGACCTGTCCCAACCAGTAATTTACCCAGGGTTATACAGTGACAGACCTGTCCCCACCGGTACAGTACCCCAGTGTTATACAGTGACAGACCAGTCCTCACCAGTACTGTATCCCAGTGTCATACAGTGACAGACCTGTCCCCACCAGTACAGGAACCCCGTGTTATACCGTGACAGACCTGTCCCCACCAGTACTGTACCCTAGTGTCATACAGGGAAAGACCTGTCCCCACCAGTACTGCATCCCAGTGTTAAACAGTGACAGACCTGTCCCCACCAGTACTGTACCCCAGTGTTTCACAGTGACAAACCTGTCCCCACCTGTACTGTACCCCAGTGTTATGCAGTGACAGCCCTGTACCCCAGTGTTATACAGTGACAGACCTGTCAGCACCGGTAGGGTATCCCAGGGTTACACAGTGACAGATCTGTCCCCACCAGCATTGTACCCCAGTGTTATACAGGGACAGACCCGTCCACACCAGTACTGCAACCCAGTATTATACAGTGACAGATCTGTCCCCACCAGTACTGTACCCCAGTGTTATACAGGGACAGACCTGTCCCCACCAGTACTGCAACCCAGTATTATACAGTGACAGACCTGTCCCCACCAGTTCTGTACCCCAGTGTTATACAGTGACAGACCTGTTCCCACCAGTACTGTATCCCAGTGTTATCCAGTGACAGACCTGTCCCCACCAGTACTGTACCCCAGTGTTATACAGTGACAGACCTGTCCCTACCAGTACTGTATCCCAGTGTTATACAGTGACAAACCTGTCCCCACCAGTACTGTATCCCAGCGTTATACTGTGACGGATCTGTCCCCACCATGATTGTACCCCAGTGTTATACAGTGACAGACGTGTCCACACCAGTACTGTACCCAAGTGCTATACAGGGACAGACCTGTCCCCACCAGTACTGTACCCCAGTGTTATACTGTGAAAGACCTGTCCCAACCTGTACTGTACCCCAGTGTTATACAGTGACAGATCTGTCCCCACCGGTACAGTACCCCAGTGTTATACAGTGACAGACTTGTCCCCACAAGAACTGTACCCCAGTGCTATACAGTGACAGACCTGTGCCCACCAGTACTGTATCCCAGTGTTATACAGGGACAGACCTGTCCCCACCAGTATTGTACCCCAGTGTTATACAGGGACAGACCCATCCCCACCAGTACTGTACCCCAGTGTCATACAGTGATAGACCCGTCCCCACCAGTACTGTATCCCAGTGTTATACAGGGACAGACCTGTCCCGACGAGTACTGTACACCAAAAATATACAGTGACAGAACTGCCCCCACCAGTATTGTACCGCAGTGATATACAGTGACAGACTTGTCCCCACCAGTATTGCACCCCAGTGTCATACAGTGATAGACCCATCCCCACCAGTACTGTATCCCAGTGTTATACAGTGACAGACCTGTCCCCACCAGTACTGTACCCCAGTGTTATACAGTGACAGGCCCGTCCCCACCAGTACTGTGTCCCAGTGTTATAGTGTGTCAGACCCGTCCCCACCAGTATTGTCCCGCAGTGTTATACAGTGACAGACCCGTCCCCACCAGTGTTGTACCCCAGTGTTATACAGGGACAGACCTGTCCCGACGAGTACTGTATCCCAGGGCTATACAGTGACAGGCCCGACCCCACCAGTATTGTACCGCAGTGTTATAAATGGAAAAAACCCTTCCCCACCAGCACTGTACTCCAGTGTGATACTGTGACAGGCCCGTCCCCACCGATACTGAACACCAGTGATAAATAGTGACAGACCTGACCCCACCAGTATTGTACCACAGTGATATACAGGGACAGACCCGTCCACGCCAGTACTCTACCCCAGTGTTATACAGTGACAGACCCGTCCCCACTATACTATACACTAGTGTTATATAGTGATAGACATGTCCCCACCAGTACTGTCCCCACGAGTACTATACACCAGTGTTATACAGTGACAGACCCGTCCCCACCAGTACTGTATATCAGTGTTATACAGTGACATACCTGTCCCCACCAGTACTGTATCCCAGTGTTATACAGGGACAGACCTGTGCCCACCAGTACTGTATCCCAGTGTTATACAGGGACAGACCTGTCCCCACCAGTACTGTATCCCAGTGTTATACAGGGACAGACCTGTCCCCACTATACTGTACACTAGTGTTATACAGTGATAGACATGTCCCCACCAGTACTGTCCCCACGAGTACTATACACCAGTGTTATACAGTGACAGACCCGTCCCCACTATACTGTACACTAGTGTTATACAGTGATAGACATGTCCCCACCAGTACTGTCCCCACGAGTACTATACACCAGTGTTATACAGTGACAGACCTGTCCCCACCAGTACTGTATACCAGTGTTATACAGTGACATACCTGTCCCCACCAGTACTGTATCCCAGTGTTATACAGAGACAGACCTGTGCCCACCAGTACTATATCCCAGTGTTATACAGGGACAGACCTGTCCCCACCAGTACTGTATCCCAGTGTTATACAGGGACAGACCTGTCCCCACCAGTACTGTATCCCAGTGTTATACAGGGACAGACCCATCCCCACCAGTACTGTACCCCAGTGTCATACAGTGATAGACCCGTCCCCACCAGTACTGTATCCCAGTGTTATACAGGGACAGACCTGTCCCGACGAGTACTGTATCCCAGGGTTATACAGTGACAGGCCCGACCCCACCAGTATTGTGCAACAGTGTTATACTGTGACAGACCCGTCCCCACCAGTACTGTACCCCAGTGTTATACTGCGAAAGACCTGTCCCAACCAGTAATTTACCCAGGGTTATACAGTGACAGACCTGTCCCCACCGGTACAGTACCCCAGTGTTATACAGTGACAGACCAGTCCTCACCAGTATTGTATCCCAGTGTCATACAGTGACAGACCTGTCCCCACCAGTACAGGAACCCCGTGTTATACCGTGACAGACCTGTCCCCACCAGTACTGTACCCTAGTGTCATACAGGGAAAGACCTGTCCCCACCAGTACTGCATCCCAGTGTTAAACAGTGACAGACCTGTCCCCACCAGTACTGTACCCCAGTGTTTCACAGTGACAAACCTGTCCCCACCTGTACTGTACCCCAGTGTTATGCAGTGACAGCCCTGTACCCCAGTGTTATACAGTGACAGACCTGTCAGCACCGGTAGGGTATCCCAGGGTTACACATTGACAGATCTGTCCCCACCAGTATTGTACCCCAGTGTTATACAGGGACAGACCCGTCCACACCAGTACTGCAACCCAGTATTATACAGTGACAGATCTGTCCCCACCAGTATTGTACCCCAGTGTTATACAGGGACAGACCTGTCCCCACCAGTACTGCAACCCAGTATTATACAGTGACAGACCTGTCCCCACCAGTTCTGTATCCCAGTGTTATCCAGTGACAGACCTGTCCCCACCAGTACTGTACCCCAGTGTTATACAGTGACAGACCTGTCCCTACCAGTACTGTATCCCAGTGTTATACAGTGACAAACCTGTCCCCACCAGTACTGTATCCCAGCGTTATACTGTGACGGATCTGTCCCCACCAGGATTGTACCCCAGTGTTATACAGTGACAGACGTGTCCACACCAGTACTGTACCCAAGTGCTATACAGGGACAGACCTGTCCCCACCAGTACTGTACCCCAGTGTTATACTGTGAAAGACCTGTCCCAACCAGTACTGTACCCCAGTGTTATACAGTGACAGACCTGTCCCCACCGGTACAGTACCCCAGTGTTATACAGTGACAGACCAGTCCTCACCAGTACTGTATCCCAGTGTCATACAGTGACAGACCTGTCCCCACCAGTACAGGAACCCCGTGTTATACCGTGACAGACCTGTCCCCACCAGTACTGTACCCTAGTGTCATACAGGGAAAGACCTGTCCCCACCAGTACTGCATCCCAGTGTTAAACAGTGACAGACCTGTCCCCACCAGTACTGTACCCCAGTGTTTCACAGTGACAAACCTGTCCCCACCTGTACTGTACCCCAGTGTTATGCAGTGACAGCCCTGTACCCCAGTGTTATACAGTGACAGACCTGTCAGCACCGGTAGGGTATCCCAGGGTTACACATTGACAGATCTGTCCCCACCAGTATTGTACCCCAGTGTTATACAGGGACAGACCCGTCCACACCAGTACTGCAACCCAGTATTATACAGTGACAGATCTGTCCCCAGCAGTACTGTACCCCAGTGTTATACAGGGACAGACCTGTCCCCACCAGTACTGCAACCCAGTATTATACAGTGACAGACCTGTCCCCACCAGTTCTGTATCCCAGTGTTATCCAGTGACAGACCTGTCCCCACCAGTACTGTACCCCAGTGTTATACAGTGACAGACCTGTCCCTACCAGTACTGTATCCCAGTGTTATACAGTGACAAACCTGTCCCCACCAGTACTGTATCCCAGCGTTATACTGTGACGGATCTGTCCCCACCATGATTGTACCCCAGTGTTATACAGTGACAGACGTGTCCACACCAGTACTGTACCCAAGTGCTATACAGGGACAGACCTGTCCCCACCAGTACTGTACCCCAGTGTTATACTGTGAAAGACCTGTCCCAACCAGTACTGTACCCCAGTGTTATACAGTGACAGACCTGTCCCCACCGGTACAGTACCCCAGTGTTATATAGTGACAGACCCATCCCCACCAGTACTGTAACCCAGTGTTATACAGTGACAGACTTGTCCCCACAAGAACTGTACCCCAGTGCTATACAGTGACAGACCTGTCCCCACCAGTCCTCTACCCTAGTGTTATACAGGGACAGATCTGTCCCCACCAGTACTATACCACAGTGTTATACAGTGACAGACCTGTCCCCACCAGTCTTCTACCCTAGTGTTATACAGGGACAGATCTGTCCCCACCACTACTATACCACAGTGTTATACAGTGACAGACCTGTCCCCACCGGTACTGTATCCCAGTGTTATACAGTGACAGACCTGTCCCCAACAGTACTGTACCCCAGTGTTATAGTGACAGACCTGTCCCCACCAGTACTGTACCCCAGAGTTATACAGTGACAGACCCATCCCCACCAGTATTGTATTCCAGTGTTATACAGTGACAGACCTGTCCCCACCAGTATTGTAGCCCAGTGTTATACAGGGACAGACCTGTACCCACCAATACTGCATCCCAGTGTTATACAGTGACAGACATGTCCCCACCAGTACTGTCCTCACGAGTACGTTCCCCAGTGCTATACAATGACAGACCTGTCCCCACCAGTCTTGTACCCCAGTGTTATACAGGGACAGATCTGTCCCCACCAGTACTATACCACAGTGTTACACAGTGACAGACTCGTCCCCACCAGTACTGTACCGCAGAGTTAGACAGGGACAGACATGTCGACACCAATACTGTACCCCAGTGTTATACAGTGACAGACCTGTCCCCACCAGTACTGTATAACAGTGTTATACAGTGACAGACCTGTCCCCACCAGTACTGTACCCCAGTGTTTCACAGTGACAAACCTATCCCCACCAGTACTGTACCCCAATGTTATGCAGCGACAGCCCCGTACCCCAGTGTTATACAGTGACGGACCTGTCCCCACCAGTACTATACCTCAGTGTTATACAGGGACAGACCCGTCCCCACCAATACTGTACCCCAGTGTTATACAGTGACAGACATGTCCCCAACAGTACTGTACCCCAGTGTTACACAGTGACAGACGGGTCCCCACCAGTACTGTACCCCAGAGTTAGACAGGGATAGACCTCTCCCCATCAGTATTGCACCCCAGTATTATACTGTGACAGACCCGTCCCCACCGGTACTGTACACCAGTGATATACAGTGACAGACCTGCCCCCACCAGTATTGTACTGCAGTGATATACAGTGACAGACCCGTCCCTACCAGTATTGTACCCCAGTGTTATACAGGGACAGACCTGTCCCCACCAGTATTGTAGCCCAGGGTTATACAGGGACAGACCCGTCCCCACCAATACTGTATCCCAGTGTTATACAGTGACAGACCTGTCCCCACCAGTACTGTCCACACGAGTACTGTACCGCAGTGTTATACTGTGACAGACCTGTCCCCACAAGAATTGTACCCCAGTGTTATTCAGTGACAGACCTGTCCCCACCAGTACTGTACCCCAGTGTTATACAGGGACAGACCCGTCCCCACCAGTACTGTACCCCAGTGTCATACAGTGACAGACCTGTCCCCTCCAGTACTGTACCCCAGAGTTATACTGTGACAGACCTGTCCCCACCAGTACCTTACCCCAGTGTTATACAGGGACAGACCTGTCCCCACCTTTATTGTACCCCAGTGTTATACAGTGACAGACCCGTCCCCACTATACTGTACACTGGTGTTATACAGTGATAGACACGTCCCCACCAGTACTGTCCCCACGAGTACTATACACCAGTGTTCTACACTGACAGACCTGTCCCCACCAGTACTGTACCCCAGTGTTATACAGTGACAGACCTGTCCCCACCAGTACTGTATACCAGTGTTATACAGTGACAGACCTGTCCCCACTAGTACTGCACCCCAATGTTATACAGTGACATATCTGTCCCCACCAGTACTGTATCCCAGTGTTATACAGGGACAGACCTGTGCCCACCAGTACTGTATGCCAGTGTTATACAGGGACAGACCTGTCCCCACCAGTATTGTATCCCAGTGTTATACAGGGACAGACCTGTCCCCACCAATACTGTATCCCAGTGTTATACAGTGACAGACCTGTCCCCACTAGTACTGTATCCGAGTGTTATACAGAGACAGACCTGTCCCCACCAGTATTGTACCCCAGTGTTATACAGGGACAGACCCATCCCCACCAGTATTGCACCCCAGTGTCATACAGTGATAGACCCATCCCCACCAGTACTGTATCCCAGTGTTATACAGTGACAGACCTGTCCCCACCAGTACTGTATCCCAGTGTAATACAGTGACAGACCTGTCCCCACTAGTACTGTATCCCAGTGTTATACAGTGACAGACCTGTCCCCACCAGTACTGTATCCCAGTGTTATACAGTGACAGACCTGTCCCCACCAGTACTGTACCCCAGTGTTATACAGGGACAGACCTGTCCCCACCAGTACTGTATCCCAGTGTTATACAGTGACAGGCCCGTCCCCACCAGTACTGTGTCCCAGTGTTATAGTGTGTCAGACCCGTCCCCACCAGTATTGTCCCGCAGTGTTATACAGCGACAGACCCGTCCCCATCAGTATTGTACCCCAGTGTTATACAGGGACAGACCCGTCCCCACCAGTAATGTATCCCAGTGTTATACAGGGACAGACCTGTCCCGACGAGTACTGTATCCCAGGGCTATACAGTGACAGGCCCGTCCCCACCAGTATTGTCCCGCAGTGTTATACAGTGACAGACCCGTCCCCACCAGTATTGTACCCCAGTGTTATACAGGGACAGACCCGTCCCCACCAGTACTGTATCCCAGTGTTATACAGGGACAGACCTGTCCCGACGAGTACTGTATCCCAGGGTTATACAGTGACAGGCCCGACCCCACCAGTGTTGTACCACAGTGTTATACTGTGACAGACCTGTCCCCACCGATACTGCACACCAGTGATATACAGCGACAGACCTGCCCCCACCAGTATTGTACCACAGTGATATACAGGGACAGACCCGTCCACACCAGTACTGTATCCCAGTGTTATACAGTCACAGACCAGTCCCCACCAGTACTGTACCCCAGTGTTATACTGTGACAGACCTGTCCCCACCAGTACTGCAACCCAGTATTATACAGGGACAGACCCGTCCACGCCAGTACTCTATCCCAGTGTTATACAGTGACAGACCCGTCCCCACTATACTATACACTAGTGTTATACAGTGATAGACATGTCCCCACCAGTACTGTCCCCACGAGTACTATACACCAGTGTTATACAGTGACAGACCCGTCCCCACCAGTACTGTATCCCAGTGTTATACAGTGACAGACCTGTCCCCACTAGTACTGTATCCCAGTGTTATACAGTGACAGACCTGTCCCCACCAGTATTGTACCCCAGTGTTATACAGGGACAGACCTGTCCCCACCAGTACTGTATCCCAGTGTTATACAGTGACAGACCTGTCCCCACTAGTACTGTATCCCAGTGTTATACAGTGACAGACCTGTCCCCACCAGTATTGTACCCCAGTGTTATACAGGGACAGACCCATCCCCACCAGTACTGTACCCCAGTGTCATACAGTGATAGACCTGTCCCCACCAGTACTGTATCCCAGTGTTATACAGGGACAGACCTGTCCCGACGAGTACTGTATCCCAGGGTTATACAGTGACAGGCCCGACCCCACCAGTATTGTGCAACAGTGTTATACTGTGACAGACCCGTCCCCACCAGTACTGTACCCCAGTGTTATACTGCGAAAGACCTGTCCCAACCAGTAATTTACCCAGGGTTATACAGTGACAGACCTGTCCCCACCGGTACAGTACCCCAGTGTTATACAGTGACAGACCAGTCCTCACCAGTACTGTATCCCAGTGTCATACAGTGACAGACCTGTCCCCACCAGTACAGGAACCCCGTGTTATACCGTGACAGACCTGTCCCCACCAGTACTGTACCCTAGTGTCATACAGGGAAAGACCTGTCCCCACCAGTACTGCATCCCAGTGTTAAACAGTGACAGACCTGTCCCCACCAGTACTGTACCCCAGTGTTTCACAGTGACAAACCTGTCCCCACCTGTACTGTACCCCAGTGTTATGCAGTGACAGCCCTGTACCCCAGTGTTATACAGTGACAGACCTGTCAGCACCGGTAGGGTATCCCAGGGTTACACAGTGACAGATCTGTCCCCACCAGTATTGTACCCCAGTGTTATACAGGGACAGACCCGTCCACACCAGTACTGCAACCCAGTATTATACAGTGACAGATCTGTCCCCACCAGTACTGTACCCCAGTGTTATACAGGGACAGACCTGTCCCCACCAGTACTGCAACCCAGTATTACACAGTGACAGACCTGTCCCCACCAGTTCTGTACCCCAGTGTTATACAGTGACAGACCTGTTCCCACCAGTACTGTATCCCAGTGTTATCCAGTGACAGACCTGTCCCCACCAGTACTGTACCCCAGTGTTATACAGTGACAGACCTGTCCCTACCAGTACTGTATCCCAGTGTTATACAGTGACAAACCTGTCCCCACCAGTACTGTATCCCAGCGTTATACTGTGACGGATCTGTCCCCACCAGGATTGTACCCCAGTGTTATACAGTGACAGACGTGTCCACACCAGTACTGTACCCAAGTGCTATACAGGGACAGACCTGTCCCCACCAGTACTGTACCCCAGTGTTATACTGTGAAAGACCTGTCCCAACCTGTACTGTACCCCAGTGTTATACAGTGACAGACCTGTCCCCACCGGTACAGTACCCCAGTGTTATATAGTGACAGACCCATCCCCACCAGTACTGTAAACCAGTGTTATACAGTGACAGACTTGTCCCCACAAGAACTGTACCCCAGTGCTATACAGTGACAGACCTGTCCCCACCAGTCCTCTACCCTAGCGTTATACAGGGACAGATCTGTCCCCACCAGTACTATACCACAGTGTTATACAGTGACAGACCTGTCCCCACCAGTACGTATCCCAGTGTTATACAGGGACAGACCTGTCCCCACCAGAATTGTACCCCAGTGTTACACAGTGACAGACCTGTCCCCACCAGTGTTATCCAGGGACAGACCTGTCCCCACCAGTACTGCACCTCAGTGTTATACAGGGACAGAGCTGTCCCCACCAGTACTATACTCCAGCGTTATACTGTGACAGACCTGTCCCCACCAGTACTGTACCCCAGTGTTATACAGTGACGGACCTGCCCCACCAGTACTGTATCCCAGTGTTTTCCAGTGATAGACCTGTCCCCACCAGTACTGCACCTCAGTGTTATACAGGGACAGAGCTGTCCCCACCAGCACTGTATCCCAGTGTTATACAGTGACAGACCTGTCGCCACCAGTACTGTACCTCAGTGTCATACAATGACAGACACATCACCACCAGTATCATACCCCAGTGTTATATAGTGACAGACCCGTCCCCACCAGTACTGTATCGCAGTGTTATACAGGGACAGACCTGTCCCCACCAATACAGTACCCCAGTGTTATACAGGGACAGACCAGTCGCCACCAGTACTGTACCCCAGTGTTATACAGTGACACCCCTGTCCCTACCAGTACTGTAACCTTCTGTTATACAGTGACAGACCTGTCCCCATCAGTAGTGTACCCCAGTGTCATACAGTGACAGACTGTCCCCACCAGTACTGGACACCCGTGTTATACTGTGACAGACCTGTCCCCACCAGCACTGTACCCTAGTGTCATACAGGGAAAGACCTGTCCCCACCAGTACTGCATTAAACAGTGACAGACCTGTCCGCACCAGTACTGTACCCCAGTGTTATACTGTGATAGACACGTCCCCACCGGTACTGTACACCAGTGATATACAGTGACAGACCTGTCCCCACCAGTATTGTACCCCAGTGTTATACAGGGACAGACCTGTCCAAACCAGTACTGTACCCCAGTGTTATACAGTGACAGGCCTGTCCCCACCAGAACTGCAACCCAGTATTATACAGTGACAGACCGGTCCCCACCGGTACTGTATCCCAGTGTTATACAGTGACAGACCTGTCCCCAACAGTACTGTACCCCAGTGTTATAGTGACAGACCTGTCCCCACCAGTACTGTACCCCAGAGTTATACAGTGACAGACCCATCCCCACCAGTATTGTATTCCAGTGTTATACAGTGACAGACCTGTCCCCACCAGTATTGTAGCCCAGTGTTAAACAGGGACAGACCTGTACCCACCAATACTGCATCCCAGTGTTATACAGTGACAGACATGTCCCCACCAGTACTGTCCTCACGAGTACGTTCCCCAGTGCTATACAGTGACAGACCTGTCCCCACCAGTCCTGTACCCCAGTGTTATACAGGGACAGATCTGTCCCCACCAGTACTATACCACAGTGTTACACAGTGACAGACTCGTCCCCACCAGTACTGTACCGCAGAGTTAGACAGGGACAGACATGTCGACACCAGTACTGTACCCCAGTGTTATACAGTGACAGACCTGTCCCCACCAGTACTGTACCCCAGTGTTTCACAGTGACAAACCTATCCCCACCAGTACTGTACCCCAAGGTTATGCAGCGACAGCCCCGTACCCCAGTGTTATACAGTGACGGACCTGTCCCCACCAGTACTATACCTCAGTGTTATACAGGGACAGACCCGTCCCCACCAATACTGTACCCCAGAGTTAGACAGGGATAGACCTCTCCCCATCAGTATTGCACCCCAGTATTATACTGTGACAGACCCGTCCCCACCGGTACTGTACACCAGTGATATACAGTGACAGACCTGCCCCCACCAGTATTGTACTGCAGTGATATACAGTGACAGACCCGTCCCTACCAGTATTGTACCCCAGTGTTATACAGAGACAGACCTGTCCCCACCAGTATTGTAGCCCAGGGTTATACAGGGACAGACCCGTCCCCACCAATACTGTATCCCAGTGTTATACAGTGACAGACCTGTCCCCACCAGTACTGTCCACACGAGTACTGTACCGCAGTGTTATACTGTGACAGACCTGTCCCCACAAGAATTGTACCCCAGTGTTATTCAGTGACAGACCTGTCCCCACCAGTACTGTACCCCAGTGTTATACAGGGACAGACCCGTCCCCACCAGTACTGTACTCCAGTGTCATACAGTGACAGACCTGTCCCCTCCAGTACTGTACCCCAGAGTTATACTGTGACAGACCTGTCCCCACCAGTACCTTACCCCAGTGTTATACAGGGACAGACCTGTCCCCACTATACTGTACACTGGTGTTATACAGTGATAGACATGTCCCCACCAGTACTGTCCCCACGAGTACTATACACCAGTGTTCTACACTGACAGACCTGTCCCCACCAGTACTGTACCCCAGTGTTATACAGTGACAGACCTGTCCCCACCAGTACTGTATCCCAGTGTTATACAGTGACAGACCTGTCCCCACTAGTACTGCACCCCAATGTTATACAGTGACATATCTGTCCCCACCAGTACTGTATCCCAGTGTTATACAGGGACAGACCTGTGCCCACCAGTACTGTATGCCAGTGTTATACAGGGACAGACCTGTCCCCACCAGTATTGTATCCCAGTGTTATACAGGGACAGACCTGTCCCCACCAGTACTGTATCCCAGTGTTATACAGTGACAGACCTGTCCCCACTAGTACTGTATCCCAGTGTTATACAGTGACAGACCTGTCCCCACCAGTATTGTACCCCAGTGTTATACAGGGACAGACCCATCCCCACCAGTATTGCACCCCAGTGTCATACAGTGATAGACCCATCCCCACCAGTACTGTATCCCAGTGTTATACAGTGACAGACCTGTCCCCACCAGTATTGTACCCCAGTGTTATACTGTGACAGGCCCGTCCCCACCAGTACTGTGTCCCAGTGTTATACAGTGACAGGCCCGACCCCACCAGTATTGTACCACAGTGTTATACTGTGACAGACCCGTCCCCACCGATACTGTACACCAGTGATATACAGTGACAGACCTGCCCCCACCAGTATTGTACCACAGTGATATACAGGGACAGACCCGTCCACACCAGTACTGTATCCCAGTGTTATACAGTCACAGACCAGTCCCCACCAGTACTGTACCCCAGTGTTATACTGTGACAGACCTGTCCCCACCAGTACTGCAACCCAGTATTATACAGTGACAGACCAGTCCCCACCGGTACTGTATCCCAGTATTATACAGTGACAGACACGTCCCCCCCCAGTACTGTATCCCAGTGTTAGACAGTGGCAGACCTGTCCCTACCAGCACTGTACCCAAGTGTTATACAGTGACAGACCCGTCCCCACCAGTATTGTAGCCCAGGGTTATACAGGGACAGACCCGTCCCCACCAATACTGTATCCCAGTGTTATACAGTGACAGACCTGTCCCCACCAGTACTGTCCACACGAGTACTGTACCGCAGTGTTATACTGTGACAGACTTGTCCCCACAAGAATTGTACCCCAGTGTTATTCAGTGACAGACCTGTCCCCACCAGTACTGTACCCCAGTGTTATACAGGGACAGACCCGTCCCCACCAGTACTGTACCCCAGTGTTATACAGTGACAGACCTGTCCTCACCAGTACTGTACCCCAGTGTTATACTGTGACAGACCCGACCCCACCAGTACTGTACCCCAGTTTTAAACAGTGACAGACCTGTCCCCACCAGTATTGTACCCCAGTGTTATACAGGGACAGACCCGTCCCCACCAGTACTGTACACCCGTGTCATACAGTGATAGACCCATCCCCACCAGAATTGTACCCCAGTGTTATTCAGTGACAGACCTGTCCCCACCAGTACAGTACCCCAGTGTTATACAGGGACACACCTGTCCCTACCAGTACTGTATCCTTCTGTTATACAGTGATAGACCTGTCCCCACCAGTACTGGAACCCCGTGTTATACCATGACAGACCTGTCCCCACCAGTACTGTACCCTAGTGTTATACAGGGACAGACCTGTCCCCACCAGTTCTATACTCCAGTGTTATACACTGACAGACCTGTCAGCACCACTAAGATATCCCAATGTTACACAGTGAAAGACCTGTCCCCACGAGTACTGTACCCAAGTGTTATACTGTGACAGACCTGTCCCCGCCAGTACTGTACACCAGTGTTACAGTGACAGACCTGTCCCCACCAGTACTGAATCCCAGTGTTATACAGTGACATACCTGTCCCCACCAGTACTGTATCCCCATTTTATACAGGGACAGACCTGTTCCCCACCAGTACTGTACCCCAATGTTATACAGTGACAGACCTGTCCACCCCAGTACAGTACTCCAGGGTTATACAGGGACAGACCTGTCCCCACCAGTACTGTATCCCAGTGTTAGACAGGGACAGACCTGTCCCCACCAGTACTGTACCCCAGTGTTATCCAGGGACAGACCTGTCCCCACCAGTACTGTACCCCAGTGTTATACTGAGACTGACCTGCCCCCACCAGTATTGTACCCCAGTGTGTTATACAGGGACAGACGTGTCGCCCCCAGTATTGTACACCAGTGTACTACAGGGACAGACGCATCCCCACCAGTACTGTACCCCAGTAATATACAGTGACAGATCTGTCCCCACCAGTACTGTACCCCAGTGTTATACACTGACAGACCTGCCCCCACCAGAACTGTATCCCAGTGTTAGACAGTGACAGACCTGTCCGGAACAGTACTGTATCCCAGTGTTTTCCAGTGATAGACCTGTCCCCACCAGTACTGTACCCCAGTGTTATACAGTGACAGACCTGTCCCGCAGTGTTATACATGGACAGACCTGTCCCCACCAGTACTGTACCCCAGTGTTATACAGTGACAGACCTGTCCCCACCTGTTCTGTACCCCAGAGTTATACAGTGACAGACCTGTCCCCACCAGTACTGTACCCCAGTGTTATACAGTGACAGAGGTCCCCACCAGTACTGTACCCCAGTGTTATACAGTGACAGACCCGTCCCCACCAGTACTGTACCCCAGTGTGAAACAGTGACAGACCTGTCCACACCAGTACTGTACCCCAGTGTTATACAGTGACAGACCTGTCCCCACCAGTACTGTACCCCAGAGATATACAGTGACAGACCCGTCCCCACCAGTACTGTACCCCAGTGTTATACAGTGACAGACCTGTCCCTCCCCAGTACTGTACCCCAGTGTTATACAGTGACAGACCTGTCCCCACCAGTACTGTACCCCAGAGTTATACAGTGACAGACCTGTCCCCACCAGTATTGTACCCCAGTGTTAAACAGTGACAGACCTGTCCCCACCAGTACTGTACCCCAGTGTTGTACAGTGACAGACCCGTCCCCACCAGTACTGTACCCCAGTGTTATACAGTGACAGACCTGTCACCAGTACTGTACCCCAGTGTTATACAGTGACAGACCCGTCCCCACCAGTACTGTACCCCAGTGTTATACAGGGACAGACCTGTCCACACCAGTACTGTACCCCAGAGTTATACAGTGACAGACCTGTCCCAACCAGTATCGTACCCCAGTGTTATGCTGTGACAGACCTGTCCCCCCCCAGTACTGTATCCCAGTGTTATACAGTGACAGACCTGTCCCCACCAGTATTGTACCCCAGAGTTATACAGTGACAGACCTGTCCCCACCAGTATTGTACCCCAGTGTTATGCTGTGACAGACCTGTCCCCCCCCAGTACTGTATCCCAGTGTTATACAGTGACAGACCTGTTCCCCCCCCCCCAGTACTGTACCCCAGAGTTATACAGTGACAGACCTGTCCCCCCCAGTACTGTACCCCAGTGTTATACAGTGACAGACCTGTGCCCACTGGTACTGTATCCCAGGGTTATACGGTGGCAGACCTGTCCCCACCAGTACTGTACCCCCGTGTTATTCAGTGACAGACCTGTCCCCACCAGTTCTGTACCCCAGTGTTATACACTGAAAGAGCTGTCCCCACCAGTACTATACTCCAGCGTTATACTGTGACAGACCTGTCCCCACCAGTACTGTACCCCAGTGTTATACAGTGACGGACCTGCCCCACCAGTACTGTATCCCAGTGTTTTCCAGTGATAGACCTGTCCCCACCAGTACTGTACCCCAGTGTTATACAGTGACAGACCTGTCCCGCAGTGTTATACATGGACAGACCTGTCCCCACCAGTACTGTACCCCAGTGTTATACAGTGACAGACCCGTCCCCACCAGTACTGTACCCCAGTGTTATACAGTGACAGACCTGTCCACACCAGTACTGTACCCCAGTGTTATACAGTGACAGACCTGTCCCCACCAGTACTGTACCCCAGAGTTATACAGTGACAGACCCGTCCCCACCAGTACTGTACCCCAGTGTTATACAGTGACAGACCTGTCCACACCAGTACTGTACCCCAGTGTTATACAGTGACAGACCTGTCCCCACCAGTACTGTACCCCAGAGTTATACAGTGACAGACCTGTCCCCACCAGTATTGTACCCCAGAGTTATACAGTGACAGACCTGTCCCCACCAGTATTGTACCCCAGTGTTAAACAGTGACAGACCTGTCCCCACCAGTACTGTACCCCAGTGTTGTACAGTGACAGACCTGTCCCCCCCCCCCCACCAGTATTGTACCCCAGTGTTATGCTGTGACAGACCTGTCCCCCCCCAGTACTGTATCCCAGTGTTATACAGTGACAGACCTGTCCCCCCCCCCCCCCCCAGTACTGTACCCCAGTGTTATACAGTGACAGACCCGTCCCCACCAGTACTGTACCCCAGTGTTATACAGTGACAGACCTGTCCACACCAGTACTGTACCCCAGTGTTATACAGGGACAGACCCGTCCCCACCAGTACTGTACCCCAGAGTTATACAGTGACAGACCTGTCCCCACCAGTATTGTACCCCAGTGTTATGCTGTGACAGACCTGTCCCCCCCCAGTACTGTATCCCAGTGTTATGCTGTGACAGACCCGTCCCCACCAGTACTGTACCCCAGAGTTATACAGTGACAGACCTGTCCCCACCAGTATTGTACCCCAGTGTTATACAGTGACAGACCTGTCCCCACCAGTATTGTACCCCAGTGTTATGCTGTGACAGACCTGTCCCCCCCCAGTACTGTATCCCAGTGTTATACAGTGACAGACCTGCCCCCCCCCCAGTACTGTACCCCAGTGTTATACAGTGACAGACCCGTCCCCACCAGTACTGTACCCCAGTGTTATACAGTGACAGACCTGTCCACACCAGTACTGTACCCCAGTGTTATACAGGGACAGACCCGTCCCCACCAGTACTGTACCCCAGAGTTATAGTGACAGACCTGTCCCCACCAGTATTGTACCCCAGTGTTATGCTGTGACAGACCTGTCCCCCCCCAGTACTGTACCCCAGTGTTATACAGGGACAGACCCGTCCCCACCAGTACTGTACCCCAGTGTTATACAGTGACAGACCTGTCCCCCCCCCAGTACTGTACCCCAGTGTTATACAGTGACAGACCTGTCCCCCCCCCAGTACTGTACCCCAGTGTTATACAGGGACAGACCTGTTCCCCCCCCAGTACTGGACCCCAGTGTTATACAGGGACAGACCTGTTCCCCCCCCCCAGTACTGTACCCCAGTGTTATACAGGGACAGACCCGTCCCCACCGGTATTGTCCCCCAGTGTTATACAGTGACAGACCTGTCCCCCCCCAGTACTGTATCCCAGTGTTATGCTGTGACCGACCCGTCCCCACCAGTACTGTACCCAAGTGTTATACAGTGACAGACCTGTCCCCACCAGTATTGTACCCCAGTGTTATACAGTGACAGACCTGTCCCCACCAGTACTGTACCCCAGTGTTATACAGGGACAGACCTGTCCCCCCCAGTACTGTACACCAGTGTTATACAGGGACAGACCTGTCCCCCCCCAGTACTGTACCCCAGTGTTATACAGTGACAGACCTGTCCCCACCAGTACTGTACCCCAGTGTTATACAGTGACAGACCTGTCCCCCCCAGTACTGTACCCCAGTGTTATACAGTGACAGACCTGTCCCCACCAGGATTGTACCCCAGTGTTATACAGGGACAGACCTGTCCCCCCCCCAGTACTGTACCCCAGTGTTATACAGTGACAGACCTGTCCCCACCAGTACTGTACCCCAGTGTTATACAGTGACAGACCTGTCCCCCCCCCAGTACTGTACCCCAGTGTTATACAGTGACAGACCTGTCCCCCCCCAGTACTGTACCCCAGTGTTATCCAGTGACAGACCTGTCCCCCCCCCAGTACTGTACCCCAGTGTTATACAGTGACAGACCTGTCCCCCCCCAGTACTGTACCCCAGTGTTATACAGGGACAGACCCGTCCCCACCAGTACTGTACCCCAGTGTTATACAGTGACAGACCTGTCCCCCCCCAGTACTGTACCCCAGTGTTATACAGTGACAGACCTGTCCCCCCCCAGTACTGTACCCCAGTGTTATCCAGTGACAGACCTGTCCCCCCCCCAGTACTGTACCCCACAGGGACAGACCTGTCCCCACCAGTACTGTAACCCAGTATTATACAGGGACAGACCTGTCCCCCCCAGTATTGTACCCCAGTGTTATACAGTGACAGACCTGTCCCCCCCCCAGTACTGTACCCCAGTGTTATACAGTGACAGACCTGTCCCCCCCCCAGTACTGTACCCCAGTGTTATACAGTGACAGACCTGTCCCCCCCCAGTACTGTACCCCAGTGTTATCCAGTGACAGACCTGTCCCCCCCCCAGTACTGTACCCCAGTGTTATACAGTGACAGACCTGTCCCCCCCCCAGTACTGTACCCCAGTGTTATACAGTGACAGACCTGTCCCCCCCCAGTACTGTACCCCAGTGTTATCCAGTGACAGACCTGTCCCCCCCCCAGTACTGTACCCCACAGGGACAGACCTGTCCCCACCAGTATTGTAGCCCAGTGCTATACAGGGACTGACCTGCCGTGTCCCAGTCTCTGTTTTCTCTTCACTCTGACCCCAGGCCCCGGCTGCGGCCTGCTGTTGTGAATGTTGTTGAGTTGAGCGCCGAGCGCCCGATGACAGGCTGTTCAGGCGAGCGCTGCATCATCGATCACATCCACATGCGGGAGGGCGTGTTAATTCTCCGGTTCTCAGACCATCCACCGGGGAAACACAGGCTGGAGGGTGTGGGACTAACTACTGCACTGTCCAAGAGTCAGTGCTGAGGGAGTGCCGCACTGTCAGAGGGTCAGTGCTGAGGGAGTGCCGCACTGTCAGAGGGTCAGTGCTGAGGGAGTGCCGCACTGTTGGACGGTCAGTGCTGAGGGAGTGCCGCACTGTTGGACGGTCAGTGCTGAGGGAGTGCCGCACTGTCAGAGGGTCAGTGCTGAGGGAGTGCCGCATTGTCAGAGGGTCAGTGCTGAGGGAGTGCCGCACTGTTGGACGGTCAGTGCTGAGGGAGTGTCTCACTGTCGGAGGGTCAGTGCTGAGGGAGTGCCGCACTGTCGGAGGGTCAGTGCTGAGGGAGTGTCTCACTGTTGGACGGTCAGTGCTGAGGGAGTGCCGCACTGTCGGAGGGTCAGTGCTGAGGGAGTGTCTCACTGTCGGAGGGTCAGTGCTGAGGGTGCGCCGCACTGTCAGAGGGTCAGTGCTGAGGGAGTCCCGCACTGTCGGAGGGTCAGTGCTGAGGGAGTGTCTCACTGTCGGAGGGTCAGTGCTGAGGGAGTGCCGCACTGTCGGAGGGTCAGCGCTGAGGGAGTGCCGCACTGTCAGAGGGTCAGTGCTGAGGGAGTGCCGCACTGTCGGAGGGTCAGTGCTGAGGGAGTGCCGCACTGTCAGAGGGTCAGTGCTGAGGGAGTGCCGCACTGTCGGAGGGTCAGTGCTGAGGGAGTGGGCACTGTCGGAGGGTCAGTGCTGAGGGAGTGGGCACTGTCAGGGCGTCAGTGCTGGGGGAGTGCCGCACTGTCGGAGGGTCAGTGCTGGGGGAGTGCCGCACTGTCGGATGGTTTGCCTTGAGGGAGCACCGGGCTGTGGGAGTGCTGAATATTGGAGGGTACAGCATATGACCATGTCTTTGGTACAGGTAGGAATGGTCAATAAATATGGTCATTGCCTATGTTGACCACTGAGTAAAAAGGCTTAAATTTTATGGCCTCCTCATATCTCTCACAAGTTTGTTTGGAAAACTTGTTTATTTTGGCTCGATAGGTTTCATGTGCTGCCCAACTCTTTATCCATGCTCCATCTGCTTGATATTTCCACTTCCACATATTCTCCCTGACTCAACACCCTGCCCTACTTTCACCCTCTCCATACCCCTCGATGAGGCACAGTTTTCATTAACTGGTGTAATGAGCATTTGATACAGCTGTGAGCGGGCCCGCACCTTTTACCTGATCTGCTTTCAATAGAGAGCCAGGATTAACAGTTCGTTACAACAGCAATATAGTTGTTCAGGCAGCATAGCACTTTGTGAGCCCATGCAATCCTGAATGTAGCAGACTCTGTGGAAATTACCTTGGAAATTGAAAGTTCTGGTGAGCACTTCCCCTACCCCTGGAATCATCTAGAAGTATCTATTTAGATTGGAGAATTCAGTTCTGCTGTGAAGTTAATAGTTATCAAGGAAGAGTAAAATCCTCATCTGACTTTTGGGTAACCGATGAATTGGGTTATGAAGGTGTGGCTGTGTACTGTACCTTTAAGAGAGTTGAAAAGCTAGCAAGGACTCACAAAGTACAGTGAGTTCTGAACAAAGTAAAAATGTAACATTCGGTTGAAACAAATAGCTGCAGATGAGTTGCCTTGAAACAAAAACAAATTCAAATTTGGCCAATCAGTTTAAATTATGCCCCAAGGTACCAAAATCCAATCAAATCCGAATTTAGTGTTTTGATAATATTAAAATCAGTGAAATGATCTGATGTTTTGGGGTATAAAACCGGATATTTTGAACGGTTAGAGGAAGAACTGCCAAAGACATCCACACATATAGACTGCTCGCTGAAGAGCTTTCTGAAAGGTACCTGTCTATAAGAAAGAAACCGACCTAGAGACAATCTAGAGAGGATAATCGACAAAGCTGACTGGTTTTTGAAAAGTGATTTGTTTTTGTAGATCTTAATTGGTTTTATTTATTGGACCAGTATTGTAGAGTGGGAGGTAAAAGATAGGTTTAAGAGAAAGGAGTTGTAAGTAGTTGTTGGTTTTAATATTCTCTGTTGGACTTAAAGAATAAAATTGTTAATTTTTACTTTAAATAGTGACCTGTGGCATAGTTCTTTGCCTCTCAAATTTTAACAGATTACGGCGTGAGGTGAACCTTTTCTGTGTCGGGTTTAAATTAGTCACGGGTTTTACCCCGTGTCGTAACAGATTGGGGGCTCATCTGAGATTTGAAGAGGTTTAGACAGATCCAGTCTGAGGTTTGGACAGGTTTGAACAGATTTGGGGATACGAGAAAAGCCCAGTAGATTTAAACACATGCAGATTAGTGTCATGGATCTTTAAACAAAACATAAGTGAGACAGTTTGTTTAATTTTGGTGACTTGTGGTTGCTTAAATTAAAAGTGAGAGAAATGGCTCTTAAAATTGCTGAAGAGGTTCTGGGATTTGAAGACAATTCTCAAATTTGACAAGAAAGTTTTAGAAGGAAAGAGAAAGGCCATACATTTAGAATTAGCAAAGAAATTAGATTTGGGCTTAACTAAGGGCAAAAGTAAAGCTGAAATTGTAAGGGAATTACTCAAATACTTAGATGTGTCAGAGATACAGACAAGTGCAGTAGAGTTAGGAAAACCTAAGTTACAGTTGAGGCAAATGGAGTTAGAAGACAGAGAAAGGGAGAGAGAGAAAGAAAGAAGAGAGAGGAAAAAGAAAAAAGATTCTTAGTTGAGCAAAGAGAGAGAGGAGAAAGGGAGAGAGAGAGAAAGAGAAGAGAGTGAGAGAGAGGAAAAAGAAAGAGAGCTGGCTCTTAGCTGAGCAAAAAGATAGAATTTGAACTTGAAAAGTTGTGACTTAGTCAGCAAAGTCAACAGGATGGAGAATAAAAGAGAAGGTAGTGATATATGTAAATATGTCAAAACATTTTGATGAGAAAGATGTTGAAGCCGCCTTTTGTTTCATTTGAAAAATTGGCTAGGCAGATGGAGTGGTCTTAATATCAACAAGGTAAAAACAGTGACTGCAGATGCTGAAATCCAAATACTGGATTAGTGGTGCTGGAAGAGCACAGCAGTTCAGGCAGCATCCAACGAGCAGCGAAAGGGCTTTTGCCCGAAACGTCGATTTCACTGCTCGTTGGATGCTGCCTGAACTGCTGTGCTCTTCCAGCACCACTAATCCAGTAGATGGAGTGGTCTGACCCTTTATGGATAATGCGAATTCAAATGAAACTGGTAAGCAGAGCAAGTGAGGAAGGTCAAGAGATTATGAAGAGGTTAATCATGCTATTTTAAGAGTATATGAATTGGTACCAGAAGCATATGGACAGTGGTTCAGAGACACAAAGAAGGAACCAGGTCAGACTTACATTGAGTTTGAAAGAATTAAACATAGTCATTTTGATCGATGGGTGCGGACTTTAATGAAAAATAGGACTTTTTAGGCTCTAAGAGAGATTATTCTGCTGGAGGAGTTTAAAAACTCACTTCCAGAGATGGTAAGAATTCATGTGGAGGGACAGAAAGTTCAGGAAGTGAGAAGGGCAGCAGAATTGGCAGATGACGACATGTTGGTGCATAGGACAAACTTCCGACCAGAAATTCATCCTGGAGGGATAGAAGTTGGGAGAAGGGGAGATCCGACACTGCGAAACAAAGAGTAGAGAGCACTGGTAAGAATTTATCACAGGATAAAGAAGCCCAAGAGGGTGGAAAGGAGGTGAAAGGCCTCAGGTGTTTCCACTGTGTTAAAGTGGGACATGTAAAGCCATGGTGCTGGTCATTAAAGAAAGGCACTGTGGGAAAAGATGTGGTTAAAGAAACTAAGCCAGTGGCATTAGTGAAGGTAGTAAAGGAGACCCCAAGAACAGCCGAGGACCTGCAGGAGAGTGCACAGCCTAGTCAGGGGCTGGGTATGGAGTTAGTACCTATTCTCTACAAAGAATTCGCCTCGGTGGGTAAAGTTTACTCAGAAAGAGCAGGGGAGAAGGGCAAGAAGTTATAATTTTGAGAGATACAGGATCTAACCAGTCGCGAATAGAAAGGGATGAGCGAATATGCACTCTTTCTGATCTGTTACCCGAGAGTGTGGCAATTTGTGTGATAGTTGACAGAAATTTAGCATTCCCTTATGTAAGATCAATTTGGAGTGCCAACTCAAGACTGGGGAAGTTGCAGTGGGAGTGATTGACCGAGTGTCAGTTCCAGGAATCCAGTTTGTTCTTGGGAATGATTTGGCAGGATCCAAGGTGGGAGTGACACCCCTTGCTGTGGATAAGCCCAAGGAAGACCAAGAAACTGAGGAGTTAAAACAGAAATATCCTGGCATTCTCCCAGACTGTGTCATAACCAGATCTCACAATCATTAGTCACAGCACGAAGCAAAAACTAAAGAGAGAGATGAAGGAGTTGAGGTTCAGTTAACAGACACCCTGTTTGACGCATTGGTGCAGGAAAAGCCTGAACAGGCAGAGGGTCAGACCTAAGTATTTAGTCCTAAAAGACTTAGGGACTTGCAACAGAAAGACAAGATGATAAAAGATATATGTGTGGATGCGTACTCTGAAAAGGAGGCAGAGAGTATTCCTCAGGGTTATTATCTGAAAGATGGAATCCTAAGACGGAAATGGAGACCATGGCAGGTTAGTGCAGAGGAGAAATGGGCGGAAGTGCACCAGACTGTGTTGCCAGTAGCATACAGACATGAGGTAATACAGGTAACACATGAACTACCTACAGGAGGTCACCTTGGGGTACAAAAGACTCAGGCTAAGGTACAAAAACATTTTTATTGGCCTGGAATGCACAAGGATATGGTTAACTTTTGCTAAATGTGTCATACATGGCAAATGGTGGATAAGCCACAGGTGGTAATAAAGCCAGCACCCTCGTTGCTAATTCCTACATTTGAAGAACATTTCATGCAGGTTATAATTGATTGTGTCGGTCTCCTCCTGACAACCAGTATTTGTTAACCATAATGGATGTGCCTACCAGAGACAATTCCATTATGGAGTATCAAGGCAAAAAAGGGTGGGAGAAGAGTTAGTAACTTTCTTCACACGATATGGGCTACCCAGAGAAATTCAGTCGGAACAAGGGTTACATTTTACTGCTAGGATGTTTTAAGAGGTTATGGATAACTTAGATAGACAGCACTTTAAATCGAGGGAGCTATAGAAAGGTGGCATCAGACCTTGAAGATCATGTTGAGAGCATACTGTCAGGATTACCCGAATGATTGGGATATAGGTATCCCATTCGTATTGTTTGCCATTAGAGATGCCCCAAACTAATCTACTCAGTTCACTCCCTTTGAGTTAATATTCCGTCATGAAGTGAGAGGCCCTTTGAAATTAATTAAAGAAAAATTGACAGGACCAAAGTCGGAGATCTCACAAATGATTATGTATTGGAGGTGAGGAAGAGACTAAATCGAGTAGGTGAGTTCGCTAAACAGCACCTAAAGAGGGCACAGTGTAGAATGAAGCAGGTGGCAGATAAAAGCTTTGAGATTCGGATGTTCTCCCGAGGGGATAACGTGTTAGTACTGTTACTAGTGACAGGAGATCCATTCAAAGCCAAGTTTAGTGGTCCATATCAATTGAGAGAAAGTTGAGTCAGGTATCTAGTAAAGATGACAGATAGAGAAAAAGGGATTGAGTATGTTATGTGAACATGTTGAAGCCGTATTATATGAGAGAGAAAGAGCTAGTGAAACAGGTGTTAGTTACTGCCCCGCAGAGTGAGGAATCAAATCCAGATGACGTGGATTTTGATATGCCTCAGAATAGATTAAAAAATGAAGAAGGTCTTGAGGAGTGGGATAGATTAGTAAACTATCTGTTTAGGAGCATAGAACACAGTTGAAAGGTTTGTTACTGCAGTGTGTAAGAATCAGATGGGGAGCACTGATGCTGTTGTACATGAAGTAGACATAGGGAATACTGCTCTGATAAATCCTTTCAAAGCCAGACGGGTCCAGATGGAGGTGGAGGCCATGCTCAATGAGAACATCATCGAACCGAGACAGAGCGAGTGGAGTTCGCCAATCATTGTAGTTCCCACACCAGATGGGACTCAATGATTTTGCATGAATTATCGAAAGGTCAATGCCATTACAAAATTGGACTCTTATCCAATACCAAGATTGGAGGACTATATCGAGAAAGTTGGACAAGCCAGTTACATCACCAAGTTGGACTTACTGCATGGTTACAGGCAGGTACCTTTATCAGAGGTGGTGAAAAGAATTTCAACTTTTATAACCCCAAATGAGCTATATCAATTTAAAGTGATGCCCTTTGGAATGAAGAATGCACCTGCCACATTCCAAAGACTCATGAACAGAGTTTGTGGTTGGGTTAACAAACTGTCTGGACGACATAGTGGACTTTAGTAAGTCCTGGAAAGATCACATGGTACAGTTGGCAGAGCTCTTTGTACGACTATGAGAAGCAAAACTGATAAACTTAAATAAAACGGAATTCGCGAAAGCAGAGGTGACCTTCTTCGGACATAACATTGGTCATGGAGGGTGGACCCCACAGAATGGAAAGGCAAAGGCCATTGAGGAATTTCCATGACCAACCTCGAAGAAAGAGGTGCTTCGATATTTGGGACTAAGTGGATTCTATCGGATGTTTGTTCCAAACTCCAGCAGTGTAATGGCATTGTTAACTGATTTACTGAAGAAGAACACAAAGTTTCGGTGGACAGAACAATACCAGGAGGCATTTGTCCATTTCAGAGCAATATTGAGCACTGCACTAGTTTTAGCTATCCCAAACTTTTCAAAACCTTTCAAAGTCGCCATCAATGCTAGTGACATTGGAGTTGGAGCTGTCCTCCTACAGGAAGGTGAGGATGGGATTGAATAGCCAGTTGGTTACTTTTCAAAGAAGATCAACATCCACCAGAGGAAATACTCCACAGTCGAAAAAGACCTATTGAGTTTGGTACTGGCCTTACAGCATTTTAATGTGTATTTCACAAACAATGTGTCGGATTCAGTTGTGTACACGGATCACAATCCTCTTTCGTTCTTGCAACATTTAAAGACAAGAATATGAGACAATTTCATTGGAGTCTTATGTTACAGACTTTTTAATTTACATATTGCACAATACTGGTCCATTAAAAAATCCTGATTAAGATTTACAAAAAAAAAATCACATTTCAAAAACCAGTCAGCTTTGTCTGGTTGCGGATCGTAAGAATGTAATTGCAGATGCGTTATCGTGGATTTAACTGTTAAAGTATAGATAAGATTGCTATCTAATCAATGTTATATATATGTGGTTGAGGAATAGAAGAAAAATGAAGCCACCTTTTTTCATTATGATAGTTCATATTTTCGTAAGGGTGAGGTGTTATGAAGGTATAGAAATGTACTGTACCTTTAAGAGAGTTGAAAAGCTAGCAAGGACTGACAAAATACAAAGAGTCCTGAACAAAGTAAGAATGTAACACTTGTTTGAAACAAATAGCTGCAGCTGAATTAGCATGAAGCAAAAATTCATATTCAGCCAATCAGTTTAAATTATGCCCCAAGATACCAAAATCCAATCAAATTTGAATTTAGTATTTTGATAATATTAAAATCAATGAAATGATCCAATATTTGGGCTATAAAGCCAAACATTTTGAACAGAGGAAGAACTGCCAAGGACATCCACACATATAGACTGCTAGCTGAAGAGCTCTCTGAAAGGTATCTGTTTATAAGAGGATTGCGAAACAGAACATCGAAACCGAATGAGAGACAATCTACAGAGGAAAATCAACAAAAGAGAATTGACAAAGCTGACTGGTTTTTGAAATGTGATTTTTTTTTGTAAATCTTAATCAGGATTTTTTAATGGACCAGTATTGAAGAGTGGGAGGTAGAAGATAGGTTTAAGAGATAGGAGTTGTAGATAGTTGTTGGTTTTAATATTCTCTGTTGGACTTAAAGAATAAAATTATTAATTTTTACCTTAAATAGTGACCTCTGGAATAGTTCTTTCCCTCTCAACTTTTAACAGATTACGGCGTGAGGTGAACTTTTTCTAGGTGCACAGGGATTTACCCCCTGTCGTAACTATTGACATCGCCAACATGCAACATACAACCAAACTATTCCTCTAGACCCTTAACACATGACAAGCCCCCACCTAATCTGACTTACTGTAAAACACTCCACTTACCTGGCCCTCTACCCTAGTACTGTATTTAACCTGACCTCACCCTTTCTCTTTAAATTCGCTCATGGGATGTGGGCATCACTGACTGAGCCAGTATTTTGCCTGTCCCTAGTTACATTTGAGAAGGTGGTGGTGAGCTACTGCAGTCCATGTGCTCTAGGTTGACCCACGATGCTGTTAGGGAAGGAATTCCAGATTTTGACCCAGTGACAGTGAAGGAGCGATGATACATTTCCAGGTCAGGATGGTGAGTGGCTTGTAGGGGAGCTATGGTGTGGTGATGTCCCCATGTATCTGTTTCCTTTGCCCTTCTGGATGGAAGTGGTTATGGGTTTGGAAGGTGCTGTCTAATTTCTGAATTTCTGCATCTTGTAAATAATACAACCTGCTGCTACGGAGTGTCAGTGGTGGAGGGATTCATTGTTTGTGGATGTGTTGTCAATTAATGGGGTGTTTTGTACTGGATGGTGCAAAGCTTTTTGAGCGTTGTTGAAGTTGCACCTGTCCAGGCAAGTGGGGAGTATTCCATCGTACTCCTGCCTTGTGCCTTGTAGATGGTGGACAGGCATTGGAGAGTCAGAAGGTGAGTTACTCACTGCAGAATTCCTAGCTTCTAACCTGCTACTGTAGCCACTGTGTCTATGTGACAAGTTGAGTTTCTGGTCAATGGTAACCCCAAGGATGTTGATAGTGGGGGATTCAGTAATGGTAACACCATTGAATATCAAGAGGCAGTGGTTAGATTTACTCTTATTGGAGATGATCATTACCTAGCATTTGTGTGGCATGAATTTTACTTGCTGCTTGTTGGCCCAAACCTGGATATTGTCTAGATCTTGTTGCATTTAAATACGGATGGCTTCAATATCTGAACAATCATAAGTGCGCAGTGTTCAGCACCAATCATTAATGAAGCAGCTGGAGAGGTTGGGCCTACACCACTACCCTGACAAACTCCTACAGAGATGTCTTAGAGCTGAGCTGACTGACATCCAACAGTCACAATTATTATGATTCCAGCCAGTGAAGAGTTTGCCCCCGATACCAATTGATTCCATACACGTACTCCTCCTCAGCAGCCATCAAAGTGACTTTGAATGATGCTGGACAATAACAACACAGGATATGGTGACGACCTGCTGTGAAAAACGTCAAGTACCTGTGATTGCCACTCTGCCTCTGATTGCCACTCTTCCGTATTCAATACGAATTTCTGCAAATCATATAAGATTCCCCCTATGCTTCTTGACTTTTTTTTAACAGATGGCTAACATCAGTTATCAAGCCAACTTGAGTAAAGCTAATTTATTTCGTAACAGACTAAATAATAGATACTAGACATGAAGCTCAACAGGATACTTGAGTCCAATGATCAGTCCTTAAAAGGTGGCCCACAGTGTTCTGGAGGTGAAGGGAGTGGACATGAAGTTCCTTTGCGGGGGCTACTCTTTACGATGTCCTGGATGGTGTCAAGCTTCTAAGCAGCTATCCACCCAACCTGGGGTGAGTATTCTACCATGCTCCTTGTCTTGTGCCTCGGAGATGGTGGGTTTGTTTCGGTGATTGAGGGGGTGGGAAGTGAGTTACTGCGTGCTGCCCCTTACCTGCCGTTATTTGTACAGTTGGTCCAGTCACGTCAATGGTGAACTCCTCTGACCCCCACACTTGGGTTTTAACATTGATAGCGGGGGATTCAGTAATGGTGATGCAGTTGAAGCTGAGGACAGGACAAGATGGGGATGCGGGTAACATGGTATTTGTGCGGTGGGAGCATTTATCTTTGGGAGTTCAGGCTGATGTGTACAGGCTGCTCCCTTATATGAGGAATTGCAATTGGACTGAACATTGCACAGTTATCAGCAAATATCAGCATTTCAGACCTAATCTCCTAAATCTTGTGCACTGGGCATCCCCAAGACAATTTACCACATTCGATACTCTTTCAACCCATTGTATCCGTCCAGTCAAAAATAACCACCTAACTTTCTAATCCCATTTTCCAGCACTTGGCCATAGCCTTGTATGCCTTGGCATCACAAGTGCACATCTTAATACTTGTTAAATGTTATGAGGATTCTCCTTATAGGCTGTGAGTTCAAGATTCCTAATGTTTCCTCCCAAACCTTCTGCCCCTTACCTTACCAGTCACTGATCCCTCCATCAAGGAGAAACGTTTCTTTCTGTCTACTGTATCTATGCTCCTCATAATTTTATAATCTCAGTCATGCTCCTCTCAATCTCCTCTACTCTAAGGAAGTCAACCCCAATCTGTCCAATCTCTCTTCATAACTAAAACTCTCCAGCCCAGGCAACATCCTGGTAAATCTCCTCTGCAGTGCTATCACATCTCTCCCATAATGTGGATTCCAGAATTGCACACAATACTCTAGCTGCAGCCTAATCAACGTCTGATACATACCCAGCTTCCGTCCCCTTCTCTTAATCCAAACCTCACTCTGGCTGTAATAAAAGAGCTTTGGCTGCAGGTGTTGCTCGCTCTGGTGCACAAGGTGAAGAGGGAGCCAGATATATCCCTATCCTTGTTTGGAGCCCAACAGAAGGATATTAGGTTGCCAATGTTGCCATGTTGACTTATTTTGTGTTCACTCTGAGAGCAATGATTTGGCCTTTGTGTAGCTAATCTCCTTCAGTTTAAATTACTTATCTCATCCAGCCCATACCTTAGGGCAATATTAATATCCATTACTAGATGGAAAGAGTGTGATAAGAACCCAGATTTTGCAAGCAGTGACAAAAAGACAGTGCTTGAGGCTGACCTCAGGTGACAAAAAGACTATCCACAGAGGTTCTGGTTGAATTGCACATTTCCTAGAGTTAATTCACTCCTATCTATAGGTGAGCTGTGAGGTTCAGCAACAATAGCAAACAGGCGAAGCAACCAATCACATTAAGTAATTCCTGTCAACAGCAAAACGGGGAGTTATATTACACCTTTTAATCATTTTACAGACTGTAAAATAAAGATTGGGGAATACACCTGGTATTAAGTCGGAAGAAGAAATACCTTAGACCTTTAAAAAGTTATCTTCCAATAAAACAATGAGATGTTTTATTTACAGTGGAGAAATTTGACATTGTACAAATGTAAAATTGTTTCTTCAAGGCTAGAGAGTTAGTTCAGACGTAATTCAATATACACCATTAAAACCCCAATTACATCCTACTTAACTTGGGCATAACCTTTTCAAGGTCTTTATACTGAGAAACTAATAGCACTGGAATGGAAGTTTATGTCAAAGACTTCCATCGGGGGGGGATCCCAACTGTCCAGTCTCTGGAGCAACAAATCACTGAAAACATCTTCTTCATCTCTGTCTTTAACTGCATACGTGTAAATGTCAGATGTCGCTTCAGTGTCTCCATTAGGAAAGACCAAGGCCTGACAGTTTCACTGGGTCACAACCACAAATCTATTCAGTTTGCCCATAGGTCATTTTTAAAATTGCTCGATCTAGATCCATTCTGTTATGTATTTAACTTTATATTAATTCAAGGAAGATCACAGAATGTTAGAAATTTGCTTACCACTTCTTTTGAAATACCTGAAGGCACTTCTAATGGATTATTTATTTATTCAGTGACCGTGAGCATTGTTGGAACTATTGTCCATCTGGAATTGTCCTGGAAAAGGTGTTAGTGAGCTATCTCCTTGAACTGTTGCAGTCCATATTATGCTCACTGTCCCTAATAAAGAGGGAATTTCAGGATTTTGATTTAGTGACTCTGAAGGGTCAGTAATATACTTCCAAGTCCGGATAGTGTGTGGCATAAAGGAGAATATGATAATGGTAATACTCCCATGAATCTGATGTCCTTGTCTTTCTCAATGGTAGTGGTCATGGGTTTCGAAGTTTCTGTTTTAAGGAGTTGCTACAGGCAGCTTGTAGATGGTACACCCTGCTGACACTGTGTGAAAGTGGTGCAAGAATTGAATGTTAAAGGGAGTGAATGTGGTGTAAATCAAGAAGGCTGCTTTTCCCTGGATGGTGTTGAGCTTCTTGACTACATCCATCCAGGCAAGTAGAAAGTACTTCACCACAGTCCTTTCATTATATCTTGGAGATGGTGGACAGGTTTTGGGGAGACAGGAGTTGCTCCCTCCAGCATCCTTAGCCTTTGGCCTGCTGTTTTAGACACAGCACTTATATGGACGAAAGTGAGGACTGCAGATGCTGGAGATCAGAGCCAAGATTAGAGTGATGCTGGAAAGGCACAGCAAGCCAGGCAGCATCTGACGAGCAGGAAAATCGACGTTTCAGCTGGAGCCCTTCATCAGGAATAGATGAAGGGCTCCTGCCCAAAACATTGATTTTCCTGCTCCTCACAGTACTCATATAGCTGACTCAGTTCAGTTTCTGTCAGTATTACCAACCCGAAAGTTGATATTGGGGATTGCAGCAATGGTAATGCCATTGAATATCAAGGGGAGGCTCTCTCCTGTTGGAGATGATCAATGCTTGACAGTTGTGTGGTGCAAATGTTCCCTATGTCTTATAAGTCCAAGCTTACATATTGTCTGGGCCTTGCTGTGTATGGAAACAGATTGTTTAGTATCTGAGGAGTCGCAAATAATGCTGAATATTGAGTGACAGAATAGAAACTAAATATCCAGAGGCTGTTGCTAGGCACCCTTCAAAACTCAGTCATTTTGACTTCCAATTATAGGCCATTAAGCATTCACTCATCTCGCTTTTCAAATGTGTCTCTCAAAAGTCGCTTGGTTTATTGTAACCAGCACACAATCCTCACTTCATTTGACCTTCTGACATCTGTGTTTGAAAAAGTCACATGATAACTTCTTTGCAACCCAGGAATGGTGCAAAACTTCATCTTCCAATTCTCATAATTTATAAATATGTGTTCCAACAGGTTATAGATTGCAGTTAAATACAACATTACTTCTGATGGCCACCAATGCCTCTTAGATGCCTGGGTTGACTTGCTAGATCTCTGAAATCTATCCCATCAAGCACAGTGGTTATGCAACAGAGAGGGTATGCCCAATATGAAGACTGGAATTTGTCTCCCGATAACTGTCAGTAGTAATTAGGAACTCCCACCTTGGAAGTAGAACCAGTCTGACTCAAGATTAGGATACAGACAGACTCTAATCTCACACCTTTAATGCACTGTCTGAGCTGAGATATCACTCTTCTTTTATAAAACCTTAAGTTATCTTGAGAATGTGACTTAAAAGAAGTTCTGGGATTTACATATTAATGAAGTGAATCCAGTAACCCATTCTAAAAGATGAAAGACTTAACACCAGTCTAGGTTCGTTTGATATATAATTTCAATTGCATGACACTGTAATCTCTTGCTATAAATTTTCTGTTTTATGATCCCATTCCACAGCTATTAGATGAAGGAGCAGAGCTCTGAAAGCTAGTGCATCCAAATAAACCTGTTGGACTAAAACCTGGTGTTGTGTGATTTTTAACTGTCCACCCCAGTCCAATGCCGGCACCTTCACATCATGAACAGACACATCTGTGACAGGTGGATTGGTAAGGATGAGTTCAGTTGTGTTTTTCCCTCTTGGTTACTGCTGCAGATTCCATCTCACAGCTATGCTGTTGATGACATGACTAGCTTGGTCAGTGGTACTGATAGTGAGCCAGTCCAGCTGATGGACATTGAAGTTACCCGCTCATTCTGTGCTCTTACAACTCTGTGTATCTTCCAAGTGGTATTCAACATGGAGAAGATTGAACAATCAACTGAGAGAGTGTTTATGTGGCAATCAGTAGGAAGTTTCCTGGCTCATGTTTGACTTAATGGTTGGAGAGTAATGTGCTTTCTCTTTGGATTAGACTTCATACAGAACAACACAGCCTAAAATGGTGCTTAGAATTATGTTTTTAAAGTAATCAGCAAAATGTACTTCACCTCCCTGTAACTTTCACTGACTTACTAGTTTTCTAGTTTTACTTACATTCAGGAATCATATATTTTCAATGTCATTTTGTTAATGACATTAATATTGCCGTATGAAATTGAATTAATGATGCAAAAGTAAGCTACATTTATCTCACCATCAAATATTAGAGAAGAATTTTACTGGTCTGAGGAAGTACTTTGTAAGATGTTGCATGCACCTCCAATATGGAAATGTTTCTCATCGTGTTGACAGCAGACAGAATATTAAAAGACTGCACCAGTTTGGCTGCAGGCCAATTTTACAGTTGCCTAAATAACTCTTACGTGCCGAAAGATATTTTGTTTTTTACTCAAGTGTGATGAATAATTTCCAGCTGCATTCCTGAAGCATTTGTGCAATATTTTACAAAACATTACTTTGAACATAGCGTGTTTTGATTCTTTAATATACAAAATCCACTGATGGTATTAGCTGATGGAAAAAAATGATGCCAAAACAACAGATTTACAATTTTGTGGTAATGTGGTCAAAACTAGTTTAATTTTTGAAAATATTATGATGTAAATTGGATACAGATGAAACAAAATTATTCTTAAGATCCAAGACCTGATAGAGAGAGAGGGTATGGGAATGGGATGCATTTGAAGCATACGACAAAAGGGCGAACATCTGAACAAGGAAGAAGGAACAGGAGTAGGCCTTCGAGAATGCTGCACCATTCAATAAGATCACGGCTGATCTGCTTTTCACCTCAACTCTGTAATCCTGAATATCCTTGATAATTCATTGGTTATCTATCTCTGTCTTAAAAACAAATCAAAGATTTCACACTCATTGCCTTTTGAGGAAGGAAATTCCCAAGACTTCCCACTTTCTAAGAGAAAAAAAAAGTCTTTCCTGCTCTATATCTCAAATGGTCAGCCCCTTACTTTTAAACTGTGGCCCCTAGTTCTAGATTCTCCCATAAGGATACAGCCAGTCAAGACCCCTCAAGATCTTTTATATTTCAATTAAGTCACCTGAACTTCAGTGGATACAGGCCTAGTCTGCCTAGCCTTTTCTCATAAGACAATTTGCTCATTCCAGGTTTTGGTCAAGAGTATGGTGCTAGAAAAGCACAGCAGGTCAGGCAGCATCCGAGGGACAGGAGAATCAATGTTTCTGGCATAAGCCCTTCATCAGGAATGATGATTCTCCTGCTTCTCAGATGCTGCCTGACCTGCTGTGCTTTTCCAGCATCACACTCTTGACTCTGCAGTCCTCACTTTCTCCTCATTGCAGATATTAGTCAAGTAAACCTTCTCTGAACTACTTTCAATTCATTAACATCCTTCCATATGTATGGTAACCAGTACTGTGATCTTATCAATGCTCTGTATAAGCGAAGCATAGCTTCCTTATTTTTGCACTCAATTACCCTCACAAACAGAACACTTTATTAATTTTCATGATTACTTGATGTACTTTCATACAAGCTTCTGCAATTCCTGCACTAGGGCATCCAGATCTTATTTATTCACTCATGGGATGTGGCCAGCATTTATTGCCCATTTCTAGCTGCCTTTGGCAAGGTAGTGGTGAGCTGCCTTCTTGAACAACTGCAGTCCATGTGCTGTGGGTTGACCCACAATGCCCTTTGGCATTGGGGATTCCAGTATTTTGACCCAGCGACAGTGAAGGAACATGTTATATTTCCAAGTTAGGACAGTGGAAGGGAACTTGCAAGGAGTGATGTTCCCCTGTATCTGCGACCCTTGTCTTTCTAGATGGAAGTGGTCGTGGTTTGGAAGGTGCTGTCTAAGGATCTTTGATGAATCTCTGCAGTGAGTGGAGGGGGTGGATACTTGTGGATGTGGTACCAACCAATGCTGCTTTGACCTGATGGTGTCAAGCTTCTTGAGCGTTGTTAGAGCTGCACTCATCTAGGCAAGTGAGGAGGAATCCGTCACACTCCTGACTTGTGCCTTGGACAGGCTTTAGGGAGTCAGAGATAAGTTACTCGCCACGGTATTCCTAGCTTCTGACCTGTTTGTGTTGCCATTGTGTTTATGTAGCAAGTCTAATTGAGTTTCTGGTCAATGGTAAGCTCCAGGACGTTGATAGTGGGGTACTCAGCGATGGTAATGCCACTGAGTGTCAAGGAATGGTGGTTATAACGTCTCTTACTAGAAATGGCCATTGCCTGGCACTTGTGTAGTGCAAATGTTATTTGCTGCTTATCAGCCCAAGCTGATATTGTTCAGACTTTGTTGTATTTGAACATGAATTGCTTCAGTATCTGAGGAATTGTGAATGGTGCTGAACATTGGGTGATCATCAGCTAAGTGATGCTGGAAGGAAAGGTCATTGATGAAGCAGCTGAAGATGGTTGGGTCTAGGGACACTACCCTGAGGAGCTGCTGCAGAGATGTCCTGGAACTGAGATGTCTGACTTCTAACAACCATAACCATTTTTCTATGTGCTGGGTACACTCCAACCAGCAGAGAGTTTGTCTATGATACACATTGATTCTAGTTTTGCTATAGCCTTCTGATGTCAAGGGCTGTCACTTTCACCTCATCTCTGGAATTGAACTATTTTGTCCATGTTTGAACCAAGACTGGAAAGAGGTCAGGAGCTGAATGGCCCTGAGAGTCCAAACTGAGTGTAAATGAGCAGGTTATTGTTGAGCAGGTGCGGTTTGATAGCATTATTGATTACCCATTCCATCACTTTACTGATCTAAAGTAGATTAATGGGGCAGTAATTGGTGGGCTGGAGTCGTCCTGTTTTTTTATATACATGTACAATTGCAACATTTAAGAGGCATTTGGATGGGTATACGAATAGGAAGGGTTTGGAGGGATATGGGCCGGGTGCTGGCAGGTGGGACTAGATTGGGTTAGGATATCTGGTCGGTATGGACGGGTTGGACCGAAGGGTCTGTATCCATGTTGTATATCTCTATGACTCCATGACATACCTGGGTAATTTTCCACATTATTAGGTAGATGTCAGTATTATAATTTTGCAGGAAGTTCTGGAGCACAAGTCTTCAGTACTATTGCTGGAATGTTGTCAGGGCCTATAGCCTTTTCAGTATCCCATGTCTCCAACCATTTCTTGATATTATGTGGAGTGAATCGAATTGTGTGAAGACTGGGATCTGGAATGCTGGGGACCACTGAAAGAGGCTTAGATGGATTATACATTTGGCACTTTAGACTGAAGATTGCTGCAAAAGCTTCAGCCTTATCTTTTGTTTGGACTCTTCCACCATTAAGGATGGGGTTATTTGTGGAGCTTGCTCCTGCAGTGAGTTGTTTAATTGTCCATCACCATTCACACCCGGATGTGGAAGGACTGCAGAGCTTCGACCTGATCCATTGGTTATAGGGTTTTTAGCTCTGTCTATCACTTGTTGCTTATGCTGTTTGGCGTGCAAGTCATTCTGTTTGATAGCTTAGCTAGATTGGCACCGTACTTTTAGATATGCCTGATGCTACCTCTGATATATCCTCCTGCACTTTCCACTGGGAGTTGATCCCCTGGTTTGATTGTAATGGTTGAGTGGGAAATACAGAGTCATAGAGCTGTACAGCACAGAAAAAGATCCTTCGGTCCAACTCGTCCATGCTGACCAGATACCCCAACCTAATCTCATCCCATTTGCCAGCACTTGGCCCATATCCCTTTTAAACCCTTTCTATTCATATAGCCATCCAGATGCCTTTTAGATATTGTTGGTGTGGATTTGTTGGGCTGAAGGGCCTGTTTCCACACTGTAATTAATCTAATTAAAAAATATCTAATCTAATAAAATAGTAATTCAGAGCTCAGGTTACTATTCTGGAGACAAGTGTTTGAACCCCACCATGGCAGCTGCTGGTCATTGATTGTCGTAAAGAAGAACCTTGTTCATTAAGGGAAGGAAATCTGCCTCCCTTATGTGGTCTGGGCTACATGTGATTAAAGACCCACAACAATATGATTCACTCTTAACTGCCCTCTGGATAATTAGGAATGGGGTAATAAATGCTGGCCCAGACAGCTAAATCCATAACCTGAATTAATTTTAAAAAACAGGAAGAAGGTGGAATTGAGTAATATGGAGGGAGGGTGGCTAGCTGGGATTGTGGGAGGATGTGGATTGAGGGATATTTAAGGAAACTTGGCTGGGAATCAGAACAAACTGCAGTTTCTTTAATGATAAACCAGAGTTAACTTTTGACCTGAATTAATACTGGGCTATGCAGTGAAAATGCCAAAGGGTTCGCTGGACAGATACCTGCCTTGTCTCCAAACCATGGGATCTATCCATCTCCTTTTCCTTTGTGCAATTTGTTTGATCTTCTCCCCATGCAGCAGAGGCACAAGGTCTCAGAGGCCGAATCGAAGGATTGACAACCCCATCGACAGGATCCGGGCACAGAACAATTTTAATGTTCAGCAGGTAATTGCAGAAAAAGAAAATAATGTTTAAAATAATATAGCGTCTTTCACCATCTCAGGGATCCCAAATTCCTTCACGGCTTGTAAAGTACTTTTGAAGTGTAGTCACGGTTGCAGTTGGAAAAATGCTGTAGTCAATCTTCGCACAGCAAGCTCCCACAAACAGTCATGTGATCGTGATCAGGTAATCTTGATTTTGTGATGTTGATTGAGGGATAAATAATATCCAGAACACCACACATAATTCTTTTCTTTAAAATAGTGCCGTGGAATCATTTATGTTCGCCTCCAAGAGCATAAATTTCAAGCCTCATCTGAAATACCTCTGATAGCACAGTACTCGCTGAACGTTGCATTATAATTCCAGTTTAGAATGCTTTGCCAAAATCCTGACGTGAGACATGAACCGACAACTTCACCATTTTCTAAAGGTGGCATAAATCCATGCCTTCAGCTCGAGCCAGATGACATGCTGGACTAAAGTGTCTCATTCAGAAACACCGTCATAACTCCAATATAACAGGATTATCTCAGACCTGTGCAGACAACTAGAAACCAGCGTGTGTGGTGAATAATAACAGACTGTAGGGGACGTAGACTGGAGAAATAGATAGACCCCTGGCCGATGGGATTTATGGCAGCAATGTTTGAATTGAAGCTTTTTTGTAGGAAGAATGAGGAGAGAAAATATAAAATCAAAAGTACAGTTCTAAACAAATTGTGAGAACAGGGAGTGCTGGGGTTGTAATTAATGAGATCATTGAAGAAATCATTAAGATAGCAGTTTAAACACATGTATGGCGACCGTATCTGTATCAACAGAGGAAAGGTTACATGAACAACCTTGTAAAGCTCTGCCTTTCCCCAGCTGGAATATTGTATCTAAATCAGTGTATCACACTTTGGGAAGTGGTTTAGGAGAAGGTGCAGAGGAGATTTACCAAAATGATGCCAGCAATGACGACATTAACCTAAGTGGAGATACTCAGTTGTCTCCTTTGACCAGAGAAAATTACATGAGGATTTAATAGTCTTATAGAACATAGAACATTACAGTGAAGTGCAGGTCCTTTGGCCCTCGATGTTGCGCGACCTGTGGAACCAATCTAACCTGCACTATTCCATAGTCATCCATATGTTTATCCAATGACCATTTAAATGCCCTTAAAGTTGGCGAGTCTACTACTGTTGCAAGCAGGGTATTCCACACCCTTATTAGATTAGATTACTTACAGTGTGGAAACAGGCCCTTCGGCCCAACAAGTCCACACCGACCCGCCAAAGAGCAACCCATCCAGACCTGTTCCCCTACATTCACCCCTTCACCTAACACTACGGGCAATTTAGCACGGCCAATTCACCTAACTTGCACATCTTTAGACTGTGGGAGGAAACCGGAGCACCCGGAGGAAACCCACGCAGACACGGGGAGAATGTGCACACTCCACACAGACAGTTGCCCGAGGCGGGAATTGAACCCGGGTCTCTGGCGCTGTGAGGCAGCAGTGCTAACCACTGTGCCGCCCGGGTATCACTCTGAGTAAAGAGCCTATCTCTGACATCTGCCTTTATCAATTTAAAGTTATGTCCCCTCGTGCTAGCCATCACTATCCAAGGAAAAAGGCTCTCTCCATCCACCCTATTTAACCCTCTGATTATCTTATACGTCTCAATTAAGTCACCTTTCAACCTTCTTCTCTCAAACGAAAACAGCCTCAAGTCCCTCAACCTATCCTCAGGACATTTTGATGAAGTAGAATAAGGTCAACATATTTTGATTGGCGGACAGGTCTGCAACTGAGAAAGACAAAATCCAAGTGAGTTATTGACTACACTGTTTGGAAATTTGGTTGAAATTTGAAATTAAAGGGTTGTTTTATCTAGGGTTCATTGAAAGAAAAGAGTGGGAGGGGTTAAAAGGCCTGAAACAAGAGACTGACCTACAGTGGGTCCAATGGCAGAGTGATGTCACAACACACAGCTTAACGCAAGTGCAGGGAAAGAAGCTGATTGGCGAGTAGGACTGGTGAATATTCCAGTCTTTAAAGTAAAAGTCAGGTCTCCAGTTTATGATTAGGTTTCCAGTATTTTTTCTCTCTCTCCTCTTAAAAATAACTGCTTAAATTTTAGATTAATACTTGTGATTCTTTTCTTTTGAATCTAAATAAATAGAATATTGCAGTGCAATGTAAACAGCATGGAATCTCTAGTCATTGATTTAAATTTAATGTAACAGTGATGGTAGGGTGGGTGATGTATTGCTCCTGCACCATGTGGAAGCTGCTGGACACCAATGAGATTCAGAACAGACACGTCATTACTAATTATTTGCAACTTGAGAAGCTGGATCCAAATCGAGGAGCTGGAATCTGAGCTGCAGATGCTGTGTCACTGCAGGGAAGTGGACGGCTACTTGGACACTTTGTTCCAGAAGGCAGTCACGCCTCTCAGACTAGGTAATTCAAAATTGATGTGTGATCAGGGACAGGACGGTATGAGAGCAGGTGAGGTAGGTGTGAGAACCCAGGGTTTAGAATTGAGAAGCCTTAGCCCCTGCATTTGTCCAACAGTTATTAAGTTCTTGCAAGCCACGTGGACAAGTGTGGGAACTGCAGGGAGGCTGAACAAACTGACCACAGCATCTTGGTACATTGAATGATTTATATGGGGGGTGGGGAGATGAAACAAGAATGTAATTATGGTAGGGGACAGTATAATTGGGGAGATGGGGTTCTTTGCAGCTGTGCCCAGGAATCCTGAAGGCTTTGTCACTTCCCTGGTGCCAGCGTTAAGGACATTTCCTTGGAGCTGGAGAAGAACTTGGAGAGGGAGGGGAGAGGTCCAGTAGCCATTATCCACATTAGTACCAACAACATTGAGAGAATGGGAATGGAAGTTCTGCTGAAGGATTTTGAACAGCTAAAATGACGAGTTAAATTAAAAGGCAGAACCTTCACAGTAATAATCCCTGGATTACTGCCAGAGCTACGTGCAAATTGGCATTGGGTAAATAAAGTCAATGAGTTAAATGCATGGTTCAAAGATTGATGAGGGTTGAATAAGTGCCAGTTTACTGATGCCAGTGCCCAATACTGAGGTAGACAGGAACCGTGAGGTGTGATGGGCTTTACTTTGAACTGTGCTGGGACCAAGTTCCTGATAATCAAACAGTTGGGTTGTAGAAAGGGCTTGAATTAATTACAGGGGAGTGAGGTTTGAGAGAGAGTAAATAAAGGCTTCCACCCAAGAGGAATTGGCAGAATTGGAGGACCATTTTCTGGAAAATTATATCCAGAGTGCATCAGGATGGTATAGAGGAAGCAAATGTAGAACAATAGCAGGAAAAAGGATGATCATAGAATCCCTACAGTGTGGAAACATGCCATTTGGCCCAATAACTTCACACCGACCCTCCGAAGAGTAACCCACCCAGACACATTTTACCCTATTACTCTACATTTACCCCTGACTAATGCACCTCATCTACACATTCCTGAACACCAAGGGCAACTTAGCATGGCCAATTGACCTAACCCGCACACCTTTGGACTGTGGAAGGAAACCGGAGCACCTGGAGGAAACCCACGCAGACACTGGGAGAACGTGCAAACTCCGCACAGGCAGTCACCTGAGGCTGGAATCGAACCTGAGTCCCTGACGCTGTGCTAACCACTGTGCCACCGTGCCGTTCCAATTCAAGATCACTTCTTGATGTTACATTATTCCATTCTGTACTAACAATGTTACCTCACCTGCCTTTCCTTCCTGCCTGCCCTTTTGAAACTTCACATATCCCTGAATACTTAGTTTCCAGGTTTGATCTCCTTGTAACTGTGTGTCTATAATGCAAGATCATACTTGTTAACCTGTGGCTTTGAGGTGAGAAATGAAGAAGGAAAGTAGATACTAGAAGGAGAAGAGAAGAGAAGAGAGAATAAATCAGGAGATAATGAGGGCATGTTGTTAGAACCCTCACTGATTTTTGATTATTTTTATTGCATTCTTTGATTAATTTTGATTTGGAAGTATGAGCTCAACCTTCGGGCTGTGGGCAGCAGCTTATGTTTAACAAAAAAGGGAAAAAACAAACTGTTTTTGAAGCCAGGCTGGAAGTTAATTGCAGGTTAGATTCTACAGAGTCTTTGACATCATGGAGAGCAGTATGTTGCATCAGATAGCAGATGTTTGGCCATTAATAAGGTCAGTACCCAGGAATTAATGCCAGGAAGTCTGGGAGAGAACATGATGGTCAATCACAGGTAGGGGCAAAAGATAGGTAGTTTGAACTGAGTTTTCTAAGAGAAGCAGTATGGCTGTTGATGCTACAGCATTAAAAATTTGAAAGCTTCCTGCCTAACTTCCCACTAACAGCTACTGGAAGTTCAGAGAACAGAAGTTAAGTTATAGGAAGTACTGATACTCCTTTGGAGTGAACTGAAGAGATGGTCCTGATCGATGACTTCAGAAATCAACCAAGAAACAATCACATATGCCATGGAACAACACAACATGTGAAACATTTAAATAATCAGTTGCAGTTTTGTTAATTTATTCCTTACCTGTGTTCATTTGTCTGTCCTTTGTGTGACTAGGGCTGTAAACAGAAGCACCTGAAGTTAAATCATAGAAACAAATTAGATTGTTGTTTGATACAGTTTGTTATGCTATAAAGCAGTAGATCCATTCTCATGCAATCTCATGTTATAAGAAAAATCACAGAATAGAAGCACCATTTAAACTGTTGGGGCAAGAATTGCGATTTAATCCATACAAACTTTAAAAGTTTGTGCTTTAGAAACAGTATCTCCAATTCATCAATAGCATTATAGCGGATTTACATTAATGAAACACACATTGTAGCAGAAGAACCTGTGTTGATCTGCTAAATTTGTTATAAGTCTTTTGTTTAAACTGTGAACCCATAGTCTAAAATTGATTATTCACAAAGTCTGGGATTGGCTGTTCAAACAGTCTGGCGAGGACCATTGGGGTCAGAGTTGATTGGAAGGGGAGCCGAGTAAAGAAGACATGATAGAGCAGCAATGACAGGAGCTTCTGGGGTAACTTAGGAGGCACTGCAGAAATCCATCCCAAGAGTGAACGAGACAACTATGGCAAACAAGGGAAGTCAGGGACAGCATAAAAGCAAAAGACAAAGTGTGCAAAGTGATAAAGAGTAGTGGGAAACCTTTAAAAGCCAGCAGAGGACAACTAAAAAAAAGCAGTTGGTGGGGGAAGGGGGGTAGGGGGTGATGAAAAAGAGGGTAAGTGAGCTAGAAATACAAAAGAAGGTTCCAAAAGTTTTTTTTAAGATATAAAAATTAAGAGAGAGGCAAGAGTGGACCACTGGAGAAGTAGTGTTGGGGAACAAAGCAATGGCACAGGAACTGAATAGGTATTTTGCATCAGTCTCATAGTAGAAGGCACCAATAGCAAAGCAGAACATCAAGAGAGTCGGGGGAAGAGGTGAGTGTCAAGGCCATCACTAAGGAGAAGGGGCTGGGGAAGCTGAAAGGTTTGAAAATGGATAAATCATCTGGACCAGATGAACTACATCCCAGAGTTCTGCAGGAAGCCACTGAGGAGATTGTGGAGACATTGGTGGTGATCTTTCAGGAAGCACTTGAGTTGTGGAGATTTTAATAGGACTGGAAAATGGTTATTGTAACATCCCTGTTTATGAAGGGAGGGAGGCAGAAGATGGGAAATTATAGGCTGGTTAACCTGACATCAGTCGTTGTCTTATGTCTTATGTTGGGAAGATTTTAGAGTTTATTATAAAAGTTTGAGATTGTGGAATATGTTATGGACCAGATCAAACCCCCTCAAAATAAATTAAGAAGATAGCCTTGATGCTAACGTTTTCTTATTTATAAAGCAAATGTCAGGCGTTGCATTCTGGATGCAGTTCAATTGGTCAAACTACCAGATCTGAAGCAAAACACACTTTATTCATAAGCTATAGTTAAAAAAAGAAGAAACTGGAATAACTTAAGTCTGTTGGAAAATTTAATGAAATAATAGGTTAGTTATCTATGAAACAGTAACTGTTCCAATATAGTAACATCCCCATAAACACACCCTTGACAAAAGGTACATTCAGTAAAACAGATTGTCTCACATGCGATTGTAGCAGCAGGAAGAGAATCCCAAGCTTCTAGAAGAAGAGAGAGGAGAAAATAGCTTCTACATCCTGCTTCAAGAACCCAGCAGCTGCTACTGAAAACTACACCGAAAAATCCTGATTCGGTTGGAACTTGACCCCGCCCATGTAGGCTGCTTCTATTGTTCCAATTAAAAGAAAACAAGGCCTTACGAGTTGTTTACGGGTTTTCAACAAATTCTGTCTTCAAATCTCTGTTCAAAACAAAAGAATAAAATACATCTCTTAAATCCATGGTATTGTCACAAGTACTTGGAAGAGTATTTTAAAATGGGGTGAGTCAACATGGCTTCATCAAAGGGAACTCATGCCTGACAAATCTGTTCAATTTCTTTGAGGAGAGCCAGTGGACGTGATCTATGTGGATTTCCAGAAGGCCTTGGACATGGTGATGTGCAGGAGGCTGCTAAATAAGAGAAGAGTCTGTAGTGTAAGGGGCAAAATGATGGCACAGATAGAGGATTGGCTGACTGGCAGAAGGCAGAGAGTTGGCATAAAGGGGTCTTTTTCACAATGGTAATGGGTGACTGGTAGAGTTCCAATGGGGTCAGTGCTAGGACCACAACTATTCACGTTATATTTTTATAATCTGGACAAAGGAACTAAGTTTGCTGATGACACTAAGATAGGTGGAGGGACAGGTAGTGTTGAGAAAGTAGGGAGGCTGCAGAAGGACTTGGACAGGGTAGGAGAGCGGGCAAAGAAGTGACCGTTGGAATACAATGTGGGAAATTGTGAGGTTTCTACTCTGGTAGGAAAAATTGAGGCATAGACTATTTTCTAAATGGGAAAAGGTTTCAGAAATCTGAAGCACAAAGTGAGTTAGGAGTCCTACTTCAGGATTCTCATAAGGTTAACATGCTGGTTTAGTTGATTCTTAGGAAGACCAATGCGACGTTAGCATTCATTTTGAGAGGACCAGAATACAAGAGTAGGGACGTATTGGTGAGGCTGTATAAGGCTCTAGTCAGACCGTATTTGGAATATTGTGAGCAGTTTCTGGCTCTATATCTAAGGAAGGATGTGCTAGCAGTGGAGGGGCCTCAGAGGAGATTTAAAAGAACAATACTGGGGATTAAGGGCTTGTCATATGAGGAGCGGTTGAGGACTCTGGGTCTGTAGTTGATGGGGTTTAAAAGGATGATCGGGGGGACCCCACTGAAACTTACAGAATACTGAGAGGTCTGGATAGAATAGACATGGAGAAGATGTTCGACTAAGGGGTGAGATTGAGACCCGAGGGCACAGCCTTTGAGTGAAGTGATGAACCTTTCAAACCGACATGAGGAATTTCTTCAGCCAGAACGTGGCAAATCTGTAGAGCTCATTGCCACAGAGGACTGTGGAGGTCAAGTCATTGAGTGCATTTAAGACAGAGATGGTAGGTTATTGATTAGTAAGGGGATCAAGGATTACGGAGAGAAGGCAGGAGGATGCACTTGAGAAACATCAGCCATGACCAAATAGCAGAGCAGACTGGATGGACTGAATGGCCTGATTCTGCTACTATATCTTCTGGTCTTCTGGGTCAATTTTGAGGGTCTTTAAAGATTTTATTTCAACTGTGTTGTGTATGATTTGGAAGATTGATATGATTTGGCTGTCTGTCTCCGTGTGGTAGTATATAACAAAAGCAGTACATTATTTGTGGGTGACTTTAACCTTCATGTTGATTGGGATAGTCAGATTTGCAGAGAAAGCCTTGAAGAAGAATCCATAGAGTGTCATCAGGACAGTTTCTTAGAACAATATGTTGTGGATCCAACCAGGAATCCAGTTATTTTCAATCTGGTGATGTATAATAAAATAAGTTTAATAAATATGTTAGAGCAAAAGATCCCGAGGAAACAATGACCATAACTTGGTAGAATTTAATATTCAGATTGAGAGAAGGAAGTTGGGTCAGAAGCAATTGTGCTAAGCTAAAATATGAAGGATTGAGAGCACAACTTGCAGGACTGCCGTGGGAAAGAAATTTAGTAGCAAAGCTAGTTGATTAACAATGGCCGACATTGAAGAAAATAGTTCATGGTGCACAGCAAAGACATACAGTCTGGTGAGGAAAAAAGGTTCTAGGAAGGACCTAAGCCAACTATAGTTAACCAGGGAGGTTAAGGACAGCATCAAATTGAAAGAAAGAGTATGTAATGCTGCAAAGACCATTGGTAAACCAAAGGAATGGAACAGTTTTAAAAACGGTGGAAAGGCGACCAATGGAAAGGAGAAATGAGCTTAGGATATCTGGTCGGCATGGACAAGTTGGACTGAAGGGCACAGACCATGCTGTACATCTCTATGACTCTAAGTAATATCAAGATGGACCGGAAGCGCACAGTGGCACAGTGGTTAGCACTGCTGCCTCACAGCGCCAGAGACCTGGGTTCAATTCCCGCCTCAGGCGACTGACTATGTGGAGTTTGCACGTTCTCCCCGTGTCTGCGTGGGTTTCCTCCGGGTGCTCCGGTTTCCTCCCACAGTCCAAAGATGTGCAGGTCAGGTGAATTGGCCATGCTAAATTGCCCGTAGTGTTAGGTAAGGGTTGGTGTAGGGGTATGGGTGGGTTGCGCTTTGGCGGGGCGGTGTGGACTTGTTGGGCCGAAGGGCCTGTTTCCACACGGTAAGTAATCTAATCTAATCATTCTTTTAAATACATGAACAGGAAGAGGGAAGCCAAAGTGATAATAATCCCGTCAGAGAATGAGACTGGGGAAATAATAATGGGAACCAGGGAATGGAAGAGGAGTTGAATAAATGCTTCACATCAGTAAAAAAAAAGCTAATAACATTCCAGAATTACTAAATATTCAAAGGGCAAAAGGAGGAGAGGAAACAAATTCAATAATCTTTGCTAGAGAAAAAAAGTACTTGGGAAACTTATAGAGCTAAAGACTGATAAGTCCCTTAGAGCAGATGGGATATATCCTGGGATATTAAAGGAAGTAGCCATAGAGAAAATGAAGCACTGGTAGTAATCTTCCAGAATTCCTTTTTCATTTTAAAGTCCCAGAAATTTGGAAAACTGCCAATACAACGCCTTCAAAAAGGGAAGGAGATAAATAGTCCAGCTAGCTCAACATCGATTATTGGGAAAATAATAGAATCTATTATAAAGAATGTAATAGAACAGCATTTAGAAATACAAATTACAAACAAGTAGAGTCAGCATGGTTCATGAAGGGGTATTCATGTTTACCAAATTTAATAGAATTCTTTGAGGAGGTAACAAGCAGGATCAATAAAGGGGAAACATTGGAAGTGATATGTTTGGATTTTCACAAGATGTTTGAAAAGGTACTACTCATTAGGCTCCTTAATAAGGTAAGAGCCTACGGTGTTAGAGATAGTATATCAGCATGGATAGAGGATTGGCTATCTAATAGAGAACAGAGAGTTGCAATAAGAAGGCATTTTCAGGATGACAGCTTGTGACTGGTAGTATGTCACAATGATCAGTGGGGCCACAGTTATTTACAATATAAGTTAATGACTAGAATGAGGAAAGTGAATGTTTTATAGCCAAGGTGGCAGATTTTCCACTGGAAATAGGATGACGATGACACACCCAGCATTATGGACAGATTTAGCAAGTGGGCGAAACCTTGGTAGGAAGAAAAATGTGAGGTTATGCACTTTGAGATTAGATTAGATTACCTACAGTGTGGAAACAGGCCCTTTGGCCCAACAAGTCCACACCGACCCTCCGAAGAGTAACCCACCCAAACCCATTTCCTTCCGACTAATGCACCTAACACTACGGGCATTTTAGCATGGCCAATTCACCTGACCTGCACATCTTTGGACTGTGGGAGGAAACCGGAGCACCCGGAGGAAACCCAGGCAGACACGGGGAGAATGTGCAAACTCCACACAGACAGGCACCCAAGGTGGAGACCAAACCTGGGACCCTGGTGCTGTGAGACAGCAGTGCTAACCACTGTGCCACCGTGCCACCCAACAGTGGCAGGAACAGTGTTGAAGCTGAATATTATTTAAATGAAGAAAGACTACAGAAAGCTGCAGAGGAGATGGAGTTTGGAGTCCTTAACAATACATCACAAAAAGTTGGCACCTGAGTTCAGTGGATACTAGAAAAGGCAAATGAAATATCAGCCTTAATTTCAAAGAGAATAGAATAGAAACATATGGAGGATTTACTAAAACAATATGAGGCACTGATCAGACCACAGTTTGAATAACATGAACAGCGTTGGGGCTCTTATTTAAGGAAAGGAACAGAAACATATGTGAATAGAGAACATTGGAGGCAGGACTCAGGGAGAGGAAGAGAGAAAAAGAAGGGAAAGGCAAACCTGGCATTGGAGGCAGTTCACACAGCTGATACCAGGGTATGGAAGTATTGTTTAATGAGGAGAGGTTGAGTAGATTGGGCATAGAACTTAGAACACTACAGCACAGGAACAGGCCTTTCAGCCCACAATGTTGTGCCAAACGTGACACCAGATTAAACTAATCCCTTCTGCCTGTCCACATCCCTCCATTCCTTGCCTATTCATGTGCTTATCTAAAAGTCCCTTAAACACCCTATTGTATCTAGCTCCACCACCACCCCCAGCAGCATGTTCCAAGCACCTAATACTCTTTATGTAAGAAACCTGCCCCTCACAGCCCCTTTGAACAATTCTCCTCTAGTATTTCAACTCTGAGAAAAAGATTCTGACTGTCAACCCTATCTATGCCTCTCATAATTTTATAAACTTCTATTAAGTCTCCCCTCAGCCTCTGCCACTCCAGAGAAAACAATCAGTCTCTCCTTATAGCTCACAACCTCTTAAGCCTGGTAAAGCTCTTTTGCAACCTCTTCAAAGTCTCCACATCCTTCCTGTAACGTGGCAACCAGAATTGATGCAATACACGAATTGTGGCCAAACCAAAGTTTTATAATGCTGCAACATGATTTCCTGACTCTTGTATTCAGTGCTCTGACCAATAAAGGCAAGCATGCCATACACCTTCTTCACCACCCTATTTACTTAGTGGTCACTTTCAGGGAGATATGGACCAGGACCCCAAGATCCCTCTGTATATCAATGCCATTCAGGGTCTTGCCATTAACTGTAAACCTACCCTTAACATTTGATCTCCCAAAGTGCAACATCTCACACTTGTCGAGACTAAACCCCACCTGCCATTTCTCCGCCCATGTCTGTGGTATTCTTTGACTGCCTTCGACACTATCCACAACTCCACTGATCCTTATGTCAACGGTAAGCTTACTAACCCATCCAGCTTTGTTTTCAGCCAAATCATTTCTATAAATCACAAATAGCAGAGGTCCCTGCATAGATCCCCTCAGAGCACCACGAGCCATGGGCCTCCAACCTGAAAACACCCTTCCAGCAATACTCTGTGTTTTCAGCAGCCAAGTGGATCCCACGCATCTTGATCTTCAGCATGAGCCTATCATGACGGACCTAATCAAAAGCCTTGTAAGATCCATGTAGAAACCATCCACTGCTGTACCCTTATTGATCACCTTCATTACCTCCTCAAACCAATCAAGTTAGTCAGACATGACCTGCCCCACACAAAGCCCCATATTGACTCTGCCTAATTATTCTATGCTTTTCCAGATGTATGTAAAGCCTAACCCTAATAATCCTCTCCATCAGCTTCCCAACCACCGATATGAGATTCACCGATCTATAATTTCCTGGATTATCCCTGTTGAACAGTGGAACCACATTATGCACTGGCCAGTCCTCAGGGACCTCTCTTGCAGATAGGGAGGATACAACGATCGTGGTCAAGGCCCTAGCAGTCTCTTCTCTTGCCTCTCTCAATAACATGGGGTAGACACCATTGGACCCTGAGGACTTTTCCACCTTAATGCTCTTTATACCATTTCTTTCTTGACTTCAAAACACCCTTGCATATTTGCGTGCCTCACACAAATCTCACTAACCTCAATATCCTGTTCCTTACTGAATACTGACACAAGGTACTCATTTTGGATTTTGTGCATAATCTCTGCCTCCAAGCGTAAGTTCCCTCCTTTATCCTTGAATGGGCATACGTCCTCCCAGTTTACTCTGTTGCTTTTAACGTATATATAAAATGCTTTGTGATTTTCTTTAACCCTATTCGCCAAGTTATTTCATGGTCCCTCCTTGCTATCCTAATTTTATGCTTGAGTTCTTTCCTGCTTTCTTTTATTCCTCATGGACCCTTTCTGATTTTAGCTTTTTAAACCTTACATATGCTACCATTTTCATTTTGACTAAATTCACAACCCCACTTGTTATCCAAGGGTCCCAAACCTTGCCATCCTTGTCCTTCCTCCTGACTGCAACATGCCAGTTCTGAACTCAGATCAGCAGGTCTTCAAACAAATGCCCCTGTGTCAAAAGTGGATTTGCCAGATAACAGTTCCTCCCAATTAATACTCCCTAGCTCCTATCTAATACTTACGTAAATTTTCCCTCCCCCAATTTAGTACCTTCCTGCAAGGTCCTGAATTATCGTTCTTAAAATAGCTATCTTAAAACTTAAGGGGTTGTGATCACTGTTTCCAAAATGTTCTACCATTGAAAGGTCAGTCACCTGGCCAATACAAGGCCCAATATGGCTCTTCCTCCAGTTGGACTATCCATATACTGTTTCAAGAAACCCTCTTGGATGCACCTCACAAATTCTGCCCCATCTAAGCCTCTTGCTTTATGGAAGTCCCAATCAACATTGGGGAAGTTAGTCACTCACCATGGCAACCATGTTGTTTTTGCACCTTTCTAGAACTTGCCTACATATTTGTAGGGATTCTATTTATTCCTCAGTCTCTTGGTGGTTCAACCTCCTGTAGCATGATCCCATCAGAGTGATTGCACTTGCCTTATTTTTGAGCTCTACCCATGTTGCCTCAGTGGATGAGCCTTCCATTATGTCCTCTCTGAGAACAGCTGTGATATTCTCGGATTAGTACCTCCACCTCTTTTGTCTCCCTCTCTATCTCATCGAAAACAACGAAACTCTAGAACATTGAGCAACCAGTCCTGTCCCTCTCTCAAGCAGGTCTCTGTAATGGCCACAACATCATAGTCCATGTACTGATCAGGCTCTAAGCTCATCTGCTTGATGAGCCTTGGACTTAAGCCCATCAGCCCTGTCATGTTCATGTGCTCATGTACTCATTGGAATTTGGAAGAATGAGAGGTGACTTTTTTGAAACATACAGGAATCTGAGGGGATTTGACAGGATGGAAGCAGAAGGTCTCCCCTTCTGAGAGAGTCGAAGACCATGCGGCACAATTTCAGAATGAGGGAGTGCACATTGAAGACAGAAATGAGGAGCAACTTCTTCACTCAGAGGGTTGTGAGTCTGTGGAATTCTTCACCACGGAAGACTATTAAGACTGGGTCTTTAAATGTGTTCAAGGGCTGAGGTAGACAGATTTTAAACCAGTAAGGGAATCAAGGCTTATGGAGAAAAGGCAGGAAAGTGGAGTTGAGGATTATCAGATCAGCCATCGAATGGAGGGCCAGACTAGATGGGCTGAATGGCTGACTTAGTTCTCCACATTTTATGGCCTCAAAGGGTTACACATCAGATTTAAGTTGATTTGCATAGCCCAGGGAGAGCTTCATACAGTTTCTATGCCATACCTGCTGTAAGAGTGTTTGATAAGGCTTTTAATTTTAGTTCACAGGGGTGTGGTATCTCATTTCCGTTGGGTCAATGTGTGGTTACCTCAAGCTTAACAACCACCGACTGGAGGCAGTCACCGTGAAGGTAACCAATCAGGATCAAGATATTCGCATCAATACATTACGCAAACTGTGAGTAGAAACAAAGTCATTTTGAGAGTTCATTTTTTTTCCTTTAATTCACTTATTCTTCACACAGTGCGAGTCAGTGTCGCAACACTGTGAGCAATTTAGCATGGCAATCCACCTAACCTGCACATCTTTGGACTGTGGGAGGAAACTGGAGCACCCGGAGGAAACCCCCGCAGACACGGGGAGAATGTCTGTGTGAAATTTGCACAGTCGCCTGAGGCTAGAATCGAACCCAGGACCCTGGCAATTTGCCACTGTGTTGACAATAGACAATAGGTGCAGGAGTAGGCCATCAGCCCTTTGAGCCTGCACCGCCATTCAAATGATCATGGCTGATCATTCCTAATCAGTATCCTCTTCCTGCCTTATCTCCATAACCCTTGATTCCACTATCTTTGAGAGCTCTATCCAACTCTTTCTTAAATGAATCCAGAGACTGGGCCTCCACTGCCCTCTGGGGCAGAGCATTCCACACAGCCACCACTCTCTGGGTGAAGAAGTTTCTCCTCATCTCTGTCCTAAATGGTCTACCCCGTATTTTTAAGCTGTGTCCTCTGGTTCGGCACTCACCCATCATCAGAAACATGTTTCCTGCCTCCAGAGTGTCCAATCCTTTCATAATCTTATATGTCTCAATCAGATCCCCTCTCAGTCTTCTAAACTCAAGGGTATACAAGCCCAGTCGCTTCAGTCTTTCAGTGTAAGGTAATCCTGCCATTCCAGGAATTGACCTTGTGAACCTACGCTGCACTCCCTCAATAGCCAGAATGTCTTTCCTCAAATGTGGAGACCAGAACAGCACACAGTACTCCAGGTGTGGTCTCACCAGGGCCCTGTACAGCTGCAGAAGCACCTCTTTGCTTCTAAACTCAATTCCTCTTGTTATGAAGGCCAGCATGCTATTAGCCTTCTTCACTACCTGCTGTACCTGCATGCTTACCTTCATTGACTGGTGTACAAGAACATCCAGATCTCTCTGTACTGCCCCTTTACCTCTCTGTTGCCCCAAAAGGGAGGGAGAGTCACTCACTCTGACCTCCCCCAGGGACAGTCACTCACTCACTCTGACCTCACTCTTATCCAATTCCAGCGCTATCATACAATGCACTGTTCCTGGAACCTCTCACCCCTCAACGGATACTCTCCTGAGCAGCCTGCATCTCTGGCACCTGCTCTATGAGTAAGAGACAGCTGTGTACCCAGATGAGCACTGACAATCTGAGTCCATCCTGCTCAAACATCCACATCCTGCCAACTAGCCAAGAGTCTGAATCTGTTAAAGAACAGGAAGATGGTGCTGCAAATCTCCAAGTGATATGAAAAAGGTGGTCCAGAGGAGGGTCATCCTCTTCCCAAAGGACCATCAGACGAGGCCATGACTCCAGACCCTGGCAGGAGAAGGTGAGGACTGCAGTTACTGGAGATCAGAGTCAAGAGTGTGATGCTGGAAAAGCACAGCAGGTCAGGCAGCATCCGAGGAGCAGATGAATCGACGTTTCAGGCCGGAGCCCTTCATCAGGAATGATGTTGAGGGCTGGGGAGCTGAAAGATAAATTGGAGGGGGTGGGCTTAGGTAGACAGTAGCTGAGAATGAGATAGGTGGATGAAGGTGATAGGTCAGAGGAGGGAATGATGGACGGGTCTGGAGAGCAGGGCTGAGTCGTGGGCTTGGGACTGGGATAATGTGGGGGAGGGGAAATGAGGAAGCTGTTGAAATCCACATTGATCCTGTGCATTTGCAGGGTCCTGAGGCGGAATATGAGGCATTCCTCCTCCAAGTGTCAGGTGATAAGGGTTTGGCGATGGAGGAGGCCCAGGACCTGCACGTCCTTGATGGAGTGGGAGGGGGAGTTGAAGTGTTCAGCCACGGGGCGGTGGGGTTGGTGGTTGCAGGTATCCCAGAGGTGTTCTCTGATTTCGGTAGAGGTGCAGGTAAATTTCTGACGGAAGTGGAAGGATCCCTTGAGGCCTTGGTTGGAGGTGAGGGGATTAGTGTGGGCACAGGACCCTGGTAGCCTCATTCGAAGCTTCCACCTGGATCAGTGCTTTCTCAGTGATGCCACAGAAGGTCAATACTCACCCCCACAGCAGCAGGTTTGATGATGCACTCTCTCTCTCTCTCTGCTACCTCACATCCAGTCTGCCTCTGCAGCTGGATGGAGGGGTGTCTATGAGGATAGAATCGCTTGCTGAAGATGACTGGGAATTCATATCTTGCCAATATCAAAAGTAAGTACTTTTCTTCATTTCACTGCTATTCTCAGAGTGCTCCCACTGTCAGTCTCATTCATTACAGGCCATGTCTAATCATTAGCTGCGTTGCCTTCTCTATCTTGTGTCCTCCAGGTACAGTGGAATGTCCATGACCTCTGGGGAGAAATGAGCTGGTCTCTCAGAAAGTGACCTCCGTGGAAAAGGGCGCTGAGGCTTCAGAGGAAGCAATGGTCAGACTGCCTCTTGCAGCGAGTCAGACTGACACCTCGGTTGGAACTTCAGGGGCAGAAGGTTTGGGACCACAATCTGGTGAGCATCTCACTGTGACACCTCCGCAAGTGGCTGAGGAAGAAATGACTCAGGACGCTGGCACGTCCTGAGAGGATTACAGGAGACCAAGCACATGCTCAGCCCCAAGCAGGACAGGACCCTGTGGTGTCAGCAATCAAGGGCTTCAGCAGAACAGCCAGGGAGGAATAGAAGCAGCAGGCAGTACATGGATGGCAATGGCTCTTGCTACCCAGTGGTTGCGGGAGTACAGCTCTGCTATGGGGACCAAACTGTCCCAAACATGCAACTGCCTGTTGGCTGCCATGGAGAACCAGGACCAGCAGCCTTGGAGTCTGCTAAACACCATCATCCAGCCCTCGGCCACTCATGGAAACAGGGAAGTGCCAGGAGACATCCAAGATGACCGACAGAGACCTTTAATAAGAGGTTGCCTTTCAGGACCCTTCGGGGTGGCTAGGCCCTTCACCTCCATTCTGCCTGCTCCTCCCCTCCAACCCTTGGAAGTTGAAGCCAAGGAGGGTTCACTTGCCTCTGGCATGTCAACCTCCACATACCTGGACCATGCTCCACACAAGCACCCCTGGGGTCACCAGACCAAACCTCCAGGGCCAATTGGCTCCTCTACTGAGCCGGCTCCCTGTACGGGAGCTCCAGAAACTGAGACTGTGCTGAGACAGAGTGAAGGGAGCGACAAAAATCAAATCTTTTAAGAGCACATTGATGGAGCAGGTGACACTGCATTGCATTTTGATGTTCACAGTTTCACAAATGTAAGTAGTTTTGCACTGCCTGAGCCTCTGTCTAGCCCTGAATGTAACAGATGTCACCATGATACTAATACCATCGCCATCACCTTTCCTACTATCCATGCACCATCTTGTTGAGAGCTTGCTGCAATGTGACAGGAAGGGGAACAAGGCACCATTGGCACTCTTGGTCTCTCTGTTCAAAGTGTGAGTATGAACAAAGTGCACGGAGAGCCAACACATCAGGGCCACGAGGGATTAGGATTCTGCAAGTCTGTGTGCTGTACGGTGCATGGTTCAATGCGTAATGTTGCCCTTTAAAGGGCCTCACTTAGTGGGTTCCCTCACCGGTTGAGTCACTTACCCCACTCACCTGGGTGTGATCGCAGACTTTATCTTTCCTATCACACAGATTCAATTTTCTGCACGATGGAAGGAGGTTTCCAGAATCCAGCTCCATGTATCAGTGAGGCCCCAGACATGCAGATCCTCTTCTTGTTATCCCTTCCTGTGAAACCCCATAGGCTTCACCCCTTTTCAGGTCTCTAACTAACTATATGAGCAACACCTCCCCACTGTAGGCCAGTTAGTTTAACTATGGTTATTAAACTCTGTGGTGGGAAAAAAATGTTAAAAGTTTCATGAAAGAAGTTTAGCAGCCCCTTGAATAAGTTTAAGATAATTAGGCACAGTGAACATAGTTTGGTGAAATGTAAATTATGTCTGAACAGTCTATTGGAGTTCTTTGAGAAAGTCATGCATGCTGTGGAGAAAGGGGAACCAGTAGATGTACTGTACTTAGATTTGATAAGATGCCACATCTTATTGTAGAAATTTAAAGCTCATGGTGTGGGGAATATTGGTAGCACATTGAAATGGTAGAAGATAACTTTACTAACTGGAAGCAGGGCGTAGGTTTAAATGGGTCTTTTTCAAATTGGAGTCAAAAAAGGGTGGCTCTGGAAAAGTACAGCAGGCCAGGTAGCATCTGAGGAGCAGGAGAATCGATGTTTTGGGCATAAGCCCTTCATCAGGAATGAATGCTCCTCAGATGCTGCTTGACCAGCTGTGTTTTTCCAGAGCCACCCTTTTTGACTCTGACTCTCCAGCATCTGGAGTCCTCACTTTCTTCTCTTCTTCAAGTTAACAAGGTGTAAGATTGGTGTATTAGAGGGATTAGTGCTAACACCTTAACTGTTTACAATTTATATAAATGTCTCAAATGAAGGTACAAAATGTATAACTACCAAGTTTGATGATGGCACACAGATAGGAAGGACAGTTGAGAAGAGGAAGTAAGGATCCGACAAAAAGATATAGATAACAGAAATTGCAAATGGAGTATGTTATGGGAAAATGTGAAATTGTCAATATTGGGTGGAAGAATATAAAAGCAGCATATAATCTAAGTGGTAAGAGATTGCACAGCTCTGAAATGTTGAGAAATCTGTGCGTTCTAGTGTATGAATCACAGAAGGCTATGATGCAGGTACAGAAAGTAATTAGCAAAGCTAAGAAAATGTTATTATTGGTTTAAGCCTTTCAGTTACACAGGACATTGGTGACATTATATCTGAAGAACAGTGTACAATATTGATCACTTCATTTAACAAAGGATATAAATGTGTTGGGAACAACTCAGAGATAAATACCAGACTAAGATTGGAAAGGCTGGGCTGTATCTTCTATAGTTTAGAAAAGTAAAGGGGGAGAGAGGCATTTTGAAACGTACACAATTCTGAGGGACATTTCCTCTCCACACCCAGACTGTCAAAACCCCTCCGAATCTTATATGTTTCCTCTCCTGAGAGAATTGAGCACTTGGGCTCACCATTTAAACATCAGGTGTTTCCCATTTAAAACAAAGAAGAAGCAGATTTGTTTTCTCTCAGAAGATTAGGAGTCTTTGGAAACAACTTCCTAAAAAGGAAACTGAGTGGTGGATAGATCATTCTGAAGAAAGGGAAGGGTGAAAGGATGTAACGAATAGACTGGAACGTGGAGTTGAGGTTGCAATCAGATCAACCATAACTGAATGGCAAGGCAGGCTTGACTGGGTGAATGGCCTTCTCTTGCTCCTTTTATATATTTTAATATGTAAGTTTGCGTGTAATCTGTGAATGAAACAAACACTTTGGAAGAGACTTTCCTCAGGGATCCTCCTGCTACGATGCTGTCACCTTGGCAGAATCCCTATTTCTACAAAGGATAGGGGGCTAATGCTGACCTTCTGATGAAGGAACAATGATTAAGAGCATTGTGCTTGGTCAATTCACTTGTTCGTTTCTTATGTAAGATCCTGAACCCTTTACTGGGATCAATGTCCAATCCTCCCAACCAACATGTAAACATTACTGTTTTCCGCAAGCTCTCATAACTCAGGGGCCTAATTCAAACTCTCCAGTCATTATCCTAAGCTGACACTTAACTGCATTGCCCATGTGCAGTTCTCATTATTCCCAGTCCCAGAATTTGACTCCATTTCTGAGGTTGAAAGGATCAGGAATTGATGCAAACTCAATCCCTTGCAGAGATCTGGGCTATATTCCAATGTCTGGGATCTTGTTAGGTCTCTTTATTGTCAACACACTCTGTGCTAATACCTAGAGTCCCTCTAAGCCCGAGTCCCATGTTGTATCCTGTCAGTTTATGTTGGATCATATATTCTATTTTCTTTTACAAACTTCATGACATGAAATGACATCAGGAGAACTCTGCTTACTAACTCATTGTTTGGACAAAGGAAGTTTTCCATACCTATCCATTCAACCTCTCTTAATATTGAGCAACTCAATTAATGTCTTGTCAGCCCTCTTTCTTTTAATAAAAGAAACTTCACTTTTTCTGGTCTCAGGATCTTTGTGAATCTCTTCTGTTGTCACTCCACATCATTGCACTTCTCCAGGGCAATTAGGAATGGGCAATAAATGGTGCGCCAGTCAGTGATGCCCACATTTCATGCATGAATGCTTTTTCAACTTTTTCAGACCTGAAGTAAGGTCTCCAGAAACAAAAACAGAAATTTCTGGAAAAATATGTCTGTGAACTATAGTCCACTGAGCCTAACATCTGTGGTGGGTAAGTTGTCACACTGGATTCCGAGAGATAGGATCTATAGGCATTTGGAGAGGCAAGGACTCATTTGGGATAGTCAGCATGACTTTGTAGGTGGGAGATCATGTCTCATGAATTTGATTGACTTTCTGAAGGTGTGACCAAGAAAATAGACATTGTCTACATGGACTTTAGCAAGGCCTTTGACAAAGTACTGCATGGTAGATTGTTGAGTAAGGTTTGTTGTGGACCAGGCCAGATCCCCCTCAAAATATGTCAACAAGGTTAACCTAGAACCTAACTTTTCTTATTTTAAAGGCAGGTACAAAGTGGGTGTTCTAGGTATGATGGTCAAACCATTCAGCTTCAAGCATGGCTGAATTTAATTAAATACTACAGTTGAAACACAAACAAAAGAAAGCAGAATTTAGAATAACCTAACTTTTGAAAAACCTAATGGACTCGATACAGTAACCATTACAAATTAACTGTTCCAATACAATAACATTCCATAAACATACTCTGGATTAGTGGTGCTGGAAGAGCACAGCAGTTCAGGCAGCATCCAAAGAGCTTCGAAATCGACGTTTCGGGCAATACCTCTTCCATAAACATACCCCTTGGCAAAAAAGTAAATTCAAACCCAGATTCTTACATGCAGGAGGGAACCCAAGGTGTGCCAAGGGGATCAGTGTTGGGTCCACTGTTATTCATCTTTTATCAAAATTATTTGGGTGAATGCTTAGGAGGTATAATTAGTAAGTTTGCGATGACACCATGATTAGTGGTATAGTGGACAGTGAAGATGGTTATCTGGGAATAAAGTGAGATCTTTATCAACTTAGCCAGTGGGCAGAGGAACAGCAGATGGAGTTTAATTTAGATAAATGCAAGTTATTGCATTTTGGTGGGTCAAACCAGGGCAGGACTTAAACAGTCAATGGTATGGCCCAGGGGAATGTTATAGAACAAAACAATCTAGGGGTATAGGTTCATAGCTCTTTGAAAGTGAAGTCACAAGTAGATGAAGAAGGCTTTCAGCATTTTTATCAGGCAGAGCATTGACTATAGGGGCTGGGAGGTCTTTTTCCAGTTGTATAGGATGTTAGTGAGGCCACATTTGGAGTACTGTGTGAAGCTCTGGTCACCCTACCATAGAAAGTATATTATTAAACTAGAAATAGTGATGAAAAGATCTACTAGAATGCTTCCTGGACTGGAAGGTTTGAGTTATAAAGAGAGGCTGGATAAGTGGGACTTTTTCTCCTGGAGTGGAGGAGAGTTAAGGAGTGACCTTATAGAAGTCCATAAAATCATGAGAGGACTATACAAGGTAGATAGCCAACAGCTTTTCCCTCAGCCTAAAGCTAGAATGCGTAGATTTAAAGTGAGAGAGGAATGATACAACAGGGTCTAGCAAGGAAATTCTTCCACACAGAAGGTGGGTGTCTGGAATGGGCTGCCAGAGATAGTGGTGAAAGCAAGTACAATTTCATCATTTAGGAAACATTTAGACTGGTACAATGATTGGATAGCTAGGAAGGGATAGGGACCAAATATTGACAATTAGGACTTGTTTAAATTGTGAAAATTGAGCAGCATGAGCCTGTTTCCATGTTGTAGACCTCAATGACTCTATAACCCAGCAGGTCTGGCAGCCTCTAAGGAAAGAAAGCAGAGTTAACGTTTCAGATCCAGTCACCCTTCTTAAGAGCTTCACAGATCCAATTCTTCTGTCCACAGATGCTGCCAGACCTGTTGGGTTTTTCCAGCAATTTAGGTATTTGTTTCTTATTTCCAGCATCCTCAGGACTTTCAGTGTTTTGTGTAATGTCTCCAGATCTGGATGAGACACTGTTTTTCAGCGATCACCATTTACCTTACCAGGTTCAGCATGTTGTATGGTCAAATGGTGAAACATCAGTAGAATTTCTGTGGGAAGTGAGGAACTCTAGCCCCTGAGGGAGTAAGCTTTCTGATCCGCTCCCAGCATGTTACCAACTGAAAGCAACATTCCCCTTTTGATTCCCTTTCCTCTCTTCCAGGGATGGACTGTGCTGGGACATAAAACAAGACTATAAGATGGATGCAACTCCTGGGAGGTTCTCTAGGAAAAGTGTGTAAAACCCTTCTTCTACCAGTTCCAGCTTCTATTCCCCTTCCCTCCCCTAAAGCAGATGACTTGTACAGACTTCTCAGTAGCCACCATTACAATCACAATTGCTTCATGTTACAGATCGTGGAGTTAAGACTGACATTGTCATTGCTGAAACGGATTACACCAACTATGCAATCCTCTTCCTTCAACAAAGGAGGAAAATCACTGTCAAACTCTATGGTGAGTACAGCGTGGTGCAAACATGAGCCAGGTTTTGTCAAGATCTGTGAACCTTTGGGCAGGCAGCACACTTCAGACAGTCATAGAATCCCTTCAGTGTGGAAACAGGCCCTTTGGCCCAACAAGTCCACACCGACCCTTCGAAACGTATCCCACCTAAACCCATTCGTCTACATTTACCCCTGACTAATGCACCTAATCTACATATCCATGAACACGACGGGCAATTTAACATGGTCAATTCACCTAACCTGCACATCTTTGGGACTATGGGAGGAAACCAGAGCACCCGGAGGAAACCCACACAGACACGGGGAGAATGTACAAACTCCACACAGACAGTTGCCTGAGGCTGGAATCAAACCCGAGTCGCTGGCGCTGTGAGACAGCAGTGCTAACCACTGAGTCACCATGAGTCATACAGCATGGAAATAGACCCTTTGGTCCAACCAGTCCATGCTGAACATAAACTATTCCTATCTGTCTGCTCTTGGTCCCCATCCCTCCAAACCTTTCTTATTCATGCACATATCCAAATATCTTTTAAATGTTGTAATTGTACCCACATTCACCACTTCCTCAGGAAGCTCATTACATACACGAACCACCCCCCCATGTAAATAAACTTGCTCTCATGTCTTTTTAAAATCTTTCTCCTCTCATCTTAAAAATGCTTCCCCTAGTCTTCAAATCCCCCATCCTAGAGAAAAGAAGACTACCATGAACTCTATTTATACCCTCCTAAGCTCCAGTGAAACAAATTCCAACCTGTCCAGCCTTTCTTTATATCTCAAACTTTCCATATGGGCGGCACGGTAGCACAGTGGTTAGCACTGCTGCCACACAGCGCCAGAGTCCTGGGTTCAATTCCTGCCTCAGGCAACTGTCTGTGTGGAGTTTGCACATTCTCCCTGTGTCTGTGTGGGTTTCCTCCGGGTGCTCCGGTTTTCTCCCACAGTCCAAAAATGTGCAGGGTAGGTGAATTGGCCATGCTAAATTGCTTGTAGTGTTAGGTGAAGGGGTAAATGTAGGGGGGTGGGTTGCTCTTCGGAGGGTCGGTGTGGACTTGTTGGGCTGAAGGGCCTGTTTCCACACTGTAAGTAATCTAATCATATGAGGCAACATCCTAGTAAATCTCTTCTGAACCACTTCCAGCTTGATAATGTCCTTCCTATAACAGGGCGATCAGAACTGGACACATTATCCCAGAAGAGGCCTCACCAATGTCCTGCACAACCTCAACATGAAGTCCCAACTCTAGAACATAGAACAATACAGCACAGAACAGCCCTTCGGCCCATGATGTTGTGCCAAACATTTGTCCTAGCTTAAGCACCCATCCATGTACCTATCCAATTGCCGCTTAAAGGTCACCAATGATTCTGACTCTGCCACTCCCACAGGCAGCGCATTCCATGCCCCCATCACTCTCCGGGTAAAGAACCTACCCCTGACATCCCCCCTATACCTTCCACCCTTCACCTTAAATTTATGTCCCCTTGTAACACACTGTTGTACCCGGGGAAAAAGTTTCTGACTGTCTACTCTATCTATTCCTCCAATCATCTTATAAACCTCTATCAAGTCACCCCTCATCCTTCGCCGTTCCAATGAGACAAGGCCTAGCACTCTCAACCTATCCTCGTACGACCTATTCTCCATTCCAGGCAACATCCTGGTAAATCTTCTCTGCACCCTCTCCAAAGCTTCCACATTTTTCCTAAAGTGAGGTGACCAGAACTGCACACAGTACTCCAAATGTGGCCTAACCAAGGTCCTGTACAGCTGCAACATCACTTCACGACTCTTGAATTCAATCCCTCTGCTAATGAACACTAATACACCATAGGCCTTCTTACAAGCTCTATCCACCCGAGTGGCAACTTTGTCGTCAAAAGACTGAGCAAGGAAGACAAGTGTGCCAAACATCTTTTTAACCACTCTGTCTATATGTGATGCAAATTTTAAAGTATTATGTACCTGCATCCCTAGGTCCCTCTGTTCTACAACACTACCCAAGGCCCTACCGTTAATTGTATAAGCCCTACGCTTGTTCGTTGTACCAAAACACAACACATTTATCCAGATTGAACTTAATCTGCCATTTTTCAGCCCATTATAATCTCAGAACATCTTCTTCACTGTCTACTGCGCCATCAATTTTACAAACGTACTAACCTCACCTTCTATATTCTTATCCAAATCATCTATATAAATAGCAGGCAAAAGAGGACCCAGAACTGATCCCTGTGAAACACACTGGTGCCAGGCCTCCAGTCCAAAAAACAACCCTCCCCCACCACCCCCTCTCTCCTGCCATGAAGCCAATTATGTATCCAATTAGATGACCCAAGGGTCAATGTTTATTGGGTGTCTGGAGCACAGCAAAACCTTTAACTTCTCTGACCTCTGCCGAGAATAGTCAGTTTATAAAATTCCTGATTTCATGCTGATTGGCCTGTTTTTTTTTCCCGAACTCTTGCCTCCCCTTTTGCAGTCTTATACAACTGATACATGGGACTGTGTATCTAGCACCTTATCATTAGTATTTTACAATGAATCAGTTATATGGGCAATCAAGGTGGTCACTTTGCACACAGGAAGATTTCACAACTGGCCAATGAGAGTGGTCGAAGGTTCATCATGTTTTTGGTCATGCTATTTGAATAAGTGATATCTGGGCGGTAGGTCTACATGATGTATAAATAACATTACCGTGGATGATAAGTAGTAACTCTTGAAATATGAACTGTATTGTTTACTTGAGTGGGGGTCTTAAATTCTTACAAACCATGAAATGCACCTTACCATGATGTCATGGAAAAGTGACAGAAAATTAATAAGTGATCACAGACTGAACTAAAACTTGAAAGTTTGATTAATTTATTAGATTAGATTAGATTACTTACAGTGTGGAAACAGGCCCTTTGGCCCAACAAGTCCACACCGCCCCGCCGAAGCGCAACCCACTCAGACCTATTCCCCCTACATTTACCCCTTTACCTAACACTACGGGCAATTTAGCATGGCCAATTCACCTGAAGTGCACATCTTCGGACTGTGGGAGGAAACCGGAGCACCCGGAGGAAACCCACACAGACACAGGGAGAATGTGCAAACTCCACACAGTCAGTCGCCTGAGGTGGGAATTAAACCCGGGTCTCTGGCGCTGTGAGGCAGCAGTGCTAACCACTGAGCCACCGTGCACATTAGCTTGTACAGTTTTGGATTACTTATTACTTTGGTTCGACCTTCAACATGTGACTCAATTCTATCATGTTATTGCAGTCATTTGGCTTGTCTCCAGCACCACCTCATTTTAAATTTTTTGTAATGATCTCTCTGCCTCATTTCATTGGATTATATATCATCCCTTCCCTTGTTAATCAGCTGCTGACATTTTACTCATGCTGTCTGACACTCTTGATCATCTGCAGAGACTTATTATTTGACCAGTTGATGCTCCACTCATGTAAATTGTCGGATCTTTTGGATCTCTCTGCTGATAGATTCTGTGCTAGTGCGCTTCTCTCTCACTTCACTTCATGATTGGGGCAGAAAGCTTGTGAATTCAAATAAATCTGTCAGACTATAACCTGGTGTCATGTGACTTCTGACCTTGTCCATTCCAGTCCAACACTGGCACCTCTGCATGTTTAATTGCCACTTTCTTGCAAGTTGGTGTTGAAAGAGATGTGATTTTCTGTGCCAAAGCATTAAGGAATAACTTAAAACTGTCCAAATGCCTCACAGTGAGCAGACATGAGTGGGCAGAAGTGATTTATTGCACTGTTCAAACTGCTCTCCAATGCACTGTATTCTGTTGACTGATGTTTAACCAAGAGCATTCTGGGAGCAGGATGTGATGCCAAATGTTGTAATTGAGAAATTGAGAACTCTCCTGAACAGACCAGGCCATGTTAATGTTTTATTTCCTTATTTCCAGGGAGAGGCATCGAAGTCAGTGAACCTGTGCATTTGAAGTTCCGTCAATTTGTCATCGATAACAACATTCCGGAAGTTTTCATTTACGTCTTCCCTCGCTATGGTCAGAATTTTCCCAATAAATACAGTGGGCTTTAAGAAACATGTTCACAATTTGCTCACTCTTAGAGATATAAGGCTCAGATGTATTAAACAAAACTCCTCCAATCGGTTTGAAGATTCACTTTGCAATGGTTCATTGCTGCCCTCAGCTTGTACTAACTGTATCAGATACATGAAGACCTCACATTTCAACGAAAACCAGCCTCGATTGGTCCACGTGAAATTTGGGGCCTTTGGAAGAAGCCTAATAGGCTGCTTGGTGTTTGAGAGGTTTGTGGATAATGGGGGATGCAAGGTGACCCAGTCTGAGTGCAGGGATAACCACAAGGTTAGGCAGTTCTTCATTTCCCTGATGATGGAAATCCTCTGGGATGTAGCGTCTGTTGTTTTAATAAATGCTGACTCCATCTAATCTATCCCAGGGTATTGGATGGCTCTTTGACTGGGTCAGATATCATACCACTCCGAAAAGGTTTGGTGTTAACATATAGAGTCAGCTGGATCCCCTGGAACTAGTTTTGATTGCCTGAAGAGAAGAAAGGGAGAGTTTTCCAGAGCTCTGTTCACTCTTCTTAACTTTACCTTTTCTCTGCTGTGGTCTGTTCCAGTCAATAATAGTCACAACTGGGCATCAGTTTAAGGTGGTTAGAGGAATGTTTTGGGGAGATGTCAGAGGTAGGCTCTTTATAGAGTCATAGAGATGTACAGTACAGAAACAGACCCTTCAGTCCAACCCATCCATGCTGACCAGATATCCCAATCCAATCTAGTCCCACCTACCAGCACCCAGCCCATATCCCTCCAAACCCTTCCTAGTCATTATCCATCCAAATGCCTTTTTAAATGTTGCAATTGTACCAGCCTCCACCACTTCCTCTGGCAGCTCAGTCCATACACCCACCACCCTCTGTATGAAAGTTGCCCCTTAGGTCTCTTTCATATCTTTCCCCTCTCACCCTAAACCTATGCTCTCTAGTTCTGGACTCCCCCACCCCAGGGAAAAGACTTTGCCTATTTATCCTATCCATGTCCCTCATGATTTTATAAACCTCTAAGATTATCCCTCAGCCTCTGACCCTCCAGGGAAAACAGTCCCAGCCTGTTCAGCCTCTCCCTTTAGCTCAAATCCTCCAACCCTGGCAACATCCTTGTAAATCTTTTCTGAACCCTTTCAAGTTTCACAATATCTTTCTGATAGGAAGGAGACCAGAATTGCACGCAATATTCCAATAGTGTCCGAACCAATGTCCCTTACAGCTGCAACATGACCTCCCAACTCCTGTACTCAATACCCTGACCAATAAAGGAAAGCATACCAAATGCCTTCTTCACTATCCTATCTACCTGCAACTCCACTTTCAAGGAGCTATGAACCTGCACTCCAAGGTCTCTTTGTTCAGCAACACTCCCTAGGACCTTATCATTAAGTGTATAAGTCCAGCTAAGATTTGCTTTCCCAAAATGCAGCACCTCACGTTTATCTAAGTTAAATTCCATCTGCCACTTCTCAGCCCATGGCCCATCTAATCAAGATCCCATTGTAATCCGATGTAACTCTCTTCACTGTCCACTACCCCTCCAATTTTGGTGTCATCTGCAAACTTACTAACTGTACCTCTTATGCTCCCATCCAAATCATTTATATAAATGACGAAAAGTAGTGGACCCAGCACCGATCCTCGTGGCACTCAACTGTTTACAGGCCTCCAGTCTGAAAAACAACCCTCCACCTCTGTCTTACCTTTGAGCCAGTTCTGTATCCAAATGGCTAGTTCTCCCTGTATTCCATGAGATCTAACCTTGCTAATCAGTCGCCCATGGGGAACCTTGTCGATTGCCTTACTGAAGTCCATATCGATCACATCTACTGCTCTGCCCTCATCAATCTTCTTTGTTACTTCTTCAAAAAACTCAATCAAGTTTGTGAGACATGATATCCCATGCACAAAGCCATGTTGACTATCCCTAATCAGTCCTTGCCTTTCCAAATACATGTACATTCTGTCCTTCAGGATTCCCTCCAACAACTTGCCCACCACTGAGGTCAGGCTCACTGGCTTGTCCTGACCACCTTTCTTAAACAGTGGCACCACATTTGCCAACCTCCAGTCTTCCAACACCACCTGTGACTATCGATGATACAAATATCTCAGTAAAAGGCCCAGCAATCACTTAGGTAAAAACAATGACTGCAGATGCTGGAAACCAAATTCTGGATTAGTGGTGCTGCAAGAGCACAGCAGTTCAGACAGCATCCGAGGTGCAGTAAAATTGACGTTTCGGGCAAAAGCCCTTCAGCAGGAATACAGCTGTATTCCTGATGAAGGGCCTTTGCCCGAAACGTTGATTTTACTGTTCCTCGGATGCTGCCTGACCTGCTGTGCTTTTCCAGCACCACTCTAATCTAGAATCTGGTTTCCAGCATCTGCAGTCATTGTCTTTTCCTAGTTGATTTTAACCCTACTGCGAATCATCTTGCAAGAATGCCTGCCTTGAAGAAGTTTTCCTCCTCTCTCTACCTGTATTCCCGATGAAGGGCTTTTGCCCGAAACGTCGATTTTATTGTTCCTCGGATGCTGCCTGAACTGCTGTGCTCTTCCAGCACCACTAATCCAGCAATCACTTCCTTAGCTTTCCACAGAGCTCTAGGGTACACCTGATCAGGTTCTCGGGATTTATCGACTTTTATGCATTTCAAGACATCCAGCACTTCCTCCTCCGTAATATGGACATTTTTCAAGATGTCACCATCTGTTTCCCTACATTCTATACCTTCCATGTCCTTTTCCACAGTAAATACTGATGCAAAATACTCGTTTAGTATCTCCTGCGGCTCCACACAAAGGCTGCCTTGCTAATCTTTGAGGGTCCCTATTCTCTCCCTAGTTACCCTTTTGTCCAGTGGTGGGTGTGTGGAATGCACTGCCAGTGATGGTAGTAGAGTCAGAAAGGGATATTTAAGCAACTCTTGGGTAGGCACATGGATGATAGTGAAATGTAAGGAATGTAGGTTAATTTGATCTTAGAGTCGGATAAAAGGTTGGCACAACATCGAGGGCCAAAGGGCCTGTACTGTGTTGTACTGTTCTCTGTTCTTATCTGAACAATGAGAGTGTGAGACTGGGCTGATGGTCATGTTGTTCTATTCCTGTCCATTTCTCCATATGACACATTTTAAAGCTTCATTTGCACAATAGACACAGCATTAATGAGAGCACAGTCAAGTATAGGAGGCCCTGGGTGAGAGAGGGAGAGCTGCGAGAGAGAGGGAGTAAGCTGGGAGAGACAGGGGAGTGTAGGGGAGCTGTGGGCGGGGTGTTGCTGAGGTAGAAGAGGGAAGCTGGGACAGAGAGGAGATGAGTAGGGAGAGGGAGGCAGAGCTGGGAGAGAAGGGGTGAGTTGGGAGAGAGAGTGAGCTGCAGAAGTTGGAGTTGGCAGAGAGGGGGAGCTGGGAGAGAGGGAATTGGTGGAGAGAGGGGAACATAGGGAGAGGGGGGGGGTTTGTAGAGGGAGAGCTGGTAGAGACAGAGCTGACTGAAAGGGGCAGCAGAAGGAGAGGGGGAGGTGGGAGAGAGGGAGCTAGCTTTGTGGGAGCTGGGAGACACAGTACTGGTGGAGAGGGGAGAGTGGGCAGAACAGGTGCTCCTGCTGGGGGCGAAATCAATGAGGTGATGACTGAGCGAGTGATTGAGAGACAAACTGATAATGTTCAGGATTCAGTATTGATATGAAATTTTATGTAACTGGAGCTGAAATTCAAAATGAAGGTAATAATGTTGTACCTGGTCAGCCAACACGTCCCTTGTCCTTGTTGGGTGGATTCTGATAAGCAAGTTGAGAATATTAGATACTTCATGGTCATGCTGATCATCTTTTTCTCTCTCCCAGGACACTGCGATGTTGCTGATGAGTTCCATCAGCTCGGTAAGTTACTTAGTGTTTTCTTCACCTGATCACTCCTCGGCAAGTGAATGAGAGCAATCCTTCATGTTACTGCCAAACCCCAGCTCCACCTTCAGCTGCTTTCTCTCTTTCAGTATTAAGTCCTTTTTATTGTTTTGATTCCCAAACCATTCATGAAGAGCTCTCGGAGCTCCATGTCGTCCAGCTCGACACCTAACTGCCGTTAGCTGGGCCTTGGGTCAGATAGCAGGACCTTTGTAATCCATTGCTTCGCTGCTCTTCCATTGTAATATTGGGAGAAAAACATTAAACCCTTGCACCTTCAATCACTTCACAGTTAATTAATTCCTTTGCAGCAATTGGTATCAAGTGGCAGCCCAGATATACATAGCAAGATCCCACAAAGAACGTATCATCCAATCATTAGTTTTTAATGACACAGGTCACTGTTCCCTTTCAGCTGAGTCTCTGCATGCTGATAGGCTTCTGCTTCCAGCAGTCATTGCCGCACTCAGACCTTGGAGGTTTGTCCAGCAGTGGCAAACATTTCGAGTCACAGAGTCGTGGAGATGTACAGCACAGCAGCAGACCCTTCGGTCCAACTCGTCCATGCCGACCAGTTATCCGAACCCAATTTGCCCCATTAGTCCCATTTGCTCGCACTTGGTTTATCACCCTCCAAACCCTTCCTATTCATATACCCATTCAGATGCCTTTTAAATGTTGCAATTGTACCAGCGTCCACCACTTCCTCTGGCAGCTCATTCCAAACACGTACTCCCTTCTGCGGGTGAGCAAACGGAGATACTGACTGACAGAATATTGTTACCTCTGCAACAATTTCATCTCCTCTTTTGTGACTCCTTCAAATCCATCTGCCCCATTCTCAACCCAAACTCTAAACCCTGAAGTACTCCTGCTGTTTCTCTACCTCTCCCTGTCAATCCTTAAATTAATCCCACTTTCCTATTCTTTCTCCAAAGTGCTGTGCCAGTCCTTAGACTGATCCCATGACTTCACTGTCTTTGCACAGTTAATCTCTCAGGTATCTCGTACACACGGGCAATGGGAGGGGGCATTTACCTGAATCTACTGGTTACATGCAAAATACTGGTGGTGGCTGGGAGAACTCACCTCATCATTGCCATGAGATAAATGTGTGTTTAAAGGAGGTTCAGCCAGGACCAATGATAAATACCAGTCTAACTGACTGCAATAGGTGATTCTGTCTTGGTTGATAAGGTCAGTCTTTAACTAGCTTTAATGAATTCATTATTCCCCTCCAATAGCTGATAGCAGTAAAGTCCCCAGTTTCTCAGATCCTAAGCATCTGGAATTCCCCATTTGAATCTTGGATGTCAGTTGCATGAGAATTCCAGATGTTTGGGATAAACAGGGACTTTGCTGCATAACATTCCATCAGTCCCAAACACACTCAGGACATGATGCATCAGTCCCACGCTCACACTGCCTTCCCGTAGCCCAATTACAATTCCAAGTGAACCCCTCCCCTCCATTCTCTACTTAAGCCGACATTTGATTCCCAGACTTCTGTCACTGCCTGTACTGTCTCACCTAATGATTAAGTAACAAGCTTGGTAAATGGCTAAGACCTTAATAAATGAGCAAAACTCTAAGTGACCATTGATAAACTATCTCTCCTTTTCCTTGCCCTGACTTCTGCTTTAATATAGTGTTCACACTCTCCTCTTCCAACACCTCTTCACTATCATCCAGTGGGACTGTACTCACCTGGTTCCGTTCCTTTTTAATCATAGCCAGACAATTATTCCTTCATCGTAACTCTGGTGCTTTTCAAGCATCTATTTGTTGCACATCACACTTCTCGTCTCTGTGCTGCCCCTCAACAATAACAGGTAAAAACAAAGCATCAGGGCTTGCCAGTGAGAGCCACCTTTACCCTGTGACATTTGTGTTGTCTTTTAATGATCAAATTCCTCATCCAACTTTATTCCTGAAGAGTATAAATACCGTCCAATTAAAGACGAGAAGATGGAAACCATTCTCTTCCATTCTCATTACAGGCTCTCCTTCCCAGCTGCTGACTCAATCCCTCTCCCCCGCTATTGTCTGAGATTGAGATAAACTCTTCACAAATTCGGTGTCACATTTGATGCCTGGGTGAACTTCCTATCACTCCACCTCTGTGATATCAGTCACCATAGTCTCAGCTTTTCCACTCCTGAAACCCACAGCTGAGCTTCGGATTGATGCCTCAGATTCTTGCCGAATGGCTACTCCCTACTGTTGACTCTATTATGGGATGTGGGCATCACTGGCTAGGCCCTGGAGGAATACACTATTACCCTCGTTCTACTACTCTACAGATCCTAACCTACAATATAAGTATTTTTCCTAGCTCAAGAAATACAAAATTGAGAAGTTCTTTCATTCAGTCTTCCAGGAGAACAAACAGGTTTCACCCTGATGTGACAGCAAGGCTTTTTCAGAAACAGAAGTGATCAGGTAGACAAAACCTTCCTTACAGGCTCCCCACCCCCACTGAAGACCATTATAAACTCCAAGCCCATGTTCAAACATACCCAACAAGAGCTTTCCAACAAAACAAATGGCGATCACAAGTCATGTGATTCTAGGAAAAGCTGCTTGTTAAGCAAGCACCAAAGCCTATGTTGAACTTCTAATGACCTCTTTAAAAGAATCCACTCCAGATATCTCCACAATCCATCAAAATTTAAGACTTCAAATAATTTAAAAAAGACAAATATGTAGTGTTATCATAACAGACTTTAAAACCTTCCTTAAAATCTATTTCTTCAACCATGGGCAGCACGGTGGCACAGTGGTTAGCACTGCTGCCTCACAGCGCCAGAGACCCGGGTTCAATTGCCGCCTCAGGCAACCGTCTGTGTGGAGTTTGCACGTTCTCCCTGTCTCTGCGTGGGTTTCGTCCCACAGTCCAAAAATGTGCAGGTTAGGTGAATTAGCTGTGCTAAATTGCCTGTAGTGTTATGTGAAGGGGTAAATGTAAGGGAAAGGGTCTGGGTGGGTCGCTCTTTGGAGGGTTGGTGTGGACTTGTTGGGCCGAAGGGCCTGTTTCCACATTGTAAGTAATCTAATCTAAAAAAAACTAAGCATTTGGTCATTGTTTGTGACTTGGTGTCAAACCATATTTGATACTTGCTGCCCTGAAAGACCTTGGGGTGTTTTATTATATTAAAGTTGCTATGTTAATATAGATTGTTGTCATGGTAAATAAATAAGCGGTATGCCCAGCAAAGGCATGCCACTGTTATCATATTGGTACAATCCTGTGTAAGCAGGTAAGACCATTAGTATCTTGTCGCAGTTCAAGTAATATCTCTGATGACAGCCCTTCTGTTATCACTAATTCTATGCTGTTACAGTTTATAGTTTTTGAATTTTAATTTTGTTTTGCAATAGATGACGATTTTGGAAAGTCTTGAAACAAGAAGCCAGGAGCCTCACTAAGTAGGCCCAGAGTGATTGCAGATTTGGTTTGCGTTTCTGCTACTGGATTTAAGCAACATCAGCTCTTCTGTCCTGTCAGTTTATCAAATAAAGTTGTGTTTCAGAAAATCTCAATTTTAATGTTGTATTCCCAGTACTCCTAAACCTGCCCTACTTTGTAAGGACTGACTTTGCCAGGTGAGAAAATCTTATTACAGGGAAACAAAATAAGGAGATTTGGAAAAGATGCCAATAGATTTGGGAGGTGATGATACTTTCAAGGATTTTGGAGATGTAAAGGTTGTCAGCGATAGGGTAAGGGTTTTCAAGATGAAAGGATTATCATGGTTTTCTAAGACAGGGTCCCCACTTATTTTTCCACATGCCATGGTCTTGCATTTCCCTTTTCAGTTGCTCATAGGAGTCTTCCATTTTCCATTGTCAGTCATCACCATTCTCCTTCTCCCTCTTGGTCTATATTCCCCTAATCTTCCTACAATTGCTTCCTTCTCATGCCAATCCAATTTTGCTGCTGCTTCTTGAAGATTTTCACAAATAATCTTTTCTCCTGCACTGTCCTGGTCAGATCTACGTGTGACTCCTCACCCATAATCATGTTATTGAGTTATCCACCTAATCCTCATTTCCCTGCACTTGGCCCACATTCTTTGAAACCTTTCCTATCCATGTATTTGTCCAATTGCCTTTTAAATGTTGTTAATGTACCCGCCTCAACCACTTCCGCTGGCAGCTTGTTCCACATGCGTATCACCCTCTGTGTATAAAAGTTGCCCCGCACGTTCTCTTTTATTCTTTCCCCTCTCACCTTAAACTGATGCCCTCTAGTCCTCGATTCCCCAACCCCAGGGAAAAAGACTGACTGCATTCATCCTATCCAGGCCTCTCATGATCTTATACACTTCTATAAGATCCTCCTCAGTCTCACACTCTCTAACGAGAAAAGTCCTAGCTCATCCAACCTCTCCATATAACTCGACCATTGAGTCCTGGCAACATCCTTGTAAATTTCTTCAGTATTATTTCCAGTTTAATAACATCCTTCCTACAGCAAGGTGACCAAAACTGAACACAATACTCCAAGTGCAGCCTCACCGACATCCTGTACAACTGCAACATAACTTCCCAACTTCAATACTCAATACCCTGACTGATGACGACCAGTGTGCCAAAACACTCACTGCCATGTCTACCTGTGCCTCTACTTTCAGTGAACCGTTCCCCTGAACTCCAAGGTCCCTCTGTTCCACTACACTCCCTAAGGCCCTATCACTCACCATGAAACTCCTACATTGATTTGTCTTTCCAAAATGCAAGACCTCACAATTATCTGTATTAAACTCCATTTGCCATTTCTTGGCCCGCTTCCCCAGCTGATCAAGGTCTTGCTGAAATTTCAGTGAACCTTCCCCACTGTCCATGATACCGCCTATTTCAGTGTCATCTGCAAACTTACTAACCATGCCTTGTGCATTCTCATCCAAATCATTAATACAGATAATGTATTAACAAACAGGAAAGGGCCCAGCACTGGCCCTTGAAGCACTCCGTTAATCACAGGCTCCTAGGGCTGATACAAACTGTCCTCTGAACTGGCCCAGCAAGCCACTCAATTCGAGGGCAGTTAGGGATGAACAACAAATACCAACTCTGCCAATGATGCCCACATCCCACGCAATAATTTTAAAAAGTCCAGAGAATTTCTTCTTTGTTCTGTGTTCCCTTCAGCTGAGCCACTCTGTCCATCTTCAAAAACATATTTCAAAACCTCTTAGTCTTTGGATCTTCACTTCTCTCGATGTTTACCTTCCAACCCTGTACAACAAGCCACAACAAATTACAGTGTTGAGAATTATTCTCTTGACACCCAGTTCTCATTCCTACACTTAGAAATCTTTCATTTTTATTGGGGGGAATGCATTCTTTGCCATGATCATGCTCTAACAAGATGCCTTCCAAGTACAGAGGAGCGTCAATTATCCAGAATTTGATAATCTAAGTATCGGATTATCTGGCAAGATGCTGGACTAAACGATCTATGATAATCTATGACAATAATCTATGTAATGTTGTCTGTTTGTCTGTGTGTGCAAGAGGGAGTTTATAAGGGAATTATAAGAATTAGCAGTGTTGTATGTTGGCGATTTATAAGTATTAGCAATAGTTAGAGTCTAATGATTTTTAATGCAGTCATAGAGTCATAGAGTTGGACAGCATGGAAATAATTCGTTCATGCTGACCAGATATCCTAAATTAATCTAGTCCCAATTGGCCCATATTCCTCTAAATTCTTCCTATTCATGTATCCATCCAAATGCCATTGAAATGTTGTAATTGTACCAGCCCCACCACTTCCTCTGGCAACTCATTCCACACACACACCACTCTGCATGAAAAAGTTACCCCTTACATTCTTTTTAAACCTTTCCCCTTTCTGGATGTAGTTTGATCACTGAGCTGGAAGGTTCATTTTCAGATGTTTCATCACCATACCGGGTAACATCATCAGTGAGCCTCCGGATGAAGCTCTGGTGGTATGGCCCGCTTTCTATTTGTGTGTTTAAGTTTCCTTGGAGTGGTGATGCCATTTCCTGTGGTGACATCATTTCCTGTGGTGATATCATTTCCTTTTTTCGCAGGAGCTGGTAAATGGGATTCAAGTCAATGTGTTTGTTGAAAGAGTTCTGGTTGGAATGCCATGCCTCGAGGAATTCTTAAATCTTCCCAACTCGCTTTCTCCTCCCTGGCAGAAAAACTTTAGCTATTTCCCCTATCCATGTCCCTCATGATTTTGTAAACCTTTATAAGGTCATCCCTCAGTCTTTGAAGCTCCAGGGAAAATAGCCCCAGCCTATCCAGCCTCACGTATTTGTAAATCCTTTCTGAACCCTTTCAAGTTTCACAGCATCTCTCCTATAACAGGGAGACCAGAATTCAACATGCTATCCCAAAAGTGGCCTAACCAATATCCTGTACAACTGCAACATGACCTCCCAATTCAAAGCACTGACCAATAAAGGCAAGCATACTAAATACCTTCTTCACTATCATATCTACCTGGGACTCCACTTTCAGTGAACTATGAACCTGTACTCCAAGGTCTCTTTGTTCAGCCACTCTCCCCAGGACCTTATCATTAAGTGTGTAAGTCTTGCCCTAATTTCCCTTAAGCAAAATGCAACACTCCTGAGCTCATTGGTCCATCTGATCAAGGTCCCATTGTACACTGAGATAGCCTTCGCTGTTCGGTCCATCACCAATTTTGGTGTCATCTGTAAACTTGCTAACCGTACCTCCTGTGCTCATAAATAAACCATTCCTTCGTTTCCATTCAAAGGTTCCATTCCTGAGAACCCCCACAACTGTTGACATTCATGAGTGGGTAGCTCATTAAAAATAGGTTAAAGTGGCTAAAATTATCACAGATATGCAATTTTTTGCCAGCGGACATTGATTTTTGTTGTTACTTATTTTTGGCATGGATAATCAAATTCATGGTTTTGTGCATCCAGAGGATTTGCTGTACATCGTGAGTTTTATTCAATACTGAAAGCTCCTCTGTGCTTTCTTTCAATTCTGATCTGAGATTCAGGTAAGTTGAGGAACTTAGTGAATGTTATAAAATCGTTAACTTTTGTGATGACCCCAGGAATTTTAGGTTCACTACCCGAGTGAGTCGTAACAAACCGCAGTAAGATTTCCTTGCTCCTGTGCTTAAACCTTGTCACAAAGAAGACCAACATACCATCTGGCTTCCTCACACCTTGCTGCACTCTCGTGCTTGCTTTCAATGACTGGTTTTACAAGGGCATTCAGGTTCCTGTGTACATTGACATTTCCCAATCTACATATCCAGAAATTGACTTTGTCATGCATCTATTCTGCTGTGCTCCATCTATTTTAGGGTATTTCTGATGAAACGTAGACAAGTCTGAGGTATTCAGCCCATGAAAACAGTTCATTTCCAGTAGAGTTGGTTCTGATATAATGTGATAGTTCCAGACACGTGCGATCTCACATTATATGAAAACCGTGCAATAGCCACACCATTTAAACGAATGGGGTCAGAATTGCGTCATAGTCAATACATGTAAGCAAAGGTCGCGATTAACAAATAACGGTTTAAATTCTTCAAATGCATTAAAGCCAAATCACGTTGAAGAAACATAGTTTATTGCAGAACCGACTGTAGCTATCTCAATTCTAACGGTTTGCTTACACAATTCTGATATCGCCCAATCAAGGATCTGCAGCTCTACTCTTGCTTTGAACTTGGAAAGAATCTCCTCTGATTTACAGTTTATGCACAGGAATTTCATGAACATCTTGTTGATGTTCACGAGGTTTTGCCATGGTTTTGTGGTTGTTGGAAGCTTTCCTGCTATTGTTCCGTGTGAGGTTTCATTATATTATAGAGCTGGCTGCCTGGTAGACTTGTCACGCCTGTTTCTGGACTTGATGGTGCTATGTTTTCCCCTTCATGTGCTTTTTCAGCCCCCCGCACCTATCAAGTGGTGTTTTGCCACAGTCTGTATCATAAATAGCTCTAAAGGCCAGGTTTTCCCTTTCTCTTTACACCTACACTTCACTGGCCCAATCGAAATCAACTAATCTCATATGTTTCCTATTGATCCTCTGGTCCGTGTAAATTACAGGCCCAGACAGAGCTTTGTCTGGAGGCAGTGTTTGACCTCTTGCAGTTCTGGGGACAGCTTCTGCCTCCTTTGCAGATTGCTGGTGTCATGCCAAGTTAAATTTGATGTTCCCCTGATGTTTGCAGCATCTTTGACACACGCGAAATACCACTGTTAGGCTTCTTGCAGACTAAGAAAAACAACTATTGATCAAACATGTCTGTCTAATCTTTACCTTTCCAACTTGGTTCTGCCATAATCTGGCTTTGCTGGAAAACCTGTGTGATATTTTAACAAATGCCTTTTGGTCTTCCTCACACACCGCATCATCAATCCTCTCTGCTGCCTCAACAAATTGGTTCATGGTTTGGCTTGAACCAATCTGTACTGGACTTTCTTAACTATTGAGGCTTTCGAACAATGAAAATTTACTTTTGTTTTGGATTAGTTTTTAGCAGCAGACCAGACAATGGCATTTAAATGGATTGGCCTGTGAGGATACACCTACATGCTTTCTTGAAGGTTGCTAACATCCCGACTTTCACGATGACAATGGCAACCTCATCTTCCCTTCATAAAAACCGAAAAAAACCCATACATCAGCCGTGCCTCCATTTATAAGCCCCTTTCTGTCCATAACCATTCTGCCCTCACTCGTTTTACCATCTGTGTGTCAGAAAAGTGTGAAAGATGAAGGCCAGAACATAGAAAATGGATCATGTTGTGTGAAATACGACTTTCTGGGAGTTGGGTAACTTCAGGTCATGGACCGTTGTATAAGATTTGGAGTTTGCATAACTTTGATTTACATAAGAAGGATGTCCGTGTGGAGCAGGCATCCTCCTCTGTCCCACAAATGCATATTGTTACTTTCTGTCACGTTATCCGGAACAGTTACAAGCCAAAACTTCATAATCCAGGCCATTAATCACACACACATGTTGTTTATCCTGGCCACATGCATAACAATTGGCTTTGCTCTCCTATCAGATTTTTTGCAAATTTAAAATGCAAAAAATGTGAAAAATAAAATATCTGGTACACAGACTGTTCGAGGAATAGCTCTTTGGGGAATAAGAGGTTAAGGGCCATGATTCCACAAGAAGAAACAGCTGTATACTCTCACTGGGGTCCAGTTCCACACACACTGACTCTCACTGGGGTACAGTCCCACATGCACTCTCTCTCATGGGGTACAGTCCCACACATACTGACTCTCACTGGGGCATGGTCCCACACACACTGACTGTCACTGGGGTACAGTCCTGCTCATGCAAACTGACTCTCACTGGGGGACAATCTCACATACGCTGACTCTCACTGGGGTTCAGACCCACACACACTGACTCTCACTGTGGTACAGTCCCACACAAACTGACTCTCACTGGGGTACAGTCCCACACACCCTGACTCTCACTGGGGTTCAGTCCCACACACACAGACTCTCACTGGGGTTCAGTCCCACACACACAGACTCTCACTGGGGTACAGTCCCCGGCAGACTGACTCTCACTGGGGTACAGTCCCCCACATGCACTGACTCTCACTGGGGTACAGTCCTACACACACTGACTCTCACTGGGGTTCAGTCCACACACACTGACTTGCACTGGGGTACAGTCCACACACACTGACTCGCACTGGGGATCAGTCCCACACGCACTGACTCTTACTGGGGTATAGCCCTAGACACGCACACTGACTCTCACTGGGGTACAGTCCCACACACATACTGACTCTCACTGGGGTACAGTCCCACACACACTGACTCTCACTGGGGATCTGTCCCACACACACTGACTCTCACTGGGGATCTGTCCCACACAAACTGACTCTCACTGGGGTACAGTCCCACACACACTGACTCTCACTGGGGATCTGTCCCACACAAACTGACTCTCAGTGGGGTACAGTCTCACACACACTGAATCTCACTGGGGCACCATCACACACACTGACTCTCACTGGGGTTCAGTTGTACACACACTGACTCTCACTGGGGATCTGTCCCACACAAACTGTCTCTCACTGGGGTACAGTCCCACACACACACCGACTCGCACTGGGGTACAGTCCTACACACATACTGTAACTCTCACAAGGGTCCTGTCCCACACCCTGATTCTCACTGGGGTCCAATCCGCAACACACGGACTCTCACTGGGTACAGTCTCTCACACACTGACTCTCACTTGGGGTACAATCCCACACACACTGATTCTCACTGGGGTTCACTCCCACACACACACTGACTCTCACTGGGGCATAGTCCCACACACACTGACTCTCACTGGGACTCAGTCCCACACACACTGACTCTCACTGGGGATCTGTCCCACACAAACTGACTGTCACTGGGTACAGTCCCACACACCCACTGACTCTCACTGGGGTACAGTCACACACCCACTGACTCTCACTGGGGTACAGTCTCACACACACTGAATCTCACTGGGGCACCATCACACACACTGACTCTCACTGGGGTTCAGTTGTACACACACTGACTCTCACTGGGGATCTGTCCCACACAAACTGTCTCTCACTGGGGTACAGTCCCACACACACACCGACTCGCACTGGGGTACAGTCCTACACACATACTGTAACTCTCACAAGGGTCCTGTCCCACACCCTGATTCTCACTGGGGTCCAATCCGCAACACACGGACTCTCACTGGGTACAGTCTCTCACACACTGACTCTCACTTGGGGTACAATCCCACACACACTGATTCTCACTGGGGTTCACTCCCACACACACACTGACTCTCACTGGGACTCAGTCCCACACACACTGATTCTCACTGGGGATCTGTCCCACACAAACTGACTGTCACTGGGTACAGTCCCACACAGACACTGACTCTCACTGGGGTACAGTCACACACACACAATGACTCTCATTGGGTTACAGTCCCACACACACTGACTCTCACTGGGGTTTCAGACCCACACACACTGACTCTTACTGGGGTACAATCCCACACACACACTGACTCTCACTGGGGTACAGTCCCACATGCACTGTCTCTCACTGTGGTACAGTCTCACACACTCTGACTCTCATTGTGGTCCAGTCCCACATACACACTGACTCTCATGGGGTACAGTCCTACACACACACACACTGACTCACACTGGGGTCCAGTCCCACACACACTGACTCTCACTGGGGTACAGTCCCACATTCACTGACTCTCACAGGGGTACAGTCCCACACACACTGACTCTCACTGGGGTTCAGTCACACACACTGACTCTCACTGGGTTTCAGTCCCACACACACTGAGTCTCAATGGGTACAGTCCCACACACTGACTCACACTGGGGCATAGTCCCACACCCACTGACTATCACTGGGGTACAGTCCCACACATACTGACTCTCACTGGGGTTCAGTCCCACACACACTGACTCTCACTGGGGGACAGTCCCACACACTGAATCTCACTGGGGGACAGTCCTGCACACACTGAATCTCACTGGGATACAGTCCCACACACACTGACTCTTACTGGGGTACAGACCCACACACAGACTCACACTGGGGTACAGTCCCACATACACAGACTCACACTGGGGTGCAGTCCCACATACACAGACTCACACTGGGGTACAGTCCCACATACACTGACTCACACTGGGGTGCAGTCCCACAGAAACACTGACTGTCACTGGGGTACAGTCCCACATACAAACTGACTCTCACTGGGTTTCAGCCCTGCACACACAAACTGTCTCTCACTGGAGGACAATCTCACACACACTGACTCTCACTAGGTTCAGACCCCCACACACTGACTCTCACTGGGGTACTGTCCCACATGCACTCTCTCTCACGATGTACAGTCCCACACACACTGACTCTCACTGTGGCATAGTCCCACACACACTGTCTCTCACTGGGATACAGTCCCACACACACTGACTCTCATTGGGGTACAGTCCCTCACACACTGACTCACACTGGAGTACAGTCCCAAACACACTGACACTCACTGGTGTATACTTCCACCCACACTAACTCTCAGTGGGGTATATTTCCACACACTGTCTCTCAGTGGGGTACACTTTCAATGCCCCAGTACCCCTGTTTGAGTCAGTGTGTGTCGATCAGTAATCCCTGTGTAGTAGAGTGGCTCAGTGTTTAGCACTGCCTCACAGCGCCAGGAATATTGGTTCGATTCCAGCCTTGGGCAACTGTCTGTGTGGAGGTTGCACATTCTCCCCACGTCTGCATAGGTTTCCTTCAGGTACTTCGCTTTCCTCCCACAATCCAAAGGTGAATTGAATTTTCTAAATTGCCCATAGTGTTCAGGGATATGTAGTTTAGGCGCTTTAGTCAAGGGTAAATGTAGGGTAAAATGGGAATGGGTCTGGATGGGTTACTCTTTGGAGGGTCAATGTGGGCCGAATGGCCTGCTTCCACACTGTATGGATTTTATGATGATTCAATGGGTGACAGTTCTACACACACTGTGATTGTCAGTGGGGTACAGTTCCATACACACTGACTGTGACTAGGGCAGAAGACAAAAGTTTGATCAAGAGGGAGAATCCAAAGTATGAGAATAAAATTGTAGAGAGTCAGTGTGTGTGAGACTGTACCCCAGTGAGAGTCAGTGTGTGTGAGACTGTACCCCAGTGAGAGTCAGTGTGTGTGGGACTGCATTCCCTGTGAGAGTCAGTGTGTGTGGGACTGTATCCCAGTGAGAGTCAGTATGTGTGGGACTGCATCCCAGTGAGAGTCAGTGTGTGGGGGACTGTAGCACAGTGAGAGTCACAGTGTGTGGGACTGTATCCCAGTGAGAGTCAGTGTGTGTAGGGCTGTACCCCAGTGAGAGTCAGTGCATGTGGGACTGTATCCCAGTGAGAGTCAGTGTGTGTGGGATTGTATCCCAGTGAGAATCAGTGTGTGTGGGATTGTATCCCAGTGAGAATCAGTGTGTGTGGGATTGTATCCCAGTGAGAGTCAGTGAGTGTGGGACTGTACCCCAGTGAGAGTCAGTGTGTGTGAGACTGTATCCCAGTGAGTATCAGTGTGTGTGAGACTGTACCCCAGTGAGAGTCAGTGTGTGTGGGACTGCATTCCCAGTGAGAGTCAGTGTGTGTGGGACTGTATCCCAGTGAGAGTCAGTGTGTGTGGGACTGTCCCCCAGTGAGAGTCAGTGTGTGTGAGACTGTACCCCAGTGAGAGTCAGTGTGTGTGGGACTGCATCCCAGTGAGAGTCAGTGTGTGTGGGATTGTATCCCAGTGAGAGTCAGTGTGTGTGGGATTGTATCCCAGTGAGAGTCAGTGTGTGTGGGACTGTATCCCAGTGAGAGTCAGTGTGTGTGGGATTGTATCCCAGTGAGAGTCAGTGTGTGTGGGACTGTATCCCAGTGAGAGTCAGTGTGTGTGGGACTGTACCCCAGTGAGAGTCAGTGTGTGTGAGACTGTATCCCAGTGAGTGTCAGTGTGTGTGAGACTGTCCCTCAGTGAGAGTCACAGTGTGTGGGACTGTATCCCAGTGAGAGTCAGTGTGTGTGGGACTGAACCCCAGTGAGAGTCAGTGTGTGTGGGACTGTACCCCAGTGAGAGTCAGTATGTGTGGGACTGAACCCCAGTGAGAGTCAGTGTGTGTGGGACTGTACCCCAGTGAGAGTCAGTGTGTGTGGGACTGCATCCCAGTGAGAGTCAGTGAGTGTGGGACTGTATCCCAGTGAGAGTCAGTGTGTGTGGGACTGTACCCCAGTGAGAGTCAGTGTGTGTGAGACTGTATCCCAGTGAGAATCAGTGTGTGTGGGATTGTATCCCAGTGAGAATCAGTGTGTGTGGGATTGTATCCCAGTGAGAGTCAGTGCATGTGGGACTGCACCCCAGTGAGAATCAGTGTGTGTGGGACTATATCCCAGTGAGAGTCAGTGAGTGTGGGACTGTACACCAGTGAGAGTCAGTGTGTGTGAGACTGTATCCCAGTGAGTGTCAGTGTGTGTGAGACTGTACCCCAGTGAGAGTCAGTGTGTGTGGGACTGCATCCCCGTGAGAGTCAGTGTGTGTGGGACTGTTGCACAGTGAGAGTCACAGTGTGTGGGACTGTATCCCAGTGAGAGTCAGTGTGTGTAGGGCTGTACCCCACTGAGAGTCAGTGCATGTGGGACTGTATCCCACTGAGAGTCAGTGTGTGTGGGATTGTATCCCAGTGAGAATCAGTGTGTGTGAGATTGTATCCCAGTGAGAGTCAGTGTGTGTGGGATTGTATCCCAGTGAGAATCAGTGTGTGTGGGATTGTATCCCAGTGAGAATCAGTGTGTGTGGGATTGTATCCCAGTGAGAGTCAGTGCATGTGGGACTGCACCCCAGTGAGAATCAGTGTGTGTGGGACTGTATCCCAGTGAGAGTCAGTGAGTGTGGGACTGTACACCAGTGAGAGTCAGTGTGTGTGAGACTGTATCCCAGTGAGTGTCAGTGTGTGTGAGACTGTATCCCAGTGAGTGTCAGTGTGTGTGAGACTGTACCCCAGTGAGAGTCAGTGTGTGTGGGACTGCATTCCCAGTGAGAGTCAGTGTGTGTGGGACTGTATCCCAGTGAGAGTCAGTGTGTGTGGGACTGTCCCCCAGTGAGAGTCAGTGTGTGTGAGACTGTACCCCAGTGAGAGTCAGTGTGTGTGGGACTGCATCCAAGTGAGAGTCAGTGTGTGTGGGATTGTATCCCAGTGAGAGTCAGCGTGTGTGGGATTGTATCCCAGTGAGAGTCAGTATGTGTGGGACTGTATCCCAGTGAGAGTCAGTGTGTGTGGGACTGTACCCCAGTGAGAGTCAGTGTGTGTGAGACTGTATCCCAGTGAGTGTCAGTGTGTGTGAGACAGTCCCTCAGTGAGAGTCACAGTGTGTGGGACTGTATACCAGTGAGAGTCAGTGTGTGTAGGGCTGTACCCCAGTGAGAGTCAGTGCTTGTGGGACTGTATCCCAGTGAGAGTCAGTGTGTGTGGGATTGTATCCCAGTGAGAATCAGTTTGTGTGGGATTGTATCCCAGTGAGAATCATGGTCTGTGGGATTGTATCCCAGTGAGAGTCAGTGCATGTGGGACTGCACCCCAGTGAGAATCCGTGTGTGTGGGACTGCATCCCAGTGAGAGTCAGTGTGTGTGGGACTGTCCCCCAGTGAGAGTCAGTATGTGTGGGACTGAACCCCAGTAAGAGTCAGTGTGTGTGGGACTGTACCCCAGTGAGAGTCAGTATGTGTGGGACTGAACCCCAGTGAGAGTCAGTGTGTGTGGGACTGTACATCAATGAGAGTCAGTGTGTGTGGGACAGTACCCCAGTGAGAGTCAGATCAGACTCTCACTGGGGTACAGTCCCACACGCACACTCTGACTCTTACAGGGGTCCAGTCCCACATACACTGACTCTCCTGGGGTACAGTCCCACATGCACTCTCTCTCACGGGGTCCAGTCCCACACACACTGTCTCTCGCTGGGGTACAGTCCCACATGCACTCTCTCTCACGGGGTCCAGTCCCACACACACTGACTCTCTCTGGGTTCAGACCCACACACACTGACTCTCACTGTGCTACAGTCCCACACACACTGACTCTCACTGGGGTACAGTCCCACATTCACTGACTCTCACAGGGGGATAGTCCCCCACACACACACTGACTCTCACTGGGGTCAGTCACACACACTGACTCGCACTGGGTTTCAGTCCCACACACACTGAGTCTCAATGGGTACAGTCCCACACACACTGACTCTCACTAGGGTACAGTCCGACACACACTGATTCTCACTGGGGTCCAGTCCCACACACACTGACTCTCACTGTGGTACAGTCCCACATTCACTGACTCTCACAGGGGGACAGTCCCACACACACACACTGACTCTCACTGGGGCTCAGTCACACACATTGACTCTCACTGGGGCTCAGTCCCACACACACTAACTCTCACTGGGGTACATTCCCACACACACGGACTCTCACTGAGATACAGTCCCACACACACTGAATCTCACTAGGGTAGAGTCCCATCACACACTGACTCTCACTGAGATACAGTCCCACACACACTGACTCTCACTGAGATACAGTCCCACACACACTGACTCTCATTGGGGTACAGTTCCACACTCACTGACTGTCACTGGAGTACAGTCCCAAACACACTGATTCTCACTGGTGTATACTTCCACCCACACTAACTCTCAGTGGGGTATATTTCCACACATTGTCTCTCAGTGGGGTACACTTTCAATGCCCCAGTACCCCTGTTTGAGTCAGTGTGTGTCGAACAGTAATCCCTGTGTAGTATAGTGGCTCAGTGTTTAGCACTGCCTCACAGCGCCAGGAATATCGGTTCGATTCCAGCCTTGGGCAACTGTCTGTGTGGAGGTTGCACATTCTCCCCACGTCTGCATAGGTTTCCTTCAAGTACTTCGCTTTCCTCCCACAATCCAAAGGTGAATTGAATTTTCTAAATTGCCCATAGTGTTCAGGGATATGTAGTTTAGGCGCTTTAGCCAAGGGTAAATGTAGGGTAAAATGGGAATGGGTCTGGATGGGTTCCTCTTTGGAGGGTCAATGTGGGCCGAATGGCCTGCTTCCACACTGTATGGATTTTATGATGATTCAATGGGTGACAGTTCTACACACACTGTGATTGTCAGTGGGGTACAGTTCCATACACACTGACTGTGACTAGGGCAGAAGACAAAAGTTTGATCAAGAGGGAGAATCCAAAGTATGAGAATAAAATTGTAGAGAGTCAGTGTGTGTGAGACTGTACCCCAGTGAGAGTCAGTGTGTGTGGGACTGCATCCCAGTGAGAGTCAGTGTGTGTGGGACTGTAGCACAGTGAGAGTCAGTGTGTGTGGGACTGTATCCCAGTGAGAGTCAGTGTGTGTAGGGCTGTACCCCAGTGAGAGTCAGTGCATGTGGGACTGTATCCCAGTGAGAGTCAGTGTGTGTGGGATTGTATCCCAGTGAGAATCAGTGTGTGTGGGATTGTATCCCAGTGAGAGTCAGTGTGTGTGTGATTGTATCCCAGTGAGAGTCAGTGCATGTGGGACTGCACCCCAGTGAGAGTCAGTGTGTGTGGGACTGTACCCCAGTGAGAGTCAGTGTGTGTGAGACTGTATCCCAGTGAGTGTCAGTGTGTGTGAGACTGTCCCTCAGTGAGAGTCACAGTGTGTGGGACTGTATCCCAGTGAGAGTCAGTGTGTGTAGGGCTGTACCCCAGTGAGAGTCAGTGCTTGTGGGACTGTATCCCAGTGAGAGTCAGTGTGTGTGGGATTGTATCCCAGTGAGAATCAGTGTGTGTGGGATTGTATCCCAGTGAGAATCATGGTGTGTGGGACTGTACCCCAGTGAGAGTCAGTGCATGTGGGACTGCACCCCAGTGAGAATCAGTGTGTGTGGGACTGCATCCCAGTGAGAGTCAGTGTGTGTGGGACTGTCCCCCAGTGAGAGTCAGTATGTGTGGGACTGAACCCCAGTAAGAGTCAGTGTGTGTGGGACTGTATCCCAGTGAGAGTCAGTGTGTGTGGGATGGCATTCCCAGTGAGAGTCAGTGTGTGTGGGACTGTACATCAATGAGAGTCAGTGTGTGTTGGACAGTACCCCAGTGAGAGTCAGATCAGACTCTCACTGGGGTACAGTCCCACACGCACACTCTGACTCTCACAGGGGTCCAGTCCCACATACACTGACTCTCCTGGGGTACAGTCCTACATGCACTCTCTCTCACGGGGTCCAGTCCCACACACACTGACTCTCGCTGGGGTACAGTCCCACATGCACTCTCTCTCACGGGGTACAGTTCCACACACACTGACTCTCACTGGGTTCAGACCCACACACACTGACTCTCACTGTGCTACAGTCCCACACACACTGACTCTCACTGGGGTACAGTCCCACATTCACTGACTCTCACAGGGGGATAGTCCCCCACACACACACTGACTCTCACTGGGGTCAGTCACACACACTGACTCGCTCTGGGTTTCAGTCCCACACACACTGAGTCTCAATGGGTACAGTCCCACACACACTGACTCTCACTAGGGTACAGTCCGACACACACTGATTCTCACTGGGGTCCAGTCCCACACACACTGACTCTCACTGTGCTACAGTCCCACACACACTGACTCTCACTGTGGTACAGTCCCACATTCACTGACTCTCACAGGAGGACAGTCCCACACACACACACTGACTCTCACTGGGGCTCAGTCACACACATTGACTCTCACTGGGGCTCAGTCCCACACACACTAACTCTCACTGGGGTACATTCCCACACACACGGACTCTCACTGAGATACAGTCCCACACACACTGAATCTCACTGGGGTAGAGTCCCACGCACACGGACTCTCACTGAGATACAGCCGCACACACACTGACTCTCACTGAGATACAGTCCCACACACACTGACTCTCACTGGGGTACAGTCCCACACACACTGACTCTCATTGGGGTACAGTTCCACACTCACTGACTGTCACTGTAGTTCAGTCCCAAACACACTGATTCTCACTGGAGTACAGTCCCACACACACTGACTCTCACTGGGGTACAGTCCCATACACACTGACTCTCATTGGGGTACAGTCCCTCACACACTGACTCACACTGGAGTACAGTCCCAAACACACTGACACTCACTGGTGTATACTTCCACCTACACTAACTCTCAGTGGGGTATATTTCCACACATTGTCTCTCAGTGGGGTACACTTTCAATGCCCCAGTACCCCTGTTTGAGTCAGTGTGTGTCGAACAGTAATCCCTGTGTAGTATAGTGGCTCCGTGTTTAGCACTGCCTCACAGCGCCAGGAATATTGGTTCGATTCCAGCCTTGGGCAACTGTCTGTGTGGAGATTGTACATTCTCCCCACATCTGCATAGGTTTCCTTCAGGTACTTCGCTTTCCTCCCACAATCCAAAGGTGAATTGAATTTTCTAAATTGCCCATAGTGTTCAGGGATATGTAGTTTAGGCGCTTTAGTCAAGGGTAAATGTAGGGTAAAATGGGAATGGGTCTGGATGGGTTCCTCTTTGGAGGGTCAATGTGGGCCGAATGGCCTGCTTCCACACTGTATGGATTTTATGATGATTCAATGGGTGACAGTTCTACACACACTGTGATTGTCAGTGGGGTACAGTTCCATACACACTGACTGTGACTAGGGCAGGAGACAAAAGTTTGATCAAGAGGGAGAATCCAAAGTATGAGAATAAAATTGTAGAGAGTCAGTGTGTGTGAGACTGTACCCCAGTGAGAGTCAGTGTGTGTGGGACTGCATCCCAGTGAGAGTCAGTGTGTGTGAGACTGTACCCCAGTGAGAGTCAGTGTGTGTGGGACTGTATCCCAGTGAGAGTCAGTGTGTGTGGGACTGCATTCCCAGTGAGAGTCAGTGTGTGTGGGACTGTATCCCAGTGAGAGTCAGTGTGTGTGAGACTGCATCCCAGTGAGAGTCAGTGTGTGTGGGACTGTACCCCAGTGAGAGTCAGTGTGTGTGAGACTGTACCCCAGTGAGAATCAGTGTGTGTGGGACTGCATCCCAGTGAGAGTCAGTGTGTATGGGACTGTACCCCAGTGAGAGTCAGTGTGTGTGGGACTGTACCCCAGTGAGAGTCAGTGTGTGTGAGACTGTACCCCAGTGAGAGTCAGTGTGTGTGGGACTGAACCCCAGTGAGAGTCAGTGTGTGTGAGACTGTACCCCAGTGAGAGTCAGTATGTGTGGGACTGCATCCCAGTGAGAGTCAGTGTTTGTGGGACTGTATCCCAGTGAGAGTCAGTATGTGTGGGACTGCATCCCAGTGAGAGTCAGTGTGTGTGGGACTGCATCCCAGTGAGAGTCAGTGTGTGTGGGACTGTATCCCAGTCAGAGTCAGTGTGTGAGGGACTGTATCCCAGTGAGAGTCAGTGTGTGTGGGACTGCATCCCAGTGAGAGTTAGTGTGTTTGGGACAGTACCCCACTAAGAGTCAGTGTGTGTGGGTCTGTACCACAGTGAGAATCAGTGTGTGTGGGACTGTATCCCAGTGAGAGTCAGTGTGTGTGGGACTGTACCCCAGTGAGAATCAGTGTGTGTGGGACTGTATCCCAGTGAGAGTCAATGTGTGTGGGATTGCATCCCAGTGAGAGTCAGTGTGTGTGGGACTGTATCCCAGTGAGAGTCAGTGTGTGTGGGACTGTATCCCAGTGAGAGTCAGTGTGTGTGGGACTGTATCCCAGTGAGAGTCAGTGTGTGTGGGACTGCATCCCAGTGAGAGTTAGTGTGTTTGGGACAGTACCCCACTAAGAGTCAGTGTGTGTGGGTCTGTACCACAGTGAGAATCAGTGTGTGTGGGACTGTATCCCAATGAGAGTCAGTGTGTGTGGGACTGTACCCCAGTGAGAATCAGTGTGTGTGGGACTGTATCCCAGTGAGAGTCAGTGTGTGTGGGATTGTATCCCAGTGAGAGTCAGTGTGTGTGGGACTGTATCCCAGTGAGAGTCAGTGTGTGTGGGACTGTACCCCAGTGAGAATCAGTGTGTGTGGGACTGTATCCCAGTGAGAGTCAGTGTGTGTGAGACTGTACATCAGTGAGAGTCACAGTGTGTGGGACTGTATCCCAGTGAGAGTCAGTGTGTGTAGGGCTGTACCCCAGTGAGAGTCTGTGCATGTGGGACTGTACCCCAGTGAGAATCAGTGTGTGTGGGTCAGAATCCCAGTGAGAATCAGTGTGTGTGGGACTGTCCCCAAATGAGAGTCAGTATGTGTGGGACTGAACCCCAGTGAGAGTCAGATCAGACTCTCACTGGTGTACAGTCCCACACACACTGACTCTCACTGGGGGACAGTCCCACACACGCTGACTCTCACTGGGATACAGCTCCCCACATATTGACTCTCATTGGGGTACAGTCCCAGACACACTGACTCTCACTGGGATACAGCTCCACACATATTGACTCTCATTGGGGTACAGTCCCACACACACTGATTCTCACTGGGGTACTGTTCCTCTGTCTCTCACCTCTGTATTGGTCCCACACACTCTACTCTCTCTGGTTTACCATTCTACAGGCACTGACTCTTCATCGATCCTAATATGCTGATTTGGTAATACCCCAATTGTCTAAAGATGTTTTCCCCACATTAAATACACGCTACAATCCCAATTGAATCAATTCTGTTACCCACTTAAAATACTGAGACAAGACATAATTGTTTTGTCACATTGACAAGATGTTCGTGAGATTGATATCTGGTTTTTATGTGTTTAAATGTTCGTGAGATTAATTCTGGTTGTGGTGTGAATCTTAAAACGTCTAGCAGCCAGTGCCGTGTGATTTAAATGAGTTCAGCATGTTGCGTCTGTGACTTATTCAACAGCTGTGGTTCTCTCTCCTCTATAAATACAAGACCTCAGACGAGTGCGAACATGAAACGTTTCTGACAGTCTGTGAGTCTCAGCAGGATCTACAAGGATGAACAAGCTGGTATTGTGTGCCACTCTGGCACTGTTCTGGTCAGCCGTTGTGTCTGGGGAGATCCAAGTTCAGCCCAACTTCAACCTCGAGCAGGTACCAGGGTTTATTACAGTCCCCTGACAGCAGGACTTCTATCACTGGGATGGAACTGAAACCAGGAGAACAGCAGAATGCTCCAGCATGCCCTGACAGTGAGAAAGAGACCGGGTTGTCGGCGAGGGTTTGGTAGCTTGACAATGTTTGGGGCAGTAAGCAGTGAGGGAATTTCTATGTGAGAGGGGAGGAGGGTGGGTTTAGTGACTGGCTGAGGAACTTGGTAGTTGAGAGAGCGTCTGTGTTGTGAAAGACGAGGGGTGGTTTGAGTTTCTGAGGTGTGTTTTTAGAAGCCACTACACGTATCGCGTTCTTCCTCGGTTTCCTGTCAGTGGATGGGCAGGAATATGGGAATTGTCAATTTGTTTGAGGTGGGAGGAGGGAATGTCAGTTGGATTGCCTTGACTTTGTGCATGGGTGATATTGTAGGGGGTACAGACTCCTAACTGGAATCCCCTGTGAGCTTTGTCAGACTCCATGGAGGACAGGTGTATCCAGGTTGATGATACCAATTGAACTTGGACATGAGTTCAGTGAAGTCTCTGCTGTACATGTCAACAAGTTCTCATGATCTCAGCAGTGACCTGAGCAATTTACATGCCTGTGAATTCACAAAGAGCTCACTCTGACTGGACACTTCCAATGCCCTCTCCATCACCCTACCCTTCCAACACTGCAATTGCCCCCTCTGATATTTCCTGCCCTCCATCCTAAACCTTCCACCTTCTGATTATCTTCTCACTCACTTGCCCACTTCTCCCTCACATGGGACTGCAAACTGCCCCTCCACTCTCCCTGCTCTTTGCTCTCACCCCCCTTTCCCCCACACCCCCCCCCCCCCCAATTGTGCTCTCCCCAATTTAAGCCTCAGATTGTCCACTCTGTGGGGGTGAGAAATGCTGCTTAAACCGGTTGAACGAAGAGCCGATGGCCTGCACACTTTCTGTGCTTTTTCGCAGTATTAGAGACCATGAGCAGCAAGTTACAGTAATATAGAAATGGAATCACGTGCTTGCTGCAGAAATACACTTCCAACAGTCAGTTACTGACACTGGGACATGGAGATTGCTGAACTAAACCTTGCTGTGGAAAGGTATTTAAAGGAATTTTCTAGCAGGTCTAGGGTTGCTTGCAAATTGTTTTTGTTTTGAAAATCTCATTCTACTTTTTGCATTGTTTGAACTCAACATCTGCAATATTGATCCGACTAATTTTCTGCTTATTGCTCCCTGAGACAGGAACTGCATTGTACTGTGCTAATTCTCCTGCCATTCTGTTATCGAAAGGATGAATGAAAGATGAACTGCAAGCACTTCAGAGAGGCTTGTAGCAAGCTACCAGACAACTCTCAGTCACCACAACAGACATACAGCTCCCAATCACCCCATCAATTACAGCTCCCAATCACCCCATCGATTACAGCTCCCAATCACCCCATCGATTACAGCTCCCGATCACCCTATCGATTACAGCTCCCAATCACCCCATCGATTACAGCTCCAAATCACCCCATCGATTATAGCTCCCAATCACCCTATCGATTACAGCTCCCAATCACCCTATCGATTACAGCTCCTGATCACCCCATCGATTATAGCTCCCGATCACCCCATCGATTACAGCTCCAAATCACCCTATCGATTACAGCTCCTGAACACCGATATAAACATATAGCTCCCAATCACCCAACTGATTACAGCTCCTGAACACCTATATAAACATACAGCATCCAACCATATGTATAAACTTACAGGTCCCAAATTCCCATATAGACATGCAGCTCCCAAACACTTGTATAGACATACAGCACCTATATATAAGCAAAATCAGAGATTGAAGGAGAATAGTGTGCCCATTCATTAGAATTCATGGGGAGGTAATTATAGATCAAACCATATAGTTTGAAGCAAATACAAGGAAATCACTATTGTCAAAGCCATTCAGTCATGACCCTTTGTGGTTCAGGTGGCTCTTCAACATCAGACTGCCTGCAGTGCTCAACTATGACAATGCCACAGTATGTAAATCCACCACACTCACTCTGTAACTGGCAAAAAAGTACAACAGGACAATCTAGTTTCACTTATCCCAGGGATTATACCTATGTCCATTCTAATGTCAAAGAATCTGTTTCTGTTCAGTTTATAGGGAAATGGTACATCATTGGGATGGCTTCTGATGCGCAATGGTTCACTACAAGGAAGGATAAGTTTAGGATGAGTACAATTCTCATGAAGCCTGCCGAGAACGACAAGGTTGAAACTGTTTTGACAAAAACCAGGTAAGGTTATAAAACCCAAATATACTTCCAATTATAACCCAACTTGAGAGAACAAGCCAATTATTACAATCGTTACACCCACACCATTCATTTCCCACAAATAGTATCCACTGAACCACAGTAAGGATTCAGAAATCGTTGCGGGAAAATAAAGTTCAGTAAACATAGTTTAATAAAAATTAATTTCCATGAGATTGTCCAAGCTTCCAGTGTTTCACATAATCCTTAAGTATTTTTCCAATAAGGGAAATGAAGAGAGGGTGGAATTGTGGAATAGGGGGAGAGTGTGAGAACGAGGGATATGCGGACAGGGTGGAATCTAAAGGTATTGTTGGTCACTAACTCTGGAGAGGAGACACTGCTCAGATATGTGCAATATTGTTTATGTCCCTTCACAAGTACACAAGATCCAGTGTACTGAGGACCTGGTGGTGATGATGAAACACTGCACAGAGGTCCTGGTTTATCCCGAGCCTGTCTAGTCAGGACCACTCTCATGCAGTACGTCAATGTCTACCTTTCCCCATGGATATTGTACCAGGAAGGTTTTTGTGCCTTCCTGTGTTTCCCACACCAGGACCCAAAGGATGTCTGCTGGTGGATCTTGCTGTGGACATTTTCTGCATGTACAAGGTAGGCAGTGGCTGGATTGAGCAGGTCATTTCAGTGTGGGTCAATCCAATGCAGCACCAGTGGTTTCAATTAGCTCATGGGTTTTTATCAGTCAGCTAATGTGGGGGGAATGGTGTTGCTGTTTGCAAAGACGACAAACAGAGCTGTTTCTCTAAGGATTCCAGTTATGATTAACATAGTTAACTTGACTGAGTGGGAACAAGATGTATGTGTGATGATCTTTGCCAGACAAGGGGCAGCGCTCTAGTGTAGAGCATGATAGGACAATTGCCAAGGTCTGGTGTTGTGTTAGGAGCACCCAATGTAGACTTAGCAAGTTTTGTACTCAACTGTTTCCAGTTTTGCTGTGTTCTTCAGATGCCCCAGAGGACAATGTCCTGACTAGTGTCACTTGCATGTGCATTAAGAATATAAGAATCAAAGAACAAGGGGCAGGAGTAAGCAATTCAGCCCCTCGAGCCTGTTACGCCATTTAATACAATCATGGTTGATCTGATTTCAGCCTCAACTCTCTGCCCATCCCTTGTAACCCTTCAAGCCATTACTAATTAAAAATCTGTTTATCCCCTTCTTCAATTTATTCAGTGTCCCAGTCTACTGCACTCTGAGGTGAATCCCAAACATCCTCGACTCCAGCACACTGTTCTGCTCCTAAACTGGACAGAGTGCTTCCAACTCGACTCAGGAGAGTTGTTTAAACAGCTTGCCAATGGATGGATTCACAAATGCGTTGGGCAAGGGGAAGATTGGCCAAAGGCTTAGTGCTAGTCAGAACCCTGTTCAACATCTATCCAAAACAGCAGCCAACTGCCACATCCCATATCCTTATCCATTCTCGGGATATCTATCCTTGTGTACCTGAAAGCAAACCCTGCACTGTAACATGATACCATTCATAAACAACAGCAGCACATGACATTTCCCATTGAGTCACTCAACAATCCTTTAAAATCCCATCCCAGAATCACCTCCCTCCCTTTAATACTTCCCACCCAGTCTAATCCCACTTTCCCCCTCACTCCCTGCACTCTTTAATTTCCCACCCAGTCTAACCCCACTCTCTTCCTCACTCCCTGCAGCCTTTAATATCCCTCCTAGTCCGATCCCATGTTGCCCCTCACTCCCCGCATTCTGCAATTTCTCCCTCAGTCTAATCCATTCTCCTGGTCGCTACATAGCCGTTTAGACAAACCCACTCAACTGAGAGCTCTCATTGTCTAATGACAAGTGGTAGCCTGATTGTTCCATATTATCTGAAGGAAAGTTATTATGAGCTCTTGGATTTGGTATGTTTCTGAGAATCACAGAAAGCTTTGCAGTGTATTAATTGTGTCTTTTTATTCCTGCAGGCGGGGGAAATGTTTGCAGATAATCTTCCCTTACAGGATGACAGATCGGGAAGGACAATTCTTCTTCCACAGTGACCGTCAGTACCCACTTCAATGTGTACTCTTGTGGTGCTTCTGTTTAGTCACAGCCATCTTCCTTTGTTCTTGCTTCAATACCTCTTGTGTTCCCTACTCCTGCTCACCTTGCCCTTCACACTAACTGGCCCTGAACTCTCGTCATCTCATTTTTGAGAACCTCCCACTTGCCAGACGTCCCTCTACCTGTGAACAGCCTCCCCCCAATCAACTTTTGAAAGTTCCTGTCTAATTCCATCACAATTGGCCTTGCTCTAATTTATAACTTTAAATCCATGGGCCTATTATTTTCCATAACAATTTTAAAACCAATAGAATTATGGTCATTGGTCCCAAAGTGCTCCCCTAACACCTCGGTCACTAGCCCTGCCTTATTTCCCAAAAGAAGGTCATCCACACACCGAATGAGAAAATTTTCTTGAACACATTTAACAAATTCCTCCCCATCGATTGGATTTGGAGACACCGGTGTTGGACTGGGGTGTACAAAGTTAAAACCACCTGATAAAGGAGCAGCGCTCTGAAAGCTAGTGCTTCCAAATAAGCCTGTTGGACTATAACCTGGTGTTGGGTGACTTTTAACATTGTACTCCCCATCAAAGCTCTCAACATTATGGCAATCCCAGTCTATGTTTGGAGAGTTAAAATCCCCTCCTATTACAACCCTATTATTCTTGCAGCTATTGTGATCTCCCTCCAGATTTGTTCCTCAGTTTCCCTCTGACTATCGGGGGGCTTTTAATACATCCCATAAAAGAGATCACCTCCTTATTTCGCAGTTCCACTCATTTAGCTTCACTGAACAATTCCCCTCCCTAAGTACAGCCGTGATGTTTTCCCTGGGGCAGCACGGTTGCTCAGTGGATAGCACTGCTGCCTCACAGCGCCAGGGACCCAGGTTCAATTCCAGCCTCGGGCAACTGTCTGTGTGGAGCTTGTACATTCTCCCCGTGTCTGCGTGGGTTTCCTCCGGGTGCTCCGGTTTCCTCCCACAGTCCAAAGCTGTGCAGTTTAGGTGAATTGGCCATGCTACATTGCCCGCAGTAGTAGGTGCATTAGTCAGGGGTAAACGTAGGGGAATGAGTCTGTGTGGGTTGCTCTTCGGAGGGTCGGTGTGGCCTTGTTGGGCCGAAAGGGCCTATTTCCACACTGTAGGGAATCTAATCTAATCAAAAATGCGACTCCCCGTTCTCTCTTGCCTTCCATTCTATCCTTCCAGCATGTACCCAGGAACATTAAGCTATTATTTCTGTCCCTCCCCCGGCACCTTTCTGTAATAGCTGTGATATCCCAGCCCCGTGTTCCCATGTGTTCATGTGCCTTACCTGTCAGGTATGGAATTGAAATAAATGCATTTTAATTCATCAGTCTTCCCTCATTTTCTAATGGAATTGCTATTCTCACGAAACGTCCTGATGTGTGCAAGATGAAAGCATTCGCTGACCTGGTCTTTTGACAGCTGGACTGAATTATTAATTGTTTGGTTTACCAAGAGGATTAGTATTCTTATAAGTAACTATAATAGTTACCCAGATCAGTAAATTTTATAAAAAACTGGATTGTTTAATGGATTGGTATTCCTTTTAGATAAATACATTTTAACTTTAGCTGAGTAAATTAATTAGTATTTCTGTTAAACAATTGAATTAATGCTTCTTCTAAATAATTCCCATTCGATAAATAAATGAGTCAGTATTCTTTTAAATAAATCAGCTAATTTTCTCATAAGATAAATGAGTGAGTCCTCTCTCTTCATCTCACTCCTCCATCTAAACTCTCTCTCAAAGTGTCACTCTCCTATTTCATATATTGCTGTGTCCAGGTCTATGGCGAATATTACATGACATGTAATATGTTACTGTCTCTGTTCAGGTTGGAACAGTGACAATGATGTATATGTGACAGAAACGAACTATGGTGAATATGCTTTGATACACAACACCATCATGAAAGGACCAGAAGTCACAACCCTGGTAAAGCTGTATGGTAAGAGGCCCTGTTCCTGATATCTTTCACATTAAAGTAAAACTGAGGCCCATAAGGGAATCCAATGGCCAGAGCTAGGAACTGTTGGACTGCCCATGAAGTGCAACCTCCCCCTTATTTATACTCACCACTGAGAGAATGCTCTATGGGGTCTTGTCGGAAATTGCATTATTTATTGTTACTGCTGAGAAGAAAGTCAGATTTGGACTTCGAGAAGGTGTTTGACAAGATACTTTCAAAAGGCTGGTGGTGGTATATTGGCATGGATTGAGAATTGGCTAATGGGCAGGAAACAGTGAGTGGAATAAAGGGTTCTTCTTCAGGTTAGTGACCTATGGCCCGGGGTGTTCCACAGGGATCAGTGCTGGGTTCGCAGTTGTTTTTAATATATATTTTAGTTGGAAGAAGGAAGCAAATAAGCTGTAGCTAAGTCTGCACACAATGCAAAAATAGGTGTGAGAGGGATACACACAGTTTACAGAAAGAGATATTGATAGGTTAGGTCGGTGGGCAAAAGGTTAGCAAATGGAACATGATGTGGGAAAATGTGAAGTTGTTCATCTTGGAAGGGAGAACAGAAGAACAGAATATTATCTAAATGGGAAAAAAACTGCAGAAAGCTGGAACATAATGGGACTTGGGAATATGTGGGCATGAAACATAGCAAGCTAGCACATATATGCAGCAGGTAACCAGGAAGGCTAATAGAATGTTGGCCCTTCCTTCAAGGGAGTTGGAAAATAAGAGTAGGGAAGTCTCACTGTAACTGTACAAGGTGCTGGTGAGACCACATCTAGAGCACTGAGAGCATTTTGGTCTCCTCTTTTAAGAAATATAGTATTTGACTGAGCCAGTTTAGAGAATGTTCACCGGGTTGATCCCTAGCATGGAAGGATTGTCTCATGAGCAAAGGTTAAACAGGTTGGGACTCCACTCACTGGACTTTAGAAAAATGAGCGGTGATCTCATTGAAACATACAGGATTTTTAAAGGGCTTGGAGGGAGTGAGGACTGCAGATGCTGGAGATCAGAGTCAAAACGTGTGGCGCTGGAAAAGACAGTAAGTCAGGCAGCATCCAAAGAGCAGGATATTTCGGGATGAAGGGCTTCTGCCCGAAATGTCGACTCTCCTGCTCCTCAGAGCTGTCTCTTATCCTCCAACTCCCTTGAAATAAGGGCCGACATTCGATTAGCCTTCCTGGTTACCTGCTGCATCTGTGTGCTAGCTTGCTGTGTTTCATGCCCACATGCTCGCAAGTCCCTTTGTATTCCAGCTTCCTGCACTTTTTCATTCTTAAAGAGCTTGACAGGATAAATGCTGAAATGATACCACCTCATGTGAGTGTAAGGGACCAGAGGGCATAGTCTCAGAGTAAAGTGGTGCCTTTTTAAGAGTGAGATGAGGAGGAAATCCTTCTCTCGGAGAGTTGTGTGTCTTTGGAACTCCCTGCTACAGAGAGCTGTGGGGGCAGAGCACTTGTGTATAGTTAAGGCTGAGACAGATTGATTAGTCAGAGAATTAAGGCTTATGGGGATGTGAGGAGCATGGGATCAGCCATGATCTGATTGAATATCAGAGCAGGTACAAGGGGCTGAATGGCCTCCTCCTGTTCCTATTTCTTATGGTCTTGTATGCCCAGCAGACTGTGCCCCTGAGTCCAGTTGAGATCAAAGGCACCAGTCTCAGATTTGGTGGAATGCACAGTGAACATTTTCTTGGTAAATCCTCTCAGTTGTCACAGTCTGCCTCCTCAGTGACGGTGTCAGGTACAAGGGGTGCCAGGCTGTGCCCTCGAGCTGGGTATTTCCCTGGCCTGCTGTTGCTGAGGAATTTGTGGTGAAGATGGAAAACAGCTGATATTGGTGTTGACACACATCAGGAACTGTCATGTTGCTGACTGGCTTCATGTTCCCATGTCCATCTCTCCATCATCACAGCAATGGTCCTGGTCATCCCTGAACAGCTCCACTCCCCTCTATTTGAAAGGAATGAGGAGTTTTGTATCCAGAACTCACCCCCACGATATACCAGTCCTAGCCCTTGATTCAGGTATTAATGTGCTCACATCTCCAGCAATGAGAGAAGGAGAATGATCAGATGAGATGGGAATGGGTGCAGGAGCACTTGTGGGCATGCATAACACACCAGATGATGAGTGTGCTAATGAGTTAAATTTCTGTCTGTGTACAGGTGGATTGGCATGTACAGGGTGGATTGGCCATGCTAAATTGTCCCATAGTGCCCAGGGATGTGCAGGTTAGGGTGGATTGGCCATGCTAAATTGTCCCATAGTGCCCAGGGATGTGCAGGTTAGGGTGGATTGGCCATGCTAAATTGTCCCATAGTGCCCAGGATGTGCAGGTTGGGTGGATTGGCCATGCTAAATTGTCCCATAGTGCCCAGGGATGTGCAGGTTGGGTGGATTGGCCATGCTAAATTGTCCCATAGTGCCCAGGGATGTGCAGGTTAGGGTGGATTGGCTGTGCTAAATTGTCCCATGGTGCCCAGGGATGTGTAGGTTAGGGTGGATTGGCCGTGCTAAATTGTCCCATGGTGCCCAGGGATGTGTAGGTTAGGGTGGATTGGCCATGTTAAATTGTCCCATAGTGCCCAGGGATGTGTAGGTTAGGGTGGATTGGCCGTGCTAAATTGTCCCATAGTGCTCAGGGATGTGTAGGTTAGGGTGGATTGACCGTGCTAAATTGTCCCATGGTGCCCAGGGATGTTCAGGTTGGGTGGATTGGCCATGCTAAATTGTCCCATGGTGCCCAGGGATGTGTAGGTTAGGATGGATTGACCATGCTAAATTGTCCCATAGTGCCCAGGGATGTGTAGGTTAGGGTGGATTAGCCGTGCTAAATTGTCCCATAGTGCCCAGGGATGTGTAGGTTAGGGTGGATTGGCCATGCTAAATTGTCCCATGGTGCCCAGGGATGTGTAGGTTAGGGTGGATTGGCCGTGCTGAATTGTCCCATAGTGCCCAGGGATGTGCAGGCTGGGTGGATTGGCCGTGCTAAATTGTCCCATGGTGCCCAGGGATGTGTAGGTTAGGGTGGATTGTCCATGCTAAATTGTCCCATAGTGCCCAGGGATGTGCAGGTTGGGTGGATTGGCCATGCTAAATTGTTCTGTAGTGTGCAGGCTACAGGTGGTAGATGTTAGCCATGGTAGATGTGGAGTTACCAGGATAGGGTGGATTGCTTTTTGGAGGATCAATGCAAACTTGATGGGCCAAGTGGCCTCCTTCTTTATTGTAGGGATTATATTTGTTTTCGTTTAGCACTATTATGCTTTGGACAGTTTGCATTGGCAATGAGTTCCACTATGTATCTGATACAGGTTCAATGGATGTTGAATCTCACTGGAAGTCAGTTCCATTGAAATCTACTGTTGATAAGATATGGGTTCCACAGTCATTAAAATCACTGACATGGCAGAAACTAAAGGTGACACTGAATATTATTGCATGCACCATATTCCATCAGCACTGCCCATTGTTGGGTAACAGTGTCAGATGATGGCTGTGGTATCTCAGGGATACTGATTATTGCTAGTGTAACAATAAGTGATTGGTTTGTACATTACACTTAAAAAGTGCTGGACATTGATTATATTTTCAGAATGTTAAGTGATGTCTTGATGTTCTTCATGTTTCAGGTAGAGCCCAGGAACTGAGACCTGAGCTCCTGGAGAAGTTCAGACAGTATAGTCTGGCACATGGAATGGAGGAAGAGAACATTGTAACTTTTGCTAAGCAAGGTAACTATTATAAGACCATAAGACCATAAGACATAGGAGTGGAAGTAAGGCCATTCGGCCCATCGAGTCCACTCCGCCATTCAATCATGGCTGATGCGCATTTCAGCTCCACTTGCCAGCGTTCTCCCCGTAGCCCTTAATTCCTCTAGACAACAAGAACCTATCAATCTCGGCCTTGAAGACATTTAGCGTCCCGGCTTCCACTGCACTCCGTGGCAATGAATTCCACAGGCCCACCACTCTCTGGCTGAAGAAATGTCTCCGCATTTCCGTTCTGAAATGACCCCCTCTAATTCTAAGGCTGTGTCCACGGGTCCTAGTCTCCTCGCCTAACAGAAACAATTTTCTAGCATCCACCTTTTCAAAGCCATGTATTATTTTGTACGTCTCTATTAGATCTCCCCTTAATCTTCTAAACTCCAACGAATACAATCCCAGTATCCTCAGCCGTTCCTCATATGCTAGACCTGTCATTCCAGGGATCATCCGTGTGAATCTCCGCTGGACACGTTCCAGTGCCAGTATGTCCTTCCTGAGGTGTGGGGACCAAAACTGGACACAGTACTCCAAATGGGGCCTAACCAGAGCTTTATAAAGTCTTAGTAGTACATCTCTGCTTTTATATTCCAACCCTATCATGTAGAACAGAAAAGAAATGAACACTCCTGACCATCTGCAGTTAGACAGGTCACACTCTGATACAGTCAAGAAAATGGGAATGGGTGGAGGCAGGAATACATTAGCTACTGTAGGACTTAAGTTCAACTTTGACTCTTGGTATCTTAAGAGACTAGATGAGGCCATTCCATCCACCTTGCCTGTCTGGCTCTTTGGAAGAATAATTCATTTAGTCCCATTCCCTTTCCCTCGGTCCAGTAAATCATCTATTTTAACAAATTTTGCCAAGTTTCCTTATGAAAGTCAATCTTGAATTTTCTTCCAGATCATAACAACTCATCCTGCTGAAAAAAAACTTATCTCCCACATTTCTCTGATCAATTTTACAAAAATTTAGTTTTGGTTTCATTGCGTTATTTAAACATTTGAGACAAATGTCTTCAGCATGTTAGGATTGTTTGGAATTTCACAATTTGTCTTGCTCCCTGATCACTATTGAGTCAACTCACCCCGTGAGAGCACAGTGTTCGGAACGTGACTCCTCAGTAATCTTGGCTGATGGATTGAAGTCTTTGGTGTGGGTTTGACTCAGCAAGGCAGGGAGATGTTAACTGAAGCAAAAGTGATGGCTGTACTGGTGTAGACGCGGATAGGGTATGGGATTCAGCAGCAGTTTAAGTAACTGAAGGAATGTTTTTCCATTGAAGTATGAAAATTAACCTTTTCTTCTTATTTGATCTCTTTTCAGATGAGTGCAAACCGACCCCTGCTTAGGTCAGTCTTTGTACACTATCTCTGTTTTTTGACAGGCTTTCGGGATTATTGACTGTTCATTGGTCCCTTCCGGCTGGGATAGATGAGATTTCTGGTGATAAGTTGAATCAAGGCCCCAGTAGTGAGATGTTGGACCAAGCCAATACAGCCCTGACAGTCTGAATGCCTGGTATTGAATGCAGTCAGGTGTTTGGTAACTGGCCAGTCATCAGGGTCAATCATGGCATTGGAGCAGGAAGCATTACAGTACCCAACGTGGTATGGTAGCCTGAAGTGGACCAATTTCAGGTCCATGCTGGTGAATAACATGGTTTTAACTAGCTTAACTGTGGTGGTACCCATAAAGGCCTGACTTTTGTCATATGGTCCTTACCATTCAAAGTGTTTAAGCAATGCTATAGAGAGAGAATGACCACCTAATGATTACATATGAAAAATTCTGAAAACTCACCAAAGGAAAATCTAAACTCCCTTCTGCAAAAGACAGAGTGCCCTAGGGATCAATTGGAGGTTTCAAGACTGAGATCAACAGATTTTATTTCGAGGGGTGATGGGGGAATCAGGATTACTGAGCAGAGCTATGGAACTGGAGGTTTGGGACTGTTCAAGTAATGGGGACACAGAGCTAATTACAATTTTGAATCTTTCTGCAGGACTGAACAGCCAGGTCTGTGCTAAAGTAACTACACGGGAGGGAATAGTTGCATTACCAACCTGCTCCACGCCTTTGATCACTCAAACATTGTAGACTGCATTTACACAGCCAGCAACTAATAAAATCACCATAATCACACATTGTCTCTGCCTGAATCCTTGTTGAGGTCCTATTGAGTCAATTCGTGTGCAGGAGGAGGTCATGTGCGTGGATCTGTGCAGTTTTGACAAAGTGATAAAACATTAATGTTATCCAGGTTCCAGTGAGATAGGGGAAGGGATCTGTAAACAACAGGCAGGATTCACACAGGTCATGGTCAATATTTACCAGAATTCACAGAGATGTTTGGCTTTATTTGTGCCCAGTTTGTGTCCCTGCTGCTCTCCAAAGTCTTCCTGTCTCTTCGAGGGAAGACTGCCCCACAGCTTGTCTCTACCAAATCACCTCTCCTAATGTGTAAGATGGACAGTGAATTCAGGGAGTATTATGTGTACCTGTTGGTTAATCTCACAAGAGAACAGCTGTGGTGAGACTGTCACATATGCTGCTTGGTCCAGATCAGCAGTTTCAGAGCTGGGGACACACTGATTTTTACTTTTATAAAATACCTTGGTTGTGTGGCTTTGAAACTGTAACTAATCATTCACTGCTGTGATAAAGCAGGAATCCATTCTTCCATTCTTGATGAGCGTCAGAGTGGACAGGCAAGTAGCAAAGTTTGCTGACAACATGAAGCGAAGTTTCACAATAATTAATGTCGCTGGAATCAGAAGGTTCCAAAGGAACAATGGTGGATTGAGTGAGTGGCTCTGACTGTGGCAGACAGAGTTCAATGTGAGAAAGAAAAACTTGGGGGCAAGAAAGGGGGTTTTCTCAATGGGGAGAAGTTCAGAACTGTGAGCATGCAGAGATTTATGGGTCCGAGTGCAGAAGTCACTAAAATCAAGTGAGCGGATCCAAACCAGAATGAGAAAGGTGAATGGAAGTTCGGTTGAACTTCCCCATTGGGCTAGAATACAAAAGCTGGAAGGTGTGTTCCAGTTGTACAGAACTCTGTCCGGCCTATAACTGGAGAGACTGTGGCCAGTCATGGACAGCAGCATCAATTCACTAGAAATACACCAGTACTAAAAGATTAAATGATCAGCCTGGGTGATGCAGGCTAATCCTAGATTCCCTCAAATTGAGATGTGATCAAATTGAAATAATGAAGATGATAAAAGATTTGACAAGTTGACAGAGAAAAACAATTTCTCTGGTGGCATTATCCAGCAGACCGGGGGTCTGGCTTAAAGTTCTGCTCAGGGCAGAGGCCAGGAAGCACTTTGTCACAAAGAGACTGGAAACCCGGAACCCTCTTGCCCAAAAAAACCTGGCGAGGCTCTAGATCAACTGAGAAGGTCGAAACTGAGAGTGGTAGATGTTTCTTACACAAGGAATAGGGAACTGGACAAGTAGAGAGCATTACAGAGCGGTACAGATCAACCATGATCTAATTGGATGATAAAACAGGATTGAGGGGCAGAATGACCTCTTCCTGTTCCTAACACTGTAACAGACCAACTGGGAAATCAGTCAGTGGATATTTATACCCCCACGACCAAAGAGCTGAGTTTTGGTGAGAGAGTCGGGCCAGAGGGAGGGGACATCCTTGTTTTTCCTGAGCTCACTCACTCCCCTCATTCATCAGCCAATCAGCATGGAGTCATCAAGTTCAGCAAAGGCCCTTCAGCCTATTAAGTCCATACCACTAAAGACATGCTACTACATTCACTAGTCACACTTTTCCAGACTAGGTTCTTTGCTTTAAATGTTATGACGTGAAGTGCTCATCCAAGTACTTTTAATTTGTTTCGACTTAATTTGATTTGATTTATTATTCACTTACTTTTTAAAGATTGTGAGATTTTGCATCTCAACTACTTGCCCAGACAGTGCAATGGCCGGGGGAGGGGGGGAGGGGGTTGGGGATGGTGGGGGTGGGGGTGCACTCTCAGATTTTCCTCAAATCCGTTCTAAATCTCCTGCCTGTCACTTTTAAATTATTCCCCATTGTTAATGATCCTTTGACTAAGGGAAACAGTTTCTTTCTATTCATCCTGTCCAGGCTGCTTTTAATCTCAAAAGCCTCAATCAGGGCCCCTCTCAACTCCCTACTCCAAGGAAAACTACTCACGCTTATCCAGCCTCTCTTCATCACTGAAATGCTCCATCCTAGGCAATATTCTGGTGAATCTCTTCTCTACCTCTGCTGAATTCCTGATGAAGGGCGTTTGCCTGAAATATTGATTTTCCTGCTCCTCAGATGCTGCCTGACCTGCTGTGTTTTTCCAGCACCACGCTCTAATCTTGTCTCTACTCCTTTCTGTCCACTCACATCCTCCCTATATTGTGGTGACCTGAAATGTACACATTACACCAGCTGTGACCTAACCAAAGTTCAACATGACCTCCCTGCTCTTACAACTGATGAGGGCAAGTGTCCTGTATACCTTCTTAACGACTCTACTAACCTTCTCTGCCAACTTCAGGATCTTTCCACAAACACCCAAGTCCCCTCTGTTCATCTGAGCTTCCTAATGTCCTTCCATTTATTGAGTTCTCCTTTGTCTTGTTACTTTTTCCAAAGTGCATCACTTCACATTTATCCGGGTTAAATTCCATCTGCCACTGGTCTGTCCATTTGATCAATCCATTTATATCCTCCTGTAATCTAAGTCCTTCATCCTCACCATCAACCACCCTGGGCAATCTTTGTGTCACTTGCAAACTTATTGATCATTGCCCCTATATTCTCATCTACATCCTTTATGAATGTCGCAAATAATAAGGGACCCAGCACTGATCCAGCTTTCTACCACTACCCTCTGTCTTCTACCACAAAGCTAATTTTGGTTGTATCTTGCCAAGCTGCCCTGGATCCCATGAGCTTTTGCCTTCATTATCAATTTCCCATCTGGGACCTTGTCCAAGGCCTTGCTGAAATCCATATAAATTCCATCCACTTCCCTACCCTCAATCAAACACGTAGTCACCTCTTTGAGAAGTTCCATCAGATTTATTGGGCATGATCTGACTTTAACAAAACCAAATTCATTTTAAATATATTTTCATGGGTTGAGAGTGCTGTGGTCACATTTATCTTATTGCCTTGACCTGTACCCATTTGGTATAAGTGAGTGGTTGTGGAAAGACTATTAGAGTTGGGTCTTAGAAAATCTTCACTTAATATCTGCTCATGGAATTTCATTCGGAAGCGACTGGTCACTTATCAGGAGTGGGATCCTGAGCCTCCTTTTGTCCATCTCCCTAGCCCAGGGCCACGAGAGTTAGTTGTAGCTCATCAATGAGTGTCTGCCTCTGATCAGAGAACATAACACTGAGCAGCAAAAGGTGGAAGGGTGTTCAGTTCAACTACATTTCAAGATGAACGGGAAAGCTGATGATATTGCTCCCAAAGCAAATTGAGAATTTCATTGCTCGGGGGGGGGGGGGTCCTGATTGAGGTACTTAAGATTATAAGGGGCCTGGACAGGATGAACAGAAAGAAATTGTTCCCCTTAGTCAAAGCATCATTAACAAGAGGGCATAATTTTAAAGTGACAGGCAGGAGGTTTAGAAGGGATTTGAGGTTATGATGTTGAAATGTTTCCAGCAACTCTTTATCTTTTGATGAACGATTAACCAACATAAACAAAACAGAGAGGTCAATGAATGCCCTTTGCAGCCTTGGACACTGCAGCTGTTTGCTTTACAAAGTGTTTTTTGTTGAGCACAAGGACATGGATGAAGACTATCTGGTTAAGGACAAAAGCAATTTATAAACTCAGTGCTCATCAAGGTAGACTGTTGCAACTTCAGAACTTGATGATTTTGAAGTTACAACATTAATGCTCATGGCTGTAGGTGACCTAAGTGTTTCCTGTTCAGGGAATGTCCCCCATGCTCTGTACCTGGTTATTAATCGACAAAACCGAGTGCATAGCATGACCTAATACATATCGTGTCTCCCACTTGCCCTTCTCACACTCCTATCTGCTGGATAAAAGTCCCAGTGGAACGAGGTCAGATTACAATTCGATTAGCCTTCACTACTTGGCAATAGCCCAGTGCTGTTATCATGAGACTATTAATCCAGAAGCTCAACTAATGTTCTGGGGTCTTTGGTTCAAATCCTAGGTCTATTGATGACCACAAAACAATTGTTGGGGACACCCATCTGGTTCATTAATATCCTATTACCAGCTTTTGCCCTCTCTGTTAATTTGACCCCAGCAGGTGTAGCACTGTAGCATTAAGGGTAAGTATCATTATGTTAATGAATAGCAAAGTCATTTAGAGGGACACACTTGGTTCCAGAACTGATCCAGAGGGGTTCTGGAATGTTCTCCCCCAACCAGCTATGTAAATAATGTAATTCATTCATAAAAGCTCACTGTTCATTAGTATGAGGAGGAGCCTACCTTCCTGCACATCCTCAGCATGAAGGCACAACATAGTGGCAGTGGTAAAACCAAATATAGCTTTTCTCAAAGGTCATAAGCATGGTGGCTCAGTGGTTAGCACTGCTGCCTCACAGTACCAGGGACCTGGGTTCAACGCTAGCCTCGGGCGACTGTGCAGAGTTTGCACATTCTCCCCATGTCTGCATGAGTTACCTCCAGTTGCTCCAGTCTTCTGCCCCTGCAGGTTAGGTGTATTGGCCGTGGGAAGTGCAGTGCTTGGGAATAGAGTGGAGGGTGGGTCTGGGCTTGATGCTCTTTGGAGGGCCAGTTGATGGACTGAATGGCCTGCTTCCACACTGTAGGGATTCTCTGAAAAAAATCTGTGATCTGGTACTTGATTGCATCCATCGCTAGCACAACGATTTCAAACTAAGGTGACCTGTAACAGCTCCTGCACTGAGGCATGATGAATGACTTTCAGAAGATGCTCGCTACTCAGTGGGAGAGCCTGCACAGCTCTCAAGGCAGACACCTGGCATCCACAGGTGAGTTTATACATCAGTTCTACAGCCTGTTTACAGTCCTGGAGAAGCTCAGTACTGGCACCACATCAAACTCAAAGCAAATCCCAAAATCACGTGTGTTTTCACACCCCGGATGGTACAACATTCTTGTAGAATCAAAGTAAAATAAACAATTCAGGTGATGGTCGGTCAGGGCATGAATTCAAACGTCATGTAGCCAATAACATTATACTTCGCTAAGGTGCCACTCTCCAAACTGATTGCTTCCTAAAGAATTTATGAATCACACAGCACCAGTGTGTTATAGTCCAAAAGGTTTATTTGGAAGTACTAGCTTTCAAAGGACTGCTTCTTCATCAGGTGTTGGTGGAGTATAAGATCGCAAGACACAGAATTTACAGCAAAAGGGTTACAGTATCATGGAGCTGTAATGATATATTAAACAAATTCAGATTAAGTCTTCCATCTTTTAGCATGGGATATACCAAGGCATATTAAACAGCCATCAGACAAGCCCTCTACATACACAGAATCTGTTCAGGTGAGGAGGAATCTGACGGACACCTGAAGGTGCTCAAGGATGCCCTCATTAGAACAGGGTACGATGCTCAACTCATTGACCGCCAGTTCGGACGTGCCACAGTGAGAAACTGTAACGACCTCCTCAGGAGACAGACACAGGCTGTGACTGACAGGCTACCCATCATTGTCCAGTGCTTCCCAGGGGTCTAAACACTATGCCATGTTCTTCACAGCCTGCAACACAACATCGATGAGGAGGACCACCTGGCCAAGATCTTCCCCATGACTCTACTTCTCGCCTTTATACAACCACCGGGGATCCAAGATGGCGGCCAACTAGTAGGTCTGCCTTGCTGAGCTCTGCACCGTAACCCAGGTGAAGGGGTGATTTTACCCTCCACAACTAAGCTATTTTGAAGAAAATCGACAGTTTAGCATTAATAGAGGTGTTTTGTATCTTTTTGGTTTTAGCAAGGGAAGATGACTAGAGGTAAAGGGCAGAATAAATCACAACAGGCAGGACACTCCCCTACAGCATCGGACATGCCCGTGGCTGTAGCTGCAGCCTCTCCCAAAATCCCAATGGACTCACTCACACAACAAGGCCTGGCTGCGGAGATCACAAAACCCTGGGAATTGATCAAGGCATCGATTGTAGAGAGTCGCATCGAGCTGCAGCTGACCTCTGCTATGCTGCAGAAGCATGAGCAGGAGCTGCAGAGTCTCGGGGAGTGAGTGGAGGAGATTGAGCAGCGGGCCGTGACATCAGAGACCGCGGTCAAATCCTCGGTGGGACATATCCAGGCTCTGAAGAAGCTGGTATGGGCCTTAGTTGACGACCCGGAGAGTTGAGGTCGAAGAGAAAACATCTGGTGGCCGGGCTGCCGGAGCGAGAGGAAGGTGAGCAGCCAGACATGTGAAGAATGGCTGTCTCAATTTCTGGGCTGGGAGGCCTAGGCAGGCCGAGTGCGGATTGAGAGAGCTTCACTGGGTGGCGGTGTGCAGGCCCGGTTCGGACCAGCACCCCCGCTCGGTCCTAGTGTGATGCCAGTCCTATAGGGACAAACAAAAGGTAATGGAAGCCTCCTGGTCACTGGGAAAGGATCCACGGGCCCTAGTTTATAAAGGATCAAAGATTATGTTTGTTCGGGACTTTTCTGCAGCTGTGATCTGCAAGAAGAAGTCCTTCAAGAGGTGAAGAAGGGACTGAGGGATCTGGATATTCAATATTCAACAGTATTCCGCTTTAATCACAAAGGGTCCGGGCATGTATCTGACTCCTCAGTAAAAGCAAAGAACTTTCTGGACACTTTCAAATAGACCGGATGGTCCAAAGAACATAGACAATAATGGCTCTCTTTTCTTTATCTTTTTTTCTCTATCTTGTGTACTTCTCCTTTTTCTCTATTATTGTATTACAGAAAGTGTTGTTGGTTTTCTTTTTTTCACAGTGGTAATTGAGACCAAGTTAGGCTTGGGGATCGGTGAAGTGCCCACTTTTAAATTTTTTTTGTTCATAGCCCCTATTTTGTTGTTTATCCTTCACCTGCATTTGGGGCGCAGCTCAAGTTAGAAGGAGCGATGGAGGTGTGGGTGGGAAGTGTAAGCGCCCCCTGTGGGCAGGGAGGAGAGTTTCCCATCAAGTGTTTTTAGATGCTGTAATTGGTTTAGTTTGTTGGTTTTTAGGAGAGGTAGTCTTTGAATGTTTTGTCAATGTAGTTTTAGTGTGTGTATTTTTTAGACTACATGAGTGTTCATTTATTTACACTCAGCGCGCTCTCAGTTGGGTTCTTCCTCTCGTGAGTTCAAGAGTTGTTACAGAGGGATATGGCTGAGCCTTTCCTTAAATGATGCACCTGGAACATTAAGGAGAGTCACTCGCTGGTCAAGAGAAGAAAAGTACTTTGGAGTCTCAGGAAGGAGTGGGTTGATATTGCCCTGTTGTAAGAAACCCATCTTAATGAGAAGGAGCACCTAACGTTACAGGAGGATAGGTTTGATATCGTGGTTTTTTTTGTCCTTTAACACTAAGATTAGGGGAGTGGCCATGCTTGATCAGAAGAGTCTCCCACTAAAGTTATTAGATCAAGTTAAAGACGAATATGGGTAGTTTGTAATTCTTAAAGCTTTCATACATGGTGAAGGGTATGGCATTCTAAACGGTTACTGCACCCTGGCACACCCCCTCAAATTCCTGACTGATGCACTTTCTAAGTTGATTGCCCTTGGAAAGTGACACGCTATCAAAGGGGAAGATCTTAATCACCTCATGGACCCCACAGAGGAGAGAACGTCCAAAGGTCCCCCAAATGTCTCTCCGCAATCCAAGCAATTAGTTGACTTATGTGTGAAATTGGGGCTGGTGGACATTTGGAGATGTCTCCACCCTCCGGGTAAGGACTTCACCCTTTTCTCTAAACCACACAAGTGTCACACCAGGAGTGACATATTAGCACCTTCGGTTTTTCTGGATTCAGTGATGTCCTGTAAAATTGGAAATACAGCCATTTCTGATCATGTGGCAGTGTATTTGGAGGTTGAGATTAAGAGCAACAGAACAGGCTCTCCACATTGGCAGATGGATCCTTTTATACTTAAGGACAGTAAGTTTGTTGAGTACTCCTCGAGTGAATTCAAAGCATTCTTGGCTATCAATTTTGGTACAGCTAGTAATCATCTATACTCTGGGAGGCTGCTAAGAGGGATAGTTATCTCTTATTGGGATAGCCAGAAGAGACAGGAAGGAGAGCAGCATCGTTTGCTCGAGGCATGGTTGAAGGTAGCTGAGACAGCATATTTTGATTGGCCGTCAGTGACTAAATTGCAGCGTGTCATAGCCCTCTGGGTTGCTTTGAACTCCGTGCTCACTCAGACAGTGAAGAGAGAACTTTCTTTTGTGAAGCAAAGGCTGTTTGAGCATGGCTGTAGGCCCAGCAAATACCTGACACATCTGGCTAGGAGAAAAAGCACCCTCCAATCCATTACATTAAATAGAAAAGGCACTGGGATTCTTATGTGTGACTCTAAAAAGATCAATGTGACATTTCGGAGTTTTTACTCTGAGCTATATCAGTCGGAATGCTGCGAGGATCGGTGGGCTAACATGGAGTCTTGTTTTAAGAACCTGAACCTTCCAGGTTTGACCTCAGAACAGGCGTCCCTTGTTAACACGCCCTTGACAGTGCAAGAAAGCAATAAGACAGCTCCAGAGTGGGAAGACATCTGACCCTGATGGTGTCCCGAGTGAATTCTACAAAGAAAATATCCTGTCAGGGCGAAAACAGGACACATACAACTATTTGTACAGTCATGACTGCCTCCCGCCATCCCTGAGAGAGGCCAACATCTCCGCCATTCTTAAGAAAGGGAAGATCCCGGAGGACTGTGCCTAAATTTGGATTTTAAAATTTTATCCAAGACACTTAGAACTTAGAACATGGAACATTACAGCACAGAATGGGCCCTTTGATCCTCGATGTTGTGTCGTCCTGTGGAACCAATCTGAATCCCATCTAACCTACACTATTCCATTCTCATCCATATGTTTATCCAATGACCATTTAAATGCTCTTAAAGTTGGTGAGTCTAGTACTGTTGCAGGCAGTGCATTCCATGCCCCTACTACTCTCCGAGTAAAGAAACTACCTCAGATATCTGTCCTATATCTATCACCCCTCAATTTAAAGCTATTTGCCCTTGTGCTGGCCATCACTATCCAAGGAAAAAGGATCTCACTGTCCACCCTATCTAACCCTCTGATTATCTTATATGTCTCAATTAAGTTACCTCACAACCTTCGTCTTTCTAATGAAAACTGCCTCAAGTCCCTCAGCCTTTCCTCATAAGACCTTTCCTCCATACCAGGCAACATCCTGGTAAATCTCCTCTGAACCTTTTCAAAAGCTTCCACATCCTTCTGATAACACGGTGACCAGAACTGCACGCTATACCCCAAGTGTGGCTACACCAGAGTCTTGTACAGCTGCAGCATGACCTTGTGGCTCCAAAACTCAATCCCTCTTCCAATAAAAGCTGACACACTGTATATCATCTTAACAACCCTATCAACCTGGGTGGCAACTTTCAGGGATCTACGTACATGGACACCGAGATCTCTCTGCTCATCTACATTACCGATCTTATCATTAGCCCAGTACTCTGTATTCCTGTTACTCCTTCCAAAGTGAATCACCTCACTCTTTTCCGCATTAAACTCCATTTGCCACTACTCAGCTCAGCTCTGCAGCTTATCTGTGTCCCCCTGTAACCTGCAACATCCTTCTGCTCCTCAAATGACTTTAGTGTCATACACAAATTTACTAACCCCTCCTTTTACACGCTCATCCAGGTCATTTATAAAAATGACAAACAGCAGTCTTCCCAAAATAGATCCTTGTGGTACACAACTAAGAACTGAACACCAGGATGAATATTTCCCATCAACTACGATTCTCTGTCATCTTTCAGCTTGCTAATTTCAGATCCAAGCCACTAAATCGCCCTCAATCCCATTATTTCGTACTTTGCAAAATAGTCTATGGGCATTCTTATCAAATGCCCTACTGAAATCCATATACACCACATCAACCGCTTTACCCTCATCCACCTGTTTGGTAACTATCTCAAACCATCTTGCATTGAGATTGGAGAAGGTATTGCCCTATATTGTTAAGGAGGAACAGACAGGTTTTATAAAGGGATGTAGGTCCTCCAATAATATCAAAACATTACTTTATATGGTCTGAGTGTGACAGCAATGATTGATTTAGAGTTTGGTGATGTCTTTAGACACAGAGAAGTCATTCGATTGGGTGGAGTGGCTGTATAACTTTTATATTCTGGACTGGTTTGGTCCAGGCGAGGTCTATGTCAGATGTGTTGGGGTCCTGTACGTTGACTCTCCTGAGTGCGTTTCTCACTATTGGTAGAAGATCCAGTAAGTCCAGTATTGGTTGGGGCAATCGCCAATGTTGCTCCCCCATCACTGCTCGTGTTTACATTGGTGATTGAGCCGCTGGTAGAGGCGATTCATAAGGACTCTAACATAACTGCCCCAGAAGTGGGATCAGGGGCACGTAAGGTTACGTTGCATGCAGATGATATTCTCCTCCTCTAATCAAACCTGGCAACTTCTGTTACCCATTTAATACAACATACTAATTTACTCGGCTCTTTTTCGGGATATAAAATTAATTTTGCACAATCGGAGGCTCACATGGGGGGTGTTAAGGGAATACCTGATATTGAAGGTGAATTACGATTCCCCTTTAAATAGTTGTTGGGGGGGTTTCTTTACTTAAACATTAATGTTACTCCCACCTTTGATCAGGTCTTTAAGGCTAATTTTTGCTCGTTCGTTTGACAAGATTAGACAAGACCTTCAAAGATGGGAGGCCCTTCCAATCTCCTGGTTAGGTCGAATAGCCTTGATCAAATTGAATGTCCTTCCTTATCTGTTATATCCCATCCCAATGCTCCCACTGATGTTTTCCAGGAAAATGTTGCAGAGATTCACTGGTTGGTTTAGTTCTTTTATTTGGTGTCACAGGTGGCCCCTGATTAAGCTGGCCAAATTGCAGTTACCCCAAAGGTTGGGAGGAATAGACTTTCTGGATATTAAGAATTACCAACTAAGTCCTTACTGTCCTTCGTGAGTGACTGGGCTTATGAGGACCCGAGATCAAAATAGTTGGATATTGAGGCGTCCCAGGCAAAGTGCCCCCCTTACTCGTCTATTGTTTGTCGATAAGATGAGGACAGTTATGGAATACTGTCGGAATCCAATCATTATTAATACAGTCAAAGCATGGAGAGCAATGCGACAGAGCAGGGCAGTTTATCTCAAACCTTCTTTCTTAGTTGGTCCTCCAGGATTTGGGCCAGGGATGATGGACCCTGGATTCAAACTGTGGGCAACTAGGGGAGTCTCCTGTTTGGGAGACTTGTTTGAGGGGAGGTCGCGATGTCCTTTGTCCAAATGAACCGATAGTATGGACTGGCCAGCCCAGCAGAGATCTTGTTTGTTACTTTCAGGTTCAAGAAAAGACCAACCTCCATCAGTCTGATATGGAGAGGAGAGTGTTTCATGCCGCAAGCACTCTCTCAGTTAGTACTCTTTACCATCTTTTGGGGTGCAGTGCCCTCGAGTGACATTGAGCGACTATGTGAGGTCTGGGAGCAAAAGTTGGGAGTGGAGATTCCTTCAGGGACATGGGAGGACATTTGGGGGAACGCGAGAAAGGTCTCAATCTATAACAGGACGCATGCCATACAGTTGAAGCTTCTTCCATAGGCTTCATCTGGCCCCAGATCGTCTTGTGAAATTCAAAAAGGGAACATCTCCAATGTGCTCCAAGTGCAAAATAATCATAGCTACTCTCACTCGTTGTTTGTGGTCATGCCACAAGCAGTGTAGGTACTGGAGCGCTGTGGCGGGACTAATAGAGAGGGTCCTGGGGACCGAAGTTAAGGTAGACCTGATCTGTCTGCTCTTGGGTCTGCTGAATTTATCTTCCTTAGACGCACATGGGAAAAAGCTATTTAACACTCCCACTTACTGTGCGAGGAAGAGCATTTGATGAGCTGGGTCTCTGAGAAACCCCTCGGCCTATTGAGGTGGCGCAAGTTAATTATGGAACACATCCCTTTGGATTTCCTCACAATCATAAAACAGAACTTTTTCATAAGACATGGCAGCCCTTTTTGAATTGCCTGGACACAGACTTGTCTGCCATTTTAATTCAGGCCTTTGTTTAGCCATGATGATTAGGTTTAGTGAGCCTTGTGCCCCGGGAGGAAGAGTCCTGAATATATACGGGTGTAATAATCAATGATTCTGAAGATTGGGAGCCTTGGTGTGGTTACGCTGAGTGGCGTTATTTATTTATTATTCGATTTGTAGTGTGTGTAGTTTTGATTTGTTTTATGGAGTAAGGTAATAGTTCCTTCATTATAATTGTTGTTATAATAATAAATTGTTATATTTTTGTTTTTTTATAATTTTGTAAAGAAAAAGAATTCTCAATAAAAATACTTCAAACAGAAAACACAAACCTCAAACAGATTATTGTTCACAGGAAACTGCCCGGCTTTCAGGACAACATTGACACAACACTGGGCAACCCTGTCATGGCAACCTCTGCAAGACGTGTCAGAGTATCAGCACGCGATGAGTACTAATGTGACTCAGCCTATGTTGCCTATCTCATACGCTGCAGGCAAGGATGCCCCAAGGCTTGGTACATTTGTACCAGCAGACACTATGATATTAGAGGAATGGAACAATGCAATAATCACGAGGCAGGAGTGTTCCCTCCCAGTTGGGGAACACTTTAGCGGTCAGGGACATTCTGCCTCGGGCCTTCTGGTGACCATCCTCCAAGCGGACTGCAGGACAGGCAGAAACGCAGAGTTGCCGAGCAGAGGCTGATAGCCAGGTTCAGTACCCATGAGGATGGCCTCAAATGGGATCTTGGGTTCATGTCACACTACAGGTGACCCCATTGTGTACAGACACACGCAAACAGACACACACACACACACTCCTATGTACACAGACACAAACACAGACCCTCTCTCATACACAAGCTCTCTCTCAGACATTCACACATGCACGCCCCCCAACATTCACACCCATGCATTCATCCTCTCACAGGCTTCTACCCCATCACACTCACACTCATACTTGACCAAGTTTGCACACACACATACACATACACTCTTTCACCTGCACTCACACCCACACGCACACAGTCATATGCACACGTTCACTCTGTCTCTCCTGAACACGCACACACATATGTTTTGTATTTGTATTTGCAGAATTACATTTCATTTTGCTCGAAAAACTGCATCAATCCATGTAAGGTTCTGTAAGTCCCACTCTAGAAATAGAACCAGTCTCACTTAACATTGGGTCACAGACTTTAACCTCACACATTTAAGGCATTGTCTGAGCTGAAATGGCACCTATTGTTAGAAAAGCTAAAGATATTTTGAGAATTTAACTTGAAAGGAGCTCTGGGATTTACATGTTAAAGAACTCGAACAAGCATATCCCATTCAAAAGATGAATGACTTAATCTGAATTTGTTCAATACATCATTACAGCTCTATGACACTGTAACCTTTTTTGCAATAAATTCTGTGCCTTAAGATCTTATACCCCAAAGCTACCTGGTGAAGGAGCAGTGCTCCAAAAGCTAGTACTTCCAAATAAACCTGTTGGACTATAACCTGGTGTTGTGTGATTTTTAACTTTGTCCACCCCAATCTAACACCAGCTCCTCTGAGTAAGGAATTTATGTTGATCTGAAGCATTTCAATAAGGCCAAGTGATGCAAGACGTGTCAAATAGAGACAACAGGACATACCGGTTAAGGTCTCAAATAGCACAATACTCGTCAAACTAGATGGCAAGAGCAACATCTGGCACCTTCCTTTGAGTGAAGACTGCAAGCTCCTATCTCAGCCTAGAGCAGCCAATTGACTGACACTCTATCCACCATATCCAGAAACATCCAGTCCCTCCACTGCTGACGCTCAGTAGCAGCAGTGTATACTACCCACAAGATGCACGGCAGAAATTCACCAAAGATCCTCAGCAACTTATAGATCCCCAACCACTTTCATCTATAAGGAGAAGGGCATTAAATATATGATAAGCCTATCACCTGCACGTTCCCTCGTAGCAACTCACCATCCTGATCTGGAAATATATCCCCATTCTTTCACTGGGTCAAAATCTCGAAATTCCCTCCCTAACAACATTGTGGGTCAGCCTGCATCTTTATTCTATCACTGGATGAGGCTGTTGCTGGCAAGACCAGCATTTGCATCCCTAATTGCCTTTGATCTGAATTACTTGGTCGGCCATTTCAGAGGGCAATATATTGTTGGCCTGGAGTCACATGGAGGCTGACCTGGGAGAGGATGTCAGGATTCCTTCCCTGAGTGGCATTAGTGAACCAGATGGGTTTTGCAGCAATCATTGCTGATTGTCATGGTCAGCACTGTTAAGGCTACTTTTATATTTACTAATTGAATGTACATTCTACCAGCTGCTGTAGTGAGGTTTGAACTTGCAGCCCAGAACATTAATCTAGATTAATAATCCAGTGACATTACTGTAATACCACTGTCAGCCTGCAACTGTGAACAGTCCGTGTAGGCAGATCACCTTGTCCAGGGCAGTTATGGATGGACAATAAATCCTCGACTACCCAGTGATACCCACATCCTGTGGATAAATAAAAATGAACAGATAAATCTTTCCAAATTGTGTCTGAGAGATGTGGAGGGGCTTTGGAACAAAATGCTGGAGTTTTGGACCAGGGCGCAGTCATCAGGAAGGAAGCCCTGAACATTACAGTTATGTGTGTGAGTTCATGAAGCTCAGGAAATAAAGTTGGTGAGCTGCATGCACAGAGAGACACAGGGGGGAATGAGCGTGTGGCAATAATAGAGACCTCGCTCACAAAAGGTAGGAATTGGTGTAAATGGTGTTGGACGGGAGGCCAGAATTTCACAATGAGGCAGGGAGCCAAAGTTGGGAAAACTTCTGATGCAGCAGTCCTGTCTCCATCCAAATGTCCAATATAGTGTGTGGAGACAGGGCAGGGTCAAGGCAGGATCTCCAACCCCAGGGATGGAGCAGAGGCTGCCATTGAGGTAGTGAAGGGTCACGTCACTCACTGGGACATTTTCTCCTGGCCTTTTTGATCAGAAAACATAGGAGCAGAAATTAGACCATTCAGCCCATTGAGTATGCTCGTCCATTCAATCATGGCCGATAAGTTTCTCAACCCCATTCTCCCACTTTCTCCCTTAGGTGTTCAAAGTTTGTGAGAAGATTTGTAGCTCGGGTGCTTGTTGTTGTGGTTGTGTTCGCTGAGCTGGGAATTTGTGTTGCAGACGTTTCGTTCCCTGTCTAGGTGACATCCTCAGTGCTTGGGAGCCTCCTGTGAAGCGCTTCTGTGCTGTTTCCTCCAGCATTTATCGTGATTTGTATCTGCCGCTTCCGGTTGTCAGTTCCAGCTGTCCGCTGCAGTGGCCGGTATATTGGGTCCAGGCCGATGTGCTTATTGATTGAATCTGTGGATGAGTGCCATGCCTCTAGGAATTCCCTGGCTGTTCTCTGTTTGGCTTGTCCTATAATAGTAGTGTTGTCCCAGTCGAATTCATGTTGCTTGTCATCTGAGTGTGTGGTTACTAAGGATAGCTGGTCGTGTCGTTTCGTGGCTAGTTGGTGTTCATGGATGCGGATCGTTAGCTGTCTTCCTGTTTGTCCTATGTAGTGTTTTGTGCACTACATTGGTTTTGCTCATGATTCGGAGATGCTGGTGTTGGACTGGGGTGTACAAAGTTAAAAATCACACAACACCAGGTTATAGTCCAACAGGTTTAATTGGAAGCACACTAGCTTTCGGAGTGACGCTCCTTCATCAGGTGATTGTGGAGGGCTCAATCGTAACAGAATTTATAGCAAACATTTGCAGTGTGATGTAACTGAAATTATACATTGAAAAATTGATTGTCTGTTAAGCCTTTCATCTGTTAGAATACAGTGATAGCTTCACTTCTTTCATGTGTAAATCACGAAATCCTTTTTTTTAAAGTTGTATTCTCGGGTTACCTGTTAACAATGGTGATAGCTAGACAATATGTTGAAGGTGTTAGCCCCCTGTGTTCTCTGTCTATGACCTGATGTTTAGATTGATTCTAATCGAAAAAGTGAGATAACAGAGTTTTACATAAATTCATGCAGTTTTTGAGCTCAGAGTTCTACATGAATGCATGCAGTTTTTGAGCAAAGTGCAATGTAACTCTGCTTGTCATCTGAGTGTGTGGCTACATAGAACAAACAGGAAGACAGCTAACGATCCACATCCATGAACACCAACTAGCCACGAAACGACACGACCAGCTATCCTTAGTAGCCACGCACTCAGATGACAAGCAACATGCGTTCGACTGGGACAACACTACTATTATAGGACAAGCCAAACAGAGAACAGCCTGGGAATTCCTAGAGGCATGGCACTCATCCACAGATTCAATCAATAAGCACATCGACCTGGACCCAATATACCGACCACTGCAGCGGACAGCTGGAACTGACAACCGGAAGCGGCAGATACAAATCACGATAAATGCTGGAGGAAAGATCACAGAAGCGCTTCACAGGAGACTCCCAAGCACTGAGGATGTCACCGAGACAGGGGACGAAACGTCTGCAACACAAATTCCCAGCTCGGTGAACAGAACCACAATAGCTTTCTCCCTGTAACCCTTGATCCCCTTGATACTCAAGAACCTATCTAGCTCCGTCTTAAATATACTCAGTGACTTGGCTCCACAGCCTTCTGTGGCTGTGAATTCCATAAAGTCACCACTCTCTGGCTGAAGAAGTTTCTCCTTATCTCCATTCTACATGTCTTCCCTTTAAAAACTGTTAGGCCCTCTAGCCCTTACCCCTCACCTCACAAGGCAGTGCAAGTGTTGGTGGGGAAGCACCTTGGGACCAGCAATCAATTCTATTAGAGCATAGAACATAGAAAAATACAGCGCAGTACAGGCCCTTCAGCCCTCGACGTTGCGCCGATCCAAGCCCACCTAACCTACACTAGCCCAATATCCACCATATGCTTATCCAATGCCCGCTTGAATGACCATAAAGAGGGAGAGTCCACCACTGATACTGGCAGGGCATTCCATGAACTCACGACTCGCTGAGTAAAGAATCTACCCCTAACATCTGTCCTATACCAACCTCCCCTTAATTTAAAGCTGTGTCCCCTAGTAACAGCTGACTCCATACGCAGAAAAAGGTTCTCATGGTCACCCCTATCTAAACCCCTAATCATCTTGTACACCTCTATCAAGTCACCCCTAAACCTTCTTTTCTCCAATGAAAACAGCCCCAAGTGCCTCAGCCTTTCCTCATACGATCTTCCTACCATACCAGGCAACATCCTGGTAAACCTCCTCTGTACCCGTTCCAGTGCCTCCACATCCTTCCTATAGTATGGCGACCAAAACTGCACACAATACTCCAGATCAGGCCGCACCAGAGTCTTATACAACTGCAACATGATCTCAGGACTCCGGAACTCAATTCCTCTACCAATAAAGCCCAGTACGCCATATGCCTTCTTCACAGCACTATTTACCTGGGTGGCAACTTTCAAAGATCTGTGTACATGGACACCAAGATCCCTCTGCTCATCCACACTACCAAGTAGCCTACCATTAGCCCAGTAATCCATCTTCTTATTACTCCTACCAAAGTGAATGACTTCACACTTACCTACATTGAACTCCATTTGCCACCTTTCTGCCCAGCTCTGCAACTTATCTATATCCCACTGTAACCTGCCACATCCTTCTTCGCTGTCCACCACTCCACCGACTTTCGTATCATCCGTAAACTTGCTCACCCAGCATTCAAGCCCCTCCTCCAGGTCATTTATAAAAATGACAAACAGCAATGGTCCCAAAACAGATCCTTGCGGAACACCGCTAGTAACTGCACTCCAAGGTGAACCTTGACCATCAACTACTACCCTCTGTCTCCTTCCAGCCAGCCAATTCCTAATCCAAACCTCTAATGCACCCTCAATGCCATACCTCCGTAATTTTTGCAGTAGCCTACCATGGGGGACCTTATCGAATGCCTTGCTATTAGTTTTAAAATAGTTATGGAAAAGTATTGTTTAAAAGTTAAAATTGGGGGAAGGCAAATTTTGATGGTGTGAGACAGGACCTTCCAAAAGTGAAGGATAAGGCTGGTAGGAATAGGGAACAATTGATGAATAAAGATATTCAGGCTCTGGTCAGGAAAAGGAAGGAGTCATATATTAGGTATAAACAAAGGGGGATCAAATGAATCTCTTGAAGAGTATAAGGGGCGCAGAGGCATTTTTAAGAGGAATGTCAGGAGGGCAAATTGGGAATACGAGATAGTCTTGGCAGAAAAGGTTAAGAATAATTCAAAGAGATTCTACAAGTACACTAAAAGCAAAAGAGGAACTAGGGGAGAATAGGTCCCCTTAAACATCAGGAGAAAGTGAGGCCAGCAGATGCTGGAGATCAGAATTGAAAAGTGTGGTGACAAGCACGGCAGCAACCGAGGAGCAGGAGAATCGATGTTTCGGGCGTAAGCCCTTCATCTGGAATGAGGCATCATCAGGAATGTGATGAAGCTTATGCCTGAATTGTTGATTCTCCTGCTCCTCGGATGCTGCCTGACCTGCTGCGCTTTTCCAGTGCCACACTTTTCACACCTTAAAGATTAGCAAGATTGTTTATGTGTGGAACCACAGGAGATGGGAGAGCCCCTAAACAAATATTCCGCCCTAATTTTTACTGTGGAGAAAGGAAACAAGGCTAGGGAACTTGAGGACATAAATATTGATGCTTTGAAAACAGTCCATATCACAGAAGAGGAAGTGCTAGGGGTCTTAAAAATCTGATTAAATGTATCCCAGGACATTGTGGGAAGTTAGGGAAGAAATTGTGAGGCCTATGGCAGAGATATCTGTATCATCTACAGCCACTGTGAAGTGCCAGAGGACTGAAGGGTGGCTAATGTTGTGCCTTTATTGAAGAAAGGTTGTAAGGAGAGGCCTGGGAGCTATTGACTGACATCAGTGTTGGGTAAGCTGTTGGAGAGGATTCTGAGAGATAGGATTTATGTGCATTTGGGGAAGCAAGGACTGATAAGGGATGGTCAACATGACTTTGCGTATTGGAGATCATGTTTCACAAATTTGATTGATTTTTTTGAAGGCATAAGCAAAAAGATAGATAAGTGTATAGTGCGTTGTCTACATGGACTTTAGTAAAACCTTTGACAAGGTCCACATGGCAGATAAATTAGTAAATTTAAATCACATAGGATTCAAGGGAGCTTGCCAATTGGATACAAAATTGGCTTTATGATAGGAGACAGAGGAGAGTGGTGGAGGGTTGTTCTTTGGACTGGAGACCAGTGACCAGCAGGGATTGGTGCTGGGTCCACTTTTGTTTGTCATTTATATAAATGATATGTATGTGAATTTAGGAGGTGTGGTCAGTAGGTTTGTGAATGACACCAAAACTTGTGATATAATGGACAATGAAGAAGGTTATCTAAGGTTACAAAGGGATCTGTATCAACTGGGCCAGTTGGCTGAGGAGTGACAGTTTAATTTGGATAAATGTGAGGTATTGCGTTTTGGTAAAACATACATAGGCAGGACTGGTACAGTTAATGGTAGGGCCCTGGGTAGTGTTGCTGAATAAGAGCCCTCAGGGTTCAGGTACATAGTTCTTTTTTTGTGTGTTTTTTTATTGAAAAAGATTTTTATTCTTTACAAAATTATAAAATTACAAAAACTATAACAATCCGAGAGTATAACAACAATTACAGTAAATTAACTACTACTCCAATAAATAGTACAGGGTGCTAATCGAGAGAGTACCTGCAATCTGAAGTACTGTCCTCTCTCCATCATACCCATAAGGATCAATCAGAAGGGTAGTCTTTTTCTGGATGAAGTCCCTGGCCTGAACGTAACGAAACAGGTCCCTGCTGGGCAATTCATACTTGGGACTCAACTGATCGAAGGACATCATGATCTCCCCCTCAGATAAGTCTCCCAGACGAGAGACTCCCCTGGACGCCCAACTTAAAACCAGAGTCCATCAACCCTGGCCAAAATCCTGGCATTCCTACTAGAGGAGTGAGAAAGGAGGTTTTACATAAACTGCCCTTGCTTTGTTGCATCGCCCTCCACACTTTAAACGTATTGATGACGATTGGGTTCCAACAATACTCCATGACTGTCCTCGTCTTATTCATCAATAACAGATTAATAAGGGGGCACCTCACCTGGGAGGCCTCGATATCCAGCCATATTGGCCTCGGGTCCTCACAAGCCCTATCATTCACAAAGGATAGTAGGGAGCTTATTCGATACCTCTTAATATCTGGAAAGTTTACACTCCCCCCACCATCCCCCATTCCCTGTGATGCCAAATAAAAGAACCGAGCCAACCGTTGAGTCTGCGCAATGTTTGCCTCGGCAACATCAGCGGAGCATTCGCACGGGATATAATAAACGAGGAAGAACATTCATTTTAATAAGAGCCATTCGGCCTAACCAAGATATTCGAAGAACCTCCCAATGCTGAAGATCCTGCCTTATCTTATTGAGCAAGTGCATATATAACTTGGCCTTCTATAACTGGTCAAAGGTGGGAGTAATGAAAATGCCTAGGTGCAGAAAGCCTCCCTGTGACCACCTGAAAGGGAATCCGATTTCACCTTCAACATTTTGCCTAAGACCCCACCATGGGCAAGGCCGAACAACTTCATAAAGTTAATCTTATATCCCGAGAAACAGCCAAATAAATTTATACATTGTATTAAATGAGGCACAGACCCTGCTGGGTTTGATAGGAAAAGGAGAACATTATCTGCATACAGTGTGATCTTACACGCCACTGAAACCACCTCCAGGGCAGTTATATTGGGGTCCTTCTGGATTGCCTCCACCAACCACTCAATCACCAGTGTGAACACCAGCGGTGAGAGAGGACAACCTTGCTGGCTGCCTCTACCAATACTAAAATTATTCGATCTTATTTCATTAGTAAGGACTGCTGCCATAGGATCACAATATAGCAGTTCCACCCACCTGGTAAAGACCACACCAAGACTAAACTGTTCCAGAAAACATAAAAAAGATACTGACACTCCACCCGGTCAAACGCCTTCTCTGCATCAAGGGAGACCACTAAGCCTGCAATCGAGCTGTGCTGGCACACCTGGACAATGTTCCGTAATCTTTTAATGTTATTAGAGGACCTTTGGCCCTTAATAAACCTGTCTGGTCCTCCTTTACAATAGAGGGCAACACCTTCTCCAACCTCCAATGTGAGTGTCTTAGATAAAATTTTAAAATCAGACTTTAGCAGCGAAATGGGCCGATACGAAGCACAGTCCTCTGGGGCCTTCCCTCTCTCAAGGCTGAGAGAAATATTAGCTTCTCTCAGAGAGGACGGGCGACAGTCCTGACTGTATGAATAATTGTACATGTTCAGCATTGGTCCGGCCCACATATTCATAAATTCCTTATAAAACTCACTCGGAAGGCCATATGGGCCAGGTGCACTTTGGAGCTCTCTTACCATCTCCTGTATCTCTTACACTGTCAAGCAACCTTACAAAAGGGACGCCTACTCTGGAGTCATACCTGGAAGGTCCAGGTTCTTCAAAAAGGACTCCATCTTCGTCAACCTGTCCTCATAGCCCTCCGACCGATACAGCCTGGAGTAAAATTTCTGAAAAGGCATATTAATCTTTTTGGAATCGCAAGTCAGAGTCTCAGTGCCCCCTCTGATAGATGTGATAGATTGAGGAGTGCACTTTTTCCTATCCTAATATGCCAGGTGTTTACCTGGCCTCTCCCCATTCACCTTTGTTTCGTGAAAGATATCTCTCACTTCGCTGTTTGAGTAAGCACAGAATTCAGACTAGCCCAGAGAGTTGTGATTTGCTGTAATTTAATCACGGTTGGCCTGTCAAAGTATGCAATCTCTGCTGTCTCCCGCTGGGTCTCGAGCAGACGTTGCTGCTCTCCCCTCTGTCGTTTCCAACTCGCTGAATAAGAGATGATTATACCCCTTGCGTAGGCCCTGGCAGTCTCCCAAAACGCAGATGGGTTGCTGGCTGTGCCTGAGTTGATATCCAAAAACCTTTTAAATTCCCATGAGAAGTATCTAATAAACTTACTATCCTTAAGGAGAAAGGGGTCCATGTGCCAATGCCATTACCTTTGTCTGTAACCCCCAAATACACTGCCGCATGATCAGAAATGGCTACGTTTCCAATTTTACAGGACAACACTGAATCCAAAAAAGCCGATGGAGCAAGAAACAAATCAATCCTTGTGTAATACTTGTGTGGATTAGAGAAAAAGGGTGAAATACCTACCCACCGGATGAAGACCTTTCCATACATCCATCAATCCCAAATCCACCAATTGTTTAGATTGTGGGGAAGTGCCTGGGAGACCCCTGGTTATCCTATCTACTGTGGGATCCATGAGGCGATTAAAGTATCTCCCTATAATAGTATGGCACATTCCAAGGTCAATCAACCGAGGAAGTGCATCCATCAGATATTTAAGAAGGGGGGGGGGGGGGTGTGCCGGGGGACAGTAAACATTTAGAATGCCGTATTTCTCACCATGTGTAAAAGCTTTGAGAATCACAGACCACCCATATTCATTCTTAATTTGATCTAGCAACTGGAATGGGAGATTCTTTTGAAGGGGGAGAGTCACTCCCCTGCTTTTAGTGTTAAACGATGAAAAGAGCACCCGGTCAAACTGCCCCTGCTGCAACTTCAGATGCTCCTTGTCATCAAGGTGGGTATCTTGTAAGAGAGCGGCATCAACTATCTTCTTTCTAAGACTTGAAAGAATTTTCTTTCTCTTAATCAGTGGATGACTGCCCTTAATATTCCAGGGGCATCATTTGAAGGAGCAACTAGCAGTAGTTGTCTAAACTGCCCATGACCAACCAAGAGGACAAACCCTACTCATGACGTGCTGAGTGGAGACAATTAAAGGCTCAGAGCCTGAAGAACATATCTACAAAACCTATTAAAACAAAACTTCAAAAAACTACAGCTGCAATAAACCAGCACAAAAAACAGATAATAGGAGACTTTTCCCCTTGCCCATAGGGGGCACTCACACTACCCTCCATGGCTCCTTCCAGCTGAAGCTTTGCTCCAAACCCAGGCAAAACAGAGGTAATAAAAAAACGTAAATCTTATAAGCATAGGAATTAAAAGTGGGCATTTCACCCATCCCACCTATGCTTTGACCTCCAATATTGCTGGAAAAAACAAACCAAAAGTTCCAAGAACGCTTCCCAGACCCCAGGAAAACGAAAAGGCACGAGAAAAGAAAAAATATTAAAGGGACAAAACAAAACAAGAAAAACAACAACAAAGGAGAACCATTATTGTCCACATTACTCGAGCCAGTCAGTCTATTTTAAGGTGCCCAAAAAGTTATTTGCTTTCTCTGATGAATCAAAGACATGTATGGTGCCTGCATGGCTGCAACAGAGCTCTACGATGTATCTGATGGAGTATTGGATATCCAGATCCCTCAGCCTCTTCTTTACCTCATCAAAGGTATTCCTCTTACAGATCACTGCCACAGAAAAGCCCTGACACAACATAATCTTCGATCCCTTATAGATCAGGGCCTGCAGTTCCTTCCCCAGCGTTCTGGAAGCTTCTAAACCTTGTGATGGTCTCTATAGGACTGGAATCGCACTTGGACTGGGCAGGGGTGCTGGGCTGACCTGGGCCTGCGCACCGTGACCTGGTGAACTTGATCAATCCTCACCAGGCCCCCACCCACTTGGCTTCCCATCCCAGAAAATGCGGCAGCCATTGCTCAAAAAAACCTGGCCGGCTTGATCCCCTTCTTGCTTCGCCAATAATATGAAAGTTCTTTCTCCGACCTTGATCCTCGAGGTTGTCGACCTGCTCCACTAAGGCCTGTACCTGCTTTTCCAAAGCCTGGATCCATCCCGCCGAAGATTCAGCCGTGGTCTCTGATACCACGGTCTGCTGCTCGACCTCCTCTACACGCTGCCAAAGACACTGCATCTCCTGCTCCTGCTTTTGCATTATGGCCGAGATCAGTCCCAGCCTGGCCCTGGTCTCTTCCATTGCTGATTTGATCTTTTTTCAGAGTTTAACAAACTCCAAAACCGGGCCTTGCTGACCAGGTAAATCCAACTGATACTGCGGCTGCAGATGTGCCCATCACTGCAGAGGAGAGCCCTGCTTGTTGTGATCCACGCTGCCCTTTTCCATTAGTCATCCTCCCCATTCACTAAGAAGGAGGTATAGCGATTCTAATCACTTAAAATCACCTATTTTTCCCAGAATAGATAAGATGTGGACGGTAAAAGCACCACTTTGCCTGGGTTATGGTGCAGAGCTCAGCAAGGCAGACCTGTTAGATCGCCGCCATCTTGAATCCCCATAGTTCTTTGAGAGTTGTGTCACAGGTTGATAGGGTGGTTGAGAGGGTGCTGAACATGCTTGCCTTCATGGCTCAGACCACTGAACACAGGAGTAGGGATGTCATGTTGAGATTGTACAGAATGTTGGTGAGGCCACTTCTGGAGTACTGCATACAGTTCTGGTCACCCTGCTATCGGAAAGATGTTATTATTAAACTGGAGAGGGTTCAGAACAGATTTACCAAGATGTTGCCGGGACAAGAGGGTTTGAGTGATAAGGAGAGGCTGGATAGGCTGCAGGCTTTATTCACTGGAGCATAGGAGATTGAGGGGGCGACCTTATAAAAGGTTAAAAAAATCATGAGAGGCAAAGATAAGATGGATAGCAAAGGTCTTTTCCCTAGGGTGAGGGTTTTCAAAACTATGGTGCACATTTTTAAGTTGAGAGAAGAGAGATTTAAAAGGGACCTTTTTCACATAGAAGGTGTTTTTCACATAGATGGGATGAACTGTCAGAGAAAGTGGTAGATGCAGGTACAGTTACAACATTTAAAAGACATTTGGACATGAACAGGAAATCTTTAGAGGGATATGGGCCAAATACAGGCAAGTGGGGCTAGTTTAGTTTGGAAACTTGGTCAGCATGGACAAGTTGGACTGAGGGGTCTGTTTCTGTGCTGCATGACTCTATGGCACAGTCTATACCATCTCCTTGTGTATATGCCTCTTCCATGCTGCAATGCCATCTACATGCCCTTTCTAGAAATTGGGAATACTCCGCCTCCGCTGTATCTGCTCCCAGGAGGACCAGTTCCACCATAGAACACACCAAATGGCCTTCTTCTTTAGAGACCGCAATTTCCCTTCCCACGTGGTCAAAGATGCCCTCCAACGCATCTCGTCCACATCCCGTACCTCCGCCCTCAGACCCCACCCCTCCAACCGTAACAAGGACAGAACGCCCCTGGGTGCTCACCTTCCACCCTACAAACCTTCGCATAAACCAAATCATCCGCCGACATTTCCGCCACCTCCAAAAAGACCCCACCACCAGGCGTATATTTCCCTCCCCACCCCTTTCCGCCTTCCGCAAAGACCGTTCCCTCCGTGACTACCTGGTCAGGTCCACACCCCCCTATGACCCACCCTCCCATTCTGGCACTTTCCCCTGCCACCGCAGGAACTGTAAAACCTGTGCCCACACCTCCTCCCTCACCTCTATCCAAGGCCCTAAAGGAGCCTTCCACATCCATCAAAGTTTCACCTGCACATCCACTAATATCATTTATTGTATCCGTTGCTCCCGATGTGGTCTCCTCTACATTGGGGAGACTGGGCGCCTACTAGCAGAGCGCTTTAGGGAACATCTCTGGGACACCCGCACCAATCAACCAAACCGCCCCGTGGCCCAACATTTCAACTCCCCCTCCCACTCTGCCGAGGACATGGAGGTCCTGGGCCTCCTTCACCACCGCTCCCTCACCACCAGATGCCTGGAGGAAGAACGCCTCATCTTCCGCCTCGGAACACTTCAACCCCAGGGCATCAATGTGGATTTCAACAGCTTCCTCATTTCCCCTTCCCCCACCTCACCCTAGTTCCAAACTTCCAGCTCAGTAACTGTCCCCATGACTTGTCCGGACTTGTCCTACCTGCCTATCTCCTTTTCCACCTATCCACTCCACCCTCTCCTCCTTGACCTATCACCTTCATCTCCTCCCCCATTCACCCATTGTACTCTATGCTACTTTCTCCCCACCCCCACCCTCTTCTAGCTTATCTCTCCACGCTTCAGGCTCACTGCCTTTATTCCTGATGAAGGGCTTTTGCCCGAAACGTCGATTTCGCTGCTCGTTGGATGCTGCCTGAACTGCTGTGCTCTTCCAGCACCACTAATCCAGTATCCAGAAAGCTGAGCTAACCAATTCCTCAGAAAAGGGAGGGAATAGAGAAAAGAAGGAGGATAGTATTACTGCTAAAGGAGCCGGAGACAGAGCCTGGGACAGAAATGTCAAAAACAGACTGTATCTCTTGGCAGCTGAGAATGCATCAAGGGACACTTAGGAGGCACAGTGCTGGCTCATTGGTCTGGGGTATGATTCCCACTTTAGAGGGTGGCGTAAGTGCGAGGAGTGGGCAGCACGGTGGCACAGTGGTTAGCACTGCTGCCTCACTGCGCCAGAGACCAGGGTTCAATTCCCACCTCAGGTGACTGTCTGTGTGGAGTTTGCACATTCTCCCTGTGTCTGCGTGGGTTTCCTCTGGGTGCTCCGGTTTCCTCCCACAGTCCAAAGATGTGCAGGTCAGGTGAATTAGCCATGCTAAATTGCCCATAGTGTTAGGTAAGGGGTAAATGTAGGGGAATGGGTCTGGGTGGGTTGCACTTCCGCGGGTTGTTGTGGACTTACTGGGCCGAAGAGCCTGTTTCCACACTGTAAGTAAGTAATTTAATTTAATCTAGGTCCTGAATTCAAATCCCTGATGAGCTCTGGTGTTCTGCATCTGGTTCCATTTTATTTCAAGGTGAGTGGGGAAAGATTTAAGAAGGACCTGAGGGGCAATTTCTTCACACAGAGGGTGGTGCATATATGGGCTGTCAGAGAAAGAGGCCAAGGCAGGTACAATAGCAACATTTAAAAACAAAATTTGGATAGATGCATAGATGGGAAGGGTTGAGAGGGATATGGACCAAATGCAGGCCGTTAAAACTAGCTGAGTGGGCACCATGGTCAGCATGGACCAGTTTGGGCTGAAGGATCTGTTTCAATGCTGCATTACTCTATGACTCTATGACTTTATGACTGTCTAACTGGAGCTGTTATTTGGGCCACTGACTGGTGGGACAGGTCTTTTGGAGGAAACATACACAGATGTTTAACAAACTATAGAGTAGCAAGAGTGAGGCGCTGTAGCTACTCTCATTCAGACTGAGATAGTGATGGTGGGAAGGGCACAAATCAGGAAGGAGCAGATCCTGATGTTTCCCTCTGAAGGGAAGGAGGCATTGCTGGATCTAGAGAAGAAGGAGCATGTGTCCCTGTAGGAAAATTTAAGAAACTGTGATCATTGTAACATAAGAAACTACAATTGTGCATTTCAAAAGGCAATTGGTCAAGGATAGGGAGTGAAAATTTGCAGGTAAGAGTCCATGGGATCCAACGCAAGTTGGCAAATTGGATCCAATGTAATTGGAAGCCTGGGACCAGTGATGTACACAGGGATTGCTGTGGGGACCCTTGTTGTTTGTCATCTATCAAATTAACGAACCCGACATAAATGTAGAAGGTATAATTAGTAAGTTTGTTGATGACATGAAAGTTGATGGAAAGTTGATATTGAGGAGGACGGCTGATATTGATCAGCTGGAAAATTGGGTAGAACAATGGCAAGTGGAATTTAATCCTGGCAAATGCAAGATGATGCATTTTGGGAGGTTTCATAAGGGAAGGATATGCACAATGTGTGGTGGGTCCCGAGGGAGGACTGAGGAGCAAAGTTATAGATCCCTGAAGGTGTCAACACAAACAGATAGACAGATATTCCTGATGAAGGGCTTTTGCCTGAAACGTTGATTTTACTGCTCCTTGGATGCTGCCTGAACTGCTGTGCTCTTCCAGCACCAGTAATCCAGAATCTGGTTTCCAGCATCTGCAGTCATTGTTTTTACCGAGATAGACAGATGGACAGATAGGTAAAAACAAGGACTGCAGATGCTGGAAACCAGGGTCTAGATTAGAGTGGTGCTGAAAAAGTACAGCAGGTCTGGCAGCATCCAAGGAGCAGGAAAGATAGACAGATATTCAGACAGGCAGGTTGTTCACCTTCATCAGCAGGAGAGTAGAAAATATGAGCAGGAAATCTTGTTGTAACTTTATAAAACATTGATTAGGGCACTGATGGAATATTGTGTGCAGCTCCAGTTGTCACACTGTAGGCAGGGTGCAATTGAACAGGAGAGGATATAGAGGCAATTCACCAGGATTTTGCCTGAGTTGGAAAGTCATAGTCATGAAGAGAGACTGGATAGGCTGGGTTTGTTTTCCTTGGAGCAGGCAAAGACATGAGAACATCTGACTGAGATCAACAAAATGATGAGAGGCATAGACAGGATGAATCATGAGAACCTTTTCCCTATGTCAGAGGTGTCTAAGATAGGGGAGGTGAGGAGTGAGTAGTTTGGAGGGGATCTGAGGAAAAATGTTTTCATTCAGAGGGTGTTAGAAATATGGAATGTGCTGCTTGAAATGACAGTGGAGGTAGGTACTCTCACAATATTTAAGAAACTTCTGGATGAGCACTTAACATGGCAGGACACAGTAAGATGTGGACTAAGTGCAAGCAAATGAGATGAGTGTAGTTTGGTGTTTATTTGGGCAAGGCTGGAGGAGTGCATTGAGCTAGGATGCTTTTGCAGAGATCCAGCACTGACATGACCTGCTGAGTGGCCTCTATCTATGCTGAAACCATTTCTTGTTTCAGTGATTGCGGGTGTTGGAGAATGATGTGGGGCTTAGAGAGCAACCTAAAGGGGACAGCTCTCACAGGTATCTGCTGTCCTTGTCCTTCTCACTCGTATAGCTCATAGGTCATAGAAAATGTGACGCTACTGTTTGAAAAATCAGTTCGACAAACATTGGGGAATAATGGGCCGCTTAGCTTCACTTCTGTAATGGGGAAAATGATTCATAGAATTCCTACAAAGTGGGAACAGGCCAACAAGTCCACACTGGCCCTCTGAAGAGTATTCCAACCAGACCCATTCCCCTACCTTATTATTCTACATTTCCCCTGACCTATGCACCTAACCTACACATCCCTGAACACTATGGGCAATTTAGCATGGCCAAGCAAACTAACCTGCACATCTTTGGACTGCGGGAGGAAACCGGAGCACCAGGAGGAAACCCATATAGACAGTCACCCAAGGCTGGAATTGAACCTGGCATCGTGAGGCAGCAATGCTAACCACAGTGCTACCCTAGAATTTACTGCCCATCATTTTAAATAGAACTCCTATAGTGTGGAAACAGGCCATTTTGCCCAACAAGTCCACAACAACTCTACAAACAGCATCCCACCCAGACCCAACCCCCTACCCTATCCCTGTAACCTTGCATTTCCCCTGGTTAATGAACCTAGCCCACACATCCCTGGATAATGTGTACAGTTTAGCATGGCCAATCCATCTAACCTGGACATCTTTGGATTGTGGGTGGAGCCAGAGCACCCAGCTTGAATCTATTATCAAGGAAGAAATAGGAAGGGATCTAGATAGGAATTGTCCCATTGGACAGACACAGCATGGGTTCATGAAAGGCAGGTCATCCTTAACTAATTTATTGGAATGCTATAAAGACATTACCACTGGTGGACAATGGGGAACCAGTGGATGTTGTGTCTCCAGATTTCCAAAAGGCATTCCACAAAGTTTCGCACAAAAGGCTGCTGCATAAGATAAAGATGCACGGCATTATGAGAAATGTTCTGGCATGGATAGACGATTGGTTAACTAACAGGAAGCAAAAAGATGGGGGTAAATGAGTGCTTTTCTGGTTGGCAATCAGTGACTAGTGGTGTGCCTTAGGGACCAGTGTTGGGACTGCAATTATTCACAATTTACATAGATGATTGTGATTTGGATGCCATGTGTGGTGTGTCAAAGTTTGCGGTTAACACTAAGATGAGTGGTAGAGCAAAGTCTGCAGAGGACTGTGAAACTTTACACAAGGACATAAACAGTTTAAGTGAGTGGGCAAAGATCTAGCAGATGGAGTACAATGTTAATAAACGTGAAGTCATCCACATATTCGATAGGAATAACAGTAAAAAGGACTATTTATTTGAAAGGTAAAAAATTGCAGCATGTTGCTGTGTAGAGGGACCTGGGTGACCTTGTGCATAAATAAGAAGGTTTGTAGTACAACAGAAGGCTAAAGGGATTATGTTTAAAAGCAGAGAGGTAATGTTGCAGTTGTATAGGGTGTTGGTGAGGCCACACCTGGGGTAGTGTGTGCAGTTGTGGCCTCCTTACTTGAGAAAGGATGAACTGGCGCTGGAGGGGGTGCACAGGAGGTTCACTAGGTTGATTTTGGAGTTGAGGGGGTTGGCTTCTGAGGAGAGGCTGAGTAGACTGGGGTTATATTCATTGGAATTTAGAAGATTGAGGGGGGATCTTAGAGACACATATACAATTATGAAGGGAATATAGAGGAAAGAAGTAGAGAGGATATTTCCATTGGCTGGTAAAACTAGAACAAGAGGACATAGCCTCAGAATAAGGGGGAGCAGATTTAGGACCAAATTGAGGAGGAACTTCTTCACCCAGAGGGTTGTGACTCGATGGAATTCCCTACCCAGTGAAGTAGTTGAGGCTTTCTCATTGAATGTTTTTAAAGCTAAGGTAGACAATTTTTTGAACAATAAAGGAATTAAGGGTTATGTTGAAAGGGTGGGTAAATGGAGTTGAAGCCACCAAAAGATTAGCCATGATCTGATTGTATGGCAGAGCGGGCTCAAAGGGCCAGAGGGCCTACTCCTGCTCCTGGTTCTTATATCCTTATGTTTGGACGATGCTGTTGGAGGATCCTTGGCGAATTGGCTGCCACACACCAAGGAGATGACAGACACAATAAGGGAACAGGTGGAGAAAAGTGCTGTTTGAGGAGGAGAATCCTATTGAGATAGCTATGTCATTCAAATGGCTCAGTCACCTCTCCCTGCCTCGATCCATTCTGCTTCCACCCACTTTGCTCTAACCCATTCTGCTGGATGGTGTGGGGCTTCCTCTGTGTTGCTGCTAACGTCCTGACTCCTGCCTCCTGGACGGGCTTTGGGAAGTCAGGACATGTGTTACTCATTGCAGTGTTCCTTGTCCCTGACCTGCTGTTGTAACCTCTACATTTATGTGGTTGACCCACGGTAACTCCCAGGATACTTGGGTTTTCAGTGATGGTGATGCTACAGAATGAAAGGAAAAACACTGCAAACTCACCTTTGCTCATTGCTTGGCACTTGTGTGACCCAAATATTACTTGTCACTTGTCAGATCGAGCTTGGATATTGTGCAGGTCTTGATGCATTTGGACATAGACCATTTCATGTACCTGAGAGATTGTGAATGGTGCTGAACATCGAGCAATCATCAGTGAACATTCTCACTTCTGACCTTATGATGGAGGGAGGGTCATTGATGAAGCAGCTGAAGGTGATTGAACCTATGAGACTACACTGGGGAACTCTTGCAGAGATGTCCTGAAGCTAAGATGATGACCTCCAACAACCTCAAACATCTTCCTATATGCCAACAAATGGAGAATTTTTCCCTGATTTCCATTGACTCTGATTTTCCGAGGGCTCCTTTTTGCAACATTCGTCAGATGTGGCCTCGATGTCAAGGGCTGTCACTCTCACCTCCCCTCTGGGATTCAGCACTTTTGTCCATGTTTGAACCAAGGCTGTAATAAGGTCAGGAGCTGAGTGGACCTGGTGGAAACCAAACTAGGCATCACTGAGCAGGTTATTGCTGAGCAGGTGTTACTTTATCCTGCTTTTTATGATCAGGACACTTTTGGGCAATTTTCCACGTTGTCGAGTAGATGTCTGTGTTGTAGCTGTATTGGAACAGCTGGGTAAAGGAGTGGCAACTTTGGGAGCGCACGTCTTCAGTACGATTGCCAGAATGTTATCAGGACCCACAGCATTTACTGTGTCCAGCACCTCTAACTATTTCTTGACATCATGTGGAATGAAACCAATTGGCTGATACTAATGTCACTGACCTAGTTATCCAGGCTTATGCTTTGACTTTAAAGCTTCTCGTCCCATCATAGCAACAAAATTTCACTAACAAATTTGGAGTTAAAAACAAGCCTCATGAAATTATCATTGATTGTTGCAGAAGTCCATCTGGTTGAGCGATGTCCTTTCTAGAAGAAAATGCTGGGCTGAACTGGTTGGGTCATATCAGTTGAAATCTTGTAGAGGTCTAAATGATGTGGGGTTTGCTGAGAAATGTGCCAGAATTCCAGTTAAACAGTCAATGCTGCAACAGTCTAGGGAGGTATCCCAAAATTACCCTTTCAAGGGAAGAATAGACACCTTTTCTCAAATACCCACATTACATTTGGCCCAACAAGACAACACTGATCCTCTGAAAATTATCCCACCCAACCCTATTCCTCTACCATATTATTCAACATTTCCCCTGACTAATGCCCCTAACTTACACATCCCTGAACACAATGGGCAATTTATCATGCGCAATTCTCCTAACCTGTACATCTTTGGACTGTGGGAGGAAACCCACGCAGATACAGGGAGAATGTGTAAACTCCACACAGACAGTTACCTGAGGCTGGAATCGAACCCACAATCCCTGACGCTGTGAGGCAGCAGTGCTAACAACTGAGCCACCGTGCCGCCCGACATGAAGAGATCACACTTTGCTCTCAAAATCTCAAGCTCTTGTTGCTGGTAATGGTGATATAAGACATGTGGTGCCAAAATGAGAGTACCTGGGAATCCCTTGTATAGATCAGAATGTTGCACGTTGAACAATCCACACCCTGGAGACACGAGTATTTTCAATTACAGAATTTTATTGATCAATTAGTTTGAAAGCATGTCACAACACTGAGCTGGAATTTGGGTAAACTCCCTCCTCCTATCCTTTAGGATCAGGCCGTACAAAGTATCTGATGGATCACTCAAAGTCATCACTTTAATGATTATTTCCATCATTGCTCTCACTGTTTTCTTCTTTTACTTCCAGCTACACTTTCTTGGGAACAACCAGAAGCTCATCATCTTCTGCAAAAGAGAGTAGGGTCAGTGTCGTCACAGCTGGTTACAGATCTGTGCCACACAGTGTGACAGCAAGTGAAACTCTTAGGGAGGCCCTGTTCTTTTCACAATATTTACCCCCATGCTATGAACAGTTAAGAGCCTTCTGATTACTGTCTCTCTTATAGAGTCATAGAGATATACAGCATGGAAACAGACCCTTCAGTCCAACTTGTTCATGCCGACCAGATATCCCAACCCAATCTAGTCCCACCTGCCAGCACCTGACCCATATCCCTCTAAACCCTTCCTATTCATATACCCATCCAGATGCCTTTTAAATGTTGTAATTGTACCAGCCTCCACCACTTCCTCTGGCAGCTCATTCCATACACACTCCACCCTCTGTGTGAAAAGGTTGCCCCTTAGATCTCTTTTATATCTTTCACCTCTCATCCTAAACCCATATCCTCTAGTTCTGGATCTCTCCACCCCAGGGAAAACACTTGTTCTATTTATCCTATCCATGTCCCTCATGATTTTATAAACCTCTCTAAGGTCACCCCTCAGCCTTTGACGGTCCAGGGAAAACAGCCCCATCCTATTCAGCCTCTCCCTGTAGCTCAAATCCTCCAACTCTGGCAACATCCTTTTAAATCTTTTCTGAACCCTTTCAAGTTTCACAACATCTTTCCGATAGGAAGGAGACCAGAATTGCACGCAATATTCCAACAGTGGCCTAACCAATGTTCTGTAAAGCCACAACATGACCTCCCAACTCCTGTACTCAATAGTCTGACCAATAAAGGAAAGCATACCATACGCCTTCTTCACTATCCTATCTACCTGTGACTCTATTTTCAAGGAGCTATGACCCTGCACTCCAAGGTCTCTTTGTTCAGCAACATTCCCTTGGACCTTACCATTAAGTGTATAAATCCTGCTATGATTTGCTTTCCCAAAATGCAATATCTCAGATTTATCTAAATTAAACTGCCACTACTCAGCCCATTGGCCCATCTGATCAAGATCCCGTTGTAATCTGAGGTGACCCTCTTCGCTGTCCACTACACCTCCAATTTTGGTGTCATCTGCAAATTTACTAACTATACCTCCTATGCTCACATCCAAATCATTTATATAAAATACTGAAAATGAGGGCCCAGCACCGATCCTTGTGGGACTCCACTGGTCACAGGCCTCCAGTCTGAAAAACAACCCTCCACCACCACCCTCTGTTTTCTACCTTTGAACCAGTTCTGTATCCAAATGGCTAGTTCTCCCTGTATTCCGTGAGATCTAACCTTGCTAACCAGTCTCCCATGGGGAACCTTGTCAAACACTTTGCTGAAGTCCATATAGATCACATTTACCGCTCTGCCCTCTTCAATCCTCTTTGTTACTTCTTCAAAAATCTCCATCAAGTTTGTGAGACATGATTTCCCACACACAAAGCCCCTTGGACACTTGTCCTACTTCAGCCACCAGTAGAACGCTGATTGATGACTGTGAGTTTAACCGTGAAATGAAATTGATCAGGAAATATAACCAGTCCCAGTTGAGATATACCAGGAACATATGCAGTATAGTCTAAAGGATTAATGTCAATATGTAAATAAGGTCCTGCAATATTTACCTCCCACCACTCCACCCCTCAACCAAGTCTTCATGTATGCCATACCTTCTGGGACAGCATCACAGTATTCCTCACACTCCTTCTTGGTGTAGAACTTGTTTCCATTTCCTTGACACCCACTGTATGTGAAGGGTACACATGCACCAGCAGCAGAGTCAAAGGCCCAGAGAGGAATAGTTGACTTGCATGGACCAGGTTCCATAGGCAATCTACAGGCAGCTGAAACACACACACACACACACAGAGGTATTAGAAAGAGGATCACAAAGACTAGGTACACATAGGGAACAGACAATCACACTGAAGATCACTAACACCTATTACAGACACAACTGTCAGCTCCCATGGTGGAATGGCCTGTTAACATTTACTATCAAGACACAGACATAAAAACTGGCAGAGGGTAAGGTGCCAGATGCTAGTGATGTGGGAAAGTGACGGCTGTTCGAAATGACAGCGAGAAAGTGGTGCAGCTTTTTCCTATTTAGAGTGGCCAATCTGTCCATTGACCCATAATGCACCTGTTCAGAGGAGTACTCTGACTGAAAATGTACACAGACAGGTGTACTGTGACTGAGCTCCTGAATGAGTGTATGTATGAGTATTTCTGGGGTAAGACTCAGAGAGAGTTATAGCCCTTCAGCACATCAAGTCTATGTTAGTCAAAAACAACCACCTAACTACTCTGAGCCCATTTTCCAGCTCTTGGCCAAAGCCTTGTATGCCTTGGCATCAAAAGAGCTCATCTAAATACTACTTCAATGCTCCAAGAGCTTCTGCCGCTCCCACCCTGGGTGAAAAAATCCTATCCTCATTTCTTCTCCAAATCTTTGTCCCTTACTCTTCCCTCAGGTCACTGATTCCGCCACCACAGGTAACAGTTTCTTCCTGTTTACCCTGTCTGTGTCCCTTGTTAGTCTATACATCTCAATCATGTCCCCTCTCAATCTCCTCTGCTCTAAGAACAACCCGAGTCACTGTTCAGTCTCTTTTCATAAGTAAAGCTCTCCGGCCTTGTTTGTGCTGAATCTTACTTTTCTTAACTCAGTGTGAGTTATGTTGAGTTTGTTGGAGCTGCGAGGGGCCAAGTGAGATTAGTCCTCTTGGGAGTAAAGCAGAATAAAGGGGTGATTTATTCATGATTTACAGGATTATAAACAGTATTTATAAGATTGGCATGAAAAAGCTGTTTCTAATCACTGATTGTGTCAGGGAGCCCTGATTGAAACTGCTGGGTAAGAGATACAGGGAAATGTGAACAAGACTTGCTTAGAGTAGCAAGTGCAATTAAACTGGAATTTGCTGCTTCTGGCACTGATGGAAGCAGAGATGATGAATAATTGGAAAAATGGAAAAACCTGAACAAAATAAATGCAAAAGAATGTAGAATAAAGAGTTGGGACTTAATTGGATTGCAGTATATCAAACCAGCATGGACGTCAGTGGGCTGAATGGCCATCTTCTGCATCATAGTGACTCTATGGCCCTCTCAGTATTGACGGAGGAATGTATAGTCACTGTTTGAGCTTGGGGATTATCTCACCTACAGTCCTGCATCTCTGCAAACATTCCTGCTCTGACTTAAAGTTGTTTCTGTTTCCAAGACAACCGCCATAATTGAACGTCTGACAGGCCATTGAGCTGTGGTTGTAGTAGAATTTTAATGCATGGCCGAAGCAGGGCCCAGCATCAGGTGTCAGTTGACAGGATCCTTCAGAGAAAAAGCAAACAACAGGATTAATTTATCATTAAATACACGAACCTTCCTAACCCAAATACTAACTCTAACCATACCCTATGGAGGGCCACTTAGTACGCCTACCCTTCCCATTCCAATAATCTTGGAATCAGGACCAATCTTCACACAGTTACTCTCAGATTGCTTTATAAGGGAAGTTTTCCCATCGGGGCTGTTTCCCACTCTGTTCTCAGTAATAGACCCAGTGTTAGATCCAACACCGTATCCCATGCTGCTCTCACCTGCAGTATGAGTTGTGTTCATGAAGTCTTCAAAGCCAGACCCTTCCTCATCTTGTCCTCCAAGTGCTCGACGTTTGCGATCCTTGTGCAGCAAGAGAGACAGAGAGAGTGAGAGATGGAGAAAACATTCCAGAATTACATAAGGACCAGAAAATTGAAGATGAAGCAGAGTAGAGGACACACCACTGTCTGTATCAATGGTGCTGGGTGGAGGTATTCAAGACCTTCAAGTTCCTAGCAGTAAATATCATTAACAATCCTTCCTAGTCCATTCATGTCAATGTGATGGCCAAGCAAGTAGATCAATGCCTCTGCTTCCTCAGAAGGTGAAGGAAATTTGGCATGTCTGTAAAGACTCATCAATTTTTATAGATGCACCATAGAAAGCATCCTATCCAGCTGTATCACAGCTTGGTATGGCAACTGCTCTGCCCAAGACCATAAGAAATTCTAGAGAGTTGTGAACACATCTCAGTCCATCACGAAAACCAGCCTTGCTTCCATTGACTCCACTTACACTTCCTGCTGCCTTGGGAAAGCAGCCAACCTGATCAAAGACCATTCCAACCCTTTTTAGATTCTCTTCCCCTTTCTTCCATCGGCCAAAAGATACAAAAGTTCAAAAACACACACCAACAGATTTAAGAACAGCTTCTTCCCCGCTATTATCAGACTTATGAATTGACTTCTCATATATTAGAGTTGATCTTCCTCTGCACCTTCTCTGTAGCTGGAACACTATAGTCTGCATTCTGTTCTATTACCCTGATGTACTTATGTAAGATATGATTTGTCTGATTAGTTCGCATTACAATACTTTTCACTATATCTCAGTACACGTGACAATAATAAGTCAAATCAAATCAAAATCAAACAATGAAGAAGAAAGGGGGACATGACTGAGAGCTGGCCGAGAAAGCCTATGGTTCAGCGCTGTCAGATGAAGCATACGGAACTGTACACCCCGTCAGTAATAAACCAGCTATCGTTGGAACATTCTGAAACTAGACTAACGAACATACAACAACAGCTGCCAGGATTATCCCGGGTTATCATTCCCATCATAGAGGTTAAAGTGATATGTTGCTTTGTTAGTTCCTTTTGGACCACATCTCCCCAGTAACAGACACAGGTCCACCCTGGTCAGCAGAGTTCCCAGCACTAGTCTTTTACGCACTTCACTTTGTCAATGACCTAGAGCCAGTCTCTGAGCTGATCCGCTCTGTGTATCTCCCAAAACCTGATCACTGCGACACTCGACTCCAACACCTTCTGTCCTCATGGCTGACTATTCCGGAAGTGACTGATTGATTGCCTCACCTTGACCGATGACTCTGGGATGGGGTCCCATGGAACACATGCTCCTGTTAGAAACAGATACACAGTTAGGATCCTGTCTGTAAACACGAACCAACACTGACATTTCATGATGGTCATTCAAAACCAGGGGGAGTCGGGAGGCTCTGTAATCATGAATTAACTTCCTCATTCAAACCACAGTATGGCAATCAGATCTCAATGAGTCCATATCATGTACAAAACAGGGGAACTGATGTTCATTTTGTTTCATCTCTCTCTGACTCCTCTAATTTGTCTGTCTTGACCTCTCCCTCCTTTCTCCTCTTTTTTCTCTCTCTTTCTGTTTTAGAATGAAAGTGATTCTAAATGCAAGAGGAATAACAGCACATTGAGCTGGCAATGTCAAGATGAGAATTGGATGAGGTTTTCCATTTTGGCTGCAGGAAGAGAAAGATAACATTTTATCTCAATGGAATGAAATGTCCGAATGTATTGGTGCAAAAGGGATCTGAGTATCCTCATGGTTGAATGGCAGAAATAGATCGGTTAAATGTGTAGGCAAAACACTGGCAAATGGAGTGTACTCTGGGAACAAGTGAAGTTGGTCATTTTGGAAGGGAGGCCAAAAGGACACAATATTATTTCAATGGAGAAAAACTGCCACTTCCTTGTTCCACCTAACTGTCTCGCCAGGTTCATTTTCTAAGGGGCCTGTGTCCACCTTGACCTCTCTTTTCCTTTTTATATTTTTAAATCGTATACACCTCTCTCGGGTCCCCTCATCAATCTTTTCTGCTCCAAAGAAATCAACCCAAGCTTCTCCAGCCTCTCTTCACAGCTGATGTGCCCCATCCCAGGGACCATCCTGGTGAACCTCCTCTGCACACGTCCATTGCAATCACATCCTTCCTATAGTGTGGTAACCAGAACTGCACACTGTACTCCAGCCACTGCTTAACTAAAGATCTGTACCACTCCATCAAAACTCCTTTGCTTTTCTAATCTATGATAAAAGCAAGTGTCCCATATGCCTTCCTAACTACCTTCTTAACTTGTTGTGTCCACAGTGATATGTGGAAAAGCACTCCAAAATCCCTCTGTTGCTCTGAGCTTTCTAGTGGCCTGCCATTCACTGAGTACTCTCTCCCTTTGTTTCTTTTTCCAAAGTGTATCACCTCACATTTATCACGGGGTTAAGTTACATCACCCACGGATCTGACGGACCTGTTTATGCCCTTCTGTAATCTAAGACTTTCTTCCACATTGTCAACCACCTGGCCGATCTTTATCATTTGCACACTTACCTATCAACCCTCCCCCACATTCGCATCAGCATGTTATAGGGCTGTTTATTGCATGACATTTGAGGTGGTTTGGAACGTTGCTTTGAGGTTTCTCAATGTGAAAGATATAACAGTGCTTATTTAAAAAGAAAGATATTTTGCTTCAATTAAGAAGATAGTCAGACAAACAAAATGGCTGGAAGAGGGTTAGATGTTAATATTACAGGGTGTGCTGACAGGAGCTAATACTGCTGTGTATGCCAGCTTATCACAAGATTAATCTGCAGAGTATGAACCTGTCAAAGATGCAATTCTTAATGTTTATGAGCTATTAAAGCTTATTCATAAAAATTTAGGACTACGAGAAAGAAACCTAATTGGACACTTGTAGAATTTTCAAAGGAGAGAGAAGTGCTGTGGGATCAGTGGTTGATATCACTTAAGCTAGAGAAGCATTTGAAAATGTGAGGGAAGCTATGATTATCGAAGAATTCAGAAATAGAATACATGCAAATTTAAAAACTTATTTAGATGAGCATCAAATATCCATAATCAGTGAAACAGCAGTTCTGGAGTGTACCCATGATATCTCACATAGATAATTACATGCTGGGAAATGGTCAAATGGAAATCCACAAGGAAATTGGTGAAGGGGAATATTAGTGGCTGGAAGTGGAGCTAGTTGTAGACAACAGACAGAGGCATGTCAAAGTGGTAAAGGAGGAAGGCTAGAACTGAAAGTTTGTAGAAACAAATTGACATGCTTTCATTGTAATAAGGGCGAACATAACAAAGCAAATTGCTCGAAAAGAAATGAGAGACCAATTGCAGTAATCGGACTCTTCAGAAACAAAGTAAGAGAACAGGGAAGGAAATAGGTACTAAAACTGTGGGAGGGATACAAAGAAAACATTAGAATGTACTAAGATGGTACAGGACAGACATGAACATTATATTTCGTGATAGAGAGTCGAGGAATAGGGAGAGAGAAGAGTTAAATGCGTGGCTACAGGGGTGGTGCAGGAGGGAAGGATTCCGGTATTTGGATAACTGGGGTTCGTTCTGGGGAAGGTGGGACCTCTATAAACAGGATGGTCTACACCTGAACCTGAGGGGCACCAGTATCCTTGGGGGGAGGTTTGCTAGTGCTCTTTGGGAGGGTTTAAACTAACTCTGCAGGAGCATGGGAACCTGGAGTGTAGCTTTAGGGTACAGGACCTTGAGTGTAGGGATGTTAGGAGCATGGCATCGATCTCGAAGGAGAGTGTCTGTAAACAAGAAGGTGGCTTGAAGTGTGTATACTTCAATGCCAGAAGTATAAGAAATAAAGTAGGTGAGCTTGCAGCATGGACTGGTACCTGGGATTTCGATGTTGCGGCCATTACAGAGACATGGGTAGAACAGGGACAGGATTGGCTGTTGCAGGTTCCAGGGTTTAAATGTTTTAGTAGGGTCAGAGATGGGGGTAAAAGAGGGGGAGGTGTGGCATTGCTTGTCAAGGATAGTATTACAGCAGTAGAAAGGGTGATGGAGGAAGACTTGCCATCTGAGGTAGTGTGGGCGGAGGTTAGAAATAGGAAAGGTGAGGTCACCCTGTTAGGAGTTTTCTACAGGCCTCCTAATAGTCCGAGAGAAGTAGAGGAAAGTATTGCGAGGATGATTCAGGAGAAGAGTGAAAGTAGCAGGGTGGTTATTATGGGGGACTTTAACTTCCCAGATATTGACTGGGAAAGCGATAGCTCGAGTTCGTTAGATGGGTCGGTGTTTGTCCAATGTGTGCAGGAGGGTTTCCTGACACAATATGTAGACAGGCCAACAAGAGGTGAGGCCATACTGGATTTGGTTCTGGGTAATGAACCAGGCCAGGTGTTAGACTTGGAGGTAGGTGATCACTTCGGGGGCAGTGACCACAACTCGGTGACTTTTACTCTAGTGATGGAGAGGGATAAGTGTGCACTGCAGGGCAACAGTTATAGCTGGGGGCAGGGAAATTATGATGCGGTGAGGCATGACTTAGGATGCGTGGATTGGAAAAATAGGCTTCAAGGGAAGAACACAAATGATATGTGGAGATTGTTCAAGGAACAGCTAATGGGTGTCCTTGATAAGTATGTACTAGTCAGGCAGGGAGGAAAGGGTCTTGTGAGGGAGCCGTGATTTAACAAGGAATTGGAATCCCTTGTGAAAGGGAAGAGGGCGGCCTATGTAAAGATGAGGCGTGAAGGTTCAGTTGGGGCGATTGAGAGTTATAAGGTAGCCAGGAAGGATCTAAAGAGAGAGCTAAGAGCAGCGAGAAGGGGACATGAAAAGTCCTTAGTTGGTAGGATTAGGGAAAACCCAAAGGCTTTCTATAGGTATGTCAGGAAGAAAAGGATGACTAGGGTAGGTATCGGTCCAGTCAAGGATAGTAGCGGGAAGTTGTGTATGGAGGCGGAGGAGATTGGTGAGACACTAAATCAATACTTTTTGTCAGTATTCACTCAGGAACAGGACATTGTTGCCTATGTGAATACTGAGTCACAATTAATTAGAATGGACATCTTTGAGGTATGTAGGGAAGCGGTGTTGGAAATTCTGGAAAGGATGAAAATAGTTAAGTCCCCTGGGCCTGATGGCATTTATCCTAGGATCCTCTGGGAAGCTAGGGAGGAGATAGCGGAGCCATTGGCCTTGATTTTTATGTCGTCGTTGTCTGCGGGAATAGTGCCAGAGGACTGGAGGATAGCAAATGTGGTCCCCTTGTTCAAGAAGGGGAGCAGGGATAGCCCGAGTAACTATAGGCCAGTGAATCTCACTTCTGTTGTGGGCAAAGTCTTAGAGAGAATTGTAAGGGATAGGATTTATGAACATCTGGATAGGAATAATGTGATCAAGGCTAGTCAGCATGGTTTTGTGAAGGGCAGGTCGTGCCTCACAAACCTTATTGAATTCTTTGAGAAGGTGACCAAGGACGTGGACGAGGGTAAAGCAGTAGATGTGGTGTATATGGATTTTAGCAAGGCATTCGATAAGGTACCCCATGGCAGGCTAATGCAAAAACTACGGAGGTATGGCATTGAGGGTGCATTAGAGGTTTGGATTAGGAATTGGCTGGCTGGAAGGAGACAGAGGGTAGTAGTTGATGGTATAGATTCATCTTGGAGCGCAGTTACTAAAGGTGTTCCACAAGGATCTGTTTTGGGACCATTGCTGTTTGTCATTTTTATAAATGACCTGGAGGAGGGGCTTGAAGGCTGGGTGAGCAAGTTTGTGGATGACACGAAAGTCGGTGGAGTTGTGGACAGCGAAGAAGGATGTGGCAGGTTACAGCGCGATATAGATAAGTTGCAGAGCTGGGCAGTAAGGTGGCAAATGGAATTCAATGTAGCTAAGTGTGAAGTCATTCACTTTGGTAGGAGTAACAAGAAGATGGATTACTGGGCTAATGGTAGACTACTTGGTAGTGTGGATGAGCAGAGGGATCTTGGTGTCCATGTACACAGATCTTTGAAAGTTGCCACCCAGGTAAATAGTGCTGTGAAGAAGGCATATGGTGTACTGGGCTTTATTGGTAGAGGAATTGAGTTCTGGAGTCCTGAGGTCATGTTGCAGTTGTATAAGACTCTGGTGCGGCCTCATCTGGAATATTGTGTGCAGGTTTGGTCGCCATATTATAGGAAGGATGTGGAGGCATTGGAACGAGTGCAGAGGAGGTTTACCAGGATGTTGCCTGGCATGGTAGGAAGATCGTATGAGGAAAGGCTGAGGCACTTGGGGCTTTTCTCATTGGAGAAAAGAAGGTTTAGGGGAGATTTGATAGAGGTGTACAAGATGATTAGGGGTTTAGATAGGGTTGACAGTGAGAACCTTTTTCCGCGTATGGAGTCAGCTGTTACTAGGGGACACAGCTTTAAATTAAGGGGTGGTAGGTATAGGACAGATGTTAGGGGTAGATTTTTTACTCAGCGGGTTGTGAGTTCATGGAATGCCCTGCCAGTATCAGTGGTGGACTCTCCCTCTTTATGGTCATTTAAGCGGGCATTGGATAAGCATATGGAGGTTATTGGGCTAGTGTAGGTTAGGTAGTCTTCGGTCGCCGCAACTTAGAGGGCTGAAGGGCCTGTACTGCGCTGTATTTTTCTATGTTCTATTTCAGAGATCGACAAGGAAAAGCAAACTCCTGAAGGTTGTAAATATTTTATATCAGAAAGGGTGGTCATTTTTTATGCTTCAACTCAGGAATATAAACCAGAAATGATATTAAGAAACACTAGAACAAGTTGGTGCTGGCTGATGATGATATTTCTTTCCAGAGGGGATGAAGGGGAACATATGAAGTGGAGGAAGTCACAGAGATTACAACCAATCTCATTATACAGAGTTGGATTAAAGAGGGACTTGGTAAATGGAGAAGTGGTAGAGTAGTGAAAATATTCCTCCAGAGGAAACAAACTCATTCTAAAGAAGAGTCATACAGAGCTCAAAACATTTACACTGTTTTTCTCTCTCCAGTGTTGTTGTCGGACTTGCTGAGCTTCTCCAGTATTGTCTATGTTTGTCTCAGATTTACAGCATCTGCAGTGGTTTGCCTTTATTCCTATAGAGAGAGTTGGAAAATGACCAAAGTCTTGCAAAATGAGCGTCCTGGATTATTTCCTCATTGTGTCATAACTGGATCCCATAAAACGTAATCAGGAAGAAAAGGAGTTTATGAAACAGGGAGATGATTTGAAAATTCAGATTTGAAATGCAGATACAATTTTTGAAAAGCTAATTGAACAGAATGAAGATAAAGAAAGTTGAGACAGCTTGTCCACCTTCTTAAGTAAGAACGCAACAGACATATGGAGACAGGTCTAACAGGACTAGATGGGGTAAACACAGGGAGGATGTTCCCTATGATCGGGAAGTCCAGATCCAGGGGTCACAGTTTGAGGATATGGGGTAGGACATTTAGGACTGGGATGAGGGGAAATGTGGTGAACCTGTGGAATTCTCTGCCACAAAAAGCAGTTGAGGTCAAAACATTGAATATTTTCACGAGGGAGTTTGAGGGTAAAAGGATCAAAACATTTGGAAGAAAGCAAGAACAAGAGCTGGATAATCAGCCACGGTCGTATTGAATGGCAGCTTGGCGGGCTGAATGACCTCCTTCTGCTCTTCATTTCCATGTTTCTATTTGGTATAGAACAATTTATACCAAACAGCCTACTCAGAAACTGATTTAGAAACTATATCTGAGTGTTATTACTGAGAAACAAAGTATTAGTGAAGGAAATAAGAAAAGAAATAAACATCAGAGCACTTTGAAACTGAATCCAAATTATCAGTTAACACGTTAACTGTTGTGTGACATAGAATTAGTGTTAAGATGATTTTGATATATGATGCCTCTTTCAGATACACTTCCATTCTTCTCGAGGGGAGATGTGATATAACGGTGATGTTTATACGCTTGTTATTTTAATATTGTTTCCTGTAAGGTTGCTTTTTAAAATCTGCGACATCCATAATTAAAAGTGAGAGGAAGTTACCCAGAATACCTAAGAACTATCAAGAGGGCTTGGGGGAGAATTTTTCAAACTCTGATTTTCTTTATGAGTCTGTGTTGGTAAGTTGTTTGACTGGGAAGAACATATTAAGCTCTGAAGTACAAACAAGTCTTTCAATTGAGTGACACGTACTAAGCAGCATTCCTGACATAAAATTTTGGAATAATTAGCTTGTCTTACAATTAATAGTCCCAGACTGGATTGTTTCGATCGAGTCAGTGAAAAAGAACTAAAGGTTTTGAAGTTCTAAAAAAGGAAGTAAAAGAAATGGAAGCTGTGTTAGGGAGAGCACAGCACTGAAAGGAAGCTCAGTTAGCTTAAGAAATAATGATTAAGAAAGAGTTCGAACAGATCTGTTAAGATTTTAAATACTCCAAGCCCACCAACAAAATAAAAACAAGTCCCTCTATTAGAAATTAGCTGGTACAGCACCAGATGTTCTCGGAATTGTAATGGTGCTTGTAAGGTCTACCAAAGGGGATTGATTCCAAAACAAAACTGTTGTTTCTATTCAATCTGCAAAGAGTGCTTGGGTTACTTCTACTATATGCTTAAAAATCTTGTTTAAGTTAATAGAATGGTTTATTTCTTGATGATCTTCATTTCTGTTGTGAATAAAATTTTGTTTGTTTTATTGATTGAAAAAAACCCCGACGAAGTGAATGTGCATGTTTCACTTAAAGCTTATTTCAGTAACAAACATTTAAATATAATTATGATCTATCTAGCCAGGTTTGTATCTGGGATCTACCTTGGCTGGTATTGATATCAGCTGGGCATTAACCCATTGTAACTGGGACCCACGAGATCATTGTAATGGAACAGTGCACAGCTGGAAATAACTGACAGGTTGCAATGGGGCCCAGGGGTTCTTGATGTGCTTACCCCTCTCAGGCAGAAAGATGATCATGTCCTCTGGGACCCCGTGTCTTAATGCAAACTCTTTGAACTCTTCATTGATCTCCTTCCTCAGCTTCCGTGTCCTTCCTGTGAGATGAGTACTTAGTTAAAGATCCAGGAATCAATCTGAGAAAGTGGTGAGTGGAGCAGCTGATGTATAATCTCTTACCGTACAGAGACACTGACTTTGTTTGGTTCAGCCCTTTCATGTTATCATACAGTATTAAAGCATATTCCTGGTAGTTGGTTTTGATGACTCGGATATCTGCTGTGGCTTCAAAGACTGTCAAAGAAACACATAAGCTGCTTAATTAGTTTCTTTATTGGGTGTGACCCCTCTTCTTAGAAACTGTTACCCACCTCCAACCCCTCTTTCCTCTCCAAGGTCATTGCCCCTTCCATGGCATAAATGCAACCTCAAGTTCTGCACTACCTTAGTTTTTCCCATGTACACTGATTGCAGCCAGCTCTACCTCAGCCACACATCACTCTCGCCCTCAACATTGTCACAATATTGCTCCAATGTCCATCAATGGACAAACAGAAATGTCCTCCAATTAAATACTGGGAAGACCTAAACCAATGTTTTTTGGTCACCACCACAAACTCTACTTTCTGGTTTGGCACCATTCTTCTCCCCAACATCTATCGAAGGATGAATTAAACTTTTTACAAACCCAGTGCCCTAATTCACCTTGAAATGAGCTTCAAGCACAAATCAATATTCATCACTAAGAACACCCATTTCCGTATCAGTTACATTATTTATTCCACTGTGCCTCAGCTCATCTGCTGAACCTACGTTCGGAAACATCAAGCAGGGGCAGAGAGAGGTCATTCAGGCTCTCGATTCTGCTCTGCTATTCAACAAGATTGTGGCTGATCTGTATGAGTTACAAGTTCCACATTTCCACCTACACCCTTGTCACACTTTATTTTCCTGCCTTACAATATTTCAATTTCTGATCTCCTTCAGCTTCTGAGGCAGAGAGTTTCAAAGTTCGTTTCAGAGAGAAAAAAAATTCTTTGTATCTCAGGTTTAGAAACACACTGTCTAATTTTAAAACAGTGCTGTCTAATTCCAAACTGGTTCACAAAAGGAAACTCCAGTGGAAACAGGCCCAGTCTGTCCAACAATTTGATTATCGTTCATTACAATTGTGTAAAACTCCTTTAAACAGCCTCCATCATGTGTATATCATGATTAAATACTGAACACGAGTGTTACCTGTAAATGTGACAGTTGCCCTGGCCAAACTTCAATTATCCACCCTTCAGAACGTGAGCTCATTCAGACATTGTTGCTGTATCCGAACTCAAGCCACGTGCTGCTCCGACATCACCTTTGTACTCACTGAGCAAGTGAGCAAACATCAGCCCAGAGTTTTTGAATCCCTCCTTGGCCTTGCCCGCTCCATAACTCTGTAATCTCTGCCCACCCTCTAAATCCCACCAAAGTCTCTTTGCTGTTTCCATTCTGGAATCTCGATGATCCTGGTTTTCCTCACTCTGTCATTGGTAGAGGAACATTCCATGGACTGGGCCCCAACCTGTGGACTTTATTCTGAAATCTAACCCTTCTTGAGTGCCCTCTTCTTTAAAAACACTTTTTAAACTATGTCTCTTTGAATAAAGTTTGCTCATCTGGCGCTGTACCACTTCATGCGGCTGTCCTTGTTCTGGGAGTGTTGGATGGAGACAATGTCGAAAAAGCTTTAATTTCAGTTTAAAACTGTAGAGGAATCTTTACTCTGTATCCAACCCTCTGCTGTCCCTGTTCTGGGAGTGTTGGATGAGGAGAGTGTTGAGATGGCTTTACATTCATTTTAAAAGATTTGTGGGAACTTTGCTTTGGTTCAAAAGAGTAGAGAAAGCTTTACTATCAATTTAAAAGAGTAGAGGAAGCTTTACTATCAATTTAAAAGAGAAGAGGAAGCTTTAATTTAGTTTCAAAGAGTTGAGGAAGCTTTACTCTATGTCTAACTCTATGTTATCACTGTCCTCGGAGTACTTGATGGAGACAGTATAGAGGGAGTTTTATTCTGAATCTAACCCTGCGCTGGTCCCGACTTGGGAATATTTGATGGAGACAGTATGGGGAAAGCTTTATTCTGAATCTCACACAGTACCATCCCTATCTTGGGAATATTTGATGGGGACAGGGTAGAGTTATCCCATGCTGTCCCTTTGATGTAGACAAACAAGGGATTTTTGCTCCATCTATCTGACCTCATGCTCTCATTGTCCTGGAGGTTTTCAATAGGGACAATGTAGGGGATGCTTTATACTGTGTCTAATGGTGAAGTGTTGAATGTTATAATGTCTCAGTTGGGGGAACACTCTTGGTACTAACCAGAAAGTCATTGTTCCCTTTTCCCTTTCACTTCCTGATTTGTCTGGTTCTAAATGAGTACTTGCTCATTTAGAATCAGGATCTTTCAGGAGAGGATTTATCTACCAGTGAGGTAATAGGATCAACCATGACCAACCCTGTCCAATCATGGCCTAGAATCTCTCTTGGCTGAGCAAATCTTGTATCCTATTTGTGAACAGTAAAATCCCACAAACAGAGAATTTGTGATTTGATTGTGTTGATGATTTTTGGATTTCCATTGGTCAGGATACTAGAGGGATCTCCCCTGCCCTTTTTCTATTTCAAGTCTGTGGATTGTTTAGACATTTGAGAATGAGTTGAATTTTGGCTTCACAGCTCAAGTGAAAGACAGCTTCTCTGACTGTGCAGCATCTGAAGATTCAGCCAAGACTGTTTGGAGCTTAAGATTCTGCAGTGGAACTATTCTGATCACAGTCCCACAAACCACACTTCCTGCTTGACTCTGCTCATCTATTTGATCTTAAACGAAGATCCAATCGCTCCTCATCCTGCTCCAAACTGAATTGAAATGGCATCTCATTCCTCAGAGATTTATTTATGGTAACTAATAGACCAGATACTGAGCTCTTACACTTTGGCACGTCCTCCCTAAAACTACCTCAGCTTGTTTAAACATGTTCTTCATATCACCCTATTCAATATCCTTCTTATTATTCATAGCACATCATTCAATACTCTTTCACATCTCCATTAAATATGTTTTATATCATTGTATTCAATATCCTTTAGATCAACCTATTCAATATCCTTCATATTATTCATCGCACATTATTCATTACCTTTTAATCTCTCCATGCAATAACCTTAATATCATCTGTTACAATGTCCTTAATATCAGCCCATTCAATAACATTCATATCACTCCTTCATGTCACTCCATTCAATGTTCTTCTAATCTCTCCATTCAGTATCTTTCATTTCATCCCATTCAGTATTGTTCATATCACCATTTAATATCTATTTGGCCATCTCTCCTGTGTGACATTTTCTTTTAGTCTCAGAGAAGGACCTCGAGACATGAATGATGCTCAATGCAATTTCCAATTGATTTGCATTGAGAGCTTTGTCTTACCATTCGTGGAATTAAATACAAAGTGTCCTGGAAGATCTTGCACATTGTACTCTGCCACCACCTGAACACACAAGCTTCCATTCCTAACAATAAAAAGAGAAAGCACAGAGAGATAAGCTGTGTTGTAGTATAGGATTGCCGTGTTACTCCACAACAGACTACATTTTAGACAGTTGCAACCCAAGTTGGTGAGTCATAGAGTCATAGAGACGTACAGCATAGAAACAGACCCTTCAGTCCAACCCATCCATGCTGACCAGATATCCTAAACTAATCTAATCCCATTTGCACTCTAAACCCTTCCAATTCATATACCCATCAGGACACCTTTTAAATGTTGTTATTGTACCAGCCTCCACCACTTTCTCTGGCCGCTTGTTTCATGCACGCACCACCCTCGACGTGAAACCGTTCCCCTTAGGTTCCTTTTATATCATTCTCCTCTCACCTTAAGTATATTCCCTCTAGTTTTGGACTTTCCTCCCATTGAAAAAAGACCTTAGCTATTCACTCTATCCATGCCCCTCATGATTTTATAAACCTCTATACGGTCACCCCTCAGCCTCCAAAACTCCAGGGAAAACAGCCCCAGCCTATTCAGCCTCTCCCTATAGCTCAAAACCTCCAACCCCAGCAACATCCTTGTAAATCTTTTCCGAACCTTCTCAAGTTTAACAACATCTATCCTATAGCAGCGAGACCAGCAATGAATGCAGTACTCTAAAAGAGGCCTCACCATTGTGCTGTTCAGCCACAACATGACCTCTCAACTACTATACTCAATGCACTGACCAATAAAGGGAAGCATGACAAAGGCTTGTCTTCCTGCGACTCCACTTTCAAGGAACTATGCACCTGCTCTCCCAGGTCTCTTTGTTTGGTAACACTTCCTAGGGCCCTGTCATTAACTGCATACGTTTTGCCCTGATTTGCCTTACCAAAACACCGCCTCTCTCAATTATCTAAATTAAACTCCACCTGCTATCCTCATCCCATTGGGCCTAGAAAATCAAGGTTCCATTGTATTCTGAGATAACCTTCTTCGCTTTCCACTATCCCACCTATTTTGGGATCTGATGGTGGGTCTATAGTGCATCAGGAGGTCTCATGTTAGTTTGTGGTGTGTGATAACCTGGTAGTTGGCCTTAATGATGTGGATCTAACAGTGAGTAGCCAGTGCCGGGGATGGGGGTGGGGGGGGGGGGGGGGGGGGGATCTCTTGTGGCGGATGTCTAGTGGTAAGCCTGTAGATCTATTGTGGATCTATTGGAGGGTTGTAGCGTTGGGTTATCTGGTGGTTAGTAGGGAGAGATGATTTGGTGATGATCAATATTATTGGGGGATTTGGTGGTGCATCTGTATTGTTCAGGAATCTGGTGGTGAGTCTGTATTGTTGGGGATATGTTTGTGAGTCAGTACTGTTTCGGGATCCAGTGGTGGGTTTGTATTATTGGGGGATCTAGTGGTGGGTCTGTTGTTGGAGGATCTGGCGGTGAGTCTGTGATTTGGGGATCTGGTGCTAAGTATGTACTAATGGGGGATCTGTTGGTGAGTCTGTATTATTGGGGGATCTGGTACTGGGTTGAAATGCTGGCAAGTGAGTTGTGAATATGAACCTATCCTAAAAGGAAGACTGAGGCAATAGTCTGTCTTTGCTGCAATCTGAAACATTAACAAAAGCTGGTAGAAATCCTGTGCAGTTTCTGGCAGCGAGTGGGAGAACAGGTTGAAACTCTTTATTCAAATGAGTTGCTGAGAGGGACAGAGCAGGCTGGAAGCCAGTGCAGAGACTGGGAGGATCCAGGTGGGAGAGCACAAATCTAAAGTTCCCCGATGAGGGCATCGAGGGACTGACGCAATCACAAAACGGAAGATAGCATACAGCAAAACAAGATGGTAACAGCACGTGCAAAAACACAACTTGTGTTGAGAGGAGTGAAATAAAAACCAACCCCACCAACTGTCCTCCAAAATAAAAACACACATAAACAGAAAGGAGAACTGGTCAGAGGTTTGGCAATGATTCCCATTCAACACTAAACGTCCTGATTTAACACTATAATTAACAATTTCACAGCAGATACACTGGTCACAAAGTCATTTCCCTCAATTTGGGTACTTTTCTGAAACAAACCTTTGTCTGTTCCACTATATTGACTGTTCCATATATTATACTGTGCTTCAAATATTCTATTCGTTACACACTGCACTGTTCATTCTGTACACTATACACTATACTGACATTCCATACACTGTATACTGCACTGTGCATTCCATACACTACACACTATACTGACATTCCATAAACCACACACTGCACTGTTTATTCCATGCACTGTACACTGCACTGTGCATTCTATACACTACATGCTGCACTGTGCCTTCCATACACTGTACCTTCCATACACTGTACACTGGAGGAGAAAGTGAGGACTGCAGATGCTGGAGATCAGAGCTGAAAATGTGTTGCTGGAAAAGTGCAGCAGGTCAGGCAGCATCCAAGGAGCAGGAGAATCGACGTTTCGGGCATCAGCCCTTCTTCAGGAATGAGGAAAGTGTGTCCAGCAGGCTAAGATAAGAGGTAGGGAGGAGGGACTTGGGGGAGGAGTGTTGGAAATACGATAGGTGGAAGGAGGTCAAGGTGAGGGTGATAGGCCAGAGTGGGGTGGGGTGGGGGCAGAGAGGTCAGGAAGAAGATTGCAGGTTAGGAAGGTAGTGCTGAGTTCGAGGGATTTGACTGAGACAAGGTGGGGGGAGGGGAAATGAGGAAACTGGAGAAATCGGAGTTCATCCCTTGCGGTTGGAGGGTTCCTAGGCGGAAGATGAGGCGTTCTTCCTCCAGCCATCGTATTGCTATGGTCTGACGATGGAGGATTCCAAGGACCTGCATGTCCTTGGTGGAGTGGGAGGGGGAGTTAAAGTGTTGGGCTACGGGGCGGTTGGGTTGGTTGGTTCGGGTGACCCAGAGGTGTTCTCTGAAACGTTCTGCAAGTAGGCGGCCTGTCTCCCCAATGTATAGGAGGCCACATCGGGTGCAGTGGATGCAGTAAATGATGTGTGTGGAGGTGCAGGTGAATTTGTGACAGATATGGAAGGATCCCTTGGGGCCTTGGAGGGAAGTGAGGGGGGAGGTGTGGGCGCAAGTTTTGCATTTCTTGCGATTGCAGGGAAAGGTGCTGGGAGTGGAGGTTGGGTTGGTGGGGGGTGTGGATCTGACGAGGGAGTCGCGGAGGGAGTGGTCTTTCCGGAACACTGATAGGGGTGGGGAGGGAAATATATCCTTGGTGGTGGGGTCTGTTTGGAGGTGGTGGAAATGACGAAGGATGATACGATGTATCTGGAGGTTGGTGGGGTGGCAGGTGAGGACCAGTGGGGTTCTGTCCTGGTGGCGATTGGAGGGGCGGGGTTCAAGGGTGGAGGAGCAGGAAGTGGAGGAGATGCGGTGGAGGGCATCATCAACCACGTCTGAGGGGAAATTGCGGTCTTTGAAGAAGGAGGCCACCTGGGTTGTTCGGTATTGGAATTGGTCCTCCTGGGAGCAGATGCGGCAAAGGTGAAGGAATTGGGAATATGGGATGGCATTTTTACAGGGGGCAGGGTGGGAGGAGGTGTAATCTAGGTAGCTGTGGGAGCCGGTTGGCTTATAGTAAATGTCCGTGTTGAGTCGGTTGCCCGAGATAGAAATGGAAAGGTCTAGGAAAGGGAGGGAGGAGTCTGAGACGGTCCAGGTAAATTTGAGGTTGGGGTGGAAGGTGTTGGTAAAGTGGATGAACTGTTCAACCTCCTCATGGGAGCACGAGGCAGCGCCGATACAGTCATCGATGTAGCGGAGGAAAAGGTGGGGGGTGGTGCCAGTGTAGCTGCGGAAGATGGACTGTTCCACATATCCTACAAAGAGGTGGGCATAGCTGGCGCCCATGTGGTGCCCATGGCTACTCCTTTGGTTTGGAGGAAGTGGGAGGATTGGAAAGAGAAGTTGTTCAGAGTGAGGACCAGTTCAGTCAGTCGAAGGAGAGTGTCAGTGGAAGGGTACTGGTTGGGTCGGCGGGAAAGGAAGAAGCGGAGGGCTTTGAGTCCTTCGTGATGGGGGATGGAGGTGTACAGAGACTGGATGTCCATGGTGAAGATAAGGCGTTGGGGGCCGGGGAAGCGATAATCATGGAGGAGGTGGAGGGCGTGGGTGGTGTCCTGAACGTAGGTGGGGAGTTCTTGGACTAAGGGGGACAGGACCGTGTCGAGGTATGCAGAGATGAGTTCGGTGGGGCAGGAGCAGGCTGAGACAATGGGTCAGCCGGGACAGTCAGGTTTGTGGATTTTGGGCAGGAGGTAGAAACGGGCGGTGCGGGGTTGTGGGACTATGAGGTTGGAGGTGGTGGATGGGAGATCCCCTGAAGTGATGAGGTTATGGATGGTCTGGGAGATGATGGTTTGGTGGTGGGAGGTGGGGTCATGGTCAAGGGGGCAGTAGGAGGAGACATCAGTGAGCTGGAGTTTAGCCTCAGCATTCCATACACTATTCACAGCACTGAGATTCCATACATCACACACCACACTGAGATGTTATACACTACACACTGCACTGAGATTCCATACACTACACACTGCACTGTGCATTCCATACACTATACACTGCACTGAGATTCCATACACTACACACTGCACTGTGCATTCCATACACTATACACTGCACTGAGATTCCATACACTGTACGCTACATTGTGCATTCTATACACGACAGACTGCATTGTGCATTCCATACACTACACACCACACTGTGCATTCTATACACTACACTCTGCACTGTGCATTCTACACACTACATACTGCACTGATATTCCATACACTACACACTGCACTAAGATTCCATACACTACACACTGCCCTGTGCATTCTATATACTATACACTGCCCTGTGCATTCCATACACTACACACTGCCCTGTGCATTCCATACACAGTACTATATATTCCATGCATTAAAACTGCGCTGAGATTCCATATACTATACACTGCACAGTTCATTCCGTACATTACACACTGCACTGTGCATTCCACACACTACATACTGCACTGAGATTCCATCACTATACACTGCACAGAGATTCCATACACTCACACACTGTACTGTGCGTTCCATACACTGTAAACTGCACTGTGCATTCCATAGACTACACACTGCACTGTGCATTCCATACACTATACACTGCACTGAGATTCCATACACTATACACTGCACTGTGCATTCCATGCACTATACACTGCACTGTGCATACTAGACACTGTACACTGCACTGAGATTGCATACACTAAATGCTGCACTGTGCATTCCATACACTACACACTGCACTGAGATTCCATACACTATACACTGCACTGTGCATTCCATACACTATACACTGCACTGTGCATTCCATACACTATACACTGCACTGTGCATTCCATGCACTATACACTGCACTGTGCATACTAGACACTGTACACTGCACTGAGATTGCATACACTAAATGCTGCACTGTGCATTCCATACACTATACACTGCACTGAGATTCCATACACTATACACTGCACTGTGCATTCCATACACTATACACTGCACTGTGCATTCCATGCACTATACACTGCACTGTGCATACTAGACACTGTACACTGCACTGAGATTGCATACACTAAATGCTGCACTGTGCATTCCATACACTACACACTGCAGTGAGATTCTGTACACTATACACTGCACTGAGCATTCCATATACTACGCATTGCGCTGTGCATTCCATAAACTATAAACCACACTGTTCGTTCCATGCACTGTACACTGCATGGAGATTCCATACACGACACACTGCACTGAGATTCCACACAATACACATTGCACTGAGCATTCCATACACTACACATGGTGCTGTGCATTCCATACACTATACACTGCACTGAGATTCCATACACTACACACTGCACTGTGCATTCCATACACTACAGTGTATAGTGTATGGAATCTCAGTGCATTCTATACACTGTACACTGCATTGAGATTCCATACACTATACACTACTCTGTGCATTTCATATAATACACATGACACTGTGCATTCCATACACTACACACTGCACTGTGCATTCCATACACTCCACACTCCACTGTGCATTCCATACACTATACACTGCACTGTGCATTCCATACACTATAAACTGCACTGTTCATTCCAAACACTATACTGCACTGAGCATGCAATACACTATACACTGCACTGTGCATTCCATACACTATACACTGCACTAAGATTCCATACACTACACACTACACTGTGCATTCCATACACTACACACTGCACTGTGCATTCCATACACTATACACTGCACTGTGCATTCCATACACTTTCCACTGCACTGTGAATTCTATACACTACACACTGCACTGTGCCTTCTGTCCCCTGTCCACAGCACAGTGCATTCCAAGCACTATACACTGCACTGTGCATTCCATGCACTGTACACTGCTGTGAGACTCCATACACTGCACACTGCATTGAGATTCCATACACTACACACTGCACAGTGCATTCCATACACTACACACTGCACTGAGATTCCATACACTATACACTCCACTGTGCATTCAATACACTAAACACTGTGCTGAGATTCCATACATGACACACTTTACTGAGATTCTATACACTACACACAGTCCTTATAGTATATACTACACTCAGATTCCTTACACTGTACACTGTACTGAGATTCCATACTTTAAACACTGCACTGAGATTTCATACACTACACACTGCACTGAGATTCCATACACTGTACACTGCACTGAGATTCCATACACTGCATTGTGCATTCTATACACTACACACTGCACTGAGCAATCCATACACTACACATTGCATTGTGCATTCCATACACTGTACACTGCACTGAGATTCCATACACTGCACTGTGCATTCTACACACTACACACTGCACTGTGCATTCCATACAATGTACACTGCACTGAGATTCCATACACTCCACACTGGACTGTGCATTCCATACAGCATAAACTGCACTGAGATTCCATACACTATGCACTGCACTGTGCATTCCATACACTATACACTGCACTGAGATTCCATACACTATACACTGCACTGTGCATTCCATGCGCTATACACTGTACTGTGCATTCTATATACTATATACAGTACTCTGCATTCCATACACTACACACTGCACTGTTCTTTCTGGACTGTACACAGTACTGTGTATTCCATATACTACACATTGCACTGTGCATTGCACACACTGTACACTGCACTGTGCTATCCATGCGCTGTACACTGCAGTGAGATTCCATACACTATACACTGCACTGTGCATTCCATACACTACACACTGAACTGTTCTTTCTGGACTGTATACTGCACTGTGCATTCCATGCACTATACACTGCACTGTGCATTCTATATACTATACACAGCACTGTGCATTCCATACACTACACACAGCACTGTGTATTCCATACACTACACACTGCACTGTTCTTTATGGACTGTACTGAGCACTGTGTATTGCATGCACTATAAACTGCACTGAGATTCCATACACTACAAACAGCACTGTTTCTTCCATGCACTATACACTGCACTGAGATTCCATACACTATACACTTCACTGATCATTCCATGCACTATACACTGCACTGTGCATTCAATACACTAAACACTGCACTCAGATTCCATACATGACACACTTTACTGAGATTCTATACACTACACACAGTCCTTATAGTGTATACTGCACTGTGCATTCTATATACTATACACAGCACTATGCATTCCATACACTACACACTGCACTGTTCTTTCTGGACTGTACACAGTACTGTGTATTCCATGCACTATAAACTGCACTGAGATTCTGTACACTATACACTGCACTGTGCATTCCATACACTACACACTGCCCTGCGCATTCCATACACTGTACACAGCACTGTTCATTCCATGCACTGTACACTGCAGTGAGACTCCATACACTGCACACTGCATTGAGATTCCATACACTACACACTGCACTGTGCATTCCATACACTACACACTGCACTGAGATTCCATTCACAACACACTGCACTGTGATTCCATAGACTACACACTGCACTGTTCATTACATACATTATACGCTGCACTGAGATTCCATTCACTACGCACTGCTCTGTGCATTCCATATACTGTACACTGCACTGTGCATTCCATTTACTATACATTGCACTGTGCGTTCCACCCACTGTACACTGCACTGTGCATTCCATGCACTGTGCACTGCAGTGAGACTCCATACACTACACACTGCACAGTGTATTCCATACACTACACACTGCACTGAGATTCCATACGCTGTACACTGCACTGTGCATTCTATACACTAAACACTGCACTGAGATTCCATACATTATACACTGCACTGAGATTCCATACACAACACACTGCACTGTGCATTCCATACACTGTACATTGCATTGTGCATTCTATATACTATACACTGCCCTGTGCATTCCATACATTACACACAACGCTGTGCATTCTGCACATTATACAATGCACTGTGCATTCCGCACACGAGACACTGCACTGTGCATTCCATATACCATAAACGGCACTGCATTCCATACATTTTACACTGCACTGTGCATTCCATAAACTACACACTGCTCTGAGCATTCGATACACGACACTGCACTGTTCATTCCACACACTACACACTGCACTATGCATTCCATACACTATAAATTGCATCGTTCATTCCATACACTGTACAGTGCACTGCGATTCCATACACTACGCACTGCTGTGCATTCCATATAATATAAACTGCACTGTTTATTACATATACTGTACACTGCACTTAGATTCCATACACTGCACACTGCACTGAGATTCCATACACTATAAACTTCACTGAACATTCTAGACACTACACACTGTGCTGTGCATTCCATACACTGTACACTGAGATTACATACAATATACACAGCACTATGCATTCCATACACTGTACACTGCACTGAGATTACATACAATATACACAGCACTGTGCATTCCATACACTACAAACTGCACTGTTCATTCCATACACAAAACACTGCACTGAGATTCCATGCACAGTAGACTGCACTGTTCATGCCATACACTGTACACTGCGCTATGCATTCCATACAATACACACTGCAATGTATTCCATACACTATGCTCTATTCTGTGCATTCCATACACTACACACTGCACTGCGCCTTCCATACACTACACAATGTGTTTTATACATTTATACATTTATTTCACTCTGCACTGTGCATTCCTTACACTGTACACTGCACTGTTCATTCCATACAGTACACACTGCACTGTGCATTCTACACACTACACACTGCACTGAGATTACACTACAAACTGCACTGAACATTCCATACATTACACACTGCGCTGTTCATGCCGTACACTACACACTGCACTGAGATTACATACAATATACACTGCACTGTGCATTCTATACACTGTACACTGCATTGTTCATGCCATACACTACACACTGCACTGAGATTACACTACAAACTGCACTGAACATTCCAGACACTACACACTGCGCTGTGCATTGCACACACTATACACTGCACTGAGATTCCATACACTACACACTGTACAGATCATTCCATACACTACACACTGCGCTGTGCATTGCACACACTATACACTGCACTGAGATTCCATACACTACACACTGTGCAGATCATTCCATACACTACACACTGCATTGTACATTCCATACACTACACACTGCACTGTGCATTCCATACATTATACACTGCACTGTTCATGCCGTACACTATACACTGCACTGTGCATTCCATACAATACACACTGTACAGATCATTCCATATACTACACACTGCATTGTGCATTCCATACACTCCACACTCCACTGTGCATTCCATACACTATACACTGCACTGAGATTCCATACACTACACACTGCACTGTGCATTCCATACACTATACACTGCACTGAGATTCCATACACTCCACACTCCACTGTGCATTCCATACACTATACACTGCACTGTGCATTCCATACACTATAAACTGCACTGTTCATTCCAAACACTATACTGCACTGAGCATGCAATACACTATACACTGCACTGTGCATTCCATACACTATACACTGCACTAAGATTCCATACACTACACACTACACTGTGCATTCCATACACTACACACTGCACTGTGCATTCCATACACTATACACTGCACTGTGCATTCCATACACTTTCCACTGCACTGTGAATTCTATACACTACACACTGCACTGTGCCTTCTGTCCCCTGTCCACAGCACAGTGCATTCCAAGCACTATACACTGCACTGTGCATTCCATGCACTGTACACTGCAGTGAGACTCCATACACTGCACACTGCATTGAGATTCCATACACTACACACTGCACAGTGCATTCCATACACTACACACTGCACTGAGATTCCATACACTATACACTCCACTGTGCATTCAATACACTAAACACTGTGCTGAGATTCCATACATGACACACTTTACTGAGATTCTATACACTACACACAGTCCTTATAGTGTATACTACACTCAGATTCCTTACACTACACACTGCACTGGGATTTCATACACTGCATTGTGCATTCTATACACTACACACTGCACTGAGATTCCATACACTACACGCTGCACTGAGATTCCATACACTGCATTGTGCATTCTATACACTACACACTGCACTGAGATTCCATACACGACACACTGCACTGAGCATTCCATACGCTACGCACTGCACTGTTCATTCCATACACTGTACATTGCACTGAGATTCCATACACTGCACTGTGCATTCTATACACTACACACTGCACTGAGCATTCCATACAATGTACACTGCACTGAGATTCCATACACTATACACTGCACTGTTCAGTCCATTCACTGTACACAGCAGTGTTAATTCCATACACTGTACACTGCACTGAGATTCCACACAGTACACACTGCACTGAAATTCCATATACGTTACACTGCACTGTTCAGTCCATACACTACACACTGCACTGGGATTCCATTCACTATACACTGCACAGTACATTCTATACACTACACTCTGCACTGTGCATTCCGTACACTGTACACTGTACTGTTCTTTCCATACACTACACACTGCACAGTGCATTCTATACACTACACACTGCACTATGCATTCCATACACTACACACTGCACTGAGATTCCATAAATGACACACTTTACTGAGATTCTATACACTACACACAGTCCATACAGTGTATACTACACTGAGATTTCATACACTGTAGACTGCACTGAGATTCCATACACTACATTGTGCATTCTATACACGACACACTGCACTGAGCATTCCATACACTACACACTGCACTGAGATTCCATACACTGCACTGTGCATTCTATACACTACACATTGCACTGAGCATTCCATACAATGTACACTGCACTGAGATTCCATATACTATACACTGCACTGTTCAGTCCATTCACTGTACACAGCAGTGTTCATTCCATACACTGTACACTGCACTGAGATTCCATACACTACACACTGCACTGTTCAGTCCATACACTGTACACTGCACTGAGATTCCACACAGTACACACTGCACTGAAATTCCATATACGTTACACTGCACTGTTCAGTCCATACACTACACACTGCACTGGGATTCCATTCACTATACACTGCACAGTGCATTCTATACACTACACACTGCACTGTGCATTCCATACACTACACACTGCACTGAGATTCCATAAATGACACACTTTACTGAGATTCTATACACTACACACAGTCCATACAGTGTATACTACACTGAGATTTCATACACTGTAGACTGCACTGAGATTCCATACACTACACACTGCACTGTGCATTCCATACACTACACACTGCACTGAGATTCCATACACTGCACAATGCACTGTGCATTCTATACACTGCACACTGCACTGTGCATTCTATACACTGTACACTGCACTGTGAATTCCATGCACTATACACTGCAATGTCCATTCTATATACTATACACAGCACTGTGCATTCCATACACTACAGCCAGCACTGTGCATTCCATACACTACACACTGCACTGTGCATTCCATACACTGTACACTGCACTGAGATTCCATTCACTAGAAACTGCACTGTGTATTCTATGTACTATACACAGCACTGTGCATTCCATACACTACCCACTGCACTGTTCTTTCTGGACTGTACACTGCACTGTGCATTCTATACACTGCACACTTCACTGTGCATTGTATACACTACATACTGCACTGTGTATTCTATACACTACACACTGCACTGAGATTCCATACACTACACTCTGCACTGTGCATTCCATAAACTACACACTGCACTGTGCACTTCATATATTACAAACTGCACTGAGATTCCATACACTGCACACTGCACTGTGATTCCATACACTGCACACTGCACTGTGCATTCTATACACTACACACTCCACTGTGCATTCCATACACTACATACTGCACTGTGATTCCATACACTGCACACTGCACTGTGCATTCTATACACTAAACACTGCACTGTGCATTCTATACACTACACACTGCACTGTGCATTCCATACACTACACACTGCACTGTTCATTCCATACACTGCACGCCGCATTGGGCATTGTATACGCTGTACACCGCACTGAGATTCCATACATTACGCACTGTACTGATATTCCATATATTAACTCTGCACTGTGCATTCTATACACTACACACTGCACTGTTCAGTCCACACACTGCACTGAGATTCTATATATTACACTCACCGAGTCCCGGAGCAGAGCAAGGGGGGTATCCCGATTCCCGGAGCAGAATGATGGGGGAGTCCTGAGTTCTGGAGCAGGGAGAGGGTGGAATCCCGAGTCCCGGTGCAGGGAGAAGGGAAGTGAGTCCCTGAGCAGTGCGTTGGGAAACCTACATCCCAGTGCAATGCAAGTGGAAGATAGTCCCAGAGCAGCACAAGGGAAATGCCGAGTCCCAGTGCAGTGAGAGGGGTAATTCGTCCTGGAGCAGCGCAACTTAGTTTGGTGCAGCTGATGGCCGGTGCGGAGCGGAGCTTTGGTGCCCTCCATTTTGTGTTCAGCAGCAAGAAGAGTGGGAATGATGACCAGGGGGGCTGATAGGAAGGTGAATCACCACTTTAAAAACTGACCTTGTAAATAGATGGAGCACACACTGAGCAGGAGCAGACGCAGTACTGCTGAGTAAGTGAGGTCATATATTTGGGTGGTTATTAGATTAGATTACTTACAGTGTGGAAACAGGCCCTTCAGCCCAACAAGTCCACACCGCCCCGCCAAAGCGCAACCCATCCATACCCCTACATCTACCCCTTACCTGACACTACGGGCAATTTAGCATGGCCAATTCACCTGACCTGCACATCTTTGGACTGTGGGAGGAAACCGGAGCACCCGGAGGAAACCCACGCAGACACGGGGAGAATGTGCAAACTCCACACAGTTAGTCACCTGAGGTGGGAATTGAACCCAGTTCTCCTGCGCTGTGAGGCAGCAGTGCTAACCACTGTGCCACCGTGCCGCCCACGGTTACCCAAAACACGACTCAGGTAGTGTCTCCCACCCATCCTCCTCCTCTAACCAAAGAAAAATGTTCTGTGTGCCAGATTGGTAAGGTAACTAGCTTTATTTTTTGGAATTTAGAATAGTGGGAATGAATAGTTGGATGTTCCTCCTGCAAAATGTGGGAGATAAGGGTCACCTCTAGTGTCCCTGCTGACTTCATCTCTGGGAAGTGGACCCAACTCCAGCTCCTCAAAAACTGTGTTAGGGAGCTGGAGCTGGAGCTGGATGAACTTTGGATCATTCGGGAGGCAGAGGGGATAACAGAGAGGAGTTACAGGGAGGTAGTCCCACCTCAAGGATAATAAAAAGACAGATGGTTTACAGTCAGGGGACGGAAAGGGAACAGGCAGGCGGTGCAGGGATCCCCTGTGGCTGTTCTCCTCAATAAGTATACTGTTTTGGAAAATGTTGGGGGGGATCCAATTACCAGGGGTAAGGGAAGTGGGGAGAGGAGGAGAGCATTAGTCATTGGGGACTCCATAGTTAAGGGGACAGACAGGAGGTTCTGTGGGCACGAGAGAGACTCACGGTTGGTGTGTTGCCTCCCAGGTACCAGGGCTTGTGATGTCTCTAATGGTGTTTTTGGGACCCTTGAGGAGGAAGGGGTGCAGTCCCAAGTCGTGGTCCACATCGGCACCAACGTCACCAGTAGGAAGAAAGGTATGGATCTAAGGCAGAAATTCAGGGAGCTAGGGTGGAAGCTTAGACTTAGAATAAACAAAGTTGTTATCTCTGGTTTGTTACTGGTGCCACGCGCTGGTGAGGCTAGGAACAGAGAGAGAGAGGAGTTGTACACGTGGCTACAGGGATGGTGCGGGAGGGAGGGTTCGGATATCTGGATAATTGGGGCTCTCTCTGGAGGAGGAGGGACCTCCACAAACAGGATGGTCTTCACCTGTACCAGAGGAGTACCAATATTCTTTGGGGGGGGGGGGGGGTCGGGGGGACATTTGCTAATGCTCTTTGGGAGGGTTTAAACTAATTCAGCAGGAAGATGTGAACCTAACTTATAGTTCCAGTATCCAGGAGGTCGAGAGTTGTGAGGTCAGAAATAAGGTTTCAAGGTTGCAAGAGGGTACCAGCAAGCAGCAAGGTGTTTGAAGTGTGTCTACTTAATGCCAGGAGCATCCAGAACAAGGTGGGTGAATTTGCAACATGGGTTGGTACTTGGGATTTCAATGTTGTGGCTATTTCAGAAACATGGATAGAGCAGGTACAGGAATGGTTGTTGCAGGTTCTGGGATTTAGATGTTTATAAGAACTGAGTAGATGGTAAAAGAGAAGGAGGTGTAGCATTGTTAGTTAAGGACAATATTACGGTGGCAGAAAGGATTTTGAGGACTCATCTACTGAGGTAGTATGGGCTGACGTTAGAAACAGCAAAGGAGAGGTCACACTGTTGGGAGTTTACTATAGGCCTCTGAAGAGTTCCAGAGATGTAGAGAAAAGGATTGGAAAGATTATCCTGGATAGGAGTTAGAATAACAGGGTAGTTGTTATGAGGGACTTTATCCAAATATTGACTGGAAATACTCTTGTTCAAGTACTGTAGGTGAGTCAGTTTTTGTCCAATGTGTGCAGGAAGGTGTAGACAGACCAACAAGGGGCAAGGCCACCCTAGATTTGTTACTGGGTAATGAACCCAGCCAGGTGTTAGATTTGGAGGTAGGTGAGCACTTTGGTGGCAGTAACCACAATTAGGTGATGAAAAAGGATAGGTATATACCACAGAGCAAGAGTTTAGCTGTGTGAGAGGCAATTATGATGCGATTAGGCAAAATTTAGAATGCATAGGATGGGGAAGGAAACTGCAGGGATGGGCACAATTGAAATGTGGAGCTTATTCAAGGAACAGCTACTGTGGGTCCTTGATAAGTATGTACCCGTCAGGTAGGGAGGAAGTGGTTGGGCGAGGGAGCCATGGTTTACTAAAGAAGTTGAATCTCTTGTCAAAATGAAGAAGAAGGCTTATGTAAGTTTGAGACATGAAAGCTCAGTTAAAGTTAGCCACAAGAGACCTAAAGAGAGAGCTACGGAGAGCCAGGAGAGGACATGAAAACTTGTTGGTAGACCGGATCAAGGAAAATCATAAAGTTTTCTATAGGCAAATCAGGAATAAAAGAATGACTAGAGAAAGATTAGGGCCAATCAGGGACAGTCGTGGAAAGTTGTGCGTGGGGTCCTAGGAGATAGGAGAAGTGCTAAATGAATAGTTTTGGTCAGTATTCACACTGTTGTCGACAATGTTGTTGAGGAGAATTCTGAGATACAGGCTACTAGACTGGATGCAATTGACGTTCACAAGGAGGAGGTGTTAGAAATTCTGGAAAGAATGAAAATAGATAAGTCCCCTGGGCAGGTTGGGATTTATCCGAGGATTCTCTGGGAAGCCAGGGAGGAAATTGTAGAGCCTTTGGCTTTGATCTTTATGTCGTCATTGTCTTCAGGAATAGTGCCAGAAGACTGGAGGAGAGCAAGTGCTGTCCCCTTGTTCAAGAAGGGGAGTAGAGACAACCCTGGAAATTATAGACCAGTGAGCATTACTTTAGTTGTGGCTAAAGTGTTGGAAAAGGTTCTAAGAGATAGGAATTTAAATCATCTAGAAAGGAATAAATTGATTAGGGATACAATTTTGTGAAGAGTAGGTCGTGCCTCACAAACCTTATTGAGTTCTCTGAAATGATGACCAAACAGGTGGATGAGAGTAAAGCGGTTGATGTGGTCTATATGGATTTCAGTCAGGCGTTTGATAAAGTTCCCCACAGTAGGCTATTACACTACACATGGAGGCATGGGATTGAGGGTAATTTAGCGGTATAGATCAGAAATTGGCTAGCTGAAAGAAAACAGGGGGTGGTGTTTGATGGGAAATATTCATCTTGGAGTTCAGTTACTAGTGGCGTACCTCAAGGATCTGTTTTGGGGTTAGTGATGTTTGTCATTTTTATAAATGACCTAGATGAGGACATAGAAGGATTTGTTTGTAAATTTGTGGATGACTCTAAGATCGATGGAGCTGTAGATAGTGATGAAGGTTGTTGCAGTTTACAGAAGGACATAGATAAGCTGCAGAACTAGGCTGAGAGGTGGCAAATGGAGTTTAATATGGAAAAGTGTGAGGTGATTCACTTTAAAAGAGCAACAGGAATAAAGTGTTCTGGGCTTATGATATGTTTCTTGGTGGTGTAGATGGCAGAAAGATCTCGATGTCCATATACATAGATCCCTAAAAGTAGCCACCCAGGTTGATAGGGTTGTTAAGAATGCAAATAGTGTATTAGCTTTTATTGGTCAAGGGATTGAGTTTTGGAGCCATGAGGTCATGTTGCAGCTGTACAAAACTCTGGTGCAGCCACACTTGGAATATTGTGTGCAGTTCTCTTCACCGCATTGTAGGAAGGATGTGGAAGCTTTGGAAGGGGTTCAGAGGAGATTTACCAGGACATTGCCTGGTATGGAGGGAAGGTCTTATGAAGAAAGGCTGAGGGACTTGAGACTGTTTTCATTGGAAAGGAGGTTGAGAGGATATATGAGATAATCAGAGGGTTAGATAAGATGGACAGTAAGAGCCTTTTTCCTCGGATGGTGATGGCTAGCATAAGGGGATATAGCTTTAAATTGAGAGGTGTTCAATATAGGACAGATATCAGGGTTAGTTTCTTTACTCAGAGAGTAGTAGGGGTGTGGAACACACTGCCTGCAACAGTAGTAGACTTGCCAACTTTAAGGGCATTTAAATACTCATTGGATAGGCATATAGATGAAAATGGAATAGTGTAGGTTGGATATGCTTCAGATTGGTTCCACAGGATAGTGCAACATCGAGGGCTGAAGGGCCTGTACTGCGCTGGGATATTCTATGTTCTATGGACTGGAGGCTTGAAACTGAGTGAGGCAGTTGTTGGACGAGGGCCTGGCATGGGCAGACAGACTGAGTTGCTGCTATTTGAAATTCTTTACAGAACTGTAATGTCAATCCTTTAACTATATTATAATTATCTTATTTCCAACTTATTTTTTAGACACTATAAGTGATGCTACTACTTTTCATAGTCATAGAGTCATTGAATCCTACAGCATAGAGACAAGCCCTTTGGCCCAAACTGGTCCATGCCAACCAGAATACACCCTAGCCCCATTTGCCTGCACTTGGCCCATATCCTTCTGAACCTCTCCTCTCCATGTATTTGTCAAAATACCTTTTAAATACTGTTAATGTACCCATCTCAACCACTTCCTCTGGCACCTCATTCCATATGCGTACCACCCTCTGTGTAAATAATTTCTGTTCAGGTTCTCTTTTATTCTTTCCCCTCTACCCCTAAACTGATGCCCTCTAGTCATCGATTCCCCAACCCTGGGAAAAGGACTGAGTGCATTCACTCTATCTATTCCTCTCATGATCTTATACACTTCTATAAAAACACCCCCTCACTCTCCAATGTTCTCTATAGAAAAAAGTGCCAGTTTGTCCAACCTCTCCCTATAATGCAGATTGTTGAGTCCTGGCAACATCCTTGTAAATATGTTTTATTCCTCTTTTGTATCCACGATTTGTATCTAGGTCCTTGTCCTGAAGATGGTGTCATTAAAGGCAGCCATTGTAAAAATGCTTCTCTGTCCTTCTACATGATAATAAAGGATATTCTATTTTGTTCTATAAAGTGCACACTTCACTGTTCATTCCATCCAACATGCTGTCCATTCTATACATGGCAATGTTCATTTCGTACACTGCACACTGCCCTGATGATTCCATACATTGCACAGTGCACTGTCCATCCCATATACCGCACACCGCACTGACCATTTCATACACTGTACACACTGAGCTATCTATTCCATAGACTGCACTGACCATTTCTAACACTACACTCTACACTGTCAATTCCACACTCTGTACTGTTAGTTCCAGACACTGAGCTTCAATTATACATTCTGCACTGTCAGTTCTTTCCAATTCCACATGCTGTATATTTCACTGTCAGTTCCACACTCTGCATTGTCAGTTTCACACAACATGTACTCCACACTGTTGTCAGCTTCATTCACTGCACTGAATTCCACACTCTTCACATTGCACTGTTAATTACACACTCTGCATTGCCAGTTCCACACAATGTGCACTCCACACCGCTCTGTCAGTTCCGCACACTGCCCTGAGTTTCATTCTCTTCACACTGCACTGTCAGCTCCACACAATGCACCCTCTTTTCCACAAACAGCACACTGCACAATTCACTCCACAAACAGCTCCGTCAATATCACACTGCACCTGAAGTACCACACACTGTATTTGCACTTTCCACTCCAACACAGAACTGTTAGTTCCACGCTCTGTACTGTCAGTTCCAAACGTTGCACAATCAATTCTCCACACTGCCCTGGCAGTTCCACAAACTGCATTGGCTGTTCTGATGTCAGGTTAGACAGTTAAAACAGTATCTTTGTTAACTAGAGAATTTCCACTCATTTTATGGTTATCTTTACTGTGTTTGTATATGAATGAGGTGGTGAGAAGGTGCAAGTGCTAATGTCACCGGATCTATAATCCAGGAGCCCCGTCCAATAACCTTGCAGTGTGTTCAACCCTTGCAACATAGCTGATAGAAATGACATGCAAATAACTAAATATTGAACATGAAGCTAGTTTGAGGAGGCTCATGGTGACGCCCTTATGTCTGAGCTAGGAGACCTGGATTCAAGTCCTACCTGATGCAGAGGTGTATGCTAACATGACCGAACAGTTTGTTTAGAAAATATCTATAAAGTTAGTCTTGCTGGCAATGAAACCCGCTGCTGATTGTTGGTCAATTCCCATGTGGCTCACTAATGTCCCTCAGGGAAGGAAACTGCTGTCCACTCCTGTTCTGGTTTCCATGTGACTCCAGGTGCACATCAATCTGGTTGATTTTTAAATGCCCTCCATAGCAAGTTCCTGAGTTCCAGGGCAATTAGGGATGGTCCACAAATGCTGGCCTTGTCCCTGAAGAATGAAACCCTTCACACAACTCCCGTGAACTTTAATCACTGAATATCATGGTCAGGGTATAAATAAATCTCCTTACCGATCATACACATAGTTCCCGATGAGCTTATCCATTTCCTCGTTGATTGACAATGTTACCTTGCTAATTGCTACTATTTTCTCAATTTTCTTAATGAACTCAGGGCAATCACAGCCATTTGCAAGTGTGAACCATGTCCCAAGAAACTGCAAGAAAAATATTTTCATTAAAACTACAGTTCATAACTGTCAAATATAGAGCCTTGCATTACAATCTGATAAATGCCAAACCATTCATTTGCACTTATATAGCACCTTTAACATCACAAAACCCCAGGTGTTACGCAGGAGTGTGATAAACCAAAGTATGACTCAGCCACAAAAGGAAATATTAAGCAAAATAGCAAATAGTGGTCTAAGTGGAAGTTTGAAGGAAGTGGGATAGAGACGCTATGCAGTTTGAGGAGTGGGTTCCAGAGCCAAAGGCCCAGGCATATGAAGGCATACCCACCAATGTGTGGGACAAACTAAAGTGAGGAAGCTAAAGAAGCTCAAGTTGAAAGGACATAGATCTCTTGAAGATTTGGGAAGCTGCAGGTATTTCCTGACAGCGGGTGGCCTGAAGTCATGAAGGGATTTCAAAAACCAGGATGAGAATTTTAAAGTAGAGATGTTGCTATCAGAAATGTAGATCAGTGAGGATAGTGATGATGGATGAAAGGATCCTGGGCAGCACAGTGGATCAATGGTTAGTACTTCTGCGTCAAAATGCCAGGGACCTAGGTTTGATTCCAATCTCGGGTGACTGTGTGGAATGTGTGTGTTCTTTCTGCATCTGCATGGATTTGCTTTGGATGCTCTGGTTTCATCCCATGGTACAAAGATGTGCAGGTTAAGTGGATTAGCCATGGGATATGCAGGGTTGCAGGGATAGATCTGGGAAGGATGTTCTTCGGAGAGTTAGTGTGGACTTGATGGGCTGAATGACCTACTTCCACACTGTAGGTTTTCTATGATTTTAGTGATTTAATTTCAACCTGATTCTATGGGTCTACATCCATAGAACTGAAGGAGGTGGCTCGAAAAATCGTGGATGCGTTGGTGATTATTTTCCAAGTTCGATAGATTCGGGATCAGTTCCTGCAGATTGGAGGGTGGCTAATGTTGTACCACTTTTTAAGAAAGTTGGGAGAGAGAAAGCAGGAAATTATAGACCAGTTAGTCTGACCTCAGTGGTGGGAAAGATGCTGGAGTCTATTATAAAGGATGAAATTACGACACATCTGGATAGTAGTAACAGGATAGTTCAGAGTCAGCATGGATTTATGAAGGGGAAATCATGCTTGACTAATCTTCTGGAATTTTTTGAGGATGCAACTCTGAAAATGGATGAAGGAGATCCCGTAGATGTAGTGTACCTGGACTTTCAGAAAGCTTTTGAAAAAATCCCACATAGGAGGTTAGTGAGCAAAATTAGGACACATGGTATTGGGGGCAAAGTACTAGATTGGATTGAAAGTTGGTTGGCTGACAGGAAACAAAGAGTAATGATAAACGGCTCCATTTCAGAATGGCAGGCAGTGACCAGTGGAGTACCGCAGGGATCTATACTAGGATCGCAGCTTTTTACAATATATGTTAATGATATAGAAGATGGTATTAGCAATAACATTAGCAAATTTGCTGATGATACTAAGCTGGGTGGCAGGGTGAAATGTGATGAGGAAGTTAGGAGATTACAGAGTGACCTGGACAAGTTAGGTGAGTGGTCCCAGATGCATGGCAGATGCAGTTTAATGTGGATAAATGTATGGTTATTCACTTTGGTGGCAAGAACAGGAAGGCAGATTACTACCTAAATGGAATCAATTTAGGTAAAGGGGCAGTACAGAGAGATCTGGGTGTTAATGTACACCAGTCAATGAAGGCAAGCATGCAGGTACAGCAGGTAGTGAAGAAGGCTAATAGCATGCTGGCCTTCATAACAAGAGGGATTAAGTATAGAAGCAAAGAGGTTCTTCTGCAGCTGTACAGGGCCCTGGTGAGACCACACCTGGAGTACTGTGTGCAGTTCTGGTCTCCAAACTTGAGGAAAGACATTCTGGCTATTGAGGGAGTGCAGCATAGGTTCACGAGGTCAATTCCTGGAATGGCGGGATTACCTTACACTGAAAGACTGAAGCGACTGGGCATGTATACCCTTGAGTTTAGAAGACTGAGAGGGGACCTGATTGAGACATATAAGATTATTAAAAGTTTGGACTCTCTAGCGGCAGGAAACATGTTTCCGCTGATGGGTGAGTGCTGAACCAGAGGACACAGCTTAAAAATATGGGGTCAACCATTTAGGGCAGTGATGAGGAGAAACTTCTTCACCCAGAGAGTGGTGGGTGTGTGGAATGCTCTGCCCCAGAGGGCAGTAGAGGCCCAGTCTCTGGATTCATTTAAGAAAGAGTTGGATAGAGCTCTCAAGGAGAGTGGAATCAAGGGTTATGGAGATAAGGCAGGAACAGGATACTGATTAAGGATGTTCAGCCATGATCATATTGAATGGTGGTGCAGGCTCGAAGGGCAGAATGGCCTACTCCTGCACCTATTGTCTATTGTCTAGTGGGAGCAAGGACACAGGAACCGTGTTCTGGAGGAATTGGAGTTTCTGGAGAATGAGTGGAGCTGACCAGAAATGAGTTGGAAGTGTCTGGGATAAGAATAACCACAGCATGAATGAGGCTTTCATCAAAGGGGACTCAGGCAAGGCTGAAGTCAGTGAGATTCTGGATTAGTGGTGCTGGAAGAGTTGAAATGTAGCCGATTGAGTGTTATTGCAAAGATATGACTGGAAGTTTGTCTCTGAAAAGGTGCAAAATTTACGTTGACAACAGTCTGGTTCAACTGCAGAGACTTTCATGTGAGAGAGATGGAGTCAGGAGTATGGGAATGGAGTTTGGAGCACAGACCAAGAATAATGGCCCCAGTCTACCCAAGGTTTAAGTGGAGGTCATTTTTGTTGATCCAGTAATGGATATTGATCTTCAGCCATTCAGCCCATTGAGTTTGCTTCATGGTTCAATGAGATTGCTGCCTATTTGGTTGTAGTCTCAATTCTCATTTCCTGTTTAATCCCTGCAACCCTCATTGATCCAAATTTCTCTAATTCAGCCCCGAGGATTTTCAATGACCTGGCCTCGACAGCTCTCTCAGGTTAGAGAAGCCCAAAGTGTAACCATCTTCTGACGGAAGACAATTGAGCTATATGGAGAGGCTGAATAGAATGGGACTATTTCTCCTGGAGGGTCAGAGACTGCGGGGTGACCTTATAGAGGTTTATAAAATCACGAGGGACATACATAGGGTAATTAGACAAGGTCTTTCACTGGGTTTCCCTGGAAGTTCAGTATGAGAGGGTGTAGGTTTAAGGTGAGAGGGGAAAGATTTAAAAGGGAGCCAAGGGGCAACCTTTTCATGCAGTGGGTGGCGCATGTATGGGATGAGCTGCCAGAAGAAGTGATGGAGGCTGGTATAATTACAACATTTAAAAGCAATATGAATGGGTATACGATTAGGAAGGGTCAAGAGGAGTATGGGTCAAATGTAGGTAAAAGGGACTAGATTTATAAAATCACGAGGGACATAGGATATCTGGTTGGCATGGATGAATTGGACGCAAGGGTCTGTTTCTGTGTTGTATATTTCTGTGACTCTATGACACTAAATTCATCCTCTTCTCTGTCTTGTTTTTAAACTAGTCCCAAGTTGAAGATTCCCTCAGATGGGAAAACATTCTTTCAGTATCTATCCTGCCAAGCCCCCTCAGAATAATAAATGTCTTGGTAAGACCATCACTCATTCTTGCAAACTTCAATGTGTACAGGTCCAACCTGCACAACTTTCCTCATAAGACACACCTTCATCCCAGGAATCAGCCTAGTGAGCCTTTGTTGGACTGTTTTAATGACCAAAACTGTTGACAATATTCCAAGTGCAGTTTCACCAATGACTTGGACAATCGTAGTAAAGCTATCCTATTTTTATACTCCATCTTCCTTACACTAAAGAACTGTACAGCAGAGGAACAGACCCTTAGGCTCACCACAGTTGCACCAACATGTGATGTCCTTCTAAACTAGAAGCAATTTGCTTCTACACGATCTGTATCCGTCTATTCCCGGCCTATTCATGTATCTGTCAAAATGGCTCTTAAACATTGCTATTGCTTCTACCACCTCTTCTAGTAGCACATTCCAGGCATTTCCCACCCTCTGGGCAAAATACTTGCCTCCCACATCTCTTTTAAAATTACCCCCTTTTACCATAAACTTATATCCTCTCATAATTTATATTTCCATCCTGGGAAAATGATTCCAACTGTGCATTCTATCCAAGCTTCTCATAATTTTATAAGCTTCCCTCAGCCTCCAATGTTCAAGTAAAAACAAACCAAGTTTGTCCAATCTCTCCTCATAGCTAGTATCCTCCAAACCAGGCAACATCCTGGTAAATTGTTTCTGTGTCGCCTCTAAAGCTGCCACATCCTTCTGGTAGCGCAGCAACCAGAACTATACACAATATTCCAATTGTGGTCGAACTGAAGTTCTATACAGGCTGTAACATAACTTGTCAACTTCCATACTTTATTTCCTGACCGATGAAGGCAAGCATGCCACATACCTTATTGACCACCTTATTGATTTGTATTGCCACTTTCAGGGAACTGTGGACCTGTACACCTAGACCCCTCTCTATGTTAATGTTAATAAGGGTTCTGCCATTTACTGTACACTTCTCTCCTGTGGAATGAGCTGCCAGAGGAAGTGGTGGAGGCTGGTACAATTGCAACATTTAAAAGGCATTTGGATGGGTATATGAATAGGAAGGGTTTGGAGGGATATGGGCCGGGTGCTGGCAGGTGGGACTAGATTGGGTTGGGATATCTGGTCAGCATGGCCGGGTTGGACCGAAGGGTCTGTTTCCGTGCTGTACATCTCTACGACCCTATGACTCTATTAGACCTTCCAAAATGCATCACCTTGCATTTGTCTGGATTAAATTTTATGTGCCATTTCTCCTCCCAGGTCTCCAGTTTATCTATATCCTACTGTATCCTTTGTCAATCTTCCTTACTATCCACAGCTCCTGCAATCTTTGTGTTGCCCACAAAGAGCCAACTTTGAGTCTTTCTAATTTAACATGTGCCCACAGGCTGACCTTTCATGTTTCATGTACAAGGACAGCCAGATCCTTCTGTACTGCAGCATTCTACAGTCTCTCTCCATTAAGTGTTATTCTATTTTTCTTAGCAAAGATTATTCCACATTCTGCTCCATTTGCCAATTTCTTTTGCCCACTCACTGAATCAACCTCCTCCCTCACAATCCCAACTTACATGAAAAATTTTGATGAGGAAATGAAATATTCGCTAATGACACAAAATCAGACGGAATTGTGAGCTGTGGAGAAGGAAGGAAGGAGGCATCAAAGTGGTTTAAACAAGTTGAGTACATGGCAGATGCAATTTAAGGTGGATACATATGAATTTATACAGTTTGGCAGCACAAACTGAACGACAGGGTGTTATTTAAATAGCGATAGATCGGAAAATGTTGATGTACAAAGGGTCCTGGGGGTCCATGTGCACTGGTCATTAAAAACAAGCATGCAGCTGTAATACACTGTCAGGAAGGCAAATGGTATTCATTGGAAGAAGTTTTGGATACAGGAGTCGGGAAACTTTAACTGCAGCTGTATAGGTCCTTGCTGAGTCCACTGCTGGAATACTGTGAGAAAAAGAAACCCAAGATCTGCAGATGCTGGAAATCAGAAACAAAAACAGAAACTGCTGGGAAAACTCAGCAGGTTGGCAGCATCCGTGAAGAGAAAACAGAGTTAACATTTTGGGTCCAGTGACCCTTGGAGAAGCACCTAAAGAAGGATCACTGGACCCAAAACATTATCTCTGCTTTTTCCCCACAGATGCTGCCATTCCTGCTGAATTTTCCCAACCATTTTTGCTATTGTTCCTGGAATATTGTGTGCGGAGTTTTGTCTCCCGAAAGATATGCGCAGCAGGTCAGGCAGCATCCAAGAAGCAAGAGAATCAACGTTTCAGGCATAAGCCCTTCATCCTGAAGAAGGGCTTATGCCCGAAACATTGATTCTCCTGTTCCTTGGATGCTGCCTGACCTGCTGCACTTTTCCAGCAACACATTTTTCAGCTCTGATCTCCAGCATCTGCAGTCTTCACTTTCCCCTGTCCCAAAAGATATGCTTGCCATAGAGGGAGTGCAGTGAAAGTTTGTCAGAGTGGTTCCTAGACTAGATCTTAGTCCTCTGCAGAGGGGATTAAGGCAATTTAACTGGCATTTGGAAGAATGAGAGGGGATTTGATCGAAACATATTCAATTCTAACAGGGCTGGAGAAATTGGATACAGATCCCTTTGGATGATCTAGAACAAGGAGTCACAGGCTCAGGACACAGGGCATGTCAGAATTAGAAGGTGACGAATCCTTGGAACTCTGTATCACAGAAAACTCTGGAGGCCAAGCCACTGAATATATTTAAGAAGGTACATTACCATCTTTGGAGGCACGGTGACTCACTGGTTAGCACTGCTGACTCACGGCGTCAGGGTCCCTGGGTTCGATTCCTGCCTCAGGTGACTATCTGTGTGGAGTTTGCACATTCTCCCCATGTCTGCGTGGGTTTCCTCCCACAGTCCAAAGATGTGCAGGTGAGGTGAATTGGCCATGCTAAATTGCCCATCGTCTTCAGGGATGTGTAGATTAGATGCATTAGTCAGGAGTAAATATAGGATGATGGGTTAAGGGAATGGGTCTGGGTGGGTTACTCTTTGGAGGGTCATTGTGGACTTGTTGGGCCAAAGGGCCTGTTTCCACACTGCAGGGATTCTATTCATACAAGTTTCCCTCCAAGCCACCCACCATCCAAACTTGGAAATATATTGCTGCTCCTTCAGGGTCACTGAGTCAAAATCCTGGCATTCCCTCCCTAACAGAATTGTGGGTTTACCTCCATCACATGAACTGCAGAGGTTCAAGGTCAACTTGGGACTGGCAATAAATGCTGGACCAGCCCACATCCTGTAATTGAATTTAAAAGCAGGACTACAGTCTCCAAAACCCAACAAGCCAAAGTTGTTGTGTGAAATCAAATGTCAATTACCTTCTTTAAATCAAAGTTTTCTTGAATCTGATCATAGTTAGTTTCTTTCAGTGGGACAGCAGCTCCAGTTCCCAGGGAGAGCACAGCAACCAGCAACACAACACCGCACCTCATTTTCTCTGGTCAGCTCTGGTCTGATCCAAAACGACAGAAATGAGCAATAACATGAAGTACAGGGAGGTGTGTAGCTCAGGATTTCCCAATCCCGGGTTAGGTACAACAACGGACGGTCAAACATCCAATGTTGATGCTTCTTGTTAATTGTTAATCACAGTACAGACCAGCAATTGGGAAATGGAAGCAACTGGAATTTTCCAGTTTAAAGTTAAAGTATGTCCAGAAACTTAGTCAATGGCATCATCTCCTCCTTTGCTGAGAGTTGGGGGAGGGGGGGGGGGGGGGGAAGGGATGGGGGGGGATCTGGAGAAAGTTATCTTGTCTTCTTACCTGGTTTACAGATCATTACATATGCCAATGAGATACAGTGCAAGGAAGTTGGTAAACTCCAGGCCATACTTTTGGGAGGGGTGGGGGTGGGGCGGGGGGTGGGGGCCGGTGGTGGGTGGTGGCAGGTGTCCTCACCTCTGGCTGGCCCTTACTCTGTGGAAAGTTCCGGTGGCATGTTTAAGAGTCTGGCTTTCTGAAAGCACCTCTTCAGATAGCACCTTCCAATCTCTCAATCACTTCCATTTAGAAGGACAAGGGCAGCAGATACATGGGAATACCCCACTTGCAAGTTCCCTCCAAGACACTCACCGTCCTGACTTGGAAATGTATCCCCATTCTTTCAGCCTCAGTGTCAATGTGAGTGTTCTGTGATAACTTGGAAACTGTTTCCTGAGTGTCAAACACCTGTTTCTTAATCATCCCCTTTCTTAAATTGAGTTTCAGCTAGCCGATCATATGCTTACAGGATTACTGTGACCTCTGACGGTGGACTCTGTTTAGCCATTGCTCTGACCACCACACACAATGAAAAAATACTGACTCAGGTTACTGTAACTGTGCCATCACTTTAACCTTACCTGATGATTGTCTGTGAAGCTGCAACCTTCACTCCAGCCATTTCATAGCATGGACTAAGTCAACTCTGTTCTTTGGTTATTTCTTAACAAGTCCAACTACCACTGCTCTGGACAACAAGTCACACTTTGTCTGTGCTTAATAATCAAATAAGTGGTGAAATGTCCACTTTGGGCTGAATCTTCCAATATTTCGACCAGCCAATTTTATTAAGTTTTATGGATGGTAGGCCTGGCAAGATTTCTCACCATATTATCCCAAACTCACTGAACAACCTTCCATGTGCCTTTGATGCTCCTGAGATCCAATACCAGCCTGATTCTATCACCTCACCATAGCCAGGACAACTTGCTACACACCGGATATTCTGGAATGGACTGGTATTCCTGGCACCCAGGCCAATCTTAAAACACCATTGCAGGCCCAGATAAGCACTGGAATTCAGAAGCTGGCTAGCACGGTTCCGGATATTTTTCCTAGACATGGCAGACAAGCAGAAACTGGGACCCGTTTTGCTGGCAGGTACCTGCAGGTCCTGGTGGATGCAGGGAAATGACATTCTGCTCTCTCAGGATCAGCACGGGATGCCGCACCATCAGACCCTGCAAATCTGCTCCAAGGCTACCACCCGTACCAGTGCACTCGCAACCAAGCCGAGGAATGCCCGATGGTGCTGTAAGGAGGTCGGTGACCTTTTCGGCTTCACCACGGTAAGTGCCACCACTTTCACTCTGACACCTCACATCTTTGCCACTGCCCCATCGCCCACCAAGTCTAATGCTCTACCACTCTTACTGTTGCATGAAATACCTTCCGTCTCTCAATCTACCACCCCAACCCCTCACACAGCTGTTGTGGCTGAATGACCAAATAAGATACTCAACACCAATGGTTCACTTCCAATATCAAAGCATTTACTGAAATTACACTGATGGGAAGAAACTTCAAAGGTCAGAAATTTATTTCCTGAGCAAAGGCAAGACATATATTTTAATGCACCTTTAACAATTACAGACCAATTATATTATTAACTAATTACATTTACACCCATTCAAATTAATCATGTAACTATATAATTGATGATGGGCAGCCTTATGGACAGTCCCAGGAATTCCCATGATCTCACAACTACACTAGAGAATCCCTACAGTGTGGAAGCAGGCCATTCAGCCCAAAGCATCCACAGCGACCCTCAGAAGAGCATCACACCCAGACTGCACCCCAACCAATCCCTGTAACCCTGCATTTCCCACAGTTAATCCACCCTAACCTGTATATCTCTGGTCAACTTAGCGTGGCCAATTCACCTAAGAATGCACATCTTTGGACGGTGGAACGAAACTGGAGCACCTGGAGGAAATCCATGCTGACAAAGGGAGAATGTGCAAACTTCACACAGATAGTTGTCCAAGGCTGGATTCCAAACCGGATCCTTGGCACTATGAGGCAGCAATGCTAATCAATTAACTACCCTATCTTTCTCCTTGAACCTTGCATTTTGTATTCAATCAAATTCCAACACTGCTAACTTCTGCAACTGTGGTTTGGTCCTTGCAGCTAACAGAATGGGGCAGGCTTTCCTTCTCTATCTGAGGCTGTCATGCTCATAGGATTTTTAGTGAAAATGCTTTCATGCTTAATGTGCTTTTTTGGTTATATATAAATACATTTGAAATCTATAACCAGTTCAAAACTGTAAGCATGATTGTTTGGAAATCTTAACTAAGGTAAATAGTCCTTTTCTACTATATGTGACAGATCTCAGACTCCAAAGTAATCAAGTATAAAATTGTTCTTTTCCAGCTGTGTCCATATAAATAACTGCAGCTGCGGGTTTGTAATAGAGTTGTATGTGAGGTGCTTTGCAAGACCCTTTTCGTGCTGAATCAATTTTGTTACCTTGGATACACATTTGGCCTCACAGTAGCCCCACTGTCAGTGTCCGTCACTACGTATCACTCCTAAGCCTTGACCGTGACCCCATCTCTCTCACACAGGCACCAGTGGAATATCCAGCTGTTTCAGTTGTTAAGCAAGAAATGTCGTCCTGCCCCTCTCAGGGGAAGGCCTCCAAGACACTGGTAATACAGCTTCCTTCCAAAACACCAACGCAGATACTGACAACTGAACTCAGTGGGAACATTAGCTAAGTTAGAGTCACAGGCACAAGCTGCTGAGCACCTCACTGCCATATGCTCTGCAGCTGGCCGAGGAAGGAACATCCCAATCTGCTGCCACTCGGAGGACGTCTAGAGACCAGGGACCACTCAGTCTCTGGTAGGAGAGGATGCTGTGATTTTGCTAATCAAGGATTTTGTGCACATGCACAATCAGAGACAGGAGCAGAGACAGTGCCCAGAAGTTAAGGAGTACAGCTTCACTTTGGGGACCAATCTGCCCCAAACATGCAACTGTCTGACTGCCTCCATGAACAGATTGGTGGCTGTCATGGAGAGACAGGCCCAATGTCCTCAGGGTTTGCTGGAGGGGTGTGCACACCTACACATCATTGTCCAGCCCTTGGAACTCAGCAAGCCAACAGAGAGTTCTCACTACAGGTGCACTTTCCATAGAAGGGTTCAGGGTGATGCCAATAAGCTCTTAGCTAAGGGAGGAACAACACGCGAGCCCCTCACTGCTCTCTTCTGAGGGCATTTCATCTCCAGACTACCTGTCGTGCTCACACATGGATAAGTGAGTGGGGCAAGAGGCTGGCAGACAGAGTACATATTGGTAAGTTTATATTTCTCACCGCTGCCTGATGCCCACCCATCCTTCTCATGCCCCCCTACCTCGCGATGTTTCGCAGGCTGCTGGAGGTTTGCACATTTTGCTTTTTTAAAAGAAAATTGCGAATGAGGTTTGAGCCCATCCCTCCCCTTTCATGACACCCTCCTTCATTGTTCTGTCTATTGACAGGAATTAGAGAGTTGTTGGGGATCTAATTGAGAAATAAAACAAATGGTAAACGTGTGTGTACGTGAGAGAGAGTGAGGGTGTGTGTGTGTGTGTGTGTGTGTGTCTTTTTTTCTCTCTCTCTCTCTCTCTATCTCTCTCTGTCATTTCCTAATCCAGTCTGGGCTTGTGCCCTGTAAATCATGGGTTTCTCTTCAGTAAAACAGTGTTGAAGTAACATGCTGCCATTCTCTGCCGAGATAATGAGAGTGTTGATCGGGGGATGTTATTGTAGTGTACAGTACATGGGACTTTGAAAGGCCTTTGTACATGCACGTGAAAAGGACTCGGTCACTTGGCCCATCAAACCTGTTCCGCCATTCCCAGCTGGTCTGATTTTAACCTCAATCTTACCTTCCTGCATCTCCCCCCAAAATCTTCCATCACCATTGTTTGTCCATAATCTATGAGCTTTCAAAATATTGAATGATTCTACATTCACTGCCTGTAGGGGAAGAGAACTTCAATGATTCACAATCCTTCCGAGGGTGAAAATGTTGCCTCCTCTCTGTTTCGAATGGATGGTTTGTGAGCGTGGTCTAAGGTGCTGGAGTCAAAGTGATGCTTTAGGCAGCACAGTGGCTCAGTGGTTAGCACTGCTGCCTCACAACGCCAGGGACCCGGGTTCGATTCCAGCCTCAGGCGACTGTCTGTGTGGAGTTTGCACATTCTCCCCGTGTCTGTGTGGGTTTCCTCCAGGTGCTCCATTTTCCTCCCACTATCCAAAGATGTGCAGGTCAGGGTGAATTGGCCATGCTAAGTTGCTCTTAGTGTTCAGGGATGTGGAGGTTAGGCACATTAGTCAGAGATACATGTCGAGCAATGGGGAATGGGTTTGAGTTGGAAACTCTTCGGAGGGTCAGTGTGGACTTCTTGGGCCAAAAGACCTGTTTCCACACTCTAGGGATTCTATAATGCCCCGAAGAGAAAGCATCCTTTCCACATCCCCTCAGGATCCCTTACATTGCAGTTCAGTCAACTCTGATGCTTCTAAACTCCACAGAATATAATCCAAACCTGTTTGTCCTTTCCTCATAAGGCAGTCTGCACATTCCAGTCTATTCTAACTCTGTGAACTGCTTCCATTGCATTAACATTCTTCTGTAAGTACATTGTCCAGTACATGGAACATAGAACATTATGGCGCAGTATAAGCCCTTTGGCCCTCGATGTTGCGCCGACCCATGGAACCAATCTGAAGCCTATCAATCCTACACTATTCCATTTTCATCCATATGTTTATCCAATGACCATTAAATGCTCTTAAAGTTGGCGAGCCTACTACTGTTGCAGGGAGGGCGTTCCACGCCCCTACTACTCTCTGAGTAAAGAAACTACCTCTGACACCTGTCCTATATCTATCACCCCTCAATTTAAAGCTGTGTCCACTCATGCTAGCCATTACCATCCAAGGAAAAAGGCTCTCACTGTCCACCCTATCTAAAGCTCTGATTATCTTATATGTCTCAATTAAGTCACCTCACAACCTTCTTTTCTCTCTCATGAAAACAGCCTTAAGTCCGTCAGCCTTTCCTCATAAGATCTTCCCTCCATACTAGGCAACATCCTAGTAAATCTCCTCTGAACCCTTTCCAAAGCTTCCACATCCTTCCTATAATGTGGAACTCCAACTGCAGCTGCAGCAGTTTTCTACAGCTGCAGTATGTACCCATTGTTGCAGATATATACACAAATAGGAAAGGTTTGGAGGGATATGGGACAGCTATAGGCAAATGGGACAAAATTTATTTGGGATTATATTTGGAATGGACAGGTTGGACTGGAAGGTCTGTTTCTGTGCTGTATGACTGTATGACGCTATGTGAGGTCATCCATTTTGGTAGGAAGAAAATTAAAATGGATTATTATAAAAATTGCAGCTTGCAAGGGAACAATTGCAGAGGGACCTGGGTGTCCTTGTAGATGAATCATAAAACATTGGTTTGCAGGTGCAGCAGGCAATTAAGAAGGTAAATTGAACATTGCCCTTCTTTGCTAGAGAGATGTTTAAAAATAGGGAGGCTATGCTGCAGCTGTACAAGCTGCGGGTGAGGCCACACCTGGAGTACTATGTACAGATTTGGTCTCCTTACTTGACGAAGAATGTACTGGTACTGGAGGGGGTGCAGAGGCGGTTAACTTGGTTGAGACCAACATTGAGAGAATTGGCTTATGAGGAGAGATTGAATAGACTGGGTCTATACTCAGGGAAATTTAGAAAGGTATAGGGAGATCTTATAGAAACATATAAAATTATGAAGGGAATAGAATAGGATAGAAGCAGGGAGGTTGTCTCCACTTGAGCGTATCAGAACTACAGTCTCTGTATATATTGAAGAAAACAATAATCCCTGGGAATTTTGTACAGAATAACAGTCACTGGGAAGATTATAGAGAACTGCAATAACTATGTATATAATAGAGAACAGCAGTCACTGTGTATATTTTAGAGAGTAGCAGTCCCCGTCTACAATACAGAGAGCAGCAATCCCTGCCTACATGAAAGAGAGCAGCAGTTAGTAAGTTTTTGAGAAGATCTGTAGTTCAGGTTAAGGTTCTGGATATAGGTTTGATCGCTAAGTTTTGTCACCATACGAGTAACATCTTCAGTGAGCCTCTGGATGAAGCACTACTAATGATTCCTGCTTTCTATTGATATGTTTGGGTTTCTTTGGGTTGGTGATGTCATTTCTTATTGTGATGTCATTTCCTGTGGTGATGTCATTTCCTGTTCTTTTTTCTCAGGGGGTGGTAAATGGGGTCCAAGTCAATGTGTTTGTTGATAGAGTTTCAGTTGAAAGGAATTCTCGTGCATGTCTCTGTTTGGCTTGCCCTAGGATGGATGTGTTGTCCCAGTCGAAGTGGAGTCCTTCCTTATCTGTATGTACATTGGACAAACAGGCAGAAAACTAGCCACAAGATGACATGACGCTTTATCACTAGCATTCTTACATACCCCAAAGTCACCTTGGAGTACAAAAGACTCAGGAGAAGGTACAAAACATTTTTATTGGCCTGGAATGCACAAGGATGTAGTTACCTTTTGCTAGATGTGTAATACATCCAAATAGTAGGTAAGCCACAGGTGGTAATAAAACCAGCACCTTTGTTGCTCATTCCTGCATTTGAAGAACCTTTCACCAGGGTTATAATTGATTGTGTAGGTCCCCTCCTAAGAACTAAAAGTGGGAACCAGTACTTGTTAACCATAATGATTGTGTCTCCCAGAATTCCCAAGGTAATTCCGTCACGGAGTATCAAGGTAAAAAAGGGTAGTAGAGGAGTTAGTAGCTTTCTTCACACGGTATGGGCTATCCAGAGAGATTCAGTCGGACCAAGGGTCAAATTTAACTGCTAGGCTATTTAAGGAGGTTATGGATAGCTCAGGTATACAGTACTTTAAATCCAGTGTGTATCATCCTGAATCCCAGGGAGCTTTAGAAAGGTGGCATCAGATCTTGAAGACCATGTTGAGAACACACCCGAAGTGTTTGCCATTAGAAATGTCCCAAATGAATCCACTCAGTCACTCCCTTCGAGTTAATATTCGGGCATGAAATGAGAGGCCCTTTGAAATTAATTAAAGAAACATTGACAGAACCAAAGTCTGATTTACGTATCAGAGGAGAGGGAGAGACTAAATCGAGTAGTGAGTTCACTAAACAGCATCTAAACAGGGCACAGTGTAGAATGAAGCAGGTAAAAGCTCTGATACTCGGACATTTCTGGAGGGGATAACGTATTAGTATTGTTACCAGTGATAGGAGAGCCCTTCAAAGACAGGTTTAGTGGTCCCTATCGAATTGAGAAAAAGTTGAGTTGGGTGAACTATTTAGCAAAGATGCCAGATAGAAAAAACTGGTATTGGGTCTGTCATGTGAACATGTTGAAACCGTGTTATATGAGAGAGAAAGAACTGGAGAAACAGGTGTTAGTTACTGCCACACAGAGCGAGGAATCAAATCCAGATGATGTGGAATTTGCTATGCCTCAGAATAGATTTAAAAATGAAGAAGTCCTGGAGGAGTGAGATAGGTTATCTGTCTCAGGAACATTGAACACTGTTGAAAGATTGTTAGTGCAGTCTGTAAGAAACAGATAGGGAGGACCAATGCTCTTCTACGTGAAACAGACGTAGGGAATACTGCTCGGATAAAACAACACCCCTATCAGTTAATCCTTTCAAAGCCAGACAGGTTCAGATGGAGGTGGAGGCCATGCTCAACGAGAACATCATTGAACCAAGCCAGAGCAAGTGGAGTTCACCGATCATCTTAGTTCCCAAACCAGATGGGACTCAATGATTCTGCATGGATTATCAGAAGGTCAACGCTGAGACAAATTCGGACTCTTATCCAATTCCAGATTGGAGGACTGTATCCAGACAGTCTGACAAACCTGTTACATCACCAAGTTGGACACATTGCGGGTTACCATCAGGTACCTTTATCAGAGACGGCAAAAGAAATTCTTCCATTTATAACCCCAAATGGGCTTTATCAGTTTAAAGTGATGCCCTTTGGAATGAAGAATGTACCCACCACATTCCAAAGACTCATGAACAGAGTTGTGGCTGGGTTAACAAACTGTACAGTCTGTTTGGACAATCTTTAGTAAGTCCTGGAAAGATCACATGGTACAGTTGGCAGAGCTCTTTGAATGACTACGAGAAGCAAAACTGATAATAAACCTAAATAAAACTGAATTTGCAAAAGCAGAGGTTACGTTCTTTGGACATATCAATGGTCATGGAAGGTTGACCCCACGGATTGCAAAGACAAAGGCCATAGTGGAATTTCCACGACCAACCTCGAAGAAAGCAGTGCTTCGATATTTGGGACAAAGGGGATTCTATTCGAAGCTTGTTCCAAACTTGTTGTTGTCCAATATGTACAGAAGAGTTTCCTGACACAGTATGTAGACAGGCCAACAAGGTGCGAGGCCACACTGGAATTGGTACTGGGTAATGAACCAGGCCAGGTATTAGATTTGGAGATCGGTGATCACTTTGATGATCGTGACCACAATTAGATTACATTTACTTTTGTCATGGAAAGGGATAGGTATATACCATAGGGAAAGAGTTATCACTGGAGGACCGGCATTTACGATGCAATTAGACAAGATTTAGGATGCATAGGATGGGGAAGGAAACTGCACGGGATGGGCACAATTGAAATGAGGAGTTTGATCAAGGCACACCTACTGCATGCCTTTGAATAATATGTAACGGTCAGGCAGGGGAGATGTTGTCGAGTGACAGAGCCATGGTTTACTAAAGAAGTTGAATCTCTTGTCAAGAGGAAGAAACAGGCTAAAGTAAGGATGAGACATGAAAGTTCAATTCGAGCACTTGAGAGTTACAGGTCAGCCAGGAAGGACCTAAAGAGAGAGCTAAGAAGAGCCAGGAGGGAACATGAGAAGTAGTTGGCAGGTAGGATCAAGGAAAACCCCAAAAGCTTTCTATTGGTATGTCAGGAATAGAAGAATGACTACAAAAAGATTAGGGCCAATCAAGGATAGCAGTGGAAAGTTGTGCATGGAGTCAGAGGAGTTAAGAGTAGCGATAAGTGAATATTTTTCATTAATAATCACACTGGAAAAAGACAATGCATTGCAAGGATCTGTGATAGGGCCACTGCTGTTTGTCATTTTTATAAATGACCTGGATGAAGATGTAGAAGGATGGTTAGTAAATTTGCGGATGACACGAAAGTCTGTGGAGTTGTGGACAGTGCTGGTTACAGAGGAACGTTGATAAGCTGCAGAGCTGGGTTGAGAGGGGACAAATTGAGTTTATGCGGAAAACTGTGAGGTGATTCACTTCGGAAGGAGTAGCAGGAATACAGAGTACTGGGCTCGTGCTAAGATTCTTGACAGTGTGGGTGAGCAGAGAGATCTTGGTGTCCACGTACATAGAGGGATTGAGTTTCGAACCATGAGGTAATGCTGCAGCAATACAGACTCTGGTGCAGCCGCACTCGAGTTATGGGTACGGTTCTGGTCATCGCATTATAAGAAGGATGTGGAAGCATTGGAAAGGATGCAGAGAAGACTTACCAGGATGTTGTCTGGTATGGAGGGAAGGTCTTTTGAGGAAAGGCTAAGGGACTTGAGGCTGTTTTCTTTCGAGAGAAGAAGGTTGAGAGGTAACTTAATAGAGACAGATAAGATGATCTGAGGATTAGATAGAGTGGACAGTGAGAACCTTTTTCCTTGGATGGTGATGGTTAGCACGAGAGGACATAACTTTAAATTGCAGGGTGGTAGATATAAGACAGATGTCAGAGGTAGTTTGTTTACTCAGAGAGTAATAGGGGCATGGAATGCACTGCCTGCAACAGTAGTAGACTCACTGATTTTAAGGGCATTCAAATGGTCATTGGATAAACATATGGATGAGAATGGAATCGTGTACGTTAGATGGCCTTCAGGTTGATTCCACAGGTTTGCGCAACATTGAGGGCCGAAGGGCCTGTACTGTGCTGTAATGTTTTGTGTTGCATATTGCGGGGGCTGCAGTCCCTCAATATATTACAGAGAAGATCAATTCATCTGTATTTATATAGAATGCATTCCTGTGTATAATAATCAGAACAATAATCACTGTGTATGTTATGGAGAGCAGCAATGCCTGTATAGATTGCAGAGAATAGCATTCACCGTTTTTATTAAAGAGAGCATCAGTCTTCGTGTATATTACATAAAACTGCAGTCCCTGTCGATATTATAGCAAAAAAAGTCTTTGTATATGAAGCATAACCACAGTCTCTGTGTGCATTAAAGAGAAGAGCAGTCCTGTGTAAAATATAGAGAACTGCATTGCCTGTCTAGATTGTAGAGAACATTAGTCCCTATCTATATTATAGAGAACAGCAGTTCTTTTCCATACTATAAACAATAGCAGTCCCCTGTCTATATTGTACAGAACAGCAGTCCTTGTCCATGTTTTGGAGAATACAAGTCCTTGTCTTTATTACAGAGTTGCTTTTTATATTACAGGGAACAGCAGTCCCTGGGAATGTTTTCGAGAGGAACAGTCCCTGTGTATATTACTTGAGACTAGCACGATCTGTGTATACAGTAGAGAGCAGCAGGTGCTATACATATTACAGGGAACAGCAGTCCCTCTGTGTATTATAGAGAATGGCAGTCCTTATCTGTGTTACGGAGAATAGCAGTCCCTATCATTATTATGGAGAACAGCAGTCCCTGTCTACACTATTGAGAATAGCAGTTCCAGTGTCTCTTGCAGAGTACAACAGTCACTGTGTAAATTTTAGAGAACAGCATTCCATGTGTACGTTATAGAGAACAGTATTCCCTCAGTATAATGTAGAGACGGTCAATTCCTCTGACTTTATGCAGAGTGGCACTCCTGTACATAGTAATGAGAATGGCAGTCTCTGCATATATTATGGAGAATATTGTGTAAATTGTGAAGAACAGTAGTACCTGGTTATAGTGTAGAGAACAGCAGACCCTGTTTTTTATTACACAGAGCAGCAGTCCCAGTGTATATTATAGAGAACACCAGTTCCTGTGTAATTTCTGGACAACACAGACCTTGTGTAAATTATAACGAGCAGCGGTCACAGTGTAGGTTAGGGATAACAGTCGTCACTGAATGAATTATGGAGAGCTATAGTTCCTGTCTTTATTGTACAGAACAGCAGTTCCTTCCATATTATGGATAACAGTAGGAGAAAGTGAGGACTACAGATGCTGGAGATTAGACTCGAGAGTGTGGTGCTGGAAAAGCACAACAGGTAAGGCAGCATCTGAGGAGCAGGAGAATCAATGTTTCAGGCAAAAGCCCTCCATCAGAAATTTTAACAGTAGCCCCTATTGATATTATGGATAACAGCAGTCCCTATCTATGTGTTGGGGAATAGCAGTCCCTCTTTAAATTATAGAGAACAGCAGACCCTGTACATACCACAAAGAAGAGCAGTCCTTCAGCATGTTACACAGGACAGTAGAGTTCTTTTTTTGTATAGAATCCCTACAGTGTGGAATCGGTCAGTTTTCTTCCTGTTTGCCCTATGTAGTGTTTATCATAGTCCTTACAGGGTATCTTGTAGATAATGTTCCTCCTGTCGGATGTTGATGTTGGATCTCTAACCTTTGTGGGAGCTGGTGAAAGATTGTTACTGGTTTGTGGGCCACTAAGACTTGTAGGGGTCTGAGTAGTCGGACTACACTACATAGGACAATTAGATAATGCACTAACATGCAAGGACCTACTGCTACTGAGTGTGAGGGAGTGGATGTGTATGGATGAGGTACTAATCAAGCAGGCTACTTTATATTGTGTGGTGTCAAGCTTTATGAGTGCTGTTGGAGCTATAATCAAGAAGCGATTGTGTGGCATTTGCATGTTCTCCCCGTGTCTGTGTGGGTCTCTTTTGGGTGCTCTCGTTTCCTCACATAGTCCAAAGATTTGCAGGTTAGGTGGATTGACCATGTTAAATTGACCATAGTGTGCAAGCTAGCTATAGGGAATGCAGGGTAACAGTTGCACTGGGTGGATATGGATGAGATGCTCTTTGGGGGGTCGGTGTGGACTTGATGGGCTGAATGGCCTGCTTCTACACTATAGGGATTCTATCATTCTATGCTGGAAATCTGAAACAAAAACAGATATTACTGGAGAAACCATCTGTGGAGAGAAAGCAGAGTTAATGTTTGAGTCCAGTGACCTTTCTTCAGAACTGATCCCTTGGATTAAACACCATAGATCCATTTCCCACTCAAATCCCAATGAATCTAAAGAAAGAGTTTTTGAAACAATAGAATATGTGGAATTTGAAAATCCCAGGGGGTATGCACATTACTGAAAAGTAACCGATGACCAAGCATGAAGTAACTGATCAAAACTCTTGCCTCAGCATATTCCTCATACACTGTCTATTCTCCCAGGAATCACACAGTCTGCTCTCTCAGTATCCTCACTGCCTGGTCACCCGGAATTCTCACTATTCAATGAAAATGTGGGTGAGTGGGTTAGTATGTTTGCAGATGACACAAAGATTGGGGGAATTGTGGATAGTGCAGAGGGTTGTCAAAGAATACAGCAGGATATATATCAGTTGCAGATGTGGGTGGAGAAATGGCAAATGGAATTTAATCTGGATAATTGGAAGCTGCTGCACTTTGGGAAATCAAATGTTAAGGGAAAATATACAGCAAATGATAGGACCCTGAACAACATTGAGGTACAAAGGGATCTTGGGGGTTCATGTTCATAACTCCCTGAAAGTGGTCACGCAGTTAGCTAGGGTGCTAAAGACAGTGTATGGTATGTTTGCCTTTACTGGTCAGAGAATTCAGTAAAAAAGACAGGATGTAATGTTGCAGTTTTATAAGACTTTGGTTAGGCCACACCTGGAGTATTGCATTCAATTCTGGTTGCCACATTACAGGAAGGATGTGGTGGCATTAGAAAGGGTGCAGAAGAGGTTTACCAGGATGCTGCCTGGATTACAGGATACGAGCCATAAGGAGAGGCTAGAAAAGGTCAGGTTGTTCTTCAGGAGCAGTGGAGGCTGAGGAGAGACTTGATAGAAGTCTATAAAGTTATGAAATGCATGGATAGGGTTGGCAGTCAGAGTCTTTTTCCCAGAGTTGAAATGTCTAAAAGCAGGTGGCATACATTCAAGGTGAGTGTGGGAAAGGTCAAAGGAGGTGTGAGGGGCAAGGTTATTTTTACACAGAGAGTGGTAGGTGTCTGGAATGCACTACTGGGGTTGTGGTCAGGGTGGAGCAGACACAATAGGGGTGTTTAAGGGATCTTTATGTAAGCACATTAACATGCAAAGAGTGTAGGAATATGGACCAAAGGCAGGCAGAGGGGATTTGGTTAATTTAGTGTCACGTTCAGCACAACACCACACCTCATTTTCTCTGGTCAGCTCTGGTCTGATCCAAAATGACAGAAGTGAGCAACAACGTGCAACAACAGAGACCTATGTAACTCAGGATTTCCCAATCCTGGATTAATTACGAGAAAGGATGGTCAAACATCTAGTGCTGATGATTCTCATTAATCAGTAATGACAGTTACCAAAAGGTTTGTTCCTGTACCGTCATGTTCTATGTTGTAACCACTCTATCGGAATTCTCACTATCTACTCTCTCAATATTTACACTGTCTGCTTTGTCGGAATTCTCGCTACCCTCTCCCTCAGAATTCTCACTGTCAGCTCACCTGGAACTAACGCTGCCTGATGTGACCTTGGGGATTTGGGGCAGAGTTTGCCTCTCCCTCAAGTATGGAGATGACTGGCGAGTGTGATGAATTCATGAGGTGAGAAACCAAATGTCGGTTCCCTTTATTGAATTACATTCTCACAGTTGCTCTTAAATGCGATCCAAGCGTTATTTAATGGTCAAACATTCAATGTTGATTTGCAATTCCTCAATAATTTATTGCCAGCTAATTTTCAATGAGAAATTCACTTTCAATAGTAATATGGCACCCTGGTCCATATAACACCTCAAACCCCAATGTGCCCAAAAACTCACAGAATTTGACATTTCCAGTTGACACACTTTACCAAGTAATAACCAAGTGTGATCCACCTGATCCAACCCTCTCCCTGTGTAATCTCTGACCTTCCCTTGGGATTTACTGTGTCTCATAGTCTCTGGGTTAAACTGTCATTAATGATTAATGAGGAACCTCAGCACTAGATGTTTGACCATCCTTTCTCGTAACTAATCCAGGATTGGGAAATCCTGAGTTACATAGGTCTCTGTTGTTGCACGTTGTTGCTCACTTCTGCCGTTTTGGATCAGACCAGAGCTGACCAGAGAGAATGAGGTGCGGTGTTGTGCTGTTGGTTGCTGTGCTCTCCCTGGGAACTGGAGCTGCTGAGTCACTGAGTGAAACTGCCAATGATCAGATTCAGGAAAACTTTGATATAAATCAGGTAATTGATGTTAGATTTAGCACAGTAAATTTGATTTTGGAGGCTGTAGTCCTTTTTTTAAAAATTCAATTATGGGATATGGGCATCTCTGGCTGGTCCATCATTTATTGCCAGACCCTTCAGTCAGTGGTGGTCAGCCATCTTCTTGAAAAATGTGCTGTAGGTTGACCCACAATGTCCTTAGGATGGGACTTGCAGGATTTTGACCCAACCACAGTGAAGGAACAGCAATTTATTTCTCAGTCAGGATGAGGTGTTTTGCTTGGAGGGGAACTTGTAGGTGTTTCCGATGTATCTGCTGCCTTTGTCTTTGGTGCAGAGTGTTGATTTGAAAGGTGTTGTCAAAGGAACCATGGTGAATTTCTGCAGTGCAGTGTCGATGGTGCAACAAATGAACATTGATGGTGGAGGGTGTGACTGCCTGTGGATGTGGTATTCCAATCAACGGGGCTGCTTTGTCCTGGATGGTGTCAACCAAGAGTGTTGTTGGAGCTGCACCCATCCAGGCAAGTGGATGTTTGTAAAAGTAGGGGTCTTTTGCTACAATTGGATAGAGGTTGTACCTTGAGAATTGGGTGCAGGTTTGGTCTCCTTTCGTAAGCTGGGATAGTTCACTTAGACAGTTCCTGGAATGAAGGAGTTAATCACAAGGAAATGTTGAATAGATGATCATAAAGGAATAGGTACCATTCTGAAGTGTGTTGGTGGGGTAGATGTGGAGAGGATGTTCCCTTTGATGTAGGAATCTGGAATCAGGGGGCCACTTGAAAAGAAAGGCACTCCCACCTAAACAGAGAAGAAGAGGAGGAATTTCTTCTCTCAGAAGGTGGTTAAATTTTGGATACCTCTCCCCTCAGAAAGCAATGGAAGTTGAGTCATTGAATGTTCTCGAGGCTGACTTAGAGGGATTTTCATCAATGAGAGTTACAGGGGTCAAGCAGGTAAGTGGAGTTGAGGCTTCAAGCAGATAGACCACAATCTCATTGAAAGGTGAAGCAGACTTGATGGGCCAAATAACTATTTGATTCTATTTGACCTGAGGATCAATATCCATTGCTGGATGAGCCGAAACAACCCCTACTTCAACCTTGGGAAGACTAGAACTATAATTTTTGGTCCAAATTGCATTCCCAAACTCCCAACTCCATCTCTGTGGCTGAACCAGGCTGTTCTCAATTTAACTGTCACATCTCATCAGAGATGAGTTTCCAACTACATCTTTGCAACAACAATAAATTAGCTACTTTTCAACCCTATAACTGATTTCAGATCTGCCTGAGTCCCTCTCTTGCTGAAAGCGTCCTTCGTGTTGTAGTTATCATCAGAGCAGACAATTCCAACTTACTTTGGACAGCATCCTACATCCTTCCTCCCAGCCAGAAACTCCAAATCATCCAGAACATAGCTCCTGTGTCCTTGCTCCCAGTATCCTCACTGATTTATGCTTCTGATTAGCAACGTCTCAAACTTAAAATTCTTATCCTAATTTTTGAAATCCCTCCATGACCTCAGCCTACCCAACCGCTGGAACCTCCTCCAGCTTCACAACTCTTTGAGAGATTTACATTTTTCCAATTCTAGCTTCTTTAGCTTCCTCATTTTAATTTGCCCCACCATTGGTGGGTGTGCATCACATGTCTGGGCCCTTGGCTCTGGAACCATTTTAAGGTGATCCTTCAAACCCCAACTTTGACCGTACTTATGTCTTAATAGTTCCTTCTGTGGCTCAGCCATACATTGGCTTATCACAATCCTATGTAACATTTGGAAGTTTTTGTTATGTTAAAGATGTCATATAAATGCAAATGAATGTTTTTGGTTTAATACAACACAAAGGTGGTTGTATTAAACTATATTTTATAGTTTTAACTATCTTGTTTTTCCTCAGTTTCTTGGGACATGGTTTGCACTTGCAACTGGCTGTAATTGTTCCTGGTTCAATCAATATAAGGAAGTAATGACAATTACCAAGGTAGTGTTATCAACATCCGAGGAATCAAATACATTCATTGGCACCTTTCAATATGATCGGTGAGTGTGATATCCAGCGATTCAAAATTACCAGTGATATTTAGGTAACATTTATGGGACATGGCAAGTGAGAATGAGAAGCACAGTTAACATTTCCGCTGTCTGACCTTAATTCAGAATCAACGATGCAGAGTGTAGTGTGTGGAGCGGACAGTACAGTGTGATGAATTGACAGTGCAGTGTGTAGTGTTTAGAGTGAGTGGTACGGTGGCACAGTGGTTAGCACTGCTGCCTCACAGCGCCAGAGACCCGGGTTCATTTCCCGCCTCAGGCGACTCTCTGTGTGGAACATAGAACAGTACAGCACAGAACAGGCCCTTCAGCCTACAATGTTCTGCTGACCATGTGTGCACCCTTAAATTTCTGTGACCATATGCATGTCCAGGAGTCTCTTAACTGTCCCCAATGACCCTGCCTCCACAACTGCTGCTGGCAACACATCCCATGCTCTCACAACTCTGTGTAAAGAACCCGCCTCTGACATCCCCTCTATACTTTCCTCCAACCAGCTTAAAACTATGACCACTCGTGTTAGCCATTTCTGCCTTGGGAAATAGTCTCTGGCTATCGACTCTATCTATGCCTCTCATTACCTTGTATACCTCAATTAGATCCCCTCTCCTCCTCCTTTTCTCCAATGAAAAAGGTCCGAGCTCAGTCAACCTCTCTTCATAGGATAAGCCCTTCAGTCCAGGCAGCATCCTGGTAAACCTCCTCTGAATCCTCTCCAAACCATCCACATCTTTCCTATAATAGGGCGACCAGAACTGGACGCAGTATTCCAAGTGTGGTCTAACCAAAGTTTTATAGAGCTGCAACAAGATCTCACGACTCTTAAACTCAGTCCCCCTGTTAATGAAAGCCAAAACACCATATGCTTTCTTAACAACCCTGTCCACTTGTGTGGCCATTTTTAGGGATCCATGTACCTGCACACCAAGATCCCTCTGTTCCTCCACACTGCCAAGAATCCTATCCTTAATCCTGTACTCAGCTTTCAAATTCAACCTTCCAAAATGCATCACCTCGCATTTATCCAGGTTGAGCTCCATCTGTCACCTCTCAGCCCAACTCTGCATCCTGTCAATGTCCCACTGCAGCCTACAACAGCCTTCTATACTGTCAACGACATCTCCAACCTTTGTGTCATCTGCAAACTTGCTGACCCATTTTTCAATCCCCTCATCCAAGTCATTAATAAAAATTACAAACAGTAGAGGCCCAAGGACAGAGCCCTGTGGAACACCACTCACCATAGACTTCCAGGCAGAATATTTTCCTTCTATTACCACTCGCTGTCTTCTGTTGGCCAGTCAATTCTGTATCCAGACAGCTAAGTTCCTCTGTATCCCATTCCTCCTGACCTTCTGAATGAGCCTACCGTAGGGAACCTTATCAAATGCCTTGCTGAAGTCCATATGCACCACATCCACAGCTCGACCCTCATCAACGTTTCTAGTCACATCCTCAAAGAACTTGAAAGGGTTTGTGAGGCATGACCATCCCCTCACAAAGCCGTGTTGACTACATTTAATCAAGCCATGCTCTTCCAGATGGTCATAAATCCTATCCCTCAGAATCCTTTCTAACACCTTGCAGACGACAGACGTGAGACTTACTGGTTTGTAATTGCCGGGGATTTCCCTATTTCCTTTCTTGAAGAGAGGAATTACATTTGCCTCTCTCCAGTCCTCAGGTACGACTCCAGTGAAGAGCGAAGATGCAAAGATCTTCGCAAGTGGCGAAGCAATTGCATTTCTCGTTTCCCAAAGCAGCCGAGGACAAATCCGGGCCTGGCAACTTGTCAATCTTAATGTTTGACAAAATTTTCAGCACATCAGCTTCCTCTGTCTCTATCCATTTCAGCATGCACACCTGCTCTTCAAAGGTTTCATTCACTACAAAGTTAGTTTCTTTCATAAAGACAGAAGCAAAAAACTCATTTAGGGCTTCCCCTATCTCTTCAGACTCCACACACAAGTTCCCTATGCTATCCCTGATTGGCCCTACACTTTCTTTGACCATTCTCTTATTCCTCACATTAGTGTAAAATGCCTTTGTGTTCTCCTTAATCCGTTCTGCCAAGCTTTTCACGTACCCCCTCCTGGCTCTCCTCAGACCATTTTTGAGCTCCTTCCTCACCTGCCTGTAATCCTCTAGAGCTGAGCTTGACCGTAGCTTCCTGCACCTTATGTAAGCTACCTTCTTCCTTTTGATGAGAAGCTCCACCACTTTCGTCATCCAAGGTTCCTTTATCTAACCCCTTCTTGCCCGTCTCGGACATATTTATTCATCACTCACAACAATGTTCCTTAAACAGTCTCCATATGGAGATTGCACATTCTCCCCATGTCTGTGTGGGTTTCCTCCGGGTGCTCTGGTTTCCTCCCACAGTCCAAAGATGTGCAGGTTAGGCGAATTGGCCATGCTAAATTGCCCGTAGTGTTAGGTGAAGGGGTAATGTAGGGGAATGGGTCTGGGTGGGTTGCGCTTCGGAGGGTCAGTGTGGACTTGTTGGGCCGAAGGGCCTGTTTCCACTCTGTAAGTAATCTAATCTAATGGACAGTGCAGTATGTGGAGTGTGGAACTGACAATACAGTGTACAATCTGTAGCACTGACAGTGCAATTTGCAGTGTGTGGAATTGTGTAATGCATGGAATGGACAGTGCAGTGTGTGGAACTGACAGTGCAGGGTGAATTGTCTGGAATTAACAAGATTTAAAAATCATACACCACTAGGTTATAGTCCAACAGGTTTATTTGGAGCATTAGCTTTCAGAGCACTGCTCCTTCATCAAGTAGCTAGTGGGGCAGGATCAGAGGACACAGAATTTATATTAAAAGATCAAAGTGCCATACAACTGATGCAATGTATTGAACAAACCTAGGTTGCTGTTAAATCTTAATAATTTAGAATGGGGATACGGGCTTTGAATGATTAATATGTAAATCTCAGCATTTCTTTCAAGTCACATTCCTGAGATACCTTAAGATTTTATAAAAGGTGGTGATATCTCAGCTCAGACAATTAAAGGTGTGAGGTTAGAGTCTGTCTGTATCCCAACCTTGAGTCAGACTGGTTCTATTTCCACAGTAGGAATTTATAAAATGTCCCATGGACTGACTGCCTACAGATTGTGTGCTTTTTGAACAAAATAGAATGAATCTGCAAATATAAATTCACCCCACAGACCTATGTGTGTGTGTGTGTATGTCGGGGTTTGTGTGTGTCCCAATTCTATGATTCTATGAATGTTCAGCACTATTTAGAACATAGAACATAGAATGTTACAGTGCAGTACAGGCCATTCAGCCCTCAATGCTGCGCCGACCTGTGAAATTAATCTGATGCCCACCTAACCTACAATATTCCATTATTATCCATATATCCGTCAAATGCCAATTAAATGCCCTTAACGTTGGCAAGTCTACTACTGTTGCAAGCAGGCTGTTCCACGCCCCTACTACTCTCTGAATAAAGAACCTAACCCTGATATCTGTCCTAAATCTATCACCCCTCAATTTAAAGCTATGTCCCCTCATATTAGCCTTCACCATTCGAGAAAAAGGCTCTCACTGTCCACCCTATCTAACCCTCTGATTATCTTGTACGGCTTGATTAATTCACCTCTCAAGCTTCTTCTCACAATTAAAAAAACAGCCTCAGTTCCCTCAGCCTTTTCTGGTAAGACCTTCCTTCCATACCAGGCAATATCCTAGTAAATCTCCTTTGAAGCCTTCCAAAGCTTCCACATCCTTCCTATGATGCAGTAACCAGAACTATACGCAATACTCCAGGTGTGGCCTTACCTGTGTCTTGTACAGCTGAAGCATGACCTTGTGGCTCTGAAACTCAATCCCCCTACCAATAAATGCCAACATGCCATATGTCTTTTTAACAACACTATCAACCCTGGGTGGCAACTTTCTGGGATTTATGTACCTGGACACAGAGATCTCTCAGTTCATCTACATGTCCAAGAATTTTACATTAGCCCAGTCCTTTCTTCCGGTCCTTTCTTCCGAAGTGAACTACCTCACACTTTTCCGCATTAAGCTCCATTTGCCACTTCTCCGCCCAGCTCTGCATTCTATCTATGTCCCTCTGTAACCCACAACATCCTTTGGCAACATCCACAACTCTGCCTACCTTAGTGTCATCTGCAAATTTACTAACCCATCCTTCAACGCCCACACACAGATCATTTATAAAAATGACAAACTGCTGTGGCCCCAAAGCAGATCCTTGTGGCACACCACTGGAACTGAGCTCCAGAAGGAACATTTCCCATCAACTACCACTCTCTGTCTTCTTTCAGCTAGCCAATTTCTGATCCAATTAGCTAAATCACCTTCAATCCCGAAACTCCATATTTTGTGAAATAGCCTACCATGTGGAACCTTACTGAGGTCCATATACACCACATCAACTGCTTTACCTTCATTCACCTGTTTTGTTACCTTCTCAAAGAACTCAGTAAGGTTAAAAATCACACAACACCAGGTTATAGTCCAACAGGTTTAATTGGAAGCAAACTAGCTTTCGGAGCGATGCTCCTGCATCAGGTGATAGTCCCTGATGAAGGAGCGTTGCTCCAAAAGCTAATGTGCTTCCAATTAAACCTGTCGGACTATAACCTGGTGTTGTGTGATTTTTAACTTTGTCCACCCCAGTCCAACACCGACATCTCCAAACCAATAAAGTTAGTTAGGCATGACCTCCTTTCACAAATCCATGTTGATTATCTCTAATCAAATTATTCCTTTCCAGATGATTATAAATCCTCTCTCCTAGAACCTTTTCCAACACCTTATCCACAACTAAAGTAAGGCTTACTGGCCTATAATAATCAGGGTTGTCTCACTAACCTTCTTAAACAAGGGAACAGCATTTGATATCATCCAGTCTTCTGGCACTATTCCTGTCGATAATGATGACATAAAGACTAATCTCCTCCCTGGCTTCCCAAAGAATCTGAGGATAAATCCCATCCAGCCAGGGTCTTATCTATTTTCAGATCTTCCAAAATTGCTAAAACCTCCTCTTTGTAACCTCAATCCCATCTAATCTTGTAGCCTGGATCTCTGTATTCTCACTAACATTGCACTTTTCTAATGTGAATACTGACTAAAAGTATTTATTAAGCATTTCCCCATGTCCTCCGATTCCACATAACTTTCCACTACTATCTTTGATTGGTCCTAATCTTACTCTAATCATTCTTTTATTCCTGATATACCTATAGAAGGCCTTAGGGTTTTCCTTGAACCTATCTACCAACAATTTCTCATGTCCCCTCCTGGCTCTTCTTAGCCCTCTCTTTCAATCTTTTCAGGCTAACCTGTAACTCTCAAACCCCCTAACTGAGTCTTCACGTCTCATCCTCACATATGCCTTCTTCCTCTTGACAAGGGCTTCAACTTTCATAAACCATGGCTCCCTCTCTCGACAACTATCTCCCTGCCCGATAGGTGTATACTTATCAAGGACCCACAGTAGCTGTTCCTTGAATATCTTCACATTTGAAGTGTGTCCATCCCCTGCTGTTTCCTTCCCCATCCTTTGCATCCTAAAACTTGCTTAATCACATCATAATTGCCCTTCACTCAGTTATACCTCTTTCCCTGTGGTATATACCTATCCCTGCCCTTTGCTATTGTAACATAACTGAATTGTGGTCACTATCACCCAAGCGCTCACCTACCTCCAAATCTAACACCTGGCCGGGTTCATTACCAGTACCAAATCCAATATGGCATCTCCCCTTGTTTGCCTGTCTACACACTGTGTCAGAAAATCCTCCTGTACACATTGAACAAAAACTGATCCATCTAAACTACTTGAACTATAGTATTCCCAGTATATGTTGGGAAAGTTAAAGTTCCCATAACAACTACCCTGTTACTCTTGCTCCTATCAAGAATCATCTTTGCTATCCTTTCCTCTACATCCCTGGAACAATTCGGAAGCCTATAGAAAACTCCCAACAGGGTGATCTCTTCATTCCTGTTTCTAACGTCAGCCCAAGCTACCTCGGTGGATGAGTCTCACATGTTATTTCAGCTGCTGTAATACTACCCTTGATGAACAATGTCCTACCCCACTTTTTTACCATCTTCTCTGTTCTTACTGAAACATCTAAATCTTGGAACCTGCAATAACCATTCCTGTCCCTCCTCTAGCCATTTCTCTAAAATGGCCACAACATCGAAATCCCAGGCACCAACCCATGCTGCACGTTCATTGAAGTACACACACTTCACACAACATCCTGATTGCCGGTGCCCACTTGCGGCCTTGTACACCTATCCCTGCCTCACTACCCTCAACCACCTGTACATTGGAGTAACAATTCAGGTTTTCATCCTCCTGCTGCATTAGTTTAACAACACCCCCTGAAGAGCATCCAAAATGGTATACTTGCTGTTGAGGGGAACCACCACAGGAGACCCATACACCACCTGCCAGTTCCCTTTCCTACCCCTGACGGTAACCCATCTACCTTCTTCATGTGGCTGTGGAGTAACTACCTCCCTGTAGCTCCTCTCAATAACCCCCTCCACCTCCCAAATTAGCTGAACACAGTTCTCGAGGAGCTGGAGTTGGATGCACTTCCCACAAAGAGGTCAGCAGGGAAACCAGAGGCGACCCTTACCTCCCACATACTGCAGGAGGAACATTCAACTGCCCTGACCTCCATTCCCACTACTTCTGAATTCCCAAACAGATCGCTGAAAAAATAAACATGAAAGAAAACACTTGTCACTTTATCAACTGATGCACAGGACATTTTTTTTTGGTTAGAGGTGGAGGATGGGTGGGAGACACTACCCTAGAAGTGTTTCAGGTAAAGCAACCACCCAAATATGTAACCTTGTGACCTCTCCGACAGCCTCCATGAGCTAAACAACGCCCAACCTGAAAGTAAGTACTTTAAACTCTATATTCACGTATCCCAATAGGCTCTGCTGCTTCCTGGTGACCTCGTGACCTCTCTGACTGCCTCCAGGACCTGAACCAAATTTGTGATCCCTCATGTACTGTAGCAGTCCATGTTCACATGCAACAACATTTGGACAATATCCAGGCTTGAGCTGACACATGGCAAGTAACATTCATGCCACAAAATTTCCAGACAATGGCCTTCTCCAATAAGAGCCATCTAACCACCGGCTCTTGATATTCAATGGTGTTACCATGATTGAAATCCCCTCCCCATCAACAGCCTGAGGGTTAGCATTGACAAGAAACTTAACTGGACTCACCACATAAACACAGTGAAGGTCAGAGGCTAGGAATATTATGGTAAGTAACTCACCTCCTGACTTCCCAAAGCTTGTCCACTTGATTGGCACCACGCCTGCAAGTGGCCACTTCCTCCCCCACCAACGCTCAGTAGCAGCAGTGTGTACTATCTACAAGATGCATGGCAGAAGTGCACCAATAATTCTTAGCAACACCTTCCAAACCCATGACCGCCTTCTATCTTGAAGAAGGAGGACCACTGGGTGCAAGTTCCCCTCCAAGCCACTCACCATCCTAACTTGGAAATATATTGCTGCTCCTTCACTGTCTCTAGTCAAGATCCTGAATTCTCAAGGGCAATGTGGGCCAACACACAGCTACTGGTTCAAGAAGATAGCTCACCATTGCCTTCTCAAAGGCAACTGGAGATGGGCAATAAATGCTGACCAGCCAATGACGCCCTCATCCCACAAATACATTTTAAAAATCTCTCACAATACAGACCCACCAACATTTACCCTAATAGTATAGACCCACCAACAGATCCAGCAACAATGAGAATCTCCAACAGATCCCCTTACAACACCGACCCACCAACAGATTCAGCAGCACTAGAGACCTATTGTCAGATTTTTAGCACCAGAAAGTAAAAACCCGATCCCCCAGCATTAGTTGTTCATAATCTGACCCTCCAGCACTAAAGTCTCACCATCGGATACAGGACGAGAGTCTCACCATTAGATCCAACAGAGCCAGAGAATTACCGTCAGATCCCCAGCACCGGAGACTCCACTAGATCCCATAGAACTAAAGGTTCACCATCAGACCTTCCAGCACCAGAGTCCCACAGTCACATCTTCCAGGATGAAACACTCACCGTCAGATCCCCAACATTCAAGAGTACACCAGATTCCCCAGGGCTAGAATCTCACCATCAAAGCCCCCAACACGAGAGACTCACCATCAGATGCCCCAGGAGTAGAGACTCTTCACCAGAAACCCCAGTGCGTGACACTCAATAGCTGATTTACCACAAGATCCCTTGGAGCTAGAGATGGGCGGCATGGTGGCACAGTGGTTAGCACTGTTGCCTCACAGCACCAGAGACCCGGGTTCAATTCCCGCTTCAGGCGACTGTGTGGAGTTTGCACGTTTTCCCTGTGTCTGTGTGGGTTTCCTCCGGGTGCTCCGGTTTCCTCCCACAGTCCAAAGATGTGCAGGTCAGGTGAATTGGCCATGCTAAATTGCCTGTAGTGTTAGGTAAGGGGTAAATGTAGGGGTATGGGTGTGTTGCGCTTTGGCGGGGCAGTGTGGACTTGTTGGGCCGAAGGGCCTGTTTCCACACTGTAATGTAATCTAATCTAAAAAAATCTAATCTAGAGATGGACAACTAGATACCCAGCAAAACAGACCCACTACCAGATCCCATGTCATTACTGGTTCACCACCACATCTCTGGCTTGCTGCTGTCTAAAACGTGGCCAGATTGTAGGAATACTGCAGTTCTGTTCTCCAAAATGTTTATCTCCATGCTTTCTCCTTTCATTGTTAGGAATGGAACCTGCATTCATCATGTGGGATGTTACACGAAGAAAGACATTGCAGGACACTTTGTATTTAATTCCACTGGAGGTAGGAAAAAGCTGTCAACACAAATCAGTTAAGAATTGCATTGAGCATGAAACAGGAGAGATGGACAAATGGATATTCAATGGAGAGATATGAGGATATTGAATTGGGTGGTATGAAAGATATTGAATGGGGTTATAAAAAGGATATTGAATACAGTGATATAAATCATATATAAAATGGAGATGTGAAAGAGTATTGAATGATGTGCTATGAATAATAAGAAGGATATCGAATAGGGTGATATGAAGAACATGTTTAAACAAGCTGAGGTAGTTTTAGGGAGGCCGTGCCAAAGTGTAAGAGCTCAGTATCTGGTCCATTAGTTACCATAAATAAATCTCTGAGGAATGAGATGCCATTTCAATTCAGTTTGGAGCAGGATGAGGAGTGATTGGATCTTCGTTTAAGATCAAATAGATGAGCAGAGTCAAGCAGGAAGTGTGGTTTGTGGGACTGTGATCAGAATAGTTCCACTGCAGAATCTTAAGCTCCAAACAGTCTTGGCTGAATCTTCAGATGCTGCACAGTCAGAGAAGCTGTCTTTCACTTGAGCTGTGAAACCAAAATTCAACACATTCTCAAATGTCTAAACAATCCACAGACTTGAAATAGAAAAAGAGCAGGGGAGATCCCTCTAGTATCCTGACCAATGGAAATCCAAAAATCATCAACACAATCAAATCACAAATTCTCTGTTTCTGGGATTTTACTGTTCACAAATAGGATACAAGATTTGCTCAGCCAAGAGAGATTCTAGGCCATGATTGGACAGGATTGGTCATGGTGCTATTACCTCATTGGTAGATAAATTCTCTCCTGAAAGATCCTGAGTGAATGCTCACTTCAAGCTGGACAAATCGCAAAGTGAAAGCAAAAAGGGAACAATGACTTTCTGGTTAGTACCAAGAGTGTTCCCCCAACTGAGACAGGCTAACATTCACCACCTCACCATTACACACAGAAAAAAAATCTCCTCCATACTGTCCCTATTAAAAGCTTTTAGGATAGTGACAGTGTGTGGTCAGATACAGCGTGAAACTCCCTCTGTTCTTTTATTAAAACAAGATGTTGAAAACGATTGTGAAACAGCCCTACTGGGACTCTGTATTGAAATCAAACATCAATTTAAAAAGTCAGATGCAAACTTATAGAATGAGACATAGATTCACTAAATTAAAATAAGTTGTCTGGGGCAGTGGTGCACCCCAGCCCCTCACATTCTTCAGTCTCAAAAGGTCTTGACCTTGCTAGCGAGCACCATGTACTCCCTCTTCAGGGACATCCGAGTGCATACATCATTGCAAAAGAGGGCAGATGGTCAGTAACACCGAGCCCTCTTTGGTCTGCTGCCTGGACCTGTCAATGGCCATGTTGGTCAGGGCCAGGAACAAAACCATGAGAAAGATCATAGACTTGCCTGCTCCACCCTCTAACCCTTTAAAATAGGAAAAGGGCAGGGGAGATCTCTCTGGTATCCTGGCCAATGGTAAACAAAAAATCATCAACAAAATCAAATCACAAACTCTCTGTTTCTGTGATCTTACTGTTCACAAATAGGATACAAAATTTGCTTGGCCAATGAAGAACATGGGTCCGAAATGCAACCAAAATTTAAACAGCAGCCCCTTCAGAAACCAAAAGGGGCCAGCCAATTGAAATATTTATCAAAGATATGAAATGCCAACTCTTCCAGGCCACAAAAACGACTTGGCCTGGCATCTGGTGAATTTAGTGTTGAGAGTGTGTTGCTGGAAAAGCACAGCAGGTCAGGCAACATCAGAGGAGCAGGGAAATCGATGTTTCAGGCTGGAACCCTTCAGCAGGAATCCATTCCTGATGAAGGGCTTCCGGCCTGAAACGTCAATTCTCCCGCTCCTCGGATGCTGCCTGACCTGCTGTGTGGTCCCAGTGCCACAATCTCAACACTGATCTCCAGCATCTGCAGACCTCGCTGTCATCTGGTGAATATACTCAGCCTACGATTGCATGAAGCACTCTCCACCCCAGATCCCTGATGTCAGATGGGAGGACCCCTTTGTACAAGGCCCTCCACTGGGATTCTCTGCTGCTGGACGGAAAAACGGCCAGCCAAGGTGAGCCTGGGAGGCAGGTGAAGACACAACAGTGGAACAGTGCACAGCATCAACCCAAACACCTGGGGTGAGTATCTATGAAATGGATCAGATTGTGGGGCACCACAATAGGGGGGAGAGTCTGCTGCATGGGGTTGATGTTGAGTTGCGGGTGGACAGGGGTTAATTCGTCTGGAAGCCCACCGCATGCCTGAACTGCTTCGGTTTCATCAGGCTCTGGCTGAGCCTGGGTCACGAACCAAAGGTGGACTATAGCCCTCGCGGTCAACTGTACTGGTATTACACAGTCTGCTCCTCTGTCATCAGTGCGTCCCTGGCTCAGGTCATTGCCACATCCCGAGCTCTTTCCTTCCTCCGCCAGTACAAATCACACTGGAGGAGGAACCTGTTCCTGAGCAACGGCTCCCTGATAAGAGCTGTCACTCCCGTAGGGGGAGACCTCCAGCATGAGCCGACTAGGTCCCAGACAGAGATCAGGTCCACATAGAAGATAGGCGATTCCTGGAGGAAGGCTGAGCCCATTCCATGAACAGGCATTCCATATCTTACTGGAGGCCGCACACCTGGCAGAAGAAATATGTCTTCAGCGTGCACCATGTTGAAGGAGGCTCAATGTAAAGGTATGGCTGCAGGGTCTGAAGGTGGAAGATTGCTACCTGCGAGAGAAGGTAAACCAGTGCCTCACTGCCCCACCTCAGAACTGCAGCAGTGACCCAGTGTTGCTTCTTGTCCCAGAAAAAGTCAACAAGTTTTTTTCTGGATGGTGATGACAGAACCAGGGGAGGGACTGAGGTGACCACAACATGGCAGCTATCAGTGGGTTTATGACCAGCAATCACGCCCTGCGGGACAACTTAGAGCAGTCCTGTCCAGTGTGCTAGGTGAGTGGTCACCTTGGACGAAGGAGGTGAATGGAACTCTACATGAAGCACCAGAGCTCCTCGGGCAGGGGTTTCACCTGCCAGGGACTTGCTTTAGTTAGTCCTTCGGAGGACGTCGCAGAGTAGTCCTCCTGACACTTGCCCATACTTTGCAGGTCGGCTGGGTCCGTGAACATAGGAGCATGTCATCGGCGTTTGCTGAAAGGCTCACGCTGAACTAAACCTGACTGTCGTTTATGCAAGAGGCACAGAAATGGCTCCATGCACAGAGAATAAAGCTGACTGGCTTGGGTGCAGCCTTGATAGGTGTCTCACCTAAAACCATTGTCGATTTTCAGAAAAACCCATCTGGTTCACTGACGTCCTTGAGGGAAGAAAGTCCACCATCCTCACCTAGTCTAGCCTCCATGTGACTCCAGATCCACAGCAATGTGGTTGACTCTGGATTGCCCTTTGAAATGGCCCAGCAAGCCATTTGTGCCAATCATTACAAAGTCTCAAAGAAATGAAATCAGCTGGATCACCTGGCATTGACCTAGGCAACAGAAAAGACAATGGCAGAAACAGCCCTGCCAAACCTGTAAAGCCCTCCTTACTAACATTTGGGGGCTAGTGCCAAAATTGGAGGAGGTTTCTCACAGCTTAATCAAGCAACAGCCTGACATCGTCATATTCACGGAATCATACCCTACAGACAATGTCCCAGACACCACCATCTCACAGGGCAGGACAGACCCAACAGAGGTGGTAGCACAGTGGGATACATTTATTAGGGAGTATCCCTGGGGGTCCTCAACATTGACTCTGAACCCCATGAAGTCTCATGCCTTCAGGTTAAACATGGGTAAGAAAACCTCCTGCTGATTACTACGTACCATTCTCCCTTGGCTGATGAATCAGTTCTCCTCAATCTTGAACAATACTTGGAATAAATACTGAGGGTGGCAAGGTTGCAAAATGTACTCTGAGTAGGGGATTTCAATGTCCACCACAAACAGTAGCTCAGCAGCAGTACTGCTGATTGAGCTGATCGGGTCCTAAAGGATGTAGCTCCTGGACTGGGTCTGAACCAACAAGAGGTAAAAACATACCTGACCTCATCCTTACCAATCTGTCAGCTGCTGATGCATCTGGCCATGACAGTATCAATAAGAGTGACCACTACAAAGTCCTTATGAGAAGTCCCACCTTCACATTGATAATGCCCTCCATCATAATGCCCTCCGTCACTAACACCGTGCTAAATAGGATAGACTTCAAATGGATCAAACAACTCACGACTGGGCATACACAAGATGCTGTGAGCCATTAACAGCAGCAGAATTGTACTCCAGCACAGTCTGTTACCTCATGGACCTGCATATCCCCCACTCAATGATTACTGAAGCCAGGTTATCAATCCTGATTCAATGGAGAATGCAGAAGGGCAAGTCAGGCATACCTGAAAATGAAGTGTCAACCTCGTGAAGCCAGCAGACAGGACTACTTGCAAAACAGCATTCTCAGCAAGTGCTAGACACAGTTCAGTGATGTGAGCTGAAAATGTGTTGCTGGAAAAGCGCAGCAGGTCAGGCAGCATCCAAGGAACAGGAGAATCGACGTTTCGGGCATCAGCCCTTCTTCAGGAAAAGTGATCTCACAACCAACGGGTCAGATCTAAGCTCTCAGTCCTGCCACATTCGATCATGAATGGTGGTGGCCAAATAAACAAGTCACAAGTATTCCCATTCACAATGATGGGAGAGCCAGCACATCAGTGCAAGATAATGCTGAATGTTTCACAGCAATCTTCAGCCAGAAATGCCAAGTGGATGATCCATCTAAACCTCCTCCAGTGGTCCACAGCATTAGAGTTAGCAATCTTCAGGCAATTCAATTCACTCCATATGATATCGAGAAAAGGCTGGAGACACTGGATACGGACAAAGGCTATGGACCCTGACAACATTTTGGCAAGAGCACTGAAGGCCTGTGCTCCAGAACTTGCCACCCCCTAGACAAGCTGTTCCAGTACAGTTACAACATTGTTATTTACCCAACAATGTAGAAAATTGTCCAGGTATGTCCTGGACATAAAAACAAAACACATCCAACCTGGCCAATTACCGTGCCATCAGTCTACTCTGGATCATCAGTAAAGTGATGGAAGGTGTCATCAACAGTGCTATCCAGTAGCACCTGCTCAGCAATAATTCGCTCAGTGCTGCCCAGTTTGGGTTCCACCAGGGCCAATCAGCTTCTGACCTCATTTCAGCCTTGGTTCAAATGTGGACAAAAGAGCTGAATTCCAGAGGTAAGGTGAGAGCGACAGCCCTTAACATCAAGGTTGCATTTTGCTGAGTATGGCATCAAGTAATCCGAGCAAAACTGGAATCAATGGGTATTGGGGGCAAATTGTCAGGTGGTTGGAGTCATACCTGGCATATCGGAAGGTGGTTGTGGTTGTTGTAGATCAGCCATTTCAGCCGCAGGACAACTCTGAAGGATTTCCTCCGGGTAGTGTCCTAGGCCCAACCAGCTTCAGTTGCTTCATCAATAACCTCCCTCCATCATAAAGTCAGAAGTGGGGATATTCGCTGATGGTTGCACAGCATTTGGCACCATTCATGACTCCTCAGACAATGAAGCAGTCCATGTTGCGCACACATGGCAAGTAATATGTGTGCCACACAAATGACCATCACCAAGAAGACACAATCTAACCATTAACTCTTGACATTCAATAACATTATCAACACCATATAGCCCAATATTAACAGCCTGGGGGTTATCATTGACCAGAAACGCAACTGAACTCACCACATAAACACAATGGCTACAAAAGCAGGTCAGAGGCTACGAATACTGTGGCAACTAACATCTCCTGACTCCCCACAGCTTCTTCATCATTTACAAGACACAGGTCAGGTGTGTGTTGGAATACTCCCTGCTTGCTTGGATGAGTGCAGCTCCAAAACTCCTCACGAAGCTTGACACCATCCAGGATAACACAGCCCACTTGATTGACACGACATTAACAAGCAACCACTCCCTCCATCACTGATGCTCAGCAGAAATTCACCAAAGATCACCACTACCACTTCCATCTAGAAGGGCAAGGACAGCAGCTACATGGAAACACCATCGCTATCAACTTCCCCTCCAACTCACTCACTATGCTGACTTGGAAATATATTGCCGTTCCTTTACTGTCACTGGATTAAAATCCTGGAATTCCCTCCTGACTGGCATTGTATGTCAACCCACAGCAGGTGGACTGCAGTGGTTCAAGAAGGTAACTCACCACCGTCATCTCAAGGGCAATTAGGGATGGGAAATAAATGCTGGCCAGTCAGCAATGCCCACATCCCACAAATGAACCAAAACAAAGTGCAGGGCATGGTCAGGGACCCGTTACTTTTCACAGGACACTCCGTGTGCAGAAGTTGGATCCGGGCGACAAAATGCATCCAAACCTGAAAGCTCACAAAGTCTTAACCAGACACACATGATCCACTCTGTTGAACTCCTTTTCATGTTCAAGGGAGAGAAAAACATTCAACTGACCAGCCCTCTGGGAATTATAGATCATGTCCCAGATCAGGTGGATGTTGTGGTGGATGCTCTGGCCCAGGACGTTGTTGGGTTGGTCTTTCAGATTTCACCCAGTCAAGTACTGCAGGATCTTATATGTCTCAATTCAGTCATCTCTGACTTTTCTAAACTTCGGAGGATTACCTGGCTAATCTTTCCTCATAAGATAATGTGCTCATTCTTGGCATTCGTCTAGTAAACCTTTTGGCGCATTAACATCCTTCTATCAATATGGTAACCAATACTGTACACAGTACTCCTGCAATCACACCAATGCCCTCTACAACTGAAGTGTAACTCCCTAAGCTTGTATTCAATCCCTCTCACAATAAAACATAATATTCTAATCGCGTACCTGATTATTTGTTGTACCTGCAGACTAATCTTCTGTGAATCATGCACTAGAATACCCAGATCTCTCTACATCTTAGAGCTCTGCAACATGTCATCATTTAGATAATATGCTTCTGTTTAATTCTGCTACCAAAATGAACTATTTCCTACATTCCCACTTTTCACTTGATTTGTCAGGTATTTGCCCACTCAGTTAACCTATATATTCCTTCACAGGCTCCTTAAGTCCTCTTCCGGTCCCCTGTTTTTATATTTTTGGAAAACTTTCTCTCATACTTTAATTTTTGCCTTGTTATCAATCTTTTTGTGCTGAAAAATATGTTGCTGGAAAAGCGCAGCAGGTCAGGCAGCATCCAAGGAGCAGGAGAATCGATGTTTCGGGCATGAGCCCTTCTTCAGGCTTATGCCCGAAACGTCGATTCTCCTGTTCCTTGGATGCTGCCTGACCTGCTGTGCTTTTCCAGCAACACATTTTTCTGCTCTGATCTCCAGCATCTGCAGTCCTCACTTTCTCCTAATCAATCTTTTTGTAACTCTTTGCTGTTTTTGAAATTCTGTTCAATCTTCTGACCTGCCTGATCTTCACAGAATTATGTATTTTCATTGAGTTGATATTATCGTTAACTTTTTTTTAGTTAACTATGGATGGCAGGTCTGTCCTTTGGAATTTTTCTTGTTTGTTGGAATGTGTGTATTCTGCACTTTGTGGAATATCCCCTAAATGATTACCACTGCATCTCTATTGACTTATCCGTAAAATTAAATTGTCTGTTGATGTTTGTTAGTTCTGCTTTCATGCCCTCAGTGCCCTTGTTAACATTCAATATAGTAATCTTGACCCACACTTCTCTCCTTTTACTGTATAAAAAATGCAATCATTTTATGATTACTGCTATCCAGGAACCCTTTCACTATGAGGTGAATAATTAATTCTATCTTGTTGGTCAAAATCAGATTTCGTGTAGGCTGCTCTCTGGTTAATGCCATAACATGTTGGTCTAAGGAATTGTCCCAAAAACATTCAATGAATTCTTTCTCCAGACTACTTTTTCACATCTTGTTTTTCCACTCTACCAGTTCATCTGTTTTGTTTCAAGTGTTCTGTGCATTCAATTGCAGTACCTTGAGTTTTGTTATTTTTATAACCTCTCATCTTAACTGGAGATTTGCTCTTGTATCTGAATTCTCTATCTCTTCCTGGCATTTCTCACATTCATTCCTTACTTTGTTGCATTTTGATTCACTGCATCTTCCCCAATTTGGACCTGAACTGCCTGCTTTTTGGTTGAAAACCTGCTATTCTTTATTAGTAATACAGTTCACAAGAACACCAGTCCTAGTATGCTTCAGGTATAGACCATCCCATTGGTATAGATGCCACTTTCCCCAGTATTTGTGTGAATGCCCCATAAACAAGAGCCCACTTTGCCCACACCAGTCTTTCAGCCATGCGTTCATCCCTCTAACCTGGTTTACCCAATGCCAATTTGTACGTGGTTCAGGTATTAATCCTGATATAATTATCTTTGAGGTTCTGCTTATTAATTTGGTGCCTAGTTAGAACGTAGGACACAGTGGGCGGCACGGTGGCACAGTGGTTAGCACTGCTGCCTCACAGCACCAGAGACCCGGGTTCAATTCCCGCCTCAGGTGACTGACTGTGTGGAGTTTGCACGTTCTCCCCGTGTCTGCGTGGGTTTCCTCCGGGTGCTCCGGTTTCCTCCCACAGTCCAAAGATGTGCAGGTCAGGTGAATTGGCCATGCTAAATTGCCCGTAGTGTTAGGTAAGGGGTAGATGTAGGGGTATGGGTGGGTTGCGCTTCGGCGGGGCGGTGTGGACTTGTTGGGCCGAAGGGCCTGTTTCCACACTGTAATGTAATCTAATCTAATATGTTGTGCTGACCATGATGACAAATTTTCCCTTCTCTCAGCCCTCGGTCCATTTCCCTCCATTCTGTGCATAATCATGTGCTTATCTGAAGATTCCTTCAACACCCCTATCCTATCTACCTCCACCACTGTCCCTGGCAGACTCCTACCACTCTCTTTGTAAAGAAACGTGCACCTCACATGTCCTTTGATCTTTCCCCTTCTCGCATCAAATGTATGCCACCTACTTTTAGCTATTTCACACTGGGAAAAAGATTCTGACTGTCAACCCTATCCATGCATTTTGTAATGTTATAGGCTTCTATCAAGTCTCCCCTCAGCCTCCGCCGCTCCAGAGAAAACAATCTGAGTTTTCCTAGCCTCACCTTGTACCTCAAATTCTCCAATTCAGGCAGCATCCCAGTAAATGTCTTCTGCATCGTCTCCAAAGTCTCCACACCCTTCCTACAATGAGGTGGCCAGAACTAAACGCAATAGTAATAATTCTATGCAGAACCTCTTTCCTTGCTCTACCGAAAAGTGCCTCTATTGACCACAACAACTTCCTAGTATTTAATTGGAGGACATTTTACCTTGTCTACTGGTGGATGTTGGAGAAATATTGTGACAATGTAGAGATACTGGAGGAAGCGAGTGATGTGGTGGTGAGATAGGGCTGTTGTGTTCAGTGTACATGGGAAAAATAACATAATGTTGAATTTGAGGTTGCATTTAGGTAACAGAGGGTGCAATGACCTTGGAGATGAAAGAGAGATTGAAGGTGGATAATAGGTTTTAAGGAAAAGGGGTCACACCCAAAGAAAGTGATTGAGCAGCTAATGTGTTTCTTTAACAGCCTATGCAGAATCAGCAGACATTCGAGTCATCAAAATAAACTACCAAGAATATGCATTTCTCCTGATCCACGCATCAAAAGGAGCAGACCATTCAAAGTCAGTGTCCCTGTACGGTAAGAGATTTTACATCAGCTGCTCCACTCACCACTTCCTAAGGTTGATTTCTGGATCTTTAACTCAATGTCCATCTCCTAGGAAGGACAAGGAACCTTACGAAAGAGACCACTGAAGAGTTCAAAGAGTTTGCGTTGAGACAAGGGATCCCAGAGGACATGATCTTATTTCTGCCTGAGAAAGGTAAGTACTGAGAAAGGTAAGCTGCTGGGCCCCACTTCAACCTGTCAGTCATTTCCAGCTGTGCACTGTTCCTTTAGAAAAAGATCACAAAACACTGGTTTAGATTCCAGTAATGTAAACATTCAATTCCTCCACCAGTGATGCTCAGCAGCAGCAGGGTGTAACATTTATATGATGTACTGCAGTAACTCGCCAAGAATCTTTAGGTAGCACCTTCCAAACCCATGATTATTCCCCTGTAGAAGGACAGGGGCAATAGATGCATGGGAATATGACCGCCTGCAATTTCCCTTCCGAAGCCACTGTCCTCCTGACCTGGAAATATATTGCTGTTCCTCGATGTTGCTGAGACAATATCCTGGAACTTCCTAACAGCATTGTGGGTGACTAGAACTACACTGCTGTAACTGAATTGTTTGACAGGAAGCTCATCACCACCTTCTCGAGAGGCAAGGATATTGGGGCAATAAAGTCCGATTTTCCCAGTGATATTCCAGGAACAACTGGAGAAACAGACTGAACAATCCAACACCAGACACCTTTTTCAACATTGTCAGCTCAATGTGCTGTTAGTCCTCTTATACCTGGAGTTACTTTCATTCTAAAACAGAAAGAGAGGGGGGAAAGGAGGGAAAGGTTGAGAGATACAAATTAGAGAAGAAAAGAGACAGAGAGAGATGAAACAAAGTGAACATCAGTTCCCCTGTTTTGTACATGATATGGACTCATTGAGATTTGATTGCCATACTGTGGTTTGAATGAGGAAGATAATTCATGATTACAGAGCCTCCCGACTCCCCCTGGTTTTGAATGACCATCATGAAATGTCAGTGTTGGTTCGTGTTTACAGACAGGATCCTAACTGTGTATCTGTTTCTAACAGGAGCATGTGTTCCATGGGACCCCAACCCAGAGTCATCGGTCAAGGTGAGGCAATCAGTCAGTCACTTCTGGAATAGTCAGCCATGAGGACAGAAAGTGTTGGAGTCGAGTGTCGCAGTGATCAGGTTTTGGGAGATACACAGAGCGGATCAGCTCAGAGACTGGCTCTAGGTCATTGACAAAGTGAAGTGCATAAAAGACTAGTGCTGGGAACTCTGCTGACCAGGGTGGACCTGTGTCTGTTACTGGGGAGATAGCAAACAGCTTGATTTGTGTTATAGACCAGGCCAGACACCTCAAAATATTTTAAGAAGGCAACCTAGACCCTAACTTTTCTTACTTTAAAGGCAGATGTGAAGTGGATATTCCAGGTGTGATGCTGTTGGTCAAATCATTCAGCTTTAAGGAAAACAGAATTTATTTAAACATTACAGTTGAAATACACACAATAAAATAGAATTTAGAATAACTTAACTATCAGAAAACTTAACTGACCAACTTATACAGCAACTTAACAAAGGAACTGCTCCAATCCAATAACATCCCTTAAACACACCCCTTGGCCAAAAATAAATTGAAACACAGATTATTATGGACGAAAGCAGACAAAGCTTTGGAAGGATATCGGGAAAGTAGGACCAATCTGAAAGGAGGAATTAAGAGGGCTAAAAGGGGCCATGAGATATCTTTAGCAAACAGGGTTAAGGAAAATCCCAAATCCTTTTATTCATATTAAGGACCAAGAGGGTAACTAGAGAAATGGTTGACCCACTCAACAACAAAGGAGGAAAGTTCTGCATGGAGTCAGAGAAAATGGGTGAGATTCTTAATGAGGACTTTGCATCGGTATTCACTGAGGAGAGGGACTGAGGAGAGGAGAGATTAGGGATAGATGTTTGATTACTCTAGGTCACGGTGGCATAAGGAGGGAGGAAGTGCTGGGTATTCTAAAAGGCATTAAGGTGAACAAGTCCCCAGGTCTGGATGGGATGTATCCCAGGTTACTGAGGGAAGTGAGAGAGGAAATAACTGGGGCCTTAACTGGTACCTTTGTAGCATCTTTGTACACGGATGAGGTTCCAGAGGACTGGAGAATTGCTAATGTGGTCCCCTTGTTTAAGAAGGAGAGCAGGGATAATCCAGGTAAGTATAGACTGGTGAGCCTGACGTCAGCGGTAGGGAAGCTGCTGGAGAAGATACTGAGGGATAGGATCTATTTACATTTGGAAGAAAATGGGTTTATCAATAATAGGCAGCATGGTTTTGTGCAGGGAAAGTCATGTCCTACCAACGTAATAGAATTCTTTGAGGAAGATACAAAGTTGATTGATGAGGGAAGGGCTGTAGATGTCATACACTTTGGAATTCAGTAAGGTATTTGTTAAGGTTCCTCATGGTAGGCTGATGGAGAAAGTGAAGCTGCAAATGCCATTTATGTGCACGTGGAGAGACCTTGACACTGATCCAGCTTCCTCAGAGTCAGCTCTCAGAATAAACAGACCCTGTTTATATCTGTCAGCCAGGGACCTCTGACTGAACGAGATTAATAGCTCCAATCAGGGAACTCATATTCTATGAGTCCACCTGGCTGACCTCTTTACAATCACAACATCCCGCCCTCTCTAAGTCCGAGGACATAGGCTGGTTCTTTTTTTTCTTTTTTGTAGCTCCTTCTGGGGCATTTTAGCACTGGCTCAGGATCCTTCATTTCTGCTTCTGATATGGGCAGCGGGTAACGCATAGTATATGCGGAAAGTCAGGAGGCATGGGATAGAGGGAAATTTGGCCAATTGGATAGAAAACTGGCTAACCGGTCGAAGTCAGAGAGTGGTGGTAGATGGTAAATATTCAGCCTGGAGCCCAGTTACAAGTGGAGTTCCGCAGGGATCAGTTCTGGGTCCTCTGCTGTTTGTAATTTTTATTAATGACTTAGATGAGGGAGTCGAAGGGTGGGTCAGTAAATTTGCAGATGATACGAAGATAGGTGGAGTTGTGGACAGTGAGGAGGGCATTTGTCATTTGCAAAGGGACTTAGATATGATGCAGAGCTGGGCTGAGGAGTGGCAGATGGAGTTCAACCCTGCCAAGTGTGAGGTTATCCATTTTGGAAGAACAAATAAGAATGCGCAATACAGGGTTAATGGTAGGATTCTTAGTCAGGTGGAGGAACAGAGGGATCTTGGGGTCTATGTACATAGATCTTTGAAAGTTGCCACTCAGGTGGATAGAGTTTGTAAGAAGGCCTATGGAGTATTATCGTTCATTAGCAGAGGAATTGAATTCAAGAGTCGTGAAGTGATGTTGCAGCTGTACAGGACTTTGGTTAGGCCACATTTGGAGTTCTGTGTGCAGTTCTGGTCGCCTCACTTTAGGAAAGATGTGGAAGCTTTGGAGAGGGTGCAGAGAAGATTTACCAGGATGTTGCCTGGAATGGAGAATAGGTTGTACGAGGATAGGTTGAGAGTGCTAGGCCTTTTCTTGTTGGAACGGCGAAGGATGAGGGGTGACTTGATAGAGGTTTATAAGATGATCAGAGGAATAGATAGAGTAGACAGTCAGAAACTTTTCCCCCGGGTACAACAGAGTGTTACAAGGGGACATAAATTTAAGGTGAAGGGTGGAAGGTATAGGGGAGATGTCAGGGGTGGGTTCTTTACCCAGAGAGTGGTGGGGGCATGGAATGCGTTGCCCGTGGGAGTGGTAGAGTCAGAATCTTTGGTGACCTTTAAGCAGCATTTGGATGGGTGCTTAATCTAGGTTAGAAGTTCGGCACAACATCGTGGGCCGAAGGGCCTGTTCTGTGCTGTATTGTTCTATGTTCTATGTTCTATGTTCTATGTTCTATATTGACTCTCGCACCCAGAGTATCTTGAAAAAATTGATTCTCTTCTTCAAATGGCAAAGGCGTTGAAGTGGCAATATCTGCCATGTCCATCTCAGATTTGAAGGTATCTTCAACGCTTGTCCGAAAGGGGGAACCCATGGGTTCTGGAACAGTGTCGAAGAACAGCATTTTGCTCCCCACACCATTTCAAAGTTTACAACTTTTATATGGTCCATGTGTGTCATCAGGTCGTTGCACTTCATTGAATTTTACACATCACTGGACCTGACCTCGAGTCAACAATGCCTGTTACCCATACAGGGCCATTCCTGTGGTTCCTGCACCAAACTGGAGCAAAGTCTTCTCCCCAATAGCAACTCTATTGTGGCTATCTTTTAATTGCATGTGGGGTGGTCCTGTAGTCAAATAGGACCCAGGACAGTTTGGTACCTTGTAAAGCTGATGGCTGTTTCTTTGAGCCTGCTTTCAAAGTTTGGTCAGCTGTTTTTGCCAAAGCATAAGATGAATGGGATGGAGATATCCTTATATGTCAAATACTATTCAATTTTAAGAAATACTCAAATTCCCTGCTGGTCAGTGATGGCCCATCATCTGTGACCAACACCTCTGGGACTCTGTGCATTGCAACATACGTGTACAGTTCTTTTTATCATCATCCCTGTGTTTGATGAATGAACTCTGTGCATGTCCAGTGATTTTGAGTGGGAGTCCACAATGTCTAAGAACATTGAGCCCATGAACGGACCTGCATAGTTAATGTGTAACCGAGTCCAGCGTTTACCTGACCATTTGTGTGAATGTGATGCAGCTGCTGGCTGTAATTGTTGCCCTTGCTGGGACTCTGGGCACTGCCCAACCAATGTGACTATGTCTGCATTCAGTCTTGGCCACCAGATGTAAGTTCTTGCCAACATCTTCATTTTTGAAAATGCCTGGATGATCTTGATGGATTTCAGTATCTGGTGGCAGCCTTTGCTTGGGACGATCACACTTGCTCCTCAAAATAATATACTGTTTCTACTGTGGTCTGGTCTCTCCGGCTCTATAGACGTTTCGGTTCTGGTAGTGATGGCCCTTTGGTTTTCCCCATCACCACCAGCTGTTTCTGTTTTGCCTGGATCAGATGTTTCTGTGTCCAAAGTCTGATATTGTCAGTTGTGACAAGAAGTGTGTCCAGAAAATTTAAAAATCATTACGGACACTTTCAGTGGCAGTACCATTGGATGAGGCAGCTCAATCCTACCTGCCTCACAGACAGTGTTCCCATTTACAATTATGTGCACTGAGTATTGGAGCCAACCACTGAATTCGGCCTGAAGCTATGGGCGGCACTACCCTGTCCTCTTTAAATAGACCCAGCACGGCTTTGTGGTCTGCTATTATTACTAACTTACATCTGTAAAGGTATTTGTGGAAGATCCTGACTCCAAATATGACCGCCAAGCCTCCTTCCTCTATTTGGGAGTATTTATACTCTGCATTAGCCAAAGTCCTAGTGGCATATGCTATTGGGTGTTCCTCTCCATTGAGTACCTAAGAGCTAATACTACCCCAAAGCTGTACATGGAGGCATTGTAGGTCAATACCAGATCTTGCTTGGGTCATGGCGTGCCAATACATTAGAGGGTGACAGCTGTTTCCTCACTTCTGTGAAAGATATGACTTGCCTAGGAGACAATTTCCAATGCTGACTTTTTTTTAAGAGTTGATGCAAAGGTGCCAGAATGAAGGCCAGGTCATGTGTGAACTTTCCATAATAATTCACCAGTCCAAGGAAAGACCTTACCTCCAGTACAGATGTGGGAGCCCAGACACCTTTGATCACCCTCACTTTACATAGAACATAGAACATAGAACATAGAACATAGAACATAGAACGATACAGCACAGAACAGGCCCTTCGGCCCACGATGTTGTGCCGAATATTTGTCCTAGCTTAAGCATGTACCTATCCAATGCCGCTTAAAGGTCGCCAATGATTCTGACTCTACCACTCCCACAGGCAGCGCATTCCATGCCCCCACCACTCTCTGGGTAAAGAACCTACCCCTGACATCCCCCCATACCTTCCACCCTTCACCTTAAATTTATGTCCCTTGGTAACACTCTGTTGTACCCGGGGGAAAAGTTTCTGACTGTCTACTCTATCTATTCCTCCCATCATCTTATAAACCTCTATCAAGTCACCCCTCATCCTTCACCGTTCCAATGAGAAAAGGCTTAGCACTCTCAACCTATCCTCGTACGACCTATTCTCCATTCCAGGCAACATCCTGGTAAATCTTCTCTGCATCCTCTCCAAAGCTTTCACATCTTTCCTAAAGTGAGGTGACCAGAACTGCACACAGTACTCCAAATGTGGCCTAACCAAGGTCCTGTACAGCTGCAACATCACTTCACGACTCTTGAATTCATTCCCTCTGCTAATGAACGCTAATACACCGTAGGCCTTCTTACAAGCTCTATCCACCTGAGTGGCAACTTTCAAAGATCTATGAACATAGACCCTAAGATCCCTCTGCTCCTCCACCTTACTAAGAACCCTACCGTTAACCCTGTATTCCGCATTCTTATTTGTCCTTCCAAAATGGATAACCTCACACTTGACAGGGTTGAACTCCATCTGCCACTCCTCAGCCCAGCTCTGCATCATATCTAAGTCCCTTTGCAGCCGACAACAGCCCTCCTCACTATCCACAACTCCACCAATCTTTGTATCGTCTGCAAATTTACTGACCCACCCTTCGACTTCCTCTTCCAAGTCATTAATAAAAGTTACAAACAGCAGAGGACCCAGAACTGATCCCTGCAGAACTCCACTTGTAACTGGGCTCTAGGCTGAATATTTACCATCTACCACCACTCTCTGACTTCGACCGGTTAGCCAGTTTTCTATCCAATTGGCCAAATTTCCCTCTATCCCATGCCTCCTGACTTTCCGCATAAGCCTACCATGGGGAACCTTATCAAATGCCTTACTAAAATCCATGTATACTACATCCACTGCTCTACCCTCATCCACATGCTTGGTCACCTCCTCAAAGAATTCAATAAGACTTGTAAGGCAAGACCTACCCTTCACAAAATCCGTGCTGGCTGTCCCTAATCAAGCAGTGTCTTTCCAGATACTCATAAATCCTATCCCTCAGTACCCTTTCCATTACTTTGCCTACCACCGAAGTAAGACTAACTGGCCTGTAATTCCCAGGGTTATCCCTATTCCCTTTTTTGAACAGGGGCATAACATTCGCCACTCTCCAGTCCCCTGGTACCACCCCCGTTGACAGTGAAGACGAGAAGATCATTGCCAACGGTTCTGCAATTTCCTCTCTTGCTTCCCACATAATCCTAGGATATATCCAGTCAGGCCCGGGGGACTTGTCTATCCTCAACTTGTTCAAAATGTCCAACACATCTTCCTTCTTAACAATTATCTCTTCTAGCTTACCTTCCAATGGGTGTAGCTATGTCTTGTTGACTCTGTAGCCCAAGTATGTCACTTTGTGTTCCTGGAACACACAGTTTTCGCTTCCAAGGTGTAAGCCCACCTGGGAGAAATGACTAAGGACTTTGTCCAAGTTATCTAAGTGCTCATTATTGGTCTTCCCTGTTATTAGCATGTCATCCAGATAAATGGTGACCTGGAGTGGACTTTGTAAAATATTCTCTATCATCCAGCACAGGGTGATGATATCCCAAATGGCAAAAATGTATACAAACCCTAATGGATATCAATGAAGAGATCCTTATCTAACCACAATTGCAAGTACACTTAGCTCATGTCCAGCTTTGTGAAGAACAGTGCTCCCTGTCAGCTTTGCATTTAAATCCTTTATGCAAGAGAGTGGTATTTATCCAGCAATTTATTATTTGTTTTAATGAATAGCAGTTTATAATTTGTTTAAAATCCCACTAAAGCGAACTCACTCATTGGTCTTCACAATCAGTATGACCAGTGCTGCCCAAGCCACAAACTGGACTGGTTTGAAGATCCCTTCGCTTTCCAGCCTTCTGATTTCTGAGTCGATTTTTGCCCATAAAAGCAAAGGCAGTGGGCAGAATTGTGGCATTGCTTCCCAGTCAAGTGGCTTCAGTCTCTTGATAGTTCTTAGATCTTCCTGAGAAACTTCCAAGTATTTAATTAGGTAGCCATTTTCTAATCAAAAGGTTTCGAGTCACAAATGATTTCATCTCATCAAGCTTGGGCTCGAGACTTTTATTCCAATCAATATTAATTGAACCAGCTGCTTCTCATAACAGACTGGAACTGAAGTTGTATCCTTAATGGGCAAAGGTTCCCTAGTATAGGTTCTCAGTCTAGACCGGGTCTTGCACTAACTTAAGGTTGGAGTCCAGAGTGAATTTTGTTAAAGACTGTTTATGAGATCAGTGAAACAGATGTGCTGGTATTGACCTCCATTAGAACCAGATGACCATTTAAGCAGATGTTTATTTTGATTGATTCAGAGTTGCTAAGCAATTTAAGTGTTCCAAATGGATGTAAGTGGACTTTCGTCACCGTGTACTCGCCTGGATAGCAGCTTATAAGTTCTCTTACTCAACTTATGTCTAGTAGGACTCTTTCGCTGTTTCAAGTCCATTGCATTGTAGTTGCATTCTTACATTGGTCCAGATCCTGAAGAAAATTTTAAATGTTGGCTTGGCTTTGTTTTGGGGTTTTGCTGTGGGCTGATCTCTGTTAAGTATATGTGAGACTCTGCAATTGGCCTCATTTAAACGGTATTCTCCAAGCTCAGTCAGCCTGGTGAGGGTGTCCACTCCCATTGGAATACCCTGCAACTCATATGTTCCATCGAATCCCTACAGTGTGAAAGCCAGACATTTGGTAGATCAAATAGGAGAAAGTGAGGACTGCTGATGCTGGAGATCAGAGTCGAAGAGTGTGGTGCTGGAAAAGCACAGCACGTCAGGCAGCATCCAAGGAGCAGGAAAATCAACATTTCGAGCATAGGCTCTTCATCAGGAATGGGGGAGGTGGCCCAAGGGGGCTGAGAGATAAATGGGAGTGGGGTGGGACTGTGGGGAAGGTAGCTGAGAATGTAATAGGGAGATGAAGATGAGAGGTGAAGGTGATAGGTTGGGAGGAGGGTGGGGTGGATAGGTGGGAAGGAAGATGGACAGGTAGGACAGTTCAAGAGGGCGGTGCCGAGCTGGAAGGTTGGATCTGGGATAAAGTGGGGAGAGGGGAAATGGAGAAATTGGTGAAATCTACATTGATTCCGTGTGGTTGGAGGGTCCCAAGGTGGAAGATGAGGTGTTCTTCCTCCAGGCGTTGTTTGGCTAGAGTTTGGCAGTGGAGGATGCCCAGGACTTGCATGTCACTGGTGGAGTGGGAGGGCGGTAGTTAAAATGTTTGGCCACGGGGCAGTGGGGTTCTTTAGTGCATGGATCCCAGAGATGTTCTCTGAAACATTCTGCAAGTTGGCATCCTGTCTCCCCAATGTAGATGAGACCGCATTGACAGCAACGGACACAGTAAATGACGCGTGTGGAAATGCAGGTAAATCTCTGTCAAACGTGGAAGGATCCTTTGGGGCCTTGGACGGAGCTGAGGGGTGAGGTGTGGGCACAGGTTTTGCACTTCTTGCGGTGGTAAGGGAAAGTGCCAGGAGGGGAGGGTGGGTTGGTGGGGGGTGGGGGGGGGCCTAACAAGGGAGTCATGGAGGGAATGGTCTCTTCAGAATGCAGACGGGGTGAGGAGGGAAACATATCCCTGGTGTGGGGTCTGTTTGTGGATGGCAGAAATGGTGAAGGATGATGCGATGTATCCAGAGGTTGATGGGGTGGAAGTTGAGGTCCAAGGGGGTTCTGTCCTTGTTGTGATTGGAGGGTGGGGTTCAAGGGCAGATGTGCGGGAAGTGGAGGAAATGCTCTGGAGGGCATCATTGACCACGTGGGAGGGGAAATTGCAGTCATTGAAGAAGGAGGCCCTCTAGTATGTTCTATTGTGGAATTGGTCCTCCTGGGAGCAGATGTGGCAGAGGTGAAGGAATTGGGAATAAGGGATAGCATTTTTACAGGAGGCAGGGAGGGAGGAGATGTAGTCCAGGTAGCTGTGGGAGTCGGTCAGTTTGAAATAGATGTCCGTGTTGAGTCAGTCGCCAGAAATGGAGATGGAGAGGTTCAGGAAGGGGAGGGAGGTGTCTGAGATGGTCCAGGTGAACTTGAGATCGGGGTGGAAAGTGTATGTGAAGTTGATGACCTGTTCAACCTCCTTGTGGGAGCATGCAGTGGCGCCGATAGTCATCAATGTAGCAGATGAAAATGTGGGGAATGGTGCCAGTGTACCTATGGAAGATAGACTGGTTCACATACCCGACGAAGAGGCAGGCATAGCTGGGTCCCATGCAGGTGTCCATGGCTGCCCCTTTGGTCTGGACGAAACCCCTTTGGTTTGAAAGAGAAATTGTTGAGGGTGAAGACCTGCTCAGCCAATCGAATGAGTGTGTCAGTGGAAGGGTCCTGTTGGGTCGGAGGGAGAGGAAGAAATGGAGGGATTAGAGGTTTTCATCATGGCAGATAGATGTGTACAGGGACTGAATGTTCACGGTGAAGATGAGACTTTGGAGGCCAGGGAAACAAAAGCCATGGAGGAGTTAGAGAATGTGGGTGGTGTCCTGAACCTATGTGGAGAGATCCTGGACCAAGGGGGACAGGACAGTGTCAAGGTAGGCAGAGATAAGTTCAGTGAGGCAGGGGCAGGCTGAGATGATGGGTTGACTGGGGCAGTCAGGTTTGTGAATTTTAGATAGGAGATAGAACCGGGTGGTGCAGGATTCCCGGACTATGAGACTGGAGGTTATTGGTGGGAAATTCCCTGGGATGATTAGGTTGACGGTGGTTTGGGAGATAATGGTTAGGTGATGAGAGGTAAGGTCATGGTCGAGGGGGTAGTTGGAGGAGTGTCCACGAGTTGGCATCTGGTTTCAGTGGTGTAGAGATTGATCCACAAATTACCTGATGTGGGGCTGGTGTTGGGAGTGGGGGCAGAGACTGTCTCTTGGGGGGGTGGTGTGGTTATGGTCTCGTGGGTGACATTAGCAGCAGACGTGATGCTCACCCTGGGAGTCAGGGGGCCGAAAGTCATGCCTCCGGTGACATAAGTGGGGCCAGAAGTGATGTACACGATGTTGCCAGTGGTGTTCTGAGGCGGTGGCAATTGCGGAGAGTGGGGGTGGGTGGACGTGGCGTGCTGGATACACTTTGTGGTTGTTTCGGCAGTGGTGAATCTTGCAGCGGTCACACAGGCGGTTGTCTTGGCTGCACATCCCTGATACCATGCCATCGGATTCCACTTGCTGCATTTCCCAATGGCAGATACAGTGAATGTTTGAAGTTTGGTTGGGTTTCAGCTAATGGGGGTTTTGCATGGTTACATCATTAATTCCTAAGCCAAAATGTCTCTCGGCAGCTCATTAAGTGTTGAACTAAAGTCACATACCTCTGCTAGTCATCTTGATCTATACAGATTCCCCGGCTATCGAATTTCCCAGTAAAACCAATAGCACCTGAGAATTAAAGGAGACTTGTGCTCATAATATTCCTTAACTAAATCTGTCAACACTTGAAAGGTTTTAAAATCTGGTGCCTCAGGGAAAGGTAGACTCCTAATAACCAAAAAAGCAGTGGGTCCACAAGCTGTCAGACTTGCTCATTGCTTTATATCTGCCCAATGTCATTTCCCAGAAAAAATAATGCTTTCTTTCCACGTACTGGCCTCAGTCTTCGATGGCAAGATTGAACGAGTCAAGCTTCCATGTAATGGCTTGATGGATTCCAAGTAATAGTTAAGTGGATAAGCTATGGGAATTGCAGGGTTACAAGGATAGGGTAGGGGGTCAGTCTAGGTGGGAAGTTCTTTGGAGGGTTGGTGTGGACTTGATGTGCCAAATGGCTGGCTTCCACGATGTAGGGATTCTATGGGACATATGAGTTGCAGGGTACTCCGATGGAAGTGGACACCCTCGCCAGGCTGACTGAGCTTGGGGAGCACCATTTGAATGATAGAGGTGGCACGGTGGCTCAATGTTTAGCCCTGCTGTCTCACAGCATGAGGTACCTGGGTTCAATTCCAGCCTCGGGCAACTGCCTGTGTGGAGTTTGTACATTTTCCTCATGTCTGCGTGGGTTTTCTCCCACAATCCAAAAGTGAATTTGCCATGCTAAACTGCCCATAGTGTTCAGGGATGTATAGGTTAGGTGTATTAGCCAAGGGAAATGTAGGCTATTAGGGTAGGGGAATGGTTCTGGATGGGTTACTCTTCAGAGGGTCAATGTGGACATGTTGGGCCAAATGGCCGGTTTCCACACTTTGGGGATTCTATTCTATGATGCCAGAAATGCTTGCCCCAATCAAAAATGACACTTGCAAGTGAATTATTTGAGGAGTATGCTTTCCTCTGGTCACCACTGAAGTAACTCCAGAGACTGGTATCCCATCACTAATTCACCCTGTATTTATACATGAATAATCCTTCACATGGTCCAGCTCCCTCAGAGCCAGTTCTCAAAATGAACAAGGAGTCTGATACCCTTGTTCTGTTTTTTTTTTGCCCTTCACAAAAGGCAATGCAATCTCCTGTTTATTTTTTTTCTTTACCCTCACACTACCACCTAACTGCGGTAGTGCTTATTTTTTCCCCTGCACTCATGTTGTGCATGTGCAGGTGTGGGACACAGTGAGAGACACAAGGTGCACGAATCTTTATTCAGTTTCCACCACCAGGAAGATAGGAAACACCCGAGTGGCCTGTGACAAGCAGTGCCCTTCACATCAAAGACACCCTTGTTCTGATCTGTCAGCCAGTGCTCTCTGATTGGACCAGATTAACAGCCCCCATCAGGGAACTCAAATTCTATGAGTTCATCTGGCTGACCGCGTTACAATCACTACACTCTAGCTTTGGACTTCCCTATCCTGGGAAAAACAATATTGGCTATTTACCTTATCCATGACCCTCATGATTTTATAAATCTATGGACGGTCACCGCTCAGCCTTGGACCCAACAGGGACAAAAGCCTATTCAGCCCCACCCTTTTGCTCAAAACCTCTAACCCTGGCAACATCTTTGTTAATCTTTTAGATTAAATCCCATACAGTATGGAAAAAGGCCCTTCGGCCCAACAAGTCCACACCTCCCTTCTGAAGAGTAACCCACCCAGACCCATTCCCCTATATTACTTGCACATCTTTTGGATTGTGGGAGGAAATCAGAGCATCCAGAGGAAACCCACACAGATGCAAGGAGAATGTATAAACTCCACACAGACAGTCACCTGAGGTCAGAATCAAACCCAGGTCCCTGACGCTACAAGGTAGCAGTGCTAACCACTGTGCCACCATGCCACCCTTTTCAAGTTTAACAACATTTCTCCTATAGCAGGGAAACCAGAACTGCATGCAATATTCTAAAAGTCCCGTACAGCTGCAACATGATCCCCCAAATCCTGTACTGAATGCACTGACCAATGAAGACAAGTATGACAAGCCCTTCAGCATCAGGATCAGTCTTGTAAACCAGCTCTACTCTCCTCCAATGACAGCAAACCCTTCCATAGATTTTGAGACCAAACTTGTTCATAATATACCAAATGTGGTCTGACCAGAGTGTCATAAAGTCTCAGCAGTACATCCCTGCTCTTGTAGGAGAAAGTGAGGTCTGCAGATGCTGGAGATCAGAGTCAAGAGTGTGGTGCTGGAAAAGTACAGCAAGTCAAGCAGCATCCAAGGAGCAGGAGAATTGACGTTTTGGTGAGAACAGCATGGGACATGGTGTTGGCTTTAACACTGGCTCTCTTACTGAGAACAGAATGGGAAAATTCCTTTGTAAAGCAGTCTGAGAGTAACTGTGTGAAGATTGGTCCTGATTCCCAGGTTATTGGAGTGAGAGGGGTTGGAGAACTGGGCGGCGCTCCAAAGGGTTATGATTAGGGTTAGCATTTGGGTTAGGAAATTTTATGGATTTGTTGTTGTCTGCTTTTGTTCTGGAGAATCCTGTCAACTAACACCTGATCCTGGGCCCTGCTTTAGCATAGCATTGAGGTTCAGCCACAGCGCAAAGGCTGGTCAGATTTGTCTTGGAAACAGAAGCAACATCAGACAGAGCAGGAATGTTTACCGCATCGGGAGCAACGGATACAATAAATGATATTGGTGGATGTGCAGGTAAACCTTTGATGGATGTGGAAGGCTCCTTTAGGGCCTTGGATGGAGGTGAGGGAGGAGGTGTGGACGCAGGTTTTACAGTTCCTGCGGTGGCAGGGGAAGGTACCAGGATGGGAGGGTGGGTTGTTGGGGGTGTGGACCTGACCAGGTAGTCACGGAGGGAACGATCTTTGCGGAAGGCGGAAAGGGGTGGGGAGGGAAATATATCCCTGGTGGTGGGGTCTGTTTGGAGGTGGTGGAAATGTCGGCGGATGATTTGGTTTATGCGAAGGTTTGTAGGGTGGAAGGTAAGCACCAGGGGTGTTCTGTCCTTGTTATGATTGGAGGGGTGGGGTCTGAGGGTGGAGGTGCGGGATGTGGACAAGATGCGTTGGAGGGCATTATTAAGTACGTGGGAAGGGAAATTGCAGTCTCTAAAGAAGGAGGCCATCTGGTGTGTTCTGTGGTGGAACTGGTCCTCCTGGGAGCAGATACGACGGAGGCGGAGGAATTGGAGATGGCTGAACTGGTCCTCACCCTTAACAATTTCTAATCCTCCCACTTCCTCCAGACCAAAGGGGTAGCCATGGGCACCCGTATGGGCCCCAACTATGCCTGTCTCTTTGTTGGCTACGTAGAACAGTCCATAGTCCGTAATTACACCTGCACCACTCCCCACCTCTTCCTCCGCTACATTGATGACTGCATTGGCGCCACCTCGTGCTCCCGCGAGGAGGTTGAGCAATTCATCAACTTCACCAACACATCCCACCCTGACCTTAAATTTACCTGGACTATCTCTGACACCTCGCTCCCCTTCCTGGACCTCTCCATCTCCATTAATGACGATTGACTTGACACCGACATTTTATACAAACCCACCGACTCCCACATATACCTGGATTACACCTCTTCCCAACCTACCTCCTGCAAAAATGCCATCCCATATTCCCAATTCCTCCGCCTCCGCCGTATCTGCTCCCAGGAGGACCAGTTCCACCACAGAACACACCAGATGGCCTCCTTCTTTAGAGACCGCAATTTTCCTTCCCATGTGGTTAAAGATATCTTCCAACGCATCTCGTCCACATCCCGCACCTCCGCCCTCAGACCCCACCCCTCCAACCGTAACAAGGACAGAACGCCCCTGGTGCTCACCTTCCACCCTATCAACCTTCGCATAAACCAAATCATCCGCCGACATTTCTGCCACCTCCAAAAAGACCCCACCACCAGGGATATATTTCCCTCCCCACCCCTTTCCGCCTTCCGCAAAGACCGTTCCCTCCGTGACTATCTGGTCAGGTCCACGCCCCCCTACAACCCACCCTCCCATCCTGGCACCTTCCCCTGCCACTGCAGGAATTGCAAAACCTGCGCCCACACCTCCTCCCTCACCTCCATCCAAGGCCCTAAAGGAGCCTTCCACATCCATCAAAGGTTTACCTGCACATCCACCAATATCATTTATTGTATCCGTTGCTCCTCTACTTTGGGGAGACTGGACGCCTTCTAGCAGAGCGTTTTAGGGAACATCTCCGGGACACCCGCACCAATCAACCACACCACCCTGTGGCCCAACATTTCAACTCCCCCTCCCACTCTGCCGAGGATGTGGAGGTCCTGGGCCTCCTTCACCACACGATGCCTGGAGGAACAACGCCTCATCGTCTGCCTTGGAACACTTCAACCCCAGGGCATCAATGTGGACTTCAACAGTTTCCTCATTTCACCTTCCCCCACCACCCCATTCCAACCTTCCAGCTCAGCACTCTCCCCATGACTTGTCCTACCGGCCTATCTTCTTTTCCACCTATCCACTCCACCCTCCTCCCTGACCTATCACCTTCATCCCCTCCCCCACTCACATATTGTACTCTATGCTACTTTCTCCCCACCCCCACCCTCCTCTCACTTATCTCTCCATCCTTCAGGCTCTCTGCCTGTATTCCTGATGAAGGGATTTTGCCCGAAACGTTGATTTTCCTGCTCCTTGGATGCTGCCTGACCTGCTGTGCTTTTCCAGTACCACTCTAATCTAGACACTGGTTTCCAGCATCTGCAGTCATTGTTTTTGCCTCTTAAATATCTGCGCCTAGCTGCTTGCTGTCTAAGATGATGCTGTGAAGCAGAGAGTGTAAACATTGCACCCACCCCAACTCACCCCTATAAACCAGATTTCCCATGGCTAACTCATCTAGCCTGCACATTCTTGGACACTATGGGCAATTTAGCATGACCAATCCACCTCACCAGCTCATTTTGGACTGTCGAAGGAAAGCAGAGCACCCGAAGGAAACCCACAAAGAAATGGGGAGAATGAGCAAACTCCACAGACAGTCATCTAAGGGTGGAATCAAACCTGCGTCCCTGGCACTATAAGGCAGCAGGGCTAACCACTGGGCATTTGACTCTGGAGTTGGTACAAGTGGGTGTCAAGGAAATAGAAACACATTTTACACGTGCAAGGGATGTGAGGAATTTTGTGACACTGTCCTGTAAGGTACAGTGTGCATGAGCACTTGGTTCAGGGGTAGAGGGGGTTATTGACAAAGAGTCATAGAGATGTACAGCATGGAAACAGAAATCCATGCTGATCAGATATCCTAACCTAATCTAATCCCATTTGCCAGCATTTGGCCAATATCCCTCTAAACCCTTCCTATTAATACACCTATCCAGATGCTTTTAAATGTTGTAATTGTACCAGCCTCCACCACATTTTGTGGCAGCTCATTGCATACAAACACCATCCCCTGCATGAAAAGATCACCCCTTAGGTTCCTTTCAAATCTTTCCTCTCACCTTAAACCTGTGCCCTCTAGTTTTGGACTGCACTACCCTGGGGAAAATACTTTACCTATTCACCCAATCCATGCTCCTCATGATTTTATAAACCTCTATAAGGTTAGTCCTCAGTCTCTGACACTCCAGGGAAAATAGCCCCAGTTTATTCAGCCTCTCCTTGTAGCTGGCAACATCCTTGCAAATCTTTTCTGAACCCTTTCGAGTTTCATATCTTTCCTATAGCAGAGAGACCAAAATTAAACACAGTATTCCAAAAGTAGCCGAACCAATGTCCTGTACATGATGTCTCAACTCCTATACTCAGTCCACTGACCAATAATGACAAGCGTACCAAATGCCTTCTTCACTATGCTGTCTACCTGTGATTCCACTTTCAAGAAACTATGAACCTGCACTCCAAAATCTTTTTATTTGGCAACACTCCCCAGGACCTCACCATTAAATGTAAAAATCCTGCCATGATTTGCCCTACCAAAGTGCAGCACCTCACAATTATCTGAATTAAACTCCATCTGCCACTCCTCGGCCCATCTGATCAAAGTTCCATTGTACTCTGAAGCATCCTACCTGGCTGTCCACTATGCTACCAATTTTGGACATTAACCCTTAACCCTTCAATACTGCATATATTCTGTTCATTCACTTAAGCAGCTAATTCCTAATATATTTTAGCTGGTAGTCACTCTATTTTACTGTTTATTTCCATTTCATGGTTGAACTCTCAATCACCAACCTGAGTTCTACTGATGGCTGAAGTGAGACAGTCAGGCCTCAAATGACCAAAGGGATAAAGAGAGGCTGAAGTCAAAAGGTTCCTAACCATTCACTGGATGGGGAGGGGGCAAATATTGTGAAAAGGACAGAGCCTCCCTGAGAGGAGGAGGGAAGGTTCAAACTGAAGGAAACGGCTTGGTGCTACACTGTGTGGCACTAACTTGTAAGCAGCTGTGACAGCACTGACTCTACCCTCTTTTACAGGAGATGCTGAGCTTCTGATTGTTCCCAAGAAAATGTGCTGGAAATAAAATCAGAAAGCAATGACAGCAATGTTGGAAATGACCATTAAAGAGATGATTTTGAATGATCCATCAGACACGTTGTACGGCCTGATCCTAAAGGGTAGAGGGTGGGAGTTTACACAAATTCCGGCTTAGTGTTGTGACCATGCTTTCAAATAATAAATAACAATCAATAACAACCATATTTATCAAGATAACTCTGTCATCAAAAATACTTGTGTCTCCAGCATGTGGATTGTTCAATGTGCAATGTACTGATCGACACGAGGAATTCTAAGGTGCTCTGAGAGAGACATGGACCAAGAGTTACTGCTCCATTTCCTGCCTGTTTTAGCACAGTGTATCTGATTTCACCATCACCAACAACAAAGAGCATGGGATTTTGAGAGCAAGTTGTGTTCTCTCCACATTGATTCTCTAATGTGATGCGGCTGTTGGAAGAAAGGTATCCACTCCTTCCTTGAGGGGGTGTTATTGGGATACGTCCCTGAACTGTTGCAGTCCATCAACATTAACTGTCCAATAGAAGCCCAGTGACTCACTTGGCCATCTGCAGCCATCTACCTCACTGTGGCTCTCTATGTAGACCGGAGCAGGGAAGGCTGGGTGTAGGAGTGTAACCCCCAACGAGGAATGAAAACTTAGGGGGCAGGCAGAATTCAGGCAAGTGGAAGATGTTTATTCAAGCAAAAACTGGTTAATGCAGGGAGAGGACTAAAGAATCCTCCTTGAATCTAGTCTTTACGTACAAACACAATTATTTCCTTAATCCTTGGCTCAGATCAGAAAAAGATCAATGATGCACTCTAACTTGTACAGTTAAAAAGCAATACTTTATACACTTCTGTGTTAGGGCAGCACAGTGGCTCAGTGGTTAGCACTGCAGCCTCACAGCGCCAGGGACCCAGGTTTGATTCTTGTCTGTGTGGAGTTTGCACCTTCTCCCTGTGTCTGTGTGGGTTTCCTTCGGGTTCTCTGGTTGCCTCCCACAATCCAAAGATGTGCAGCTCAGGTGAATTGGTCGTGTTAAATTGCCTGTAGTGTTAGGTGCATTAGTCAGGGGTATAAATGGGGAATGGGTCTGGGTGGGTTACTCTTCGGAGGGGTGGTGTGGACTTGTTGGGCCGAAGGGCCTGTTTTCATACTGTAGGGAATCCAATCTAATTCATGACGATTTCATACAATGTGTTTACAGCTCTCCCCTCCTAATCCATGCATTCAATCCTGTAAAATATCTCATTGATGAAGGGTATCCCTATGAACAGCCCCTGTTTCCCATGATTTCATGGTGTTTAACAAACACCATAATCTCTAGCCCTTGGAATCTTTCTATGCGTCCTATTCATTCCTGAAGAAGGGCTTATGCCTGAAACGTCGATTCTCCTGCTCCTTTGATGCTGCCTGACCTGCTGCACTTTTCCAGCAACACATTTTTCAGCTCTGATCTCCAGCATCTGCAGTCCTCACTTTCTCCTATTCATTCACATTCCAAAGTTAACAGCCACATTCCTTCAAATTTGTCTCGGGCTGGCTTATCTCTAAGGACTGTTTGAATTCTGTTATTCACTGTATTCCATTCAGTTACTCGTCTTATATTACCATTGTCCTATTATATATGTTAAAAATACAAAAGACAGATAATTTTAGCTAATTGCTATACAATTTGTAAAATTGATTTTTGTTAGGAAGTTAGTTATAGAGTGTAAGTTTAGATACAGCTTTTTCTACTCTTAGTACTTTGTGAATTATGGGCTGTGAATGGAGTGTAGAGAGCGTATTTCCTAAAACTAACTAACTTTCACATATAGGCATAAATATTTTGGTTATACGTATCTACTTTTCTATGTTAAAAACTATCCTTATGATTCTCTAGAAAATTTCTAACTAGAACCTATTACTTAGTATTGTAGAGTAATTAATTTCAAAGAAACAACTAATTACTACAAAATAAATTTAACTATTTACTACAAATTAACTTTTTTTTCCCAGTAGCTATTTAGGGAGTTAGTAGGCTATATCTAGCACCTGACGTTGATTCATTCATTCATTGGGACAATTATTTTTCCATTAATGAAACTGGAGTATTACTTGTTTGTTTCATAGGCATACTCTTATCAAAACTGTCTGGGATGGTTGCTGCTCAAAGCATTGGAGTAGCTCCATTCAAAGGTTCCAATAGTTTCACTTAAAGGCTAGAATAGGCAGTAACTTGTTTATCAGCCATTTTGTGTAAGCAAGCTGTTCAATTGTATTTCCCCCTCATCAGCCATTTTGTACAAGTGGACATGGACTATTTTGGTATTTGCAAGTACAGATCACCCCTACAAATAGGCAGAAATCATTTCAGAAAGAACATCACTCAACCAATGGACTTTCACAAAATTCAATGTTAACTTCATGAGACTTGTTTGGAATTCCAAATTTATTGTTGAAATTTGGCTTCTGTGATGGGATTAGAAGCTGTATAGCTAGAGTATGAGCCTGGATAACTGGGTTAGTGATATTAGTATTAGCCAATTTAATTCACTCTATGTGATATCAAGAAATAGTTGGAGGCACTGGACACTGCCATTATAACATCCCAGCAAGAGTACTGAAAACTAATGCTCCAGAACATACAACATAGAACAGTAGATCACAGTACAGGCCCTTTGGCACCTCTCATCCTTCTATGCTTCAGTGAGAAAAGCCCTAGCTCCCTCAACCTTTCTTCATCAGACATGCCCTCCATCCTGGTAAATCTCCTCTGCAGCCTCTCTAAAGCTTCCACATCCTTCCTATACTGAGGTGATCAGAACTGAACACAATATTCAAAGTGTGGTCTAACCATGGCTTTACAGAGCTGCAGCATAACCTCACCGTTCTTAAACTCAATCGCCCGGCTAATGAAAGCCAACACACCATACGCCTTCTTAACAACCCTATCAACCTGGGTGGCAAATTTCAGGGATCTCTGGACGCAGACTGTAAGATCCCTCTGTTCCTCCACACTGCCAAGGATCCTGTCTTTAACATTGTAATCTGCACTTAAATTAGACCTTCCAAAATGAATCACTTCACACTTTTCCAGGTTGAATTCTAGCTGCCACTTCTCAGCCCAGCTCTGCATCCTGTCAATGTCCCATTGCAGTCGACAACAGCCCTCCACACTATCCACTACTCCACCAACCTTTCTGTCATTGGCAAAAGGATCAACCTACACTTCCACTTCCTCATCCAAGTCATTTATAAAAATCACAAAGTGCAGGTCCCAGAACAGATCTCTGTAGAATACCACTGGTCACCAAACTCCAGGCTGAATACTTTCTATCTACTACCACCTTCTGTCGTCTATGGGCCAGCCAATTCTGTATCCAGACGGCCAAATGTCCCTGTATCCAATGCCTCCTTACTTTCTGAACCTAATCAAATGCCTTGCTAAAATCCATATACACCACATCCACTGTTCTACCTTCATCAATGTGTGATGTCACATCCTTAAAGAATTCAATAAGGCTTGTGAGGCATGTCCTGCCCCTCACAAAGCCATGCTGCCTATCTCCAATCAAGCTGTGCTTTTCCAAATAATCATAAATCCTATCTCTCATAATCTTCTCCAATAATTTGCCCACCACCAACGTAAGACTGACTAGTCTTAATTTCCAGGGTTATCCCTATTCTCTTTTGTGAACAAGGGAATAACATTTCCCACTCTCCAATCATCTGGTACTACCTCAGTGGACAATGTGGGTGAAAATATCATTGTCAAAGGCACAGCAATCTCTTCCCTTGCTTCTTATGGTAACCTTGCATATATCCCATCTAGTCCAAGGGACTCATCTATCTGCATGCTTTTCAAAATTTCCAGCACATCCTCCATCAACCTATTTGAGCCTATCAATTTGTTTCATGTCGTCCTCACAAATAACAAAGTCCCGCTCACTAGTGAATACTGAAGCAAAATATTTATTCAGAACCTTCTCCAACTCCAGACATAAGTTCCCTCCACTGTCCCTAATTGACCCTAACCTCACTCTGACCATCCTCTTGTCCCTCACATAAGTGTAGAACGTCTTAGGGTTTTGCTTAATCTATCCACCAAGGCTTTTCCTTCCTGGCTACCTTGTAACCCTTTAGAGCTCTGTCTGATCCTTGCTTCCTCAACCTTAAGTAAACTTCCTTCTTCCGCTTGACTAGATGTTCCACATCTCTTGTCATCTAAGGTTCTTTCACCCTACTATTCCTTCCTTGCCTCAGTGGGACAAACCTATCCAGCACTCCCTAACCAATCTCCACATTTCTGTTGTTCTAATTCCTGCCTAAAAACACTGTAATTCCCCATCCCCCAATTAAATACTTCCCCATATGTCTGCTCTTATCCCTTCCTATGACAATTATAAAGGTCAGGGAGTCATGATCACTGTCTCCAAGATGCTGTCCCAGTGAAAGATCTGACATCTGACCTGGTTCGTTGCCAAGCACCAAATCCAATATGGTCTCCCATTAAAAATTGCCCATTTACATATTGAGTTAGGAATCCTTCCTGGACACACCTAATAAAATATGCTCTATCCAAACAATTTGCACTAAGGAGATTCCCAAACGATATTAGGGAAGTTGAAGTCACCCATGACAACAACCCTGTGACTTCTGCACCTTTCCAATATCTACATCTCAATATGCTCCCCCAGTCTGTGTTGCCATTGGGGTGGTCAATAGAAAACTCCCAATAAAGTGAGTGCTCCTTTCCTGTTTCTGACTTAGACCCACAATACCTTGTTATTCCCCTAGCCAAGCTGCTCCTGTACAGTTACAACACTAATCTAGTGATGAGACTCATCTAACTAAAATTGCTCAGTTATGTCTTGTTCACAAAAAGCTGGTAAAATCCAACTCGGCCATTTTCCACCCCATCGATCCACTCTCGATCATCAGTAAAGTGATGCAAGATGTACGAATGGTATTATCAAGCAACACCTGCTCAGCAATAGCCTGCTCAGTGATGCCCTGTTTGGGATCTACCAGGGCCACTCAGCTCCTGACCTCATTACAACCTTGGTTCAAATATGGACAAAAGAGCTGAATTCCAGAGGTGAGCTAAGAGTAACAGCATCAAGGCCACCTTCAAACAAGGGCGGCATCAAGGAGCCCTAGCAAAACTGATATCAATTGGCTTTAGAGTTTTAACTCTCTGCTGATTGGAGTCATACCTGGCACATTAGAAGATGGTCATGGTTGTTGGATGTCAGTTACCTCAGCTCCAGGATATCTCTGCAGGAGTTCCTCAGGGTATTGTCCAAGGCCCAACCAACTTCAGCTGCTTTACTAATGACCTTCCCTCCTGATTAGCACTGCTGCCTCATAGTGCCAGGGACCAGCCTCAGGTGACTGTTTATGTAGAGTTTACACATTCTCCCCGTGTCTGTGTGGGCTTCTCCATTTTCCTCCCATAGTCCAAAGATGTGCAGGTTAGGTGGATTAGCCATGCCAAATTGCCCATTGTGTCCAGGGATGTGCAAGCTTGGTGGGTTAGGCATTGTTAATGCAGGGTTATCAGGATAGTGGGGTGGGTCTAGGTCATATGCACATCAAAGAGTCAGTACAGACCTGAATGGCTGAATGGCCTGCTTCTACACTGTAGAGCTTCTGAATTCCATGAAAAGCTTAGAAACGGGGACGTTCACTAATGATTGCACAATGCTCAGCACCATTTGTGACTCTTCAGACACTATGTTGAAATGCTACAAGATCTGATAATAGGTTTGGGCTGAAAGGTGACAAGTAACATTTACACCATACAAGTGCCAGGCATGACTACCAACTATGTGGGAGAATCTAATCATCGCCCCTTGACATTCAGAGGTATCACTATTCCCGAATATCAACATCTTGAGAGTTACCATTGGCCAGACACTCAACTGGCTTTGTCCTATAAGTGCTGTTGCTATAAAAGCAGTCCAAGGGCTAGGAAATCTGAAGCACACAACTCACCTCCTGACTTCCTCAAGACTGTCTATCATCTCCAGGGCACCAGTCAGACATCTAATGGAATATTCTCCACTTGCCTGGATGAGTGCAGCTCTAACCGCACTCAAGAAGCTTGAAACCATGCAGAACAAAACAGTCCATTCACCACCTACACTCAGTAGCAACCGTGTGTACAATCTACAAGATGCACTGCAGAAATACACTGAAGATCCTTAGACAACATCTTCCATACCCATGAGTACTCACATCTATAAGTATAGCAGGTACATGGGAACACTATCATTTGCAAGTTTCCCTCCAAGTCACTCATCAGCCTGACTTGGAAATATATTTCTATTCCTTTTCTGTCATTGATTCAAAATCCTGGAATTCCCTCCCCAAAGGCATTGTGGGTCTACCTACAGCATATGGACTGCAGTGTTTCAAGAAGACAGCTCAAGGGCAACAAGATGCTGGCCAGCCAGTGATGCCCAAATCTCATGAATGATTGTACAAAACAAAATTGGACCACTATCACTCTCTATCCAACATCATGACCACATTTTATAAACAGTCCCTGCATAAAACAATGACCACGTCAGGGTGAAGAAATCACAATAGCCAGATTCCGCTAACCACTTGTTAGCCTTCAAGCAGTTTCCAGTGATTACACTGGACCTCTTTGATGCTTGGAACACAGTATCGATACCATTTTGAAGTAAATTACTTTTGCAACTGACCATTGTGCTCCAATCTAGCAAACAGTTTTGTATCACTTTAAAGATTATTTTCTCAACAATTTAAAATGGATGTACTCAAAGCTGCTTGTAATCCAATATGCAGATGAATTTGAGAAGAAACCCATAGAAAATAGTGCAATTTTCAGCAGAATTTGCTCCACAATCTGGGATAGCTCTTAGAGCAGGAACTTACAGGGAGGGCCAGACCGATCTGCCCCCGTTCCCATCCGATTCTCCGTACTTCCCATCCGATTGTCACCCACCCCAGCTCAGAGAGGTCTGTAGCCCATCCCCATACCCCCAGCTCTGTCTGATTCCCATTCCAATGCTGTGCCTGTCCTTTGCACATGTGCAGTATGCACTGATGTGCTGGGCTCTCCCATCATTGAGAATGGGGATGTTTGTGGAGCTTCCTCTTCCACTGAGTTGTTTAATTGTTCACCACTATTTTTAATTGTATTCATTTGTGGGATTTGGCATCACTGGCTGGTTAGCATTTATTGCTCAAGTCTAGTTGCCCTTGAGATGTGGCAGGAATGCAGAACTTAGATCTGACCCATTGGTTGTTGGATTGACTAACTCTGTCTATCACTTGCTGCAAATGCTGTGTGGCATGCAAGTAATCCTGTTCGGTGGCTTCACCGGATCGATATCTAATTTTTTAGATATGCCTTGTGCTGCTCCTGACTCACCCTCCTGCACTCTCCACTGAACCAGGGTTGAAGCTCTCCCCTTGCACCCCCCGCCCGCCCCCCCCCCCCCCAACCAACACAGCATTTGATGGTAATGGTTGAGATGGGGTTATACTGGGCCATGAAGTTACAGATTTTGCTGGAGTACAACTTTGCTGCTGTTAATGGCCCACAGTGTCTCGTGGATACCCAGTCTTGGGCTGCAAGATCTCTTTGACCTCTGTCCCATATTGCATGGTGATAGTGCTACACAACATCATGTATTCTCAATGTGAAAGTGAAACTTGTCTCTGCAAGGACTGTGCAATGGTCAGCCTTACTGATACTATTGTGGACAGATATATCTGCAGCTGGCAGATTCGTAAGGATGAGGTCATGTATACTTGTCTCTTTGTTGTTTCCTTCACCACCTGCCACAGATCCAGTCTGGCAGTTGAGTCCTTCAGGATCGGAGGAAGTGGGTGAGATCCTTAACAACTCTTTTGCATCAATATTCACAAAGGACAAAGACATGGTGAATGGTGAGTCTAGAGATGGGTGTGTTAATGTTTTAGGGCATGTCGATATATAAAAGGTGTTGGGTGTTTTAAAAAGCATTATGGTAGATAGGTCCCCAAGACTTGATGGGATCTAAACCCAGAATATTGAGGGAAGTGAGGGAGGAGATTGGTGGGGCCACGTACAAAATCTTTCGATTCTCCTTAATTACAGTTCAGCTCCCAGAGGATTGGAGAATAGCCAACATTGTTCCTTTGTTTAAGAAATACAACAGTGATAATCCAGGAATTACAGGCTACCGAACCTTCATGTCAGTGATAGGAACTTGTTGGAGAAGATTCTGAGGAATGGAATTTATTCACATTTAGAAAATATGGACTTATTGGCAATGAACAGCATGGTTTTGATTGATAAGGGGAGGATGGTAGATGCTGTCTGCATGGACTTCAGTAAGGCCTTTGACAAGATCCCTCATGACAAGTTGATACAAAAAGTGAAATTACATCGGATGCATGGTGAGCTAGTAAGATGGATACAGAACTGGCTTAGTCAAAGAAAACAGAGACTAACAGAGTAGGGATCTATGATCAGTGGTGTTCTACAAGTATCAGTGCTAGGACTCCTGTTGTTTGTGATATATGTATGATGTGGATGAAAATGTAGGTAGCCTGATAGTAAGTTTGCAGATGACACAAAGATTGGAGGAGCAGCAGATAGTGAGAAGGATTGCTAGAGGATACAGCAGACCATTGATAGGCTGCAGACTTGAGTGAAGAAATGACAGATGGAATTTAATCTGGACAAATGTGAGGTGATGTAATTTGGGAGATTTAATGCAGGAGGGAGGCATACAGTAAATGGCAGAACCCTTCGTAGCATAAACAAACAGAAGGATCTAGACGTACAGGTCCACTTTTCCCTCAAAGTGGCAACACAAGCAGATAAGGTGGTTAAGAAGGCACATGGTATTCTTGCCTTCATCAGTTGGGCATAGAGTATAAACATTGGCAAGGCATGTTTCAGTTATGTAGAAGTTTAATTAGGCCACATTTGGAATATTGTGTACATTTCTAGTCATCATATACCATAAGGATGTGGACACTTTGGAGAGGGTACAGAAATGATTTACCAGGATGTTTCCTGGTTTGGAGATTATTAGCTATGAGGCAGAATGGACAAACTTGGTTTATTTTCCCTTGAATGATCAAGGATGAGGGATGATCTGAGAGAAGTTTACAAAATTATAAGATGCATGGATAGAATGGATAGTGGGAGCCTTTGTCCCAGGATAAAAATGTCTGGGGATATAGGTTTAAGGTAAGAAGGGGCAAGTTTATAGGAGATGTCAAAGGCAAGTCTTTCACATGGACTGTGGTAAGTGCCTGGAATGAGCTGCCAGAGGAAGTGGTTATGGTGCATACGACAGCAACATCTAACAGGCATCTTAACAGATACATGAATAGACTGCATGGAGGCAAAAAGAATTTTAGTTTAGAATGGTATTGGGTGTCAGCTCTGGCTGTGTGGGCCAAATAGCAGTTCCTGTGCTGTACTGTTCTTAATTCTTTTCCATGGATGTTGTTAATTTGGGTTATTTATTGACAGCAGTACTCCTGTCCAGTACAACCCATGGACAAAACCAAAGTTATATATAAAATTCCATGCAAGGACTTCCACAAACACTACGTAGGACAAACAGGAAGAAAGTTAGCCACCAGGATACATGAACACCAGCTAGCCACAAAAAGACACGACCCCCTTTCCCTCATAGCCCTACACACAGATGGAAAAAACCACCATTTCGACTGGGACAACACATCTATCCTGGGACAGGCTAAGCAAAGACATGCCAGAGAATTCCTAGAGGCCTGGCACTCCAACCACAACGCCATAAACAAACACATAGATCTAGATGCCATCTATAAACCCCTCAGAAAACGAACAGGAAATGACATCACCACAAACCCCAGGAACCCCATCCAGGAGAAAGATATAAATAGAAAGCAGGAGACAACAGCTTCGCTTCACTTGGAGGCCACCACTGATGATGTTACCTAGCCAGGTAATGAAACGTCTGGATATCAAACCTACAGCTCAGCGAGCAAACCTACACCCTAAAGCAGTACTCCTCTTCTTTACTTCCTCCCAAAGTGAACATTTTACTTGCATCGAACACAGTATATCTTGCTGTATCCTGTCAGTCAGAGCCATAGGTCTTTTGGTCTCTAGGCAGTTGATCATGGGAACTTTTGGCTTTGCCTTATCTATGTGGTAATTTCAAAGATACTCAGGAGGTGCTCAACCATCACTAGTCTGCTTCCTCACTCCTTAGCACTCTCATCACCAATTTGTTCTGCAGTATTTGATCAAACGCTGAACACTGGCTCTTTTATTCAAATGTCAAGCAGCTGCTATTTTATGTCAGTGGGAAGTCAAGATCTGATAAACCAGGAGACTAATTTCAAGCAGTTTATATCCCATTTTAATTCTGTTACAACTACAGAGCTGCTTACAATATGTTTGATACTATTAAGAATGACATCACAATAATGACACCATCATCCTCCTATAATCTAACTCAGGAATGGAGGAGGCCATTGTCTTTTGTTTGTCATTTATATAAATGATTTAGATGAGAATATGGAATACATGATTAGTAAGGTTGCATATGACTAACGATAATTAAATTAATCATATAGTGGAGAATGAAGGTTATCTAAGATTACAGAAATTTTGATCAATTGCATCAATGGGCTGATGAGAGGCAGATGGATTTTAATTTGTATAAATGTGAGGTATTGCATTTTGGTAAAACAAACAAGGACAGGATTAACACAATTAATGGTAGGGCCTTAGGTAGTGTTGTACAACAAACAGGCCAAGGGGTTCAAATTCATAATTCTTTGAAGTTTGCGTCACATATAGATAGGGTGGTTGAGAAGGTGTTTAGCACGCTTACTTTCATTGCTCAGATCTTTGACCATAGACGTTTGGGTGTCATGTTGAGGCTGTACAGGACATTGGTGAGGCCTGTTCTGGAATACTGTGTCCAGTTCTGGTCTCCCTGTTATAGGAAAACTATTAGTTTATTGGAGAGGGTTCAGAAAATATTTACCACAATATTGCTGGGAAGGGAGGCTTTGAAATATAAGGAGAGGCTGGATAGCCTGGGATTTGTTTCTTTGCAATAGTGGATGTTGAGGGGTGACCTTATTGGGGTTTATAAAATCACGAGGGATATAGATAAGGTGAATAGCAAGGGTCTTTTCCTTAGGGTAGGGGGTTTTAAGACTAGGGGGCATATTTTTAAGGTGAGAGGAGAAAGATGTTAAAAAGACATGAGAAGCAACTTTTTCACAGAGTGGTTCATGTGTGAAAGGAACTTCTAGAGGAAGTGATGGATGCGGGTACAATTACAATATTTAAAAGACAGTGGGTAAGTACATGAATATGACATGTTTGGAGGTATATGGGCTAGATGCAGACAAGTGGGATTATGGTCAGCATGGATTGGTTGGACCAAAGGGTTTGTTTCTGTTCTGTACATCTCTATGACTAAGAGAGATTCATAGAATCCCTACAGTATGGAAGCAAGCCATTCAGCTCATTAAGTCCACATTTACCCTCAGAAGAGCATCCCGCCTATACCTACCCATTCCCCTACTCTATCCCCAAACCCACATTTACCACAGCTAATTCACCTAGCCTGAACATCCCTGGACATCATTGGCAATTTAGCGTGATCAATCCACTGAATCTGCACATCTTTGGATTTTGGGAGGAAACCTGAGCACCCGAAGGAAACCTACATGGGCATAAGAAGACTGTGCAAACTCCACTTGGACAGTCATCCAAGTGTGGAATCAAAGCCAGGTCCCTGGCATTGTGAGACAGCAATCCTAACCACTGAGCCACCATGCCACCCCGCTGGGCAGACTGGGGGGGAGAGAAAATTAAGAGGGTGCATGATTGAAATGTATAAGGGTCAGAGACAAGGTAGACAGGAAGAAAATTTTCCCCTTAATGGAGGGACCTATGACCTGGAGGCATAGATTTAAGATAAGAGGCAGAACATTTCGAGGAAATTTGAGGAAAAATGTTTTCATCCAAAGGGTGATATGAATCTGAAACACTCTGCTTGCCCACATGATAGAGGCAGAAGCCCTCCTAACATGTTACGAGGTACTTAAATGTGCTCTCGTGATGCTGAGGCTGGGCCAATTGCTGGAAAATGGGATTAGGATAATTTTTTGACCAGCGCAGACTCAATGGCCTTTCTCTGTTCAATAGATTTTGATGACTCTAAGTTTGACACTATCCAGGACAAAGTAGCCCACTTGATGGCACCTTATCTGCAAACATTCAGTCATCACACTACCAATTAGTAGCAGCACTGTGTGCCATTAATAAGATGCAATGCAGAAATTCACCAATGATCATTAGACAGCATCTTCCAATCCCACAATCACTATCATCTAGAATGACAAGAGCAGCAGATACATGGGAACAACATGACCTGCAAATTCCTCTCCACGCCATTCACCCCCATCTTGACTTGGAATTATATTAATGTTCCTTCACTGTTGCTAGGTCACAATCCTGGGATTCCCTCCTCAGTGGCGTTGCGGGCTACCTATAGCACATACACTGCTGCAGTTCAAGAAGGCAGCTCGTCATTACCTTCTCAAGGATGGACAATAAAACACTGGCCCGCTGTTGGACTTCAAAGCCCACTTCAGACCATCCCCCCACCTCCTCCCCCCCCCATGTTGGTAGTTGGAGGAAGTGATAGCTATTAATGAAAAAAATTCAGCGAATGCTCTGGGAATCCAGCTTTGAATCCTGCCATGACAGATGGTGGAATCATTTTTAAAAACAAAATTTGGAATTAAAACTCTAATGCTGACTATGAAATCATTGCCAATTGTTGTAAAAAAAAACCCATCTAGTTCATTAATGTCCATCAAGGAAGGAAGCTGCCATCCTTACCTGGTCTGGCCTACATGTGACTCCAGGCTCACAGCAATGTGGTTGACCCTTTAACAACTGGGGATGAGCATGAAATGCTGGACCAGCCAGTGACAGCCACATCCCATGAACAATTAAAAAAAATTTGGCTACCCTGTCCAAACAAACCAGTCTAATTGTAGGATCTCCCAGGTACTCAGCCCAATTGTGATGACGAGGTCCACAGTTTGGAGGACTCAGAGTGTACCCTATATGTTATAATACTCCTGGGGACAATTATTCTCAGAATACCAAGTGTCTCCATTACTTAAATATTGCCTTTACTTGTTCCTTTTCCCATTTCTTCTGACATGCCACACATGCTGCAGTTCCCCAATTTATAGCTAACAATAAGTATAACTCTACTGAGACATGGGAGATAATTTGGATCCAACCATGAAACCACATTGTTGGAATAAAGATATTTTGTTGCTTATACACTTTTTCAGCTTAGCATCTGAAGATAATTTTAACTCTATAATTGCTTTTCATCTTGAAATGCCCATTTCGCAATTTTGCAGCTGTTACATTTCACTGGGGTAGTCCATTGAAAATCAAGCTCTATTATTCCTGGAGTTGCCACAAAAGTAAAACCTATTATAAGAGTATGCAAAATTCCTCAATTTTCAGACCCAAGCTTGCAGAAAGGTTTCTGGTATTTCAACAAGGATTATTATTTATTAATAGGAAATAGACCCTAGCTACAGGTAAACAATTGTGAATCTATTTCTAATAGTTAAAACTCTAATTTTCTCTTAAACTCCCCTGTGCACACACAAGAACAGGAACAAACGTGGGTGTTATGGATGAAGGGAAAACTGGGAAAGCAATTCAGTGGTCCCTATCCACAGGATCTGCTGACTTGAGTCTTTTGCCATTCAGTTCAGAGACTGCTCCTCAGTCTCCCTTCTCTGGATGCTTTCACTGATTTTTGCAGGATGCATAGGATGGCTGATTCACACTCATAAAAAGTAATTGACTCATTAATTAAAGGTCACAGCTTACAGCAACTGCTAAAGGGAAAATAAACTGGTTTTCTTAATGCTTTCAGTGCTTTTTACTGCAGAGAACAGACGGTGCTCATGAGCTAGTGGTAGTCTAATATCTTCATTTTATCTTGTTCACAGCCCCAAACTGTCAGTTATTGGAGAATCAATCACATAATTGTTGGCAAGCAGAGGGGTTTTGTCATTGATAACTGGTCACTTGTCCACAGACCAATCAGTTACTTATTGCCAGCTGAATTCCATTTGTACACAATGCTTTGGCTTCAGTTCATCTGCAAACTACACTTCAACTCCTGCTGGGGCCAGCAGCTATGTAAATAGTGCTTACATTGAGTGTTTTCCACACATATAATGATCATTCAAAAATAATGGGTTTTAAACCACCTCTTTTCGCATTTCAGTACACAATTAAAACTACAGAGAAATTAAAACGACTGACCATACAAAGGTATGGTCTTTACAAATCCAGTTTACCAGTACTTTTTGAATCCCTTGGACTTTTATTATTCTGACCAGTCTATCATAAGAGATTTTTGTCTAAAGCCTTATTAAAGTCCAAATACAAAAATTACTGAATCAGGTGGCACAGTGGTTAGCACTGTTGCCTCACAGCGCCAGAGATCCGGGTTCAATTCCCGCCTCAGGCGACTAACTGTGTGGAGTTTGCACGTTCTCCCCGTGTCTGCGTGGATTTCCTCCGGGTGCTCCGGTTTCCTCCCACAGTCCAAAGATGTGCAGGTCAGGTGAATTGGCCATGCTAAGTTGCCCGTAGTGTTAGGTAAGGGGTAAATGTAGGGGTATGGGTGGGTTGCGCTTCGGCGGGGCGGTGTGGACTTGTTGGGCCGAAGGGCCTGTTTCCACACTGTAAGTAATCTAATCTAATCTAATCTAATCTCTGAGTTTCCGAGATTTGAGAAAATGGTTAATGCAACAACACTGAATTCTAATTGTGAACATATGATATTTGATTGATTTAATCATGGCCAGATGTCTTCTTTAGTTTCTGTTAATTAAATCAATGTTTTTGTTACAGTGGTTTCTCAGTTGGATCCATTGGCGATAGTCTCTGGTTTGAGTCATTGATGGGTACCTCATGAATGACCAAATTTATATTGTGAGCAACTGAAGAGCGAACAAACGCAAAGCCATCCTTGTACATGAATGGTGAGATATCATCACTCACATTTTGATTATAACAGGCTGCATATTGCTGTCATTTCCTGACTCTACTGAAGCAACACTGACCCCTGGTGACCTCTGCGCAAGGGTCATTAAACAAAACATCCTGGGTTCTTGTTAGAGGAAATATGAGTGACCCACTCCTGATTCTGTGGATAATCTGATAGCAATGGCTAATCCTGGATCTGGGTCTAAACCCATTGCAGGGGCTAATTGTCCCAATCTCAAATCTCAATTCTCAATTTGCTGCCAACTAAAATATATTGTAAGAAGGGAAACAACATTCATGGCTAAGAAGGAAGTGAAAGACAAAGAAAGACAAAATCTAAAGCATAACCATATTGAAAAGGCAAGAAAGATTGAGAAACTTTTAAAGATCAACAGAGGGTTATAAAAGAAAACAAACACAAAATAATAAAAATGGATAGCAAAAGCTTATATAAGTATATAAAAGAGTGGGTAAGATGAATGTGAGTCTGGGAAATTAATAATGGGGAACACAGAAATGGCAGTCATGCAATCAATATTTGGCTTCAGTTTTCATGGTGGAGTACACTTATGTCATTGCAATAGTAACAGCAAACTCAGAGATAATAGATAAGGAGAACCTTTGAACAATCATTATCACTACGGAAAAAGTACTGAGCAAACTATTGGGAATGAGGATAGCTAAGTCCCCAGAGCTTGATGGCCTCGATGCTAGGATCTTAAAGTAAAGGGAGTGTGGATCTATTAACGATAATAATCCAAAATTTCCTGAATGCGGGCAAGGTTCTAGTGGATTAGAAAGCTGTTAGTATATAAAAGGGAGGGAGGCAGACAATATGAAACTATAGATCAGTTAGTTTAATGTGTTGTTGGGAAATAACTGTGGCACAGTGGTTAGCACTGCTGCCTCACAGCGCCAGAGACCTGGGTTCAATTCCTACCTCAGGTGACTGTCTGTGTGGAGTTTGCACGTTCTCCCCATGTCTGCGTGGGATTCCTCTGCGTGCTCCGGTTTCCTCCCACAGTCCAAAGATGTGCAGGTCAGGTGAATTGGCCATGCTAAATCGCCTGTAGTGTTAGGGGCAGGGGAATGGGTCTGGGTGGGTTGCTGTTTGGAGGGTCGGTGTGGACTTGTTGGGCTGAAGGGCCTGTTTCCACACTGTAAGCAATCTAATCTAAAAGAAGTAATAACAAGACATTTGTAAAGTTAAACGGCATCCATTGGAATCAGCATCTGCACTTCCAAGTACTCTGCAATTTCATCCTTAATAATGGAGTATAAAATCTTGCCCATGACCGAGATTAGGCTAACTGGTTTATTGTTTCCTTTCTTCTGCCTCCCTTTCTTCTTAAACAGGAGTATTACACGAGCTATTTTCCAGTCCTCCAGGGCCCTCTCTGACTCCAGTGATTCATAGAATCCCTACAGCGTGGAAACAGGCCATTTGGCGCAACAAGTCCACATTGGTCCTCCAGACAGTAACCCACCCAGACATATTCCCCTACCCTATTACTCTACAATTACCCCTGACTAATGCACCTAACCTACACATCCCTGAACACCATGGGCAATTTAGCATTGCCAATTCACCTAACCTGCGCATCTATGGATTGTGGGAGGAAATCGGAGCACCTGGAGGAAACCGCAGACACGGGGAGAATGTGCAAACTCCACACAGTCGCCTGAGGCGGGAATTAAACCCTGGTCCCTGGAGCTGTGAGACAGCAGTGCTAGCCACTGAACCACCATGATGCCCATGATTCCTGGAAGATCACCACCAATGCCTGTAGAATCTCCTCAACTACCTGCAAATCATCCACTCTTGCACCAAGCTTGAGAGTGAGAAGCTCAAATTGTCATGGGTTCCACACAACTGGGGAGAGAGCACTGTCTCCATGTAGAAGTCAGGATTGCTGTTTGATTCAGCCCTCTGCCACCTTTTGGAGTTGTCAGTTTCTTCCTGTTCACTATGAAGTACCACCTTACAATCTACAATTTCCCCATCAAAATCACTGTAGCCTCAGTGACTCCTGTACAATGTAGCTCATCCTTAGAGTTGGTGTTCCTGCATTCTCCAGGACTAAGAGATTGAGAGGTAACCTTATAGAGGTTTATAAAATCATGAGAGGTACAGATAGGATTAATGATAGATGTCTTTTCCCTAGGATGGGTGAATTTCAAAACTAGGGGGCATATTTTTAAGGTGAGAAGAGAGGGATTTTAAAAGGGCATGCGGGGCAAATATTTTTACACAGTGGGTGGTGTGCATTTGGAATGAACTTCCTGAGAAGGCAGGGACTCCAAGTCTTAAGGATGCGTTACATTGTACAGGGATCACTGAGGCTAGAGTGATGTTGATGGGGAAATTGAAGTTAGTAGGGTGGTACTTCATAGTGACCAGGAGGGCACTGAGAACTCTGAAAAGTGGCAGAGGGTTGAATTAAACAGCAGTTTTGAGGAATAAATGCGAGGTGCTGCATTTTGGGAAAGCAAATCTTAGCAGGACTTATACACTGAATAGTAAGGTCCTAGGGAGACCTTGGAGTGCAGGGTCATAGCACCTTGAAAGTGAAGTCACAGGTAGATAAGATAGTGAAGAAGGCGTTTGGTATGCTTTCCTTTATTGGTCAGAGTATTGAGTACAGAAGTTGGGAGGTCATGTTGCAGCTGTACAGGACATTGGTTAGGCCACTGTAGGAATACTGCGTGCTGTAGGAATACTATCAGAAAGATGTTGTGAAACTTGAAAGGGTTCAGAATAGATTTACAAGGATGTTGCCAGAGTTGGAGAATTTGAGCTATAGGGAGAGGCTGAACAGGCTGGGGCTATTTTCCCTGGAGTGTTTGAGGCTGAGGGGTGACCTTATAGTGGTTTACAAAATTATGAGGGGCATGGATAGGGTAAATAGGTAAAGTCTTTTCCCTGGGGTGGGGGAGTCCAGAACTAGAGGGCAGAGATTTAGGGTGAGAGGGGAAAGATATAAAAGAGACCTAAGTGCAACATTTTCACGCAGAGGGTGGTACGTGTAAGGAATGAGCTGCCAGAGGATGTGGTGGAGGCTGGTACAATTGCAACATTTAAGAGGCATTTGGATGGGTATGTGAATAGGAAGGGTTTGGAGGGATATGGGCCGGGTGCTGGCAGGTGGGATTAGGTTGGGTTGGGATATCTGGTCGGCATGGACGGATTGGACCGAAGGGTCTGTTTCCGTGCTGTACATCTCTATGACTATGACTCTAAATGGTGGATGCTGACGCAGTTACAACAATTTTGAATGTTTATTTATTCTTTTTTGTTAGTTATTTACCGTGCTATCGTTTTTTTGTATATATAGAGCTTTTTTTATATCCTCTTTTGTGTTTTAGTAGTTTGTAGAGTGGATTAGTAACCTGTTTTCGTTATTTATATTGTTGTTGCTATTATATTGTAAAGTGGTTACACTATTTTGTACTAGTTTTGTAATTTTGTAATAAAAACCTAAAAAGTTTTTTTTCAATAAAAGTATTTACAAAAAAAAAGCCACTGATAAGTACATGAATAGGGAAAGTTTGAGGGATATGGGCAAGGAGCAGGCAGTGGGACGAGTTTAGTTTGGGGTTATGTTCAGCATAGACTGGTTGGACTGAAGGGGCTGATCCCATGCTGTATAACTCTATGAAGGGTAAATCATATTTCACTAATTTACCAAAGTTCATTGAAGATGTAAGAAGCAACTTGGATAATGGGAATCTTGTTGATGTAGTATATCTGCACTTCTTTAATAAGGTGCCACGAAAAAAGGTTAATAAACAAGGTAAGATCACATGTGGTTAGGAGTAATTTATTTACTGGGATAGAGGAATGACTAACCAACAGGAAGCAGAGCATTGGGATTAATGGATCTTTTTCTGTTTGGCAAGATGTAGCTAGTGGGGTGTCATAGGTTTCAGTTCTCGTGCCTCAACGATTTGCAATCTATATTAATGACTTGGATGCAGGGATGGAAGTATTATATCCAGATTTGCAGATGACACTAAAACAGATGAGAAAGAAAGTTGCCAGGAAGAACTAAAAAATTTATAAATGGATATGGATATGTTAGCTAAATAAGCCAAAATTTAGTAGATGAAGTTTAACATGGATACGTGTGAGATTATCCATTTTTATTGGAGGAATCGATAAGCAACTAATTTTCGAAAAAGAAGGGAACTTCACAGTGCTTTGATGCACAGGCATCTTGGTGTCCTCATGCATGAACCACAGAAAGCTAGTATGCTGATACAGCAAGTAACAAGGAAGGTAAATGAAATGTTGGTATTTATTGCTAAAGGAATACAGTATAAAAGTAAGGAAATGTTGCTGGAGCAATACAAGGCATTGGTAAGACTGTACCTGGAGTACTGTGTATTGGAGGCTATTCAGAGGAAGTCCATTAGACTGATCCCAGAGATGAGGGGTTTGATTTATAAAGAACAACTGAGCAGTTTAGGCGTATACGCTCTGGAGTTTAGGAGGATGTGAGGAGATCCAAGATGAGACATATAAGATGCTAAAGGGGATTGACAAAGTAGACATAGAGAGGATGTTTCCTCATGTTAGGCAATCTAGAACAAAAGTTCATCGATTTATGATAAGGAATAGTAGGTTTAAAAGAGAGATGCTGAGAAATTAGTTCTCTCAAAGGGTCATGAATCTGTGGAAATCACCCTGCATTAGACCCCGCAGTGGATGTTAAACTGAAGGGAGAGAAACACGGAGAATACTGGAGAAATTCAGCAGGTCTGGCAGCATTAACGGAGAGAGAAACCGAATTAACATTTCAATTCCATTATGTTTCTTCAGAACTGAGAAGGGTTGCAAAATAGATTCTTCTTTGTACTTTTGAAAGAGGCAGAGAAGGAGCAAGAGGGCAGACTGCATAGAGTCGAGAGTGTGGTGCTGGAAAAACACAGCAGTCAGGCAGCATCCGAGGAGCAGGAGAATCAATGTTTCGGGCAAAAGCTACTTCCCAAATATTGTTGCTCCTTGTTTAGTCGCAGTATTTGTTTATTCCAATACCACCTGTCTATCCCCGTATTCCAACTCACATAAACACTGCTACCTGCGTTGTAGCTCACACCGAATTCTCTTCAGCCAGCACCCAAGGCTTCTCCAGTTCTGGCTCACGCTGGGTTATTGGCTCTACTACTTTTATTGTTGAAATCCCAGCTACACAATCGCTCAGTGTTTGCAGTGACTGTGTGCAGTTCTCTGTGCAGTTTGTGATTATTAGGGCGGCACGGTGGCACAGTGGTTAGCACTGCTGCCTCACAGCGCCAGAGACCTGGGTTCAATTCCCGCCTCAGGTGACTATCTATGTGGAGTTTGCACATTCTCCCCGTGTCCGCGTGGGTTTCCTCCGGGTGCTCCGGTTTCCTCCCACAGTCCAAAAATGTGCAGGTCAGGTGAATTGGCCGTGCTAAATTGTCTGTAGTGTTAGGTGAAGGGGTAAATGTGGGGGTATGGGTGGGTTGCGCTTCGGCGGGTCGGTGTGGACTTGTTAGGCCATAGGGCCTGTTTCCACACTGTAAGTAATCTAATTATTCTCCCTGAATTCATATGGGAATAATCAGTACAAAGGAATTTGGGATATCGATCATCCATTAAATAATGATGCAAGCCACAATTTGCTAATGGGCACAGTGGCATTCTGAAAGACCTCATTTTGCATACCATTGATTGTCAAAATTTCATCTGAGGTACTTGATGCTCTTCCCCAATTCTCCCTGGTGTACTATCAGCCTCAACTGAGTGGAATAAATGTGCATTCAATAAAGATTTAGAAGAATAGAAATGATATGATCAAAGGATATTAAATTTGAACAGGGCTGGACAAACTAGATGTGGGGAGAATGTTTCCCCTGGTTGTGGAGTCCAGAATGGGTGTTCTCGTCTCAAGATATGGGGTTTATCATTTAATCCCTCAGATAAGGAAAAATGTCCCTGTTCAGACAGAAGTGAACCTATGGTATGCAAGTGTGGCTGGCATGGTATTTCAGTGGTTAGCACTGCTGCCTCATCGTGCCAGGGAACTGGGTTCAATCCCAGCCTTGGTGACTGTCTGTGTGGAGTTTGCACATTCTCCCCATGTCTGCATGGGTTTCCTCCAGGTGATTCAGTTTTCTCTAACAGTTCAAAGATTTGCAGGCTAGGTAGATTGGCCATGGTAAATATGGCATTATGGGGATAGGACAGAGGACTAAGATGCTGTTTGGGAGGTCAGTGAATAGTCAATGTGATGAATAGCCTCTTTCTACATTGTAAGGATTCTATGATTCGAATACCTGTGCAGAGTGAATGTAGCATCTCAAAGATTGGCCATGCTAATTTGCCCCATAGAGTCCAGGAATGTATAGGCTAGGGGTATTAGCCATGGTTAATGCAGAGATGTGGGGACAGGGTGGGGAGCGGGTTTGGGTGGATTGATTTTTGGAGTTTTGGTACAGACTTGATGGGCTAAATGGTTGCACTGTAGGGATTCTATGATTCCCGGAATTCTCTACCACACAAGGCTGTTGAGTTAAGTCACTAAATATTTTCAGGAAAGAGAAAGATACATTTAAAAATATTTAAGGCATCAAGAAGTATGAGGAGACAGCCAGAATATGGCATTGGGAAAGCCATATTGTAAGGTGGAATAAGTTCAAGAGCTGAATGCCTACTCCTCCTCCTAGTTTTTATATTTCACTGTCTGTTGGTCAGAAACAGAAAACTACAACCAGGCAAAGAAAGTGACTGAACAGCTGGGGAGTTTGTTTTTCAGATTATGATGCTTATGCTACCGCTGAAATTGGTCTCATCAACTACCAGGAATTTGGGTTTGTAATCTACAACATGCAGATACAAGGAAGAAAGACCAAGTCAGTGGCCTTGTATGGGAAGAGGTTCTACTTCAGCTGTTCCACTCACCGCTTCCTAAGGTTAGTTTCTGGATCTTTAACTCCATGTCCATCTCCTAGGAAGGGCAAGGAAACTTAGGAAGGAGATCTATGAAGAGTTCAAGGAGTTTGTGATCAAACAAGGGATCCCAGAGATGATGGTCTCATTTCTGCCTACTGAAGGTAAGCACATCATGAAAGCTCACGAATGAGATGATTGAGGGGGGAGGTCCTTCACATGTCTGGTCATTGAACTTGGAAGCAGACAGGATTATGACCTGTTACAGCAGGACAATTCTAAATGAGTCAGTTACCACTCTATCAGTCTAATCATGCAGCAAATAAATCACACTAACCTGCTCAATGGTGCCCAGCTTGGGTTCTGCCCTTGGCTCCTGACCTCATTACAGACTTGGTCTAACATGGACAAAACAGCTGAATTCTAGAGGTGAAATGACAGTGACAATCCTTGAAGTCAAGACAGCATTTGACTAAATGTAGCATAAGGAGTCCTAGCAAAACTAGAAACAATGGGGATCAGAGATAAAACTCTCCATTGGTTGAAGTCATACCTGGTATGAAGGAATATGGTTACTCTATGGGGCAAATTAGCATGGCCAATCTTTGAGATGCTACATTCACTCTGCACAGGTATTCGAGAGGTCAAAGTTGAGAGTGTGGTGCTTGAAAAGCACAGCAGGTCAGACAGCATCCGAGGAGCTGGAAAATCAACGTTTTGGGCAAAAGCCCTTCATCAGGAATCAGTCATCTCAACACCAGAACATCTCTACAGATATTCTTCAGGGTTGTGTCCTAGGCCCAGACATGTATGGCTTTGAGAGGATTAAGCCTGTAGGGGTGTTTTATCAGAACAGCATTCCCTACTTCCACCTCATGCACAATAACATTGGTCCTCCCCATCTTATTCCTGCATATGGCCTCATACAGCTTTCAACTATGTTCTGTGCTCCTGAGACAGATAGTTCACTAACCTATCCCACTCCTCAAGGACTTCCTCATTGTTTAATGTATTCTGAGGCACATCAAACTCCACGACATCTGGATTTGATTCCTCACTCTGCACAGCAGTAACTAACCTATTTCTCCAGTTCTTTCTCTCTAGTATAATAAGGTTTCAACATGTTCACAAGACATACCCAATGCAGTTATTATCTATCCAGCATTTTTACCAGGTAGTTTACCTGACTCAACTTTTTGTCAATTTGATAGGGACCACTAAACCTGGCTTTGGAGAGATATCCTACTACCGGTAACAATGTTAATACATCATCCCCATGTGAAAACATCTGAATTTCAGAGTTTTTATCTGCTACCTGCTTCATTCTATGCTGTGCACTCTTCAGGTACTGTTTAGCAAACTCACCTACCCGATTTAATCTTCCCCTCACCTCTGATACATAATCCAATTGTGAGATCTCTGACTTCGGTCCTGTTAATTGCTCTCTAATTAATTTCAAAGGCCCTCTCACTTCATGTCTGAATATTAACTCGAAAGGAGTGAACTGAGTAGATTTGTTTGGGGCATCGTTAATGGCAAACAAAACAAATGGGATACCTTTATTCCCAATCATTCGGGTAATCCTGATAGTATACTCTTAATATTCTCTTCAGGGTCTGATGCCACCTTTCTAAAGCTCCCTGGGATTCAGGATGATACACACTGGATTTAAAGTGCTGTATGCCTAAGCAATCCATGACCTCCTTAAACAGCCGAAAAGTAAAATTAGATCCTTGGTCTGATTGAATCTCTCTGGGTAGCCGACACTGCGTGAAGAAAGCTTTTTGCCTTAATACTCCCGTAATGGAATTGCCTCCGGAAATCTGCTGGACGCATCCATTATGGTTACCAAGTACTGGTTCCCACTTTTAGTTCTTGGGGGGGATCTACACAATCAATTATAACCCATGTGAAAGCTTCTTCAAACGTAGGAATTGGCAACAACGGCACTGATTATATTACTGCCTGTGGCTTACCTACCATTGGGCATGTATGACATGTATGGCAAAAGTTAACCACATCCTTGCACATCCCTGGCCAATAGTCTAAATCTTCTGTACACCTATGTAACCTCCTACAGGTAGTTCATGTGCTAGCCATAACACTTCATGTCTGTATGCTACCGACAACACAAGCTGGTGCAGTTCTGCCGATATCTCTTTTGCATGAATGTGCTGTGGTCTCCATTTTCATCTTAGGATTCTATCTTTCGGATAGAATGTGGTGTATATGGACTTCAGTGAGGTGTTTGATAAGGTTCTACATGGTAGGCTATTGCACAAAATACAAAGTTTCAGGATTGAAGGTGATTTAGCGGTTTGGATCAGAAATTGGCAAGCTGAAAGACAGTGATGATGGTTGATGGGAAATGTTCATCCTTGAGCTCAGTTACCAGTGGTATGCCGCAAGGATCTGTTTTGGGGCCACTGCTGTTTGTCAGTTTTATGTGGGCGTAGAAGAATGGGTTAGTAAATTTGTGGATGACTCTAAGGTAGGCAGAGTTGTGGATAATGCTGAAGGATGTTGTGGGTTACAGAGAAACATAGATCGGATGCAGGGCTGAGGTGAGAAGTGGCAAATGGAGCTTAATGGAGCGTGAGGTGGCTCACTTCAGAAGAAGTAACAGGAATGCAGAGTACTGGGCTAATGATAAAATTGTTGACAGTGTAGATGAACAGAGAGATCTCAGTGTCCAGGTGCACAAATCGCTGAATGTTGCCACCCAGGTTGATAGTGTTGTTAAGAAGGCAAATGGTGTGTTGGCGTTTCTTGGTAGGGGGATTGGGTTTGGGAGCCAAGAGGTCATGCTTCAGCTGCACAGAACACTGGTAAGGCCACACCTGGAGTATTGTGTACTGTTCTGCCTGCTGCATTATAGTAAGGAAGTGGATGCTTTGGAAAGGGTGCAGTGGCAATTTACTAGGATGTTACCTGGTATGGAAGGAACGTCTTACAAGGAAAGACTGAGGGAACTGAGGAAGGTTTTGTTGGAGAGAAGTAGGTAGAGAGGTGACTTAATCGAGATGCATAAGATTATCAGAGGATTAGAGAGGGTGGACAGTGAGAGCCTTTTTCCTCGGATGGTGATGGCTAACATGGGGGGACATAGCTTTAAATTGAGGGCTGATAGATTGAGGATAGATGTCAGAGGTAGTTTCTTTACTCAGAGAGTAATAGGGGCATGGAATGCACTGCCTGCAACTGTAGAAGGCTTGCGACATTAAGGGCATTTAAATGGGCATTGGACATGCATATGGATAATAATGGAATGGTGTAGGTTAGATGGGCATCAGATTAATTTCACAGGTCGGTGCAACATCGAGGGGCGAAGGGCCTGTACTGCACTGTAACGGTCGATGTTCTATGTTCTATACAGAGGAACCTCGATTATCCGAAAATCAATTATCTGAATATCGGATTATCCAAAGGAGTTCTCAAGATCCCGAGAGAAACATTAAATCAAAGGCGTGTTTCCAACAGTGATAGCGTCTTTTGTTTACAGTGATTATACAAGCATCGTCTCCAAATGACTGACCTCCTGCCCTCTCTCTCTTTCTCTTCCCACAGTTTCCCTAGAGTTCTACATGGGGGGGAGGGGGGGTCAGTGTTGGGCGGGGTGGAGGTTGGGCGATGGGCGGTGTTGGGCTGGAGTGGGGGGCGGTGTTGGGCCAGGGTGGGGCAGGGGCAGTGATGGGCAAGGGGGGAATGGGGCGGGGGTTGCGTTGGGTGTGGGTAGGTGGGGGGTGTTGGACGGGGGCAGTGTTGGACGGGGCAGAGGGGCGGGTGGGGGGTGGTGCTGGACAGGGAGGGTGGAAGGGGGGTGGGTGTGGGGGGGGGGGTGTTGGAAGGGTGGGCAGGGGCTTGCGCGCTATGTGCTGCTGCCTCATCTCCTGAACAGGGAGCGGACTTAAAAAATTCTGAGCCCCAGAGGAAAGGCATTTCATTGATTAACCGAATAATCGATTATCCAAACAAAATAGTGCCCGTCCATCTCGTTCAGATAATCGAGGTTCTTCTGTATGTGACTTGGAGGTGCCGGTGTTGGACTGAGGTGGACAAAGTTGAAATCACACAACACCAGGTTATAGTCCAACAGGTTTACTCGGAAGCACTAGCTTTCTGCTCTTTGATATGTAAATTTACCAGCACATCCCATTCTAAAAGTTGAAAGACTTATCAAAAATTGTTTAACGTGTCACCCCATCTCCATGACATTGTACTCATTTGTTATAAATTCTGTGTCTTATGATCTTATTCTCCACAACTATCTGATGAAGGAGCGTCACTCTGAATGCTAGTGCTTCCATATAAACCTGTTGGACTATTACCTTGTGTTGTGTGACTTTAAACTTTCAGATAATAACTCTCAGGAATATTCTCTGACTCCTTTTCTGAGTATGCATCCACATATATATCTTGTTTTGTCTCATCTTTCTGTTGTAAATCCATGAGTCTTTCAGGACTAAACACTTCTGTCTGACCCTCTCCCTGTTCATATCTTTCCTGCACCAATGTGTCAAACAGGGTGTCTGTTAACTGAACCTCAACTCCTTCATCTTTCTCCTTAGTTTTTGCTTCGTGCTGTGACTTATGAGTGTGGGATATTATTGCTACACAGTCTAGAAAAATTCCAGGGAGTATTTTTCTTTTAAATCCTCAGTTTCCTGATGTTCCTTTGGCTTCTCCACAACAAAGCATGTCACTCCCACCTTGGATCCTGCTAAATCGTTCCCAAGAACAAACTGAATTCCTGAAACTGACACTCGGTCAATCACTCCCACTGTAACTTCCCCAGTCTTGAGTTGGCACTCCAACCTGGTCTTACATAGAGGAATGCTAAACTTCTGTCCATCTATCCCACAAATTACCACACTCTCAGGTCACAAGTCAGAACGAGTACAAATATATTCATCTCTTACTATTAGAGACTGGTTAGATCCTGTACCCCTCAAAATTATAACTTCTTGTCTTTCTCCCCCTATTCTTTCTGAGTTAACTTTACCCATACAGGTGAATTCTTTGAGATCAGGCAGTAACTCCATACCCAGCCCCTGCCTCGGCTGCTCTCTTGCAACTCCTAGAGCCTCATAGTCGTATTTATTTTTAAGGCCTGCACCCATCTATCAAAATTATGAGATTTAATTCTTTTGAACTCAACATAATTCTAACCTGGTTCCTTCTTTATATTCCTAGAAATGGATCTGGGTGGGTTCCTCTTTGGAGGGTCAATGTGGACTTGTTCGACAGAAGGGCCTGTTTCCAAACTTTAGGGAATCTAACCTAATCTCATTCTCTTCCTTTCTAACTCCATTTTCCTCAATTGTAATTTAAGTTTTTCTATCTCTACTGCACTTGTCTGTTTCTCTGACATGTCTAAGTGCTTGACTAACTCCCTTACAATTTCAGCTTTCCTTTCATCCCTGGTTACCTATTTACTCATTCTAAAAGTATGGTCTAATGGAATACCGCTTGCTGGGATGAAGTTATAGTCCAACAGGTTTATTTGGAAGCACTAGCTTTCGGAACACCGCTCCTTCATCAGGTGATTGTGGAGGTTAAGTTCATTCTCTCAGAACTTATAGCCAACAGAGTCCAGTGTAATGGAGATGTGATACAGTAAACAATCTGACTTGGTTTGATAATATTTTGGCTGAGCGAGGTCATTGGGGCAGGTCATTGATAAAGCAACTGAAGATGTCTGGGCCATACAAGTCCAGAAGGAAGTGGATGTGACGCTCAGCCAAAAGATGAGGGAAGATTGGGGCAGCACGGTGGCACAGTGGTTAGCACTGCTGCCTCACAGCGCCAGAGACCTGGGTTCAATTCCGACCTCAGGCAACTGTCTCTATGGAATTTGTACATTCGCCCTGTGTCTGCATGGGTTTCCTCCGGGTGCTTTGGTTTCCTCCCACAGTCCAAAGATGTGCAGGTTAGGTGAATTGGCCATGCTAAATTGCCTGTAGTGTTAGGTGTAGGGGAATGGGTCTGAGTGGGTTGCTCTTTGGAGGGTCAGTGTGAACTTGTTGGGCTGAAGGGCCTGTTTCCACACTGTAGGTAATTGAATCCAAATCTTTCATAATGGGATATGCTGGTTTCTGTTCTTTGATGTGTAAATCCCAGAACTTCTCAAAATAGCTCAGCTTTTTAAACATATGACAGAGAGCTTGTGTGTGAGGGAGGGTCTGTGTGTGTGTGTGTGTGTGTGTGTGTGTGTGTGTGACATAGAGAGAGAGAGAGAGAGAAAGAGAGAATCATGCAGTGGGGTCACCTGTAGTGTGACATATACCCAAGGTTCCAGTTGAGACCATCCCCATGGATACCGAACTTGGCTATCAGCCATTCTATGTTGTTGCTTGTCCCAAAGTCTGCCTTGGAGGATGGTCAGTCGAACATCCGAGGCCGAATGTCCTGGACCGCTGAAGTGTTCCCTGACTGGTGATTGTTGTGCGGTGTCCATTCATCTGTTGTTGTCGTGTCTGCTTGGTCTCACCAATGTACAATGCCTCAGGACATCCTTGCCTGCAGCATATGAGATAGACAACATAGGCCAAGTTACATGAGTACTCACTGCATACATGGTGGGAGGTGTCCATGTGGTGGTCCATGTTGATACTCTGACACGTCTTGCAGTGGCAGGGTTATATGATGTTATTGTCCTGAAGGCTAGGCAGTTTGCTATGAATCATGGTCTGTTTAAGGTTTGGTGGTTGTTTAAAGGTGAGAAGTCGAGGTGTGGGGAAGGTCTTGGCGAGGTGCTCATCCTCATCTATAATGTGTTGCAGGCTGCGAAGAATATGGCATAGTCCTTCGGCTCCCGGGAAGTACTGGGCAATGAAGGGTGCCCTGTCGGTTGCAGCCGATGTCTGCCTCCTGAGGAGGTCATTATGGTTTCTCACTGTGGTACATCGCTACTGCCGGTCGATGAGTTGAGCACTGTACCCTGCTCTTATGAAGGCATCATTGAGCACTTTCAAGTGTCCATCATATTCCTCCTCATCTGAACAGATCCTGTGTATGCACAGGGCTTGTCCATAGGGGATGGAAGTTTTAATATGTTTCAGGTGGAAGTTAGAAAAGTGAAGCATTGTGAGGTTAACTAGGTTTGCGATAAAGTGAGGTGCTGAGGTGCCCATCCTTGATGGAGTTGCATGTGTCCAAGAATGAAACAGATACTAAAGAGTAGTCCGTGGTAAGTCTGATGGTGGGATGAAACTTGATGTCACTGTGTAGCTGTTTCAGTGACTTCTCAGTCACAGAGCAGAGGCTGATAGCCAAGTTCGCTACCTATGGGGATGGCCTCAACCGGGACCTTGGGTTCATGTCATACTATAGGTGACCCCATTGCACTATAAATACGCACACACACAAACATACACACGCACACACACAGTGCACACACACACACACACACACATGCACTCCTACATACTGACACACCCACGCAGACCCTCCCTCACACACAAGCTCTCTCTTATATATACACACATACACTGCCCGTACTCACCAACACACGCACCCTCTCACACATATCCATCACACGCTCACACACAGACTTAACCAAACTTACACACACACATATACGCACACATACACACACACATACACACACTCTATCATGTGCACTCACATCCTCACACACACTCACATGAACACTATCAATCTGCATTCCTTCATACACACATGTATAAGTTTATGGGGTGAATTTGTTTTTGTAGAATTATATTTTGTTTTACTCAAAAACTGCATGAATCCACGTAAAACTATACAGAGGGTTTGTCAATCTGACATAGCATTGGGACACAGACAGACGTCACACCTTTTATTAGAAAAAGTGAGCTAACTTGAGAATGTAATTTAAAATAAGTTCTGGGATTTACATATCAAAGAACAGAAACCAGCATAACCCACTATAAAAGATTAAAGTTTTAATCAAAGATTGTTTAGTGTCTCACATCTCCATGACACTGGACTCCGTTGGCTATAAATTCTGTGAGCATGATCTTAACCTCCACAAACACCGGATGAAGGAGTGTCGCTCCGAAAGCTAGTGCTTCTAAATATACCTGTTGGACTATAACCTGGTGTTGGGTGATTTTTAACTTTGTCCACCCCTGTCCAACACTGGCATCTCCAAGTCTTGCCTGGATGAGTGCAACTCCAACAGCATTCAAGAAGCTTGAAACCATGCAGAACAAAACAGCCTGTTTGAATCACTCCATTCATCATCAACGTTCAGTAGCAGCAGTGGGTGCTATCTCCAAGCATACACTGCAGAAATTCACCTAAGATCTTTAGACAGCAACTTCCAAACCCACAACCACTTCCATCCACAAGTACAGCAGATACATGGAACACCATCACTTGCAAGTTCCCCTCCTTAGCCACCATGTCAAAATGCAACAAGATCTGGCCAATATCCAGGCTTGAGCTGATAAGTGGCAAGTAAAATCTATGCCAAACAAATGCCAGCCTATGACCACCACCAATAAGAAGCAATCTAACCACCATCCCTTGTCATTCAATGGTGTTACCATCACTGAATGTCCCACTGTCAATATCCTGGGGGTTACCATTGACCAGAAACTCAGCTGATGCAAGTCACAATTGTAATGGAATACTCTCCACTTGCCTGGATGAGTGCAGCCCCAACAGCACTCAAGAAGCTTGACCCCATCCAGGACAAAGCAGACTGTTTGAATGGCACTACATCCACAAGAATTTCACTCTCTCCATCACTAATGCTGAGTAGCAGCAGGGTTTGCTATCTATAAGATGCACTGCAGAAATTCACCAGAGATCTTCAGACAGCATCTTCCAAACCCACAACCTCTTCCATCTAAAAGGTCAAGGGCAGCAGATATTTGGGCACAAGACCCCCTCCAAGCCACTAACCATCCTGACTTGGAAATACATTATTGTTCCTTCACTGTTGCTAGGTCAAAGTCCTAAAATCCCTCCCTAAGGGCATTGTGGGTCTACCTTCAGCACATGAACTGCACTGTTTCAAGAAGGCATCTTCTCAAGGGCAACAAGATGCTTGCCAGCCAGCAGCACCCAAATCTCATGAATGGATGTACTGAAAATTGCACCACAACCGCCCCCTATCCAACATAATGACCATATGTTATAAATAGTCCCAGCATAAACCATTGACCACACATCGGGGTAAAATAAATCACAGTAGCCAGACTCCACAAGCTACTTCCACTTTTCCTACCAAAGTGCATGACCTCACACTTTTCCATGTTGTACTTCTTTGTCCACATTTATTGCCCATCCCTGGTTGCCCTTGAGAAAGTGGTAGTGATCTTTATGACTAGGAGTGCAGAGCTTAGACCTGATCCACTGATTGTTGGATCAACTAACTCTGTGTATCAGTTGCTGGTTACGCTATTTGGCATGTAAGTAGTCCTGTTTGATCATTTCACTAGGTTGACACCTCGTTTTTAGGTATGCATGGTATTGCTCCTGCACTCTTCATTGAACACCTGGTTTGATGATAATGGTTGAGATGGGGATATGCTGGGCTATGAGATTATAGATTGTGCTGGAGTATAATTCTGCTGCTGTTGATGGCCCATAGTGTCACATGGATGCCCAGTCTTGAGTTCAAGGTCGGGTTGAACTCTGCCCCATTTATCATAGTGATAGTGCCACACAATACAATGGAGGGTATCCTCAATGTGAAAGTAGGACTTCATCTCTGCAAAAACTGTTCAGTGGTCACTCTTCCCAATAACGTCATGATTAAATGCATCTGCAGTGTGCAGATTGGTAAGGATGAGATCAAGTTATTTTCTCGTTTTCTTGGTTCCCTCACCATCTGCCACAGACCCAGTCTAGCAGGACCCAACCAGCTCAATCAGTAGTGCTGCTCCCGAGCCACTCTTGGTGGTGGACATTGAAAGTCCCCTCCCAAAATACATTTTGCACCCTTGCCACACTCAGTGTTTCCTCCAAGTGCTGTTCAACATGGAGGTGGACTGAATCATCAGTCAAGGGACGATCAGCAGGAAATGGTAATCAGCAGGAGGTTTCTTTGCCCATTTTTCACCTGAAGCCAATAAGACTTCATGGAGTTTGCAGTCAATCTTGAGGACTCCCAGGGTAATTCTCACCTGACCGTATACCACAATACCACCATTGAGCTGGTGGGTCCTGCCGGTGTGACAGGACATATCCAGAGATGATGATGGTGGTGTCTGGGACACGGTCTACTGTCTACTGTCTATGATCCCATTGGTTTGACTAACCACATCGCCCTGTGGCCCAACATTTCAACTCCCCCTCCCACTCAGCCGAGGACATGGAGATCCTGGGCCTCCTTCACCGCCGCTCCCTCTCCACCTGACACCTGGAGGAAGAACGCCTCATCTTCTGCCTTGGAACACTTCAACCCCAGGGCATCAATGTGGACTTCAACAGTTTCTTCATTTCCCCTTCCCCCACCTCACCCTCGTTCCAAACTAACAGCTCAGCACTGTCCCCATGACCTGTCCTACCTGCCTATCTCCTTTTCCACCTATCCACTCCACCCTCCTCCCTGACCTATCAACTTCATCCCCTCCCCCAACCTATGCTACTTTCTCCCCATCCCCACCCTCCTCTCATTTATCTCTCCACCCTTCAGGCACTCTGCCTGTATTCCTGATGAAGGGCTTTTGCCCGAAACGTCGATTTTACTGCTCCTCGGACGCTGCCTGAACTGCTGTGCTTTTCCAGCACCTCTAATCCAGATATCACACTATTGCTTGACTAGCCTGTGAGACAGCTCTCCCAAGTTTGGAACTAGCCCCCTGATATCAGGAGAGTTGACAGTGCCTGTTTTTTGCTTTTGTCATTTCTGGTCCCTAGGCTGAAGCCAGCTACTCCTTCTGGTTTCATTCTTTAGCTAAGACTCAGGAGTAATTTGATGCGATTAAGTGGCTTGCTAGGTCAGTTCAAAGGATATTTAAGGTTTGAAGTCATACGCAAGACAGATCAAGAAAGGATGGCAGATTTTGTTATGAAGGTGTAGAAGTGTACTGTACCTTTAAGAGAGTGAAGGACTTGGCAAGCTCACAAGTGCTGGAGAATTTATAAGGTAACATTCGGTTCAGAACAGAGAGTTGCTATGAAACAAAAACAAATTCAAATTCGACCAATCAATTTAAATTATGCCAGAGTGTCAGTTCCAGGGATTCAGTTTGTCCTTGGGAATGATTTGGTCGGATTCAAGGTGGAAGTGACACCCCTTGTTGTGGATAAGCCTGAGGAAGACCAAGAAACTGAGGAGTTAAAACAGAAATATCCTGATATTTTTCCAGACTGTATGGTATCCAGTCTGAATGGTAAGCAAAAAGTAAAGAGAAAGATGAAGGGGTTGAGGTTCAGTTAGCGGATACCCTGTTTGACGTAGTGGTGCAGGAAAAACCTGAACAGGCAGAGGGTCAGACAGAAGTGTTTAGTCCTGAAAGGCTAAGAGACTTGCAACAGCACGACAAGATGATAAAAGATACATATGTGGATGTGTACTTTGAAAAGGAGGAAGAGAATCTTCCGGAGGGTTGATATCTGATAGATAGAATCCCAAGATGGAATTGGAGATGACAGCAGGTTAGTGCAGAGGAGAAATGGTCCGAAGTGCACCAGATTGTGTTGCCCGTAGCATACAGACAGGAGGTGTTATTGATAGTACATGAACTACCTGTAAGAGGACATTTAGGGGTCCAAAAGACTCAGGCTAAGGTACAAAAACATTTTTATTGTCCTGGATTGCCAACCTTGTGGTTAAATGTGGTTAACCTTTACCATACAAGGAGAAACTGAGGAGTGCAGATGCTGGAGATCCGAGGTGAAAAATGTGTTGCTGGAAAAGCGCAGCAAGTCAGGCAGTATCCAAGGAGCATCCAAGGAGCAGACCTCTCCATTTCTATCTCAGGCGACCAACTCAACACGTTCTCCCGCCTCCAACACACCCCATCCACCTGGACACCCCGTGCTGGCCTCTTACCCGCCCTCAGTCTCTTCATATCCAACTGCCGCCGCGACATTAACCACCTCAGCCTGTCCACCCCTCTTACCCACTCCAACCTCTCACCCTCACAACGTGCCGATCTCCACACCCTCCACTCCAACCCCAACCTCACTATCAAACAGGCAGACAAGGGAGGTGCGGTGGTAATTTGCCGCACCGATCTTTACATTGCTGAAGCTAAACGCTAGCTCGCGGACACCTCCTCCTTCTGCCCCCTTGACCATGACCCCACCTCCCACCACCGAACCATCATCTCCCAGACCATCCATAACCTCATCACCTCAGGGGATCTCCCATCCACCGCCTCCAACCTCATAGTCCCACAACCCCACACCGCCCGTTTCTACCTCCTGCCCAAAATCCACAAACCTGACTGCCCCGGCCGACCCATTGTCTCAGCCTGCTCCTGCCCCACCGAACTCATCTCTGCATACCTCGACACGGTCCTGTCCCCCTTAGTCCAAGAACTCCCCACCTACGTTCGGGACACCACCCACGCCCTCCATCTCCTCCCATGATTTTCGCTTCCCCGGTCCCCAAAGCCTTATCTTCACCATGGACATCCAGTCTCTATACACCTCCATTCCCCATCACGAAGGACTCAAAGCCCTCCATTTCTTCCTTTCCCGCCGACCCAACCAGTACCCTTCCACCGACACTCTCCTTCGACTGACTGAACTGGTCCTCACTCTGAACAACTTCTCTTTCCAATCCTCCCACTTCCTCCAAACCAAAGGAGTAGCCATGGGCACCCGCATGGGCCCCAGCTATGCCTGCCTCTTCGTCTTCCGCAGCTACACTGGCATCAACCCCGACCTTTTCCTCCGCTACGTCGATGGCTGTATTGGCGCTACCTCGTGTTCCTATGAGGAGGTTGAACAGTTCATCCACTTTACCAACACCTTCCACCCCGACCTCAAATTTACCTGGACCATCTCAGACTCCTCCCTCCCCTTCCTAGACCTCTCCATTTCTATCTCGGGCGACCGACTCAACACAGACATTTACTAGAAACCGACCGACTCCCACAGCTACCTAGATTACACTTCCTTCTACCCTGCCCCTGTAAAAACGCATCCCATATTCCCAATTCCTTCGCCTTTGCCGCATCTGCTCCCAGGAGGACCAATTCCAATACCGAACAACCCAGATGGCCTCCTTCTTCAAAGAGCACAATTTCCCCTCAGATGTGGTTGACGATGCTCTCCACCGTATCTCCTCCACTTCCTGCTCCTCCGCCCTTGAACTCTGCCCCTCCAATTGCCACCAGGACAGAACCCCACTGGTCCTCACCTACCACCCCACCAACCTCCAGATACATCGTATCATCCTTCATCATTTCCACCACCTCCAAACAGACCCCACCACCAAGGATATATTTCCCTCCCCACCCCTATCAGCATTCCGGAAAGACCACTCCCTCCGCGACTCCCTTGTCAGATCCACACACCCCACCAACCCAACCTCCACTCCCGGCACCTTCCCCTGCAACCACAAGAAATGCAAAACTTGCGCCCACACCTCCCCCCTTCCTTCCCTCCAAGGCCCCAAGGGATTCTTCCATATCCATCACAAATTCACCTGCACCTCCACACACATCATTTACTGCATCCGCTGCACCCGATGTGGCCTCCTCTATATTGGGGAGACAGGCCGCCTACTTGCAGAACGTTTCAGAGAACACCTCTGGGACACCCGGACCAACAAACCCAACCACCCTGTGGCTGAACACTTTAACTCCCCCTCCCACTCCGCCAAGGACATGCAGGTCCTTGGCCTCCTCCATCGCCAGACCATGGCAACACGACGCCTGGAGGAAGAGCGCCTCATCTTCCGCCTAGGAACCCTCCAACCACAAGGGATGAATGCAGATTTCTCCAGCTTCCTCATTTCCCCTCCCCCCACCTTATCTCAGTCCCAACCTTCGAACTCAGCACCGCTTTCTTGCCCTGCAATCTTCTTCCCGACCGCTCTGCTCCCACCCCCTCTCCGGCCTATCACCCTCACTTAACCTCCTTCCACCTATCGCATTCCCAACGCCCCTCCCCCAAGTCCCTCCTCCCTACCTTTTATCTTAGCCTGCTGGACACACTTTCCTCATTCCTGAAGAAGGGCTTATGCCCAAAACGGCGATTATCCTGCTCCTTGGATGCTGCCTGACCTGCTGCGCTTTTCCAGTAACACATTTTTCAGCTTTACCATACATGTCATACATACCAAATGATCGGTAATAAAACCAGCACCTTTGTTGCTCATTCCTGCATTTGAAGCATCTTTCACCAGGATTATAATTGATTGTGTAGGTCCCCTCCTAAGAACTAAAAGTGGGAACCAGTACTTGTTAACCATAATGGTTGGGTCTCCCAGATTTCCCGAGGTAATTCCATCATGGAGTATCAAGGAAAAAAAGGGTAGTAGAGGAGTTAGTAGCTTTCTTCACACAGTATGGGCGATCCAGTGAGATTCAGTCAAATTTTACTGGTGGGCTGATTAAGGAGGTTATGGATGGCTTAGGTATACATCACTTCAAATCCAGTGTGTATCATCCTGAATCCCAGGGAGCTTTAGAAAGGTGACATCAGACCTTGAAGATTATGTTAAGAGCGTACTGTCAGGATTAACCAAATGGTTGGGATATAGGTATCCCATTCGTATTGTTTGACATTAGAGATTCCCCAAACAAATCTACTCAGTTCACTCCCTTTGAGTTAATATTCCATCATGAAGTGAGAGGCCCTTTCAAATTAATTAAAGAAAAATTGACAGGACCAAAGTCTCACACTTAGATTATGTTGCGGAGGTGAGGGAGAGATTAAATTGAGTAGGTGTGTTAGCTAAACAGCACCTAACAAGGGCATAATGTAGAGTGAAGCAGTTGGCAGATAAAAGTTCTGAGACTCGGACATTTTCCCAAGGGAATAATGTGTTAGTACTGTTACCAGTGATAGGAGATCCATTCAAAGACAGGTTTAGTGGTCCCTATCAAATTGAGAAAAAGTTGAGTCAGGTGAACTATCTAGTAAAGATGCCAGATAGACAAAAAGGTTTCAGGTATGTCATGTGAACATGGTGAAACCGTATTATACTAGAGAGAAAGAGCTGGAGAAACAGGTATTAGTTACTGCCCCACAGAGTGAGGAATCAAAACCAGATGATGTGGATTTTGAGGTGCCTCAAAATAGATTTTAAAAATGATGAAGTCCTTGAGGAGTGGGATAGGTTAATGAGCTATCTGTCTCAAGAGCATAGAACACAGTTGAAAGATTTGTTACTGCAGTATAACGATATATGTAAGAATCAGGTCGGAAGGTCTAATGCTATTATACATGAAGTATATGTAGGGAATACTGCTCAGTTAAAACAACACCCCAATCGGCCCAATTCTTTCAAAACCAGACAGGTCCAGATGGAGTTGGAGGCCTTGCTTGATGAGGACATCATCAAACCAAGCCAGAGTGAGTGGAATTCACCGATTGTCTTCCCGAATGTGTTCCCGAACTGGACGGGACTCAATGATTCTGTGTGGATTATCGGAAGGTCAACACTGTTGCAAAATCGGACTCATATCCAATTCCTAAGTTGGAGGACTGTATCGAGAAAGTTGGACAAGCCAGTTACGTCACCAAGTTGGATTTCATGCGTGGCTACTGGCAGTTACTTTTATCAGAGACGGTGAAAGAAATTTCTATGTCTGTGACCCCAAGTGGGCGATATCAGTTTAAAGTGATGCCCTTGGGAATGAAGAATCAACCTGCCACATTCCAAAGACTCATGAACAGAGTTGAGATTTGAACAAGAAGCTTTTGATTCTGAAATCAGAGTGTCTCAATACTTTCCAGCTCTCTGATAACATTGTGAACGATTTATAGCTCACAAGAAAAATCAACATGGGATGTTTGACCACCCTTGTTGTAACAGGGTTAAAAAACTGCGCAGTCTATTTGGACAATGTAGTGATCTTTAGTAACTCCTGGAAAGATCACGTGGTACAGTTGGCAGAGCTCTTTGAATGGCTATAAGAAGCAAAACTAGTGATAAGCTTAAATAAAACAGAATTCACGAAAGCAGAAGTGATGTCCTTGGGATATAACATCAGTCATGGAAGGATGACACCTTGAAATGCAAAGTCAAAGACCATTGAGGAATTTCCATGACCAACCTCGAAGAAAGAGGTGTTTTGCTTCTTAGGACTTAGCAGATTCTATTGGAAGCTTGTTCCAAATTTCAGCAGTGTAGTAGCACTGTTAACCAATTTGCTGAAGTCAAACACAAAGTTTTGGTGGGCAGAGCATTGCCAGGAAGCATTCGACCATTGAAATCGATATAAACCACCAAATCGGTTTTAGCTACACCGAACTTTTCAAAACCTTTCAAAGTCACCATCAATGCTAGTGACATTGGAGTTGGAGCTGTCCTCCTACAGGAAGGTGAGGATGGGATTGAACAGCCAGTTGGTACTTTTCGAAGAAGATCAACATCCACCAGAGGAAATACTCCACAATCGAAAAGGAACTATTGAGTTTGGTACTGGCCTTACAGCATTTTAATGTGCATGTCACAAACAATGTGTCAGAGACAGTCGTGCACACATATCACAATCCACTTAAATTCTTAGAATGCTTTAAAGACAAGAATGTGAGACTATTTCGTTGGAGTTTTATCTTACGTACATGTAAATCATACATGTTCGGGGTCATAAGAATGCAATCGCAGATGTGTTGTCGCGGATTTAACTGATAAAGTTTAGATGAGATTTGTATTTATATAATGTTAAATCACACACACATGCACATACACACATATATATATGGGAAAACGTTAAGGTGAACTTCTATTAAAGTAATCAGTATGTTAAGGTAATGTGTTAAAAAAGAAGAAAAAAATGAAGCCATCTTTTCATTATGATGGTTCTTTTTTTCTTAAGGGGAGAGGTGTTATGAAAGTGTAGAAGTATACTGTACCTTTAAGAGAGTGAAGGACTTGGCAAGCTCACTGAGTGCTAGAGAATTTCCAAAGTAACATTTGGTTCAGAACAGAGAGCATTGGCTGAGTTGCTATGAAAAAAAAATTCAAATTTGGCAAATCAGTTTAAATTATACCCTGAAAACACCAAATCCCAATCAAATTTGAATTGAGTATATTGACAATCTTAAAAGCCAATGGCACAATCCAATTCTTTGGGAGTATAAGATCAGGGAAAATTGAACATTTGGGAGGACAACTGCCAAGGCAGCATCTGCAAACTGCCCAAAGAGTAGCTCTCTTAAAGGTACCTTTATCAATCAGTAACCAGTGAAGCTGAATCACCAAGAAGAAGCAAAGAAGACAGGAATACAGAGAAGAACCGAAAGCTGCCTGGTTTTGAGATAAGAAGTTTTGTTTTGTAAATCTTAATTGGGAGTTTTATTGGACTAGAATTACAGAAGAGAAGGTAAAAGATAGGCTAGAGGAAGAAGTTGTAAATAGGTGTTAGTTAATTATTCCCTGTTATACTTTAAGAAATAAAGTTGTTAACTTTAAATAAGTTCTCCACCTCTCGAATTTTCACACATTACTGCACAGGATAAATCTTTTCTGTGTTGCAGGTTTTAAATTAGCAGAGGGGCTTACCCCGTGTCATAACAATTTCCTTGTCCTTCATTATTGCAGTAAGTGCTCACCTTGGCATTTGCCCTTGATATGTTCAGTGAGATTTGAACAAAAAGCTTTTGATTCTGAAGTCAGAGAGTCTCAATACTTTCCAGTTCTTTCATGACATTGTGAATGATTTACAGCTCACAAGAAAAATCAACATGTGATGTTTGACCACCCTTGTTGTAACTGACCCGAGATTGGGAAATCCTGAGCTACACAGCTCCCTGTGCTTCATGTTGTTGCTCACTTGTTGTTCTGGATCAGACCAGAGCTGACCAGAGAAAATGAGGTGTGGTGTTGTGTTGCTGTTGACTGTGCTCTCCCTGGAAACTGGAGCTGCTGTCCCACTGAATGAAGCTGACTATCATCAGGTTCTGGGAAACCTTGATTTGAATCAGGTATTTGATACTAGGTTTTCAATCCTGAACTCAGAAACTGTAGCTAATACAGAAACGTAGGAAGTTTTTGGCACAGAATGCAGCTGTTGGGACTATTGTGTCCCGGACAGGCCAATAAGAACCATTCAGTCAGACCCCACTTTCCAGCTTTTGGTCCATATCCCTGTAGGAAATATCACCTACAAATCTCAGTACTTTTTCAATTGATGATATTTTCTGTTCCTTTCAACCCTCCAGGTGGTGAAATCTAGACCCCCAACTTTGCCCTGCCTTCACCCAGTCAACCATTCCCCTTCAACTTCCCACTAATCCTTCTACCTCTCACTTTAAATCCCCATTATCGACTTCCCACCTCTCCCCTATCCACTAAATCTAGGGTCCTCATCATTCCATGGCTGGATGGGCTAGATGCAGGGAGTATGTTTCTCTGGATATGGTCTCTAGAACCATGGGAATTAAGTTATGGAATTGACCAGAAGATGAAGAAGCATATCCTCACTCAATTCTGTACCACAAAAGGCAATGGAGGCTAAGTCACTGAATATATTGAAGAGAGAGATGTTTTAAAGGCATCAAAGGGTTTGGAGAGAAAAAAGGAATATGGCATTGAGATAAACTAGCCATGTTCACATTGAATGGGAGGAGAGCTTGAAAGGTCAAATGGTTCCACTATTGCTGCTAGTTTCTATGTTTAGGGCTTACAAGAGTGCATATCAGAGTGCCCATGTGAATCTTATCATCTACATATCTGTGGTGCACTTTGGAACTTCCATCCAGAACTTGTCAATGCAATGTTTAAGAGCAGTTACGAAATTCCTGAGGGACTTTGGTCTAAGTGGATTGATTTTCTTCCACCACTGATACAAATCCTTCTGATGACTCACCGCCCAAAAGAAATGGCCAAGGCTGTGAACACTGTGCAGATTTTAATCTGTTAAATATGGGGAGGGATTTGCTCCTGTGGGGTTTTTTTTTAGGTTCCGTACAGTGTGGAAACATGCCCTTCCACCCAACAAGTCCACACCAACCCTCATCCTCCTCTGACTAACACAGCTAACATTATGGGCAATTTCCCATGGCCAATTCACCTGACCTACACATCTTTTGGACTGTGGGAGGAAACTGGAGCACCTGGAGGAAACCCATGCAGACACTGGGAGAATGTGCAAACTCCACACAGACAGTCACCCAAGGCTGGAATCGAACCTGGAACCCTAGTGCTGTGAGGCAGCAGTGCTAACCACTGTGCTGCCCGTTCTCATATTCTCATGTGGCTATTCTATAAAGGCAGCACAGTAAACCGTCAGCTTGTACGGTTTCTTTCCAGGTCATCCGGGGGAATTAGTGGCTGATACAGTTTCTCTCAAATCCCCTTGTTCTACTCGATTTGCCACTACATTCTGTGTGGCTCCTGTCCCCTCTGGTTTTAATGGGCATTATTTATGGGCTCAGTATTTCTGTCCCACTATCCAATCAGTTCTGTTCTTACCAGTCCACAGCCTTGTTTAGATTCTGCCCAAACCCTTGCTATTTTGTCACACAATGGTTCTCCATATACCTATCCTTGCTCCACCTATTTTTGTGGATTTTTGCGTCACCTATTCAACTGAATGATGAATGAGCTTTATTGTCACTTGCACTCAAATGAGCAAAGTGAAAAGTTTCCAATGTCGCTTCTTACGGTGCCATATTAGGTATTAAATACATACACACAGATACTTAAGTATTTGGTACAAAGTAGAAAAAATAATAAATAAACAAGTCTCCTATAAGAATAAAAAGTAAATATAAAAAAAGGTACTCAGTTTACAGTTGGGCCACTCCAACCTGTGCTTTCACCGAGCCTCTCGATCATACTGGGCCAAGTCTTCAGATCACGTTGGGCTTCAAAACTCAAGGCCTTGTTTCCAGTCCGTAAAGGGTTTCACTTCCCCATGACAGCCTCCGGTCTTGGACTTGCCTCCCCACATTGGCCTCCGGTCTGGGTCTTGGCCTCCCCACAACAGCCCTGCAGTCCAGTGCTTGACCACTAGGTCTTTTTCCCTTGGCCCCTCCAAATCACTCTCTCTCATCAATAACAACTATTAATAAGGTTAGCTCACTCAGTATAGCCTTTCCTCGCATTGCTGTTCCCCCTAACCATCATTGCTAAATATATCTGGATTTTCATCCTCTTTCTGGGCACTACTGCTTGTTGTTGTTTCCAACTCAGGATTTGTCACTGTGTGACCACTGGTGTTCCATACAGATCAATGCTGAGGGACCCTGTTGTTTGCAATATATATGAATGATTTGGAGGAAAATGGAGGAGGCCTGATTGTAAAGATTGGGGGAGTTCCAGATAGTAAGGAGGATTGCCAGAGGATACACAGAGCACTGATTGGCTGCATATGTGGATGGAGAATTGGCCAATGGGATTTAATCTGGACAAATGTGAGATGATGCATTTTGGAAGATCTAATGCAAGAGGGAAGTATGCAGGAATCCAGAGTAGCATCAACATACAGACAGATTGAGGTGTACAGGTCCAAATTTCCCTGAAAGTGGTAACACAAGTGGATAAGGTGGTCAAGAAGGCATATGATATGCTTGCCTTCATCAGCTGGGGCAGTTGTATAGACCTTTAGTTAGGCCACATTTGGAATATTGTGTATGGTTCTGGTCACCACACTACCAGAAAGATGTGGAGGCTTTGGAGAAGGTACAGAAATGATTTGCAGGACGTTGTCTGGTCTGAAGGGTGCTCGCTCTGAGAACTGAACAGACAAACTTGGTTTGTTCTCACTTGAATGTCGAAGGTGAGGGGGCTACCTGATAGAAGTTTACAAAATTGTGAGAAGCATAGATAGATTGGATTCTCAGAGTCTTTTTCCCATGAAAGAAATATCAATCACTGGGGGGGCCTAGGTTAAAGATAAAAGGGAGAAAGCTTAAAGGAGATGTGAGAGGCAATTTTTTTACAGAGGTAAGTGCCTAGAATGTGCTCACAAGAGGTGGTCTTGACGAATGCAATAACAACATGTAAGAAGCATCTTGACAGATACATGAATAAATAGGGATTAAAGGGATATGGACTGTATGGATGCAAAAAATTTTTTTAGTTTGGAAAGCCACCTGGTTTTATGGTGCCAAAGAACAGTTCCTGTTCTGTCCTGATTTTTATGGTTTTCCATGGCTGTTGTTACTTTGGGTTATTTGTTGTCAGCAGTAATCCTCATCTTTACTTCCTCCTGAAGTAAATGTCTTACTTGCACCAAACACCGTATCTTGTTGTTTCCTGTGAGAGAGACCTATAAGCTTGATTGGTTGCTGGGCAGTGGATCGTGGGCAGTTTTAGTTTTGCCCTATCTATTTTAAATGGTCAGCACAGCATTGAGGGCTGAAGGGCCTGTCCTGTGCTGTGTTGTTCTATGTTCTATCTATGGGATAACTTGAAAGATACTCATACAGTGCTCAGGTGGAATTGTTCAGTTGCTGAAATTACATCATCGAGTGTCCAGGACAGAGTAGAGGGCGGAAATGGGTGCTAAACACCATTAGCCAGCAGGATTTCTTCAGGTGATATGTCTGTGATGTTATTTACTGGAACAAACCATGCGACTCTTATGTTTGTAATAAAGTTACTTTGTTGCTTTTGAATAATTGTAAGCTTAGCATCTGAGAATCATTCATGTTATACAAATGCCAGGCAATGATCATTTCCAACAAGAGAGAATCTAACCACTGCCCTTTGACACTCAATGGTGTTACTATCACTGAATCCTCCAATGTCAACATCCTGGTGGGTTACAACTGAACTGGACTCACCATAGAAATACCAAGGTGACAAGACCACAACTGAGTCTAGGAATACTACTGTGAGTCACTCCTGACTCCCCTCTGTCCACCATCTGCAAGGCTCAAGCAAAGAGTGTGGCAATTTTCCAATTGTCTGTATGTGCATAGCTCCAACAACATTCACATTACAAAAAGGATGGGATAGTACCTGAGAGAGTGTAGAGGAGATTTACCAAGATGTTGCAAGGGATGGCGAGTTTCAGTTATGATTCACATTTTTCATAGAATCAGAGAATCCCTGCAGTATTATTCTATTTATGAATCATTCTATGAATCATTCAGTGTGGAAGCAGATCATTCAACCCATTGATTCCACACCGACCCTCTGAACAGCATCCCACCCAGACCCACACCCCTACCCTATCCCTGTCACTTTGCATTTACCATGGCTAATCCACCTACTTTGCACATCCCTGGACACCATGGGATAATTTAGCATGGCCAATCCACCTGACCTGTACATCTTTGGACTGTGGGAGGAAACCAGAGCATCCAGAGGAAACCCACACAGCCACAGAGAAATGTGAAAACTCCACATCGACAGTCACCTGAAGGTGGAATCGAACCCAGGTCCCTGGTGCTGTGAGGCAGCAATGCCATCCACTGAGCCACCATACCACCCACAGGACAGACTGCGGTTGTTTTCTTTAGACCAAAAAAGATTAAGGGGGTATGATTGAAATGTATAAGGGTCAGAGACAAGGTAGACAGGAAGCAACATTTCGCCTTGATGGAGGGACTTACGACTAAAAGGCATAGATTTAAGTAAGGGGCAGAATGTTTAGTGGATATATGACAAAAAATACTTTCACCCAGAGGGTGATATAAATCTGGACCTCACAGCATGTCCAGGTGATCATGACAGAAACCCTCACAAGATGTAAGAAGTACTTAGATGTGCTCTTGTTTGTTGAGGCATACAAGGCTATAGGACACACAAGGCAAGTGCTGAAAAATGGGATGAGAATAATTTTTGAAGGGTGCAGACATGGTGGGCCGAACGGCCTTTTTCTGTTCTGTAGATCTCTATGATTCTAAATTTGACACTATCTACAACAAAACTGCCTGCTTGATTAGCACCATATCCACAAATATTCTGTCATGCCACCACCATTTAGTGACTGCACTATGTACCATCAAAGAGAAGCAATACCTTTCATACTCACGATCACTACTATTTAGAAGGACAAGAACTGGGAACAACACCACCTGCAAGTTCCTCTCCAAGCCAATCACTTTCTGACTGGGAAATATATCGTTATTCCTTCAGTGTCACTGAGTCACAATCCTGGAATTCTATCTCTAATGGTATTGTGGGTCAACTCATAGCACATGGACTGCAGCAGTTCAAGAAGGCAGCTCACACCCACCTTCTCAAAGACAACTAAGGATGGAAAATAAAACACTGGCCCAGCCAGCTATGTGCATAACCCATGAATAAAAGAAGTCCTACTTCAGACTTCCCCTTTTGGTACTCGCCTACTCTGTCCAAGTAAACCAACCTAATTCTATTGATTCAGCGGTGCAGGTGTTGGAATGGGGTGGACAAAGTTAAAAATCACACATCAGGTCATAGCTAGTGTCTCCAAATAAACCTGTTGGACTATAACCTGGTGCTGTGTGATTTTTAAAAGAATTCTAAGATGTCCCAGGTCCTCAGCCAAATTGTGATGATGAGACCCACAATTTGGAGGATTCGGAGTATATCCTATATGTTGCAACACTCGTGGATAACTGTTCTCAGAATACCAAGTGTCTTCATTATTTAAGAAATACCATGCATGTTGTAATTCCCCAATTGAGAGCTAACGATAACTGTAATACTACCAAGACATGGGAGATAAATAGATCCTAGCTCCAGGTAAACAATTGTGGACTACTAACATATAACTCCACTAGTTAAAACTCTAGTTTTCTATTAAAGTTCCCACTACAAAATGCTTTCCACTTGCCTGTATGCATGTAGTTCCAACAACATTCACCTTATGAAAAGCATGTGATCATACTGGAGGGGATGTTGCCTGGGCTGAAGAGTTTCAGTAATGGTTCATCTATTTCATAGAATTATGGACTCCAAACAGTGTATTAATCTATTTATGGATTTTAAAAAACCAAAAAGAAGGGGGCAAATGTGGGTGTTATGGATGGAAGTAAATCTGGGGATGCAGTTCAGTGGTCCCTGTTCACAGGATCTGCTGACTTGGGCGCTGTGCTATTCAGTTCAGAGTCTGCTCCTCAGTCTTCCTTCTCTGGATGCTTTCACTGTTTTTTGCAGGAGACACGGGGAGGCTGATTCACACTCATAAAAGGCCTTTTCTTCATTAATTAACGGTCACAGCTTAGAGCAACTGCTGAAAGAAAAATAAACTGATTTTCTTCTGGCTTTATTAATTTTTTTTAACTACAGAGAACAGAAAGCCATTGTGAGCTGTCGGTGGTCTGATATCTTCTTTGTACCGTGCTCAAAACCTCAAGCTCTCAATCATTTGAGAACCAAACATGTAGTTGTTGGCAAACAGAAAGGCAATCAGCTACTTGTTGCCAGCTGAATCTCCTATTGTACACAACCCTTTGGCTTCAGTTCATCTGCAAACTACACTTCAACTCCTGCTGGGGCCAGCAGCTATGTAAATAGTGCGTACATTGAGTGTTTTCAACACATATAACAATCATTCAAAAATTGTTGGCTGTTTTTGCATTTCAGTCCACAATTAGAACCACAGAGATATTAAAAGATATGGTTTTTACAAACCCAAACTTGCCACTACTTCTTGAATCCCTTGAATTTCTACTTTTCTGACCAGTATGTCTTGAGAGATTTTTGTCTCAAGATTTATTAAAGTTCAAACAAAAAGGTTGTTGCAGCATCCCTGGATTTATGAGTTTGGGGAAATGGTTAAGGCAGCAACACTGAAGGTTCTGAATTCGAACAGTGTACATATGGTGTGTGACTAATATCTTCATGGCCAGATGTTTTCTTTCATTTCTTTTAATTAAATCTGTGTTTTTATTTAGACTCTTGGACAATGGTTCTCAGTTGGGTCCGCTGGTGATTATCTCTGGTTTAACACAGTGATGGGTACCTCAAGTTTGATCAAATTTATATTGTCAGCAACTGAAGAAACGAACAAATTCAAAGCCGTCCTTGTACATGAATGGTGAGATCTTCTTACTTACGTTTTGATGATAACAGGCTGCAGACCGCTGCCATTTCCCAAATCCACTGGAATGGACATCAGCAAAACAACACTGACCCTGGTGAACTTTCACCAAGAATTATGTTAGAGGAGATATGAGGCCAGTGACCCACTCCTGATTCTTCTTCAGGAATTAGCAAGGGGTCAATTGGTATGCTGCATATTCTCCCTTCATTCTTTACCGGCCAAGAGGTGAGACTTTGGGTGTCAGATAATGGCAGAAAAGCAAGACACTGCATTTGGAATTAGTTCCAACAAAAGTTAATGGGAATTTAAGCAGGAGACATCCTTCCTGATGCAGGGGTGAGTCTAAAACCATAGCATGGATAATCCCAGAGCAAGGGCTAATCCCAGAGCAGGGTCTAAACCCATAGCAGGATTAATCGTCCTCTTCTCAAATCTCAACTGAAATATACTGTAAGAGGGGAAACAGCATCCATGGTCAAGCAAGGAAATCAAAGCTAGCATAAAGACAAAAACTAAAGCATAACCATATTGAAAAGGCAAGAAAGATTGAGAAATTTTTAAAGATCAACAGAGGTTACTAAAATATCATATAAACAACAAAGGTTAATTATAAAAGAAAATGAGCACAAAATAACAAAAATAGATAGCAAAAGCTTCTTTAAATATATAAAAGGGAAGTGAGGAGCTAAAATGAATGTAGGTCCCTTGGAGGAAGCGTCTTGGAAATTAATTGTGGGGAACACAGAAATAGCAAAAAATCATAAAATCAACACTTTGCTTCCAATTTCATATTGGAGGACCCCTTGTGCCATTGCAAGAGTAACAGCAAATGCAGAGGTTGTAGAAAATAAGAAACTGAGAACAATGATCATCACGAGGGAAAATGTACTAAGCAAACTATTGGGATCGAAGACAAACAAGACCCCAGGACGTGATGGCCTCTAACCTAGGGTCTTAAGGAAAGTGGCAACAGAGTTGGTGGATTCATTGATGACAATATTCCAAAATCCCGTGAATGTGGGAAAGGTTCCAGTGGATTGGAAAAATGTCAATATAACACCTTTATTCAAAAAGGGAGGGAAGCAGAGAGTATCGGTTAATTTATTGTAGCATTGGGACATTGTCAGAACCTATTATTAAAGGTGGCTCAGAAGTTAGTACTGCTGCCTCACAGCACCAGGGACATGGGTCCGATTCTAGCCTCGGGCAACTGTCTGTGTGGAATTGGTACGTTCTTCCCCTGTCTGGGTGCTCTGGTTTCCTCCGGCAGTCCAAAAATGTGCAGGTTATGTAGATTGGCCATGCTAAATTGAATGGTTAATTTATTGTGCAACAGTTTCCTGATTCTGACACTGGACTTATGTAATGAGATGTGGTGAGGTGAAAAACATAGGAGGCAGATGCTTCAGAGGCAAAGGAAACTCTGATTTTATGAAAACAAGCAAAATTGAGAATATAATCCCTGTCAAGAAAATGAATATTTAGAAAAAAAATGCAATGCATCAAGTGAAATGAGACTTGTCTGATAGCTACTAACATCCCGACTTTGTACATTGGGTTTTTAATTATAGAAAGCTGTTAATTACTGGGTGACAAGGGAAAAGAGACAGAGAGAGTAAACGTGAATCCCAGGGTGCTATCCTGTTTCCCTTCCCTGGGAAGTACCCTGCACCATTGGCCCAAAAGGCTACCCTTCCTACCCTACGTTACTGAGCTGGGTTAGAGGTCAATGACCTTATGCTCACCCCATTCTGTTGGCTTGGACAGTGGTGGATGTTGTTGCACTTGCCCCAGTTGGTCTCTTGGCTCTCTAGTCACTTCTCAGCAGTACATGGAGATTCGTGAATGAGAAGATTGCTCACTCTCCTTCTTTTCCTGAGTCTGCGACTGGCTGTGGCTGGTTCTCTTGATGCTGGACAGATCTCTTACTGAACAAAGCGAGAGATTAGGGTTCCCCAGGTATACTAACTGTTGGTTTTCCTTATTGCCCGCCAACTCTGGATTTGATCACTGAGCTGTTGTTTCTCCTCTCGAGGCTTCCTGTGCATTAGATGAGGCGTGAATGGTTCTTCAAAGTGAATGGGATTTCGATAGTTTTGAGTGTAAATTATTTCTCTTAGATGGGTGTGGGTTAAGGTGTTGCTGATCGTGTGAAGACCTTGTCATTCAAGGCAAACAGGTTTGCATGTTGTACAATGATGTGGAATGTTCAGTATCTTTGCATACTGATTAAATGATTAAAAGTTGAATTGTTTCATAATTTTGTTCACCCCAGAATGTCTTGGCTGTTTGCTCTGCAGGTTGTGTTCTTTGTCTTTTAGCTGAGGCATTTGTGGGGTCTTCCTTTAGTTTTACAAGCCATACCTCTGTTCCAGACAGATGCTCCTCGGTTTGCATATTGCCTCGTCTGTCTCAGCCATACAGCTCAGTGACTCTGTTCAAAAGTGAATTGCAAAACTCATGTCTCAAGTTCAGAGGGTTTTAGTCCAGGGTATTTGGTAAGAATTTTTGCCCCACCTTAGAAGTGGAAGATTAGGCATTCTTCTTCCAGGTGTCGGGTGGCTAGGGTTTGGCAATGAAGGTGGCCAAGAACCTGCTTGTCCTTGGTGGACTGGGAGAGAGAGTTAACGTGTTCAGCCATGGGGTGGTGGGGTTGGATAGTGTGGGTTCCATTTAATAGGTGTTGATGGATGTGAAGGTTAGGTGGATTGGCAATGGGATATGCAGGATTACAGCGATAGGGTAGGGGATATGGGTCTGAGTAGAATGTTCTTTGGAGGGTCAGTGTAGACCTGATGGACCCTATGCCCTGCTTCCACACTGCAGGGATTCTATGAATAGAAGTAATAATAGGACAATTGGTAAATTAATATGCGTCCATTGGAGTCTGCATAGTTTTATGAAGACTAATTTGGTACAATTCTTTGAAGATGTAACAAGCAATATGGATAATGGGGATCAATTTGATATTGTATATCTGGGCTTCTAGATGGTATCTCATCAGGTGCCACACAAAAGATTAACTCATAAGGTAAGATTACATGTGGTTAGGGGTAATTTAAGTACCAACAGGAAATTGAGATAAATGGGTCTTTTTTCTGTTTAGCAAGATTTAACTAGTGGGACGCCACATGGTTCAGTCCTTGGACCCCAACTATTTACAATCTATGTTAATAACTTGGATGCAGGGACAGAAGATATTACAGCTAAATTTGCAAATGACATGAAAATAGATGGGAAAGTCAGTTACAATTAAGAAATAAATTTACAAATGGATATGTATATGTGAGGAAATGGGGCAAATTTTATCAGATAAGTTTAACAAGGAATAATGTGAGGTTATCCATTTTAGTCGGACAAATTGAAAGGCAACTTATTTTCTAAAGGGAAAGAAATCTCAAGTGTGCTTTGGTGCACAGGGATCTAGATGTCCACAGTGGCACAATGCTGAATACCTCTGCAGTGTGTGTACAACCAGTCACAGTGCTGAATACTTGTGAAGAATGTATGCAGCCTGTTACTGTGTTGAATACCAACCCAGAGTGTGTGCAGCCTGCTACTGTGCTGAATACCAACCCAGAGTGTGTGCAGCCTGTTACTGTACTGAATACCAACCCAGAGTGTGTGCAGCCTGTTACTGTGCTGAATACCAACCCAGAGTGTGTGCAGCCTGTTACTGTACTGAATACCAACTCAGAGTATGTGCAGCCTGCTACTGTGCTGAATACCTGTGCAGAGTGTGTGCAGCCTGTTACTGTGCTGAATACCAACCCAAAGTGTGTGCAGCCTGTTACTGTGCTGAATACCAACCCAGAGTGTGTGCAGCCTGTTACTGTGCTGAATACCAACCCAGAGTATGTGCAGCCTGTTACTGTGCTGAATACCAACCCAGAGTGTGTGCAGCCTGTTACTGTACTGAATACCTGTGCAGAGTGTGTGCAGCCTGTTACTGTGCTGAATACCAATTCAGAGTGTGTGTAGCCTGTTACTGTACTGAATACCAACCCAGAGTGTGTGCAGCCTGTTACTGTGCTGAATACCAACCCAGAGTGTGTGCAGCCTGTTACTGTACTGAATACCAACTCAGAGTATGTGCAGCCTGCTACTGTGCTGAATACCTGTGCAGAGTGTGTGCAGCCTGTTACTGTGCTGAATACCAACCCAGAGTGTGTGCAGCCTGTTACTGTGCTGAATACCAACCCAGAGTGTGTGCAGCCTGTTACTGTGCTGAATACCAACCCAGAGTATGTGCAGCCTGTTACTGTGCTGAATACCAACCCAGAGTGTGTGCAGCCTGTTACTGTACTGAATACCTGTGCAGAGTGTGTGCAGCCTGTTACTGTGCTGAATACCAATTCAGAGTGTGTGCAGCCTGTTACTGTGTTGAATACCAATCCAGAGTGTGTGTAGCCTGTTACTGTACTGAATACCAACCCAGAGTGTGTGCAGCCTGTTACTGTGCTGAATACCTGTGCAGAGTGTGTGCAGCTTGTTACTGTGCTGAATACCAACCCAGAGTGTGTGCAGCCTGTTACTGTACTGAATACCAACCCAGAGTGTGTGCAGCCTGTTACTGTGTTGAATACCAACCCAGAGTGTGTGCAGCCTGTTACTGTGCTGAATACCTGTGCAGAGTGTGTGCAGCCTGTTACTGTGCTGAATACCAATTCAGAGTGTGTGCAGCCTGTTACTGTGTTGAATACCAACCCAGAGTATGTGCAGCCTGTTACTGTACTGAATACCAACCCAGAGAGTGTGCAGTCTATTACTGTATTGAATACCAACCCAGAGTGTGTGCAGCCTGTTACTGTGTTGAATACCAACCCAGAGTGTGTGCAGCCTGTTACTGTGTTGAATACCAATCCAGAGTGTGTGCAGCCTGTTACTGTACTGAATACCAACTCAGAGTATGTGCAGCCTGTTACTGTGCTGAATACCTGTGCAGAGTGTGTGCAGCCTGTTACTGTGCTGAATACCTGTGCAGAGTGTGTGCAGCCTGTTACTGTGCTGAATACCTGTGCAGAGGGAGTGCAGACTGTCGTCTTGCTGAATACCAGGTTGAAGATTATCACTCTACTGAATACGTATGCAGTGTGACTGCAGCCTGTTAAAGCTTTGTATAACTGGCGGTGTGGTTGCAAACTTTCACCATGGAGAATACAAGCGCACAGTACACAGCTGGTCATTGTGCTGAATATTTGTGCAGAGTGAATTCAGGTGTGCTGAATACCGGAGCAGAAAAAGTGCAGGCTGTCACTGTGCTGAATACCTGTGCAGAATGAATATAACAGGTCACTGTGCTGAATACCTGTGCAGAATGAACATAACCTGGCCCTGTGCTAAATACATGTGTAGAATGAATATAACCTGTCCTTTAGCTGAATACCTGTGCAGAATTAATGTAACCTGTCCCTGTGCTGAATACTTGTGCAGAATGAATATAACAGGTCACTGTGCTGAATACCTGTGCAGAATGAACATAACCTGATCCTGTGCTAAATACTTGTGTAGAATGAATATAACCTGTCCTTTAGCTGAATACCTGTGCAGAATTAATGTAACCTGTCCCTGTGCTGAATACTTGTGCAGAATGAATCTAACCGGTCCTTTAGCTCAATGCCTGTGCAGAATGAATATAACCTGTCACTATGATGAATACCTGTGTAGAATGAATATAACCTGTCCTTTAGCTGAATACCTGTGCAGAATGAATATAACCTGTCACTGTGTTGAATACCTGTGCAGAATGAATATAACCTGTCCCTGTGCAGAATACCTGTGCACAATGAATGTAACCTGTCCCTGTGCTGAATACCTGTGCAGAATGAATATAACCTGTCCCTGTGCTGAATACCTTTGCAAAATGAATATAACCTGTCATTGTTTTGAATACCTGTGCAGAATAAATATAACCTGTAACTGTGTTGAATACCTGTGCAGAATAAATATAACCTGTAACTGTGTTGAATACCTGTACAGAATGAATATAAGCTGTCCCTGTGCTAAATACTTGTGTAGAATATTGTGGTTCTGTTCGCCGAGCTGGGAATTTGTGTTGCAGACGTTTCATCCCCTGTCTAGGTGACATCCTCAGTGCTTGGGAGCCTCCTGTGAAGCGTTTCTGTGATCTTTCCTCCGGCATTTATAGTGATTTGAATCTGCTGCTTCCGGTTGTCAGTTCCAGCTGTCCGCTGCAGTGGCCGGTATATTGGGTCCAGGTTGATGTGCTTATTGATTGAATCTGTGGATGAGTGGCAACTTTTTCATGCAGAGGGTGGTACGTGCATGGAATGAGCTGCTAGAGGAAGTGGTGGAGGCTGGTACAATTGCAACATTTGGGAGGCATTTGGATGGGTATGTGAATAGGAAGGGTTTGGAGGGATATGGGCCGGGTGCTGGCAGGTGGGACTATATTGGGTTGGGATATCTGGTTGGCATGGATGGGTTGGACCGAAGGGTCTGTTTCCATGCTGTACATCTCTATCACTCTATGACTCTATAACCTATCCCTGTGCTGAATACCTGTGCAGAATGAATGTCACCTGTCACTTTGTTGAATAGAACATAGAACATAGAACAATACAGCACAGAACAGGCCCTTCGGCCCACGATGTTGTGCCGAACATTTGTCCTAGCTTAAGCACCCATCCATGTACCTATCCAATTGCCGCTTAAAGGTCACCATGATTCTGACTCTGCCACTCCCACAGGCAGCGCATTCCATGCCCCCACCATTCTCTGGGTAAAGAACCTACCCCTGACATCCCCCCTATACCTTCCACCCTTCACCTTAAATTTATGTCCCCTTGTAACACTCTGCTGTACCCGGGGAAAAAGTTTCTGACTGTCTACTCTATCTATTCCTCTGATCATCTTATAAACCTCTATCAAGTCACCCCTCGTCCTTCGCCGTTCCAATGAGAAAAGGCCTAGCACTCTCAACCTATCCTCGTACAATCTATCCTCGGCCACTCCTCAGCCCAGCTCTGCATCATATCTAAGTCCCTTAGCAGCCGACAACAGCCCTCCTCACTATCCACAACTCCACCAATCTTCGTATCATCTGCAAATTTACTGACCCACCCTTCGACTCCCTTTTCCAAGTCATTAATAAAAATTACAAACAGCAGAGGACCCAGAACTGATCCCTGCGGAATCCACTTGTAACTGGGCTCCAGGCTGAATATTTACCATCTACCACCACTCTCTGACTTCGACCGGTTAGCCAGTTTTCTATCCAATTGGCCAAATTTCCCTCTATCCCATGCCTCCTGACTTTCCGCATAAGCCTACCATGGGGAACCTAATCAAATGCCTTACTAAAATCCATGTACACTACATCCACTGCTCTACCCTCATCCACATGCTTGGTCACCTCCTCAAAGAATTCAATAAGACTTGTAAGGCAAGACCTACCCCTCACAAATCCGTGCTGGCTGTCCCTAGTCAAGCCAGATACTCATAAATCCCATCTCTCAGTACCCTTTCCATTACTTTGCCTACCACCAAAGTAAGACTAACTGGCCTGTAATTCCCGGGGTTATCCCTATTCCTTTTTTTGAACAGGTGCACAACATTCGCCACTCTCCAGTCCCCTGTTACCACCCCTGTTGACAGTGAAGACGAAAAGATCATTGCCAACGGCTCTGCAATTTCCTCTCTTGCTTCCCACATAATCCTAGGATATATCCTGTCAGGCCCGGGGGACTTGTCTGTCCTCAAGTTTTTCAAAATGCCCAACACATCTTCCTTCCTAACAAGTATCTCTTCTAGCTTACCAGTCCGTTTCACACTCTCCTCTTCAACAATATGGTCACTCTCATTTGTAAATACTGAAGAAAAGTACTCATTCAAGACCTCTCCTATCTCTTCTGACTCAATACACAGTCTCCCACTACTGTCCTTGATCGGCCCTACCCTCATTCTTGTCATTTTCATGTTTCTCACATATGCCTAAAATGCCTTGGGGTTATCCTTGATCCTACCCGCCAAAGATTTTTCATGCCCTCTCTTAGCTCTCCTAATCCCTTTCTTCAGCTCCCTTCTGGCTATCCTGTATCCCTCCAACGCTCTGTCTGAACCTTGTTTCCTCAACCTTATTCCTTCTCCAGCTTTACAAGGCATTCAACCTCCCTTGTCAACCAAGGTACCCTCACACGACCATCTCCTTCCTGCCTGACAGGTACATACATATCAAGGACACGTCGTATCTGTTCCTTGAAAAAGTTCCACATTTCCACGACATCCTTCCCTGACAGCCTATGCTCCCAACTTATGCTCCTCAGATCCTGTCTTGCAGCATCGTATTTACCCTTCCCCCAATTGTAAAACCTACCCTATGGCACACACCTATCTCTCTCCATAACCAAGTTGAAAGTGGTGGTCACCATCACCAAAATGTTCACCCACTAAAATGCCCATCACTTGTCCCGGTTCATTACCAAGTACCAAATCCAATATGGCCTCCCCTCTGGTCGGACAATCTACATACTGAATTAGAAAAGCTTCCTGGACACTCTGCACAAACACCACCCCATCCAATCTACTTGATCTAAAGAGCTTCCAATCAATATTTGGGAAGTTGAAATCGCCCATGACTACTACCCTGTGGCTTCTGCACCTTTCCAAAATCTCTTTCCCAATCTGTTTCTCCACATCTCTGCTGCTACTGGGGGGCCTATAGTAAACACCCAACAAGGTGACTGCTCCTTTCCTATTTCTGACTTCAGCCCATACTACCTCCAAAGGCAGATCCCCCTCGAACTGCCTTTCTGCAGCCGTTATACCATTTCTAATTAGCAACGCCACCCCCCTCCTTTTTTACCACCCTCCCTAATCTTACTGAAACATCTGTAACCAGGAACCTCCAACCTGTGCAGAATGAATGTAACCTGTCACTTTGTTGAATACCTGTGCAGAATAAATATAACTTCTTACTGTGCTGAGTAAGTGCATAGGGAGAAAGTGAGAACTGCAGATGCTGGAGATCAGAGTCGGGACTGTGGTGCTGGAAAAGCACATCAGGTCAGGCAGCATCTGAGGAGCAGGAGAATTGATGCTTCAGGAATAAGGCCTTCATCAGGAATGAATGTAACCCATTCCTGAGCTGAATGAATTCATTCCTGATGAAGGGCTTATGCCTGAAACATCAGTTCTCCTGCTCCTCAGATGCTGCCTGACCTGATGTGCTTTTCCAGCACCACACTCTTGACTCTGATTATGGGCACAGTGTGTGTGCAGCCTGTCACAGTGTTAAATACGTGTATCTTGTATATGTAGCTGTCACCTTGCTGAATACCTGTACAGGGTTGTTTGGAATTTTCACAGTGCTGAGCATCTATGTGTTATGTGTGCGCAGACTGTCATTGCATCTGAATACTCATAAAGTGTTTGTGACATTGTTGAACTTCTGTGCAGAATGTATATGGGCTGTCACAGTGTTTCATAATTCATTATCCAGCAGGATTTACATACCTAAAATTCAATTAATAATTTTAAAAATAGGTTATTAACTCTCCTTTTTATTTTATACTTAGGAATGGAACATGTATTAATATGTCAGTATATTATAAGTACCTGGGAAGTCAAGGACGGTTTGAATATATTCCTGTTCCAGGTATGACTTAAACATTGATGTAGAACTACTTCCCAAAGGTTGTTGCTCCTCGTTTAGTCACAGTATTTGTTTATTCCAATACTGCCTGTGTATCCCCGTATTCCAGCTCACATAAACACTGCTACTTGTGTTGTAGCTCACACCAAGTTCTCTTCAGTCAGCACCCAAGGAGATCGCTGGGCTTTTCCAGTTCTGGCTCACACTGGGTTATTGGCTCTATTACTTGTATTGTTGAAATCCCAGCTACACAATCGCTCAGTGTATGCAGTGACGGTGTGCAGTTCTCTGTGCAGTTTGTGATTATGTTACCTGAATTCATGTGGTAACAATCAGTTAGAAGGAATTTGGGATATAGATCATTCATTAAATACTGATGCAATCCATAATTTACTAGTGGCATTGTGAAAGACCACATTCTGCATACCAGTGTCTGTTGAAATCTCATCTAAAATCCCCACACTCTTCCCCCAACTCTCCCTGCTGTACTGTCACTCTCAGTAGACTGGAACATTACTGCATTCACTAGAGTTAAGAATGATAGATAGGATATGATTGAAGTGTATAAAATTCGAACAGGGCTAGACAGACTAGATGCAGGGAGGATGTTTCCCCTGGTTGTGGAGTCCAGTACACGTATCACAGTCTCAAGATATGGGGTATACCATTTAAATCCGAGATGACGAAATATTTCTCCATTTGGACAATAGTGAACCCATGGAATGGAAGTAGGGCTGATATGTTATTTCAGTGGTTAGCACTGCTGCCTCACAGCACCAGGGACCAGGGTTCAATTCCAGCCTCAGATGACTGACTGTGTAGTGTTTGCACATACTCCCTGTGTCTGCGTGGGTTTCCTCTGGGTGCTCTGGTTTCCTCCCACAGTCCGAGCATGTGCAGTTTAGGTGGGTTAGCCGATGTAAATGTGGGGTTATAGGGATATGGCAGAGGGCTAAGATACTCTTCGGAAGGACAGTGATGACCTGATGGGTGAATGGCCTCTTTTTTGCACTGTAGAATTTCCATGATTCTAAAACATGTGCAGAAGTGTGTTCAGCCTGTCACAAACTGGCCATACTAAATTGCCCCATTAAGTCTAGGAATGTGTAGGCTAGGGGGACTGGTGGATAGGGGGTGGGGAGTGAGTCTGGTTGGGATGCCCTTCCGAGGGTCGGTACAGACTTCATGGGCCAAACGTGCTGTAGGGATTCTATGATTCCATGAATTCTCTACCACACAACACTGTTGAGATTAAGTCACTAAGTATATTCAATAAAGAAAAAGGTACATCTAAAAATATTTAAGGCATCAAGGAGTACAAAGAGAAAGTCAGAATATGATATTGACATGGAAGGTCAGCTGCGTTCATACTGAATGGTGATATTATTCGGGAGCTGAATGCCTACTCCTCCTAGTTTTTATATTTCACTGTCTGTTGGTCAGAAACAGAAAACTACAACCAGGCAAAGAAAGTGACTGAACAGCTGGGGAGTTTGTTTTTCAGGTTATGATGCTTATGCTACCGCTAAAATCGGTCTCATCAACTACCAGGAATTTGGGTTTGTAATCTACAACATGCAGATACAAGGAAGAAAGACCAAGTCAGTGGCCTTGTATGGTAAGAGGTTCTACTTCAGCTGTTCCACTCACCACTTCCTAAGGTTAGTTTCTGGATCTTTAACTCCATGTCCATCTCCTAGGAAGGACAAGGAAACTTAGGAAGGAGATCTATGAAGAGTTCAAGGAGTTTGTGATCAAACAAGGGATCCCAGAGATGATGGTCTCATTTCTGCCTACTGAAGGTAAGCACATCATGAAAGCTCACGAATGAGATGATTGAGGGGGGAGGTCCTTCACATGTCTGGTCATTGAACTTGGAAGCAGACAGGATTATGACCTGTTACAGCAGGACAATTCTAAATGGGTCAGTTACCACCCTATCAGTCTAATCATGCAGCAAATAAATCACACTAACCTGCTTAATGGTGCCCAGCTTGGGTTCTGCCCTTGGCTCCTGACCTCATTACAGACTTGGTCCAACATGGACAAACCAGTTGAATTCCAGAGGTGAAATGACAGTGATAGTCCTTGATGTCAGACATCATTTGACCAAATGTAGCATCAACGAGCCCTAGCAAAACTGGATTCAATGGTCATCAGAGATAAAACTCTCCATTGGTTGAAGTCATACTTGCTAAATTTAGAATGACATAACTGTTTGAAAACTCAGTCAACTCTATCGCAACTGAATGATGCTGTTCCAAACACTTGCAACATCCCCATAAACCCCACCTTGGCGAAGCTGGTAAAATCAAACACAGGTTCTTACAGGGGAGATGTCAGAGAGGGAGAGGATCAGCATGGAACTGCTTCTCTTGGTTCCCAGCTGAAACTTGACCAGCAGCTGCGAAAAAAACAGTTTGCTAAAACCAAACCAAATCAAACCCTGAACTGGGAGAACTGGCCACTCTCCTTTCACTGCACAAGAGTTTTAAAAAAAAAACACTGAAAAGCTTTCTCAAGTAGATATTTACAGACATTGGAACATCTGCCTTTACGACTCCTCTGAAATAAAACCAAGGAGAACATAACCTTGTTAAAGGCGCAGCATCGTCATACTAGTTGCAGTCTCTTATGAGCAGTATGTTCAGTTATCACTAATTGTAGTAAAAGGCTTGGGCCCAAGCTTCATGGGACAAAATTGGTTGAGAAAGATTCACTTAGATTGGCTCAGCTATTCTCAGTTAGAAAATGGTTGCCTGACTGAAGTCCTAATTAAATACCTGGAAGCTTTTCTGCAAGGTCTGGGGACTATCAAAGGAGACAACGCTGCCTTGCATGTTGACTAGGAAACAATTCCATAATTTTGCAAAGCTGTATAGTGAAGGAATCGTTGAAACAGTCCAGTTTGTGGAATGGGCAGCATTGTTTGTATTAATTGTGAGGCCCAAAGGGTTAGTTCATCTTTGTGGGGTTAGCCACTTCTTGTAGCTGTATAAATACCCAATCCATCATATCGAGGATTTATATCCAAAGCTGGCAGCTGGGCTGTCCTACATGAAGTTGGACATGAACCATGTGTACTTGCAATTGTGGTTAGATGAGTATTTCCAGATGTATGCTGGAATTAATATCCAAAAAGGTTTGTACCAATATATGAGAGTTTCATTTATTGTCAGCCTGTAAGTCACTTGCAAAACATCTGCAATTCTAAAGATAATCCTTCTCTGACCTCAAAAACACATTCAGGTTTGTAACTCATTTTCAGAAACGAATTCTCTATATAAACTATATGGTTCCCTCACCAACAGTAAGGATAGTATATTATCTTGGGAGCAAGAGTGATTGTCCTGTAAAAAAGGTCACTGCCTTTTACTGGCTGAACTCCATTAGGGTCATTCAGGAGTTTCCAAATTGAAGATATTGGCAAGAAGTTATGTCTGGTGACAAGGCCTGATTATAGACATAGCCGTGTTGGCAGTGCCCAGAGTGCCAACAAGGTCAAACATTACTGCCAGCAGCTCCTCCACATTTGTGGGAATGGTTGGGTAAACCCAGTCACATGTTGATTATGCCAGTTCGTTCATGGGCTCAATGTTCTTAGTCATTGCAGATGCACATTCAAAATGGTTGGACATGCAGAGTTCATTTGTCGAACACGGTGATGATGATAGAAAAACTGCATGTATCTTTTGCAATATACAGACTACCAGAAGTGTTGATGACAGGTAAAGGGCCATCATTTATCAGCAGGGAATTTGAGTATTTCCTCAAGTCAAATGATATTTGACATATAAGGACAGCAATACCATCCACCATCCAATGACCTGCCAGAAAGAGCAGTCCAAAACATAAAGACAGGCTTAAACAGTCCACTCGATACCAAAATGCCCCGGTTCCTACTTGATTACAGGACCACACCTCTTGGAACTACCAGGATAGCTCCAGCAGAGTTACTAATGGGAGAAGGCTCTGCACCAGGTAAAATCTGACCTTTTAGGACCTGGGATGTTGTGGGGGTCAGGGGCGGAGGGAGGTGGGAAGGACAGTAAAATGGCATCTGAAATGTCAATGCCAAACACAAGACTCAGCTATGTGAGAGATATTTTACGTCAGGGGATGAAGTTTAGTCTAGGAACCACAGGGATGGCCCTGCATCGGTAACAAGCATGGTCGAGGTCAAGTCCAACGATGTACAAAGTTTTGGTAGGTGCAATGGTTCTGCACAAGGATATGGACTATATGAAAGCTGCAAACTCGCAAATGGTTCAGGAGCAAAATGCACCTGGCTCTTTGGAACAATCAAAAAGACCTGTGGGTTCTCCCTCTCCATGAAGTGTTGAAGATGCCTCGGAATCGGAGATGGCTATGGCGGACACAGCCATCTCAATGTCTTTGCCACCTGAAGGGGAGAATGAATTTCTTCTGAGACACTCTGGGTGCAAGAGGCGAGTTACTGTGCATTAATCTTGTCCATATCTGAAGCAGAGTCGCTGTTAAAATGTCCCAGGTGGAGCTACAAGAAGAATAACCAGCTTACACAAACGATTTGGATGTGATTAAGAGGTACAGTTAGTAAGCTTGCAGATGACACCAAAATTGGAGGTGTAGTGGACAGCAAAGAAGGTTACCTCAGATTACAATGGGACCTTGATCAGATGGGCAAATGGGCTGAGGAGTAGCAGATAGAATTAATTTAGATAAATGTGAGGTGCTGCATTTTGGAAAGGCAAATCAGGGCAGGACTTATACACTTAATGGTAAGGTCCTGGGAGTATTGTTGAACAAACAGATCTTGGGGTACAGGTTCATAGTTCCTTGAAAGTGGAGAGTTTGAAGGGTAGGTCATGCTTGACAAATCATTTGGAATTCATTGAAGACATTACGAGCAAGGTGGACAATGGGACCCAATAGAAGTGGTGCATCTACATTTCCAAAAGGCCTTCGACAAGGTGCCACGCAAGAGGCTGACACATAAGGTAAGGATGTTTAGAGTTAGGGGTAGAGTATTAGCGTGGATAGACATGACTTGGAGATGCCAGTATTGGACTGGGTTCGACAAAGTTAAAAATCACACAACACCAGGTTATAGTCCAACAGGTTTATTTGGAAACACTAGCTTTCAGAGCTCCACTACTTCACAACCACCTGATGAAGAAGGAGCGCTCTAAAAGCGAGTGCTTCCAAATAAAACTGTTGGACTATAATCTGGTGTTGTGTGATTTTTAACTTAACATGGATAGAGGATTGGTTGACTAACAGGAAGCAAAGAGTGGAGATAAATGAGTGCTATCCTGGCTGGTGACTAGTGCCTCAAGGGTCGGTGTTAGGACCGCAATTATTTACAATTTATATTGATGATTTGGAGTTGGGGACCATGTGTATGGTGTCAAAGTTTGCAGATGACACTAAGATGAGTGGCAGAGCAAAGTGTGCAGAGGACAGTGAAACTTTGCAGAGGAACATAGATATATTGAGCGAGTAGGCAACGGTCTGACAGATGGAATACAATATTAATAAATGTGAAGTCATACATTTTGGTAGGAGTAACAGTAAAATGGATTATTATTTGAATGGTAAAAAGTTGCAGTTGCTGCTATGCAGAGAGATCTGGGTGCATAAATCACAGAAGGTTGACCTGCAGGTACAACAAGTAATTAGGAAGACAAATCAAACTTTTTCCTTCATTACTGCATGGGGTTGAGTTTAAAAGCCAAGAGGTAATGTTACAGCTGTACAAGGTGCTGGTGAGGCCACACCTGGAGTACTGCAGGCACGTTTGGTCTCCTTACTTAAGAAAGGATGTCCTGGCACTGGAGGGGGTGCAGAGGAGGTTCACTAGGTTGATTTCGGAGTTGAGGGAGTTGGCTTATGAGGACAGACTGAGTAGATTAGGATTATATTCATTGGAATTCAAAAGAATGAGGGGGATCTTATTGAAACACATAAAATTATGAAAAAAAATTGATAAAATAGAAGTAGAGAGGATGTTTCCACTGGTAGGTGAAGCTAGGGCAAGAGGGCATGGCCTCAAGATTAGAGAGAGCAGATTTAGGACTGAACTGAGAAGGAACTTCTTCACCCAGAGGGTTGTTAATCTATGGGATTCCTTGACCAGGGAAGTAGTTGACACTACTTCAGTAAACACTTTTAAAACTAAGGTAGATTTTTTTTAAAAATAAAGGAATTTAGGGATATGGTGAGAGTGCAGGTAAATGAAGCTGAATCCATGAAAAGATTAGCTGTCATCTTATTGAGTGGTGGAGCAAGCTGGAAGGGCCAGATGGTCTACTGCTGCTCCTAGTTCTTAGGTTCTTATGAGAACCGGTAGATAGGATAGTGAGGATGGTATTTGGTAAGCTTTCCTTTATTGGTCAGAGGATTGAGTATAGAAGTTGGGAGGTCATATTGAGGCTGTGCAGAACATTGGTGAGGCTATTTTTGGAATATCATGTACAATTCTGTTCTCCCTCCTATCAGAAGGGTGTTGTGAATCTTGAAAGGGTTCAGAAAATATTTACAAGGATGTTGCCAGGGTTGGCAGGTTTGAGTTATAGGGAGAGGCTGAATAGGCTGGGACAGTTTTCCTGGAGTGTCAGAGGCTGAGGGGTGACTTTTTAGAGGTTTATAAAATCATGAGGGGCATGGATAGGATAAATGGACAAGGTCTTTTCCCTAGAGTGAGGGAGTCCAGAACTAGAGGGCATAGGTTTAAGGTGAGAGGAGAAAGATTTAAAAGGGAACTAAGGGGCAGCTTTTTCACAGACGGCAGTGCATGTATGGAATAAGCTGCCCCAGGAAGTGATGGAGAATGGTACAATTAAACATTTAAAATGCATCTGGATGGGTATATGAATGGAAAGGGTTTAGAGAGGGATATGGGCCAAGTGCTGGCAAATGGGACTAGATTAATTTAGGACAGTCGAACGGGTACATCTCAATGACTCTATGTCCTCGGACTCAGAGACGGATGGATATACTGTTGTAACAAGGTCAGTCAAGTGGACCTCACAAATTACGAGTTCCCTGATTGGGGCTGTTAATCAGGTTCAATCAGGGAGTCCTGGCTGACAAATGAGAACAGTGTGTCAGACATTGTGTTCACTCTGAGAGCTGGCTCTGAGGGAATTGGATCAGGGGCAAGGACTTTCCACATGTAAATAAAGGGTAACTTAGTGACGGGATATTGGCCTCTGTGGATTTATTTCAGTTTCCTTATCTCAGGATAAATGAGCTCATCTTCAAGTGTGTACAACCAATTTTTACTAGATTGCCTGCTCATTCCAGAGAATCTTACGAGAAAAGATTAAGGCAAAGTGGTCTCTACTTTGGAGTTTAGAAGAATAAGATTTGATCTCGTTCAAACATATAAGATTGTGAGAGGCTGTCAGACAGAGTATTTCTTATGACTGGAATGCCTAGGAACTAGGAGGCATTTTCTTAGAATGAAAGGACAGCCAGTTTGAGCTGAAATTATGAGAAATGCCATCTCAGAGGGTGTGAACTTTAGAATTCTCTCAGTCAGAAGGCTGCACATTCTCCGTTGCATATATTCTAGAATACAGTCAACAAGTGTTTGGATTTTAAGGGAATCAAAGGGCATATGGATCATGCATGACATAGTGGTCAATGATTAGCCAGGATCTTATTAAACGATAGGAGTAGGTCCATGGAGCCAATGGTCTACTGCTTTGTTTATTCACTTCATTCCCTACAGTATGGAAACAGGCCCTTTGACCCAACAAGTCCACACTGACCCTCCAAAGAGTAACCCACCCAGACACATTTCACTCTGATTAATGCACCTAACACTATGGGCAATTTAGCATGCCCAATTCACCTGACCTGCACATCTTTGGAGTGTGGGAGGAAACCCGGAGCACTTAGAGGAAACCCACACAGACACGGGGAGAATGTGCAAACTCCACACAGACAGTTGCCTGAGGCTGGAATTGAACCTGGGACTCTGGTGCTGTGAGGCAGCAGTTGCTAATTGTTGAGCATGCCACCCAGCTATTATGCACCCTAATTCTTAATATTCAATGTATTAATCACTTGAACTCCTTGATCAACCTGTAACGATGTCAATAATTGTTACTTATTACATAAAACAAAACCAAAAATTTGATTAGATGGCAGCTTATAAGTCATTTGCAAAACATCTGCAATTCTAAACATAGTTCTTCCCTAATCTCAAAGACATATTCAGGTTTATAACTCATCTTCAGAAACTAATTTTCTGTATAAACCACATGAATCCTTCTCCAACAATGAGGACAACATATATTCATATTCTCTCTTTGCATAAGAAATATGAGTTGGAGTAGACTATTTGCATCTTATACTCTGTTAATAAATAAGATTAAGAACAATCATATCCCTTATTATCCATAACTTAAAACGACTGAACCCTGTTGTGATGAAATTAGGCTGCAGTGCTTTCACACCTCTCTTTGGAACAGAAATCAAAAGATTTACACTTAAATGGAGAAATCTCTCCTCAGCTTAGCTGTAAATGATGACTCTTTATTCTGAGTGAGCCTGTGTAGTAGATTCCCTGGACTGGGGAATCATTTTCTCACCATGAAGTCCCTTCAGAATTTTATTCTTCTAAATACCAGTGAATAGAGGCTGTGTGAACTCAATCTCATAAGAAAATTCCTTCATCTCTTGAGCTAGTGTTTACTCTTTAGGGGTTAAATAAGTTCTCCTGAAGCAAAGAGACCAAAATGTGTATGCCATATTGACCTGTCATCAATACCTGCATAATTGGCATATTCTCATACACCGCTAAGTAAAAAGGCAAACATACCATTTTAACTTGCTAATTGCATGCTGTACATGTGTGTTTGTTGGCGATCTTGCACTGAAATGGGTAGTGTCCTTACCTCTGAGTGAAAAGCTCTGGGTTCATAGAGCTTTGGCCAACGATGTTAAGTTGAACAAGAAATGTTTAGGAAGTGAATACCAGAGATTATATTGTTGTCCTCACTCTGGCAGTGAGTGTATTGGTATTGTTTGCTGAGGCTTCCAAGTCTCAAACCAATTTCCAGAAACGCACACCTGCTTATTGACATTGCAGTGAATAAAGTGATCTGAATGCCACAAGCGTTAAAATCCAATGGATTCCAGCCTACAGCTCAGTCCCAGTTATTTGTTATTCTAAATAGGCAAATCCTTAAGTCTTCGGTTCGATTTCAGGCTGTAACTCCATATGGGCGAAAGTAAGGACTGCAGATGCTGGAGATCAGTCAAGATTAGAGTTGTGCTGGAAAAGCACAGCAGGTCAGGCAACATTCGATGAGCAGGACAATCAATGTTTTGGGCAAAAGCTCTTCCTCAGTAATGGGCTTTTGCCTGAAACATTGATTTTCCTGCTCATTGCATGCTGCCTGACCTGTTGTGTTTTTCTAGCACCACTCTAATCTTGACTGTAACTCCATATAGTTTTGTATATTAATTATCTAATTAGATTCCAACCTTTAACTCATTGCTGGGCATTGTCCCTCTTCACATAAATGATCAAAACTTCTGGCTTGGATTCCACACTTAACTCACTCATAGCAGCCTGTAATATATGCAACCCCCACTCATTCTTCTAGCTTAGACTCCTAACTGATGTGCACCTTGGTGTACAGATATCTCCAGACCGATATACGATTTTAATTTCTAAAACACAGAAGTTTACTCATTCAATCAGAAAGCTTATTGCAGCACCAGACAACTCTCATGGTCTATGCAGCTCATTGTAAATGTCCTAATAGCAAAATCAATTTCTATTTGAAACCAAAAGAAAGAGTGTAAAACTAAACGTAAGGGCTTTCAAAACTGCAAAAAAAGCACAGATCCTGTTGAATGGATGTCCGAAAGCTTGCAATTTCAAATGAATCTGCTGGACTACAACCTGGTGTCATTTGATTTTTGTCTTTGTCCACCCCAGTCCAACTCCAGCATCTCCACATCACAGGAAGGATATATTGACATTGGAGGGAATACAATGTTAGTTTACAAAAATGATGAAACAAAAACAGAAACTGCTGGAGAAACTTAGCAGGTCAAGTAGCATCTATGGAAAGAATGCAAGTTAACGTTTCAGGTCCAGTGACACTCCTTAAGAATTTCCAGCATCTGCAGTTTTTTGTTGCCTTTGCAAGAATGATACCTGAACTTTAGGGGTTAAGTTATGAGGAGAGGTTATAAAAATTCGGCCTGTTTTCTCTAAAATGTGGAATTTTAAGGGTGATCTGATTGAAGTCTTCAAGACATTAACAGAAAAAGACAGCACAGATAAAAGAAACTTTTCCCTAAGGTTGGAGATTCCTGAACCAGGGAGCATAGTCTAAACATTAACCTAAAAATGGTCAGACCATTCAGGAGAGATATTAGAAAGCACTTCTACACACTAAAGGTGGTAGAGGTTTTGAATGTTCTTCCACAAACTGTAGTTGATGCTAGATTAGATTTTAGTTTTAGATATGAGTTTGATAAACTATTGACATGGCCAAAGGTAAGTATTTGGAGTTAGGCCACAGATCAGCCATGATTTCACTGAATGGCAGAACAGGCTTGAGGGGTTAAATGGCCTCCTGTTCCTATGTTCCATTTGAAATAAGTTTCTCTCTTCATCTGTGACGTGGATTTGTTGAGTTCTGATTGTCACACTGCAGTTTGCAAGAGGAAGATAATTTATTATTACAGAGCCTCCCGATTCCCCCTGAATTTTAATATACATCATGAATTTTGACCATTAGATTCTGTGAGCACACTGTGTCCAACAGGAGCACGAGTGTCTTGGAAGTCTATCCCAGGTTTTGTTTTGCAAGTGAGTCATCTCTTCATTCACAGTCCTAGATATTCTACTGACATGGCAGAATGTACTACAAGCTAAGTGCCCCAGAGATTACTGTAGAGACAGGTTAAAGAAAACTATCCCAAAATTGGTTAACAGCTATTGAGTGGTGTTTGGTGCTTGGAAGACATGGTGAAAGGGTGCTCCAGGGATTAACATTGTAAGCACTGATTCAGCACTTCTTCTGTTCCTGTGTTCCATTTGAAATCAGTTCCTTTCTTCATACGTGAGATCCAACTGTCATACTGCTGTTTGGATGAGAAAAATAATTTATTACTACAGAGCCTCTTGACTCCCCTGAACTTTAATGAACACTATGAATTGTGACCATAAGATTGTGTCTGCACAAGTGTGTCTATTAGGAGCATGACTGTCATGGAAGCCTATCCCAGGTTCTGTTTTGCAGGTGAGTCATCCTAGATATTGGACTGAAATGGCAGAATGTACGATAAGCTAAGTGCCCCAAGTGCAATGACAGGTACCAAGAGAACTGTCCCAAAATTGATTAATAGGTATTTGAGTGAGTGTTTGGTGCTTGGGGATGTGGTGAAAGGGTGCCCCAGAGATTGATGTCATAAGGATTGATTCAGTCAGAGCCATGACTGAACAGCTCACATAACTGGTTTATACTTGACTCAAACCAAGAGGCGAAAGAAATTATCACCATTTTAACATGTAATTAAATCCCCTAATTATAAATCCAGCTACGTTTAAACATACTTTAAATACTTTTTTGAGGAATACATTAGAGAACCATTGCAAGCTTAAGTAGAGAAACAATGCTTAATTTTTGATTATTTGATAACTGATATATTTTCTTTGTTAACCTCTCTCTATAAGGATCTTGCTCAGAGAACGATGGTACTTAGAGCACAGGGTAAGAAAGTTTGCCTTCAGGTGCATCATTAACACAAGTTTGGAACAACAAAAGTCACACAATGGCTCTGGCACATTATAGAGCATAACACTGGGGAGACTATATGAATAGGACAGGGAGTGGCACTGGGTACAGTCGCGAGTTCAGCAGAATTACAGACTGGGTGAATCATTGGGTGCCCCTGGAAGATGTTTGAGCCAAGCAGTACAGCACAGTAGTGCTGCAAGGTACTGGATATGTTCCTTTTATTCGCTCAAGCAGCTGCTTTCCAGTATATTTCAGCTGGGAGTAACTCTAATTCCTGATCATTTCCATTTCACAGACTTGGATATGGTCAAACTCACAGTCACCAACCAGAGTTGTGATGGTGGCTGAAGTGAGACAGTCAGGCCAAAGTGTCCAATGGGATAAAGAGAGGCAGAAATTAAAAGGTTCTTAACTGTTCACGGCATGGGGGGTGGTGGGGTAAATATTTTTAAAAGAATAGAACGTCCCTGAGAGTGAGAGGGAAAGCTCAGACTGGAGGAAACTGCTTGGTGCTACACTTGCTATCTCACTGTGTGGTACTAACCTGTAACCAACTGTGAGGGCACTGACTCAGAGGGTGGTATGTGTATGGAATGAACTGCCAGAGAAAGTGGTTGAGGCTGGTACAAATGCAACATTTAAGAGGCATTTGGATGGGTATATGAATAGAAGGGGTTTGGAAGGATATGGGCCGGGTGCTGGCAGGTGGGACTAGATTGGGTGGGATATTTGGTTGGCATGCACGGGTTGGACCGAAGGGTCTGTTTCCATGCTGTACATCTCAATGACTCTATGATTCTACTCTCTTTTACAGGAGACAATGAGCTTCTGGTTGTTCCCAAGAAAGTGTAGCTGGAAGTAAAAGAAGAAAACAGTGAAAATAATGATAGAAATAATCATTATAGCAATCATTTCAAGTGAAGCTTCAGACACTTTGTATGGACTGATCCTAAATGCAACTGGCAGAAGGGAGATGGCATTTACACAAATTCAGGCTCAGTATTGTAACCTCGCTTTCAAACTAATTGATTAATAAAACTCTGTAATTGAAAATCCTCAAATCTCTAGGGTGTGGATTGTTCAATGTGAAATATTCTGCTCGATACAAGGAAGTCCCACATCCTGCGATTGGACCTTCATTTTGGTTATTCAATTTTTTTAGGCAGAACATATCAGGAGCTTTAGTAATATCGGCTCTGGTGTTATATGTTGGAGATTTGGCTGAAATGTCAGGTGAGGAGCATGTCAACCTTGGGAATGTCTTGTTCTTTCTTCTATGCTTTTGAAAAATGACACCATCCAGGACAAGGCAGCACCAATCCCTTCACCACTGATGCTAAGCAGCAGTGTGTACTATCTACTGATGCACTGTAGAAATGCATCAATAATCCAGACAGCACCTTCAAAACCCACAATCACTTCCACCTAGAAGGAACAAAAACATAAGTTATGGAAAAGCTCAGCAAGTCTGGCAGCATCTGTGAAGAGAAATCAGAGTTAACATTTCAGGTTTGACAACCCTTCCTCAGAACCCAAAACGTGAACTCTGATTTCTCCTCACAGATGCTGCAAGATCTGTTGAGATTTTCTAGCAACTTCTGTTTTTGCTTCTGATTTACATCATCGCAATTGTTTCAGTATCCATCGAGAAGGTCAAGGGCAGCAGATACGTGGGAACACCATCAGCACCTCCAAGTTCCCTTCAAGCCACTTCCTATCATGGGAAATATTTTGCTGTTCCATCACTATTGCTCAGTCAAATTCTTGGAATTCCTGATGGATTAACTGCAGCACGTGGATTGCAGAGATTCAAGAATGCAGCTCACCATCTCCGCATGGGCAATAAATACTGGCGAATCAGTGACATCCGCATCTGAGTTAAAAGTTTAAAGTCAAAGAAAATCCTGACAGATATGTTAAAGACAAATAGTGTTCAACCAAACCAATTGTGGTTTTTCCTGAACTTAGCAGGAGGGTTAATGAGGGTGATGCAGCTGATGTGGAGTATGTAGGCTTCCAGAAAGTGCTGGATGAAGGGCATGAGAACAGCATCCTTGGCAAAGGGACAGTGGTGCCAATGGTATAGCACTGATTGAAGCAGCGGAATAGTACCTGGCTGTTTTCATACCAGAGGCTGCGTTATTGTGAGGGGTTGATACAAAGGGCACTGTTCTCAGATTTGTAATTAATGACTTAGACTCATCACAATTTCAGGATTTAGAGAACATATGAATTTTTTAAGTTGTGTAAACTGCGAGGAGAGTTGTGACACCTACAAGAGGATAAAGATGGGTTAGTGCATGGGCTTGTAAAGTTCCAGATTTCAGCAGCAAGAACGAGGTGAAATAAAACATTCTGAATGCGATACAAAGTCCCTAGGCGTTGGAGGAAGTTGGACATAAATAGTTCTGGGCTTCATAACCAGAAATAAGGCACACAAATCAAGGAATGGTCAAGAGGTACATGGAACACCAACACCTCAGACAGCCAGTGACCTCACCAGTGGGACAGGAATCGGTCCTCACCAACATGGCGCCCCGAATGCTCCGGTTGTCGCCCTCACCAATATGGCGCCATTCGTACTACGGATCTCGACCTCACCAATGTGGCAACAGTAGTACGCCGGATGTCGCCCTCACCAACATGGCGCTCGAGTTGTGTCGTGTAATGTGAGGTCAGGAGGGAGTGATCCGGAAGCAGTTTCATCAGCGGATTACATTAATAGATCAACAAAGTAGCCGGTCACTTTAAGATTAACCTCAGCTTTTATACATTAAGAGAGTATTCAGTGTGGACAGTGATGTGAACACAGCTCCTTTAATAACATTACAGTTAGTAGGTGAGAGTCAGTGTGTGTGGAGGAGCTGTCCCCCACTGAGGGTCGGGGTGTGTGTGTGTGTGTGGAGGAGCTGTCCCCCACTGAGGGTCGGGGGTGTGTGTGTGTGGGGGAGCTGTCCCCCACTGAGGGTCGGGTGTGTGTGTGTGTGTGTGTGTGTGTGGGGGAGCTGTCCCCCACTGAGGGTCGGGGGTGGGGGTGTGTGTGTGTGGGGGAGCTGTCCCCCACTGAGGGTCGGGGGTGTGTGTGTGTGTGTGTGGAGGAGCTGTCCCCCACTGAGGGTCGGGGGTGTGTGTGTGTGGAGGAGCTGTCCCCCACTGAGGGTCGGGGTGTGTGTGTGTGTGTGTGTGTGTGGAGGAGCTGTCCCCCACTGAGGGTCGGGGTGTGTGTGTGTGTGTGTGTGTGTGTGTGGAGGAGCTGTCCCCCACTGAGGGTCGGGGGTGTGTGTGTGTGTGTGGGGGAGCTGTCCCCCACTGAGGGTCGGGGGTGTGTGTGTGTGTGTGTGGAGGAGCTGTCCCCCACTGAGGGTCGGGGGTGTGTGTGTGTGGAGGAGCTGTCCCCCACTGAGGGTCAGGGGTGTGTGTGTGTGTGTGTGTGTGGGGAGCTGTCCCCCACTGAGGGTCGGGGGTGTGTGTGTGTGTGTGTGTGTGTGTGTGGAGGAGCTGTCCCCCACTGAGGGTCGGGGGTGTGTGTGTGTGGAGGAGCTGTCCCCCACTGAGGGTCAGGGGTGTGTGTGTGTGTGTGTGTGTGGGGGAGCTGTCCCCCACTGAGGGTCGGGGGTGTGTGTGTGTGGAGGAGCTGTCCCCCACTGAGGGTCAGGGGTGTGTGTGTGTGTGTGTGTGTGTGGGGAGCTGTCCCCCACTGAGGGTCAGGGGTGTGTGTGTGTGAGTGGCGGGGGGAGCTGTCCCCCACTGAGGGTCGGGGTGTGTGTGTGTGTGTGTGTGTGGGAGCTGTCCCCCACTGAGGGTCGGGGGGTGTGTGTGGCGGGGGGGTGGAGCTGTCCACCGCTGAGGGTCGGGGTGTGTGTGGGAGCTGTCCCCCACTGAGGGTTGGTTCCCCCTGTGGCCTTACCCCAGCAGGTCCTCAGTGAATATCTTTCCTCTCTGTTTCCCATGGAGAATGACATGAAGAGCTCGGGAAGTTAGTGGTGACATCCTGGAGACAGTTCATATCACAGTAGCGAAGGTGTTGGACATATTACAATGTGTCAAAGTGAATAAATCTCCTGGTCCTGAACAGATTTCTCTGAGAACTCTCCAAGAGGCTAAACAAGCAATTGGGCCCGTGGCTGATATTCTTGCATTGTTGTTAGCCATGGGTGAGTTACCGGAAGATTGGAGGGTAGCAAATGTTGTGCCCTTACTCAAGAAGCATTGCAGAGAAAAACCTGGGAAGTATGGACCAGTAATCCTGACTTCTGTGGTTGCTAAGTTACTCGAGAAATTCTGAGAGGTAAAATAAACATACCTCTCAATTTCTGGATTTGGAAAGTCAGGGTTTGATTTGGCTTTGTGTGTGGGAGATCATACCTCCCAAATTTATTAGATGAAGTGATTAGGAAGGTTGCTGAGAGCAGGGCAGTAGATGTAGTCTATATGGACTTCGATAAGGTGCCACACGGTAAGCTGCTCTGGAAGGTTAGATTGCATGGAATCCAGGGGAAGCTGGCAAATTGGCTACACATTTGGCTTGACGATAGGAAGCAGAGGGTAACAGTGGAAGGATGCTTGTCGGAGTGGAGGCCTGTGATGAGGGGTGTGCCTCCGGTGTCGGTACTGGGCCCATTACTGTTTGTTATCTATATCATTGATTTAGATGTGAAGGTACAAGGCATGATTACTAAGCATGGACAGTGAGGAAGTTCATCAGGAATTGAAGCAGGACCTGGAATAGTTGGGGGATTGGGCTGAGAAATGCCAGATGGAGTTTAATAAGTGTGAGGTCTTGCATTTTGGGAAGTCAAAACAAGGTAGAGTTTCATGGTGAATGGTAGGGCCCAAAGGAGTGTAGTGGAACAGAGGGATCTTGGAGTTCAGGTGCACGGTTCACTGAAAGTGGAGTCCCAGGTAGACAGGTGGCTTTTAGCACATTGGCCTTCATCAGTCAGGGCACTGAGTATTGAAGTTGGGAAGTTATGTTGCAGTTGTACAGGATGTTGGTGAGGCTACACTTGGAGTATTATGTTCAGTTTTGGTCACCTTGCTATAGGAAGTATTTCATTAAACTGGAAAGAGTGCAGAACAAGTTTACAAAGATGTTGCCAGGACTCAAGGGTCTGAGTTAGAGGAAGGAGACAGAGGGGGTAGCTTAGAAGTGTATAAGATCATGAGAGGCATAGATAGTGTGAATGCACTCAGCTTTTTTCCCAGGGTTGAGGAATCGAGGACTAGAGGGCATCAGTTAAGGTTAGAGAGGAAAGAATAAAAGGGAACCTGAGGGGAAATTATTCATGCACAAGAGGGTGGGATGCATATGAAATGAGTTGCCAGCGGAAGTGGTTGAGGTGGTTACATTAACAACATTTTAAAAGGCATTTGGAGAAAACTGTGGATTGGAAAGGTTGGGCCAATTGCAGGGAAATGGGGTTAGCACAGATGGACGTTTTCGATGTGGGTTTGGATGAGATATAGTGTGTGGAATCATGTCCCCCAGCGAGATTTGGGGCCATTGCACCTGTACCCAAGTGAGGTACAGAGGGTGGAGTCCCGTACCCAGGGTGAGAGTCAGTGCCCATACCCTGGTGGGGGTCACTGGGCAGGGGGGGCCTGCCACAGGTGGCGGTCACTAGGGGCGTGGGGGCTCCGTACCCTGGTGGGGGTCACTGGGGGCCTGGGGGCTCCGTACACCCATGGGGGTCACTGGGTGTGGTGGCTCCACTGCCCTAGCGAATGTTGATGCATGCGGTGCCCTCTTGTGTATTCTGTGTCTCGCTCTGCCCTGTTTGCGAAGATTTGTCTCTGTACTGTCCGGGTTTTTGTTGTCTGATTGATTGTATTCAATATGAATTCAGTCTTTGTCCTTATCTTCTCAGCAGTTTGATTCCCCTCATCTATGTATATTTTATTAAGTTATGTGTTAGCACTCAGTGGGAAAACCTAAGGGCTATCATGTTGTGTTCATAGTCCCCTCACATTGACACTCCTGTGTAGATACACAAACCCTTTCTTTGCCTCTGGTGTATTTACTGAGCTGGAGTGGTGTGATCATGGGCTTATTGTTGTGCATGGCATTTGACAATGACAGAGTGGCTGTTGTGTTGGCTTGAAACTACATCTGTTCTTGCAATGTTCGGCTCACCCTGTCTGTACTTTCGCAGGTTCCTGGCCTCTGGTTTGTTGAGGGACAAACAGCGACATAAGTCCTGACTAGCTGCATCAGTAAGTGTTTTTGTAATCATATCATTAAATAATTGAAAGCATCAGGGCGCAGCCTCTTGAGCTGCAATTCTGTAAGGCCTGGGCCAGTGCTGTAGGTGTTACAAAGGAGCTGAGGGGCTGGATAACTCAGTGAAGAGTTAGGAAGACCCTGGAATGTTTTCCTCCTAAAGACAATGGTATTTAAACAAATTTTAAGTCCACACTGTTTTGTGAAAGCTTTATTTCAGTTTATCATGCTCCAAAGGACTCTTACTCAATAATTCCTACCTCTCCATATTTATAAATTTAATTTCATGCCTAACAAATTTATATATCTAATTCAAACCCAATTAACTCCTCATTAATATATCCATTACTTGTTCTCATTTAATTTGGTTGCAGACATTCCTTAAATCCAGATTAGATAATGAGTCCATTTTTAGGTAAATCAATCCATATTAGAAAACGAACAAAATGGCATCAGATTATATTCCCATTTTTTTCTTTGCACATTGTTTCCAAGCATCCTTTTCCCAATATGTCCAGCAGTTTCTCAGGAAAGCTTGCTGATTTCTTTGTCAAACAATTAGATTGCTGCTGCTATCCACCCCTTTCAATTGGGAGATCTCTCCATTCTCCAGCCACTGTTTTAAAAATTACAGTATTGAGTGTCAGTTTCTTTATTCACATATTTTGTTGAGGCTTCATTATCCTATAGTGACCTATAATCGGTGGAATACTTGATGGATATTGCTTCTGAATTCTTTTGAAAAATTTTTTCCAATGTATTTGCTAAGAAAAATGCCATATCCAGTACCTCACCAACCGTGAGTGTTTCTGCCATTAAGTTGCTGGTTTTATGTTCTTGACATCTCCCAATGAAATTTCAAAATTCACTGTTTCATTTTTTACTTTAAATGTTTTGTTCACCTGATTAATATCTTGGGGATTTTACAGCATCATACCCAACTCTAATACTTCAAACCTGGCATCTGGCTTTGTTTGGATGTACAGCTAATTCACCTGTCCAGTCAGACTTTGAAATTCCTTCATTTTTGTTTTGGAAGTCACAGCATCCTTTTGTGACGTCCTACTTTGACTGTTAACTTGATTAACATTTTCCAAACGTGAGTGCCATTGCAAAGTGACACCCTTTCTGCCTGATCATCAAACCAATGTGCTTAAAAGCTCCAAAAGCCTGACTTACAATGTTGAGTTCTGTTTTCAGCCCATATATAAAAATGTTTTCAAACTCAATGCTCCTGCCTTTCCAAAAAAACCATCAACCCTATACATCATAAAGGTGCTTGAAGAGTGCTGTCATGCCAGAAAAGCACGGCAGGGTCTGCTTTAAATTAAAGACAATCCAATTTTAATAAAATAGATGTTACTCTGAAATACCAAACTCTAGAGATCTCATTTAGGCTATATACACAATTGACTAACTACGAGATGATCCCCACTGCGACTTGGTGCTTTGTTTGGAGGGTGAACATAAACTAATCTCCCTATAGCAATACCACGTTAATAACAATTCTTCTACAAGAATGTATTGCTAAAAAAGTCCAAAAAACCTCAGAATTGCTCTTCCTGCTACTGGTGAATCTACCCATGCGTCTTAATCTCTCGGTTTAGCTTCACACTTGCGTGTCACTAGCTTCACTTTAGCTTTATAAGCCCCATGAGGTGATACATTTTTGGTGCATATCCACCACTGTGATTGGGTCATTATCACCTGTCTGTTAACTCTGTGTACACCCCAAATTCTTTCCAGCTTTTGTACCTTTTGCTGTTTGATGTCTTTTTTATTAATTTATCTTTTATAGTTTGTTCATGGCCACTATGATTTCTGGCTCACACCAGCTTCTGCTCATATTTTTAGTTTGCACAATATTTCTGCTCCTTGTTAAACTACATTGTGTATCTTGCCTCAGTTTGATCTCCCCTTCCTGTAAGTAGGATTTCTTTTAACAGCTTATGACCTTTTTCTAGGGGGCACATTTGCTCCTGGACCCATCTTTTGAGATTATATTGTGTTTCTTGCCTTTCATGTTTGTACACCATATTCCCAATCCATGGGCCTAACCTCCTTGCCCCTTAACCTGTACATTCATCCAGCTTTATGTATATTTTGCAGCAGACTCCCCCATCTACTTAAAGTGGTCTAACTTTTCCACTGATTGGCCCCTTCGACAGTGTCCTTTGGGTTTAAAGACCTCAATGTCCGTCATCAGACAAGCTGTCAACTGTGGTAGTTTGATCCTCATAGCCGTGCAACATCCAGATTAAAAGACCTGATTTCTCACTATTTTCCAAGGTTGGGCTGATAAGTGGCATGTGAGATTTGCGCTGCACAAGTGCCAGGCAATGACCATCTCCAACAAGACAAAATCTGATCATCTCCCCTTGAGGTGCAATAATATTTGCATCACTGAATTCCAAAACCATGTAGATCCTGCAGTTTAGTGCTGACCAGAAGTTGAATTGGAACAGCCATATAAACACTGTGGCTATGAAAACAGGTCAAAGATTAGGAGCTCCGCAGAAAGTAACTTGCCTCCTGGCTCCCCAAAGCCTTTTCATCTCCAAGGCAGAAATCAGGAGCATGATGAAATACTCCCTCCCCCCCCCCCCTTGCATGGATAGTGCATGTATTTGTCCAATGACACTCAACACTATCCAGGACAAAGCAGCTTTAGATAGCCAGTTTCTCTACCACTGATGCACAGTGCCAGTGGTCTGTACCATCTACAAGATTCACTGTAGCAACTCAACAAGACCCCTCCCAAACCCTTGACCTCATCATTACCTGCAGATTCCCCTCCGAACAAAAAAAACTCTAACTTAGATATTTAAAGCTGCTCGTTTACTGTTGTACAGTTAAAAAGCTGCAGCTCATTTGCTAACAACTGAGGTTGTAATCCCTGTGGTTCAAGAGGGCAGCTGACTACCACCACATCAAGGACAATTAGGGATGAGCAATAAACTTTTTAGTCTTTCCAGCAATGTAGCCGTACTGCCAACTAAAGACCGTCACCCACACAGGTACTGGGCCCAAATCATGTCGCTGTGAGGAGAGTTGACTGCATTCTACATCAACAATGAAAGCAATGACATCTTCAGTTTGTGGGAGTGCACTTTGTTACCTGCTATGAATCAAGTGAATTTTTGGTCATAATTGATACCTCCTATGACTGCGATATTTCTCAGTGACACATTGCCTTTCGGCAAAATCACCTGAATCCACAGCATTTCTTTTCACCAATACATTAATGGCATCCACCTTTACCTCACTGAATCTCGACTCCTCCACTGCTAAATTAGCCAACTGCTTACCCAATGCTGATAAGCTGAAATATTCTCCAATTAAAGATTGGCTCCGAACCCTGTTCCTTTAACAACCAATTCAAACACCCTTCCCAGCAAACAAAGTTGTTGTGGAGTCTGCTTTGTATGCGAAGAATTACCTTTTTTTCAAATGTGAAAATTCTGAGTAAAATTGAGAGGTGTAGGTAGGATAGATTGTGAGAATCTTTTCCCCAAGGTCGACTGGTTTAAGTGAGAAGTAAGTGGTTTTGAGGCGACTGGAGGAAAATATTTATCAGAGGTAGTAGAAGTATGGAATGTACTGCCTGAGTGGGTGGTGAGGCAGGTACTGTTGCAAGCATTTCAGAAGAGTCAGGGTGAGCACTTAAAGTGCCAGGGCATAGTTACCAGTTCATGGAAAGGGAATTTTTGGGCATAAAAAGGTCTTCACAGGGTTGGTTATTCTCAGAGTTGAGCCAGGAGATTGAAATATCTAAAAAGCTGAAGTCCCATCAGACTGCCACAGAAGGCATCAAACATCATTTTAAGATCAAATATATTACCTGAACTTTGAAGTCTCCACCTCATTATAAACAAAAGTGGGCCAGGAGAGAGGGACAGATTAAAATGTTGTTTTGATTTGACTGGAAAACAACCAACCATTTACTAATCTCTTGAGAAAAAGAACTGGAAATTATATCACCCACCTTAAGAGACCAGGTAGGTATAGGGAATACTGGATGACTAAAGAAATTGAGGGTTTAGTTAAGAAAAAGAAGAAAGCATATGTAAGGTATAGACAGCATCCTTAGAAGAGTATAAAGGAAGTAGGAGTTTACTTAAGAAAGAAATCAGGAGGGCAAAAAGGGGACATGAGAAAGCTTTGGCAAATAGAATTAAGGAGAATCCAAAGAGTTTTTACAAATACATTAAGGACAAAAGGGTAACTAGGGAGAGAATGGGGCCCCTCAAAGATCAGCAAGGCAACTTTTGTGTGGAGCTGCAGAAAATGGGGGAGATACTAAATGAGTATTTTGCATCAGTATTTACTGTGGAAAAGGATATGGAAGATATAGACTGTAGGGAAATAGATGGTGCCGTCTTGCAAAATGTCCAGAGAGGAGGAAGCGCTGGATGTCTTGAAACGGGGAAAGGTGGATAAATCCCCAGGATCTGATCAGGTGTACCCGAGAACACTGTGGGAAGCTAGAGAAGTGATTGCTGGGCCTCTTGCTGAGATATTTGTATCATCGAGTCACAGATGAAGTGCTGGAAGACTGGAGGTTGGCAAACATGGTGCCACTGTTTAAGAAGGGTGGTAAGGACAAGCCAGGGAACTATAGCCCGGTGAGCCTGACCTCAGTGGTGGGCAAGTTGTTGGAGAGAATCCTGAGGGACAGGATGTACATGTATTTGGAAAGGCAAGGATTGATTAGGGATAGTCAACATGGCTTTGTGCATGGGAAATCATGTCTCTCAAACTTGATTGAGTTTTTTGAAGAAGTAACAAAGAGGATTGATGAGAGCAGAGCAGTAGATGTGATCTATATGGACTTCAGTAAGGTGTTTGACAAGGTTCCCCATGGGCGACTGATTAGCAAGGTTAGATCTCATGGAATACAGGGAGAACTAGCCATTTGGATACAGAACTGGCTCAAAGGTAGAAGACAGAGGGTGCTGGTGGAGGAGAGTTGTTTTTCAGACTGGAGGCCTATGACCAGTGGGGTGCCACAAGGATCGGTGCTGGGCGCTCTACTTTTTGTCATTTACATAAATGATTTTAACGTGACCATAAGAGGTACAGTTAGTAAATTTGCAGATGACACCAAAATTGGAGGTGTAGTGGACAGCGAAGAGGGTTACCTCTGATTACAACAGGATCTTGACCAGATGGGCCAACGGGCTGAGAAGTGGCAGATGGAGTTTAATTCAGATAAATGCGAAGTGCTGCATTTTTGGAAAGCAAATCTTAGCAGGACTTATACACTTAATGGTAAGGTCCTAGGGAGTGTTACTGAACAAAGAGACCTTGGAGTGCAGGTTCATAACTCATTGGAAGTGGAGTGGCAGGTAGATAGGATAGTGAAGGAGGATTTTGGTATGCTTTCCTTTACTGGTCAGAGTATTGAGTACAGGAGTCGGGAGGTCATGTTGCGGCTGTACAGGACATTGGTTCGGCCACTGTTGGAATATTGTGTAATTCTGGTCTCCTTCCTATCGGAAAGATGTTGTGAAACTTGAAAGGGTTCAGAAAAGATTTACAAGGATGTTGCCAGGGTTGGAGGGTTTGAGCTATAGGGAGAGGCTGAACAGGATGAGCTGTTTTCCCTGGAACGTTGGAGACTGAGGGGTGACCTTATAGAGGTTTACAAAATTGAGGGGCATGGATAGGGTAAATAGGTAAAGTCTTTTCCCTGGGGTCGGGGAGTCCAGAACTAGAGGGCATAGGTTTAGGGTGAGAGGGGAAAGATCTAAAAGAGACTTAATGGGCAACATTTTCACATAGAGGGTGCTACATGTATGGAATGAGCTGCCAGAGGAAGTGGTGGAGGCTGGTACAATTGCAACATTTAAGAGGCATTTGGATGGGTATGTGAATAGGAAGAGTTTGGAGGGGTATGGGCCGGGTGCTGGCAGGTGGGACTAGATTGGGTTGGGATATCTGGTCGGCATGGATGGGTTGGACCGAAGGGTCTGTTTCCGTGCTGTACATCTCTATGACTCTGTGACCAAGGCACACAAATAGAAAGCAGGACATAACACTAGCACTTCACCGAAGGCTCACTGATGATGTTACCTAGCATGGTGACGAAACATCTGAGAACAAGCCTGCTAGCTCAGCGAGCAAACTCACAATCTGAACAATCAACTGGCATTCAATTTGTTTTTCAGGGTCTCCGAGTCAAAAAGCGTAGAAAGAGGCACTTTGTCAGTCAACAAATAATAAATTAGACTAATCTCATTTATCTGCACTTGGTCCATAGTCTTAGCTGTTGCATTTTAAGTGCTCACTCAGATGCTTGTTAAATGTTGTGAAAGTACCCGTCTCCTCCATTCTCTCAGGCAGCATGTTCCATATTTCTACCATGCACAGGATGCAAAATAATTTCCTCAGAACTCCTCTAAAACACTGACTCTTCACCTTCAACTTTTGTCATCTGATCCTAGACACATCTGTCATGGGGAAGAGATTCTCACAATCTACCCTGGCCGTGCCTTTTGTAATTATGAGGCAGCTGGTTCTAGATTTTATATTCTATGTCTTAATCCAAGCTCCCCACCCAAATGGAAGAGAGAACCTATCTGTTCCTCACAATATCTCCAACTTCAACTTCAATCTAATTAACATCTAAATTCTAGAAGATGCAATATTCATTTGTGTGGTTTCTACTCATAATTTAACACTTGGTGCCTAGGTGTCATTCTGCACAGATGCTGCCAGACATGTTGCGTTTTTCTAGTAGTTTCTGGTTTTGTTTCAGCTCTCCAGCATCTGCACTTGCCTGTTTCGTTATATTTATGGCTTTCTGATAAAACTACATTACTGTCTGTCCAAACCCTGCTCCAGCTCCTTCTAACGTCTCCTTCCTTTTGTGGTGTCCAGACTACTCTCACTGATTTGAGATATGGTCTGACCAGGGCTTTAGAGTCATAGAGATTTACAGCACAGAAAAAGTCCCTTAAACCCATTGAGTGTGTGCTGGTCAAAAATAGCAACCTAACTATTCATAGAATTATAGACTGCAGAATCACCCTTCTGCATTAATCACCCTTTTCAGCACTTGGTCCATAGCCTCGGACGCCATGACATCTTAAGTACTTGACCATGTATGCTTTATAGGTTGAGTTTTCCCACCTTGACTACCCTCTCAAATAGTGCATTCCAAAGTGACCCCACCCTCTGGGTGAAAGAAAATCCTGAAATTCCCTCTAACCTGTTACCTTTCACCTTTAAAGTATGTCCCCTTGTTACTGACTGTTCAACTAGGGGAACTGCTATTTTCTATCTATCCTGTCTATGCCCCACAATCTTATACACCTCAATCTGGTTCCCTGTCAACCCTCTCTGCTCAAAAGAAAACAACCTAAGTTTATTCAGCCTCTCTTCATAGCTGAAACACTCCATCCTGGGTAACATTCTGGTGAATCTCCTCTACACCCCCTCCAGTGCAATCACATCCTTCCTATAGTGCAGGGACCAGAAATGTACAGAGGACTCAAGCTGAGGCCTAACCAAATATTTGTACAGCTCCACTAAGACCTCCCTGTCCTTATAATTTGTACCACGACTGACAAAGACAAGTGTCCCATATGTCATCCCAACTACGCTATTAATTTGTCCTGCCACCTTCAGGGTTCTGTGAACGAACATTCCAAGATTCCTTTGAGCTTCCTACTGTTTTGCCGTTCATCAAGTACTTTTTTGTCTTCTAACTTCTTCCAAATGCATCGCCTCACACATAATGAATTTTCATCTGCCACTGATTTTTTTCATCTGAGCGATTGCCTATATCGTCCTATAAGCTAAGCCCTTCTTCCTCACTCCAACCACCTGGCCACTCTTTTTATTATTTGCAAACTTACTGATTACTTTGACACGCATTTTCTTCTATATTGTTTACATATATCACAAACAGTGAGGGACCCAGCATTGATCCCTGTTTTATGCCAGTGGACACTGGCCTCCTGTCATTACAGCATCCATTTACTACCACCCTCTGTCTCCTGCCACTCAGCCAATTTTTGATCCAACATACCAAGCTACTTAGGATCTCGTGTGCTTTTACCCTCTTTATCAGTCTCCCATGTGGGATATTGTCAAATGCTTTGTTGAAATCCTTATTAACATAATCAACTGTACTACCCTTATCAACATACATGGTCACCTCCTTGATAAATTCAACCAAATTTGTTAGGGGCGATCTCGCTCTGACAGAGCCACGTTGACTATTCCTGATCAAACCTTGTCTCTCCAAGTGGAGATTAATTCTCTCCTTCAGACTTTTCTCCAAAATTGTCCCGACCACTGATGTTAGACTCCTCTGGTCTGTTATTGCCTGGTGAATCTCTATCATCTTTCTTGAAAAATAGAACCACATTAGCTGAGCTCCAGTCCTCTGGCACCACCGTGTGGCCAGAGAAGAACTTAAGAAAACTGGATGAGACCCTGTAATTTCCTCCCTTGTCTCCCATAGCAACTTGGGATACAGTTCATCTGGATCCTGGGGTTTGTCCATATTTAAGCCCCCAAAAACTTGCTATGTCAAACTGCTCAAGAGCCTCTCAGTCCCTCTACTTGAGTTCTGTATCTAGACCCTCCTAAATGAAGGCAGATGTGAAATTTTTCATTCAAAAATCTGCCAGTATCCCCTAGCTCCAGGCACAGATTGCGCTCTTAGCTCCTAATGGGCACTATTGTTTCCCAGATTATCCTCTTCCCTTGATGTAATTCTAACATATCTTGGGATTCTCCCCGATCTTACCTGCAGTATTTTTATACCCCTCTTTTTTTCTCCTAATTGATTTCTTAAGATCATCCTCACACTTTTGAAACACTAAGACCTGAGTTGATTTGCTTCCTTTTTATCTGCTTGAAGTTTCTCTTTCTTATCCTGCCCTGACTATTCCTCGCTATCTAGGGTTAGGTTTTGGGTCAAGGTTCTCTGGGCTTGTTGCTTGTGGAGGAAATTGTTGCATTTTTAAGAAGTTTAATGAATTTCAGTTACTTGATATGTGCACTCTGCTGCGCTGCTAAAACTGTTCAAAGACTGTTTGGCACCTTGGAGTGCGCACAAAGTGGGTTTCAGCCAGCAACAGCTTGCTGATTGGTTTGTGGAGTTGTTACCATTTGTGGATGCCAAAGGACAGTGGCCTGGCAGCAATTATCAGATTGGCTCCTGGGTTGCTGAACAGGTTGTGGTTGTGAATGATACTGACAGATGTCTTTGTACTGCAGCAAGGGCAGATTGTATGTCTTTCTTTCTTTCTGGTTAAGTATTAAACCCTGAAGAAAGCCAGGCTATTTTTCCCTTGCTGGTTGCTGTGCAGTTAGTGCACTGATCACCTATGCCTCCTGTAAAGAAGCGAAAAGTGAGTAAAGAACAGAAAATCATGGCAAGCAAAAGAGCCATCTCTGAGCACCTTGCGGACAGGGATCATGGAACTGCTTCCCCAGTACGTCTCGTGTCCATCCGTAACAAAAATGTTTTTTGTTATTGTCTGTATGTGTGTAGGGGGTGTGATGGGAGTGAAGTTAGGGTGTTTTAACTAGCAGGGTTGTATGTTGACAATTCAGTTGTTTCCCTGTGGTTCCAATCTATTTATTTGTAATACAAGTAATTAATTCTTATTCAGTACAGAAATCTGGTCCATGTCTTCTGTAACTCTGCTGCCCTTGGTTTTTTCCAAGAAGGTTGTAGAGGCAGAGGTGCCCATTATGTCCGAACTGGCTACTTTAATAATGGCTAAGTCAATAATCAGAGGACGCCTCAGGTTTATTTTATAGACAGTCGTATTATGAAAGGGGAGTGGTCTGTTCTCTTAGCTCAGGTTTGTTTTCTAGTTTGGTTTAGTTTTGAAGGTGCTAGTCAAAGACAGCTGTTGGGGAAAATGTTCCCTGACTCAACAGAGATTTTCTAGCTGATTCTCTGTATGACACCTTTCCTGTAAGAACCTGAGTTTGATTTTACTTTATTTGCCAAGGGAGTGTTTATGGGGATGTTGCTGGAAATTGGAACAGCATCCTTGAGTTGCGATAGAGTTGCTAAGATTTTCAGATAGGTTAAGTTATCCTATATTCTATTCTCTCTTGGTGTTTCATTTAGTAGTCTGTAAATAAATTCAGTTTCGTTTAAAACTGAGTGGTTTGACCAGCTACATCACTCTTGGAATATCCACGTTACACCTGCTTAAAGCAACTGGAAAAGATAGGGTCTGGGCTACTTTCTTGAAATGTTTTGAGAGGTTCCAGCCTGGTCCATAACACTTCTGTTAACCTGAGTCTATCTGACGGGCAAATTAGAAACTTTGTTTACTTTGGTAAAGTTTTTAACTTTTGTGAAAGCTCTGCGAATGGCTGGACTGATTTCCAGTGTGTTACCCCAATAACACATACAAGAATTTAAATTCAATTAATAAATCTGCAATTAACATCCGCAACAATGATGATGAAATCAGTGTATGTTAGCAAGATAAATCTGTTGTCTGTATATCAACTGCAGCATTGTGATTGGCTCTTAATTGCCCTCTAAAATGGCCGAAGCAAGGCTTATCAGATCAAGGAGCAATGAGACTTTGCCAGAGAAGCAATAGGTAGCCATTTAAGATGAGGGGGGAAAGTTCAAAGGAAATAAGAGGGGCAATTTTTTTTACACTGATAGGTAGGTTTCTGGAAAGTACTGCCAGATGTGGTGATGGAGGCCAGTATGATCGGGGCTTTTAGATAATTACATGGATATGCAAGGAATTAAGGCATATAGACCATGGGCAGGCAGAAGGGATTAGTTTATTTTGGTGTCATGTACAGCTCAACATCATGGACTGAAGGATGCATTCCTGCGCTGTTAAGTTCTAAGTTCTTTGTTTTTTGTTCTACAATATCTCATTTTATCTCTCCTGCATTTCACTTGACCTTCCATCTTTTTCTTTGTTCTTTTCTTTCATGCACCTTTATTACATCTCTAAGTATTCTATTCCATAAAAGGGTGAAATGTTCATTTTCTTTCTCTCCATAGGTACTGCAGGATCAGCTGAGTATTTCGGGGATTTTCTTTATATAATTTTCAACATCTGCAATTATTTTTATTCTTTTAAAGTTCTGCTTCATGTCCAACCCAAGAAGAGTGTCTTGACTATCGGGTTATCTGGTTGTTTTCTCCTTGCTGTGCAGAATTTAGCTTTTCTGTTTCCTGTATTACTGCCTTTTTGGCGAAAAATGTAAGATTGCAAGCACAGTGGCTGCAATTTCAAGCTTTTATTTCAGTATCCGTTCTGGGCTCGGTGACTTTTTTGCCTTGAGCATTGCTGTTCCTTTTGGTCTATCCTCCTTATCCATTTCAATTTGTCTACCACCCATTTCTTATGTTATTGTTGATGACATTCTGTTTATTAGTAAGGACAGGTACAACATACTCGTGATCTTTTCAAGCCTTTTCAGCCTTCTTTTTTTTTATTTGATTGCCCTGTTAATGGTTAGACCTTGGTGAACGTGTTAATGTTCTATTTATATTAACTACTAATATTTTCTTATATTCTCCCTTTTGTTTCTCTTCTGTTTTCCAGGTTACCTTTGTATTTGTTTGGTACTGTTATTCTGTTTGAGAATATTTGTAACAATGGCAATTTATTTGCAATGGGACCAAGTTGAATCCAGGGCATGTACATTAGTAAGGAGCACTGTAAATATTTGATGTGTAGACAGTTTTCATTTCCCATATCATTTAGTTTCTTTCATGCTGGTTCAAGTAATTCTGGCCCGTAGCAGTGTTATTGTTTCAAATAAATAACCCAGTGCGTCTGGCAGACCTGAATCTGTTCCAAGTTTAGGCTTACAGTAAATGATTCACTTCCGATTCACTTTCCAAACTCTGGATCTAGTTGTAACAGTCAATATAAAATCCTGACCCATGATGATCTGCCCCACCCACAGCTTGTCTGCTTTTAATACCCAAGCTCAACTAAACACATGGCTTTTGAAAAGTTTTTAGAAGAGGCAAGGGAAGGATTTAAAACAAGGAAATTGTATAAAGTGAGATCTGGGTGATGAAGGGGTGGCTGTAAGATGGAATGGAAGAAGAACAGGTCAGAAGAACAACATAACTTGGCAGCCAATGATGTAAGAAATAATTTAAAGATGGTCATAAATCTAAGGTGCTGAAGCAGATCTCAGTGAAGGTAGATGTAGGCTTTTCCAAATATCCTGTTTGTGCTTAGTGATTTACTATATAATTTTTAGCTTTCAGAGTTAAATTTTAACTGTAGAAAATAGGATGCATGAGAGAAGCATATAAAACTATTACATTTAAGAGGTGCGGGTCATGTTGCTTTATGAGGATTATGTTGGCAGAGTGGTAATGTCATTGCTGAAAATGTGTTGCTGGAAAAGTGCAGCAGGTCAGGCAGCATCCAAGTAGCAGGAGAATCGATGTTTCGGGCATGAGCCCTTCTTCAGGAATGAGGAAAGTGTGTCCAGCAGGCTAAGATAAAAGGTAGGGAGGAGGGACTTGGGGGAGGGGCGTATCTGGGGTGTGCAGTGAGAGAGGGACTCACTGAAATCCTTGTAGAGGGAGGAAGAGAGCTTAAGGAAGGCATCCTTGCAAGAGGATTCGCAGTTGGTTAAAATCTTCGAGGAGAAAGTGAGGACTGCAGATGCTGGAGATCGGAGCTGAAAATGTGTTGCTGGAAAAGCGCAGCAGGTCAGGCAGCTCTGATCTCCAACATCTGCAGTCCTCACTTTCTCCTCGAAGATTTTAACCTACTGCGAATCCTCTTGCAAGGATGCCTTCCTTGAAGAAGCTCTCTTCCTCCCTCTACAAGGATTTCAGTGAGTCCCTCTCTCACTGCACACCCCAGGTACGCCCCTCCCCCCAAGTCCCTCCTCCCTACCTTTACCTTAGCCTGCTGGACACGCTTTCCTCATTCCTGAAGAAGGGCTCATGCCCGAAACGTCGATTCTCCTGCTCCTTGGATGCTGCCTGACCTGCTGCGCTTTTCCAGCAACACATTTTCAGCTCTAATCTCCAGCATCTGCAGTCCTCACTTTCTCCTGGTAATGTCATTGGGCTGGTCATCCAGAGCTCCTGGGAATATGAGTCCAAATCCTACAATTGGAGATTGTCATCCCCACCATGGCGAAATCGCAGACTATCTGAGAATGCACATCTAGGACTTAAAAGGAGTAAGCCATTTAGTCCTTTTCATCTGCACTACCACTCAATAATCTGGTTGTGGTCTCATTTTCACAATTCTGTCCACTCCCCATAATTCTTGACTTCCTTGTGGATTAAAAAGTATCGAACTCAGCCTTAAATAAAGACCCAACCTGCACATCTTCTGAAGAGGATTCCACACTCCAATGACCTGTGGAGAAATAAAATCTCATCTCTGACCCCTTGTTCTTAAACTGTGTCTCCTAGTTTTAGCCTTCACAGGAAGTGGAAGCATCTTCCTGACATCAACCCTGTGAAGCCCCCACAAGATCTTTCATGTTTCAATAAGATCATCCCTCATTCTTTTAAACTCCAATGGGCATAGGTATACTTGTTCAATCTTTATTTATAAGATAGACCTTTCATCCCAGGAATGAGCTGAGTGAGCTTTCTCTAAATTGCTTCTAAAACAATTGTATCTTTTTTTTTCAAATAAGTAGACTAGAATTGTATCCAATGCTCCACATGTGGTCTCGTCAATGCCCTCTGAGCTGCAGAAAAACTTCTCTTTTGAATTTCCTTCACCTTGCAATAAACAAAAGCGTTCCGTTTGCCTTCCTAATCACTTGTACCCGCATAGACTAGGACACACTTTTGTGTTACTGAGTTCCAATTAAACACTGAACTACTCTTTGATTCTTTCTCTCAAAATGGAGTTTATGTTTACCCATCTTGTGCTATATCTACCCAGTTCTTGCTGACTTAATCTGTCTACATTCCTATGCGCGCACACTTTCTTCTGTCGGCAACTTACTTTCGCATGTATCTTGGTGTCATTGGCAAATTCAGCTACTGCATATTTGGGCACTCTTTTTGTTAGTTAATGGTATAGATTGTAGATCAGCACTGATCCCTGTGGCACTTTGTAAGTGACAGCTAGTAAACCCAAAAAAGGCCCATTTATCCCAACTCCCAGCTGCCTTTTAGTTACAATTCTTTATCCATGCTAATATACTACCATGCACCATGCTGCCTACTGTAGCAACCTTTGATTTGGGACCTTATCAAATGCTTTTCTGGAAACTAAATCCCAGTTCCCACCCACTCACCCTGAATGTTATTTTGTTTAAAAACAGCAATTCCAATAGAAGGTTTAAAAGTGACCAAAGGGGCAACATTTTCATGCAGAGGGTGGTGCATGTACGGAATGAACGTCCAGAGGAAGTGATGAAGGCTAGTACAATTAAAATGTACCTGGATGCGTATATGAATAGGAATGATTTAGAGGGATGTGGGCCAAATGCCGGCAAGTGGGACCAGATTAGGTTAGGATATCTGGTTAGCTTGGACGAGTTGGACTAAAGGTTCTGTTTCTGTGCTGTACATCTCTATGACTCTGTAAGCAGTTTCCTTTTCATAAAGCCATGATGCTTCTACTTGGATGCATTGTGATTATCTAAGTATCCTTCAATAATCTTTTAATGGATTCTAGCATCTTTCCTATAACTGATGTTAGACTAACTAGCTTATAATTTCCTACTTTCTGTCTCCCTCTTTTCTTGAATTAGTGCAAGTCAATCCTGATGAGCTCTGCTAAATGTAAGACACTTCCTTTCCAATTGAGATATTTTGCAGCATAATACAGTTTAAAGGTTGAACAGAATACCAATTACACAGAGCTCTGAGAATGAGATGTGAGAACTGTGTGTGTGTGTGTGTGTGTGTGTGAGTGAGAGAGTGTGTGAGTGGCAGGGAGGTGAGCTGCTTCGGTTGTTGACTTATCGAGTGAAAAACGCATACTTTTTTTCACTGGCTTCTCCAGGCTGCCAGGATTGTCTGATCAGGTCAAGTCCACTGTTGTAAAAAAACATGGGAGGGCAACAAGGGACCATGCAATTGTTAACACTTGGTAGGAACTCTATGGCAGATATTGTGGTGTCAGAGCTCTTCATGCCACTGCGGGTCAATATTTAAAAATCTCAACTATGTATTCAAATCCCTCTGGGACCTCATCTATCTCCAACTCTGATTTCCTCCACTACTCCTCAAGGTCTCTGACCATCTCAAAATCTGGCTTTATAGAATCTCTACAGCATGGAAGCAGGTCATTCATTCTTTTGAGTTCATAAGACCTTCCGAAGGGCATTCCACCCGGACCCATCCCCCGTCCATATCCCTATAACTCTGCATTTCCTATGGCTAATCCACGCATCTTTGGACTGTGGGAGGAAACCGGAGTACCCAGAGGAAACCCACGGAGACGGGCAGAATGTGCAAACTCCACACAGAAAGTCGCCCAAGGCTGGAATCAAACCCAGGTTCCTGGCATTGTGAGGCAGCAGTGCTAACCACTGAGCCACCGTGCTGCTGGCTTCTTGAACATTACAATTTTAATAACTCCATTGTTGGCCATGCTGTCAGCTGCCTCAGGCCGAAGTGCTGGTATTCCATTCCTAAATTCTCTGTCTCTCTATCTCCCTTTTCCTCAAGTTGCTCCTTAAAATCTTTCACCAAATTTTGTTCATCTGGCCTAATACTCCTTTCATGGGATATATCAAATTTTGTTCTGTAACACTCCTGGGAAACACCTTGGAGCTTTTAGTTTGTCAAGTTGCTATATAAATGCAACACTGTGTCAGTAGTATAGTAGATTGGAATTTAAGACTCTAATTAGGATTTAGTCATGTATTTCTGTAAAATTTTATAGGACACGCTCATGTTGGAAGATTTAGTTCTCATGAGACATGATGGCCATGTTTTGAATCTGGCATTTGACTTCTAAATGTAGAGGAACAGTCAGAGGCTCTAGAGACTGATGCACAGGATGTGTATCACTGCAGTTTGGAATGACCTCCATCATACAGAGTCTCCCCCGACTGACTAAACATTGTCTGTCTGGCTCACCCCTGCTAGCCAGTACCTCAGCGTTGACCATGCAGTCTCTTGTTAGTGTGGGCTAGGAATCAGGCAGCCTGAAGAAGGGCTTATGCCTGAAACGTCGATTCTCCTGCTCCTCGGATGATGCCTGATCTGCTGCGCTTTTCCAGCACCACACTTTTCAACTCTGGTCTCCAGCATCTGCAGTCCTCACTTTCTCCTAGCAGTATTTTATTTAAGACCTCTATGTCAATAGGACTAAAACTCCAGCTGAACAATCTCTACCATACGTCCTTGCGTTACTTTCTGCAAACTGGCATTAATCATCTGGAATCTTGTGCCTGTATAAAAACTTGCATATGTTTAAAAGGATGCATTTCTTCATTCCTTATTTTAGATACATTATGGAATGCTTGAAGTATAATGGAATTTTCCTGGTGCTACGAATTAGTGGCAGCAGGTGCAAAGTCAGAAAATAGTGTATTGGTCTGGCTGTCATGTCTGATCTTGTTGGAGGCGGAGGCTGACTGACACTGGTGGAAAGCTCTTTAGATTCAATTAAACCTAAATTGCTGATGGTACTGAGATCTTCCTAAGAGCAGGCAAGTACCCTGACCCAACATGTCCAGCAATCATTAGGGAAGCGAGGGGGCAGATAGGCTGAGGGCTGTTGATTACCTCCTTTTAAATCCCTGCTGCCCAGAGCTATAGGTATCAAAGCCTTGAGCACAGGCCATCTCTCTGAGCAGTTTCCCTCCACAACAATGGCTTAGCAGCTGTGACCATGCTTGTGTTTTTTATATAGTCCTTCAGAGGGTGCTGCCATCTTGAGACCAATACTGTGAGATTACTGAGGCTCAACAAGCAGTTGAGAAAGTCAACACATGCTGCTTTTTTAGGAAACATCAATCAGAATATTTTGCAGCTTGGTACTTGTTGTATGATGAATCTTTCCTCTCACTGTTGTAGGAGAAATGTGTACTGTTGGTCGCGATAAGGTAGATTTGCTGCCATACTCCTTTTTAAATTAGGATCTACAGCATCTGCGTTGTCTCATGTGGTGGAAAAAAACCTTTAGGGAGTCTCGCAAGAAGGTGCTCTTGCATAAACAAATCTTGTTTAAGACATGAAAACAGCTAGGTACAAGTTACCTTATAGGAACATACAAGCAGGAGTAGGCCATTCAGCCCTTTGAGCCTTTCCACCATTTCATGAGATCTATGGCCGAACTCCATATACCAGCCTTTGGTCCAAATCCCTTTAATACCCTTGCTTAACAAAAAAAATTCTATCTCAGATTTAAAATTAACAACTGATCTAGCATCACCTGTTATTTGTGAAAGAGAGCGCCAAACCTCTCCCATCCTTTGTGTGTAAAAGTGCTTCCCAACATCTCTCCTGAATGGTCTAGCCCTCATTCTCAGACTGTATCCCCTAGTTCTAGAATCTCCAAACAGTGGAAATAGCTTTTCTTTCTTTACTCTCTGTTTTCCTGTTAATTTTCTAATTTGTATAATTTCTCCTCAACGTAATCCCTGAAGCCCAGATATCATTGTACTCCCTCCAAGGTTGCTATAGATTTCCTTGGTATTATGGACATTGTAACGAAGATATGCGAAGGGCGGTCAATGGTAGATGTATCTCCTTTGAGATCCAGAGCTGTGCCCTGGTTCAATTCTATAAGACTATATTGGGCAGTGCTTAATGCATTCTTCGGCATTAATGCTTTCAAAACCCAACACCTAAATCTACAATGCCCACCTGTCCAGATGGGTATGCAGATCCTTTGGACCATTCGCTTTCTTAGCTTGCTTAATTGTATGGGGCTTGTGGTGTCCGTTTCTTGAGGAAGATCAGGCCCAACAGCTAGATTCCAAAGCTGAAGCTGACAGCAGGATTTAGAGGTAACCGAGGTAAATTCAGACCAAGCAGCTGGTGCCTTTGAAAAGAGCAGCAGACTGTTGAAAAAGGAAGGAGGGTAAAGACTGTTTTTGGAGCCTGCGGGTGAAGCATTCAAGGATTGAACTGCAGATTAAGATAATTTCTGAGAGCGTTTTTTGGGGGATTTAATTCGGAGGGTGCCTGAGTAGAAACGCCAGCTAGGATTTAGATGTTGTTATGGAGCATGGCTGTTTCCGGGTGCACCTCATTACCTCTGATCTATATGTTGCTTATTCCATGTAATGTGAAGTTGAATCATGCTTCCAGTCAGTAGTTGGATACAGCTTGCTTGAAAGGAAATGTGGTTGAATGTAAAGGGAGTTTATTCAAGGAGTATTGGAGTTGGGAGGTCATGTTGCAGCTGTTCAGGACATTGTTAGGCCAGCTTTGAATATTGTGTGCAGTTCTGGAAGGATTTCGTGAAACTTGAGAGGGTTCAGAAAAGATTGACAAGGATGTTGCCAGAGTTGGAAGGTTTGAGCGATAGGGAGAGGCTGAATGGGCTGGGGCTGTTTCCCTTGGAGTATCGAAGGCTGAGGGATGATCTTTTAGAGGTTTATAAAATCATGAGGGGTATGGATGAGGCAAATGGACAGGTCTTTTCCCTGGATTGGAGGAGTCCAGAACTAAATGGCATAGGTTTGGGATAAGCATTTAATAGGGACTTAAGAGGCAACTTTTTCATGCAGAGGGTGGTATGTGTATGGAATGAGCTGCCAGAGGAAGTGTGGACGTTGGTACAATTACAACATTCAAAAGGCATCTGGATGGGTATATGAATAGGAAGGGTTTGGAGGGATATGGGCCAATGCTGGCAAATGGGACCAGATTCACTTAAGATATCTAATCAGCGTGGACGAGTAGGACTGAAGGGTCTGCTTCCGAGCTGTGCATCTCTATGACTCTGTGAACCCCCCTGATTTTGACTGAAATAAAATGAACTGAAATCTGATTTGAATGATGTTTCAGGGTTGTTGCTTTTGAGTTTCTGAAAGGGGAAGCAGGATCTCAGTATTCCCATTCTAACTCCATGTAAGGCAATTAAACCAGGTAGGCTAGCAACATTTCAAAGACTTTGACTCAAATGTCAAAATGCATTCTTGTTCCTTTCCATGGACCTCATGATTGTAAGGGAATCTGCAAGCTTACCAAATGCAATTTGCAGTTGATGTGTCAAAATTATCCCTATAGTGGAGAAAAATTCCAAACTTCATTTGTTATCACTAAGTCCTTAGGGAAATGATTCCATGTCTTTATTTATTGCCTAACCCAATTGTATATATGTTCCAACCCACTGGAAATTACATTTCAACCAGCTCCAGTCTTGCTGCACTTTTTGTGGAACTACATGTTTTTAAATCACAGGCAATAGAGAGGGAGAGGTCAACAGCATAGAATAAAGCTGTTCAGCCCATCGAGTCAAAAAAAGCCCACCTAACTACCCTAATCCCATTTTCCAGCACTTGTATAGCTTGGCATTGAAACTCTTTTCATATTTCATTTTACAGTGAATTATGATCCTAAAATCTTGGTGAGGGTTCTGAGATAATAAATAAAACCAGATTTAACTTCTTATATTACAGAACTGATGGGATAGACAGAAGTTCTGTGAATTTTATACATGTATTTTTAATAATTTTATAATTTAATTTATAAAAATGTAATCTTTTAATGGCATTTCACGATGCAAAAGATTTACAGTGCTGTCATTAGCTTTACGCGAAAGAGCACAGCAGGCAATTTCTCTACAGCCACCAAACCGATGAATGATTAGATTAGATTACTTACAGTGTGGAAACAAGCCCTTTGGCCCAACAAGTCCACACTGACCCTCCGAAGAGCAACCCACCCAGACCCGTTCCTCTACATTTACCCCTTCACCTAACACTACGTGCAATTTCGCATGGCCAATTCACCTGACCTGCACATTTTTGGACTGTAGGAGGAAACCGGAGCACCCAGAGGGAACCCACACAGACACGGGGAGAACGTGCAAACTCCACACAGACAGTTACCTGAGGTGGGAACTTAACCTGGGCCTTTGGCGCTGTGAGGCAGCAGTGCTAACCACTGTGCCTCCATGCCGCCCACGGTGAATGAGTGGATATGTTTTTTGTGATAAATATTGTCTATATTCAGATTCTTATTTGAATAACCTCTCCTGAGGTATTGATCAGCTGTTGTCAGGTTTCTCATTGCTTATGTAATATTGATAACATTTAGCATATGGAAATAGATTCTCACCTAGAATGGAGGAAGACTAGCTCAGTTACAGGAGCAAGTTTTAAGTTGTGTTGTAAGGGCAGAGAGAAATTTTAAGTGGAGAATTGCAGAACTTGGTGTCCACAAAGCTGCAGTCCTGGCTGCCAACACGGTGAATGAATAGGGGCAAGTGGCTAGAACTGGTGAACCAGAGGGAATGCTGACAGTGGAGGAGTGTCAAATCCATGCTGAATTTAATCACGAAGATGAGATATTTAAATGTAATTATTGGGGAAGGGGAAGCCATTGTAGGTTTGTGCGCACAGAGGTAATTGGTGAATGGGGTTTGATTCAAGTTAGGATATGGCAGTAGAGAATGTGGAGAGTGGAAGATGAGAGATTGGTCAGGAGAACATTTGAATAGTTGAGTCTGGAGGTAAGAAACGCACGGATGGGAGTTTCTGCAGCAGATGAGCTCCAGCATGGCTCACTGGGAAGTGATCAGACAGGGATCATTAAGAAAGAAGGACATATTGGCTGATTCTTTTTTTGATATCTTATCTCCTTACCTTGGAGGTACTGTTGAATTGTAGTGTCTTGTTATAGTCATTTTTTAATTCCAGGGATGAGGATGTCGCTGGTTAGACGAGCATGTATTGTCCATCCCTCGTGTTTGAGAAGGTGGTAGTGAGCTTCATGAACCGCTGCTGTTTATTTGATGTAGGTAGACCCAGAGTGTTAGACGGAGTGTTTCAGGATTTTGATCCAGTGACACTGAAGTAAGACGATATATTTCCATGTCAATTTGTTGAGTACTTTGAGGGAAACTTACAAGTGGTGTTCCTGTGTATCTGCTGCTCTTCTAGATGGTAATGGTCACTGGTTTTGAAGGTACTGTCTGAGGAGTCTTGGTGAGATTTTACAGTGCATTTTGTACATGAGACACACCACTGACACTTAGTGGTGGAAGGAGTGAAGGTTTCTAGATGTGATGTTAATCAAGCTGTGTGCTACTTTCTTTCAGATGGTATTGAGCTTGAGTATTGGTGGAGGTCCACTCACTCAGTATTTCATTACACTCCTGACTTGTGCTTTGCAGATGATGAACAGACTTTCAGTAGGACTGAGAGGCTGTGACTTGACTAGTCTAAGAGACAGGTCTTCCAATTTTGGCTCTTATACCCATATGTTAGTAAGGAAGACTTTGCAAGGCTGTTTGCTGTTTCTCGGAAATCTGGTTTCATTCCTTTGAAACAGCTGAGAGGTGTGCCAGGCCATCTTAGAGTGCATTTAAGAATCAACCTTGCGGTGGGTCTGGACTCGCATGTAGGTCAGACCAGGTAAGGTTGTTAGATTTCTTTTCCAAAGGGATATTAGTGAAACTGCATGGGTTTTTATAACTGGTTAACAATAGTATGGTCTCATTAGATTGGATAAGACTGATTGATTGTTCAGTTTCCTCAATCCTCTGTTGTGGGATTTGAACCTGGATTCCCAGAGTGTGATTAGAATGACAAGTCGAGTGACAATACCTCTGCTTCATCTCACTCTAGGATACCTGTGGAGTTGCTGTTGGAATTACTGCCAAGCATTTGCTGAACAGAATTGTTGGAATCGAGCTGAAAGCAGAGGTGCCTCTCCATATGTGTATTTGGACTGATGTGTTCTCACTTTCTGTTGAATTTTGATTTGAGAGTACGGTTCCACTCCACGCAATGTGAACTAATAAACTGACCTTAACTACTCCACATTCCTGAGAAAGGATTTCTTGCCAAAGGAGAATTTTGTTTGGGGAAATAAAACAACAAAAGTGTATGAGCTTGTGAGGCACTGAATGCAAGACACAATTTGAGAGCCCAAATCCTGAAACAGTTCTGGACAGTTTCTGTTATCATCTAAAGGAAAATTTATTTGTACTCCAAAACTTGCAATGAATAATTCTGTAACCGTTTTAAAAGTTTTATAGTTAAAATGGAATTCTCAAAACATTGTTAGCTAAAACCCTCAGCAACTTGCCTATGTGAAGAAAATAAATTGACAGTTGTGATGCTTGTTAATAATCTCAGGAGAAAGGAGTTGAGTTCTCCCTAAAACTGCTGAAAGAGGAATTTATCGATGTCACAGCTCATTAGGAAGTCTTTGATCATGCTCTCACCTGGTAATTTCTCTAGTATTTCTGTCCTGAACACTGCTGCTAGTCACCTTGAGAGGCATTACATGAACATTTTCATGTTTTCCATTCGATTGTGACTTACAATGTTTTTTTTGTATGAACTGACATCCTATATGCAAGTTTTATTACCTCATGTCTTGAATTAGTCACACAGCATGGCCTACTAGTCCTGGAAACATTTTTGTAAATCACCTTTGCACTCTTTCCTATAACAGGGTGACTAAAACTGTACACAATACTCCAATTGCAGCCTCGCCAACGACTTCTACAATTGTAACATGACAACCCAACTCCTATACTCAGTGCCTCGACCAATGAAGACCAGCAGGCTAACTGTCTTGACCACCCTGTCTACCTGTGACGCCGCTTTCAACAAACTGTGCTTGTATTTGTAGGTCCCTCTGTTGCACAATTCTCCTCAGGACCTTACCATTTACTGTAGAAGTCCGACCTTGGTTTGGCTTTCCCAAGTGCAACACTTCATGCTTATCTGTATTGAGTTGCATTTGCTAGTCCTCAGCCCACATCCCCTTCTGATCAAGCCCCTCTAATTTTTGATAACCTTCCTTACTATTTCATTTTTTATCATCTGCAAATTTAACTAATGATGCCTTGTACATTCACATCCAGATCATTCATGTAAATAACAAATAACAAAGCTCCCAGCACTGACCCATGTGGCACGAGTCACAGGCATGTAATCTGAGAAACAATCTTCAACCATCACCTCTCCTTCCTATCATCGAGCCAATTAGCTAGCTCCCATACAACTTAACCTTCATGACTAGCCTGCTGTGCGGGACCTTGTCAAAGGCTTTACTAAAGTCCATATCGACAACATCCACTGCCCTACCCTCATCTACCCTGTTGGTTATCTATTCAAATAACTCTAAAGGATTGCCAGACATGACTTCCTGCACACACATCCATGCTGACTTTCCCTATTCAGACCTTGACTATCTAAGTGTTGGTTGATCCTGTCCCTCCCACCACTTGCCTCCCTCTGCTATCAGGCTCACTGTCCTGTAGATTCCTTGCTTTCTGTGCTACCTTTCTTAAACAATGGGACAGCGTCAGCCACTCTCCATTCTTCTGGAACTTCACCAATGGCTAAAGCTGAAGCAAAAATCTCTCCAAGGGCCTCTGCAGTTTCTTGTCTAGCTTTCCACAACGTCTGAGGATGGACTTGATTAAACCCAGGGGATTCATCCATCTTAATTTGCTTTAAGGCTTAATCTAGTCCCATTTGCCAGAATTTATCCCATATTTCTCTCAAGTCTTATAATTCTTGAATTTATTCAGACGCCTTTTAAATGTTGTAATTGTACCAACCTCTGCCAGCTTATTCCATACACACACCACCTTCTGCGTAAAAAGTTGCTTCTTGGGTCCCTTTTATATCTTTTTCCCCCTTCACCCGAAACCTATGCCCTCTAGTTCTGGACTTCCCCACCCCAGAAAAAGACCTTGTCTATTTACCCTATCCATGCCCTCAGCCTTCGACACTTCAGAGAAAATAGCCCTTGCCTATTCACCCTCTCCCTTAGCTCAAATTCTCCAACATTCTTGTAAATCTTTTCTGAACTCTTTCAAGTTTCATAACATCCTTCCAATTGCACACAATATTCCAAAAGTGGCCTGACCAATGTCCTGTACAACTCCAACATGACCTCCCAATTCCTACTCTGTGCTCTGACCAATAAAGGAAACGCTGCCTTCACTATCCTATCTATCTGCAACTCCACTTTCAAGGAGCTATGAACCTGCATCCAAGATCTTTGTTCAGCAACACTCCTCAGGACCTTACCTTTTAAGTTATTAGTCTTGTCCTGATTCACCTTTCCAAAATGCAGCACCTCACATTTATCTAAATTAAACTCCATCTGCCACTCCTCAGCCTGCTGGCCCATCTGATCAAGATCTGTTGTCCTCTGAGATAACCACCTTCGCTGTCCACTCCACCTCCAATTTTGGTGTCATCTGCAAACTTGCGAAATTATACTTATGTTCAGATTCAAATCATTTCTGTAAATGAAGAAAAGCAGTGGACCCAGCACGGATCCTTGTGGCACACCACTGGTCACAGGCCTCCGGTTTGAAAGGGAACTCTCTGCCACCACCCTCTGTCTTCTACTTTCGAGCCCGGTGGGAGTTTTTCTAGTATTCAGTGTGATCTAACCTTAATAACTAGTCTACCATGAGGATCCTTTTCAAACGCCTTACAGAAGTCTACATAGATCACATCCACTACTCTGTCCTCATCAATCCTCTTTTTGTTACTACTTCCAAAAAGAAACTCAGTCAAGTTTGTGAGACATGATTTCCCACGCACAAAGCCATGTTGACTATCCCTAATAATGCCTTGCCTTTTCAAATACATGTAAATTCTGTCCCTCAGGATTCCTTCCAACATTTTGTCCAACACCGATGTCAGGCTCACTGGTTTATCCCTGGCTTTTCCTTACCACCTTTTTTAAATAGTGGGACTACATTAGCCAACCTCCAGTCTTCTGGCACGTCAACTGTGACTATTAATGAAACAAATATCTCAGGAAGGGGCCCAGCAGTCACTTCTCTATCTTCCCACAGAGTTCTAGGGTACACTTGATCAGGTTTTGAGGATTTATCCACCTTTGTGGTTTAAGACTTCCAGCACCTCCACCTCTTTTTGAGGTGTCGCCATCTATTTCCCTACATTCTATGTCTTCCATATCCTTCTCCACAATAAATATTGATACAAAATACTAATTTAGCATCTCCCCCATCTCCTGCGGATGAGCCACCACAAATTGTTACAACACAGTGCAAGCTCTCCTGCTTAATTTAAAACCAGCAACTCAGAAAAGATATATTCCATGCAGTAATCTGTGAAAATTTGACAGGCAAGAACTAGTTGAAGTAAGAATTAACAACTTTATTTCTTAAAGTATAACAGAAAATAATTGACAACTATTTACAACTCCTTCCTCTAGCCTATCTTTTACCTTCCCTTCTATAATACTAGTTTGATAAAACTCCCAATTAAGATTTACAAAACAACACTTCTCATCTCAAAACCAGGCTGCTTTCAGTTTTCTCTGAATTCCTGTGTTGTTGTTCTTGGGAAGTCTGCTTCACAGGTTATTGATCGGTTTAAGGTACCTTTTGAGAGAACTATTTTTTTGGGCAGTGTGCAGATATTGTTGGTTTGGCAGATCTCCTTCCAACTGTTAAATTTTCCCCAGTCTTATACCCCAAAGTATTGGATTGTGTCATTGACTTTTAAGATAGTCTATATACTCAATTCAAACTTGATTGGAATTTGGTATTTTTCAGGGTGTAATTTAAACTGATTGGCCTAATTCGAATCAGTTTTGTCATTTCCAGGCAGCCAGTAGCTGGAGCACATTACATTGTGTCTTATTGAGAATCCTTGGTGCTGTCACTGCTAGCTTTTACTCTCTTAAATGTACACTACACCCACATCTTCACAACACCTCCCCACTTAAAAAATTAACCATTATAATGAAAAGATGGCTTCATTTTTTTCTCTACTTTTTAAACACATTACCCTAACATACAGAGAACGGGAATATAGGTTCACCTTAATCTTCTTTTCATATACCTGTGTGTGTATTAACATTTAAAAAAAAAATACAAATCTCATCTAAACTTTCAGTTAAATCCGCGATAATGCATCTGTGATTGCAATCTTTCGATCTGCAACATGTATGATTTTTAAATTAAAAATCTATAACGTAAGGCTCCAACAAAATAGTCTCATATTCTTGTCTTTAAGTTGTTCCATGAATGTAAGTAGATTGTGGTCAGTGTACACAACTGTCTCTGACACATTGGTCCTGTAAGGCCAGTACCAAACGCAATAGTTCCTTTTCGATTGTGGAGTATTTCCTCTGGTGGATGTTGATCTTCTTCGAAAAGTAACCAACTGGCTGTTCAATCCCATCCTCACCTTCCTGTAGGAGGACAGCTCCAACTCCAATGTCACTGGCATCAATGGCGACTTTAAAAGGTTTCAAAAAATTTGGTGTCGCAAAAACTGGTTTGGTGCTTTATATCGATTTTTGAATGGGCGAATGCATCCTGGCATGATTCTGTCCATCAAAACTTTGTGCTGTTCTTCAGCAAGTTAGTTAACAATGCCACTACACTGCTAAAGTTTGAAACAAACTTCCGATAGAATCCGCTAAGTCCAAAGAATTGAAGTACCTCTTTCTTCAAGGTTGGTCATGAAAGTTCCTTGATGGCCTTCGTCTTTGTGTCAATCCTCCATAACCGATGTTATGTCCTAAGAACATCACCTCTGCTGTCGTGAATTCCATTTTATTTGAGTTTATCACCAGTTCTGCTACTCATTGTTCAAAGATCTCTGCCAGCTATACCATGTGATCTTTCCAGGAGTTACTAAAGATCACTACATTGTCCAAATAGACTGCACAGTTTGTTAACCCAGCCACAACTCTGTTCATGAGTCTTTGGAATGTGGCGGGTGCATTCTTCATTCCAAAGGGCATCACTTTAAACTGATATAATCCATTTGGGGTTATAAATGCAGAAATTTCTTTCGCCGTCTCTGATAACGGTACCTGCTAGTAACCGCTCATTAAGTCCAACTTGGTGATGTAACTGGCTTGTCCGACTTTCTCAATATAGTCCTTCAATCTAGGAATTGGATATGAGTCTGATTTTGTAACGGCGTTGACCTTCCGATAATCCATGCAGAATCGTTGAGTCCCGTCCAATTTGGGAACTAAGACAATTGGCGAACTCCACTCACTCTGGCTTGGTTCAATGATGTTGAGCATGGCCTCCACCTCCATCTGGACCTGTCTGGCTTTGAAAGGATTAAGCTGATAGGGGTGTTGTTTTATCCAAGCAGTATTCCCTACGTCTGCTTCATGTAGAAGAGCATTAGTCCTCCTCATCTGATTCTTACAGACTGCACTAACAATCTTTCAACTGTGTTCTGTACTCCTGAGACAGATAACTTGCTAAGCTATCTCACTCCTCAAGAACATTTTTTAATCTATTTTGAGGCATAGCAAAATCCACGTCATCTGGATTCGATTCCTCACTCTGCAGGGCAGTAACTAACATCTGTTACTCAGCTCTTTCTCTCTCATATAATACGGTTTCACCATATTCACATGACATACCCGAAGCCCTTTTTTTTCATCTGGCATCTTTACGAGATAGTTCACTTGACTCCACTTTCTCTCAATTTGATAGGGGCCACTAAACCTGGCTTTGAGAGGATCTCCTATCAGTGGTAACAGTACTAACACATCATCCCCTCGTGAAAATGTCTGAGTCTCCGAGTTTTTATCTGCCACCTGCTTCATTCTACACTGTGCCCCATTTAGGTGCTGTTTAGTGAACTCAACTACTCAATTTCATCGCTCCCTCACCTCCGCTATGTAATCGAAGTGTGAGATCTCTGACTTTGGTCCTTTCAAAGGGCCTCTCACTTCATGCCTGAATATTATCTCAAAGAGAGTGAACTGAGTAGATTAGTTTGGAGCATCTCTAATGGCAGACAAAATGAATGGGTTCCCTTTAACCCAGTCATTCATGTAATCCTGACAATATGCTCTCAATATGGTCTTCAAGGTCTGATGCCACCTTCCTCAAGCTCCCTGGGATTCAGGATGATACACACTGGATTTAAAGTACTGTATACCTAAGCAATCCGTAACCACCTTAAACAGCCTTGCAGTAAAATTTGACCCTTGTTCTGATTGAGTCTCTCTGGGGAGCCCATACCGTGTGAAGAAAGCTACTAACTCCTCAACTACCCTTTTTGCCTTGATATTCTGTAATGGAATTGCCTCCGGAAATCTGGGAGACACATCCATTATAGTTAACAAGTACTGGTTCCCACTTTTAGTTCTCAGGACGGGACCTACACAATCAATTATAACCTGTGTGAAAGGTTCTTCAAATGCAGGAATTGGCAACAGAGATGTTGGTTTTATTACCCGCCTGTGGCTTACCTACCATTTGGTATGTATGACTGTATGGTAAAGGTTAACCATGTCCTTGTGCATTCCAGTCCAATAAAAATGTTTTTGTACCTTAGCCTGAGTCTTTCGTAACCCTAGGTGACCACCTACAGGTAGTTCATGTGCTACCTGTAATACTTACTGTCTGTATGCTATTGGCAACACAATCTGGTGCACTTCGGGCCATTTCTCCTCTGCACTAACCTGCTGTGGTCTCCATTTCCGCCTTAGAATTCTGTCTTTCAGTTAACATCCCTCCAGAAAGAGCAGGAGGAGAAGGGCAAGAAGTTATAATTTTGAGAGATACAGGATCTAACCAGTCGCTGATAGCAAGGGGTGAGTGAATATGCACTTTTTTTGATCTGTTACCCGAGAGTGTGGCAATTTGTGTGATAGTTGACAGAAATTTAGCATTTTCTATGTAAGGTTAGGTTGGAGTGCCAACTCAAGACTGGGGAAGTTACTCTGTCAATAACTCCCACTGTATCAGTTCTGGGAATTCAGTTTGTTTTTGGGAACCATTTAGCAAGATCCAAGGTGGGAATGATATCCCTTGTTGTGGAGAAGCCAAGGAAGACCAAGAAACTGTGGAGTTAAAACAAAAATATCCTGGTATTTTCCCAGACTGTGTCATAACCAGATCCCACTATCATAAGTCATAGCATGATGCAAAAAGTAAAGAGAAAGATATTCTCTGCATCCTTTTTTCGGAGTACACATCCACATATAAATCTTTTATCATCTTGTCTTGTTGCAAGTCCCTTAGTCTTTCAGGACTAAACACTTCTGTCTGACCCTCTGCCTGTTCAGGTTTTTCCTGCACCATTACATCAAACAGGGTGTATGCTAACTGAATCTCAACTCTATCTTTCTCTTTACTTTTTGCTTCATGCTATGACTTATGATAGTGAGATCTGGTTATGACACAGTCTGGGAAAATACCAGGATATTTTTGTTTTAACTCCTCAGTTTCTTGGTCTTCCTCGGGCTTCTCCACAACAAGGGATATCATTCCCACCTTGGATCTTGCTAAATCGTTCCCAAAAACAAACTGAATTCCCAGAACTGATACAGTGGGAGTTATTGACAGAGTAACTTCCCCAGTCTTGAGTTGGCACTCCAACCTAACCTTACATAGAAAATGCTAAATTTCTGTCAACTATCACACAAATTGCCACACTCTCGGGTAACAGATCAAAAAAAGTGCACATTCACTCATCCTTTTCTATTCGCGACTGGTTAGATCCTGTATCTCTCAAAACTATAACTTCTTGCCCTTCTCCCCTGCCCTTTCTGAGTAAACTTTACCCACCGAGGCAAATTCTTTGTAGAGATCAGGTACTAACTCCATACCCAGCCCCTGACTAGGCTGTGCACTCTCCTGCAGGTCCTCGGCTGTTCTTGGGGTCTCCTTTACTACCTTCATTAATGCCACTGGCTTCGCTTCTTTAACCACATCTTTTCCCACAGTGCCTTTCTTTAATGACCAGCACCATGACTTTATGTGTCCCACTTTAACACAGTGGAAACACCTGAGGCCTTTCACCTCCTTTCCACCCTCTTGGGCTTTTTTTTATCTTGTGATAAATTTTTACCAGTGCTCTCTACTTTTGGTTTTAGTAGTGTAGGATCTCCCCTTCTCCCAACACCTGTCCCTCACAGGACAAAATTCTGGTTGGAAGCTTGTCTTATGCACCAACACGTACTCATCTGTCAATTCTGCTGCCCTTCTCACTTCCTGAACTTTCTGTCCTCCACGTGAGTTCTTCCCATCTCTGCTAAACCAAGTCATGCTAAACCCTGGTTAGACTCAAGACAGGGTGGATAAACTATTTGCACTACTTGGGGATTCCAGAACCAGGGGCATAATCTAAAAATTAGGGGGCAGACCTTTCGAGAGAGATATTAGGAAGCACCTCTACGCACAAAGGGTAGTAGATGTTTGGGACTCTCTTCCAAAAATGCCAATTGATGCGAGAACTGTTGTTAATTTTAAATCCGAGAAGGTATTAAAGGATGTGGGCCAAAGGAAGGTATATGGAGTCAGGCCACACTGAGTGTTGAAACAGGCTCAGGAACTGAATGGTCTACTCTTGTTCCTATGTAACACCTTCTAAACTCACAACCTTGACCACCCAGAAGGACATGGGCAACAAATGCTTGGAAACAGCACCATTTACATGTTCACCTCTAAGCCACATGCTATCCTGACTTGGAAATATATTGCTGATTCAAAATCCAGAAGCTCTTCTGTACCACGAGAACTATCGTGGTTTGAGAAGTTAGGTCATCACCATCACCTCGAGGGGAAATTAGGGATGGAAAATTAGCGATGCCCGTGTCTCACAAATGAATTAAACAAAAATCTCTCATGTGCAAGTTTGTCTGAGATAATTGAGACTGCTAGTCTTTAATGTGTACTTTCTTGCTCAATCTGCTTATCTCCACTTGCGTTTTCTTGCAGGATTTGCCGTATTGCCTGTATTTAAGGAATCAGCTTGATGATGGGTGATCAGTGCACAGGTATCAGCAACCGTGGCTTTTGTTTAGCAATATAAAAAGTCTGTTATTACTATGGTGCGGTAACTAACGTAGTGCTGTGGTTATGCCTGGCTAGGAATGTAGGAAACAGGCCTTGGTCATTTTTCAAATTGATTGTCTAATTCAGCACCATTTTTCTGCAATATTCCGAAATGCCCTGCTATCATTGGTATCCAGAAATCTACAGATTTCTGTCTTGAAAGTGTTGAATGAAAGAGCTTCCACAGCTGTCTGGCACAGAGGATAGGCTAGGACGTTTTTCACTGGAGTGTAGGAGGTTGACAGACAACCTGAGAGATGTTTCTCAAATAATGAGAGGTATAGATAGGGGTGATGGTAGTTGTCTTTTCTCTAAGATTGGAAATTTCAAGACTAGGGGGCACATTTTTAAGGTGAGAGGAGAGAGATTTTAAAAAGATGTAAGAGGCAAATGTTTTATACAGGAGGTGGTTTGCATGTAGAATGAACTTCCTGGGGATGTGGTGGATGCAATTACAAGACATTTGGATAGATATGTGAATAGGAAAGGTTTGGAGGGATGTGGACCAGGAGCAGACAGGTGGGACTAGTTTAGTTTGGGATTATGTTTGGCATGGACTGGTTGAACTGAAGAGTCTGTTTCTATGCTGTATGGCTCTATGACCCTCTGAAGAAATTTCTCTTCATCTCAGTCTTAAATGGCCTGCCTCTGTTGTGTTTACTGCTGTCCATGTTTTCTAACTGTGTGGGCTGCTCTAGGGGTTTACGTGGTCTAGTGTCTCATGTCTAGTCTAACGGGAAGTATCTTGAATAAACAAGATGTAAAACTGGTGCAGAATTCTTGGGGTTAAAAAGAACAAAAGAGACGTACAGCACAAGAACAGGGCCTTCGGCCCTACAAGCCTGTGCTGATCACCATGCCCAAATTAAACTAAAAAAACAGATCTGTGCTCTTATTTGGTCCATATCCCTCTATTCCCTCTGTATTCATGTAACCATCCAGGGCCTCTTAACTGTCGCCAAAGTGCCTGCTTCTTCCACTGCCTCTGGCAGTGTGTTGTAGGCTCCTACCATTCAATGCATGAAAAGCTTCCCTTGCACATCTGCCTTAAATTACCACCCCCCAACCTTGTACCTGTGTCCCTTGTAATTGGCACTTCCATCCTGGGAAAAAGCCTCTGATTGTTGACCTTATCTATGTAGAACATAGAAAAGCACTGCACAGAACAGGCCCTTTGGCCCATGATGTTGTACTGAGGATTATTCCTAATGTAAAATAAAATAACTTAACCTACGCACCCCTCAACTCGCTGCTCTCCATGTGCATGTCCAGCTTAAATGTCCCTAATGACTGCTTCCACCACCACTGCAGGCAATGCATTCCATGCATTCACAACTCTCTGCATAAAGAACCTACCTCTGACATCTCCTCTATACCTTTCCCCTAATATCTTAAAACTATGACCCCTCATACCCATCAATCCTGTCCTGGGGAAGAGTCTCTGGCTATTGACTCTACCTATTCCTCTCATTATTTTGTACATCTTGATCAGGTCTCCTCTCTTCCTCCTTCTCTCCAGAGAGAAAGGTCTGAGCTTTTTCAACCTTTCTTCATAAGGCAAGCCCTCCAGTCCAGGCAGCATCCTGGTAAACCTTCTTTGCACCCTCTCCAAAGCCTCTGTATCTTTCCTAAAGTAGGGCAACCAGAACTGGACACAATATTCCAAGTGTGGTCTCACCAGGGACTTGTAGAGCTTTTTTTAGATTAGATTAGATTACTTACAGTGAGGAAACAGGCCCTTTGGCCCAACAAGTCCACACCGCCCCGCCGAAGCGCAACCCACCCATACCCCTACATTTACCCCTTACCTAACACTACGGACAATTTAGCATGGCCAATTCACCTGACGTGCTCATCTTTGGACTGTGGGAGGAAACCGGAGCACCCAGAGGAAACCCACACAGACACGGGGAGAACGTGCAAACTCCACACAGTTAGTCGCCTGAGACGGGAATTGAACCCGGATCTCTGGCGCTGTGAGGCAGCAGTGCTAAACACTGTGCCACCGTGCCGCCCACAAGAGCTGTAGCAAAACCTCGCGGCTCTTAAACTCGATACCCCTGTTAATGAAAGCCAAAACACCATATGCTTTCTTAACAACCCTATCCACTTGGGTGGCAACTTTGAGGGATCTATGTACTTGCACACCCAGATCCTTCTGTTCCTCCACACTACCAAGAATCCTGTTTTTAATCCTATATTCAGCATTCGAGTTCGACCTTCCAATGCATCACTTCACATTTATCCAGGTTGAACTCCATCTGCCATTTCTCAGCCCAGCTCTGCATCCTGTCTATGTCACGCTGCAGCCTGCAATAGCCCTCGATACTATCGACGACACCTCCAACCTTTGTGCCATCAGCAAATTTACTGACCCACCCACCCTTCAATCTCCTCGTCCAAGTCATTTATAAAAACTATGAAGAGCAGAGGCCCAAGAACAGAGCCCTGCGGGACCCCACTCACCACTGACCTCCAGGCAGAATACTTTCCATCTACAACCACTCTCTGCCTTCTGTCAGCCAACCAATTCTGAATCCAGATAGCCAAATCTCCCTGTATCCCATACTTCCTAACTTTATGAATGAGCTACCATAGGGATCCTTATCATATGCCTTGCTCAAGTCCGTATACACCACATCCACTGCTTGACCTTCATCGACCTGTCTTGTCACCTCCAAGAACTCAATAAAATTTGCGAGGCATGACCTGCCCCTCATAAAACCATGCTGACTGCCTTTAATCACACTCTGCTTTGCCAAATAGTCATAGATCCTATCCCTCAGAATTCTTTTCAAAACCTTGCTGACCACAGCCATAAGACTGACTGGTCTGTAATTGCCAGGGATTTCCCTATTACCCTTCTTGAAAAGAGGAACAACATTCGCCTCCTTCCAATCCTCCAGTACAACTCCCATGGAGAGTGAGGAGGCAAAGATCTTCGCCAGCGACTTAGCAACCTCCTTTCTTGTTTCCAAGAGCAGCCTCGGATAAATCTGGTCTGGCCCGAGGGACTTATCAATCTTAATGTTTTCCAAAATTTCGAGCACATCAACTTCATCAATCCTGATCTGGTCAAGCCTGTATCCCAGCTCCTCAAAGTTCTCATTCACAACAAGGTCCCTTTCATTAGAGAAAACTGAAGTAAAATACTCATTCAGGACTTCCCCTATCTGCTCAGACTCCTTGCACAAGTTCCCTCTGCTATCCCTCATCAGCTGTACCTCTCCCTGATCATTCTCTTATTCCTCACATATGAGTAAAATGCTTTTATGTTCTCCCTAATCCTATTTGCCTAGCCTTTTTCAGGCCCCCTCCTGGCTCTCCTCAGTCCATTTATGAGCCCCTTTCAGGTAAGCCTGTAATCCTCTAAAGCTGTGCTAGATCCTTGCTTCCTCCACCTTAAGTAAGCTGCCTTCTTCCTTTTGATGAGAAGCTCCTCTGTTCTCATCATCCAAGGTTCCTTAATCTTACCCCTTCTTACCTGTCTCAGAGGAATAAATGCATGCAGCACTCACAGCAACTGCTCCTTAAACAGTCTCCACATGTCTACTGTGCCCTTTCTGTGGCACAATTGCTCCCAGTCTGTACTTCCCAACTCCTGTCTGATAGTGTCATAATTTCCTTTTCCCCAATTAAATATCTTCCCTCGGTAACTGCTTCTTTTCCTCTCCAAGACTATGGTAAATGTGAGACAGTTGTGATCACTGTCACTAAAGTGTTCTGCCACCACGAGATCTGACATCTGTCCTGGCTTATTGCCGAGCACCAAATCCAAAATGGCTTCTTCCCTCATCGGTCTGTCTACATTCTGAGTAAGGAAACCCTCCTGAACACACCTGACAAAAACAGCTCCATCCAAACCATCCGCACTTAGGAGGTTCCAGTTGATATTGGGAAAGTTACATCACCCATAACTACAACCCTGCTACCTCTGCATTTTTCCAGAATCTGCCTGCCTATGCGTTCTTCAATCTCTCTACTGCTATTAGGTGGTCTGTAGAAAAGCCCCAATGAGTTGGCTGCTCCCTTGCTGTTCCTGATTTCCACCCATACTGACTCAGCAGACAGACCTTCCTCAATAACCTATGTTTCTGTAGCTGTGATGCACTCTCTGATTAGCAATGCCACACCCCCCACCTCGTTTTCCACCCTCCCTGTTCTTTTTAAATGTTCTGAACCCTGGAATATCAAACAATCATTCCTGCCCCTGTGAAATCCCCATCTCCGTTATGGCCGCAACATCGTATCCCCAAGTTCTGATCTATGCTCTAAGTTCGTCATTCTTATTTCTGACATTCATTGCATTGAAGCAGACACACTTTGACCAATCCCTTTGTTTCATCACATGAGAAACCTTCCCGATAGATTCACTACATCTTGTCACTGCCCCATCTGCAACTGTCCCCCTCTCAGATATGTGGCTCTGATTCCCACCCCCCTGCCAAACTAGTTTAAACCCTCCGAATCACACGAGCAAATCTCACACCCAGGACATTTGTGCCCCTCCAGTTCAGGTGCAACCCATACTTCATGTACAGGTCCCACCTTCCCCAGAAGGTATCCCAATGGTCTAGGTATCTGTTTCTCATAATTTTGTAGACCTCAATCGAGTCTCCTCTCAGCCACTGTCTTTCCAGTGTAAACAATCCTAAACTTTTTAAACTTTCCTCATAGCCAATGCCCTCGAAACTGGGCAACGTCCTGGTGAATCTTCTCTGCACTCTCTCCTAAGTTTCCATGTCTTTCTGGTAGTATGGTGACTAACACTGTACACTACTCCAAATGTGGCTGAACAAGGGTTTTATATAGCTGCACATGGTTTGTCAACCCTTGTAATCCATACCCCAGCTGATGAAGGCAGGTATGCCATATGTCGCCTTAATCACCTTGGTCACAGGTACTGCCACTTTTAGGGAATTATGGACCTGGATGCCCATATCCGTCTGCATGTTAATGTTCCTAAAGGTCCTGCGGTGTATAATTCACACCGAAATGCGATCCTCCAAAATGCATCACCTTGGTCTGAATATGTATCAAGGATAGAGAAGAGGGTTCTGAGTATGAATCCAGTGGCAGTGTGGAATGATCATGAAGGAGCAAGATGAAGGGAAAAAGACTCGGTGTTAAGAATTCCTTCGAAAAACTGCAGTAAATTGGGGATTGTTATTTATTGAGGCTGCTGCAAAATTTCTTATGATTAATTTGCAAACAAAACAAAAAAAAATGTAGTTATTGTTCCTCTAACTGTTTATAGGTTATAAGAATCAGCTTTATATTACTACAAAGACTTCGGAGGACCTAGTCTTGGATCTGGGTAACAAAGGATCTTACTTTACATTTATGCCTCAGGACATCATTATATTAGGTGGAGCTGATTGCACACAATCCATTATTAATCCTTTCAGATTCTTCCAGACCCATGCCCTTATCCTGTGGCCTGCTCCCTGGTTTTAAATCCCTCAGCCAGTTTAAACATTGTATCCGCATCCAACTATAAGAATTTTGTCAGTTTCAATGAGGTCACCTTCCATTCTTCAAAACTCTGGAAAATACAGGCCCAGGGATCAGTCTGGTGAATTGCTGTTGCATTCCCTCTCTTGACAAGTATCTCCTTTAATTAGATAAGGGGACCAAAACTGCACACAATACTCGAGATGCACTTTTGCCAAACTCTGTATCACTGTAGCAAGACGTCTTGCTCCCTGTACCCAAATCCCCGAACAGTGAAGACCAGTAGACCACTTGTCTTCCTAAGTTGCTCACTGCATTTGCAGGTTAACTTTCTGTGACTCATGGTCACAGACACCAAGTCCTGTGGACATCAACTCTTACCAATCACCTACTGTTTAAGAAATACTTTGTTGTTATGCTTTTTCTACATGTATTGACCTCCTAATAAGGTCACTTACATAATTCTAGATTCTGTCTGCCATGTTCTTGTCCATTCACTTAGCCTGCCCAAGTCCCTTGAAGTGTCCTTGGTACTCTCCTCACAACTCAAATTCTACCTAGAGTTGGTTCATCAACAAGTTTGGAAATGTAATATTTGGTGCATACACCCAAACCATTGATTCATTTGTGCACAGCTGTGGTCCTAGTACTGATCCTTGCATAACTGCACTAGTAATAGCCTACCATGCTGAGAATGAGTGTTTTATTCCTCTGGTCTGTTCTTGTTTCTCAATCCATACACGTGTATTACCCCAATGCCATTCACACCAAGTTTTGTTAACTAACTTCCCATGTGGAATCATATCCGAACACTTCTGAAAATTCAAATGCACATTTGCTGGTTCTCCTCTATACTACAGATAATAGCCTCAAAATCTGCCAACAGATTTGTCATCCAAAATTTCTTGTTGACTCTTCCCAATCATTGCATTATTTTAAGTGCCTAATTATCATGCACTTTATAATAAATTCTAATATTTCCTCTACTGCTGAGTCAAACTGAAAGGTCTGTAGATGTCTGCTTTCTCTCTCCCTCTCGAGACCCTTCAGAACTATTGGGGTTATACCTTTCTACTGTGCACCCTGTAGGAACTTTGCAAAATGCCCAACATTGCATTCATTGTATGTATAGCCAGCTTCTTTAACATGCTGGCATGTAGCCCATCTTACCTAGGACATTTATCACCCTTCAGTTATTCTTTTGAATGCTACCTCTTCATTAATATTAATTTCTTTCCATCCCTCATCTCTCACATGAGCGTCAGACAGAATGTGGAACCCAGAAAAACAGCAGCGAGTAGGTTCAAAATGGGCGAAAAAATGGTCAGAAATAAAAATTAATAGCTGTTTACTTGAATGTAGGCAGTACTCAGAGCAAATTAAATGAATTCATAACACAGATAGTGGTTAATGGGAATGATCTTCCAACCATTATGGAAACAAAGTTACAAGGAGATCAAAATTAGGGACTAAATATTCAAGTGTAGTGGCTTTTTCAAAAGGACAAGCAGGAAGGAAATGGTGGGAGGGTGGCTTTGTTAGAATGGGATGGAATAAGTACGATAACAAGAAATCGTTGTCATAGAGACATACAACACGGAAACCGATTTCTTCAGTCCTATTTGTCCTTGCCGATCAGATATCCTAAATCTAGTTCCATTTGCCAGCCTCCTGCCCATATCCCTCCAAGTCCTTTTCCTAGTTGTATACCCATCCAGATGCCTTTTAAATGTTGCAATTGTACCAGCCTTCACCACTTCCTCTGGCAGCTTATTCCATTTGCGTGAAAAAATTGTCTCTCGGATCACTTTTAAATCTTTCTCCTCTTATCTTAAACCTATGTCCTCTAGTTCTGGAACTACTCCACCCCAGGGAAAAGACATTGTCTATTTACCCTAACCATGCCCCTCATGGTTTTATAAACCTCTATATGGTTATGCCTCAGCCACTGGCACCCCAGGGAAAATACTGCCAGTCTATTCAGCCTCTCCCGATAGCTCAAACATCCATGGCAACATTCCTTGTAAATGTTTTCTGAACCCTTTCAAGTTTCACACATCCTTCATATTGCAGGAAGACCAGAATTGTATGCAGTATTCCAATAGTTGCCTAACCAATGTCCTGTACAGCTGCAAAATGACTTCTCAACTCCTATACTCATTCCACTGACCAATAAAGGTCCAAGTACCAAATGCCTTTCTCTACCCATGACTCCACTTTCAAGGAACTGTGAATCTGTACTCCAAGGCCTCTTTGTTCAGCAACATTCCCCAGGACCTTTTGCACCTCACATTTATCTAAATTAAAGTCCATCTGCCACTCCTTGGCTTATTGGCCCATCTGATTAAGGTCCTGTTGTATCTGAGGTATTCTTCTTTGCTGTCCACTACACGTCGAATTTTGTTGTATCTGCAAACTTACTAACATACCTCCTATATTCCCATCCAAATCATTTATATAAATAACAAAAAGTGGCACACCATTGATCACAGGCCTCCAGTCTGAAAAATAACCTGCCACCATCTCTATCTGTCTTCTACCTTTTGAGCCAGTTCTGTAGCCAATTGCCTACTTCTCCCTCTGTTCTGTGTAATCTAACCTTGCTAACCAATCTATCTTGAGGAACCTTGTCGAATGCCTTACTGAAGTCCATATAGATCACATCCACCATTCTTCCCTCATCAATTGTCTTTGTTACTTCTTCAAAAAACTCAATCAAGTTCGTGACCCATGATTTCCCACACACAAAGCCATGTTGACTATCCCTAATCAATCCTTGCCTTTCCAATACATGTACATCCTGTCCCTCAGGACTCCCCCCAACAACTTGCCCACCACTGGTGCCCGGCTCAATGGTCTGTAGTTCCCTGGCTTTTCCTTACCACCTTTCTTACTAGTGGCACTGCGTTAGCCAACCTCCAGTCTTCTGGGACCTTACCTGTGGCTATCGATGATATAGAAAGGGGCCCAGTAATGACTTCACTAGCTTCCCACAAATTTAGATGGCATACTTGATCATGTTCTGGGGATTGATCCACATTTATACATTTTAGGACATCAAGCACTACCTCTTCCGTAATATGGACATTGTTCAAGATGTCACTATTTGTTTCCCCCAGTTCTTCATCTTCTATATCCTTCCCCCAGTAAATACTGATGCAAAATACTCATTTAGTGTCTCCTGCGGTTCCACAGATAGGAGGCCTTGCTGATCTGTAAGAGGCTTTATTGTCAAAGGGTAGATATGAGGAAGGGTTCAGAGACTGTATTTGAGACAGTTCTCTAGTACAGTATATTGTAGATCCAACAAGGGGTCAGACAATTTTGCATCTGGAAAAGTGAATGAATCAAGTTTAATAAATGGACGCAGAATAAACAGTCCCTCAGAGAACAGTAACCATAACATGGTAGGATGCATAGGGTGGGGAAGGAAACTGCTGAAATGTGGACACACTTGAAATGTGGAGCTTATTCAAGGAACAGCTACTGCGGGTCCTTGATAAGTATATATCTATCAGGCAGGGAGGATGTTGTCAAGAGAGGGAGCCATGGTTTTTTAAAGAAGTTGAATCTCTTGTCAGGAGAAAGAATAAGGCTTATGTGACAATGAGGCGTGAAGACTTAGTTAGGGGGCTTGAGAGTTGCAGGTTAGCCAGATAAGATAGAAAGAGAGGGCTAAGAAGAGCCAGGAGGGGACATGAGAAGTTGTTGGCAGGTAGGATCAAGGACATAAGGGAAACGCTTAATGAATACTTTTCACATTGGAAAAGGGCAATGTTAGTGAGAATACGGAGATACAGGCTACAAGATTAGCTGGGATTGAGGTTGACAACGAGGAGTTTTTAGCAATTTTGGAAGATCTGAAAATAGTTAAGACCCCTGGCTGATTGGGATTTATCGTCGAATTCTCTGGGAAGCCAGGGAGGAGACTGCAGAGCCTTTGGCTTGGTTTTTATGTCGTCATTGTCAACAGGAGTAGTCCCAGAAGACTGGAGGATAGCAAATGTTGTCCCCTTGTTTAAGAAGGGGAGTCGGGACAACCCTGGTAATTATGGACCGCTGAGCCTTACTTTGGTTGTGGGTAAGCTGTTAGAAAAAGTTATAAGAGATAGGATTTATAATCGTCTGGAAAGGAGTAATCTGATTAGAGATAGTCAACATGGTTTTGTGAAGGGTCGGACATGCCTAACTAACCTTATTGAGTTCTTCAAGAAGGTGACAAAACAGGTGGATGAAGATAAAGCAGTTGATGTGGTGAATATGGACTTGTGTAAGACGTTTGATAAGGTTCCACACGGTGGGCTATTGCACAAAATACAGAGTTTCAGGATTGAAGTTGATTTAGCAGTTTGGATCAGAAATTGGCTAGCTGAAAGAAGACAGAGGGTGGTGGTTGGTGGGAAATGTTCATCCAGGAACTCAATTACTAGTGGTTTGCCGCAAGGATCTGTTTTGGGGCCACTGCTGTTTCTCAGTTTTGTAAATGATTTGGATGTGGACGAAGAAGGATGGGTTAGTAAATTTACAGATGACACTAAGGTAGGCAGAGTTATGGATAGTGCTGAAGGATGTTGTGGATTACAGATAGACATAGATACGATGCAGATTTGGGCGAAGAAGTGGCAAATGGAGTTTAATGTGGAAAAGTGTGAGGTAGTTCACTTTTTGGAAGAAATGACAGGAATGCAGAGTGCTGGGCTACTGGTAAAAATTCTTGGCAGTGTAGATGGACAGAGAGGTCTCTGTGTCCAGATTCATAAATCCCTGAAAGTTGTCACCTAGGTCAATAGGATTGTGAAGACGCCATATGGTGTGTTGGCATTTATTGGTAAAGGGTTTGATTTTGGAGCCACAAGGTCATGCTTCAGCTGTACAAGACACTGGTAAGGCCGCACCTGGAGTATTGCGTACAGGTTCTGGTTACTGCATTATTGGAAGAATGTGGAAGCTTTGGAAAGGGTTCAGAGGAGATTTACTTTGTATTTTGTGCAATAGCCTTTCATGTTGAACCTTATCAAATGCTTTACTGAGGTCCATATACACCACATCAACCGCTTTACCTTCATCCACCTGTTTTGTTCCCTTCTCAAAGAACTCAATAAGGTTAGTTAGGCACGACCAACCCTTCACAAAACCGTATTGACTATCTCTAATCAAATTATTTCTCTCCAGATGATTATAAATCCTATTTACTCAGAAATTGCCTGGTATGGAAGGAAGGTCTTGCCTGAAAAGGCTGAGGAAACTGAGGCTGTTTTCGTTGGAGAGAAGAAGGTGGAGAGGTGACTCAATCAAAATGTATAAGATAATCAGAGAGTTAGATAGGGTGGACAGTGAGAGTCTTTTTCCTCGGATGGTGATGGCTAACATGAGGGGACATAGCTTTAAATTGAAGGGTGATAGATTTAAGACAGATATCAGGGTAGTTTCTTTACTCAGAGTAATAGGGGTGTGGAACGACCCGCCTGCAACAGTAGTAGACTCGCCAATGTTAAGGACATTTAAATGGATGTTGGACGTACATATGGATAATATTGGAATGGTGTAGGTTAGATGGGCATCAGATTAATTTCATGGGTCAGCACAACGTCGAGAGTTGAAGGGCCTGTACTGCGCTGTAACATTCTATCTTCTATGGTAGAATCAGCATTTGGTTTGAGAGGGATGAGTCTATATAAAAATTGAGAGAACAGCCTAAGTAAAGATAGGCACCTCAGAGAATGAAGCTGGGGAAATAATGGGGAACCAGTAAATGGCAGAGTCGTTGAAGAAATACTCTGCATCAGTTTTCAAGTTGAAGATGATAAGAATGCTAAATGAAAGGACATAATGCTAAGGTTCGGGAGGAAATAAATGAGAATACTAGGGAGACTAGTGGGACCAGAAGACAATAAATCTCCTGGACCTGATGGGCTGCATCCAGGAATATTAAAGGAAGTAACTGCAGTGACAGTGAATACATCAATATTCATCATCCAGGAATCATTAGATTCTGGAAAACTCCTTCAGAACAGCCAGAGGGAAGGAGTATAGGTCACCGGTTATTGGGAAAATATTTCTCTGTTATAAAGGATGTCATAGCACAGCATTTAGAAACATATGATACTGTTAAGCTTTGACAACATGACTTCATGAAGAGAAAATGATGCCTGACAAATGTATTAGAATTCTTCAAGGAGGTAATGAGCGGAGGAATCAGGTAATGCATTTGGGTTTCCAGGTGGTGGTTGATAAGTACCACATATTTGCCTTGTTTATAAGAACTCATGATATTGTGTACGGTATATTAGCATAGAAAGATGTTTAGTGAAATAATGGAAGGCAGAAAATTGCGTTAAAGTGGGGCATTTTCAAGATGGCAAGCTGTAATTTGTGGAGTATCGCAGGGATTAATGCTGGGGCCACAATTACAATATACATTAATGATTTGAATGAGGAGCATGAATGTACCATAGCTAGGTTTGTGGATAACACAAAAATAGATGGGAAGGCAAGTGGTGAGAATGTGGCTGGAGAGGAATATATGTCGGTTCAGTGAGTAGTAAAGAAAATGTGAGAGAGAGAGAATGTAATCTTGAAAAATGTGAGGTTATGGTTAGGTTATGCTCTTAGCAGGAAGAAGAGGAGCTGAATATTATTTAAATGGAAAAAGATGACAAAGTTGCAGCACAAACAGATTTGGAGTCCTTGTGCATAAATTATATTTAAAAAAAACTTGCATCTCAATTTAGCATGGGATAATAGAAGACATTAGGACTGTCAAACTTTATTTCAAAGTGAATGGAATATAAAAATATTGAAGTCTCAGCAGTATACAAGGCATTGATTAGTTAGATCATAACAGGACTACTGTGAACAGTTTGGTTGCCTCGTCTAAAGGAAGATTTACAGGCATTTGAGGCAGTCCAGAGAAGGTTCAGTAGAATGATAGGACTGTCTTATGAGAAGAGTTTGCAAGTTGGCCTGTACTTGTTGGAATTTAGAATAATGCAAGGTGACCTTCTTGAAAAAGACATCATTTTGGCAGTATGGTGGCTCAGTGGATAGCACTGCTGCCTCAAAGCGCCATGGACCCAGGTTCAATTCTAGCCTTGGGTGACTGTCTGTGTAGGGTTTGCACATTCTCCCCGTCCCTACACTGGTTTCCTCCCACAATCCAAAGATGTGCAGGTTAAGTGAATTGGCCATATTAAATTACCCATAGTGTTCAAGGATGTGAAGGTTAGGTGCTTTAGTCAGGGGCAAATATGGAGTACTGTAATCAGGTAGGGGGATAGGTTTGAGTGGGATACTCTTCGGAGGGTCAGTGTGGACTTGTTGGGCCGAAAGGCCTGTTTCCACACTGTAGGGATTATATGGTTTTGATTCTTGAGGAACTTGACAAGGTAGATGCAGAAAAGCTGTTTCCTCTTCTGGGGCAGTCTAGGATCAGAGAGCATAATCTCAGAATAAGAGGAGAGATAAGTTCCATGGCCAGGAAGGATATACCCAAGGTTAATATGGGAAGCGAGGGGAGAGACTGCTGCGCCTTTGGCGATGACCTTTGTATCCTCACTGTCCGTTGGAGTAGTACCAGATGATTGGATGGTGGCAAATACTATTCCTTTGTTCAAGAAAGGGAATAGGGGTAACCCTAGGAATTATAGACCAATCAGACTGACATCGGTGATGGGCAAATTATTGGAGAGGATTCTGAGAGAGAGAATTTATGATTGTTTGGAAAAGCATAATTCAATTAGTGATAGTCAGCATAGCTTTATGAGGGGCAGGCCATGCCTCACAAGCCTTATTGACTTCTTTGAGGATGTGATACAACACATTGATGAAGGTGGAGCAGTGGATATGGTGCATATGGATTTTAGCGAGGCCTTTGATAAGGTTCCCCATGGTCGGCTCATACAGAAAGTAAGGAGGCGTGGAATACAGGGAAATCTGGCTGTCTGGATACAGAATTGGTTGGCTCATAGAAGACACAGGGTGATAGTAGCTTTAAAATATTTGGCCTGGAGCTGAGTGATCAGTGGCTTTCCGCAGGGATCTGCTCTGGGACCTCTGCTCTTGATTTTTATAAGGTCCGAGGGAGTGTTGCAGAACAAAGAGACCTTGGAGTGCAGGTTCATAGCTCCTTGAAAGTGGAGTCGCAGGTAGATAGGATAGTGAAGAAGGCGTTTGGTATGCTTTCCTTTATTGGTCAGAGTATTGAGTACAGGAGTCGGGAGGTCATGTTGCAGCTGTACAGGACATTGGTTAGGCCACTGTTGGAATATTGCGTGCAATTCTGGTCTCCTTCCTATCGGAAAGATGTTGTGAAACTTGAAAGGGTTCAGAAAAGATCTACAAGGATGTTGCCAGGGTTGGAGGATTTGAGCTAAAGGAAGAGGCTGAACAGGCTGGGACTGTTTTCCCTGGAGTGTTGGAGGCTGAGGGATGATCTTATAGAGGTTTACAAAATCATGAGGCGCATGGATAGGATTAATAGACAAAGTCTATTCCCTGGGAGTCGGGGAGTCCAGAACTAGAGGGCATAGGTTTAGGGTGAGAGGGGAAAGATATAAAAGAGACCTAAGGGGCAACATTTTCACGCAGAGGGTGGTACATGTATGGGATGAGCTGCCAGAGGAAGTGGTAGAGGCTGGTACATTTGCAACATTTGGGAGGCATTTCGATGGATATATGAATAGGAAGGGTTTGGAGGGATATGGGCCGGGTGCTGGCAGGTGGGACTAGATTAGGTTGGGATATCTGGTCGGCATGGACGGGTTGGACCAAAGGGTCTGATTCCATGCTGTACTCTCTATGACTTGGATTAGAAAGTGAAAGGGTTAGTAAGTTTGCTGATGACACGAGAATTGGTGGAGGGCTGTTGTAGGTTGCAGAGCTGGACTGAGAAATTGCAGATGGGGTTCAACCTGCATAAGTGTGAAGTGATTTAATTTGAATGCAGATTACTGAGTTAAAGGCAGGATTCTTGGCAGTATGGCGGAACAGAGGGATCTTGGGGTCTGTATCCATAGATCCCTCAAAATTGCCACCCAAGTTGATACGTTGTTAAGAAGGCGTATGGTGTTTTGGCTTTCATTAGCAGGGGAATTGAGTTTAAGAGCTACAAGGTTATACTGCCGCTGAATAGCCCTGGTGAGAGCTCGCATGAAATATTGTGTTTATTTCTGGTCACCTCATCTTTAGAAGGATGTGGAAGTTTTAGAAAGAGTGTAGAGAAGATTTACTGAGATGCTGCATGGACTGGGGGGCATAGCTTATGGAGAAAGGGTGAGGGAGCTAAGGCTTTTCTCGTTGGAGTGAAGAAGGATGACAGAACTTGATAGAGGTGTACAAGATGATGAGAGGCATAGATGAAGTTTATAGCCAGAGACGTTTTCCAGGGTGGAAATGGCTATCACGAGGAGGTATAATTTTAAGGTAATTGGAGGATGGTTTAGGGGAGATGTCGGAGGTACACAGTGCATTCCACGCATCCATCATTCTATCAGCAGTGGTAGAAGAGATACATACATTAGGGACATTGAAGCAACTCTTAGATGAGTAAAATGTAGGCTTTGTCGGTTAGTTTGATCTTTCAGTAAGGTGAAAGGGTGGCACAACATCGAGGACCAAAGGGCCTGTACTGTTCTATGGTCTATGTTAATTTAAGATGGAGATAAGGAGAAATTTCTCCCCTCTGAGATTATTAAATCTGTGGAATCCTTTATTGCAGAGGTCTGTTGAGGCTGGGTTAAGTATGATCAAAGCTGGGATAGACAGATTTTTAATTAGTAAGGGAATCAAGGGTAATGGAGCAAAGACAGGAAAGTAGAATTAAGGATCATCAGATTTCGTTGAAGGTGGAGCAGATTCAATGGACAGAATAGCCTGTTGCGGCTCCTAGATCTTAAGGTCTTACCATTGCCCACCCCTTAGTATGTTCCATGTAAGATTAGCAATTTCTTTAAATGCTGGCGTGCTTATTTGCCTTCCGTACAGTGATGGCTCTATGTCTCGGTGTCAGGGTTATCACTGACACTCAGTTCCTGTGAGATCAGCAGTAATTCATTGTTCTTTTCATCACACACCAACAGCACTGTTCCTTGCAGCAAGCATGTGAGCTCCATATGCAGGGAATAACCAGGATTGAATGTAATATATCACTCTCACCTGGAATAACATCTCACAAAGACTTCAGTTTCCATTTTCACATTACAAATGAAATCTTGTTAATTAATTTATTTTTAAGGTTTAGAATTTCATTTGCTACCATTAACTTTGTTTTTTCAAGGTATTGAACAAGTGAAAATACTCTGTACAGAACCAGGAATGGCACAAGGTAAATCTGCCTGCACTATGTATATTGTTATAGTGATCAGTATTGATTTTTTATTGGAGCTGAAGGGTTAAGATCAGTGATACAGCAGGATGCAATTGCTGGCCTGATGATTGCCCTGTTTTTCTCAGCACTGTAATTGCCCTGTTTGTTCGACCCTGTGAGATCTATGCTCTTCCTTTCTTTGTGAGAATTGTTTGTTGTGCTGGGTTGAGGAAGGAGATGTTCAACTTGTTTTCCTTCCTGTGTGTGAGGGGAAGTCTTTCCCTTGCCCTGTTCCTCAGTGTAAGACAACAGAAGTGGGTCCTGAGCAACAAGTGAGCTCAGCACTGCAATGTCTCACCACAGCTGATGGTCTCCAGAGAGGACGAGCATCCTCCTTATCATTGTGTTGTTGCTCCTGAGTGGCCAAGGTTCAGCTGTCATGATGCTGCCTCAGCAAGTGCGTGGGAATGGAAGGCTGTCAGCAAGCGACATTCTTTTGCACAACAAAAACCTTGCATTTATATCCAGCATTTCATGACCACAGAATATCTCAAAGCACTTTCCAGCCAATAAAATAGTTCTACTAATTACAATGTAGGAAATGCAACAGTCAATTTATGCTCAGCAAGCTCCCGAAAAGAACAAAGTGATAAAGACCAGGCAATCTCTTTGTGATTTAAGTTTAAGGATCATTGTTGGCCAGAAAACTGAGAAGCTGTCCTTTTGATCATCATTTAATAGTTCCATTTAATACTTCCTCTTTATGGGGTCACATTGCAAACCACAGCACCTTTGATCATGCAGCACTCTCTCAGCACACAATGAAAGATTGTGGAGAGATACATGGGAGGGGAGTGCGGTTGGGGGAAGGTAGCTGAGAGTGCAATAAGTGGATGGAGGTAGGAGTAAAGGTGATAGGTCGGGGAGGAGGGTGGAGTGGATAGGTGGGAAGGAAGATTGGCAGGTGAGACAGGTCATGAGGACAGTGCTGAGCTGGAAGGTTGGAACTGGGGTAGGGTTGGGGGGAGTGGAAATGAGGAAACTCTCTCCTCCTGATTCTATTTATTGGAATCGTAGGCCTCACTGCTACTCTCGGGCTTGCCCGCTTTATGGCCCACCGCCCCTCCCACTCTGCTGAGGACATGACAGTCCTGGGTCTCCTCTATTGCCACTCCCTCACCACTCGATGCCTGGAGGAAGAACACCATATCTTCTGCCTCGGGACCCTCCAACCCCATGGGATCAACGTGGACTTCACCAGTTTCCTCATTCCCCCCTCTCCCCCACCTTACACCAGTTCCAACTGTCCCGCTTAGCACTGTCCTCAGGACCTGTCCCACCTGCCAATCTTCCTTCCCACCTATCCGCTCCACCCTCCTGTCTGACCTATCACCTTCACCCCAACCTCGATTCACCTATTGCACTCTCAGCTACCTCCCCCCCAGCCCCACCGACCCTCCCATTTATCTCGTCACCCCGAGGCTCCCAGCCTCATTCCTGATGAAGGGCTCCGGCCTGAAATGTCGATTCTCCTGCTCCTCAGATGCTGCCTGGCCCTGCTGTGCTTTTCTTGCACTAGACTCTTGACTCTGATCTCCAGCATCTGCAGTCCTCACTCTCTCCTAGTTGATCCTCACAACTGTTCAACCACCTGCTGCCATTTTCCTCCACTCCTCTCCTTAGTTGCCCCTTGCCTTATTCCCAATCATAATTCCCCTTTGCCTGCCCCTTCATTCTTTCTGCGCCTCCTCCCTCAACTATCCTTCATAACCCTTAGCCCCCATCTCACTTTCACGCCTCTACCTCTCCCCTCACCCTCCCATCCCCACTCTACTGTCACTACTCTCCCCACCTCCATGCCCTCTGACCCTGTTCCACTTTCCAGCCCCTTTCCACCCCACCCACCCCATAACCCTCTCCATCTGCATCCCATCCCCACTGCACGGTTGCCTTTTTCTCCTCCTGCCCTGACCCGCTCTTCTCTCCCACCAGACCACTTTCTACCCACCTTGCCCTGGCCCCTCCTTCTCCCCTGTCCTGTCCCAATCCTCCCCCCGCCCATCCCATCCCACTCTTCCACCCCACCTTCCCACTGTTCTCCCCCTCCCACATCCCATCCCACCCCACCCCACTCTTCTCCCCCTCCAAAACTCCCGCCATTACACTCTGTCCCCTCCGCTGTCTAACTCCTCTCACCCTGTCCCACTCTCCTCTCCTCCCCCTGTCCCACTCTCCTCTCCTCCCCCGTCCCACTCTCCTCTCCTCCCCCGTCCCACTCTCCTCTCCTCCCCCTGTCCCACTCTCCTCTCCTCCCCCTGTCCCACTCTCCTCTCCTCCCCCTGTCCCACTCTCCTCTCCTCCCCCTGTCCCACTCTCCTCTCCTCCCCCTGTCCCACTCTCCTCTCCTCCCCCTGTCCCACTCTCCTCTCCTCCCCCTGTCCCACTCTCCTCTCCTCCCCCTGTCCCACTCTCCTCTCCTCCCCCTGTCCCACTCTCCTCTCCTCCCCCTGTCCCACTCTCCTCTCCTCCCCCTGTCCCACTCTCCTCTCCCTGTCCCACTCTCCTCTCCTCCCCCTGTCCCACTCTCCTCTCCTCCCCCTGTCCCACTCTCCTCTCCTCCCCCTGTCCCACTCTCCTCTCCTCCCCCTGTCCCACTCTCCTCTCCTCCCCCTGTCCCACTCTCCTCTCCTCCCCCTGTCCCACTCTCCTCCCCCTGTCCCACTCTCCTCCCCCTGTCCCACTCTCCTCCCCCTGTCCCACTCTCCTCCCCCTGTCCCACTCTCCTCCCCCTGTCCCACTCTCCTCCCCCTGTCCCACTCTCCTCCCCCTGTCCCACTCTCCTCCCCCTGTCCCACTCTCCTCCCCCTGTCCCACTCTCCTCCCCCTGTCCCACTCTCCTCTCCTCCCCCTGTCCCACTCTCCTCTCCTCCCCCTGTCCCACTCTCCTCTCCTCCCCCTGTCCCACTCTCCTCTCCTCCTCCTGTCCCACTCTCCTCTCCTCCTCCTGTCCCACTCTCCTCTCCTCCTCCTGTCCCACTCTCCTCTCCTCCCCCTGTCCCACTCTCCTCTCCTCCCCCTGTCCCACTCTCCTCTCCTCCCCCTGTCCCACTCTCCTCTCCTCCCCCTGTCCCACTCTCCTCTCCTCCCCCTGTCCCACTCTCCTCTCCTCCCCCTGTCCCACTCTCCTCTCCTCCCCCTGTCCCACTCTCCTCTCCTCCCCCTGTCCCACTCTCCTCTCCTCCCCCTGTCCCACTCTCCTCTCCTCCCCCTGTCCCACTCTCCTCTCCTCCCCCTGTCCCACTCTCCTCTCCTCCCCCTGTCCCACTCTCCTCTCCTCCCCCTGTCCCACTCTCCTCTCCTCCCCCTGTCCCACTCTCCTCTCCTCCCCCTGTCCCACTCTCCTCTCCTCCCCACCCCGGTCCCACTCTCCTCTCCTCCCCCTGTCCCACTCTCCTCTCCTCCCCCCGTCCCACTCTCCTCTCCTCCCCCCCCCCCGTCCCACTCTCCTCTCCTTCCCCCCTCCCCCTGTCCCACTCTCCTCTCCTTCCCCCCTCCCCCTGTCCAACTCTTCTCCACTCCTCTCCCCCGGCTGTGCTATTCTTCTCCTTTACCCCATTCCCTTCTCTCCCACTCGACAACCCTGCCCCTTGAACCTCCTAACTCCCCCCTCGGTCCCTTCTGCCATCTCCCACCTTGCTTCTGCCCTCTCTACCCTGTCCCCTTGTTCCACTCCCCCCACTTTCCTCCCACCACTCTATCTCTCCCCCTTCCTGCTAACCCCTCTTTCCCAACATCCTTTCTCCACCTCCCCTTCCTGCCGCCTCACCTCCCTTCCTCCCCCATGTTCCCCTCTTCCTCCCCCATTCTCCCCTACTTCCTCCCCAATGCCTCCCTACTTCCTTCCCACTACCCTCCCATTCCTGTCTCCATCAAGTTTCCTTTTCTCATTGCTCCCCTTCTGGACCACCACTTCCCTTCTCCGCCCCACTACCTTCCCACTCCCCTCTCCCTTCCTGCCCCACCCTCCTTCCCATCTCACTCCCCGCCACTCACCCTGCCACTCCTGCTCCCCCACTCCCCTTTTCTCCCACTCCCTGCTGTCTTTCTGACTCTTCTCTGTAACCTGATGTCTCTATATATATCCCCAGCTTGCGCTCTATCTCTCTCTGCGTTTCTTTATTCCCCCTCTTTCTCTGTGTATCCTGCACTTTTCTCTGTATCCCTCTCTTTTTGTATACTGCTCTGTGTCTCTATGTCTCTCTGCATCTCACTGTCTCTCTTTCTCTTGGTACCCTGCATTGTCTCCCATCTTCCTGTTCTGTCTTTACCCCTCCTCCCCTCATCTGCCTCGTCCCTCGTCCCCCCCCTACCCATCTCTGCAACCCCCCCCCCACCCTATCTTGTGAAGGTCATTAGCAGAGCCATAAAGTGGGCAAGCCTGAGAGTAGCAGTGAGGCCTGCGATTCCAACAAATGGGATCAGGAGGACAAAGTGAGGACTGCACATACTGGAGATCAGAGTCGAGAGTGTGGTGCTGGAAAAGCACAAAAGGTCAGGCAGCATCTGAGGAGCAGGTGAATTGATGTTTTGGGCATAAGCCCCTCATTCCTGATGAAGGGCTTATGCCTGAAACGTCGATTCTCCTGCTCCTTGGATGCTGCCTGACCTGCTGTGCTTTTCCAGCACCACACTGTCAACAGATGGAATCAGTCAAGAATGCTTTGTGTGACTTAGCATGGTGTTTGTCTAACCTCCTTTCATATCTTGGCAACCTGTCCTTCTGGCACTATAAGATATTCTGAGGCTATTGGATGGCACAGTCATGCAGCCTGTCTAACACAAGCAGCTAATCTCTCAAAAATGAGGATTGAGCAGGGCAGTGATCCAGGGATTGGGATGATTGGCCTCCGTGCAAGGTCAAAAGTCAATGAGATTGTGTCCATCCTACTGCAGTCAATCAATGGTAGAGTTAGTTGTGCATGCAGTTGTCTGAGCCAATCAGAAAGTATATGTGAACCTCATTGCTGACATTCCCTGTCTTAGGTTAGATGGATTCTGGGCTGAATAGTTCTATATAAATACAAGGGAGCCTCGTACGCAGAACATGAGATAAATGAGCAGTGTTTTTAACTGGATGGGTAGTACGGGTGTGATTGTGTGATCTCAGTGTCTGCACTATACCATGTGCAAAGAGCTGTCTGACTAGCCCTTAAAAGGGACTGCAGGAACTGAGCCGCAGCCATTTCTGAAGGTGGGTGGAGTGTTAGGACTGTTTTTGTTTCAGAGATCCTGGTGTGCTTCACAAAATAAAGTGGGCAATCATTTTGGATTGTGTGTGGCTGGGGGTGAGGCTCATGTTTCTGGCTGCTGAGTCTGCAAGTGACCAGTTACTAGTGCTCAGTCACACTGCAGATAGTGTGTGTCACTGAACCCACTGTGCAATCTTTCAGCAACTGTTCCTAGAGCAGCCCAGGCCCTGGGGCAGTTGCAGCAGGAGAGCCTGGGTGGCATTGCCACACCAGTTGAGGGCAGTCTAATACAGCAGTAAACAAATTGCACTGCATTTGTATTCAGAATTGCAGTCTCATGACTTCCCGATCTTATTTTCACAACCTTTAATTCTTTTACAACCCAATCTTCAAAGGAGTTCTTGATTTCATGATTCCATTTGCAATGGGATATAGTCCCATTGTCACTAATTCTCACTTAAATACAGTCCTACTGTCACTGACTCCCACTGGAAAATAGTCCCTCTGTTACTGACTCCTGCTGGGATATAGTCCCACTGTCAGTGGCTCTGTAACGAAGTTGGTGTATAAAAATGGCAAAAATGTAAAATAGGTGAAAGCATTGCATTGTTCCTTTAAGAGATAATGTGCTTTTTATTTTAGAGATTTAAAAATGAATGTCTGTGGCAGCAGCTGCGGGTGCTTGCATTGACATATTGTATCAAAAAGCCGTTCATTTTGTAGGTTAGACAGCAGGTTAGACAGCATGTGAGGAGCAGGAGAATCGAAATTTAAATTCAGCCAATTAATTTAAAAAGGCAATCGGAGATTAAGGACCAATTAAATTTAAATTTGATGGTGTTGACACCCTGAAACTAATCATATTATAAGAATTTGATGTATCATAGGGGTATATAAAAAAGGGCAATTGGATAGAATGAGGAAAGCCAACTGTCATCTGAAATGAGAGTGAACCTGCCATCTGAGAAAGAACTCTCCACGCAGTCTTAAAAGCACCATCTATCCATAAAGGCAAACGGCAGGTTTAGTGAAAATTCTTGATACCAGAAAAATACAGAGAACGCATTTCGGACAGAAGAATTTGATGGAGAAAGGCCTTCCGATCAGATGAATAATAGAGAAAATGTCCCTGATAGCAGAATCAGTGGAGAGGAAGAGCATTCCACAGACACGTTCTGTGTGAACTTTGAGAGACTAAGTTTTAATTTATTGTTCTTATTATTTGGATTTATATAAGGGGGAATCTTGGTTATTGAAACAGCATACCAACAGAATTTAGTACAGTTAGGGAATAGTAATAGTGAGAGTAATTCTAATTCCCTAACTCCTCCCTCTAACCAAACAAAAGGACTCTGTGGTATGTTGATAAGGTAGGGTTTTTCTATTTCATTTTTTATCGTATTGTTGGTAAAAGTTTTTCCTTTTTTGTTTATCTAAGTTAAGCTTAAGATTAAAAATGGCAGGCAATCTCAGAGTCGTGTTATGCTGCACTTGTTCATTGTGGGAGCTCAGGGGTACAGCTGATGTCCCTGACTCCTTCACATGCAGGAACTGTGTCCAGCTGCAGCTCTTGTTTGGCCGCATGACGGCTCTGGAGCTGCGGATGGACTCACTGTGGAGCATCCGTGATGCTGAGGAGGTTCGTGAATTGGTCACCCCGCAGATTGCGATTGCTGAGGGAGAAAAGGATGGGTGACCAAAAGGCAGAGAAAGAGCAGGACGGCAGTTCAGGTCTCCCCTACGGTCATCTCCCTCCAAAGCAGGTATATCGATACTGTTGGGGGAGGTGGCTCACCAGGGGAAGGCAGCGGTAGCCAGGTTCATGGCACTGTGGCTGGCTCTGCTATACAAGAAGGGCAGGAAAAAGAGTGGAAAGGCTATAGTCATAGCAGATTCAATTGTAAGGGCGGGGGGGGGGGGGGGGGGGGGTTAGATAGGTGGTTCTGTGGTCGAAAATGAGACTCCCGAATGGTATGTTGCCTCCTGGGTGCATGGGTCAGGGATGTCTCAGATCGGTTGAAGAACATTCTCAAGGGGGAGGGTGAACTGCCATTTGTCATTGTGCGTATAGGTACCAATGATATAGGTTAAAAAAAACAGGATGAGGTCCTACAAACAGAATTTAGGGAGTTAGGAGCCAAGTTAAAAAGTAGGACCTCAGAGGTAGTAATCTCAGGATTGCTACCAGTGTCACACACTATTCAGAGTAGAAATGAAAGAATAGGCAGGATGAATGCCTATTCTTGAGAGATGGTGCAGGTGGGAGGGATTCAGATTTCCGGGACATTGGAACTGGTTCTGGGGGAGGTGGGACTATTAAGAATTGGATGGTCTACACCTGGGCTAGACTTGAACCAATGTCCTTGGGGGTGCTTTTGCTAACGCAGTTGGGAAGGGTTTAAACTAATGTGGCAGGGGGAGGGAACCAAATGAGGAGGTTAGTGGACAGTAAGGAGGAAGTAACTAAAACCTGTGAGGAACTAGATAATGAAGTCAGCGTGAGTTAGGGGAAGAGTAGACAGGGAGCAGATGATGAACGCAAAAAGACTGGTGGTCTGATGTGCATTTGTTTTAATGCAAGAAGTGCAGTGGTAAGGCTGATGAACTTAGGGCTTGGATTTGTACCTGTGAGTACAATGTTATTGCTATTACTGAGACTTGGTTGAGGGAAGGGCAAGATTGGCAATTACATATCCCAGGATATTGATACTTCAGGCAGAATAGCGAGGGAGGTAAAAGGGGTGGAGGAGTTGCATTACTGGTCAAAGAGGATATCACAGCTGTGCTGAAGGAGGGCACTATGGAGGACTCGAGCAGTGAGGCAATATGGGCAGAGCTCAGAAATAGGAAGGGTGCGGTAACAATGTTGGGCTGTACTACAGGCCTCCCAACAGTGAGTGTGAGATAGAGGTACAAATATGTAACCAGATTACAGAAAGATGGAAGAGCAACAGGATGGTGGTGATAGGAGATTTTTATTTTCCCAACGTTGACTGGGATTCATTTAGTGTTAGAGCATGGGATAGAAATGGCAAGATTAGGGAACCATGGATGAAGGGTGAAATTGTGAGACTATCTAGGACGATAAAAGAAGCATACATAAGGTCTAGGTGACTGAAGACAGACAAAGTTTTGGAAGAGTGTTGGGAAAGTAGGACCAATCTGAAACGAGGAATCAAGAGGGCGAAAAGGGGCCATGAGATATCAGTAACAAACAGGGTTAAGGAAAATCCCAAAGCCTTTTATTCATATATAAAGAGCAAAAGGGTAACTAGAGAAAGGTTTGGCCCACTCAGGGACAAAGGAGGAAAGATATGCATGAGGTTAGAGAAAATGGGTGAGATTCTTAATGTGTACTTTGCATCGGTATTCACCGAGGAGCAGGACATGATGGATGTTGAGATTAGGGTAGGGATAGATGTTTGCTTACTCTAGGTCACATCAGCATAAGGAGGAAGGTGCTGTTGGGTGTTCTAAAAGGCTGGGATCTATCCCAGGTTACTGAGGGAATTGAGAGAGGAAATAGTTGGGGCCTTAACAGATATCTTTGCAGCATCCTTGAACACTGAGGTCCTGGAGGATTGGAGAATAGCTAATGTTGTCCCCTTGTTTAAGAAGAGTAGCAAGGATAATCCAGATAATTATAGACTGTTGAGCCTGATGTCAGTGGTAGGGAAGCTGCTGAAAAAGATACTAAGGGATAGGATCTGTTCCCATTTGTAGGAAAATGGGTTTATCAGTGATAGACAACATGGTTTTGTGCAGGGAAGGTCGTGTCTTACCAACATAATAGAATTCTTTGAGGACGTGATGACTTCAGTAAGGTGTTTGAAAAGGTTCCCCATGGTAGGCTGATGGAGACGGTGAAGTTGCATGGGGTCCAGGGTGTACTAGCTGAATGGATAGAGAACTGGCTGGGCAACAGGAGACAGTAGTAGTGGAAAGGAGTTTCTCAAAATGGAGACTTGTGGCCAGTGGTGTTCCAAAGGGATCTGTGCTGTGACCACTATTGTTTGTGATATACATAAATAGTTGGAGGAAGGTATAGATGGTCTGATTAGCAAGTTCGCAGATGACACTAAGATTGGTGGAGTAGCAGATCGTGAAAGGGACTGTCAGAGAATACAGCAGAATATAGACAGATTGGAGAGTTGGGCAGAGAAATGGCAGATGGAGTTCAATCCGGCAACTGCGAGGTGATGCATTTTGGAAGATGTAATTCCAGCGCGAACAATACAGTAAATGGAAAAGTCCTGGGGAAAATTGATGTAGAGAGAGGTCTGGGTGTTCAGGTTCGTTGTTGCCTGAAGGTGGCAACGCAGGTCAGTAAAGTGGTCAAGAAAGCATATAGCATGCTTTCATTCATTGATAGGGTATTGAGTACAAGAATTGGCAGGTCAGGTTAGAGTTGTATAAGACTTTGGTTCAGCCACATTGGGAATACTGCATACAGTTCTGGTCACCACATTACCAAAAGGATGTGGATGCTTTGGAGAGGGTGCAGAGAAGGTTCACCAGGATGTTGCCTGGTATCCAGGGTGCTAGCTATGAAGAGAGATTGAATAGATTAGGATTATTTTCATTAGAAAGACGGCGGTTGAGAGGGGACCTGATTGAGGTCTACAAAATCATGAGAGGTATAGACAGGGTGAAGAGCAAGAAGCTTTTTCCCAGAGTCGGGGTCTCAATTACTAGGGGTCATGAGTTCAAAGTGAGAGGGGAAATGTTTAGGGGAGATATGCATGGAAAATTCTTCATGCAGAGGGTGGTGGGTGCCTGGAACACGTTGCCAGCAGAGATGGTAAAGGCGGGAATAATAGCGTCATTTAAGATGTGTGTAGATAGAGACATACAGACCCTTAGAAAATAGGCAACAGGTTTAGATGGAAGATATAGATTGGTTTGGAGATGCCGGTGTTGGACTGGGGTGTACAAAGTTCAAAAGCACACAACACCAGGTTATAGTCCAACAGGTTTAATTGGAAGCACACTAGCTTTCGGAGCGACGCTCCTTCATCAGGTGATTGTCCTGATGACAATCACCTGATGAAGGAGCTAGTGTGCTTCCAATTAAACCTGTTGGATTATAACCTGGTGTGTGCTTTTTAACGATATAGATTGGCGCAGGCTTGGAGGGCCGAAGGGCCTGTGCTGTAATGTTCTTTGTTCTAATTGTTCAGTTTGTTAGGAATTCTGTTTTTTTACACACTGTTGGAGTTAGATAAATAAATTGTTACTTGTTAATTGTGAAGTGAATAAAAGGATTTCATTTCATTTAACCACTCCTTTATAACAGATTGTGAGGTGGGGTGGGGTGAGAGAGAGAGAGAGAGAGAGAGATTGTATCCCTTGTCACACTTCTTTATCAGGTTACAAAGCTTGCTGCTCCTCTCTGGGTGTTTTGGTTTTAATTAGCGGAGGGGTGTCAACCTGTGCTTCCTAACAGCTCTTACTGAAATGCAGTCCCACTGTCACTAGCTCTCATTATGATGTAGCATTCCTGACACTGGCTCTTGCTGGGATATAGTCTCATTGTCACTGTCTCCCACTGGGCTTTAGTTCCACTGTCACTGGCTCTCACTGGAATGTGTCCCATTGTCACGGGCTCTTGCTGGTATATAGTCTCACTGTCACTGACTGAAATGCAATCCCACTGACACTGGCTCTCGCTGGGATATAGTCGCTCTGTCATTGGTTCTCGCTGGGATACAGCATTGCTGTCACTGGATCCCGCTGGGAGATAGCACTGCTGTCACTGGCTCCCGCTGGGAGATAGACCCCCTGTCACTGGCTCCCACTGGGAGATAGACCCCCTGTCGCTGGCTCCCGCTGGGGTGTAGTCCCGCTGTCGCTGGCTCCCGCTTAGAGATAGACCCCCTGTCGCTGGCTCCCGCTGGGGTGTAGTCCCGCTGTCGCTTGCTCCCGCTGGGGTGTAGTCCCGCTGTTGCTGGCTCCCGCTTAGAGATAGACCCCCTGTCGCTGGCTCCTGCTGGGTGTAGTCCCGCTGTCGCTGGCTCCCGCTTAGAGATAGACCCCCTGTCGCTGGCTCCCTCTAGGGTGTAGTCCCGCTGTCGCTGGCTCCTGCTGCATATAGCCTGACTGCCACTGGCTCCCACTGGGATATAGTCTCACTGTCACTGGCTCCCACTGGGATATAGTCTCACTGTCACTGGCTCCCACTGGGATAAAGTCCCGCTGTCACTGGCTCCCGCTGGGGTATAGTCCCGCTGTCACTGGCTCCCGCTGGGGTATAGTCCCGCTGTCACTGGCTCCCGCTGGGATATAGTCCAGCTGTCACTGGCTCCCGCTGGGGTATAGTCCAGCTGTCACTGGCTCCCGCTGGGATATAGTCCAGCTCACTGGCTCCCGCTGGGATATAGTCCAGCTGTCACTGGCTCCCGCTGGGGTATAGTCCCGCTGTCACTGGCTCCCACTGGGATGTAGTCCCGCTGTCACTGGCTCTCGCTGGTATATAGTCCGGCTGTCACTACCCCCTGGTGGAATATTGTCCCGCTTTCACTGGGATCTAATCCCGCTGTCACTAGCTCCCCCTGGGATACAGTCCTGCTGTGACTAGCTCCTGCTGGAATATAGTCCTGCTGTCACTGGGGTACAGTCCCCTATGCACTGACTTTCATTGGGGTGTAGTTCCACTTACACACTCTCTCTCTCTCTCTCACTGGATACAGTTTGATCTGCTCTCCCTCTCAGTGGGGTACTGTTACACTATGATCTGTCTCTGACCGGGGTACAATTCATCCTGCTCTGTCTCTCACCGGGGTACAATTCATCCTGCTCTGTCTCTCACTGGGATACAGTGCCATGCAAACTTGATGGGGTGCAGTGCCCCAGGTACTGGTTAACTTTGGGGTATGCAGTGTGTTATGGGTTTGCGATAACTCTTGTTAGTTGTGAACTGCTTGAATGAACTTCCTCATTGGATTGGTTTGAAGTGTACATGACAGTAAGGTCACTGAAATCATTGTGCTCACATTTTCTCTGGGGGGACTAGAGTGCTATCACTTGATGAGTAATTGAGAGGCTCATACTAATATCTTGGAGGCTTAGGTTCGAAAACCATCATGATAGATGGTGGAATTAATAAATCTAAAATGTAAACCTAATTTGAGTAAGTGACCATGACAATAATCAGCTATTGTCATAAAAACCCATCTGTTTTACTTTTGTCTTTCACGGAAGGAAATCTGCTGTATTTTCCTAGTCTGGCCGACACATCTCCAGACCCACAACAGTATCGGTGACTCATAACTGCCCTTTGTAATACCTCCAATAAGCCCCTCAATTCAAGAGTAATCAGCGATGGGCATCAAATACTGGCCGCAGTTGCAACACCCACATCACACACTAAGTAAATTAAATATAGTTTGACTCCACTGTTCTTTCTCTGTGGCCCAAGAAATGTCTTATTTTTTGAGTATATATATCCAAATGCTTTTTGAAATGTACCAATAAATCAGCCACCAGAACCAGGGGTGCAAGCATCATACCATGTAAGAAGTCATGGTGTCGACGGAAGACAACAGAATCTCCCCCCTAGTTTCTTTTTTCCTGACTTAACGATGAAGGGAAGATAGGTTGTTGATGAAAAAGCTGAACATGGTTGGGCCGAGCAAGTTACCCTGAGGAACTCCTACAACGATGTCCTGGAGCTGAGGTGACTGATCTTCAGCAACCACAACCAACTTCTCTTTTGCTTTGTGTGTCTCCAACCAGTGGAGAAACTTTCCCCTGCAGTTACGACTGACTCAAGTTTTGACAAGACTTCTTGAATCCACACCAGTCAAATGCTGCCTTGTTGTTAAGAGTAGTCACTTGTACCTAATGTCTGCAATTCAGTTCTTTGGTCCATTTTGGACCATGGCTACCATCAAGTAAGGAGTCTCAAGGCTCAAACAAGCAGTGAAGAAGAAATCTTTCCTAGAAACTCGAGAGATGTCTGTATGCAATAAAAGTAGACTCCAGCTTGTCAGGCCTATATTTGACACCACGTCCATAGCAAAATGGTCAAATGGCAAAAGTAAAACTGAAATGTCCCAACCAGACAATTTGAGATAGCAACAAATGTTGGCCTTGCCAATGCACCCACATCCACACCCAAGAATAAAAAGAAAATCCCCAGGATAATGCAAGTCAGAGATGACCCCACACTTAGCTGAATGAGAAAGTGGATAGACTGCAGTCTTGTGCAGACCACCAAGACATCAGAGTTGATTCTGATATCTGTCTCCAGGCTGTAGTATCCTGGTTAGTCACTTATCCTTGATGCTGAAGATTGATGCTGCTCAGAAACCGACCAACTTCTAGAAAAGTGGGCAGGGTGTTATAATTACATTATCAATCAGTTGTGATCCACCAGTAAAGAAGTAATCAACAGTCTGAGATGGTTGTCATCAACTGCCCTCGAGATAGCTCTCCCATGCTGTTAGAAACAACTAACTGTCAGGAGACTAAGCTTGAAGAGCTGCTGCGACCGAGCTCAGGCCCAGAAGAGGCCAACTTCAAGAAGCTGCTGCTAATTCAACTGGGACCCACAAAGGGCCATGAGCATGTACGTTAACCTATCACCATCTAAAGAACACTGCCATCTGGTTTTCCTTCAGCACTAGACAACTTCATTTTTAACCACATTATACTGAATTTACCATGTATTTGCGCACTTATAATCTGTCTAAATCACCTTGCAGCTCCTGTGCATTCTCATTGCCATCAAGTTTTGTGACTTCAGTAGCCATGGAAGAATTACAGTCAAAAAAGTGTGGCACTGGAAAAGCACAGCTGGTCAGGTAGCATCTGGGGAACAGAAGAATCGACATTTTGAGTGTAAGCTCCTCATCAGGAATTCCTGATGAAGAACTTATGCTAAAAATGTCTACTGTCCTGCTCCTCCGATGCTGCCTGACCGACTGTGCTTTTCCAGCGCCACACGTTTTGACTGATCTCCTGCAACTGCAGTCCTCACTTTCTCCGAATGGAAAAATTACATGCAATTCCTTCATCCAAGTCAACCATCTGAAGGTTTCACACATCATTAACTCTGTGTCACCTCTTTCAAATCCAAACAAAAATAAGGAGATGAAATCTTGAAACAGCAACTTGTCAAGATTGCAGTTACCTATTGTATCCTGTTCTACTTGACCAGAACTTTTCTGGGTAAAAATCACTTTTGCAATCACTTATGTACCCAGAAGAACCCTACTAAAACCCTCAGATGATGTACATATTCATCTTTCAAGAAGGTCATAGTTGATTTGTTTGTATTTTGATTTAAGAAATTCAATGCAGCTGACTGTATGCAATGGATATTAATGTTTTACTCTTTTGTCTCGGAATTTGTGACATTCAAACAGATTAAATTAGAGAATCATTGTCAATTTGCTTTTCTATGGTGAGTTTATCAGTCCATGTTTTCAGTGACTGGGTCTGTTCTGAATCTACCCACTTGTCACGGTGATGGTATCACACAACATGATGGAGGTTATGTGGATGTTGTGTGATACGATCACTGTGACAAATGGGTAGACCACAACAGAAGCAATAACCACTTGAACCACATCCACACTGTAAATACACTTGAGTGGAAGTAGTTTGGCAGTGCATTTACTGACACCGCCAAACACGTAGTGCATTTAACAAATCACATGTCCTTTGAAAGTGAGACACTTGCCTCTTGCACAGCTTCAATTTAGTCTTTCTCCATGTGGTCCAATGGCAATAGGTATCTGCTCATTTGAGTTTCTCTATTTTCAGCTAGTCCACCACAAACCAGGATGTGATGAAAGCACAGATTCCTTGAAAATTGCATTTAGCTGATCTAGTGCGCATATGTTGGGATTCCCGATGACTTGTCATTCAAATGTCTGGTGGTTCATTCAACATTGTGAACTCATTCACTAAAGGCAGCCATTGACATTTGCACGATGTAATTATGTTGCAGCAATCTAGATGGGCCACAGTTTTATGAATGTGTATTTATTGAACATATGAACTTGCTAACTTGTGAAGTTTACTTCAGTTTTAACATTGCCATACAGATGGTGTTACAATAGGATCTGCTCATGGTCCAGTTCTTGATAATATTTTCATTAATTTGCAGGATAAATACTTTCAATAGAATGAACTCTAACCACCTACTCCTGCATAGTTCCAAAACATTAATGATATGTTTACTATATTGGAATTTCCTAACACGCCTCAAAGGACTTCACCCTGTGCTCACATTCACCTTTGAAATGGAGCAGTCCAAACAACTCTTGTTCCTCCATATGTTAGTTGAGAGATGTGCTAATGGGTTTTCTGCTGTCTACTACAAGCCCATTTTCACCATGTATGTTGGGATTCCTCTCATTCCATGTGCCATAAAATTGGCTTTATTGACTTAAATATTGTTACTTTGGTTCTGTGCGGGGTAAGTGGTAACAGCGTTCTTTGGCATATTGCACTCTCTTTTGTTTCTTGCCAGATTCTGCCCCATGCTTGAAGGTTTCCCTAATCTGCACTTGTCAGGTATTGTTTGGCCAGTTCTGTCGTCTTTTCCCATTGAGTGATCCCTTTTAAATCTTTCCCCTCTCACTTTAAACTGATGCCCTCTAATTTTAGACTCCCCCACCCCAGGGAAAAGACCTTGGCTATTCACCCTATCCATAACCCCCAAACAGGTTGATGTTTAAACAACACTTTTTTTTTAATAACATACAGGGCTATAGGAACAGAAGTTTGTCATTTGGCCACAAACTGTTTCCACCAATGAAAAGTGGCTGGTCTCTGAGCTAATTCTAGATAGCTGCCTTTGCCGTACATCCTTTAATACTTTTGGATAAAGAAAACTTAGCAAACTCAAACTGACAAATGATCTTAAACTCATCAGGGCAGATAGCAAGAATTGCTGGTACAATTGCAACATTTAAAAGGCATCTGAATGGGTATATGAATAGGGAGGGTTTGGAGGGATATGGGCCGGGTGCTGACAGGTGGGACTAGATTGGGTTGAGATATCTGGTCAGCATGGACGGGTTGAACCAAAGGGCTATTTCCATGCTGTACATCGCTATGACTCTAAGAGACAGGACTCTGGAGGGTTACAAGGTAGTTAGGAAGGAACAGAAAAATGGACTTAGAAGAGCTAGAAGGGAGCATGAAAAAGCCTTGGCAGTATTAAGGAAAACCCCAAACCATTCTATACTTAAGTGAGAAACAATAGAATGGCCAGAGTGAGGGTAGGGCTGATCAGGAATAATAGAGGGAACTTGTCACTGAAGTTGGAGGAGGTAAGCGATGTCCTTAATAAATACTTTGCTTCTGTATTCACTAGTGAGAGGGACTTCGTCTTTGTGAGGACAGCGTGAAACAGGTTGATACGTTCAAACAGATTGATGTTAGGAAGGAGGATGAGCTGAAACTTTTATAAAACATGAGGGTAAATAAGTCCTCGAGGCCAGATGGGATATGCCCAAGCTTTGGTCAGGGCATGGATTTGAATTTCCCTTTCACTTCCTAGAACCCAGCTCTTTGGGGCATTATTCAGTATGTCACCTTAGGAATGCAGGAAGCAAGAGAAAAGAAATGGGTTGGATGAGGTGGGTAAAGGAGAGGGACAGGAAAAGGAGGTTGGGAGGGGTGAGATGTGTGGTGATTGTGGGGAGGTCGAGATGGGGAAGGTCACTATTGAACATGACCTGGAGCACCCCATATACTGTTATCTAATTATTAAATTGCTGATCTTGGGCTGTTTTGTTTTCCAGTGATATTGCTATTAAACAGGAACTATGGTGGAAAGGGAGGGAGAACAGGTGGAATCTAAAAGAAAAAGGCAGAGAATGGGGAATAATGTTAAATGAGAAGTTTACTAAACAAACCCATCCTGGCTGGCTGCAAACTGTGCCAAGCTGCGTCTCCATTGATGTGCTGAACACAGGATGGCAATTTGTTTAACAGTGTGAAAATACACCCTTTGCATTAGTGAGTGGGGACAGTCCTGCGAGGATTAATAAAACCACTGAAATGGTAATGTTTGTTGGAGGTTTGTTTGCATTGTGAATGAGGTTCAGCTGCTAATCTTGAGTGACAGCTTGAAGGTTAATAGTTTTCAAGGTGGCACAAAGTGCCCATTCTATGCTCAGTAACAATACCACAGTGTTTCAAGTGCATCCTGTCATAGGCAATCAATCTGCTTCTCCCCAGGCCTGGACCCTCTCCACTTGCTGGATATCCTGCAAGTACTTTGGACAAAGAAAGAGATTCATGAGGTAAGTCCCCTATTGATGGAACCTCATAAAAGATCTTGGGATTTATGCAGCGCGGGTCTTCTGCACTAATACGGGGAACCATGATTTATGCAAATTTGTGTTGAGTTACATTAAGTGGGTTTGCATTGGTAACAGTGTATCTGAGGGTGGGGGAGTGGGGTTAACTTGATATAATGAGATTCATATCATGTAACATGATGTAACTGATCACTTCTCTGACATCAGTAAGAGAGAAAACATCAGTCTGGAAAATACATGTGAAGGGAGAGGTCTTCGACACTACACCAGAGAGCTATATTTGAGAAACTACAACGTGCATGTTTGAATAAAGGCGTGTTACAAAATATGAGAGTTGAAGAGCCTTAGTTAGAGATAAGGAGTAAGCAGTCTAAAGGGTGGTGTATATGCAGGCACCCGAACCTGAGATATTCCATACAATCATCTCCCCTGAGATATTCCGTACTGTTCTCAACACGTGCAGGGAGCAGTAACAAAAACAGAAATTGTTGGAAAAAATCAGCAGGTCTGGCTGCATCTGTGGAGAGAAATCAGAGTTAACATTTTGGATCCAGTAACCCTTCTTAGAACTAATGGTAGCTAGGAATGGTTGGTTATTATGCAGAATGTAGGGTGGGGGTTAAGATAGGTGGGTGAGAGCCCAAAGAGAGAGAAGGCAAAATAATGGATGACGGTTCATCTAGGAGAATGAATGGCTGCTAATGGGGACTGTTAGTGCCTAACAATGGAAAGTGTTTAATAGCAGATCGTATGAGGGGGTTGGGGTAAGGTCATGGAAGTATATGCTTCAAACCCTAAAGCTATTGAACTACAGAGGCTGTAGAATTCCCAAGTGGAAAATGAGTTCTTCTAGCTTGTGCTGAGCTTCTCTGGAGCACGCAGCAAGTCTGAAACAGAGAAGGTGGCCAGGGAACTTGATGGTGTGTTAAAATGGCAAGCAGGTTAGAACACAAGACAGAACAGGGTGGCAGTGAGGGGGGAGCAAAAGACTTTCAGAGCTGGGATCGGAAATGAAAACTGAGTCTAAGAGACACAACTGATAAAGGAAGACTCTGAAGACAAATCTTCTTTGGAACATTCCGATAATAAAAAGGAGTCAACTGAAGATTTCAAATTACAAGACACTGAGTGAAAAGACTCCAAAAGATGAGGGAAAAAAACACTGGAAGACTTTAAATTCTAGCCCTGAACCAACAATTCTTTGGTAAAGGAAAACTTAGGGTCAGAACATTTTTAACAGTAAGAAAGAAAAATCCAAGTACTCATCCAGGTTGGTCAGCCATGATAGTCCATCAGGATGAGAGTTTGCCTTAACTGTTAGATAATGCAGTGAGTATACACTGAGGGCAGATATGAGAGCTTTGGAACCAGCAATTTTGGCACTATAGCACAACTTGAGACTTGCACACAAAGGAGCAGAGCCATCAAGTCAGCCATGCTTTTATATGCTGGAAGCCCCATAGATGATGATCTGGTTAGACCAAGTTTGGGGAAATATGGTAGTGTTTAATTAAAACATCCAATCTGGACTTTAGCACCAGAAAAAAAGTAGTGGTAGAATGGATGAAATTTAATCAGTGATCTCAGCATTTGGGAGAATCAATGGATTTTTAAGAAAATTTATATGGTCTAGAAAAGGATGTTGCATGCACGGATATTTGAAGGATAAATTTGTTAGACTGCAATAATAGTATAAGGGATGAGAAATTATCAGACTTTCTTTCTTCTGAGGAACACTTCACAGTGGAGAAATCAGAAGTCAGGGCACATGAGTTAGTGCTGCAAGCAGCCATCAGGATGCCACATTTGGATGGTGGGACATCCTTCTGAAAGGCTACCAGAATGCCAAAAGATTGAGAATCAATGTCGATAGAATGTTGTAGGGATCAGTGCTGGGGGCACTATTGCTTCCAATATATATTAGTGACTTGGATGAGGAAAGTGAATGTATCGTAGCCAGGTTTGTGAATGACACACAAAATAGATGAGAAGGCAAAGAAAGCCAGGGAAGGTGCCACAAAAAGTGCAGGTAGGTTAAGCGAGTCGGCAAAAACTTGGCAGATGAAATATCACAGGGGAAATGTGAGGTTAGAACCATAGAATGATGCACTTTTCACAAAAGGAAAGGAAGGGCTGAATATTATTTAATTGGGGAAAGACAGAAAGCTACAATATAGGGGAGTGGGACACAAATAGACTGTGACTGATGTATAAAAATAGGGCGGTCTTGCTAAAGCTATATCAGGCACTAGTCAGTCCACAATTGGAATACTGTGATAAGTTTTAAGACCCTTACGTAAGGAAACATTGGAGGCAGTACAGAGAAGGTTCATGAGGTTGATTCCAGGTAAGGAGGGATTTTCTAATGAGGAGCGGTAGAATATTCTGGCCTTATACATTGTGGAGTTTAGAAGATTGAGAGGCAACCTTATGAAATGTGCAGGATTCTTGCGGCACTTGACAGGTAGATGTGGAAAGGTTGTTTTCCCTTGTAGGGTCCTAGTATCTGAGATGGTAATCTCAGACGAAGGCTTGCACATTTAAGACAAGTGAGGAGGATTTTATTTTCTGAGGGTAGTTGAACACTGTTGAATTCTTTACCACAGAGGACTGTTGAGGGCAAGTCATTAAGTATATTCAAGGTTGAGATAGACATATTTTTAATCAGTAAAGGAAATTCAGGTTTATGGAGATAAATCAGGGAAGTGGAGTTGAAGATTATTAGATTGGCCAGGATCTCATTGAATGGCAGAGCAATCTCAATGGACCAAAAGGTCTAATTCTGGTTTTTGGTTAAGTGCAACAAACGCTCATCAGGAGGAGCGAAGTGCCACACGTGATCAATTGGGAAACTTAAGAGAATATTGTAAGTTAGCAGCGTCTTTATCACTCAAAAGCAAATAAATTAAAATTACACAAGATGGAAAAAGTTCAAGTTAGAGATACAGAACAAAAACATGAAGAAAACATTCCTCGTGGAGATCAAAGAGAGTGAAAAAAGATTCTGCACCATGGATGTCAAGATACAAGAGTTGAAATAGAATTTAAACTCAGTACAAGAGCAATTGTTTCAATACTGGCAGACAGCTTGCCGTGTTTGAAGCCTGTGATATTCAGATTTGCAAATGAAGTCTTCGAAGGGTCAGAGGCACAGGTTTCCAGGTACATAGACAAATCACCAGGAAACTTAGCCACCGAGGGCAAAATGTTAGCAGAACAGTAAGTATACTGAGGATTCAGATTCAGAGATTTAGAATATCTCATTGTTGAGTTGAAATGCACGTAATTGTCTTGGTTTCTAAGAGAGGAATAAACCAACGATGGCTATCCAAAGAAGTTAAGGAGAGTTGAAAGAAAAAGTGAGTGATAGCCTTGAAGACTGGGATAAATTCAGAGTCCAGCAAAGGAGGACTAAAATGATAAGAAGACAGAGAAATGAAACTGTGAGGGCAAACTAGCAGGGAATATAAAAACTGACAGTAAGAGTTTCTTCAGTGTATAAAAAGGAAGAGGGTGGTCAAAGTGAACATAGACCCCTTAGAAAGTGAATCTGGGGAGATGATTATGGGGAACATGGAAATGGCAAACAGACACTTTGCATCATTCTTTATGGTGGAAGATCCCATTAATACAAAAGAATGTGGGGATGGGTGAAATTAAGTACCATCACCATCGCTATCACTAGAGAGGTGATATTAGATAACCCTTAGTGTCAAAGTCAGATAAGGCCCCAGGCCCCGATGACCTGCACCTTAACTCTTTGAAAACCATGTTAGGGAACTGGAGCTGGATGAATTCAGGATCATTCGTGAGGCAGAGATTATAATAGATAAAAGCAACAGGGAGGTAGTTACTCCTAGAAATGAAGATACTTGGGTGACTGTTAAGGAGCAGTCAGTGCAGGAATCCCTTGTGGCTGTTCCCCTGTATAACAAGTACACCACTTTGGATACTACTGGGGGGGGAGAGTGATGACTTACCAGGGGTAAGCCATGGGGTACAGGTCTCTGGCCAGAGTCTATACCTGTTGCTCAGAAAGGGTAGGGGAAGAGGAGTAGTGCATTAGTTTTGAGGAGCTCCATAGTTAGGGGGACAGATAGGAGATTCTGTGGGAATGAGAGAGACTCTCAGTTGGTGTGTTTCCATGCTGTACATCTCTATGACTCTATGGTGAGCGTGACGCAGAGTCTGCTAAGGGATATAGATAGGTGAAACAACTAAGCAGAAACTTGGCATATGGGACTAAAACCATTAACTGTGTTTTATTCAGATGCAGTTGGATCTGCTGAGTTTTTCCAGCACTGTGTTTGTTATCGTCATACAACATCCTACTCATTCTGGGTATCATGCCAGTTAATCTCTGATCTGCCTCCAAAGCATTTACGTTCTTCCTTAAATTAGGTATTCAAAACTGTACACACTACTCAAGATGTGGTTTCACCATCTGTAGAACTGAAGCATAATATCTTTAAGTTTATACCCAATTTTTCTTGTAATAAATGGTAACATCCCATCAGTGTTCTTAATTACATGCTGTACCTGCATGCTAACCTTTTGTGACACATACATTGAAATACCTAAATCCCTCTGCACTTTGGAATTCTGCAATCGCTCAATAAAGGGCCCTTTAGCCTATCAGGTTTGCACTACTCAAAACCAATGACCAAAATATTCTAACTTCATTTTCCAGCACTTTTCCAGTCTTGTATACCCTCGCAACACAAGTGTATATCTAAATGCTGCTAATATGTTATGAGGTTTTCTGCCTCAGCCATCCTTACAGGCAGTGAGTTCTAGATTCCCCAGCCTTTGGGTGTAAATAGTTCTCCTCACATTTCTTCAAAGCCTTCTGCCCCTTACTTTAAATTTATGCCCCAGTCGTTGATCACTTCACCAAGGGAAAATTTATTTTTCCTGTCTCATTGTTAGCAATCACTTACTAATAAGTTTGATTATTCACCAAGAAAATTCCATATCACTGCTTATGGGATCTCTGGTTCCTTGTGTGGCTGATGATCCTGAATCTTGGAGCCACATCTCCAACAACACATTTGACAGGTGTTTCTGGGAGGTAGAACTGGTCCTTGGCCTTGGGTTCATCGGCATTCCTTTCTCAAGTTGTTTTTCTGCATTTCCTTTCGTCGCTGGGTATTCTCAAAGAATTGTGACCGTTCAAACAGGAGTCTCCTCCAAGCTGGGCCCTACTGAACAAATTGACATCTGTGTTATATTTCTTGAGGCAAGCCTTTAGGGAGTCTTTGAAAATACTTCCTTAGTGCTTCTCGTGTTCGAAAGCTGCCTTAGCTGGGCAAAGAAGATTTGTTTTGGCACTTGGAACTCAGCCATCCTAAGAACGTGCCCGGCCCAGTGAAGTTGGTTTTGGATGATTTTGTCCTCTGCTGGTGCTATTAGTTGCTATTGGTTGGTGCTAGTTTGCCTGTCCTCCCAGCTGATGCAAAGAATCTGTCTCAAAAAGCATTGATGGTTCTTCTCAAAGGTCCAATTTGTAGACCAAGTTTTGGAGTTATAGAAAAGAGTCAGAAGGGTGAGTGCCATATATGCACAAGGATCTTTTGATCAGCATGGATGTCCCAGGTGATGAAGACTCTTATTTGAAGACAGTGCTTGTACGGTGGATGTGATGTTGAATCTTTGCACGGATGCCTTAGATGAGAGGTAGCTTCCCAGATAAGGGAAATGTCCATGTTTGGGAGAATTTTTCCATAGATCTTGAAGGATGGATCGGAACTTGACTTGGATGTGGTGGTAAAGGACTTGACTATTTTTGAGATCGAAGCTGAGATCAATTCTTTGGTATGCTTCTGCAAAGGCGTTAGTGAGGCTTGAAGGTTCTTTTTTGAGAGAGCAGGAATGACATTGCCATCCACATATTGAAGTTGTACAAGTGAGGTCAAGTGTTGTTTCCTTCTTGGACTTCAGCCAGTTGAAATTGAAAAGTTTACTGTCCATGTTGTAGACAATATCCACACCACTGGAAAGCTTGTTCTTGACACGATGAAGAGTGGTTGCAAAAATATAGAGAAAAGGCACCTCAAAGGATTCTGTCACATCAGTGAGGATCATTATCGATATCTTGTCGTGGAGAAGATAGAGAACATTGATGAATTTCATTGGATTGTTGGCCTTTGACACTGTCTTCCGTGTCATTTTCCGATTGACTGAGTCTAAAGATTTGGTCAGATCAATGAAGTCTGTATAGTTTGATTGGCGTTGTTCCTGGCATTTCTCTTGGGGTTGCCAAGCAGTGAAAATCATCTCCATACTTCAATAATTTGGTTGGAAGCTGTACTGTCTTTCAGGAGAGATTTCCTTAGAGACTGGAAGAAAGAGCTGAGCAATGATCTGGACAATGATCTTCCCGGAGATGGATATTAGGAAGACATTTTAGTAGTTCCCACTGTCTATTTTGTCTGTTTTCTTGAAGACATTAGCAAAGGCATCATCCCTGAGATTGGCGGGGGTTTCTTCTTTGTCCAAGATTTTAACGTTCAGTTGACAGAGATGGCAGGTAAGCTTTTTGTCTCGAAGTTTGAAATCAACTACTCCTGTGGGTTTTCCATTCTTCATGTATCTAATGGAGTCTTCAACTTCTGCAACACGGAGTGGGAATCCAAGATCATTTTTGATAGGAAGTTGAGATATTTTCTCAACCACATCTTCATTAATGATTGTATTGCAGTTTAGTAGTTCTTCAAAGTGTTCTCTCCATCAGAGGTGGATTTTTACTCTGTCTCTCAAAAGAGTGCAATCCTTACTGCACACCAGTTTGAGGCCAAGCGTGTTGCCTTGGTAGAATATAGAACATAGAACATTCCAGCGCAGTACAAATCCTTCAGCCTTCAATCTTGCGCCGACCTGTTAACCAATCAGAAGCCCATCCAACCTAAACTATTCCGTTTCATCCATTGGTTTATCCAATGGTCATTTAAATGCCCTTAAAGTTGGTGAGTCAACTACTGTTGCAGACAGGGCATTCTACATCCCTGCTACTCTCTCAGAAAAGAAATTTCCTCTGACATCTGTCCTATCTCTCTCACCCAGGAGAAAGTGAGGACTGCAGATGCTGGAGATCAGAACTGAAAATGTGTTGCTGGAAAAGTGCAGCAGGTCAGGCAGCATCCAAGGAGCAGGGTCCTGTTAGGGTGGAAGGAAAGGCTGGTAGGTATAGGTATGATGAAGAAAATTGTGGGTTTGGTTAAGAAAAAGAAGGAAGCCTTTGTCAGGTATAGACAGGATAGATCGAGTGAATCCTTAGAAGAGTATAAAGGCAGTTGGAGAATACTTAAGAGGAAAATCAGGAGGGCAGAAAGGGGATATGAGATACCTTTGGCAAATAGAGTTAAAGAAAATCCAAAGGGTTTTTACAAATACATTAAGGACAAAGGGGTAACTAGAGAGAGAATAGGACCCCTCAAAGATCAGCAAGGCAGCCTTTGTGTGGAGCCGCAGAAAATGGGGGAGATACTAAATGAGTATTTTGCATCAGTATTTACTGTGGAAAAGGAAATGGAAGATATAGAATGTAGGGAAGTAGATGATGACATCTTGAAAAATGTCCATATTACAGAGGAGGAAGTGCTGGATGTTTTGAAATGCATAAAGGTGGATAAATCCCCAGGACCTGATCAGGTGTACCCTAGAACTCTCTGGGAAGCTAGGGAAGTGATGGCTGGGCCTCTTGCTGAGATATGTGTATCATTGATAGTCACAGGTGAGGTGCCGGAAGACTGAAGGTTGGCTGACGTGGTGCCACTGTTTAAGAAGGGTGGTAAGGACAAGCCAGGGAACTGTAGACTAGTGAGCCTGACGTCGGTGGTGGGCAAGTTGTTGGAGGGAATCCGGGGGGTTAGGATGTACATGCCTTTGGGAAGGCAAAGACTGATTAGGGATAGTCAACATTGCTTTGTGCATGGGAAATCATGTCTCGCAAACTTGATTGAGATTTTTGAAGAAGTAACAAAGAGGATTGATGAGGGCAGAGCAGTAGATGTGATCTATATGGACTTCAGTAAGGCATTTGACAAGGTTTCCCATGGTAGTCTGGTCAGTAAAGTTAGATCTCACGGAATATAGGGAGGACTAGCCATTTGGATACAGAACTGGCTCAAAGGTGGTGGTGGAGGGTTGTTTTTTAGACTGGAGGCCTGTGACCAGTGGAGTGCCACAAGGATCGGTGCTGGGTCCACTACTTTTTGTCATTTACATAACTGATTTGGATGTGAGCATAACAGGTACAGTTAGTAAGTTTGCAGATAACACCAAAATTGGAGGGGTAGTGGACAGTGAAGAAGGTTACCTCAGATTACTTTGGGATCTTGATCAGGTGGGCCAATGGGCTGAGAAGTGGCAGATGGAATTTAATTCAGATAAATGCGAGGTGCTGCATTTCAGGAAAGCAAATCTTAGCAGGGCATAAACACTAAATGGTAAGACCCTCGAGAGTGTTGCTGAGCAAAGAGACCTTGGAGTGCAGGTTCAGAGCTCCTTGAAAGTGGAGTCGCAGATAGATATGATAGTGAAGAAGGCATTTGGTATGATTTCCTTTATTGGTCAAAGTATTGAGAACAGGAGTTGGGAGGTCATGTTGCAGTTGTACAGGACATTTGTTAGGCCACTGTTGGAATATTGCGTGCAGTTCTGGTCTCGTTCCTATCGGAAAAATGTTGTGAAACTTGAAAGGGTTCAGAAAAGATTTACAAGGATGTTGCCAGGGTTGGAGGATTTGAGCTAGAGGGAGAGGCTGAAAAGTTTGGGGCTGTTTTCCCTGGAGCGTCAGAGGCTGAGGGGTGACCTTATAGAGGTTTACAAAATTATGAGGGGCATGGATAGGGTAAATAGACAATGTCTTTTCCCTGGTGTGTGGGAGTCCAAAACTAGAGGGCATAGGTTTAGGGTGAGAGGGGAAAGATATAAAAGAGACCTACGGGGCAACTTTTTCACGCAGAGGGTTTTTTCACGCAGAGGGTGGTATGTGTAAGGAATGAGCTGCCAGAGGAAATGGTGGAGGCTGGTACAATTGCAACATTTAAAAGGAATTTGGATAGGTATATGAATAGGAAGGGTTTGGAGGGATATAGACTGGGTTTTGGCAGGTAGAGCTAGGTTTGGTTGCGATATCTGGTCGGGTTGGACCGAAGGGTCTGTTTCTGTGCTGTACATCTTCCATGTCCTTTTCCGCAGTAAATACTGATGCAAAACACTCGTTTAGTATCTCCCCCATTTTCTGTGGCTCCACTGATCTTTGAGGGGTCCTATTGACGTTAATGTGTTTGTAAAAACCCTTTGGATTCTCCTTAACTCCATTTGCCAAAGCTATTTCATGTCCCCTTTTTGTCCTCCTGATTTTCCTCTTAAGTATACTCCGACTGCCTTTATACGCTTCTAAGGATTCACTCAATCTATCCTGTCTATACCTGACATATATTTCCTCCTTTTTCTTAACCAAACCCTCAATTGCTTTCGTCATCCAGCATTCCCTATACCTACCGGCCTTCCCTTTCACCCTGACAGGAATATACTTTCTCTGGATTCTCGTTATCTTATTTCTGAAGGCTTCCCATTTTCCAGCCGTCTCTTTACCTGCGAACATCTGCCTCCAATCAGGTTTTGAAAGTTCTTGCCTAATACTGTCAAACTTGGCCATTCTCCAATTTAGAGCTTCAACTTTTAGATCTGGTCTATCCTTTTCCATCACTATTTTAAATCTAATAGAATTATGGTCACTGACCCCAAAGTACTCCCCCACTGACACCTCAGTCACCTGTCCTGCCTTATTTCTCAAGAGTAGATCAAGTTTTGCACCTTCTCTGGTAGGTGCATCAACCTACTGAATCAGAAAATTTTCTTGCACACACTTAACAAATTCCTCTCCATCTAAACCTTTAACACTATGGCAGTCCCAGTCGATGTCTGGAAAGTTAAAACCCCCTACCATGACCACCCTATTATTTTTACAGATAACTGAGATCTCCTTATAAATTTGTTTCTCAATTTCCCTCTGACTATTAAGGGACCTATAATACAATCCCAATAAGGTGATCATCCCTTTCTTATTTCTCAGTTCCACCCAAGTAACTTCCCTGGATGTATTTCCAGGAATATCCTCCCTCAGCATAGCTGTAATGCTATCCCTTTTCAAAAATACCACTCCCTCTCCTCTCTTGCCTCCCTTTCTATCCTTCCTGTAGCATTTGTATCCTGGAACATTAAGCTGCCAGTCCTGCCCATCCCTGAGCCATGTTTCCGTAATTTGTATGATATCCCAGTCCCATGTTCCTAACCGTGCCCTGAGTTCATCTGCATTCCTTGTTAGGCCCCTTGCATTGAAATAAATGCAGTTTAATTTATTAGTCCTACCTTATCCCTGCCTGTCTTGTTTGATTCACTTCTGTTCTCAACTGTACTAGTGTCAGATTGATCTCTCTCATCGCTATCTCCCTGTGTCCCTGCCCCCCACCTTACTTGTTTAAATCCTCCCGAGCACCTCGAGGAAATCTCCCTGCCAATATATTAGTCCCCTTCCAATTTAGGTACAATCCGTCCTTCTTGTACAGGTCACTTCTACCCCAAAACAGCTTCCAATGATCCAAACTGTGAATCCTTCTCCCATACACCAGCTCCTCTGTTATGCATTCATTTGCTCTGTCCTCCTATTCCTGCTCTCACTAGCTCGTAGTACCTGGAGTAATCCAGATATTACTACTCTTGAGGACCTCCTTTTTAAATTCCTACCTAACTCTCTGTAATCTCCCTTCAGGATCTCAACCTTTTTCCTTCCTATATTGTTGGTTCCAATATGTACTATGACCTCCTTCTGGCTCCTCTCCCCCTTGAGAACATTCTGCACTCTCTGAGACATCCTTGAATCTGGCACGAGGGAAGCAACACACCATTCTGATTTTTCACTGCTGGCCACAGATACGTCTGTCTGTGCCTCAGACTAGAGAGTCCCCTAACACAATTGATCTCTTGGAACCCGACGTACCCCTCATTGCATTAGAGCCAGTCTCTATACCAGAAACTTGGCTGTTTGAACTACCTTTTCCAAAGCAGCATACTTATTTGAAATAGGGATAGTCACAGAAGACTCCTGCACTAACTGCCTACCTCTCTAACCTTTCCTGGAGTTAACCTATCTATGTGTCTGTATCTGTGACTTTTCCCTCTTCCTATAACTGCCATCCATCACATCCCCTTGGTCTTGTAAATTCCTCATTGCCTCTAACTGTTTCTCCAACCAATCCATTTGATCTGATAGGATTCACAATCAATGGCATTTATTGTAGATATAATCCTCAGTAACACGTAAACTCTCCCTAAACTCCCACACCCAAGAAGAAGAGCATATCACTCTACTTAAGGCATTTTTGCTGCTTCACGATCTACAGACCCAGAAAATAACACCGTCTTATTCCTCTACAAAACACTGCCCCAGATTTAATTAATAGTTATGGCATATATTTTAAGTTTAATCAAGAGACCTATCTCAATAAAACATATAATCTCTCTAAGGTTTGTATGATTAGGGATTTCTCTCTGTTTGGGACTCTCATTTTGTGGTTGTGGAGTACACAGTTTAAGATACGGAACTTATAGCAAAAGTTTACAGTGTGATGTAACTGAAATTATACTTTGAAAAATACCTTGGTTGTTTGTTAAGCCTCTCATCTGTTAGAATGACCATATTAGTTTCACTTCTTCCATATGTAAATTGCAAAACTTTTTTTTAAACGTTCCATTCTCAGGTGAACTTTAACAATTGGTGTCAGCCCAGATAAAGTGTTGAAGGTGTTAGCCCCCTGTGTGCTGCTGTCTGTGCCATAATATTCAGACTGATTCTAATCTGAAAAATGAATTAACAGAATCTGAGAAGAATTCATGCAGTTTTTGAGCAAAATACAATGTAACTCTGCAAGTATAAAATCACTCCACAAACATATATGTGCATGTGGGTTTGTGTGTGTGTGTGTGTGTGTGGGGTGGTTGTGAGTGAGAGCAAAGGTGTGTGTGTGTGTGAGTGTAAAGGTGTCTAAGTCTGTGAGAGGGTGTGTGTGTTTGTGTGTGTATAAGAGTGTCTGTGTGCGTGTGTGTGGTGTGCAATGAGGTCACCTGTAGTGTGACATGAACCCAAGGTCCCGGTTGAGGCCCTCCCTATGGGTACCGATCTTAGCTATCAGCCTCTGCTTGGCTAATTTTCGCTGCTGCCTGTCCCAAAGTCCACCTTGGAGGATGGACACCCGAAGGTCCGAGGTCGAATGTCCTGGACCGCTGAAGTGTTCCCCAACTGGGAGGGAACACTCCTATCTGTTGATTGTTGTGCGGCGCTCATTCAGCCGTTGCCGTAGCCTCTGCTCGGTTTCACCAATGTACCATGCCTCATGTAATGGTACATGTAATGGTGGTATCTATGTCCACACTTTGACATGTCTTGCAGTGCCTACCATGACAGGGTTGTATGGAGTTGTCCTGAAAGTCAGGCAGTTTGCTCCGAACAGTGATCTTTGAAGTTTGGTGGTTGTTTAAAGGCAAGCAGTGGAGGTGTGGGGAAGGTCTTGGCGAGGTGCTCATCCTCGTTGATAATGTGTTGCAGGTCACGAAGAACATGGCGTAGTTACATTGTACTTTGCTCAAAAACTGCTTGAATCCATGTAAGTTTCTGCTAATTCATTTTTTAGATTAGAATCAATCTAAACATTATGACACAGACAGCAACACAGTGGTCTAACACCTTCAACACTTTATCTCGGCTGACACCAATTGTTAAAGTTCATCTGAGAATGTAACTTATAAAAAAATGTTTTGCGATTTACATATGTAAGAAGTGAAACCAACATGGTCATTCTTACCTATGAGAGACTTAACAAACAGTCAAGGAATTTTTCAATGCATAATTTCAGTTACATCACTTTTGCTATAAATTCTGTGTCTTACAACTGTACATTCCACAACCACCTGATGAAGGAGCAGCGCTATGAAAGCTAGTGCTTCCAATTAAACCTGTTGTTGTGTGATTATTAACTTTGTACATCCCAGTCCAACACCGGCATCTCCAAATCTGGTTTGTGTAAGTGGGAATTTTTGCTCGTGTTATTGGTTATAATAATGTAGGAAATTTAATAATTAGTGAAAAAAAACCATGCAAGGATGTAATTACTTTCACTGTGGGCATTTAGGATCATCAGCTGTGTAAGCATCGCTATGTTACACTTATATCCTCAGCACGTTCGCTCTTGCTCCTCCACTCTCTTAGTGCACACACTGCCTATTTTGATTGCAGGAAGGTAGTTAGCGAGTGTGAGTGTCTCACTTGTCCCTATTCTTTGTTTCCTTACAGTCTGCTGGGAAGGGAAGTTTGAAGGAACATGGCCCTTGCAAAGCAGCTCCCTAAAAGCGTCTGTCTACCCTGTAAATGCCAGGCACTGAAAGCATCTTTTGTCTGTGGTGGTGCAGGGCATTGTGACATTTTGCATGTTTACGGGATAATTAATGCAGACAATTGCCTTTTCACAGGCTGCTGTTGCGGTGAAATGAAGTGTTAAGGAATCTGGATTGCTGTACACTGTCACAGCAAGTGGGATGGGGGACAGAGAGCAACAGTTACCTCACTGAATAAATTAGCAGTCTCCTTTTGTCTACTTGCCGATTAGGGGCCTCCCTCTTTTTGTTCACCCTCCCTTTGTCTCCCCAGCTCCCAGAAGCAGCGAGGCGAGGATTTGCTTCTCTCACTGACCCACTGGAAGGGCTCCTGGTCATGTTGGAGAACTGCCATGACTGGAGGAACTGGAGGAAGGGAAAGCCACAGTCCCTGGCACATTACATCATCGACCAGTTCTGCAATTGGATCAAAGACGATGGCAGAGTCCAGCAGGTTGGCAAATGCGTAAACAATCCAGCACTTTGCATTGTGCCCTGCCCTGAACACTCAGTCATTAGGAGTTTTAATGTCAGTGGGTTGAGGGAAGTGGTTAACATTGTAACTTACTGTTCAATTATCTAAAGGAAACGCGTCAAACTCGACAGAAAAATACTGAATTTGTGGGCCATTGTGGTTCCCTTAATGCATTTCCTCTGGTAGCTTCAGAAAGAAATTCAACATTTTTAAAATAAATCTATCCCTTTGTCTGCCTTTCCCTGTTTGTCTTTGAACATCCGTTTAAGGAAGAGTTCTACTTTCATATGTAGCGTCCGCTGGTTGTCTGGGTAAATAACTTCCCTAGGGGTAAACAAGTCAACTGCAAAGGGAAGACAATGTCTTATACCAAAGTAACATTAGTGATCTTCTGTTTAACATCCCCATGGCTTTGCCCTCAGTCCCACACATCTTTGTAAATCTTCCTGCCGTTTAAGACTCAGAGACATATTTCATTTCAGTGACTTTGGTTTCATCTCTCCTCCTGTCAGCCCATAAATGATAGTCAAAAGAACAGAAATTTTCAGCAATTAAACTGCACCCCAAAACTTAGCAATTTATGAAACCATTTTAATAATTCTAACCAATGATGATAAATGATTGTGAGAAAGTTCTGTTCAGTTTTTTATTTATTCATTCAAAACCTGTAAGTATTTTTGATATAGCTAGCGTTTATTGCCCACCCTAATTGCGCTTAAAAATGTGATGTTGAACTACAGCCTTGAATTCAGTCTGTTGTAGGGGTTCTGATTAAACAGAGTGTCTTGCTCAGCTATTTCAGAAGGTAGTTCAGTGTTGGTCGTGTTAAATGTAGACCAGACCAACTCAGTGACAGAATTCCTTCCTTCACAATTATTAGTGAATCAGTGAGGTTTTTACTGCTCTTGGTATTTCTATGGTTATTGTTCTTGGCACCAGCTTTTTGTTTTTAAACAGATCTTGAAGCCAGCCAAGCTGCAAGCGAGAGTGTTCTCTTTGCTCACGGAGGTTCCTGCAAACATGCTGGATCAGCTGGCCAGCCTGTATGAAGTGGACAAGGTTGACAAATCCTCCCAACTTGGTCTGATCAATAATCTATGCATCAAGGGCAAATACAAAGAGGTGAGATTTATCCTGGACTACAGAGGAATCTCGATTATCCAGCATTCGATTAACTGAATTTTCAAGGTCCCAATGCTTGGCTAACTGTGTTATCCGGTGTTCGATTAACCAAACAAAATACTCTCCACCCATCTCCTTTGGATAATCGAGGTTCCTCTCTATACCATTTGTGAGGGAAACTCAGTTGAGTTTTTGGGCTTCCACAACTGTGTAGTACAGTGGCTCAATGGCTAGCATTACTACTTCACATTGCTAGAGACTTGGGTTTGATTCCAGCCTTGGGTGACTGTCTGGTGGATTTTGCATGTTCTCTACATGTTTACTTGAGTTTCCTCCAGGTGCTCTGCTTTCCTCCCACAGTCCAAAGATGTGCAGATTAAGGTGGATTAGCCATGCTAAATTGCCCATAGTGTCTAGGGATGTGTAGGCTGGGTGGATTAGCCATGGGAAATGCAAGGTTGGGGGATAAGGTAGGAGAGAGTAGGTATGGATAGGATGCTGTTTGGAGGTTTGGTGCGGACTCATAGAATCCCTCCAGTGTGGAAGCAGGCCATTCGGCCCAGCATATCCACACTAACCCTCCGAAGCGCATGTGACCCTATCCCCGCAAGTCTACATTCCCTTGATTCTTTGAATACTAAGAAAACCTGTGCTGACAACCGGAAGTGGCAGATACAAATCACTATAAATGCCGGAGGAAACATCACAGAAGTGCTTCACAGGAGGCTCCCAAGCACTGAGGATGTCACCTAGACAGGGGACGAAACGTCTGCAACACAAATTCTCAGCTCGGCGAACAGAACCACAACAACGAGCACCCGAGCTACAAATCTTCTCACAAACTTTGAATATTAAGAAAACCTGTGCTTTGTTGTAGGAAATGATACTTTCCACAATGTGTTGTTTAACAGTATGCTTATATTCAGTAATATAATTTCTCTTTCCTGGCTGGGTACGTTTAGCTAGACAGTTCCCCATTTCACATCAGAATAGTGTGTATGCAGTCTCTTCCAATTGCATTCAATAATTTGCCTGAACAATATTGTGTGATGCAGCTTATATCTTGTGCAGCTTATATTTTGCTGGAGTCACCAGCGGTGTCTTCATGACTGAGTGGGAAGATCAGCCCTTTCAGTCAGTGCCTGGACATGCTGTAATCCCCATTGCCTTTGCCAAAGCGCTAAGTAGCCATGTTTGAGTGCATAGTAGAACTTTTCTTTTACCTGTAATGTTGAATCCAGTGAGACGCTTTTCTACATTTTCTACATTTCTCCAGTGTGCATCTGCTCAGAGGGTCAAACATTTTAGTTTCAGTGGCATTGGCACTTTATCATCTCCTTTTCAATTCAAATTATGGAGATAGCCTGGCTGCTTGTGGATCATTTGAAAGCTCAAAACTGAGGGGAGAGCCAGCATACTGAGTGTTGCTGCGTCTGTGATATTTCCAAAGTACTATCTGAGTAAGCCAAGCTGTGCCGGGGAGAATAGGGGGATGATTGACAGGGGAGCTAGTGTGTCACGGTCATCTGCTGCACTTCAGGGTCTGAAAGGGTGTCTGGTTGCAACTGAATGAGACTCTCCATCTCTTTCTATGCATTCCTGTGAGAAGAAAAGAGTCTGTTGTCACTGTCAGCTCTCGGAGAGGGGAAAGAGGCTATTGTCACATGAGCAGGGCAGCCTGGCAGACAGGGCATGGTTCACTGCCCCATGATATCGCTGAGTCTGCCGAGAATCTACATTCAGGCCTTGTCAGTTTTGATTTGAGGGTATCACAATGCAATTAGTTGTGATATTTCATAGCCAGCAGTGGTGACCTCCCCCTGGACTCAATGCTCAGCATTGTGTGCTGGAGCTGGGATCGTTAGTCAATGCTGCATTGCCCTGACCTACCGAACCCTAAGGGGAAGAGAACACAAAAGCCTTTCTCATGTCCCTGCTCCTGCCCTGCTTTTGTGAGTCACCAAAAGGAGAAAAGTATCTTAGTTTGACCCAAGTGTTTTCTTTACTGTGATTTTTTATGTACGCTGGGAATGTATTCACAAATGTTATTAATAGAACAGGAAAATCTGGCAGCATGTGCTGAAAGACCCCATCAGTTATTTTGCTTTGGTTATATCTGCATCCCGTTTACATTCCAATCTGTCAGAGCTGGGCCATTAACCCTTAACGCAGTGTGCATTCCAACCTTTGTCTCTGGCACTGTGAGAATCATCTCGTATGTTTTTGGGGAATGTTCATTAACTCTTGGAGTGGAAACATTTTTTGTGACATTTTGTAATTAATACGGCTGTCCAAGATTATTACAAAAGGTTTTGAGAGAGCAGTTAAGAGGAGACTGGAAAGTGGCAAGTGGCAAGTGACAAGGGCACACTGGCTGGCAGAGGAATCAGAGAAGAGGTGAGAAAAAGAAAGGTGTTAATGCAGCAGCTGGTTATGATCCGGGAGCACTGTCAGACTGAATTGGAAAGTCAATTCAATAGTACCTTGAACGAGAATTGAACAGCCATCGTCGTAAAGGATAAATTTGCAAAAAAATGGGTAAGAGCAGAGGAATGGGCTCTTTCAAAGATTTTTCTCATAGGTGCAGTGTCTTGTGCTATCTTGTATAATTCAGTGTGGCCTGGCCTAGACCATGTTGAGTTACCTGGTATGACAAGCCCTTGTTAGCCCTGTTTCTCCCCTCGAGGAATGGGAAACATCATAAAATTGCACAGTATAGACAGCGGAGGATGAGACCATTTGGTCCAGCAGTTCTTTCCTGGTGGTTATGCCAAACACCAGCCTTTTCCCAATACACTCTTCCGCGACTCCGCTTTCCCTGGGTTACAACAATGCTGTCTGCTTCAAGCCAGCCAGAATTTGAATTGGTTAATTTATTGTCAGGTGTACCTAAGTACAGTGAAAGGCTTTGTTTACGAGCAGTACAAGCAGATCATAGGAAGCAAGGACATACAGATTATAAGGTGAGAAAAAACTAGACAAAAGGTTACATCAGAGAGGGCAAATGTTAGGCAAGATTAACATTAGCGAGATCAGCATTATTTGAAGTTAGAGGGTCCATTCATCAGTCTAATAATGGCAGGGAAGAAGCTGCTCTTGGACCTGCTGGTGCATGTGTTCAAACTTCTATGTTTTCTGTCTGATGGACAAGGTTGTAGGACAGCATTGCCGGAGTGCGATTGGTCTTTGATGACATTGGCAGCCTCTCCGCAGCAACATGCTGTGGAAATGGAGTCCATGGATGGAATGTTGGCATCCATGATCTGGTCTGGGCTGTGCACACATCCACCTGTAGTTTCTTACGGTCCTGGGAAAAACAGTTGCCATACCAGGCCATTATGCACTTGGATAGTATGCTTTCAATGGTGCATTTATGAGAATTGGTGGGGACTTTGTGGACAAGCCAAATTTCCTGAGCTGCTTGAGAAAGAAGAGGCATTGTTGTGCCTTCTTGACTGTTGTATCTAAGTGGGAAGACCAAGACAGATTGTTGTTTATTGTCACCCCCTCTGAACCAGGAACTAGATGCTCTCCACCCTCTCAACCTCGGGTCCATTGATGTAGATTGGGGCACATTCTTTTGCCTTTCTGAAGTCAGAAATCAGTTCTTTAGTTTTGCCAGGGTTGAGAGAGAAGTTATTCTCATTGCACCACGTCACCAAGCCCTCGATCTCCTTTCTGTATTCTGACTCATTGTTGTTTGATATCCGTCCTCTCACAGTGGTGTTGTCAGCAAACTTGCAGATGGCGTTTGTTCGGAATTTGGCGACACAGTAGTGAGTGCAGCAGGGCGCTGAGAATGCATTCTTGGGGAGCTTCAGTGTTGAGTTTTATTGTGGAGGAGATCTACTTTCACTGATTTGGTCTGTGAGTCAGAAAGCTAAGAAGGTGGTTGCAGAAGATGGAGTCATGACTTAGCTCTGAGTTTTGAGATCAGTTTGGAGGGAATAATCGTGTTGAAAGTGGAGCTGTAGTTGATGAGCATTTGTCTGATGTGGGTGTCCTTGTTGTTCAATGTTTTAGGGGTGAGTGCAGGACGAGGGAAATGGTGTCCACTGTGAATCTGTTCCATACGAAGCTCACTGCTGAATCGAAAGGCTAAGTTCTTTATTTGATACGCTTGTGACTTGTATATTTCTGTGCCTTTGTTCTGCGCTCCCTCAAACAGAAAAGGATCACCAAAACTACACCATGAAACTAATTTAAAAGCTCTCTGTCAGGTTTTGCAGAAAAAATGACTCCAACGTGATCAATCTTTCCTGATTCTCATATTAATTCTAAAAACAGCCCAGGAAATCTTTGTTCTTTTCCATCAGTCAGATTTCTGTTCCCTTACTTGTTGTCTCTCTGGGAGCTTTCTGAATTATTGAGTAAGGAAGAACTGCATTCTGCTAACAAAGGGTCCCAGCTTCAGTTAGTCCTGTTTGCTTAGTCACTTGATTTCATTTGTTCAGGCTATAAGGAGGAAAAATAAACCAGAAGAGGAATCCTATTCACTCCCACCCCTGAGTGAGCTCTGTTGGGTGAAACCTCCACCTTTCACCAAACTGGACTTTGATGCACCCCATGGTCAACAAGCCTGCTGATATACACTGCCTACTTTTTCTACTGACAGGAATGTTGAAGACCAGAGGACAGAGTTTTAAGATAATTGGCACTGGAACCTGAGAGATAAGGGACATTTGCTTTGTGTTATGACTTGAACTGTGCTACTTCAAAAATGGTGGAAACCAATTCAGTAGTAACACGCAAAGGGCATTTGAATAAGCCAGGATTATGGGGAAGGGATAAGGGACTGGCACTAATTAGAGAGCTCTCCCAAAGAATAGCCTTTGTCTGTGCAATGTGGTTCTTTCATTTGGGTCTTGCCTCAAGAACAGGTGGTGTCATGAGGTGCAGAAGTTGTCGCCAGTGTGACAGGAGCCTTGTCAGAATTAGCACCCCAGGAAAAGCAGATACTGAGGTGGCAACGTTACTGCTCAGGAAGTGCAAGTGGTGAGTTGTCAGTGTGGTTTGGTCTTGGTCTTGGTCTTGGTCTTGGTCGTCCACTTCAGGGTTTTGGTAAATGTTGTAGCTCATGTACCTGGCAGAAGACAGGGAGAATTAAAGGAATAACATTTGTACCATTCAGAATATTAACTTAGCTAAACTTAGAAATGTATAAAGACACATTCAATGCATAAAATCACAAGATTAGAACAGGACAGAAGAACAGGACCCTGCCCTTGACTCATGTCCTGTGAACCATTTGTTTAATGCTATAGATGGAATGTTTGACAGCCCAACTTGTTTTTTGCAATTACTGCTCCATCTCAATGCCCCTTTGCTCTTTAAAGTCCTTTTAATGTTATTGCTTCATGAACTCTGTCGGTCTCTCCTGCAAATCTACATTTGAAACCCTTTGATTCGGTGAAGGTTCTGCCACAGTAATAGAACAGCTCTTATTTAATTCTCACATACCCCTGTGCTCATTAACCAACAAGGGTTGTACTTTGAACATAAGGACAATACTAAGATTGTCATCGCTTTTTCAAATCCCTCCATGAATCACCCCCTCTTATCTCTGTAATCTCTCCCAGTCTCTCAATGTTCCAAGGTATCATTCCTTTCCTTATTCTGGCCTACTATCCATCCTCAATTTTAGTTGCATCACCACTGATGGCCGTGCTTTTGACTGCTTGTGTCCCAAGTTCTGGAATTCCCACATTGGGAGCCAATGTGGGTCAGTACGGAAAAGATCATGGTGCATTGGATTTATTGCAAGCAGGAATACAGTGAACAGAATTTGGATGATTTCGAGTTTCTGGGATGCTAGCTTCGAGCTGCCGTGAGGAACTTTAGGATTGTCAAGTCAAGGAGGTCCAGTCTCTGAATCTAGAATATATTGGAACTTGATGACTTCTATATTAGAACTTGATGCTTTGTTTGCTATATAATCTTCTTCCCTGTTCTCTTTAACCACTCGGCTTGGAAACTGTCCAGTCCTGGAGATTTGTCCGTTATATCCTCCATTAACTTCTTAAAATGCTCCATTTTAATATTGATAAAGCTGCCTTCGTCCTACCACACCATGGGGCTGCTCTCTCATGAGAGAGATGATTGGTGGTAAGTTTCACCTGAGACTCCTTAATGGTGACTTCAACTGGTGTGGGATTGGAGGTAAAAACAATGACTGCAGATGCTGGAAACCAGATTCTGGATTAGTGATGAAGGGCTTTTGCCCGAAACGTCGATTTCGAAGCTACTTGGATGGTGTGGGATTGGACCCATGCTTTTGGAATCACTTTGCATTGCAAACTAGACATCTACCCAACTTGAGCTATTTATAAGCCACTTGGATAAGTTCAAGGTAATCAGACTGCACCAACATGGTTTTGACTTAAACTTCCTACTGTTAAGTTAATTCTAGATTCCTATGTAATGTTAACATTTTGTCCTTATCCTTCATTATGAAGATGGATTGGAAGAACTCATTTATCAAATCTGCCATTTCCTTATTAGGTGAAGATGCTTTCAGTTGCATTTTCTTTAGCATTCTCCTTCACTAATCTCTCAATTGATTTATAAAACATTTACTTGTTTTGATAATCTTTACACAGGGTTTTTTGCATGTTCTCTATTTAGGTTTTGTTACTTTGTTTTTTCTAAATTACACTAGATTTTAACTTCTTGCATTTGTGTAACTACCTTCTCTTAGCTCAAACTTAAACCTCATTTGATGACGGTGACTGTTGCTATACAAGTAGAATCCTTCCCTTTTAGGCTGTGGGCTGGTTTTGTACTGCACCCAACATTCTTAAATGCTTTCCACTGTTGATGAACTCATCCAAGTTTACTGCAGTTAGTTTTAGGGGTGACTTGATAGAGGCATACAAGATGATTAGGGGTTTAGATAGGGTTGACCATGAGAACGTTTTTCCACGTATGGAGTCAGCTATTACGAGGGGGCATAGCTTTAAATTAAGGGGTGGTAGGTATAGGACAGATGTTAGGGGTAGATTCTTTACTCAGCGAGTCGTGAGTTCATGGAATGCCCTGCCAGTAGCAGTGGTGGACTCTCCCTCTTTATGGGCATTTAAACGGGCATTGGATAGGCATATGGAGGATAGTGGGCTAGTGTAGGTTAGGTGGGCTTGGATCGGCGCAACATCGAGGGCCAAAGGGCCTGTACTGCGCTGTATTTTTCTATGTTCATTTCCTATTCTTTTTATGTTACCTTAAATGTGAAACCCTGATTTTTGAGTCTCTGTCTTAAGTCCGATATAGCATTCAGTAATATGATTCCTGTTCACCATATTTTACCTGCATGTTGACTTCTTTTTAACCATGATGTCCCTTAATGGCCATTGAAGCACAATGCTGCTCTCTGCCTTCTGGGCCTTGTGCTGTATTGTATCATATGCATTGTTTTTATTTAATGCAGCATAAAAATATTTATTCTCAGGTGGAGATGTATCTTCAATGAATAGTTCTGTGTGAAACAATCCTCACAAGGGCTACGGACCAGGATATCATAGTACAATGTTCCTCACTTACTCATTCAGAGGTCCATGCTCATTATCTGGAGACTTGAGTGGAGATTCTACCAGATCAGGGGGGAATATTTAAATTCAGTTAATTTGGAATTAAGTACAAGTCTGCCACATACCGATTGTGAAAGTACTAGGTTATCCTAAGAACCCATTTGGTTCACTAATGTCCTTCAACAAAGGAAATTTGCCATCCTTATCCAGCCTGACATAAATGCAATTAGTCATAGAGATGTACAGCATGGAAACAGACCCTTTGGTCCAACTCGTTCATGCTCACCAGATATCCCAACCTAATCTAGTCCCATTTGCCAGCACTTAGCTCATGTCCCTTCTGATTCATATACCCATCCAGATGCCTTTTAAATGTTGTAATTGTACCAGCCTCCACCACTTCCTCTGGCAGTTCATTCCATGCACGTGCCACTCTGTGTGTGAAAAAGTTGCTCCTTAGATCCCTTTTAAATCTTTCCCCTCTCAGACACATGTCCTCTAGTTCTGAACTCCTCCATCCCAGGGAAAATACCTTGTCTATTTACCCTATTCATGTTTTTTAGGATTTTATAAACCTCTGTAAGCTCACCCCTCAGATGCTTCAGGGAAAACAGCCCTAGCCTATTCAACCCCTCCCTATAGTTCAAATCTGCCAACTCTGGCAATATCGTTGTAAATATTTTCTGAACCCTTTCAAGTTTCACAACCTCCTTCATATTGGACGGAGTTAAAGCAAACGGTTTAATTCTTAGCTGCACTCTCAAATGGTCTTGAAGCCAATTAATTGTCTCTGAAGAGAGCTCAGTGAGTGTCTCTCCCACTGTGATCCCCAGATTATTTCCTCTGCCCTGAATCTCTTGAACCACATTCTCAAGCAATCTCATTACTAAGCCACTTTATCCTTCCTCAGTGCCTGTCTACACAGCTGGCTCATCCCCATTGACTCCAAATAACCTTTAGACTATCGCAGTTTGGACCCAACCATGACAACTATTATCTACAAAGCCTCCAGAAATGATTCTCCCTGCGGATTCTTAGCTCCACGCTCTCTACCATGAATCAAAATCTCTCTCCCTGCAGTCGGCCTTGCCTAACTCAGGGCTTGTCTCTCCCAAACTTGCAGAGGACCTCTACTGTTCTTTGTTCTCCGAAGGATCCATACCCTCAATAAATGCTTTCTCTTCTCTCTATCAGACATCAAAGATCGTAAGTATGCCAAACTCTCCCATATATATCTCTAGACACAAGCCTCCTCAACAATGAGCATCCTGACCTCGTTCTTGATCCTCTCTGGGATTGGCCCGGTGCCATTGACCATACGGACGCTTTAGCTGCTCCTATAGATTGTGTGGCTTTCGCTTCTGCTCACATCGAGGACCATGTGACTGCCCCTTCCGCCAATGTTGAGGACAGTATGGCTGCCCCTTCCACCAATGTTGAGGACCGTGTGGCTGCCCCTTCCACCAATTTTGAGGACAGTATGACTGCGCCTTCCACCAATTTTGAGGACAGTATGGCTGCCCCTTCCGCCAATGTTGAGGACCGTGTGGCTGCCTCTTCCACCAATGTTGAGGACTGTGTGGCTGCCCCTTTCACCAATGTTGAGGACAGTATGGCTGCCCCTTCTGCTCATGTTGAGAAACGGCGTGACTGCTGCTTCCGCCGATATTGATGACCAGGTTACTTCCAATTTCGTCCATGTGACCGTTCCAGTGCACACATCCCCTCCTAATGAAGCCTCTACCCCCCAATCCTGCCCCTAGCTCCATACTCAGCCCCAGCGCCAAACCCTGCCGGATATTCACCATTGCTCCGGATCTCCCCCTCACTGAGGTTGACGGTCAGTCCTCTCCAAAGGGCTCACCTTCATTCCCCTACTCCCACATGTGAACAAATTCCACATGCCACAATGTCGAAGTGTTTTTATGCGACCTCCATGCCTACTTCTTTGGGAATCCAACCACCCTCTAATGATCCTTTCTCCCACTTCCAGCAAACCCCATCCTCTTTGACACCCCCTCCCAACTTCCTAAACTCCCTTAACTCCTTCATCTCAAATTACCATTGTGACATCAATCGCTTGAATCTCTCCACCTCTCTCGCTTACTCCACCCTCTCCCCATCAGAATGCGTAGCCCTCCATTCCCTTCACTCCAACCCCAACCTCACTATTAAACCAGCCGTGGTAAGGGAGGGGAGAAGGGGGAATGGGGGACGTGGTGGTAGTATGGTGAACTGACCTCCTAAATAGCCGAGGCTAGATGCTAATCTCTGACACCTCTTGCTCCTACCATCCTCTCGATTATGACCACACCTCTCATCACCAAGCCACCATCTCTGGATCATTAATAACCTCATCACTTCGGGAGACCTCCTGTCTACAGCCTCCAACCTGACAGTTCTCCAGCCCCACACTGCCCATTTTTATCTTCTACCCAAAATCCACAAACCCGACTGCCCCGGTCAACCCATTGCTACCTCAACTCTGTTCTTTCCCCCTTGGTTCCCCCAGGAACTTTCTACCTACATTTGAGAGACAACCCACATTCTCCACCTCTCCCAAAACCTCCATTTCTCTGGCATCCAACACCTCGTCTTCACCATGGACATACAGGCCATTTAAACCTGTATCCCCCACGTGGAGGCCCTAAAAGTCCTTCGCTTTTTCCTCTTTCATTGCCCCAACCAGTCCCTCTCCACTTATGCACCTATTTGCTTATCAGAACTGGTCCTCACCTTCAACAGTTTTTCATTTGATTCTTCCCACTTCCTACAAACCAGAGGGGTGGCCATGGACATGAGCTATGCCTGTCTCTTTGTCGGATTCGTGGAACAGTCCCTCTTCCACAACTACACTGATAGTATCTCTTACCTCTTACACTATCTTGATTGCATCAGTGCTGCCGTGTGCTTCAGTGAGGAGCTCAAACTTTGCCAACACCTTCCACCCAGTTGTCACCTGGACCATTTGACACCTCCCTCCTCTTCCTGGACCTCTCCGTCTCTGGAAATCGACTTACCACTGACATCCACCCGCAAATTCCCCTTCAAGTTACTTAGTTCTGACCTATCTTCATTATGACTGATGATAACAGCAATCATCCCTTCCTAATAACCCTTGTTGTTTAACAAAGTTCAATACCATCCATTCTCTACCCAGTCTTAACAATTTGCTAATTATAATTTGCTCTTTCATGATCATTTGTGACTTGGAAAGCTTTATTAATTCTTCCTTCTTTGTTTCTGTGACATTGCTGTTATGAAGTTCTGCGATTTTGATCCAGTGACATTGAAGGAATGGTGATATATTTCCAAATCAGGTTGGCAAGCAGTTTGGAGGGGAACTTTCAGGGGCTGGTGTTCCCATGTATCTGCTGCCCTTGCCCCTTCTAGATGCTAATGATCATAAGTTTGGAAGGTGCTAAGGAGCTTCGGTGAGTTGTTGCAGTGCATCATGTGGATGTATACATTAATACTCTGTGTGTTGATGGAGGGAGTGAATGTTAAGTGTGTTAGACGTGGTACCAGTGAGTGGTGTGCTATGACCTGGATGGTGTCAAGCTGCTTGAGTGCTGTTGGAGGTGCACTCATCCAAATATGTGGAGAATATTCCGTCACCCTCCTGATTCTCACCTTGTAGATAATGGAAACACTTTGGAGGGTTGGGAGTTCTCACTGTGCAGATTTCCTAGCCCTTAATATATCGTTGGAGCCCCATAGTATTTACATGGCTACTTCAGCTCTCTTTCTTATCAATGGTAGCCCCCACGATGTTGATAGTGGGGAATTCAGTTAAGGTGATACCATTGAATCTCAAGGGGCAGTGGTTGGATTATCTCTTTTTGGTGATGCTCATTGTCTGGCATTTGTGTTGTGAAAATGTTATTTGCTGTTTGTTAGCCCTAACCTGGATATTGTCCAGGTCTTGCTGCATTGAACATGGACTGTTTTATTGTTGCTTAACATTAATGGATAAGAAATAGTACAGGAGGAGCGATTGACAGTTTTGGGCATTTTGTATTAACTCTAATTAGTTTGTTCATGGGCATGGACTTTGCTGGTGAGACCAGAATTTGTTGCCCATTCTTAATTACACTTTAACTGAGTGGCTTGCAGGACCACTTCTGACAGTAGCTATGAATCTGGAGTTGCATTTGGCCAGATTAGGTAAGGATGGCAGATTTTCTTTCCTAATGATCCCAATGGGCTTTTGTAACAATCGATTGTAGTCCCATGGTCTCCATGACTGAGCCTAGTTTTCGATTCCAGCATTTTTAAATTGAATTTAAATTCCACTGGCTGCCATAGTGGAATTTGAACCTATGTTCTGAAAGCATTAGCCTGGGACTCCGGATTGCTAGTTTAGTGATGACTTTTACACTGCTGTCTCCCTAGGAGATCAAATTGTTTATAGTTATGAAATGTCTGAAAAACTTAACAACCAATTTTTCACTTAACCTTGGATTAAGTCCTCTGTGGTGTCCAGAATCTAACAAGCAGAAAACAGGAAATATCAGGAAGATTTTTTTTCACTGAGGGATAGTGATTTTGTCAAACAGATTATTGGTACCGAGGCAGGAGAATGAAACTTGAAACAATTTCAAAGAGAAATTTGGTAGCGATCACATGAGAAACCATTTGTGAGGGAAATTAGATGTGCAGAAGGGCTTGTGTTTTCTGAACTTGTTAATTGATGCTGACGACTAGCTGCAGAGCTGCTGCTTCTTCTGGGGATATGTTGGAATAATCCCCTCATTCTGTTGTCTTGAGATGGTATGGGAGCAACAACAGTGATTCATTCTCAGACATGACCTATTCTGGCATTTCCTGGAGGCACTATCTGATGGTGTTCACTCTGGGTAGGAGCTGCTCTGACACTGCCAGCAGGAACTTTCTTTCTGTTCCAACATACCCACTTTTGCTTGCTGTCTCCCGCTCTCAGCCTGGAGAGGTCAGGAGTTCCTGGGATAGAGAACAGTGAGTATGAATCCACATGCCACTAACTGTTATATCCTTGTCAAAGTTTCCGAATACTTTGGTTATTTTTGTCTAAATTGGAAATAAAAATCCAAGATAATCTTGAGTGGAAAATGTAAGAACGCATTCCAACTGAACTGTGTAAGGACGGTGGGTATAGTACAGCTGCTGTTAAAAAATGGGCAAGTTGGTTATCTTCTTCCATTCCCTGTATTGAGAGTCCTTTGTCCCTTGAGTGACTGGGAAGGGTGCTCCAAAAATATTTCCTTTATTTAGAAGTGGCTGCCCTGATTCCTGCAGTCCATGGTAATTGGGTGAGTGGCATTGGCTGATTACATCTTCTCTGGTATGTGCCTATGACCTTTAGGAAGACATCCAAACTGTTGTTCCAAGGATAAACCACTGGGCCTATCTGTTATAAATAAACATTGTTGATTATTAATAAATCAATAGCATTGGTTTGAGATCCTGAATATGTTTATTCTATTGAACCACAGGCTGCCTTGCTGAGTATAAAGTTGGACCTGCAGCCAGAGGTGGATATGGAGCAGGTAAGCAAACTGCTACGACTATTGGAATTGGAAGCGAAGAGCAAAAAATCTACAAATCCCAGTCACTGCCAGGAATGAATCTTCAGATTAAGAGTAATGGGGGGTGGGGTAGGATTTGACTTCACTGAAAGTCCAGATGTAATCATAGCTGTTGTTGGGGTTAGGACTTCTGGAAGATTGATCTGCAGTGTTCTGGAGAACCGGGAGGGAGGACAAAGTTGCTGTTCAACTTTGTATTTACAAAGCTTTGTCAGCATTTCCGAGATCAACGTCCTCTTATGCTTTGCATGACAAGAGCCAAGGGGCAGTGGGTTTAAGGTACAATCCTCTTATTCCTCACACCTCGACTGTTTGATCAGAACAGCTCTCCCTGTCCACACCCCTCTCAATCCATTTACTTCTTCGAATTTCTAACTCTGCTTCTCCAGCATCTGGCACTGGATTAGCAGAAATTTCTTGCAGCTAATTACAGTAAAATAGTGAGAAGTCAAATTGCAGGGGCCATCTCAGAAACTCAAATTAATTGGAGCTTCGAGATAGCCGAGGAAGCCCCTAGGTAACTCAGTTTGCCTACAAATGCAATGTATGTCGAAAACAAATGAAAGTTGAAAATGTGTTGCTGGAAAAGCGCAGCAGGTCAGGCAGCATCCAAGGAACAGGAGAATCAGTGTTTCAGGCATCAGCCCTTCTGTGAAAACACAGTGATGCTGTAAGTTTGTCTATGGCCTGACCTTGTACATTAAAAGCCACTGAAAAACATTAAGAGATAGCTGTAGGAAGGCACGACAATCTTTTCTGCTTTGCTTGCTGTCTTTGAATTAGTGTGATAGTCTGCTGCATTGTCAGTGTGATCAAGCAACTTATCTGAGTTGTTGTGTGTCATTACAAGATCCTGGAGCTCTTATACCCTCCAACTTCAGCTGGAGAAACTGGCAGATAAGAGGGTGGGTATTTATTGGACTCTTCAGGGTCATTGGGGCTCAATGGTTGAAGAACATGTCTCATCTATGCTTGCTGCATTTTTAGTTCCATTGTGCAGTATGTAATGCTGTCCACGTTGGTTTCTACTGTTGTCTCTGCTGGAATTTCCATTTTGTTAAGGCTTATGGTATGTTAACTTTTATTGATAGAGAGATTGAGTTTTGGAGCTGCAAGGTCATACTGCAGCTGTACAAAACTCTGGTGCAGCTGCACTTGGAGTATTGTGTACAGTTCTGGTCACTGCATTATAGGAAGGATTTGGAAACATTGGAAAGTGTGCAGAGGAGATTTATCAGAATGTTGCCTGTTATGGAGAGAAGGTCTTATGAGGAAAGGCTGAGGGGCTTGAGGCTCTTTTTGTTAGAGAGAAGAAGATTAAGAGGTGACTTAAGATGATCAGTGGATGGGATAGAATGGACAGTGGGAGCCGTTTTCCTTCGATGGTGATGACTAGCATGAGGGGACAGAGCTTTAAATAGAGAGGTGATAGATATAGGACAGTTGTTAGTAGTTTCTTTACTCAAAGTAGTTAGGGCGTGGAATGTCCTGCCTGCAACAGTAGTGGACTCACCAACATTAAGGGCATTTAAAAAATCATTGGATAAACATGGATGAAAAATGGAATAGTGTAGGTTAGATGGGCTTTAGTTTGGTTTTACAGGTCGGCGCAACGAGGGCTGAAGGGTCTGTACTGCACTGCAATGTTCGATGTTCTGTGCTGGCCTCCTACAGATGAGTGAAAAGAGCCTCATTGTTATGCCTTGCCTTGATCCCTGCCAATACTGATGTTTGTGTGGTCCTAGCCCATTTGAGCCCAGTACAGAGGAAGTAGTGGACAATTGTGGCTTCCATCACCAATGCCCACGCTCCCTTCTTCATAAACATTTGGGTTCTACTCCTTCTTAGTAACCTGGGAGATCAGCTGCTGTTAGTTTTTCGGTTCCTAATAAGTCCCTGATATGTTGGCTGGAGTTTGGCCCTTTTCCTCTGCGCATCATTTTGTCTGCAATTGCTACACTTCTGATTTTCTCAGAGTTTTAGCCAAAGTTTGGAGAGTTTGAATGAGCTTTCATAGAGCATCTTGATGCCAAATGTTGGCTTACTTGTCAAGTGTGACTAACAGTTCTGATTGGTTGGTGAGGTAATGTTTCAAGATTGTGTGGGTTTGGCTAGTCTGGAGTTACTGTTCTGGCGTGTCAGATGATCATGGGCATTGTTCGATTAAACGTCCCATTCTGTCATCCTATTGCTGAGCAGTGTGCCGTGTTCTCACAGGCCATTGGTGTCAGGTGCTACCTCCTGAGGGCATACCATTTGTCATTGAAAACCACCCAGAACTTTGCAGGGGCACCAAGAAGCTGCAGCCACTAGAAGGTTCTTTGAGTCATGAGAACTCATTGAGAAATGGACAACTTGACTGTTTGGGGAGTGAAATACTTTCTATTGACAGATGTTGGCTGTTGCCTGGGAGTTCTAATAGCCAAATATGTGCAGTCAGTTGTAGTTCCTTTAATCAATCTATTTGGATATGTTATGACACACTGTTGGGGCAAGTGGGACTTGAACGAACACCTTCAGGATAAAAGGTAGGACAGTATCAATGTGCTACAGACCCAACCTTGTAACTGGGAACTGGGAGATAAATCTGAAACAAAGTGTTTCTCTGACCTGATTAGAATTCATTGGTCCTTCTGAAGAGGGAATTGGTCATGTTGCAACCTGGGAAATACCACACTTGCCTTTGTGGAGCCTTGAAGTGAGGGGTGGGCATAGAGGTTTAAAGTTGCCATTACGTTGAGGGTGATTGGCATAGTTAAAAATCACACAACACCAGGTTAAATTGGAAGCACCAGGTCCAACAGGTTAAATTGGAAGCACAATAGCTTTCGGAGCGACGCTCCTTCATCAGGTGGTTATGGGATGATGAAAGTGATCTCTTTGTTTGGGAACACTCCTCAAGACCCTACCATTAAGTATATAAGTCCTGCCCTGATTTGCCTTACGAAAAGACCACATCTCATATTTATCTAAATTACACTCTGCCGCATCTTAACCCTGATCAAGGCTCCGGTGCACTCTGAGGTAGCCTTCTGAGGTGCACTACATCTCCAATTTTGGTGTCATCTGCAAACTTACTCACCATTCTTACTAAATTCACATCCAAATCATTCATATAAATGACAAAAAACAGTCCGTCTTGCACATGTCCTTCCAGCTGGTCACAGGTCTCCAGTCTGGGAAACAACCCTCGACTACCACTCTCTATTGCTTACCTTCAAGCCAATTTTGTATTCCTGGATTCCATGTGATCTAACCTTGCTAACCAGTCTACCAAGCAGATTCTTTTGATTGCCTTGCTGAAGTTCATATAGACAACTCCCACCACTCTACCTTCATCAGTGTTTTTTTGCCACTTCTTCAAAAACTCAATCAATTTACTACAAGTTAGTTAGATTTCCCACACACAAAGCTATATTAACTATCCCTAATTAGTCCTTGCCTTTCCAAATGCATGTTGATCCTGTCCCTCAGAATCCCTTCCAACAACTTACCCACCACTTCCCATGAATCAGTGAAAAAAATCATCTTCCTGTTTTAGCAGAATGAATTTTAAAAAAGAGTTCTCATTTTCCTATTTAAACTGGGATAGATGGTAAAGGATTTAAGAGTGATAAGTATAAGTCTACATGCTCATTTGTGGAAAGTTTAATGAATATCCTCTTTTTCATGATAACAAATAACACATATTGAAAATATTGTAAGCATGTACTTGATAGTGGGTTTAATGATCCCCATTATATTTTGATAAGTAAAATGGAAACATGCCATATTCATGGTATTTTATCAAATACAGTTCAATCTAAATTAAAGCAAAACTTAATGAACTGTTGAATCTGAATTAATGCAAATTATAATCAGGAACTATTCAAGTCTCAAATTTAATGTCCAGCTCTGTAAACGAAGTTAAAAATCACACAACACCAGATTATAGTCCAACAGGTTTAATTGGAAGCACTAGCTTTTGGAGCGACGCTCCTTCATCAGGTGATTGAAGGAGCGTCGCTCTGAACGCTAGTGTGCTTCCAATTAAACCTGTTGGACTATAACCTGGTGTTGTGTGATTTTTAACTTTGTACACCCCAGTCCAACACAGGCATCTCCAAATCTGTAAACGAAGTTATTGTACACTAATGACTCTGTGATAGTGGTTTTAGTTTTGAAAATAAAGACTTAATATTGTTTACTTCTACGGTTGGGCAATAGATGCTGGCCCAGCCAATGACGACCACATCCTTTGAGTGAGTAAAAGGAACCATAGGTTAGAAGTGCAGTCAATAATCTGCAAGTTCACCTTTATGTATTTCAGTCATTATATATTGTAAATAATAAATGTAAAAGGATGGTGTCAAGGAATGAAGTAGCCAACATAATTCAGAGTGTAAACTGTGTAAGGAAACATAAACATTATAGGCATAAATATCCTACATCAGAGTGGAGTAAACTGACATGCAACTTGTCAAAATTGGCTTAATATTAAAAGCAATTAGGAGAGTGTAGTAATGGACCTGGGACAAAGGACAATTTGTGTGATTTTCCTTTTGGGACCTGCTGTGATCCACATAACACAAATTGACTCAGAGTGCTGTTTTGAACTGCAGAGGGAAGCCAAGGTCATTCTCCTTAGAGCAGAGCACATTCAGGAAAGATTTAACTGAGATTTTCAACATTCCAAAGTTGTTATGTAGTAGATAGGGAGAGGTCTCAGTAACTTGAGGGTAAAAATGAAGATAGTTAGCCAAAGAATCTGGTGGGACTTGAGGATGTGTTTACTGCATCATGTTGTTGTGAACTGGAATGTGCTGTCTTAGAGGATGGTGGAAGCAGATTCACTAGTAACTGTCAAAAGTGAACTGGATAATGAATTGGTGAGGAGAAATTTGCAGATCTGTGGAGGAAGGGCAGGGCATTGTTCTTTCACAGAGCCAGCATAGTCAGGCCAACTGGCGTCCTACACAGTACAGTTATATGAACTAATTTGATAGCTTCCTCACCAGAGACCCAACTTTCTGTTGTTCTGCCTCTGTCTTTGGGAACTTCACCAGAGGACTTTGACTTTGTGCCCAACCTGCTTTTGAATGTTATATTTCTATTTACCTCTCTTTCTCCTTTCTACTTGCACACTCTGTTCACATATCCTGGAAATCCCTGTATAGTGTTGTTACTGCAGGTTCACAACTTAGAAGACAATATGTATTTAAAATCGAAATTGGGAGGATATGCAATGAGGAAAGTAACATTCCTGCTTGTGAACTGGTCCAGGAGTATTTTATAGAGCTAAATCTGGATAAACTATCTTATCCATTCATTCATCAATGCTCAATCCTGTTTAAACTTCTAATCATTCCTCATTCACTCTGTAAAGATGGGACCCTCATGAACAGTTTTATTCTCTTAATGCAGGTCTGCATTCCACTCCTGCTACAGGATAAAGTGAACCTGGTCGAGGCCTATATAGCTGACTATCCAGGACTACAGTGTGACTTGTTGCAGCTGCTGGATTCTTGGTGCCAATTGACAGTCAACATTGCAGATATCCAAAGGTATGATAAGTTTTCGGGCATCCCTGAGAGCTGCTAACTGCTCCTGCACTTGGCATGCTTGATAAGTCCAGTGGCTGGGGTGGTACTGCTAGCACTGGGTCATGCCAGCTTCACTGCTAGTCTGTGCTGTCAGGTAGGGGATGCAGGAGTTTACTGCCCTTGGCCTAGGAATGGAAGAATCAGCCAAGGTCTTACTCATTCGGAACCTCTGCTTCAGATTTCAGATGCACAAGTGTCAAGAGGTCAGGTTTGGAATGAACAGTGAAGTTGTGACTTTCCAGTAGTTTTTCCACACATTCTGGGTAGAACAAGGACTGAAAACACCCTTCCAAAGTGTGGAAGGTTCCAGTTTGCCAATCATTATGTAACTCTGTAAGGAACTATTGCCAATAAAGCAGTCAGCATCAGTTGACCACTTCTACTTCAATATGTCTCTCATTGTGACTCTGTAGTACTGACCTATGCCATTGCACAACATGTTCATCTCTGTAAAGTGACTTGATACATTTTCTGACGTTAATGCCTCAGCGAGACATGTTGGATGCAGTCTGGTCAGTTGTGCAGGAAAGTACAATTCATTCCAGATAAATAAAGCATTTTGAGAGATACAACAAGACATGGAACTAGATGATAACTGAGACTATAATGAGTACTGAGGAAAAACAGGAACTTTACAGAATATATCCAAAATCTTTAAGGGAAGCCAGACTGGTCAATAATGGAAGTAAAAAGACATCTTGAACGCTTTCCTTTATTCACCAAGACATAGAACATAAAAGCAAGGAATTCACATTACCGTATACCATACAAGTTAGAACACTGATAGAGTACTACACACAGGTCACCACTTTATAGCAAATGTGTGACTGTACTGGAGAGGGTGCAGGTAAGATTTAAGATGATGTTCACAGGATTAGAAAATGTTAGTTATGGGAAAAGATTGGTCAGTGTGATGAAAGGTGTTATAGCATTTTAATTTTGGCATTTAAATTACAAAATAGAGGGAGGTGGATGTGAGTCAGTTCTATGAAGATAAGTGTTTTGACAACAGTTTAGAAAGTCATTTGGAACAGTGATCTCTGTGCATCAATTCCAAGGAGCCTCTGCAGCCATGGCCAGGTGGTTAAGGTGTGGACTGGAATGCAATGAGGTTTCCCCACACAGGTTCGGTTCCTGCTGACTATGGATAGGACCTGAGAGTACATAAAGAGTGAATTTCTTCCCCTTTCAAATCTAACATTGAGCTTGCTTTGTGCAGTTCCTGTGCAGCCAATAGCTTTTATGCCTGCTTTGTCGATACATTGTACGACCTGTTTGTTCTGGTTTGCTATGTTCTGCCTGTAGTGCTACAAAAGAAAGCTTTTCACTGTATTTTGGTACGTGTGACAACAACAACAATAAATCCAGTCAGATCAGAAAGCCTGTGACTGCAGTCAGATGCATGGCAGGACCCTATGTATTGGTAATGGATAAGCTGTTTATACTCGGTAAAAACAATGACTGCAGATGCTGGAAACCAGATTCTGGATTAGTGGTGCTGGAAGAGCACAGCAGTTCAGGCAGCATCCAAGTAGCTTCGAAATCGACGTTTCGGGCAAAAGCCCTTCATCAGGAATAAAGGCAGTGAGCCTGAAGCGTGGAGAGATAACCAAGAGGAGGGTGGGGGTGGGGAGAAAGTAGCATAGAGTACAATGGGTGAGTGGGGGAGGGGATGAAGGTAATAGGTCAAGGAGGAGAGGGTGGAGTGGATAGGTGGAAAAGAAGATAGGCAGGTAGGACAAGTCCGGACAAGTTATGGGGACAGTTACTGAGCTGGAAGTTTGGAACTAGGGTGAGGTGGGGGAAGGGGAAATGAGGAAACTGTTGAAATCCACATTGATGCCCTGGGGTTGAAGTGTTCCGAGGTGGAAGATGAGGTGTTCTTCCTCCAGGCGTCTGGTGGTGAGGGAGCGGCGGTGAAGGAGGCCCAGGACCTCCATGTCCTCGGCAGAGTGGGAAGAGGAGTTGAAATGTTGGGCCACGGGGCGGTGTGGTTGATTGGTGCGGGTGTCCCGGAGATGTTCCCTAAAGCGCATCCAGAAGCTGTTTATACTGTTGAGTGTAAGATTAGGCCATTGGATTCGTTTTGATTTTAGAACAGAAGACTCATAGAATCTGTACAATGTTGAAGCAGGCCATTTGGCTCATCCAGTCTACAACACTGCTGTGACGAGCATCCAACACTCCCCAGTTTATCCCTGTAACCCTACATTTCCCATGGCTAATCCACCTAACCTGCACATTTTTGGACTGTGAGAGGAAACCAAAGCACCTAGAAGGAACCCACGGGACAAGGGAGAACATGTAAACTCCACAGAAACTGTTGTCCAAGGGTGGAGTTGAAGACGGGTCCCTGGCGGTATGAGGCAGCAGTGCTGTTCCATGATTCAAGATCTTTGAAGAATTGAGTTGAGTTGAGAATCCAGTTTCAGTTTTCTGTAAGCAGGAGAATAGAGTTATAATTCACAAAAATCAGTCACTTCAGCCAAAATATTTTAGTTTCTGAAACTTCTAAACCACGAAAGTTGGATATAAGTATTCGAGTTATTAGAACTATTAAAGTTTCATCCGTCAGATTTGTGAAAGGCTCATGCTAATGAACTCGGAAAAGATTGGATAATTGTCTTCTCAGAGGTAAAAACAATGACTGCAGGCGCTGGAAAGCAAATACTGGATTAGTGGTGCTGGAAGAGCACAGCAGTTCAGGCAGCATTCAACGAGCAGCGAAATCGACATTTCGGGCAAAAGCCTTCCTGATGAAGGGCTTTTGCCCGTAACGTCGATTTCGCTGCTCGTTGAATGCTGCCTGAACTGCTGTGCTCTTCCAGCACCACTAATCCAGTAATTGTCTTCTCAGTCTAAGGAAATGAAGGTGGGAGGAGTCAGTTATGTTAAAACGTAATGTCTTGAGATAGTGACATTTCTCTGGAACTAAATATCAGTAAAAGAATAGTGTTGGGAAATTTTGTTTTGCTGTGTGTGGTAGAGTCTTTCTGCCTGTAATAAAATGAAGGCAGTAGTAATGTGGTAATCCAGCACTCCAGAATAATGCTCTGGGGACATGGGTTTGAATTTTACCGTGGTAGTTGGTGAAATTTAAATTCAATAAAAAACAAATAAAAAATCTAGCTTTAATGGTTATCATGTAACCATTGTTGATTGTCATAAAAACTCATCTGGCTTGTTAATGTCCTTAATGGAAGGAGATCTGCTTTCCTTGCCTGGTCTGGCTTACATGTGACTTCAGACCTGTGGCAGTCTGGTTGGCTCTTAACTGCCCTCTGAAATGAAAGTGCAAGGGCAATGATGGCTTATCAATGAATCCTGATCTATGTTCCATGAACAAATACAAAAGATAGCTTTTTGCTTTTCTTTCTTTTGTAAAATAAACTTATATTCCGTAGTTAAAGAACATGTGCAGTTTTGTATGAATATGTTTGTGAGTAACCACCATGAGAAGGTAGTTAATTAAAGTAATTATAATTAACATAAATTCTTGTAATGAACTGTAAGAACTAAACATGGGATCTATCAAGCCAGGTCTGAGATGATGTGACATTTCCAGTATTATTGTCAGCTGTGATCATAATGGACGAGAACAGAGGAGGCTGAGGAATTACTAAATGGAGTTTTGTAAAGTTAAGAGAGGCCTACATGGAGGATGACCTACTTTTACACTAGCAGAGGGTACAAAAACCGTGGGACACAGATTTAAAATAATCGGCACGAGGACTAAAGGTGATTATGAAGAAGTATTTATTAGGGGATATTGGTGAGAACCTAGAATCACTGTCTGACAGAAAGAGAGGGAGAAATTCATGGCACATTTACAAATGATCTGGGTGAATCTCCTTGAAGAGCCTATGGTTCAGGACCAAGTGCAAGTCTATGGGATTAAACTGGGAAGCCCCTCCCTCTCCATCCTGTGAACCACACCCCCACCTCCCCGTGCTGTCTCCCCACCCCTTCCTGTGTTGCCCGTGTCTCTGCTGCCAGTGTATCCCTGTGCTCCCAATTATATGCCTCATGTAAGATCGGGAAAGAACCTGTTCTGTTTGGTTTGGTAATATTCTCAAAACCATACTCACCAACAGTGAACCTTTGGGAATATTTATTCAAAAAGCCGAGAAAGATACAATCATCTGAATCATTTTTAGGTGTGTTACTGCAGCTGGTGGTTTCACAGTTCAGTTTTTAACCACAGTGAGCTTGAGGAGCTGGCAGTCTGTGCCTCTAGGATTTCAAATTGAAATGCAGAGTGCATTCATGCAGAGGATCTGCTGGCTGTTGATCAGAAAGCAGCACAGCTTTTCCTGCAGCCTGTGTGTGACAGGCTAGAATAAAGACTCTCTTTGATCTATCTGATGACTGAGACAAAGGAGTTGAGTCAGTGCTACACAATTAACTGATTTGCACGGAGCTTATTTATACAGATTGGCACTGAATTTCAAAGGGAGATTGATTGGAAAATCTCAGCTCTGAGAAAAGGCACGGAGCGCGAGTGGTAGCAGCTGCTTTTAGATTTCGTGTAGGGGCGTACTGAGGGCTGCTGTTATGCTCCAAAAGGTGACTACATTTAAACAGAATTCAAGTCCCCACTTTTATGTGAAAACTTTATTTCAGTTAGCCACACTCCATAAAACTCTCACCCACTGATTACCACCTCTCCATTATCCAACCAATTCAATCCCAGTTAACTCTTCATTAAGATATCCATCACCTGTTCCCTCATTCCATTTGATCACATACATTCCTTCAGACCAGTTTACATGAGAACAGTTTCCTTTTTTTTCCCTTTTTAGATAAACCAATCTGTAATTTAAAAACAAACCAAACATGCACAACGACAGACTATTTTCCCATTTCTTTTTCCTTGCATTATGTTCCCAAGTGTTTTTCCAGTACATACCACAGCTCCTTAGAATTTGATTTCTTTTGTAAAATAATCAGCTGGCTGCTGCAATCCATCTGTTTCAATTTGGGGATCACCCCATTCTCCTCCATCTTTTTAAAAACGGAAGTATTGATCCTCATTTCTTTTTTATTCACACACCGCCTTCAGTGAATATTATCCAATAGTGTCTTATTATCAATGTAACACTCAATAGGCTGCTGTATCCCTTTTCTGAATTCCTTCACAAAGATTCCTTTATGCTGCTCCTTATTATGCTAATTAAACATGACAGTGTCTGCTTTTAACTAAATACAAATCTATTTTAATAAGTTAATTTTTAAGCCCGATGGAGATTTAACTCCATATATATATTTAACTTTCAGGGTGTTCTCGCTGTGCCTCATTTGGACGGTGAAGAAACACTTCCCTCCCAAGCTGGTCTCCTTGTAGAAATGCATCTTTATTAACAATGGATCTACAATCCCAAGCATTTGTTACTAGCTGAGCCAAAAAAAAATCAAAATTGTTTTTTTTTCTTGTTGGAGAATTTACCCTTATATCTTGATTCCAGAGCTTTTCTTCCAGAACCAGTCTTGCAAGTTCTCTGTAAGTTCCATCAGAGGACACCTATTTGGTGCATATCCACCAAAGTAATAGGGTAAGTTATCCCCTATCTGTAACCTTTTGTGCATGAACTAAATTCTCTCCAACTTTCTAACACTTATCACTTGGCATCTTTTTTCTTAACTTTCCTTCTAATTTGTGTATGACTACTAAGATTTCCCACTCATGGTCTTCTGCTTCTTGTGGTATTTCTGTATTTATCCCATTTTTCTTCTTAAACATGCTTTTTGTCTTACATTCTGTCTTTTCCTGGACTGCTACTGTTTGACTTCTAGGTAAAAACAATGACTGCAGATGCTGGAAACCAGATTCTGGATTAGTGGTGCTGGAAGAGCACAGCAGTTCAGGCAGCATCCAAGGATTAGCGAAATCGACGTTTCGGGCAAAAGCCCTTCATCAGGAGTAAAGGCAGTGAGCCTGAAGCGTGGAGAGATAAGCTAGAGGAGGGTGGGGGTGGGGAGAAAGTAGCATAGAGTACAATGGGTGAGTGGGGGAGGGGATGAGGGTGATAGGTCAGGGAGGAGTGGATAGGTGGAAAAGGAGATAGGCAGGTAGGACAAGTCTGGACAAGTCATGGGGACAATGCTGAGCTGGAAGTTTGGAACTAGGGTGAGGTGGGGGAAGGGGAAATGAGGAAACTGTTGAAATCCACATTGATGCCCTGGGGTTGAAGTGTTCCGAGGTGGAAGATGAGGCGTTCTTCCTCCAGACGTCTGGTGGTGAGGGAGCGGCGGTGAAGGAGGCCCAGGACCTCCATGTCCTCAGCAGAGTGGGAGGGAGAGTTGAAATGTTGGGCCACGGGGTGGTGTGGTTGATTGGTGCGGGTGTCCCGGAGATGTTCCCTAAAGCGCTCTGCTAGGAGGCACCCAGTCTCCCCAATATAGAGGAGACCGCATTGGGAGCAATGGATACAATAAATGATATTAGTGGATGTGCAAGTAAAACTTTGATGGATGTGGAAGGCTCCTTTGTTTGACTTCTGCCGCCTTTTATGATTTCTCTCAATGGGCCATGGCATCTTTCTAGGGGCACGTGTGGGCCTAGATACACTGTTTGAGCATTTTCTAGCTGTCCATCATTGTACTCCATGTTCCTGATCCATGGGCAATAGCCTACTGCCTCCTATCATTAAATTCATTCAGCTTTTATATTTCGCATCTTTACTTTAGTAGTTGCATATATCCATTGACTAGTGCCTTCTGTCGATATTTGACTGTGTGGCAGTTGTTCGTTTTGGGACTAAAGACTTCATATTGACCAACTGAACTGATCTGCGTATCATCAGACTAGCTGTCAATTGCAGCAGTGTGATCCTCATACCTGTGCAAAAACTGAGTATGAGGAGTACCTTGGTTCCTTAATATTTTAAAAAACTTCTTTATAAATATGTCCTATTAAAACCTACGGGGATCATGCACTGAGTACTGTTCAATTTAGAACATAGAACATAGAAAAGTACAGCACAGGACAGGCCCTTTGGCCCATGATGATGTGTCGAGGATTATTCCTAATCTAAAATAAAATAACCCAACCTACACACCCCTCAATTCACTGCTCTCCATGTGCATGTCCAGCAGTTGCTTAAATGTCCCTAATGACTCTGTTTCCACCACCACCACTGGCAATACATTCCATGCATTCACAACTCTCTGCACAAAGAACCTACCTCTGATGTCTCCTCTATTCCTTGCTCCTAATATCTTAAAACTATGACCCCTCGTGACAGTCAATCCTGTCCTGAGGAAAGGTCTCTGGCCATTGACTCTATCCATGCCTCTCGACAACCACCTGATGAAGGTGCAGTGCTCTGAAAGCTAGTGCTTCCAATTAAACCTGTTGGACTATAACCTGGTGCTGTGTGATTTTTAACTTTGTAAATCTCATTACTTCGTATACCTCGATCAAGTCACCTCTCTTTCTCCTCCACTCCAGAGAGAAAAGTTGGAGCTTAGCCAACCACTCTTCGTAAGACACACCCTCCAGTCCAGGCAACATCCTGGTAAACCTTCTTTGTACCCTCTCCAAAGTCTCCGTATCTTTCCTATAATAGGGTGACCAGAACTGGACACAGTATTCCAAGTGTGGTCTTGTAGAGCTGCAGCAAAACTTCGCTGCTTTTAAACTCGATCCCCCTGCTAATGAAGGCCAAAACACTATATGCTTTCTTAACAACCCTATCCACTTGGGTGGCAACTTTGAGGGATCTATGCACTTGCACATCAAAACCCCTCTGTTCCTTCACACTGCCAAGATTCCAGTCTTTAATCCTATATTCAGCATTCAAGTTCAACCTTCCAAAATGCATCACTTCACATTTATCCAGTTTGAACCCCATCTGCCATTTCTCAGCCCAGCTCTGCACCCTGTCTATGTCGCGCTGCAGTCTGCAATAGCCCTTGATACTATCAACAGCACTTCCCATCTTTGTCGTCGGCAAATTTACTAACCCACCCCATAACCTCCTCATCCAAGTCATTAAAAACTATAAAGAGCAGAGGTACAAGAACAGAGCCCTGCGGGACCCCACTCACCACTGACCTCCAGGCAGAATACTTTCCATCTACAACCACGGCGGCACAGTGGTTAGCACTGCTGCCTCACAGCGCCAGAGACCCGGGTTCAATTCCCGCCTCAGGCGACTGACTGTGTGGAGTTTGCACATTCTCCCCGTGTCTGCGTGGGTTTCCTCCGGGTGCTCCGGTTTCCTCCCACAGTCCAAAGATGTGCAGGGCAGGTGAATTGGCCATGCTAAATTGTCCATAGCATTAGGTAAGGGGTAGATGTAGATATAGATGTAGGGGTATGGGTGGGTTGCGCTTCGGCGGGGCGGTGTGGACTTGTTGGGCCGAAGGGCCTGTTTCCACACTGTAAGTAATCTAATCTAATCTAATCTAATCTAATCTAAACCACTCTTTGCCTTCTGTCAGCCAACCAATTCTGAATCCAGATAGCCAAATCTCCCTGTATCCCTCCTGACTTTTTGAATGAGCCTGCCATGGAGAACCTTATCAAATGCCTTGTTGAAATCGACCTTCGTCGACCTGTCTTGTCACCACCTCAAAGAACTCAATAAGATTTGTGAGGCATGACCTACCCCTCACAAAGCCATGCTGACTACCTTTAATCACTCTATGCTTCCCCAAATAGTCATTAATCCTATCCCTCAGAATTCTTTCCAAAACCTTGCTGACCACAGCCGTAAGACTGACTGGTTTGTAATTGCCAAGGATTTCCCTATTTCCCTTCTTGAAAAGAAGAACAACATTCGCCTCCCTCCAAACCTCCAGTACAACTCCCATGGAGAGTGAAGAAGCAAAGATCTTCGCCAGTGGCTTAGCAACCTCCTTTCTCCCTTCCCGGAACAACCTGGGACTTGTCAATCTTAACGTTTGCCAAAGTTTCCAGAACATCAACTTCATCCATCTTGATCTGTTCAAGCCTGTTTCCCAGCTCCTCAGAGTTCTGATTTACAACAAGGTCCCTTTCCTTCGTAAAACTGAAGCAAAAAACTCACTTAGGGCTTCCCCTATCTGCTCAAACTTCACGCACAAGTTCCCTACGCTATACCTGACTGGCCCTACCTCCTCCCTGATCATTCTCTTATTCCTCACATATGAGTAAAATGCCTTTGGGTTCTCCCTAATCCTTCCCGCCAAGCTTTTATCGTGCCCCCCTCCTGGCTCTCCTCAGTCCATTTCTGAGCTCCTTTCAGGTAAGCCTGTAATTTTCTAAAGTTGTGCTAGCTCCTTGCTTCCTCCACCTTAAGTAAGCTGCCTTCTTCCTTTTGACGAGAAGCTCCTCTGTTCTCGTTATCCAAGGCTCCTTAATCTTACCCCTTGTCTCAGAGGAACAAATCTGTGCATCATTCGCAACAACTGCTTCTTAAACAATTTCCTCATGTCTGTTGTGCCCTTTCTGGGGAACAATTGCTCCCAATTTGTACTTCCCAACTCCTGTCTGATAGCGTCATAATTTCCTCTTCCCCAATTAAATATCTCCCCTTGGTAACTATTCCTTTCCCTCTCCAAGGCTATGGTAAATGTGAGGCAGTTGTGATCACTGTCACCAAGGCGTTCTCCCACTGCAAGATCTGACACCTGTCCTGGCTCATTGCCGAGCACCAAATTCAAACTGGCCTTTCCCCTCGTCGGCCTGTCTACATACTGAGTAAGAAATCCCTCCTGAACACATCTGACAAAAACGGCTCCAACCAAACCATCTGCACTAAGGAGGTTCCAATTGATATTGGGAAAGTTAAAATCACCCATAACAACAACCCTGCTACATCTGTATTTTTCCAAAATCTGCTGGCCTGTGTGTTCTTCAATCTCCCCATTGCTATTAGGATGTCTGTAGAAAACACCTAATGCGGTGGCCGCTCCCTTGCTGTTCCTAACTTGCACCCATACTGACTCGGAAGACAAACCTTCCTCGACAACCTTCGTTTCTGGAGCTGTGATGCACTCTCTCATTAGCAATGCTACACCCTCTCTGCTTTTCCCACCCTCCCTGTTCTTTTTAAACGTTCTAAACCCCAGAACATCTAGCAACCATTCCTGCCCCTGTGAAAACCATGTCTCCATTATGGGCACAACATCATCGTCCCAAGTACAAATCCATGTTCTAAGTTCATCACTCTTATTTCTGACATTCCTTGCGTTAAAGCAGACACACTTTAACCGATCCCTTTGTTTCATTGCGTGAAAAACCTTTCCGATAGATTCACTACATTCTGTCACTGCCCCATCTACAACTACCTCCCTCTCAGATATGTGGCTCTGGTTCCCACCCCCTTGCCAAACTAGTTTAAGCAAACCAGTTTAACTAGATTTGACCAAAAGCCAAAGTGTTTTCAATGTATGCACAGTACCCCAATTTATATGACTTTCAGACCAAAGCATGGGCCAGTTTTCTGTACTAAGCAAGAATTATTATTTGTTATAAGTAATTAAACTATAGTCACAAGTCAACAGATTAAAAACCTTTGGCATATAACATTGCTAATTAAAAACTCTTAACCCCTTATAAAGTCTCCCTTACACACAGACAAACAAATAGGGAAAATAGACTATTTTCAGAGATAGAAAATAAATTGGAAGGTCAGTTCACTGTCTTTCCTGATCCTGATGTTGACACATTCATCTTTGACCAGCCAGTCCTTGGTGTTCAGTTGTCTTTCTCTGGGAACTTCCACTGGTTTGTAAGAAGTAGTGAGTGATTGATTCAGTTTGGAAAATATCTCTGATTTATCAATTCAAAAGTCATAGTTCACAGCAACTGCTTCAGGGAAAGTTTTCTTCAAGTTTAAGCTGATTTTTTTGATGCAGAGAATGGGCAGCTCAGAGGAGAACTACAGCGCATCCTTCTGCATCTTTCTCTGTGGCTCTAACTTGTTTCCAGCTCCAATGTGCTCAGTTAGGTGGCAATCAATCAGCTCCACTTGTCAATAACTCCTCAGCTCCTAATTGGTTGTACATTGCAGGAATTAGCAACCACAAAAAAGAATTCACAACAGATATTGAATTCTTTGCTATGAAATTATGCAGCCATCCGTGTAGGTCACTGATCTTAAAAACATTGTAATCCACGGTTCTTAAAGACACAGAAGTGAAAAGACACGGTTCTTGAAGAGTTTGCTTGAACAGTCTAGTTTCTGTAGTGTAAAATTATTAATTTTCTTTCTTGGACCTCTCCATTCTTTGAGACCCTCTTTCTTATGATAAACTGTATGTCCAGATGGATCCTGGTATCCAATGACATTAGCGTTACTTGTTAAGGTTAGTTGAATTCTTTCAGATTTTGACTTCAGTGAAAGTCTGCATGCAGTGCATGAAAAAGTAGAACTTCTCCATTTGGGAGCTGATCACATATTACTCTTGGAACTTTAGGATTCCTACAAAAAAAAACAAGCCTTGGCCCACTGTGTGCTTGAATTCTTAGCATGTGCAGCCCACACTAATGCAGATAATTTACTGTTTGACCAATGAACCATTTTGTCTATTTTTGCATGGTTCATTATAAATACCCCATTGCTAAAAAGGACTTTCTGTTGCTGTATTCGTGATTGCTTTGTTCATGTTTGCATACACATCTCTGTATTCATCATCGAACTCCCTCAATATTGAGTGAGAAATTTCGTCCTGTCCACTTTTCCAAAACTTTGCCTACAATTATTTTATCTTCGCTGACAAAATGGGGTTGCCAAATCTACAAAATGTAAAATTAACATGTCTTTTGCTTTATTGAATACCTTTAAACCCATGTCCTCTGCCTCATTGTAAATTCTTGCTCAGAGCAAACTTCCTTAATAATGTTCTTTGATCGTTCTTAAACATCTGCCATTTGTCACATCTCTTCAATGAACTTATTGTATTACTTAACCCTTATTGTCACTCTTCTATGGCCAGACCAATTTTGTATCCAACTTGCCAAGTAGCTATGGATCCCATACAGCTTAATCTTCTGGACTAGCCTACCATGAGAAACCTTGTCAAATACTTCAGTAAAGTCCAGGTAGACAACATTTGTTGCCCTAACCTCATCGATCACCTTTGTCACTTTCTCAAAAAGCTCTACAAAGTTAGTGAGACAAAACCTCCCTGCATAAAACCATGCTGACTATCTAGAATAAGTTAAAATCTTCGAGGGGAAAGTGAGGGCTGCAGATGCTGGAGATCAGAGCTGAAAATGTGTTGCTGGAAAAGCGCTTCTTCAGGAAGGGCTCATGCCTGAAACGTCGATTCTCCTGCTCCTTGGATGCTGCCTGACCTGCTGCATTTTTCCAGCAATACATTTTCAGCTCTTATCCAGAATAAGTCCATTCTTCTCCAAATGGAAGTAAATGGCGAAAAAGGATACAAAGATTTATGTCAAGGCCTCAGCAATCTCCTCCCTTGCCTACTTCAGTATCCTGGGATAGATTCTATTAGGCCCTGATGACTTATCTATTTTCACGACAATCAACATCACATTAATATCTACTTGCCCCAGAATTTCAGCATATCCTTTTCTACTTTTACCAATATCCATGTCCTGCTTTTTGGTGAATAACGACGTGACGTACTCATTAAGGACCTCACACTCATTCTGTCTGCGAGCATTAATTCCCTCCTTTGTCCTTGAGTGCACCTAACCCATTTATCGTTGATAAATGTGGAGTCGAAAAAAGGTCACGTGGTATCAGAAGAGCAAGATATTCAATGTTTCAGGTAGGACCCTTCATCAGGACTGTTGTACTTTTTCCAGCTCCACATTTTATCGACTCTGATTTTCCAACATCTGCAGTCCTCACTATTTCCAGTGAGCCTGTTTACTCTCTCGCTCCTCATGTGCTTATAAAATGCCTTGACATTTTCCTTACTGCTTTCATGGCCCCTTTAAGTCCAACTAATTTCTTTTAAAAATTCTTTTATGCTTCCTCTGTACTCCTCAAATTTCTAAATTTCTTAAAGTATGCTTCTTTTTGACTAAAAGAAGTCTTGATATTTGGCACAGTCCAACAATGTAAACGCTAGAAAAAATTGGCCATTTCCAAATGAATTTATTTAGTTTTGCATACAACCTACTGAATTCCAATGTGTACTTTTCCTCAGTACTGTCCTGACTCTTTTTTTAAAATTTGTCAATATCTGACCAAGCAGTCAATGAATGATCTTTTTGTTAAGTTTTATCTGTGAAAGTTAACTATCTGTCCAAAATTTCCTCTGTGTTAAATAATCAGTACAAAGGCTGTAACGTTTTGATTTTGTATTTTTGATTGTTGACCAAAATGGGGAAATGGCTGGTTTATAAACCAAGGGTAGATGTACTTTTTAAAAGCAAATTGTAAGTGTTGGGTACAAAGCTATTTGTGCAAACAGGGAGGAAAGATTTATAGATGAAGTGGAGGCTTTGACCAGCAACAAATAACTGATTGGTCTTTGGACTAGTGACTAACTGTGAATGGCACATGACTATATGATTGGCTCCCAGGTACCTTGGAGATATATGAATGTTTGGGAGAAGCCATCATATCTCCATAGGAACAGAAGCTGTATCTTTTTACTGTAGTAAAACCCATGTTAACTGTGAAGGAAGCCAGTTTATTTTTCCCTCAGAAATTGCTGTAAGCCATGACTTTTAATCAGCAAGCCAGATACTTTATAAGTGAATCAGCTACCCTGTACCTTCTGCAAGCAAGTGAAGTATCTGGAGAAGTTTATTTATTAAGTACAGAAACCTCGTTCATATTTTTTGTCAATTTTCTGTATTTCTATAAAATCTTTAACTATTGTGATTACTCTAGGAAGAGCACGGCTTGATTTCCAGTGCATTACCCCATTGAGGCATGACATCAGGTTCCAAATCTGAAAAAGCCTTGTTTCTTATCCTGTTCCTGCATGGTAACAAAAGTGCTGAGGCCATACCTTGCTTCCTCTTTTGTAAAGAAGTAACCCAGGCCCACATTTGTAACTTCATTCTTCCACTGGTCATAAGGCTAATTTTCAGAAAGCAGATGGGCAATTAACTATCCTTTACTATCAATGTTATACTGCAAGGATAACTGTATTCAAACAGAATTAAGTCCACACTTTTATGTGAGAGATTTACTTCAACTGACCAATCATAAAACTTGCTCCATGTCTCGTGGCATTGTGGTATTATATTATCCCTACCTCTGAGCCAGGAGGCTCAGGTTTAAGTCCCACCTATACCAGAGCTATGCTATAACATTAAAAAATAATGAAGACTGTTGCGGCGCAGTGGGTTGTCCCTACTTTTTGAGCCAGAAGGCCGGTGTTCAAGTCACTTGAGAGGTGAGTCATGATATCTCTGAACAGGTTGATTAGAAAATGTCCTCAACTAATTGAAACACCATAACTCTTCGTTATTATATCCATTGCCTGTTCTCTCATTCTATCAGGTTTTCAGACCAGATCAGATGATAACAGATGCTTGTTCCCACTCTGGTCACATCAATGCTAAATAACTGCCAGTGACTGTTTGGCTAAGCAGTCTGGAAGAGCATGGTGCTGATAGGTCATTTTCTTGTATGCATTGACAGTGAAGGTCCAATACTAAGTGGGGTGAACCAGAACAATTCAAAACTAAACCTCAACCAGGGGGCAAGGCCACAAGCGCACACACTAGGAATAGACAAGATCAGCGCTAATGTCTTTATACAGTGAAGGATTGTAGATCTCAACCTAAAGCTGTGCTAATGAGTCTCAGAAGTCACTGTTGGCTGCACTGACCTTATGACACTAATTGTGTTCATTTCTTGTGAATAGACTTTCATTGACTCTTAAAAGAACATCATAGAGTCATACAGCATGGAAACAAACTCGTCGGTCCAACTCATCTGTGCCGATCAGACATCCCAACCTGAACTTGTCCTACTTATAAGCAGCTGGCCGTAGCACCTTTATATTCATGTACCCAGCCAGGTGCCTTTAAATACTGTGATTGTACCTGCCTCCACCACTTCCTTTGGTAGTCTGCCCCATATATCCTCTGTATGAAAAAATTGCCCCTTAGGTGCTCTTTAAATCTTTCCCCTCTTACTTTCAACCTATGCCCTCTAGTTTGAACTGCCCCACCCCAGGAAAAAGGCCTTGACTTCTCTTTATCCATACCTCTCATGATTTTGTTAACCTCTGTAAGGTCACCCCTCAGCCTTCAGTGCTCCATGGGGAAAAAGCCCCAGACTATTCAGCCTTTCCCCATAACTCAAAAATTTCCGGTCTGAGCAGCATCCTTGTAAACCTTGTGTACCGTCTCAGGTTTAACAACATCAAGGGTGACAAGAATTGTATGCAGTATTCCAAAAGTGGCCTCACCAACGTCCTGTACAGCCGCAGCATGACATCCCAACTCCTCTACTCCATTGTCTGACCAATAAAGGCAAGTATTCCAAATGCTGCCTTCACCGCTGTCTAACTACGACATCACTTTCAAAGAACTATGCTGCTCCTTGCCTCCTGGGTCTCTTTGTTTGGCAGCACTCTCCAGGGCCCTACCATTAACTGCATAATGTACTTTAAAGACTCCTCAAAACCAACCTTTTATTCATTCTTGTCAAAATATGTCCTTATTTTCTTTGATCACCCAACTGTGAAGCAACAAAGAACATTTTTCTGAGTTATCTAAATGATTTGGAGATTGATGTTGAGGGCAAAATCTCTAAATTTCGAGATGGTACTAAGCTCGGGAAAGCAGTAAATTGTGAGGATGCTGTTGAGTGGCTTCAGTTAACATTGATAAGCTGGCCAAATAGACAGACACCTGGCAGATGAATTTCATTGCAGAGAAATGTGAGGTAATGATTTCGATAGAAGCAACATAGAAAGATAATACAGGCTCAGTGATACAACTTTGAAGGGAGCAGATGGACATTGGGTTTCAAGTGCATAATACCCCAAGGTGGCCAGGTATATTGAGACAGTTGTTGAGAAGGCTTATAGAATCCTTGGGTTTATAAATATAGGTGTGGAGTATAAAAATAAGGAAGTGATGCTCCACTTCTACAAAGTATTGGCCAGATCACATTTGGATTATTCTGTTCAATTCTGGGCAGCTTATTCAAGGAAGCATGCTGAAGTCCAGGAGAGAATTTTTAGGAGATTTATTGGAATGATATCAGGAATGAGAGATTTTAGATACCAGGAAAGATTAGAGAAATTGGGTTTATTCTCCTTAGAGCAGAGAAGATGTGAAAGATGGCCTTATTGAGGTGTTTAAAATTATGAACAATTTTGACAGGGTAAGGAAGGATATTCCGTGACCACTAATTATTATTTCAGTAACGAGGGGGCACAAATTCAAGATTGTAAGCAAGACAGTCAGGAATGAGATGAGGCGAAACTTATTTACTCAAAGCTGTTAGGATTTGGAATGTGCTTTCTGGGAGAGTGGTGGAGACAGATTCCATTGGAGGTTTGAAAAGAGGGCTGGATATACGTTTTTTGTTTTTAATTTATTTTTTATAGAATCCCTACCGTGTGGAAATAGGTCATTTGGCTCGACAAGTCCATACTGACCTTCTGAAGAATAGCCCACCCAGACCCATAACCCTACCCTAGTACCCTACATTTACTTCTAATTAATGCACCTAACTTACACATCCCTGGAGACTTGTGCAATTTTGCATGGCCAACTCACCTGATCTACACATCTTTGGACTGTGGGGGGAAACCCACGCAGACACAGGGAGAAAGTGCAAACTCCACACGGACAGTTGCCCGATGCGAGAATCAAACCCGGGTCTCCAGTGTTGTGAGGCAGCAGTGCTAACCACTGTGCCATTGTTTGAAAGTGACGAATTTGAAGGACTACAGAGATAGGGCTGAAGAATGGAACAAGCTGGGTAGCTGTGTGTGGAGCTGGTACAGAAACAATGGGCTGAATGGCTTCCTTCTGTACTGTAAACTTTTATGATTTTACTACGTTAAAGGCGCTAACCATATGCAAGCTGATCAGATCAAAATGAGCCACTGACCCTTTTGTTAATAAAGGGAATATAGCAATGTCTCTGGGAGGCAGGCTGTGACTGGGAACTCCATGTTTTCAATTTGTGTCACCGAATTTGATCGTGATGCTGTAATTTGATTATCTCCTTGCAGGCGTTATGGAAAACTGTCACATCTAAGATGGAATAAATTGAATCGGAAAGCTTTGAGTAAACTAGTGATCAGACTGATGGAGCTTTATGACATTAACCCAGGTATGTGTTTGACAGTAAGAGCCTGGTAAGGGTCACTATTCTGTTCATTGTAATGTGTCATGTGAAAGGATTGTCATAGAGTCCAACAGCACAGAAACCAACACTTTGGTACAACTCATCCATGCTGACCAGTCTCGGTGGTTAGCACTGCTGCCTCTCAGCGCCAGGTACCCGGGTTTGATTCCAGCCTCGGGTGACCATCTGTGTGGAGTTTGCACATTCTCCCTGTGTCTGAGTGGGTTTCCTTCCATGATCCAGAGATGTGCAGGTTAGCTAAATTGGTCATGCTAAATTGTCCCTAGTGTTCAGTGATGTGTAGGTTAGGTATATTAGTCAGGGATAAATGTAGAATAATGGGGTAGGGGGATGGATCTGGGTGAGTTACTCTTTGAAGGGTTGGTGTGCACTTGTTGAGCCAAATGGCTTGTTTCCACACTGTAGGGAATTCTATGATATCCTAAATTAATCTAATCCCATTTAGAGTCATAGAGATGTACAGCACGAAAACATCCCCTTCTGTTCAACTCGTCCATGCCGACCAGATATCCTAACCTAAACTAGTCCATTATCCAGCATTGGCCCATATCCCTGTAAACACTCCTTATTCATATACCCATTCAGATGTCTTTTGAATGTTATAATTGTACCAGCTTCCACCACTTCAGCTGATTCCATATATGCACCAGCCTCTGTGTGAAAAAGTTGCCCCTTTGATCCCTTTTATATCTTTCCTCTCTCACCTTAAACCTGTGCCGTCTAGTTTTAGATTCCCTGACACTGGGGAGAAGACCAGTGAACTATTTACCCCATCCATGCCTCTCATGATTTTAAACACCTCTATAAAGTCACCCCTCAGTCTCCAATGCCCCAGCCTATTCAGCCTCTCCCTATAGCTCAAACCACACAATCCTGTAAAAATCCTTTTAAATCTTTTCTGCGTCCTTTTAAGTTTAACATCATTTTTCCAATACAAGGGAGACCAGAATTGAACACAGTATTCCAAAAATGGCCTAACCAATGTCCTGTACAGCTGCAACAAGACCTCCTGACTCTTATATTCAATGCACTGACCAATAAAGGCAAATCAAGCAAATACCTTCTTCACTACCCTGTCTACCTGTGACTCCACTTTCAGGATCTATGAACCTGCACCCTAAGGTCTCTTTGTTTGGTAACACTCCACAGGACACTATAATTAAATGTATAAGGCCTTCCTGATTTGCCTTACCAAAATGCAACACCTCACTGCTTCCTCACAGCGCCAGAGACCCGAGTTCAATTCCCGCCTTGGGCAACTGTCTGTGTGGAGTTTGCACATTTCTCCCTGTGTCTCTGTGGGTTTCCTCCGGGTGCTCCGGTTTCCTCCCACCGTCCAAAAATGTGCAGGTCAGGTGAATTGGCCATGCTAAATTGAAGGGGTAAATGTAGGGGAATGGGTCTGGGTGGGTTGCTCTTCAGAGGGTCGGTGTGGACTTGTTGGGCCGAAGGGCCTGTTTCCACGTTGTAAGTAATCTAATCTAATTAAACTCCATCTGCCGCTCCTTGGCCCATCTGATCGAGGTCCCATTGTACTCTGAGGTATCCTTCTTCACTGTACCACTAATTTTGGTGTCATTTGCAAACTTACTAATAAGTTTTGCTACATTCACATCCAAATCATTTACATAAATGACAAAAAACAGTGAACACAGCACCAATCCTTGCAGCACACTGTTGATCACAGGACTCCAATCTGAAAAACATCTCTCCATCACCACTCTGTCTCCTATCTTCAAGCCAATTTTTGCATCCAAGTGGCTAGCTTTCCTTGGATTCTATGTGATCTAACCTGACTAACCAGTCTACCATGCAGAACCTTATTGAAGGCCTTGCTCAAATCCATGTAGACAACGTCCACCGCTGTGCTTTCATCAATTGTCTTTGTCACTTCTTCAAAGAATGCAGTCAAGTTAATGAGACATAATTTCCCATGCACAAAGCCATGCTGACAATCCCTAATCAATTCTTTCCTTACCTAATATATGTTGATGATGTCCTCAGAATTCCCTCCAATAACTTCACCACCACTGACTTCAGGCTCAGATCTCTCCTTACCACCTTTCTTAAATAATAGTGCTATATTAGCTACCCTCCAGTCTCCCAGCACCTCACCTATGGCTATTGATGATACATGTATCTCACAAGGTTCATCGATATACTTGATTAGGTCTGGGGATTTATCCACCTTTATGCATTTTAAGACATCCAGCACCACTACCCTGTAATATGACCCCATTCTGTGCTTGTTGTGCATTCCCTTACCTGGATCCCATTGGCACCTCATCAAGGTTTTAAAATAGTTTTAAATCCTCTCAGCAGGTATGACTATTGTTAATATTCATACTGCTTGGTTGGGGGAATCTATGAAAATTATATCTATATTACTGATAGCAACTGCATGCTGGACACTCTATGTAGCATGCCTCCTGCATGAGGATGGAGTGATGAGGATAGTTTTTGATTCCCTTCAATTAACCAAATTAACCAACTTGCGTATAGTTTCCAGTTGCTAGTTCAGCAAAGAAACAGCGCAGGAAAGCAAGCTTTTCAGCATGGGGCATGTTTCCATTCTGCTCTTGCTCACTGAGCCATTGATGCTGTTTGTAGAATACATCTACTTCTGCAGCTTCTCTGTGTCATTGTAAGCAGTGTACCAAATAAACAGAAGGCCTTCATTTCACCAGCGTCTTCCACTGCACCCCTAACCCCGTTAGCCCAAAGCATTTGCATCCAGTTTGCATACTGAAATATGATCAGCATTTAAATGAAATTCATTTGAACTTGGACTGATTCTGAGTAATATTGGTAGTTTGTTGTTTGAAGTACAGATAGATAGCAGTGTGTCCTCCATGAAGGTGTGGGACTATAATTCCAGGTCATTGGTAGTTGCCAGATCCTCTCTCTGAGAGTGCGGGTGGGTTATTTGACTGTTTAATAAATCACAATGACACCAACTTCTGGTGGATTGACAGTGGTGATGGGAGCAGACCCTGAGGATATTGAATCCAATTATGTATTCCCACCATGACTCTGGCTGGGATCAATGAGCTCAATACAGGCAAGAGGAAAAATCTTGGAGAAGATTTTAATTTTGCTGTCTGGAATATCACCTCACTTTACTATTGATTTCAATGTTTGTTGTATTGTCAAAAGTGCTGGAAGTAGGGACAGATCAAAAACATCTTGGGCTGTGTTTTTATTTAAGAACTCTGGGTGTCAATGAGATGTGCTATGTTTTTACCGCTTGGTATTTCCTTGCAGGCATGCATGTATAGAATCATAGAATTTAGAGCACTTACAGTATTGTATTCAGTTCTGTTTGCCACATTACAGGAAAGATGTGGAGGCTTTGGAGAGGGTGCAGAATAGACTAACCAGGATGGTGCCTGCATTAGAGAGTATGAGCTATAAGGAGAGGCTGGAAAAACTAGGATTATTTTCTCTGGAGCGGTGGAGGCTGTGGAGAGGCTTGATAGAAGTTTATAAAGTTATGAAATGCCTAGATTGGGTTGACAGTCAGAATCTTTTTCCAAGAGTTGAAATTAATTCTACTGGAAGGCAAGCATTCAAGGTGAGTAAGAATAGTTCAAACATGATGTGAGGGGCAGATGTTTTACACAGGGATTGGTAGGTGGCTGGAAAGCATTGCCAGGGTAGTGGTGGTGGAGACAGGTATGATAGGGGCATTTAAGGGGCTTTTAGAAAGGCCATGAATAAACAAGGAATGAAGGAATATAGATCATAGACAAGCAAAAGAGGTTCATTTAGTTTGATGTCGTGTTCGGCACAACATCATGGGCCAAAAGGCCTGTTCTGCATTCGCATTTCACAGTATAAAAGGAGAATATTTGATCCATTTTTTTGCATTGAAGTTCATCTGCCAGGTGTCTGCCCATTTGGCCAACTTGTTAATGTCTCACTGAAGTTGCTGAGCATCTTCCTCACAATTCACTATTCTCCCAACTATTATCCCACTTTCATCTGCAATTTTGGAGATGTTTTTATGAATTAGGAAACACTGATCCATATAGAACACAACTTAGATCTCATCTCCAATCTGAGAAATGTACATCTATTCCTAGCCTCTGTTTCCTCTCTTTTACCCAACTTCTAAAGGACCCATAAATCCCAAATATTTCCCATTTGGTAACATACCTGACATGTGGCAGCATATCAAATATTTTCTGAAAGTATGCCACATCTACAGCACTACCCTCATTCAGTGCCTGTGTCACCTTGTCAACTCAATTAGTCAAATATGACCTAATGTTGACAATGCCATGTTGACTGTCTAGTATTAGCTTATTTTTCTGAAAGTATATGTTTACCTTGTCCTATATTATGGTCTCTATCAGTTGTCCACTGTTGATGTCAAGTTGGCAGGTCGGTAGTTTTCTGGGTTATACTTTGTCCCTTAAACAATGGTGTCACGTTTGCAATCCTTCAGTCCCCTGGGGCTAATCCTGTGTTCAGAGATGCCTGGAAAATTTCTGTCAACAGCTGCATGATTTGCTCCCTTAACTCTCTCAGCACTCTCGGATGCGTCCCATCGAGCTGGGACTTTTCTACCTGGAGTGCTGCCAACTTCTCTACCTGGAGTGCTGCCAACCTTTTTAGCACCTCTCATTTATCTATCATTATACTGTTCAATTGCTGAACACCCATGTTTTCAACAAGCCATTGTCATCACTTACACAGAAGCAAAATTTAATTTACTAATCATTTAGTACCTCTGCCATATCCTTTGCTTCAGTGAGCAGCTTAACTTGCTTGTTCCTTATGGGCATGACGTGAAAGTGAGGACTGCAGATGCTGCAGATTTGAGTCAAGACTGTGGTGCTAGAAAAGGGTTTTTGCCCGAAACTTGATTCTCCTGCTGCTTGGATGCTGCCTGACCTGCGCTTTTCCAGCATCACACTCACGCCCCTTATGGGCAACACTCCATCTTTCACAAATCTTATTATGTTGGAAGAACATTTTATTCTTTGTTTTAGTGCAGTCTGCCATCTTTTCTTCATGCTTCCTCTTAGATTTCCTTATTCCAATCTTAGCCTCTCTCTTGCATTTGAGATATCTTTCTAGTTTTGATTGCTATTGTTGTTCTAGTGTGCATCATATGCCTCCCTTTTCTTCCTTATCTTCTTATTAATATCCTTAGTCATCCAGGGTACTCTAGCTTTGAATATTTGGTCTTTATTTATTATGAGTACATACCTAGTTTGCGCCCTATTTATCTATGTTTTGAAATTCTACTATTTTTCTTCCACTTTTCTCAACCAAAATACATTTCTAATCAACATGCCCAAGTTCAATTATTAGACTCCCTAAGATTTGCCTTTTTTGGTTTGGGATCTTGAATATTATTTTTTATTGTTTTCCTTATTAGAACCTTATATTGAACCTGATTAGATTAGATTACTTACAGTGTGGAAACAGGCCCTTTGGCCCAACAAGTCCACACCGCCCCGCCGAAGCGCAACCCACCCATACCCCTACATCTACCCCTTACCTAGCACTACGGGCAATTTAGCATGGCCAATTCTCCTGGCCTGCACATCTTTGGAGTGTGGGAGGAAACCGGAGCACCCGGAGGAAACCCATGCAGACACTGGGAGAATGTGCAAACTCCACACAGTCAGTCGCCTGAGGCAGGAATTGAACCCAGGTCTCTGGCGCTGTGAGGCAGCAGTGCTAACCACTGTGCCACCATATATTGTCAGCTCCCCACTGTGATACGGTTTGAGCTAACACACCACCCAGCTTTCTCATTGAGATATTTCTGCTTCTGTTTGACCTGGATGAAAATGTGACCACAGTATCTGCAGAGAATCTAAATAATTTGAAAGAGGAAGATATTATGGCGATTTGTAATTTCTGTTACAAAACGTTCACAGTCGTTGACATTTTGTTTCTCAAACTTCAATAATTCCTAACAAGAAAATCTTCATTTCATCCGTTTGAGCCCAGGATGTAGGCTGATGAACCAGTGCAGAATGGACAGAGCATAGTGTTGGAGAGGCAGTCTTTCAGATGAGACTTAAACACTGTCAGCTCTGTCACCTGAGTGAAAAACTATGTGGCATCATTTCAACGAATAGTGAAAAGTACCTGCACTTCACAAATGCTTAGTTGGTTTAAAAGCACTTTGGGACATCCTAATATTGTGAAAGGCATTACGTAAATGCAGTATTATTTCTCCATTGCTCATTATTGCATCGAACAGGTGGGCAACTATCTATCCTTTCAGTTCATATACCTAAAAGGCTTACAGTGTCATCAGCAAGACAGTTTGAGATTTTGTTGAGACAACTCCATTACTATTTCTCTGTTTATACTTCAGCTGAAACACAGATTCTCCATTTTGCACAGGTTCATGGGGCGCTCTGTACCATACAAATGGGGCACTGCACCTTGAGCAGACACTCACCATGCTCCGTCCTGGGTGCGTGCGCAGGTGCTCTGAGTGCTTCTGCTTATCTTCATATTCTTGCGTGAGGGATGGAGAAATAGACTTGGAGTTGGTACTCCTCGTCACTGTCCAGGAGCCTGGGTGGAACATGCAAATGCCCTCACGAGACTAACAAGGTTGATAGTTGTTGAAGTTTTTGTGAAATGTGACTGTTCTCTCTTGCATTGAAGGATGACTATTGAGATGATGTTGTGAGCACTGACCATTTCCAAGCTTCTCTCCAGAGTAGCCATTTGGAGAAGGGGAGCTCCCATGCTTCACAAACTGAGTGTAGACTTTGTCTCAAGGAATGAAAACTGAAACATATTGTTATGTGTTGAGGATTACACCGTGTTTAGAAACTAATCTATGGCATTGTACACAGAGTGCTGGCTGAAGGCTCTAACTCTGGGTCCTGTGTTGGTTCAGACTTAGACACTCGACACAGACACCAGACCTATATTAAAGACTCACATGCACTCCAAACTTTTATGTACTACTTCACAATTCCAAATTCCTTTATTTATCACAAAAGGCCTGCTTGCTTGTAGTTACAATCCGTGACCAATGGTAACACATTGACCTCACAGTCATTGTGTCAGGTTAGGCAAATAATAGGTGTGGTAGAATGGTTCATGATCAGTTACATTTTTCAGATTAAAGGCAATTCCCTGGAATTAGGTCTTCGACTTGGGCTTGCCCATCACATACTTAGAAATAATCAAGTGACAGGCATGATTAGCAAATGACAGAGGCCGAGGAGAGAATTGATTTATTGAACCTTAATGCTTTGCCCTGAACTATAGAAGCGGGGAGATGATATTCAAAGAAAATGGATGCTAATGGGTTCAATCGAGCCACTTCATGGAGCAGATCGGGGTAGGTCGAGAGGCAGTAAAGGTAGTGACACGTGTAGGAGAAATAGTGGGATATTTGAGGGAGCAAGCCATTGAAGGGCGCCTGGAAGTTGTATTATTCACATCTTTCCATTCCTGAATGTTCCCATGTTGGAGATGGTGAGTTGTATCTTTATGTGTACGGTATTGCTGATCACCATCCACTAGCCCTACCAAATGGTTTGTGGTAAATGAGAGTCAGACTAGTATGGCCCCTCATGATGAAGAGGTGTTGAGACGCATTGCCTGAATCACATTTATGGCATACATCTAGCTGGTGGTCAGTGACTTCTGGTATAGACCATTGAAAGCCAAGGGGTGTGAGAAAGAAAGGGAGATGAGCAGAAAGATTTTGAGGGATCTGCTGAAAGAATTTAATGTTCTTGCTGCCCACAGAACTCTGCCCAAATGTTGTGAACCAGCGCCAAGTGGCTACCATCAAATACCTCTTGTATAAACGCTTTATAGAGGTAAGTCCCAATCATTCTCGTGCATGCTATGGATTGGCTGAAGGATGGGTGTCCAGAATCTCAGTTTGCTCTCTGAGCTGAACAATGGTGCAGACAGTTCTGATAATGACAGCAGTCCCCTCCATAAGCAATTAATTGGGCTTCCACTCCACCCTCTGTCTGTCTGGCTCTCTCTAGCTTCTTGAGACAAAAAAAAACTACAGATGCTGGGATCCAAAGTAGACAGGCAGGAGGCTGGAAGAACACAGCAAACCAGGCAACATCAGGAGGTGCAGAAGTTGACTCTTCTTCGATCCTCTCTAGCTTCTGCCTTTTTGCTACATGCTGAAGTTTCATGTTCCTCTGTTTCTCCTAAATCCTGAACTCTGCAGTCACATGATCGAGTGGCTTTTTCTGAGAACGTACACACTGGTTAGATTTATTTGGCTGTAGTGCCCTTATTGCCTTTCCCCAGTGTGCATGTTTTACAAAAGCAGCAGGAACCCTGCTTCATTTCACACTCCTTATCTAATTTAACCAACCTATCTTATTGAAATCAGCAATGCAACGGATTGACAGCTTAACCTTGACAGCTTCTGTTTGCCTTATACAACCACATCTCCCTTTGTACAACCAGTGATGACTTTGCCCACAGCCCATTTGGGAATCGTACAGTGGAACTTGTTCGCTCATATGGTGACAATGGATGTCGTGGAATTAATGGTAGTGCGACTGTGAACTGGGGATCCAGGGCAATGTGGAGGGAGGCAGCGGTCCATGTGTTGTCTTCTCTAACATTGTGTTCTTCTTCCTCACAGAGAAGTATGAGCCAAGAGAACTGGTCAGAACACATTGAGGTTTGTCTCCTGTCTTCAGTGGATTTTCACATTGGATCTTGTACAGCTCTCAATTATTTTGACAACAGATATCAGATAGGCATTGATCTCATGTGATGGAGTTTATTATATTGAGCCAGTCTGATGCAATGACAGTGGAAGATTTAAATTGTTGAATTGTCCCATTTGTTAAACAAATTGTTAACAATTGTTAAAGCCTCCAGCCTCACAAACCACCAATTGTTGAGTGGGACAGTGATCGTGTTAAGAGCAGGAGAAGTGGAGAATTTCTGAAATGTGTTCAGAAATACTTTCTCATTTTGTGTGTTCCTGGCCAAGGTGGATGGAGGCATTGTTGGATTAAGTCTGGGGGAATGAAATGGGTCAGGAAGAGAATGTCACAGTTGGGAAATGTTTTGGTAATAGTGATCTTAGCATTAATTATTTATTGAGAGTAATCTGGAAAAGAAACACTGATTTCACTGAAATGAGGAGGCATCTCAGATGAGTTGCAGACAAGAACAGGCAGGTGGGAATATAGAGGAGAAATAGGCATCCTTTAAAGACCATTTAAGAGAAGAACACAAGTTTCTGGAGCAACACATGTTTACAGAGAGAAACAGAATAAACATTTTAGCCCAATATAACAATTTCAGAGCACCAGCTTTTCTTAAAGAGCACTTGTTTGGATACAGTCTGGATGGACAAGGGGCAAAGGGAGAGGCAAGCAATGTTTGAATTCGAGATAATGAAAGAGGTAGAAAATGGGGTGGCAGATATCATCGTAATAATAAAACCTTGCAGCTCTCTCCCTAACAACAGTCTGGGTACACCTATGGCACAAGGGCTACAGCAATTCAACTGAGACACTTTCAGCCCAAACGTCAGGTCAATTTGGGTGGCACAGTGGTTAGCACTGCTGCCTCACAGCACCAGAGACCCGGGTTCAATTCCCGCCTCAGGCGACTGACTGTGTGGAGTTTGCACATTCTCCCTGTGTCTGCGTGGGTTTCCTCCGGGTGCTCCGGTTTCCTCCCACACTCCAAAAATGTGCAGGTCAGGTGAATTGGCCATGCTAAATCGCCCGTAGTGTTAGGGGCAGGGGTAAATGTAGGGGAATGGGTATGGCTGGATTGCACTTCGGTGGGTCGGTGTGGACTTGTTGGGCTGAAGGACCTGTTTCCACATTGTAGGTAATCTAAAAATCTGAAAAAATACGAAATGCGCAGGAAGGGAGTTGTGAAAGGACAAGGAGACAATGTAAGAATAGCTTGGAATCTGTGAGAAACAGAATTCACAGATTTTTTTTAGGTATATGAACAAGAAAAGCCTTGTTTGGAGGGCCAATGTAACTGTTTGGAGACCAAAATGAAGAAGACTTGACTGAGGTATTAACTGATATTTTACATCTAATGTAAAGAAGTTTGCTTAAGCTTTGAGAAACAAAGCGGTTGCTGGGTTACAGGATGAGTGGTGGAGACATGAGGATAGCTGGCAGGTAAGTCATTGGGCCTAGGTGGGATGTTTCCTAGATTTTGTTTGTGGGAAGGCAAGGTAAACAGTGTAGAGATATTAGTTACAGTTTTCCAACTTATCTTAAATGCAAAAGGAGTGTCTTAAGTAATGCAGCCTCGTTCAAAAGGGTAGAAGGATAATCTGGTGTTTACAGGCTACCTCAGTATCAATGATAAGAAAGTTTTAGGAAAAATTATAGAGCCAGAAGAAAAGTTACAGCATGGAAAGAGACTATTCAGTCCATTGTGTCTGGTTAGACTAGCTCCTCGTTCTAATCCCACCTTCCAGCACCTGCCCTGCAGTTTTGCAGGTTACAGCACTTCAGTTGTAGATCTAGTTACACTTTAAATACATTGAGGTCTCCATCTCAACCACCAAAAAGAGCAGTGAATTCGGACAGCAGCCACCCTCTGAACCAAAATGTTTATTTCCTCTTGTCCCCTTTAATCATTCTGAAGTTATGTGGGGGAACAATACCAGACACATGGAAAGTATGGATTAAAAGGAAAAACATTGTAGATTTATTAGGCACAAGAATGAACTTCATGAGGAAGTGGTGGATGTGGGTACAATTGCAATGTTTAAAAGACATTTGGATAAGTTCATGAATAGGCAAGGTTTGAAGGGATATGGGCCAGGAGCAGGCAGGTGGGACTGGTTTAGTTTGGGATTATGTTTGGCATGGACTGGTTGGATCAAAGGGTTTGTTTCTATGTATGACTATGACTCTATGACTCTAAGTTGTGTTTGATTAACCTGTTTGAGATTTCTGATGAGTTAATAAAGAAGGTTGATATGATGATAGTGTGTGAACACAAAAGTACCATTAGACATTTTGACAAGATTGAAATGTATGGGATAAAATTGGCTGAAGCAACATAGATATAAGATTGGTAAAGAGATAGAAAACACAGTGTTGAATGGCTGTTTTTCAGACTGAAAGGAGATCTACAATAGCATTTCCAAAGCACAATACTGTGACTACAGCTGGTTTTATTATACATTGGATTTTGTAGGGTGCAGGATGCACGATCAAAACTTGATAACAAAACTAGAACTGCAGTAAATCTTCATCTCCTTTTGTGAGGAGGTATTATGGCTGGACTATTAATGCAGAGACCCAGATAATGTTCTGGGCATCCCACTTTGAATCCAGTCATGGCAAATGATGGAATTTGAATTCATTAAAAATCTGGAATTTCCTTTTAGAGAAGGAAAATGTCGTTTTGCAATGTGGCTAATTCTTAACTGCCATCTGGACATTAAATGCTGACCTAGCTAACAATGCTCAGATTCCGTGAATAGAACAAAATTCCTGCAGTGCTGAAAGAGACCATTCAGCCCATTGAAACTATATTGACTTTTCAAAGAGCATCCTGTCCAGATTAACTCCCCTAGCCTATCCCAGTAACCCCGTATTTACTCTGGCTAATCCCGGCCAATCCATATAACCATATTTATTTTGGACTGTGGGAGGAAACCAGTGCACACAGAGGTAACTCACGTAGATACTGGGAAAACGTGCAAAACACCGTACAGACACTCATCCGACGCTGGAATTGAATCTGGGACCCTATGAGGCAGCAGTGTTAACCACTGTGCCAATGTGCTGCTCACCTGAAGACAAGCAATCAGAGTATTTTGGATTTGAATCCAGGACTTCATACAAGTCTACAATCCCTAAAGTGAGAGTCATGCCCACAGACCAATGAGCAACTGAGTGAATGAGTGAAAATAAGTAAGAATGTCAGTGCCTTCATAGGGATACAAACAGATTGAGTAAGTGGATGAATACTTGACAGATAAAATTCATTACAGGGAAATGTGTGATGATATATATTAGTAGGGCAAATGAGCAGCAGTCTGAAATAGTCTGGATGTGGAGGTGTTTGTTCATGAGTCTTTGAAATTGATTAAAAATACTGCTGATATTCAGGAGGCAAGGCAAGAAAAGGGAAATATCCAATTAATCTTTACAGATTTTAAATAAAGTCTTTTTCCCAGTCTGCATGGATGCTGTCTGACCTTTGGAGTATTATCTGTTTTATTTCCCACATCCACAGTATTCTGCTACAAAGGTGACAGGACACATTAATATAATGATTAATAAAGAAACAGGTTATAAGGCTTGATAAAAGGAGGCATAGATTGAAAAGGTTATTCTAAATTTGTTAGTTCATGTTCAATTCTGGATGCTCCACTTCAAAATAATGTGAAGGCTTTGTAAAGGTACAGACAAAAAAAGAGACTTTTAACCGGAACAGGCGTGTGGACAGATCAGAGATGCAGTCATTATTCTCTTTAAAGTGGAGGGGATAAAAGGAGATTTGGTGGAGATTTAAAATTGTGAACTTATAAAGGTAATAAAGAGAAACTACCCAATGATTGAGAAAGTGCGAAATAAAATGGAATATTGACAAAAATACCAGAGATGAGGGGGGAGGGAAAATATTTTTATGCATTGAGTGTGAAACATTCGGAATATATTCAAACAGGGTAGTATGAAGTAAAAAGAGTTTGTAATTGTATGGAAAGATATATAAAAAACAGAGGTGTCATAGCTGGTAACTTTAACTTCCTCAGTATTGACTGGGACACCTTAGAGCAAGAGGCTTAGACAAGCCGAATTTGTTCAGTGCATCGCATCCAAGAGAGTTTCATGAACCTGTATGTGGATAGTCCAGATACAGGAGGGCCCATACTGGACCTTGTATTGGCTAATGAGCTTTCAGTGGGCGAGCATTTTGGAAACAGTGATCACAACTCCTTAAGTTTTAAGACAGCTATGAAAAAGGATAAGTCGGGACCTTGCTGGAAGGTACTAAATTGGAGAAAGGCAAATTATGTCAGCATTAAGCAGGAGCTAGGGAGTGTTAATTGGGAGGAACTGTTATCAGGCAAGTCCATATTTGACATGGAATTGATTAAAAACCTACTGATGAGAGTTCAAGATTGGCATGTTCCAGTAAGGAGGAAGGACAAGAATGGTAAACTCTTGGATAACAAGGGAGTTTGTAAATTTGGTCAAAAGGAAGAAAGAAGCATACGTAAGGTTTAGGAAGCTAAAATTGGAACGGACCCATGAGGAATATAAAGAAAGAAGGAAGGAACTCAAGCACAGAATTAGGAGAGCAAGAAGGGACCATGAAATGACCTTGGCAAGTCAGGTTAAAGAGAATCCCAAGGCATTCTGTACATGTATTAAAAACAAGACGATAACTAGGGAGAAGGTAAGACTATGCAAGGATAAAGGAGAGAACTTGTGCTTGGAGGCCGAGGCTGTGGGTGAGATTTTAACCGAGTACTTTGCATTGATATTCACCCAAGCGAAGGAGATGGAGGATAGTGAGATTTGTCTGGAGCAGGCTAATATGCTGAGGCATTTTCAGATCAAGAAAGAAGTCGTGTTGGATCTCTTAAGGTGGATAAGATCCCAGGGTCTGATTGTATCTATATCAGGTTATTGAGAGAGGCAAGAGAGGAGATTGCTGAGGCCTTGACCAAGGTCTTTGTATCCTTGCTAGCTACTAGAGAGGTCCTGGAGGACTGGCCAGTAGTCAGTGTTGTTGCTGTGTTCAAGAGGGAAATAGGGATAATCCAGGAAACTGTACACTGGTGGGTGTCTCAGCTGTGATTGGGAAGCAATTGGGGAGAATTCTTGGGGCTAGGCTTTATGTGCATTTGGAAAAGCATGGCCTAATTGGGGATAGTTGGCATGGCTTTGTGCGGGGCACGTCATGTGTTACCAACTTGATTGAATTTTTCAAGATGGTGATGAAGGTGATCGAGCAGTGGAAGTTGTTTACATAGATTTTAATATGGCTTTCGACAAGTTCCCTTGCGATAGACTCATCCAGAATATTAAGATGCAGGGGATCCACAGATTAGCTGTAAGTAATCAGAATTGGCTTGCTTATAGAAGACAGAGGGTAGTGGTGGAAGGGTGTTTTTCAGGCTGGCAGTCTGTGACTAGTAGTGTTCTTAGGGATTCAAACTGGGACCTCTGCTGTTTGTTATATATATAAATTACTTGGATGAAAATGTAGATGGATGGGTTGGTAAGTTTACAGATTTCTGGATTAGTGGTGTTGGAAGAGCACAGCACTTCAGGGATGCTGCCTGAACTGCTGTGCTCTTCCAGCACCACTAATCCAGAATCTGGTTTCCAGCATCTGCAGTCATTGTTTTTACCGAGTAAGTTTACAGACAATACAAAGATCAATGGATATGTGGATAGTGTAGAAGGTTGTCAAAGGATACAGCGGGATACAGATTAGTTGCAGATATGGGCGGACAAATGGAGGGTGGAATTTAATACGGGTAACTGTGAGGTGCTGAGCTTTGGGAGATCAAATGTTCAGGTAAAGTATGTAGTTAAAGGCAGAACCCTGAATCGCATTGATGTGCTGAGGGATCTTGGGGTTCAAGTCCATAGCTTCTTGAATGTGGCCATTGAAATAGATAAGGTGGTAAAGAAGATGTATGGCATGCTTGACTTTTATGGTTGGCTAATTGAGAGAAGTCCTGTTGCAGCTTCATAAGACTTTGGTTTGGCCACATTTAGAGTATTGCATTCAGTTTTGTTCATCACATTCCAGGAAGGATGTGGAGGCTTTGGAGAAGGTGAAGAAAAGGTTTACCAGGATGCAGCCTGGATTAGAGGGTGTGAGCTAGAAGGAGAGGCTAGAAAAACTCGGGTTGTTTTCTTGGAATGGCAGAGGTTGGGAGAGACTTGATAGAAAGTTGATAGGGTTAATGGTTAGAACCTTTTTCCCCAGAGTTGAAATGTCTAAAACTAGGGGGCATACATTTAAGGTGAGAGGGGGAAAGTTCAAAGGAGATGTGAGAGGCAAGCTTTTTATATAGATTAGGATTGTGGAACACATTGCCAGGAGTGGTGATGTAGGCAGATACAATAGGGGTGTTTAAACAACTTTTAGATAAGATGAATATGGAGGGATGTGGACTAAATGCCAGAAGAGATTAGTTAATTTGGTATCATGTTCGGACTGAAGGGTCTGTCCCTGTGCTGTACAGTTCTATGCTCTAATTCCTTTAAACGGAGTGTTCCTTGAGGGCTCAAAGATTTGTAGCAATGTGCAGAAAGAAAGGGACAGAGAAAGTGGGACCAACTGCATTGCTCTGTGGAACAGCCAGCAGTCTTGAAACATTCTTTAATTCCATGAAATATTGACCATCTCAAGTTGTCTAAGACGATAAGATTCATGCTCAGTGCTTAGATAACCTGTATGCTTTTGGCACCCTGCGTTAATATCATGTTTATGTTCCTCAGGTGTAACATTGTAGGTGATATAAATGTTTTTAAGAACACCTTGAATCAATTCCCTTCCTTTAAAAAAATTGCATGTTAGGTGTGTGCCCAAGACTTGGAGTGAGTTGCTGAGGTCTCCCTGATAATAGGTTCTTGCTCTGTGTGCACTGCTGTACGAGCCTTGACCATATATAAATATTTCTCTTTCAGGCTGTAGTGGGATATAACCCGCAGCTTCGGCTGCAGTTTGTGACCTTACTGGAAAGACACACAGATATGGACACAGTTGCGAGCTGGGCCCTGAGGCTCAGTGTGCCACGAGAAAAATTACCATATTACATCGCTGAAAGACTGGAGAAAGTCAAAACGTAAGCTTCAACCCAATTGATCAATACTTGATATATCTTTAAACTTACATCAGGCGTGCACCTCCTGTTTCTCTGATTTTCTTCATTTCAGAGCGTCTATGACAGAGCCTGTTATGATTTTCCATTATTTAGTTTGCAAGCATTGGCTTACTCCCTTAGCTGTCAGCTCTGGGTTATGTAGTGAGAAAACTGATGGAGGCCATAAAATAAGATTACGATATATGTAAACGGAGAGGAACCTGTGCAGGGGAGCTCACAGCACTGGAGCAGCTAAGTTCATAGTTTTTAAATGTAACCTTGTAATAGTGAGTAGAGTGAGTTCTTTTTAACTAGATGTTTTATTGAGATCTGTTTCTTGATTAAATTTTAAAAATATAAAACATAGGTATTAGGTTAGCTTGGAGCAGTTTTTTTAGAACAGTAAAACTGTGCTATTTTCTGGGTCGATAGATTGTTAAAGTGCAAAGATGTGATGTCACCTTCAGCAGAATGATGTGTTCTTCCTGTCAAATGTGGGAGATTAGGGAGCGTTTCCATGTCACTAATATCTGCAGTAAGTGTGTTTGGTAGCAAATCCTATCAGATCACATAGATTGTTTGGAGTGGCAGTTCAAGGCAGTGAAGAATTTACAGGAGCAAGGGGGTGTGATGGATGGCAGTTATAGGAAGGGAGAAAAGCCGCAGATAGTGTCAGGTAGATGGATTACCTCCAGCAAAGGTAGGAGATGGAGGCTGGTAGTATAGGAGTCTCCTGTGGCTAGCCCCATCTCAAATAAGAATGCTGTTTTGGAAAATGTAGGGGTTGATGGACTCTCAGGGCACCCAGGGAGTTAGTGAGGAAAGAGATTGATCTTAGATAAGTACAATTGGGAAAAGGAGCAAGTCAAACAATCAGGGCATGCAGGAACAAAGCAGAGAATGAAGTAGGACTGATAAATTACACTGCATTTATTTTAATGCAAGAGGCCTAACAGGGAAGACAAATGAATTCAGGACATGGTAAGGAATGTGGGACTGGGAAATCGTTGTAACTACAGAGATATGGTTCAGGGATGGACAGGACTGGCAGCTTAATGTTCCAGGATACAAACACTACAGGAAGGATAGAAAGGGGAGCAAGAGAGAAGGGGGAGTGGCATTTTTGACAAGGGATAACATTATGGCAGTCTTTTGGGAGGATATTCCTGGGAATACTTCCAACCAATTTATTTAGGTGGAACTGAGAAATAAGAAAGGGATGATCACCTTATTCTGATTGTACGATAGACTCCCCAATAGTGAGTGGGTTAAGATGGAGAGGAATTTGTTAAGTTTGCTCAAGAAAAATGTATAATTTCAATATGTGGATGTAACTACAGGAGAAGGTGCAAAATTTGACCTACTCTCGAGAAATAAGGGAGGGTAGGTGACCAAGGTGTCACTGGGGAAGCACTTTGGGACCAGTGACCACAATTCTATTAGTTTTAAAATACTGATGGAAAAGGATAGATCAGATCTAAAAGTTAAAGTTCTAAATTGGAGGAAGGCTAATTTTGATGGTATTAGGCAAGAACTTTCAAAAGTCGATTGGGGGCAGATGTTCAGAGGTAAAGGGATGGCTAGAAAATGGGAAGCCTTCAAAACTGAGATAACAAGAGTCCAGAGACAGTACGTTCCTGTTAGGGTGAAAGTGAAAGCTAGTAGGTGTAGGGAATGCTTGATGACTAGAGAAATTGAGGGTTTGCTCAAGAAAAAGAAGAAAGTATTTGTCAGGTTTAGACAGCAGAGATCAAGTGAATTCTTATAAGAGTATAAAGGCAGTAGGAATATATTTAAGAGGGAAATCAGAGGGCAAAAAGGGGACATAGTTTGACAAATAGGGTTAAGGAGAATCCAAAGGGTTTTTACAAATATATTAAGGACAAAAGGGTAACTAGGGAGAGAACAAGGCCCCTCAAAGTCCAGGAAGGCTACCTTTGTGTGGAGCCACAGGAAATGGGGGAGATAATAAATGAGTATTTTCCATTAGTGTTTATTTTGGAGAAGGACATAGAATGTGGGGAAATAGATGGTGACATCTTGAAAAATGTCCATATTACAATGGAGGATGTCTTAAAACGCATAAAGATGGATAAATCCCCAGGACCTGATCAGGTGTATTCTAGAACTCTGTGGGAAGTTAGGGAAGTGACTGCTGGGCCTCTTGCTGAGATATTTGTGTCATCAATAGTCACAGGTGAGATGTCTGAAGACTGGAGTTTGGTTAACATGGTGCCACCATTTAAGAAAGGTGGTAAGGATCTATCGACCTGTGAGCCTGATATCGGTGGTGAGCAATTTTTGGAGGGAATCCTGAGGGATTTACATATATTTGGAAAGGCAAGGACTGATTTGGGATTGTTGGCATGGCATTGTGTGCAGGAAATCATGTCTCACTAACTTGATTTGAGTTTTTTGAAGAAGTAACAAAGAGGATTGCTGAGTGAAGAGCTGGAAGGTGTTTGACAAGGTTTCTTATAGTAGACTGGTTAGCAAAGTTAGATCTCCTGGAATACAGGGAGAACTAGCCAATATTCTTCGGAGGGTCGGTGAGGACTTGTTGGGCCAAATGGCCTGTTTCCACACTGTAGGGATTCTGTGATTCCATGATTTGAATAGAGAACTGGCTTGAAGGTAGAAAGTTAAAAATCACGCAACACCAGGTTATAGTCCAACAGGTTTATTTGGAAGCACACTAGCTTTCGGAGCGTGGCTATCACCTGATGAAGGAGCGACGCTCCGAAAGCTAATGCTTCCAATTAAACCTGTTAGATTATAACCTGGTGTTGTGTGATTTTTAACTTTGTACACCCCAGTCCAACACCGGCATCTCCAAACCTTGGAGGTAGAAGACAGTGTTAGAGGGTTGCTTTTCAGACTTGAGGCATGATGAGAAAGTTTGCAGATGACATCAAAATTGGAGGTGTCATGCACAGCGATGAAGGTTACCTCAGACTACAATGGGGTTTTGATCAGATGGGCCAATGGCTCGAGGAGTGGCAGATGGAGTTTAATTTAGATAAATGTGAGATGCTGCATTTTGAAAAGGCAAATCAGGGCAGGATTTATACACTTAATGGTAAGGTCCTGGGAAGTGTTGCTGAACAAGGAGACCTTGGGGTACAGGTTCATGGCTCCTTGAAAGTAGAGTCACAGATTGGATAGTGAAGAAGGTGCTTTGTATGTTTTCCTTTATTAGTCAGTGCATTAAATATAGGAGTTGGGAGGTCATGTTGTGGCTGTACAGGACACTGGTTAGGCCCTTTGGAATATTGTGTGCAATTCTGGTCTTGTTCCTATTGGGAGGATGTTGTGAAACCTGAAAGGATTCAGAAAAGATTGAAAAGGATACTACCAGGTTGGAGGATTTGAGCTATTGGGAGAGGCTGAATATTAACTGTGTAAGTCCTGCCTGGTTTGTGTTAATCTTTAACTTATTTGAATTAAACTCCATCTGCCATTCCTTAGCCCACAGGCCCAGTTGATCAAGATCCCCTTGTACTCTTGACTTTCTTGACTGTCCACTGTACCACCCATTTTGGTGTCATCCTCAAATTACTTACCATATCTCCTGTATTCTCATCCAAATTGTTTATATAAATGACGAACAACAGTGAGCCCAGTGCTGACCCTTGTGGCAAACTGCTGATCACAGGCCTCCTTTTGGAACAACAACCTACAACCACCACCCTCTGTCTCCTGTTGTCAAGCAAAGTTTGTATCCAAATAGTTATCTCTGCCTTGATCCCAAGTTATCTAACCTTACCAGCCTTCCCTGCAGATCCTTTTGAAGGCCTTGCTAAAGTCCATGTAGACAATGCTTTGCCTTAATATTGGAGTTGATAGACTGGTCCACATTCAAGAACTCAGCCAACTTAGATGCCAGTGCTGTCACAGATGTAAGTGTATAGAGCACTGCTTACTAAATACGTTAGTCCCAGTGTTCCTGAACCAAAAACTATGGATGAACTGGGAGATCCACTTCCTATTCAAGCACAGCTCTCTGGCATTCAAGTCAGGTGACCTTGACCTATATAGGAAATCCAGATATGGCCTTCACAGAGCCATCAGGGACACCAAGAGAGAATCCCAGATTAAACTAGAGTTGCAGACTAACCGCACAAACACACATCAATTGTGGCAAGGCTTACATTATATTACAGGCTACAAAACAAAGTTGAGTAGAGTCACTGGCAACAGTACCTCCCTCCCTGATGAACTCAATGCATTCTGTACTTGTTTTGAACAGAAGGTCAGTGAAATTATATCACCTGCCCTGATATCCTTGTGTGAACCTGTATCCCCAGTCACCACAGCCGTCAGATCAGCCTTCTTGAGAGTGAATCCACAGAAAGTGACTGGCACAGATTGTATCCCCGGCTGTGCACCCATGTTCTGAGCTGATCAGCTGGCAGGAGTATTCAAGGACATTTTTGACCTCTCCTTATTCCAATATGGGGTTCCTACCTACTTTGAGAAGACCACCATCATCACAGTGCCAAAGAAAAATAAGACAGTGTGTCTTTGTGACTACTGCCATGTGGCTCTGACATCTATCATTATGAAGTGTTTCAAGAGGTCAGTAATGGCACACATCAACTCCAGCTTGCCATGGCAGATGGATAACAAGGACACCTATTCCGCCTTCAACACCGTAGTTCCAACCAAACTCATCTCCAGATTCCAAGACCAAAGACTCAGCTCTCCCCTCTGCAACTGGATCCTCAACCTCCTGACCCATAGGTCACAATCAGTCAGGATAGGTGACATCAGCTCTTCCACGATAATGCTCATACTGGTGTCCCCTATTATATTCCTTTTACACTTCACTGGCAAATGAGACTAGATTAAATTCTGATATCTGGTCGGCATGGACAAGTTGGACTGAAGGGTCAGTTTCCAGGCTGTACATCTCTGTGACTAGATCATCAATATGGCTTTGTCAAGCCTCTGGAAAAGATCCTTGCTATTCACGTTACCTAATGTCCCTCATGATTTTATAAACCTCTGTAAGGTTACCCCTTAACCTCCTATACTCCGATGAAAGCCTATCTTTATATAACTCAACCTTCCATTCCTGGCATCATCCTGGTAAATATTTTCTGAACCCTCTCCAATTTAATAATATCCTTCCTAAGCAGCCAGCATAATCAATGACCCCAGTTGTACTCTCTTCCATCCTCTTCTGATGAGCAGAAGATGCAAACATTTGAAAACACATATCAACAGATTCAAGAACAGCTTCTTCCCTGCCATTATCAGACTTGTTGAGTCTTGCTACTCATGACTGAGAGACTCTGGCCAAAGTCAGCTCTTCTGAGCCTCTTTCCTCGGATGGCGATGGCTCGCACCAGGGGACAAAGCTTTAAATTGAGGGGTTATAGTATAGGATAGATGTCAAAGGGAGTTTCTTTACTCATAGAGTAGTAGACTGTCCAATTTTAAGGGCATTTAAATGGTCATTGAATAGCCATATGGATGATAATCGAATAGTCTATGTTCTAAATCCATTTACAAGTTTGCTGATGGCACTTCTGTCATGGATGGGATCTCAGACAATAGTGAGACAGAATGCAGGAATGAGACCGAGAACTTAATGGCACAAAGCCAACAATCTCTCCCTCAATGTCAGTAAAATGAAGGAGCTGGTCATCGGCTTCAGGAAGTGGAATGGAGGACACATCCCTGTCTGTATCAATAGTGCCAACGTGGAGATGGTCGAGAGCTTCAAGTTCCTAGGGAGTAAATATCACAAGTATCTGTCCTGCTCCATCCATGTCATTACCTTAGTCAAGAAAGCACACCAACATCTCTACTTTCTCAGAATTCTGAGGAAAATTGTAAATTCTTACCAATCGTTACAGATGCAACATAGAAAGCATCTTATCTGGATATATCACAGCTTGGCATAGCAACTGCTGTGCCCAATTCCAGAAGAAATTATAGAGAGTTGTGAACGCAGCTCAACCCATCCTTCTATCCTTTGACTCTGCCTATACTTCCCACTGCTTCAGGAAAGCAGCCATAGAATCATAGATTGATACAGCGTGGAAACAGACTTTTTGAGTCCACATCAACCATGTACTCGAACCAAAATAGTCCCACTTGCCTACATTTGGCCCATATCCCTTTAAACATTTCCTATTCATGTACTTACTCAAGTGTCTTTTAAATGTTGTATCTGTACCTGCATCCATCACTTCCTCCAGCAGTTCATTCCACTTACGAACCATTCTCTGTAAAAACAGTTGTCCACTTTTTAAATCTTTCGCCTCTCACTTTAAAAATATCCCACCCCTAGTTTTCAACTCCCCACCCTCTGGAAAAGATCCTTGCTATTCACCTTATCTGTGCCCCTCATAATTTTATAAACTTCTATAAGGTTACCCATCAACCTCCTATGCTCCAGTGAAAGATGTCCCAGCCTATCTTTATAACTCAAACCTTCAATTCCTGGCAACATCCTGGTAAATCTTTTCTGAACTCTCTCCAATTTCATAATATCCTTCCTATAGCAGCCAGCATAATCAAAGACCCCAAACATAATCGCTTTCACCCTCTTCCATTGAGCAGAAGATGCAAAGATTTAAAAATAATTATCAACAGATTCAAGAACAGCTTCCTCTCCACTGCTATCAGACTTTTGAACAATGCATTCAAAGTGTGAGGTTAGAGTCTGTCTATATCCCAACATTGAGTCAGACTGGTTATATTTCCACAGTAGGAATTTATAAAATGTCACATGGGCTGACTGCCTACAGATTGCTTCCCCGGTCCCCAACGCCTTATCTTCACCATGGACATCCAGTCCCTGTACACCTCCATCCCCCATCACGAAGGACTTAAAGCCCTCCGCTTCTTCCTTTCCCGCCGTACCAACCAGTACCCTTCCACTGACACTCTCCTTCGACTGACTGAACTGGTCCTCACCCTGAACAACTTCTCTTTCCAGTCCTCCCACATCCTCCAAACCAAAGGAGTAGCCATGGGCACCCGCATGGGCCCCAGCTATGCCTGCCTCTTCGTAGGATATGTGGAACAGTCCATCTTCCGTAGCTACACTGGCCCCACCCCCCAACTTTTCCTCTGCTACATCGATGACTGTATCGGCGCTGCCTCATGCTCCCACGAGGAGGTTGAACAGTTCAACCAACACTTTCCATCCCGACCTCAAATTCACCTGGACCGTCTCAGACTCCTCCCTCCCCTTCCTAGACCTTTCCATTTCCATCTCAGGTGACCGAATCGACACGGACATTTATTATAAACCAACCGACTCCCACAGCTACCTAGACTACAACTCCTCCCACCCTGCCCCCTGTAAAAACGCCATCCCATATTCCCAATTCCTTTGTCTCTGCCGCATCTGCTCTCAGGAGGACCAGTACCACCCAGATGGCCTCCCTCTTCAAGGACCGCAATTTCCCCCCAGACGTAGTCGACGATGCCCTCCACCGCATCTCTTCCACTTCCCACTCCTCTGCCCTTGAGCCCCGCCCCTCCAATCGCCACCAGGACAGAACCCCACTGGTCCTCACCTACCACCCCACCAACCTCCATGTCCAACGTATCATCCGTCGTCATTTCCGCCACCTCCAAATGGACCCCACCACCAGGGACATATTTCCCTCCCCTCCCCTATCAGCATTCTGAAAAGACCACTCCCTCCGTGACTCCCTCGTCAGGTCCACAGTTCCGCCTGGGACACCCGGACCAACCAACCCAACCACCCCATAGCCCAACGCTTCAACTCCCCCTCCCATTCCACCAAGGACATGCAGGTCCTTGGACTCCTCCATCGCCAGACCATGGCAACACGACGGTTGGAGGAAGAGCGCCTCATCTTCCGCCTGGGAACCCTCCAACCACAAGGGATGAACTCAGATTTTTCCAGTTTCTTCATTTCCCCTCCCCCCACCTTGTCTCAGTCAAATCCCTTGAACTCAGCTCCGCCTTCCTAACCTGCAATCTTCTTCCTGACTTCTCCGCCCCCACCCCATGCCAGCCTATCACCCTCACCTTGACCTCCTTCCACCTATCGCATTCCCAACGCCCCTCCCCCAAGTCCCTCCTCCCTACCTTTTATCTTAGCCTGCTGGACACACTTTCCTCATTCCTGAAGAAGGGCTGATGCCCGAAACGTCGATTCTCCTGTTCCTTGGGTGCTGCCTGACCTGCTGCGCTTTTCCAGCAACACATTTTCAGCTGCCTACAGATTGTGTGCTTTTTGCAGAAAATAGAATATATCTGCAAAAGCAAATTCACCTCATAAACGTGTGTGTGTGAGTGCGTGAGACTGAGAGAGCGTGTGTGAGAGAGAGAGTGTCTGAGTGTGTGTATGAGTATGTATGTGCATGGGACACAGACTGACTCTAACCTCACACCTTTAATGCATTGTTGGAGCTGAGATGTCACTTTTTTAATAAAACCTTAAGTTATCTTGGGACTGTGACTTGAAAGAAGTTCTGGGATTTTAACCTTGACCTATATAGGAAATGCAGGTATGGCCTTCACAAAGCCATCGGGGACACCAAGAGACAATCCCAGATTAAACTAGAGTTGCAGACTAACCGCACAAACACACATCAATTGTGGCAAGGCTTACATAATATAACAGGCTACAAAGCAAAGCTGAGTACTGGCAACAGTACCTCCCTCCCTGATGAGCTCAATGCATTCTGTACTCGTTTTGAACAGAAGGTCAGTGAAATTATATCACCTGCCCTGATATCCCTGGGTGTACCTGTATCCCCAGTCACCACAGCCGTCAGATCAGCCTTCTTGAGAGTGAACCCACAGAAAGTGACTGGCACAGATTGTATCCCCGGCTGTGCACCCATGTTCTGGGCTGACCAGCTGGCAGGAGTATTCGAGGACATTTTTGACCTCTCCTTATTCCAATATGGGGTTCCTACCTACTTTGAGAAGACCACCATCATCACAGTGCCAAAGAAAAATAAGACAGTGTGTCTTTGTGACTACTGCCATGTGGCTCTGACATCCATCATTGTGAAGTGTTTCGCGCTGTCACTTTTTAAAAATATAAAACCTTAAGTTATCTTGGGACTGTGACTTGAAAGAAATTCTCAGATTTTACATATCAATCAATCAAAACCTGCTTCCCTATTCTAAATGATTAAAGACTTAATGACAATCTAGGTTTGTTCATTGCATTGCATCATAGAGTCCTTGAGTCATAGAGATGTACAGCACAGAAACAGACCCTTCGGTCCAACCCGTCCATGCCTACCTGATATCCTAGCTTAATCTAGTCCCACCTGCCAGCACCCAGCCCATATCCCTCCAAACCCTTCCTATTCATATACCCATTCAAATGCCTTTTAAATGTTGCAATTGTACCAGCCTCCACCACTTCATCTGGCAGCTCATTCCATAGATGCACCACCCTCTGTGTGAAGAAGTTGCCCCTTGGGTCTCTTTTATATCTTTCCCCTCTCACCCTAACCCCCCACCCCAGGGATAAGACTTTGTCTATTTATCGTTTCCATGCCCCTCATGATTTTATAAACCTCTATAAGATCACCCCTCATCCTTCGACGCTCCAGGGAAAACAGCCTTAGCCCATTCAGCCTCTCCCTCTAGCTCAAATCCTCTAACCCTGTCAAAATCCTTGTAAATCTTTTCTGAAGAAGGGCTTATGCCCGAAACATCGCTTCTCCTGCTCCTTGGATGCTGCCTGACCTGTTGCGCTTTTCCAGCAACACATTTTTCAGCTCTGTTCTCCAGCATCTTCAGTCCTCACTTTCTCCTAATCTTTTCTGAACCCTTTCAAGTTTCACAACATCCTTCTGATAGGAAGGAGACCAATATTCCAAAAAGTGGCCTAACCAATGTCCTGTACAGCTGCACATGAGCTCCCAGTTCTGACACATTGATCTTTCACTATAAATTCTGTGTCCTATAATCCTGCTCCACTAACCATCTGATGAAGAAGCATTGGACTGTTGGACTATAACCTGGTGTTGTGATTTTTAACTTTGTCCATCCCAGTCCAACACCAGCATCTCCACATTGTACTTATGTAAGTAATGATTTGTCTGGTTAGTATGCAAAACGATAATTATCTCTGTATCTCAGAACATGTCACAGTTGTAAATTAAATCAAATCTTGGTCACCTCTTCAAAACACTCAGTCACTTTTGTGAGACAGGGTTTCCCACAAAGTCATGCTGATAATCCCTAATCAATCCTTGCCTTTCCAAATCATTAGAATTCTGTCTGACAGATTTCCCTCCAACAGCTTACCCACACCTGATGTTAGGCTTAATGATCTATAGTTCATTGGCTTTTCCTTGTATTCTTTCTAAAGTAATGGCACAACATTAGCCAATTGCTAGTCTGCTGGCACCCCACCCATGACTGTTGATAAAATTATCTCAGCTAGGGGCCCCACAATTTGTTGTCTAGCTTCCCACAATGTCCTGAAATGCACTTGATCAAGTTCTGGGGATTTATCCACCTTAATGCTTTCTAAGACCTTCAGACTTCCTCTGCTGTAATGTGGACTGTATTTCCCTGAGTCCCCTAGCTTCCATGTCTTTCTCCAAGTGACATGGGGCAGCACATTGCATTAGCACTGTTGCCTCAAAGCACCAAGAACTCAGGTTTGATTTCAGCTCTGGGTGACTCCGTGTCTGTGTGGGCTTCTGCCTGGTGCTGCAGTTTCCTCCCACAGTCCAAAGATGTGCAGGGTGGGTGGATTGGCCACGCTAAATTGTCTGTATTGATTCGGGATGTGCAGGATTGGTGGATTAGCCTTGGTGAATGCTTGGTTACAGGGATAAGGTGGGGACACTGGGTCTGACTGGGATGCTCTTTGATGGGCTGAATGGTCTCTTTTTGCACTGTAGGAGTTCTATGATTCTATGAATTATTCGTTTAGATCTCACCCATCAGTTGCGGTTCCACACATAGACCGCCTTGTTGATCTTTAAAGGGCCTTATTCTGTTCCTAGTTACTCTTTTGCCCTGAATATATTTACAAATTCTCTTTGGATTTTCCTTTACCCTCTCTGCCAAAGTTGCCTCATGTCTCCTTTTCACTCTTGATTTCCCTCTTAAGCATGCACCGCACGGTGGCTCAGTGGTTAGCTCTGCTGCCTCACAGCACCTGAGACCTGGGTTTGGTTCCACCCTCAGGCAACTGTGTGGAGTTTGCACATTCTCCCTGTGTCTGCGTGGGTTTCCTTCGGATGCTCTGGTTTCTGTCCACAATCCAAAGATATGCAGGTCAGGTAAACTGTGTGGACCTGTTGGACCAAATGACCTGTTTCCACACTGTAGGGATTCTGTGATTCTATGATACATCCCTATACTCAAGGGATTCATTTGATCCCCGCTGTCTGTATCTAATATACGCTGACTCCTTTTTCTTGACCAGAGTCTCAATTTCTCTATTCATCCTGTATCCCTACTCCTGCCAGCCAAGGTGTTCACAGTAAGAGGGACATGTTGGCCCTGGGAGGCAATGCACCATAATGGACTGTCATTCATGGCCACAGAAATGACTGTCTGTGCCCTTGACTAGAGAGTCGAGAGTGTGGTGCTGGAAAAGCATAGCAGGTCAAGCAGCACTCGAGGAGCAGGAGAATCGACATTTTGGGCATAAGCCCGTCATTGGAATGAGGCCTGTGGGCCAGGGGGTGAGAGATAAATGGGAGGAGGATGGGGCTGGAGGAAGATAGCTGGGAATGTGATAAATAGATGAAGGTGAGGGAGAATGTGATAGTGGAGCGGATAGATGGGAAAGGTGATGGACAGGTCAGGAGGGAAGTGCCGAGTTGGAGGATTGGGACTAGGGTAAGGTGGGGGGAGGGGAAATGAGGAAACTGGTGAAATCCACATTTATCCCCATGTGGTTGCAGGGTCCTGAGGCGGAATATGAGGCATTCTTCCTCCAGGCGTCAGGTGGTTGGGGTTTGGCGATGGAGAAGGCCCAAGACCTGCATGTCTTTGGTGGAGTGGGAGGGGAAGTTGAAGTGTAAAGCCACTGATGGGGTTGGTTGGTTTGGGTGTCCCAGAGATGTTCTCTGAAATGATCCGCAAGTTGGCATTCTGTCTCCCCGATGTACACGAGACCATGTTGGGTGCAGTCGGTACAGTAGATGACATTGGTGGAGGTTCAGGTAAATCTCTGTCAGATGTGGAAGGATTCTTTGGGGCCTTGGACGGAGATGAGGGGGGAGGTGTGGGCATAGATTTTGCACTTCCAGCGATGGCAGGAGAAGATGCTGGGAGTGGGGTGTGGGCTGGTGGGGGGTGTAGATCTGTCACTGGAGTCGTGGAGGAAATGGTCTCTCTGAAATGCTGTTGGGGTGGAGAACGAAATATATCCCCGGAGGTGGGGTCTGTTTGGAAGTGGCGGAGGATGGTGCGATGTATGGGGTGGAAGGTGAGAACTGGGGGGTCTGTCCTCGTTGCATTGGGAGGGGTGGGGTTCAAGGGAGGAGGTGCTGGAAGTGGAGGAGATGCATCATCGACCACATGGGAGGGGAAATTGGGGTCTTTGAAGAAGGAGGCCATCTGGGATGTTCTGTGGTGGAATTGGTCATCCTGGGAGCAGATGCGATGGAGGCAGATGAATTGGGAATATGGGATGGCGTTTTTACAGGAAGCAGGGTGGGAGGAGGTGTAGTCTAAGTAGCTGTGGGAGTTGCTGGGTTTCTAATGGATGTCTGTGGATGGTCGAGTGCTGGAGATGGAGATGTCCAGGAAGGGGAGGGAGGTGTCCGAGATGGTCCAGGTGAATTTGAGGTTGGGGTGGAAGGTGTTTGTGAATTTGATGAACTGTTCAACCTTCTCATGGGAGCACGAGGTGGGGCTGATACAGTCATCGATGTAGCAGAGGCAAGTGTCAGGAATGGTGCTGGTGTAGCTGCGGAAGATGGACTGTTCCAGATACCTAACAAGGAGACAGGCATAACTGGAGCCCATGTGGGTGCCCATGGCTACTCCTTTGGTTTAGAGGAAGTGGTAGGATTGGAAGGAGAAGGGTGAAGACCAGTTTAGCCAAGCGGGTGAGGGTGTTGGTGGAAGGGTACTGGTCGGGATGGCATGAGAGGAAGAAACGGAGGGCATGGAGACCTTTGTCATGGCAGATGGATGTGTACAGGGACTGAATGTCCATGGTGAAGATGAGATGTTGGGGGCCGGGAAAACAAAAGTCTTGGAGGAGGTGTCCTGAATGTAGGTGTGGAGTTCCTGCACCAAGGAGGTCAGGACATTGTCAAGGTAGGCAGAGATAGGTTCAGTGGGACAGGAGCAGGCCGAGATAATGGTTTGACTGGGGAAGTCAGGTTTGTGAATCTTCGGTCCGAGGTAGAATTGGGCTGTGCGGTTAGACCTACCAGCATCATTTTGACTGCAAAGCAATCCCTCTCAAAAATAACTGGAAGAAGTCACAACAGTGCCTCTCTCCCAAATTTCTGCAAACTTCCACACTTAGCCCGATTCCCAGCATTTTCACTCTTTGCCCCCCCCCCCCCCCCCCCATCTCTCCTGACTCTGCTAACTCGTGTGTAGTCTGTCTTTATATGTGTTCAAATAACCACCCAATTACTGCCCTCTACATAATTTTAATTTCTGCAGTTAACATTGACCCAAGATGCAAAGGCCTCTTGTGGTACAGTGGTAGTTCCCTCTGGGCCAGGCAGCCTGGGTTCAAGCACCACTTATCCTGGAGGTGTGTCACAACATGGCTGATTGAAGTACCTTGAAGCTGAGATTGATTGATTGTTTCAGAACTAAACACTTGAATCCAGAACAAGGAAGAGGAAGAAGTGATGAAATAGAGTTAAAAATCACATAACACCAGGTTATAGTCGAACAGGTTTATTTGGAAGCACTAGCTTTCAGAGTGCTGCTTCTTCATCAGTTAAGGAGCAGTGCTCCGAAAGCTAGTGCTTCTAAATAAACCTGTTTGACTATAACCTGGTGTGGTGTGATTTTTAACTTTCTACGCCCCAGTCTAACACCAGCACCTCTACATCATGATGAGGTGGAGGTAGTGTAAGCAACCACATGTTGACTTGGAGAAGTGGGGATTGTGCATTAGGGCCCTGCAGAGAGAATAGCCTGGAAAATTGAAAATGGAAGCAAAACCAATCTCCCAGATGAGTACTCCTTGGACCCAAAGCTGCACAGATCCTGATGGTTCCCTTTTCACTTGAGACCAAATACCACCCTCTTCACCTGGAACCTGATGGACCCAGCGGTGCAGAGGGGTTAACACTCCCCTTTCCTCACTGGGATCTGACACCCCCACTCTGCCCCCAGGTACTGAATTCCCTCCCTTGCCTCATAAACCAGAAAATGGAAAGTTGTTGCTTTATTGCTTAAAACAGTGGTGGTGTTTTTGTGTAACTTGCAGGTCAGGTAGGATTGTGTAGTGTACAATTTATCTGAACAAGACCAGTGAAGTGGGTGCATTATGAAAGTCAGTAACACAAGTTGTTTTGAATTAAGGGCCAACTGCCTAGTAACAGCTTTCAGAAAGATGTAGCTACAGTTTGTTCCAGACCAGTGAGTGCAGTATAGCAAGGGACATCCAGTCTGCAAATAGGGAATGTCTCTCTCTCTCTCTCTCTCTCTTCCCCCTCCCATCAGTCCGTGAGTGAAAAGACACTCAGTAAAGAATTCTAACACATGAAAAGAGTTAGGCCCACCTGACCAGGTTCTGAATCAAAGATCGACCGTTGCTTTGCTGATGACATGGTGCCATTATTGCTGAAGTAAAAAAAACTGAGAGAATTAACTCACCACCTTGTTGTCTGGACTTTTGAAATCACTTCCTTGTGTATTTTTTTCCCCACTCATAATATTTGTATCACACCATCTATTTTGTGTATTTTATTTGTCCATGTGCTTATTAGGGAGGAGGGTGTAGTTTTAGAGGGGTATTGTTTATACTTCAATAGTTAATTAGTAATCAATATTTTGGTTCTTTGTTAAAGGTGTTGTTTACAATAAGTAGTTACTTTCATATTAATGATGAATCCGGTGAGAATTACTTTTGTTCTTATTAGCAGTTTTTCAGGCAAATTGATCATCTTTTTAGTTTAATGGGGTAGTTAGACACTTGTGACACCTTGTGGAATAGTGTCACTTGATCATCCATAGACTATTCCTAATTAAGTCATGATTGGGAATGCAGTTTTAAATATATTGCTAGGCCATTGAAGGGTGACATCACTCACTGGTCAGGCAACATTTTTTTCACGTGTCCATTATGGGGAGTCTTGCCCCTAAAGGGGGTGGATGTTGGCAGTAAATTAAAATTCGTAAGAGTGAGGTTGACAAATTTTGTTTGGATAAAAGTGTTTCATTGGATATGGAACAAAGTGGTAGATAGAGCTCAGGTACAAATTATCCATGAACTAATATAAAGGTGGGAAAGGCTTGAGGAACTGAATTGACTCTTCGTCCTTCTCTATACGCTGTAAAGCTTCTGTTTGCTTTATGCAGAGAGAAACCCCTATTTACTGAAAGCAAAAAGCCATTTGTAAATTTCCAACTGCTTCTCTGAAACTTACTGTCCCACCTATTTTGCTATCAATTAAGATATCAAGTAAAGTGGTTCTGGAATACCTTTAAATCAAGAATCCTAATTAGATAGTGTTGCTCCCATCCCAGCTAATTGTGCTAGTTATCGCAGAAAGATAATCTTACACTTTAAGCGATGCAGCAGTTGTGAAGTTTGAAGTTTGACTAGTCAGTTGAACTCTTTGTACAATCAAACTAAGTCAGCTGTTCATTTTGATGTATTAGAGCTTAGTTCTATGATAATGGAACCTAAAGTTGAGAGTATTTTACATGGAAATAAGTAATTGAGAAAACAAATCTACTGAAATATATATTTAATTTCCATCCACATGAAATCCAAAAAGCGCACAATTAGTCATTTATGGCAGTGTTTTACGTGGTTATTTTCCTGATCGATGTTTAGGTAGAGCTGGTTTAATCAAATTTCTTAATAGTGAGAATGGGTAGTTTTGTCCTTCAGCTTGGAAAGTTAAGAAAAGTAAAATTGTCTGTTAATAGTACTTTGGCTGCTGAAACATTGGCTCTTATGGAAGCAGTAGATGTGAGGTTCTATTTTTAATTGAGATTCTGTACATTGTACACACTGAAGAAATATACCCATTGAATGTTCTGCAGATTCATTGTGGGATAATGCACATTTTACGAAAAGTGTGGTTATCCATAGAAGTTATTGGGTTGAAACAATTGTTAGAGAGAAAGGAAATCTCTAAAATTAAATAGATGGGTGTAAGCCACCATGGTGCAATTGTTTGATGAGGAAAGATGCATGTTTTAAGAAATTGTTAAGGGTCCTATAGCAGGGATATCTCACAATGTGATGCTTTATACAGAATATGGAAGGTTTTGATTCAGTTTGTTTGTTTCTTTTTACTGAGAGAGAAGGGAATCTGTTAATTGTACATTAGTTGTGTTTAACTGCATCCATTACGGTGAGTTGATGAGGCAACAACTAGGGATTCTGTTGAGTGTTAGGAGATGTGTGCTCTAAATAAATGCTTGTACTTATACCCTTGTTCAATTAGTTTTGTGGAGTATTAACATATCTCAGCAAATACAGGGATGATCGGTAAATTGGATTTGGTGCAAGTAAAGATATGGTTTAAATGACATTCGATTTGTAAAGGTTAGAATGTAGGAGGCTGGTCTGACGTACATTGGAATGGTCAAGTTTTAAGGCATGAAAGACAGCAACACATGAATAGAGGGAAATGCAAAAGTAATGTTGATATATACGTAGGGACTTTAATGATAGCACAGATGTGGTTGAACACTCATCTCTGTGTTAAATATGACATCATGTTTGTGAAGAGTCTAGTTTAGTTTCAACAGTTGCTAAGGAGAGAGATGGTAACTATGAAATAGAATTTAAAGTGAGGACCTTAGTCAATGGCTTTGGTCTTTCCAGTGTTTAATTGGAAGAAATAACTTCCCATTCAGCAATGGATGGTCAATGAGCAGTCTGATAATTTAGTAATAGTGGAGGAGTTGACAGGTAATGCTGTGGGTAAGCTGGGAACCTGTGAAAACTGACACTACTCCCAGGTGAAAGGAAGGACCCTGCTTCCATCAGATATCTGTCTTGAGTGACATTAACATGTCTCTTTCCAGTGTGAACATGAGAAGTGTGAGCTTCTGTTGCTTGGTTCTGTTGCTTTCACTGGTATCTACGTCCTATGCTTTAACTTAAGATGCTCACTGTTACAGGATGGGTTTAGAGAACCGTTGTGCGGAGGAGAGTACGGAGGAGATACAGAACAAGAAAAAGTTCTACTATCAGTTGCCAATTCCAACAGAGTGTATTCACTTCCTGGACCACTTGGATCAGTTGAAACACTGTGCAGCCCGTGTGTTACAGGTTGGCAGCTCTGTATTTGTACTATCCTTGCTGTTAGTGATAACTCAAAGGAGATGTAGAAATGTTTTGGGAGTGTCACAGTGTCTACTAATTTCACCCTCCTTTCCCAATTACTTTGATTTCTCATTCTTCCATTTAACCTGTTCTGTCTTATCATCGCTGTGGGATGTGCCATTGATAAAACAAAGGCGTATCTTTTTTAAAACCATCGATTGAATGTGGGCATCTCTGGCTCAAAGACCAGTCTTTGGTCACCCATCCTTAATTGCCCTTGAACTGAGTGGTTTGCCAGGCCATTTCAGTAGGCAACTCAGAGTGGGACCATATTGTTGTTGGTCTGGAGTCATTTGTAAGGACTACAGACTGTCTGTGTGGATTTTGCACATTCTCCAAGTGTCTGGGTTTTCTCTGGGTGCTCTAATTTCCTCCTGCAGTCCAAAGATGTGCAGGCTAGATGGATTAGCCATGCTAAGTTGCCCAAGGTATCCAGGGATGTGTAGCCTAGGTAGATTAGCCATGGGGAATGCCGGGTTACAGGGATAGGGAAGGGGGCTGAGTCTGTGTGGGATGCTGTTCCAAGGGTTGTTGCAGACTTTTGATGGGTTAACTGGCCTGTTTCCACACTATAGGGATTCTGTTCTATGAGTTCCTTCCCTAATTGGTTGGGCTTTTATGAGAATCAACGATAGCTTCACGGTCAGCAGGTATTTTATATGAACACTCAAAGTATACTGTTGTTATATATTTTGTTATCTTTACTACAAATATGTATGCTATTTTAAGCTGTTAAGAGTAGTATAGACCTTAACCAGTTACCAGATACTCACCAACTAGCTAGCTCCTTTCCCTGTAGTTGAGCAAGAACCGATTCCTGCTCAGGAAATACTCAGCTTTCTACTCCATGTCCTCAGCTACACTTGTTTGCAGTTTTAAGATATTTTTTAATTGACTTGTTCAGAGATGTTAGTGCACACCTGAATTTTGATTCCACAGTTGCAGTGGTGGGATTTGGACCTGTATTCCCAGACACTGGGCCATGCCACTTTCTTTCCCCCATGATTAAATCAAAGCTGATCTGTAATGTAATTGACGGCTTGAATGATTTCTTTGTGAATCCACCTACCTCAAACTGTGCAAGCAGAATGGATATTCCACATTGCAGTAGAAATGTCATTGAGAGAGCTGCTTAATTTAACTAAGTTTTAAAAGATCACAGTTGGTAAAATTTAAGTTTCTCTATAGTGTCTTGACATTGGAAGAAGGTCAAAGTGAGTGGAGTCTTTGATTAACACTAAAGAAATGTCTTCTGTAAACATTATATTGCCCAAATTGAATCCTAGACAGAGTTTAGAGGGTATAAAAGCAGAAGATAGCAGAGAAGCTCAAGGTCTGGAAGCATATACCAAGAAAGAAATAGGGTTTACATTTCAGGGTTCCAAAGAAGAGTCATTGGACTCAATACACTGCCCCTGTTTCTATTTACAGATGTTATCTGATAAGATGGCGGTAGAGTAAGGCTTCTGAGCCTAGGGTTCGTCCACTCCATCCGCTTTGCTTTTTGTTTCTTTTCTTTCTTTGTTTTAAACTTACATTCTTCTTGAAAAACTTGGTCACGGCAACAACATTGGCGGTGAGCGGGCCCAGCAGCATGGACACGTGGCTGCAGCATCAGATGACAATTTGGGTTCCTGGCGGTTCTAGAGCTGATTTATGGCCTGCTGCGGTGGAGGAGGGTTTAAGTTCTCAGCGATGTCTGCATCTGATGCCGATTCATGGAGTTGGCGGTGGAGGCGGGTTTGGGCTCAGCATTGGTCCTGGTGACATCAGCAATGGCTATATCAGCGAGATGGGCCTGAAGCAGATTCATGGTGGTGATGGAGTTCAGTTTAGGCCAGTGCATTACCCTCTGGCGTCGATGGCATCTGCATTAGCAGGTGCATCAAGGACTCGTAAAGTGGTGAGGGTATTGGTGGAGGCGAGATCGTGACTTTCTTTCCAGTGACGTCAAAGGGGACTCATGCCTGGCCATCAGAGCCATGGCCCATCGGCAGGGCACTAAACAGGAATGACTTTAAAGTTAAACACTTTTTCTTTATTTCTTCATTTTTCTGCCTTTACATTCCATGTTTTGTTTATTTTCTGTGTTTCAAGATGGTGCCAGAGAGTGGTGACACTATACAACACATTTCACTGTATTTTGTAACAAAATGCACATGACAATGAATAAAGAAGACCTGAGTTTCTCTGTCACCTTCTGTTTTTGTTTCATATTTCCAACATCTACAGGACTTTGCTGCTATTTGAGAGCTCAGACGGTTATTGGGAAAGTGCAAGGCAGGGTCAAATAGGAATCACCAGGATCAGGAACAAAAACATTCTGTTTTTTCCTCCATTTCACTGAGGCTCACTGTGGACGCTCACTGTGGACACTCACAGTAACCTATTGAGCCTTGGGTGAGATCAGTGAACTCAGCACAGACCTTGTACTTGGTGAATCAATGACGCTGCTATATCTGAATAAATCGTGTTGCCTCAGGTAACTGACTCTGACTGTCGTGAATTTTGTGTCTCTGCTGTAGGCTGGTGGCGTTGTAGGGATCGATATGGAATGGAGGCCCACATTTGGAATGTTAACTCGTTCCCGAGTGTCTCTCATACAGATTGCGACGAAGAACTGTGTGTATCTTCTGGACTTGCCTCAGCTTGTGAACCAGTCTGAATCAGAGTGTCGGCGAGCTGAACTCACCTACTTTATTCAGACTCTATTCACTGATCAAACCATAACAAAACTAGGTACATATAAACTATAACTAGAGAATGTCTGAGAATGTGCACAGTGCTTTTATTCTCCCTCTGGCAACCGTCCCCATTACATTCCCCACTAGAATTCCTGTTCCAAATACACTCCCCAATGGAGTTCCAATTCCAAATACACACTCCACTAGAATTCCAGTCTCCGTTACACTTCCCACTGGAATTCCAGTCCCCATAACACTTCCTACTGGAATTCCTGCCCCCATTACACTCCCTCCTGGAATTCCAGTTTGTACAGCACTCTTGTCTGGAATTCCAATTCCCATTCCTATCCTCCTCAGATCTCATTCTGGAGTCCTATTTGCTGTCACACTCCCCAATAGTGACCCTGTTTCCATTGGATTCTATACTGGAAACACAGTTCAGTGTATTCCCTTTTGTACTCTCAGCTCCATTGCACTCCCTGCAGGAGTAATGTTGTGTTGTATGTGTGTGTGCTCCCCTAATCTATCATGGTATTTAAAGGAAGATACCTCCATTGAACTTGGCTTCCTCAGATGCTTTGTTGCGCTTCGTTATATCCCTGTTCGGTAGGTGCAAACTCTCTGTATGGCCAATTGACATTATGATCTAGAATAGCTCCATTGTTGACACTTTTACATAATTCTGATTGGATTCTGGGTAATCGAAGATGGAGGACGGAAAAAAATTTCTGGCTGTAAGAGCTGCTCCTTTTTTTTTGAGGTATTTTAGGTGTTGGAGGTGATTTCCTCGAATTCCAGGAGCAGCAATTACTGTTTTATATGCTGTTGCATTGTTTTGGAACTTTGGAAAAAAAAAGTCAAAACAACAGCAGTTTAAAAGGGAGAAGAGCAGACAAAGGAAACACATGGTGAGGACAGTGCAGGGGAGAGAGAGAGAGAGAGAGAGAGAGAGAGAGAGAACCTGCACAGTTGCTGCCTTTGCTGTTTGAATTCGTGTCCCGCTGGACATCGGAGTGCATCTGGGAAAATGATCAAACAGTGAAATTCACAACTAATCTTGGAGGAACTGTTGGGCGAAGTTCACAGCACAGAATCAGATAAGTTAATTGTTGTTTTAAGTCTGTCCTAGAGAAAGGCTTCAGTAATGGGTACAGTGGATTCTATCTTGATTATATGTTTTTGGAGCTATGTCTCTTGATTGAACTTAAAATATAAGCCATTGCTATTAATTTAACCTGTGGCAGTGTTTGTAGAGGAATAAGACAGTGTTATTTTCTGGGTCTGTAGATTGTGAAGGAGGAAAAATGACCTTTACAGTGATATGTACTTCTTGTCAGATGTGGGAGTTTAAAGAGAGTTTAAGGGTTACTGCAGATTATATCTGCCATAAATGCTGTAGGATGCGAATCTTATCAGATCAAGTGGATCGGTTGGAGAGACAAATAGAAGTGATGAGGAATTTGCAACAGCAACAGTATGTGATGGATGGCAGTTATAGAAAGGGGGGAAAGTCTCAGATACAGTCACATAGATGGGTTAACTCCAGGAAGGGTAAGAGAGGTAGGCAGCTAGTGCAGGAGTCTTTTGTGGATATACCCATTTCAAACAGGTATGCTGTTTTAGGAAATGTAGGGGGTGGTGGATTCTCAGGGGAACGTGGCACAAACGGCCAAGTTTCTGGTATTGAGACTGGATCTAATGCAACGAGGGGTACGTCGGCTTCCAAAAGATCAATTGTGTTAGGGGATTCTGTAGTCAGAGGTACAGACGGACGTTTCTGGGGCCAGCAGAGACAAAGCAGAATGGTGTGTTGTTTCCCTGGTGCCAGGATCAAGGATGTCTCAGAGAGGGTGCAGAATGTTCTCACGGGGGAGAGGGGCCAGCAGGAGGTCATTGTCCACATTGGAACCAACGACATTGGAAGGGAAAAGTTTGAAACTCTGAAGGGAGATTGCAGAGAGTTAGGTAGAAATTTAAAAAGGAGGTCCTCAAGGGTAATAATATCTGGATTACTCCCAGTGCTACGAGCTAGTGAGGGCAGGAATGGGAGGATAGAGCAGATGAATGCATGGCTGAGGAGCTGGTGTATGGGAGAAGGATTCACATTTTTGGATCATTGGGATCTCTTTTGGGGTAGAAGTGACAATACAAGAAGGACGGATTGCACCAAATTGGAAGGGGACTAATATACTGACAGGGAAATTTGCTAGAACTGCTTGGGAGGATTTAAACTCGTAAGGTGGGTGTGGGACCCAGGGAGATAGTGAGGAAAGAGATCGATCTGAGATGGGTACAGCTGAGAACAGACGTGAGTCAAACAGTCAGGGCAGGCAAGGACAAGGTAGGACTGATAAATTAAATTGCATTTATTTCAATGCAAGGGGCCTAACAGGGAAGGCAGATGAACTCAGGGCATGGTTAGGAACATGGGACTGGGATATCATAGCAATTACGGAAACATGGCTCAGGGATGGGCAGGACTGGCAGCTTAATGTTCCAGGATACAAATGCTACAGGAAGGATAGAAAGGGAGGCAAGTGAGGAGGGGGAGTGGCATTTTTGATAAGGGATAGCATTACAGCTGTGCTGAGGGAGGATATTCCTGGAAATACATCGAGGGAAGTTATTTGGGTGGAACTGAGAAATAAGAAAGGGATGATCACCTTATTGGGATTGTATTATAGACCCCCCAATAGTCAGAGGGAAATTGAGAAACAAACTTGTAAGGAGTTCTCAGCTATCTGTAAGAATAATAGGGTAGTTATGGTAGAGGATTTTAACTTTCCAAACGTCGACTGGGACTGCCATAGTGTTAAAGGTTTAGATGGAGCGGATTTTCTTAAGTGTGTACAAGACAATTTTCTGATTCAGTATGTGGATGTACCTACCAGAGAAGGTGCAAAACTGGACTGACTGTTGGGAAATAAGGCAGGGCAGGTGACTGAGGTGTCAGTGGGGGAGCACTTTGGGTCCAGCGACCATAATTCTATTTGTTTTAAAATAGTGATGGAAAAGGATAGCCCAGATCTAAAAGTTGAAGTTCTAAATTGGAGAAAGGCCAATTTTGACGGTATTAGGCAAGAACTTTCAAAAGCTGATTGGAGGCAGATGTTCACAGGTAAAGGGACGGCTGGAAAATAGGAAGCCTTCAAAAATGAAATAGCAAGAATCCAGAGAAAGTATATTCTTGTCAGTGTGAAAGGGAAGGCTGGTAGGTAAAGGGAATTCTCGATGATGAAAGAAATTGAGGGTTTGGTTAAGAAAAAAGAAGGAAGCATATGTCAGGAACAGACAGCATAGATCGAGTGAATCCTTAGAGTATAAAGAAAGTAGGAGTATACTTAAGAAGGAAATCGGGAGGGCAAAACGGGGACATGAGATAGCTTTGGCAAATAGAATTAAGGAGAATCCAAAGGGTTTTTACAAATACATTAAGGACAAAAGGGTAACTAGGGAGAGAATCGGGCCCCTCAAAGATCAGCAAGGCAGCCTTTGTGTGGAGCCACAGAAAATGGAGGAGCTACTAAATGAATATTTGCATCAGTATTTACTGTGGAAAAGGATATGGAAGATATAGACTGTAGGGAAATAGATGGTGACATCTTGCAAAATGTCCAGATTAGAGAGGAGGACGTGCTGGATGTCTTGAAACGGCTAAAGGTGGATAAATCCCCAGGATCTGATCAGGTGTACCCGAGAACACTGTGGGAAGCTAGAGAAGTGATTGCTGGGCCTCTTGCTGAGATACTTGTATCATCGATAGTCGCAGGTGAAATGCTGTAAGACTGGAGGTTGGCAAACATGGTGCCACTGTTTAAGAAGGGCGGTAAGGACAAGCCAGGGAACTATAGACCTGACCTCAGTGGTGGGCAAATTGTTGGAGGGAATCCTGATGGACCGGACGTACATGTATTTGGAAAGGCAAGGACTGATTTGGGATAGTCAACATGGCTTTGTGCGTGGAAAATCATGTTCACAAAATTGATTGAGTTTTTGATGAAGTAACAAAGAAGATTGATGAGGGCAGAGATGTGATCTATATTGACTTCAGTAAGGCGTTCGACAAGGTTCCCCATGAGAGACTGAATAGCAAGGTTAGATCTCATGGAATACAGGGAGAACTAGCTACTTGGGTACAGAACTGGCTCAAAGGTAGAAGACCTTTGGTGGTGGTGGATGGTTGTTTTTCAGACTGGAGGCCTGTGACCAGTGGAGTGCCACAAGGATCGGTGCTGGGCCCTCTACATTTTGTTATTTACATAAATGATTTGGATGTGAGCATAAGAGGTACAGTTAGTAAGTTTGCAGATGACACCAAAATTGGAGGTGTAGTGGACAGCGAAGAGGGTTACCTCAGATTACAACAGGATCTTGACCAGATGGGCCAATGGGCTGAGAAGTGGCAGATGGAGTTTAATTCAGATAAATGCGAGGTGCTGCATTTTGGGAAAGCAAATCTTAACAGGACTTATACACTTAATGGTAAGGTCTAAGGAGTGTTGCTGAACAAAGAGACCTTGGAGTGCAGGTTCATAGCTCCTTGAAAGTGGAGTGGCAGGTAGATAGGATAGTGAAGGAGGAGTTTGGTATGCTTTCCTTTATTGGCCAAGAGTATTGAGTACAGGAGTTGGGAGGTCATGTTGCGGCTGTATGGGACATTGGTTAGGCCACTGTTGGAATATTGCGTGCAATTCTGGTCTCCTTCCTATCGGAAAGATGTTGTGAAACTTGAAAGGGTTCAGAAAAGATTTACAAGGATGTTGCCAGGGTTGGAAGATCTGAGCTACAGGGAGAGGCTGAACAGGCTGGGGCTGTTTTCCCTGGAGCGTCAGAGGCTGAGGGGTGACCTTATAGAGGTTTACAAAATTATGAGGGGCATGGATAGAATAAATAGGCAAAGTCTTTTCCCTGAGGCTGGGGAGTGCAGAACTAGAGGGCATAGGTTTAGGGTGAGAGGGGAAAGATATAAAAGAGACCTAAGGGGCAACTTTTTCACACAGAGGGTGGTATGTGTATGGAATGAGCTGCGAGAGGATGTGGTGGAGGCTGATACAATTGCAACATTTAAGAGGCATTTGGATGGGTATGTGAATAGGAAGGGTTTGGAGGCATATGGGCCGGGTGCTGGCAGGTGTGACTAGATTGGGTTGGGATATCTGGTCGGCATGGACGGGTTGGACCGAAGGGTCTGTTTCCATGCTGTGCATCTCTATGACTCTAACTAGATACCCACTGACAGCATACAAAGGCCCCGGTTTTTGAGTTCATGCCTCATCATGTGGTTTGAAATTGTTTGTTATCTCGTTGTGAATGCTTATTTATTTTTGCAGGTTACGCTACAACAGGGGATTTGCGAACTCTGTCTACAGCCTACCCAGTGTTAAAGGATGTGGTGCAGCACACGGCAGGAGTATTGGACCTTTTAAATGTGCACAGAGAGGTTTGTTGCTGGTCTGCAGTTTGGAACTATTGTTTAGATTGGAATTTTATTTTGGTTGTGTTGTTTCATTTAGCCCCTCAACCTCTTGATTGATATTTCTGCAGGGAGTTGGACTCAATGTTGATCTATATCTAAAGGCTTGAGAGCTGCCTGTTCCTAGTTCTCAGTTTCCTTAGAAATCCTGTTTAGCTCTTGTTCTAATCCCTTTTGTAGTCCCAATTGCTGATTGCTCCCTGCTGGATACCCAGTTCCCATTAGAATCCATGCTGGAATTCCATCTCTCATTATCTGCATTTTAAGAGTGAGGACTATAAAGTCTTTTTTAAAGTGTTATGGTCTGCAGTTATTCAAATCCCCAGCCCTTTTAAAATGAGAGAATGTAGACTAGTCTGTCGCTGTTAGTTAGGATAAAAATCATACGACATTGGTTGACAGACTATCTGACGTAGCAGTTTCTATAGGCACCGTTGTTGATATTTCCTGGGTGCTGTTATTAGCTCGAGGCCCGTTTTGAATGTATGATTAAGTTTCCTTTCCAGAGAGTGGATATGCATGTTTTGATTGAGGTTCGAGAGGCTATTAAAGGACATCTTTGATGTGATGGTGAATAAAAAGTTGTTTTTAGAACAGTCTACTTAAGATTTAAAATCCGTGAATGAGAGTTTTCTTTTTTCAGCATTATATACGTATGTGTGAGAGCTGAATTGTATTGTTAGAGGCTTAATCTCTTGTCATCTCCTCACGGGTGACACAGTGACTCCACACTGCTGCTTTACAGCCCCAGCCTCTGTCGACTGTCTATCTGTGCACAGCACCTGGAGGAAAGCTATGCAGACACGGGGAGTACTTGGAAACTTTCACAGACAGTGGAATTGAATCTGAGTCCCTGGCACTGTGAGGCAGTAGTGCTCACCACTGAGTCACTGTGCTAAAATATTAACATGTAAATTTTCAAATGTGTTATGGCCTCTGGAAAGACCAATAATCTTTACAATGAAACTTAAGATTTTGGGAGTGATGATGATTAGCTCAAAGAATGACATCAAGATTTCACATTTTATAAAACCTTTACTGTATCAAATGAGTAAAACTCTCTAATGACTAAACACCCTTTTGTGGGCAAGTAAAAAATGTTAAAGTAGAGACATAAACAATATTATCACTCCCATAGAAGTGGGGTGGCACAAATGTTGTAGCAAATAGTTGATAATTGCTTCCACCTTCGAGTGGGTTGCTTCTCTTCCATTTTGCTACTCAAGAAACCTCTAATGTGTGAAATGACTCACGAGAAGAGCTAGACTAATTTTCTTCCGCCAGGTCCAACCTAGGGAAATCGTCCAGCCTTTCTCAACACTTAGAGTCATAGAGATGTACAGCATGGAAACAGACCCCTTGGTCCAACTTGGCCATGCGGACCAGATATCCCAAACTAATCTAGTCCCATTTGCCAGCACCCGGCCCATATCCCTCCAAACCGTTCCCATTCATATACCCATCCAAATACCATTTAAATGTTGCAGTTGTACCAGCCCCCACCACTTCCTCTGGCAGCTCATTCCATACACTTACAGTGCGTGAAAAAGTTGCCCCTTACATCTCTTTTGTATCTTTCCCTCTCACCCTAAACCTATGCCCTCTCGTTCTGGACTCCCCGACCCCAGGGAAGAGACATTGTCTATTTATCCTATCCATGCCCCTCATGATTTCTTAAACCTCTGTAAGGTCACCCCTCAGCCTCTGACGCTCCAGGGAAAACAGCCCCAGCCTGTTCAGCCTCTCTCTATAGCTCAAATCCTCCAACCCTGGCAACATCCTTGTATATCTTTTCTGAACCCTTTCAAGTTTCACAACATCTTTCCGATAGGAAGGAGACCAGAATTGCACGCGATGTTCCAAAAGTGGCCGAACCAATGTCCTGTACAGCCATAACATGACCTCCCAACTCAATATCCCAAACTAATCTAGTCCCATTTGCCAGCACCCGGCCTATATCCCTCCATAATCAATACTCAATACTCTGACCAATAAAGGAAAGCATTCCAAACACCTTCCTCACTATCCTATCTACCTGCAACTCTACTTTCAATGAGCTATGAACTTGTACTCCAAGGTCTCTTTGTTCAGTAGCACTCTCTAGGACCTTACCATTAAGTGTATAAGTCCTGCTAAGATTTGCTTTCCCAAAATGCAGCACCTCGCATTTATCTGAATTAAACTCCATCTGCCACTTCTTAGCCCATTGGCCCATCTGGTCAAGATCCTGTTGTAATCTGAGGTAACCTTCTTCGCTGTCCACTACACCTCCAATTTTGGTGTCATCTGCAACCTTGCTAACTATACCTCCTATGCTCACATCCAAATCATTTATATAAATGATGAAAAGTCGTGCACCCAGCACCGATCCTTGTAGCACTCCACTGGTCACAGGTCTCCAGTCTGAAAAACAACCCTCCACCACACCACCTTCTACCTTTGAGCCAGTTCTGTACCCAAGTAGCTAGTTTTCCCTGTATTCCATGAGATCTAACCTTGCTATTCAGTCTCCCATGGGGAACCTTGTCGAATGCCTTACTGAAATCCATATACATCACGTCCACCACTCTGTCCTCATCAATCCTCTTTGTTACTTCTTCAAAAAACTCAAATCAATTTTGTGAGCATGATTTTCCATGCACAAAATCATGTTGACTATCCCGAATCAGTCCTTGCCTTTCCAAATACGTGTACGTCTCGTATTTTAGAATTTCCTCCAACAACTTCCCCACCGCCAACATCAGGCTGACTGGTCTGTAGTTCCCTGGCTTGTCCTTACCCCCCTTCTTAAACAGTGGCACCACGTTCGCCAACCTCCAGTCTTCCAGCACCTCACCTGTGATTGTCGATGATACAAATATTTCAGCAAGGGGCCCAGCAATCACTTCCCTAGCTTCCCAAAGAGTTTGAGGGTACACTGATCAGGTCCTGGGGATTTGTCCACTTTTATGTGTTTCAAGACATCCAGCACTTCCTCCTTTGTAATATGGGCATTCTATTTCCCTACATTCTATACCTTCCATGTCCTTTTCCACAGTAAATACTGATGCAAAGTACTCGTTTAGCATCTCCCCCATCTCCTGCAGCTCCACAGAAAGGATGTCTTGCTGATCTTTGAGGGGCCCTATTCTCTCCCTAGTTACCTTTTGTCCTTAATGTATTTGTAAAATTCCTTTGGATTCTCCTTAATTCTGTGTGCCAAAACTGTATCATGTCCTCTTTTTGCCTTCCTGATTTCTTTCTTAAGTATACTCCAACTGCCTTTATACGCTTCTAAGGATTCATTCGATCTATCTTGTCTATACCTGACATATACTTTTTTTTTCTTAACCAAACTGTCAATTTCTTTAGTCATCCAGCATTCCCTACACCCACCAGCCTTTCCTTTCACCCTTACAGGAATAAACTGTCTCTGGACTCTCATTATCTCATTTCTGAAGGCTTCCCATTTTCTAGCCGTCCCTTTACTCGTGAATATCTGCTCCCGATCAGCTTTTGAAAGTTCTGCCTAATACCATCAAAATTAGCTTTCCTCCAATTTAGAACTTCAACTTTTAGATCTGGTCAATCCTTTTCCATCACTATTTTAAAACTAATAGAACTGTGGTCGCTGGCCCCAAAGTGCTCCCCCACTGATACCTCAGTCACCTGCCCTGCCTTATTTCCCAAGAATAAGGGGCAACTTTTTCACACAGAGGGTGGTACGTGTATGGAATGGGCTGCCAGAGGATGTGGTGGAGGCTGGTACAATTGCAACATTTAAGAGGCATTTGGATGGGTATTTGAGTAGGAAGGGTTTGGAGGCATATGGGCCAGGTGCTGGCAGGTGAGACTAGATTGGGTTGGGATATCTGGTCGGCATGGACGGGTTGGACCGAAGGGTCTGTTTCCGTGCTGTACATCTCTATGACTCTAATTGGTCAAGTTTTGCACTTTCTCGAGTAGGTACATCCACATATTGAATCAGAAAGTTTTCTTGTACACACTTAACAAATTCCTCTCCATCTAAACCCTTAACACTATGGCATTCTCAAAGTTAAAATGTTTGCAAAGTTAAAATCCCCTCCCATAACCACCCTATTATTCTTACAGAAAACTGAGATCTCCTTAGAAATTTGTTTCTCAATTTCCTGCTCACTATTTGGGTGTCTATTGTACAATCAGAATAGGTGATCATCCCTTTCTTATTTCTCAGTTACACCTAATTAATGTGCCTGGACGTTTTCCCAGGAATATCCTCCCAAGGGCAGCCATAATGTTATCCCTTATCAAAATTGCCAGTCCCATTTCTCTCTTGCCTCACTTTCTATCCTTCCTGTAGCATTTGTATGCTGGAACATTAAGCTGCCAGTCCTGTCCATCCCTGAGCCACATTTCTGTAATTGCTATGATAAAACTTGCTTTTCGTACTGACTGAAGGTTCCTGCCCATGCTACGTGTGTGAATTGTTTCTCCTCTTAAGATGCAGGCCTGATTAATTCTTTGTTCTTGCCCTCTCCCTTTAATGCTGATGTGAATAACTCCTGCATTTGTTTCTATTAGTGTGTTTTTAAATCATGTGAGCTGCTTGATTACTTCACTCAGAACGATCAGATCTGAGAGTTTGTATTGAATTAAACTGAGAATCCTTTCTGAATGATGTTCAGCTACAGAAAGTGCCAATTCGAAGACGGGACAGAAACCGAGGTGTGGAAGTGCTGGTGTCAGAGGATGGTGTAGACTCTGGAAACAGCCACGTTGAAAAGGGGCTTAGTCTCCTTGTGCAGAGTGTGCTTGGGAAATCACTGGATAAGACGGAGCAGCTAAGTAACTGGGAGAGACGACCTCTCCGGCCCCAGCAGATCATTTATGCAGGTGAGCAGCTCCTGGTAAGCTCACTGTTCCATTGTTACCCAGATCTAATGTAAAATGGTCACACTGGCAGGAGTTTGTGCTGAGTAACCTCTTGTACTTCTTTGCATTCTCTGATCTCGGTTATAACGTGAGAAAGACCTTTAAACCATTAGGATTTGGGATCAGTGAACACGGTGCCAGACTGTCTGTCTGGTTTAGTCTCAGTGTTGATAGCTTTGGCTCAATGTGTCACTTCCCTCTGAGTGTCGAGATCATAAATCCAAATCCCAGTCCCTATTTTGTTTTTGAGGCCTTAACGTGCACAAGTTTGCTGCCAAACTTTGTTTATTTCAGTTTTGCATAGCCTAGATCCCTGTGTGTGAAACCAGCACATGTATTCCACTGAGAGTCACTGCATATAGAACGATATCCCAGTGAGTGTGTGTGTGTGTGTGAAAGAGAGAGAGAGACTTTTCCCTAGTGAGAGTCAGTGCATGTGGGACTGTAACCCAGTGAGACTCAGTGTGTGTGTGTGGGGGACTGTACCCCAGTGAGAGTCGGTGTGTGCGTGTGGGACTGTACCCCAGTGAGAGTCAGTGCGTGTGGGACTGTATCCCAGTGACAGTCAGCTACTTGTGGGACTGTACCCCAGTGAGAGTCAGTGTGTGTGTGTGGGGCCTGTATCCCACTGTGAGTCAGTGTGTGTGTGGCACTGTATCACAGTGAGAGTCAGTGTGTGTGAAACTGTACCTCCTCTTAAATGAAAAAAAAATGGACAAATGGGAATAAATGTTACTGTGTGCTCTGCAGCCTCTGATGCCTACTGCCTGCTGGATGTATATGATTCTCTTTGTCGAGAACCACAGCGCTTTGGTTTGAGCTGCAGCCTTGAAGAGTTTTTGATGCTCAAAGTAGAGAAGAAGGCAAGGGGACTGAAACAAAAGAAAAACAAGAGCAGTCCGACCCACCCCTTCCAGGTAGGAAGTTGCACAGGCATATACGATTCATCAACAATTTAAAAGATATGAGTGTGATTCGGGACAATGGGAGCACTGATGGAAGGAACAACTGAATTCAAAATGATGTTTTAGGGAGTGCAGTGTCAGAGAATGCTGCAATGATTTTGTAAGCATGGGGAGGGCTAGAGAGTGGAGGGTACTGTCGAGAAATGGTCGGCAGGTTGAGCAGATACAGAGGGAAATCGGTGCACATTTCTGAGACAGCGTGTCGCTGCTGGTTGAAATGACTGGTCATCCTGCCGAATAGGCTATTGCTCTGTCTGAACCAGGGTCTGAGTATTCAAGGAGCGGGTTGTGACAAATGTCAAGTGGGGTGAGTTTTAGTAAATCCACCCTTTCTGAAGATTAAAGTGTCTCTCTGATATTGTGAGCTTCTTCCGAGCCATCGTTTGTTCCTCTTCCTTTTCACAGTGTGGGCAGACCATGCAGCCAACCTTGTTAAAGGCATCATCCTCCCCTCCTTTATCACCCTCCGAGTTCAGTGTTGTCTGTGACAACATGTTGCAAGGGTTGGGCCGGTACCTGCGTTGTCTTGGAGTGGATGTGAAGATTTTGGAGAATGATGATGATCACAGGAAGGCTGCTGAGGTAAGACAGAATTTAAATTAAGAGAGAGTGTGAGTAATGGTGAAGGAGATAGAGTGAATGGGGAGGGGAAATGGAGATGAAGAGGAGAGGGAAATGGACATTGTGAGGGAGAGGGTATAGTGAGGCACAGTGGGGGAGGGGAGAGAAGACTGGAGGAGTGTGAACAAGGAGGGCAGAGGTAGACTGTAGGGAGTGAGTGAGGTGGGCAGAGGGAGACGGTGAGTGTGGGTGAGCGAGGTGGGCAGGGGGAGACAGTGGGGGTGGGTGAGTGAGGTGGGCAGAGGGAGATGGTCGAGGGTGTCAGTGAAGAGGGCAAAGGGAGATAGAGAGCAAGAGTTTGGCTAGGCAAAGGTGGGGAGGAAAGAGAGGTGATAGATTGCAGTATAAATGAAAGAGAGGTAGGAGAATGAGGAAAGCAAACGTGGAGTGGGTAAAGGAGGGTTATTTAATCAATTCTGGCTGGAGAGAAGAAAGTCACAGATGAATCAGAATGGAAATGCATTGTTGGATCAAGGCTGATAGCTAGGCTGCTGTCCTCAGTGTGGTTTACCCTTGTGAGGAGTAAGGATGATAGTCACTCTTTTGCATCATGTAGGATGTCACTGGCGATAAATTTTCTGACTGCCAATCACAGTACAATCTAACCAGGGACTCCAATGTAAGAGAGCTCATGATGCATCCAGAGAGTGGAAAAACATATCAGAGAACCCTGGTGAGAGAAATGACAAATTAGTAACACTGCAGGGAATCCCACGGCAGAAGTGGTATTGTTTCCACTCTTTTGGATTCTCAATCTTCCAACATTTCAGAGCTGTGTTGCTGCCATATGGGTCATGTGTGTTTGAACACGCACAGGTTGGCTTGGCACCCAGCTGCAAGCAGACTGCTGTTTCTAACCCAACTCAATCAGTGGTCAGACCCTCAGCTTATTGAAGCTCCTCGGATGCTGCCTGAACTGCTGTGCTCTTCCAGCACCACTAATCCAGAATCTGGTTTCCAGCATCTGCAGTCATTGTTTTTACCTCAGCTTATTGAGTTGTTTGTTTCCATGGCTGTCATCCTTTCTCAAATGAAAAATTGTGGTTCCCATTTGCGGTTTGAAAAGAAAAGAAAGTTGCAACAGTCCCAGAGGTCCATAGGGGTGCTGTTTCCTGAGAGGGAGAGACACATGACTGATGCTGAGTTTAACCTGAGTAATTTTTGGGAACAGTAACATGATGTATTGTACTCCTCTCTTCATTTGAAATGTGTCTTGTTTATTTTGAAATATTTATCAAAGATTATTGTTTGGATAAATGCCCTTCTGTTGTTCCATCTCCCAAGTCTAAACCCAGACTCTATTTCATCAATCACTACTTCAAATAGTTATAAGTTCTTCATATTATAATTTTCTAAATTGCTTTAACAAGGTGACTCATTAAGATTATCATTCTGAGATGGTTACCATCCATTGATTTAGGTTTCTCTGGTAACTTAATGAGTAATGAACGTCTCCTTTGTATATTTTTGATCACAAATTTCTGTTATCATTTCTAATTCAGCTTCACAAAGTCTTTTAACATTCTTTTCATTTACAACATGGGCTTCACCAGCCAGGCCAGCATTTATCACAAATCCCTAATTGCTGTAAGGTAATTAAGTGTCAACCATGTTGCTGTGGGTCTGGAGTCATGTGTAGGTCAGACCTGGGAAGGATAGCAGCTTCCTTCCCTGAAGGAAATGAGTGAATCAGAAGAGTTTTTCCAACAGTTGACAATGGTTTTGTGGTCATCATTTGATTCCTAATTCAAGATAATTATTGAAGTCAAATTCCATCATTTGCCTTGGTGGGATTCAAACCCAAGTTCCCAGAATATTAAGTGGATCTCTCGATTAATAGTCTCTCAATGATACCATTAGAATATCATCTCCCCTTTTAGCCATGGCTTCATCTGTTCTAAAGTACCTATCAATGACAAAATATTTGCTAGCTCTGACATCATAATGTTTGGTCCATCATTTGCTTCCATCTTGAAAACTCACTTAATTTTGAGCATCATACAATATCTACAATTCACTTATATAATGTATCATCATTTCGTTAGTGCATCCCTTTCAAACAATATTTTCTCATCTTTGTGTTTTGTGCAACCACTATCTCCCCTTGTCCCTTTTATTTATCTATGAAAGGCTTCAGCTCTGGTACATAACTTGCATTTTTATGATGCTTTCAAGATTTTATAACACCTCAGTAGATCTACAGTAGCTACTTGCGTGCATTCTTTATTTATTTCAGTGTGATCAACTCAGATTTGTTGGTTTTCTTTCCTCTTTCCACCATCACTGTCAGTCTCTCATCAGTCACCCACTGCTTGTCTTTTCTTTACTCTTTTGTTAACATTTCCTTTCTATTTTCTTGTATAACTGTCTTTTTTTGTGTTTTTCCATTTGCTTTATATTTTTTGTTCTAAGGTGCTCTGTTTGCATCCTTCATCCTAAAACCTGAAGGTTTGTGCTTTTATTTAAAGAATGAACGCCTCTTTGTTTTCACCCTTCAAGTTTTCAGGATCCTTGCGAGGGAGGGGGAGCAGCACCAAGTTGTGGTCCACATAGGCACCAACGACATAGGTAGGAAAGGGGATGGGGATTTAAGGCAGAAATTCAGGGAGCTAGGGTGGAAGCTTAGAGCTACGACAAACAAGTTGTTATCTCTGGTTTGTTGCTTGTGTCACGTGCAAGTGAGATGAGGAACAGGGAGAGAGAGGAGTTGAACACGTGCTACAGGGATGGTGCAGGAAGGAGAGTTTTGGATCCCTGGATAATTGGGGCTCTTTCTGGGGAAGTTGGGATCTCTACAAACAGGATGGTCTTCACCTGAACCAGAGGGGTACCATTATCCTGGAGGGTATATTTGCTAATGCTCTTTGGGTGGGTTTAAGCAGGGCGGTGGGAATCTAAATTGTAGTTTGAGTATAGAGGAGATTGAGAGTAGGGATGTCTGAAATAAGGTTTCAGGCTTGCAAGAGGGCACCAGCAAGCAAAATGTTGGTTTGAAGTGTACTTATTTCAATGTCAAGAGCATCCAAAATAAGGTGGGTGCACTTGCAGCATGGGTCTGTACCCAAGATTTCAATGTTGTGGCCATTTCAGAGACATGGGTAGAGCAGGGACAGGAATGTTGTTGCAGGTTCCGGGATTTAGATATTTCAGTAAGAACAGAGAAGATGGTAAAAGAGGTGGGAGTGTGGCATTGTTAGTCAAGGACAGTATTGCGGCTGCAGAAAGGATGTTTGAGCATTCGTCAACTGAGATAGAATTGTATGATATTAGAAACAAAAAAGGACAGGTCACCCTGTTGGGAGTTTTCTATAGTTTTCCAAATAATTCCAGAGATGTAGAGGATAGGATAGCAAAGATGATTCTTGAGAGTGACAGGATAGTTGTTATGGGGGACTTCAACTTCCCAAATATTAACTGGGAATACTATAGTTCAACTACTTTAGATGGGTCAGTTTTGTCTGTTATGTGCAGCAGGGTTTTAGATTAGATTCACTACAGTATGGAAACAGGCTCTTCGGCCCAACAAGTCCACACCGACCCTCCGAAGAGTAACCCACCCAGACCCATTCCCCGACATTTACCCCTGACTAATGTACCTAACACTATGGGCAATTTAACATGGCCAATTCACGTGACATGCACATCTTTGGACTGTGGGAGGAAACCAGAGTACCCGGAGGAAACCCACGCAGACAAGGGGAGAATGTGCAAACACCACACAGACAGTTGCCCAAGGCGGGAATCGAACCCAGCTCCTTGGTGCTGTGATGCAGCAGTGCTAACCACTGAGCCACTGTGCCGCATGTGTTTTCTGACACAGTATGTAGACAGGCCAACGTGGGGCAAAGCCACATTAGATTTGGTCCTGGGTAATGAATCTGGCTAGGTGTTAGATTTGGAGATAGGTGAGTACTTTGGTGATAGTGACAACAATTGAATTATGTTTACTTTAGCGATGAAAAGGCATAGGTATATAGAGAAAGGCAATTGTGATGTAATTAGACAAGATTGAGGATGCAAGGATGGGGAAGGAAACGGCAGGCGATGGGCACAATTGAAATGTGGAGCTTACTCAAGGAACAGCTACTGTGTGTTCTTGATAAGTATGTACCTGTCAGATAGGGAGGAAGTTGTCAAGCACAGGAGCCTTGGTTTACTAAGGAAGTTGAATCTCTTGTCAAGAGGAACAAGAAGGTTTATGTTAGGATGTACAAAGTTAAAAATCACACAACACCAGGTTATAGTCCAGCAGATTTATTTGGAAGCACTAGCTTTCGGAGCACTGCTCCTTCATCAGGTGGTTGTGAAGGCTCAATTCGGACAATTGAGAGGTACAGAGTAGCCAGGATCTAAAGAGAGAGCTAAGACAACGAGGAGGGGACGTGAGAAATTGTTGTTGGATAGGATCAGGGAAAACCCTAAAGCTTTCTATTGGTATATCAGGAATAAAAGAATGACTAGGGTAAGATTAGGGCCAATCAAGCATAGTAGTGGGAAGTTGTGTGTGGAGTCACAGGAGATAGAGTAAGTGCTAAATGAATATTTTTCGTCAGTATTCACGCTGGAATAAGACAATATTGCTGAGGAGAATACTGAGAAACCGGCTACGAGACGAGATGGGATTGAGGTTCACAAGGAGGAGGTGTTAGCAATTCTGAAAAATGTGAAAATAGATACGTCCCCTGGGCCGGATGGGATTTATCCTAGAATTCTCTTGGAAGCCAGGGAGGAGATTGACGAGCCTTTGGCTTTGATCTTTATGTCATCATTGTCTACAGGAATAGTACCAGAAGACTGGAGAATAGCAAGAATGTTCAAGAAGAGGAGTAGAGACAACCCTGGTAATTATAGACCACTGAGCCTTACTTCAGTTGTGGGTGAAGTGTTAGAAAAAGTTATAAGAGATAGAATTTATAATCATCTCAATAGGAATAAGTTGATATGGGATAGTCAGCACGGTTTTGTGAAGGGTAGGTCGTGCCTCAGAAACGTTATTGAATTCTTTGAGAAGGTGACCAAACAGGTGGGATGGTAAAGCCGTTGATGTGGTCTATCTGGGATTTCAGTGAGGTGCTTGATAAGGTTCCCCACAGTACCTAATTGAGAGAGTTTTAGCAGTTTAGATCAGAAATTGGCAAGCTGTAAGAAGACAGAGGGTGGTGGTTAATGAGAAATGTTTAGTTGAGTTACTAGTGGTAACTCAGTGGAGTTGAGTTACTAGTGGTATACCACAAGGATCTGTTTTGGGTCCACCGCGGTTTGTCATTTTTATAAATGACTAGGATGAGGGCATAGAAGGATGGGTTAGTAAATTTGCAGATGACACGAAGGTTGGGACAATTGTGGATAGTGCCAAAGGATATCATAGGTTACAGAGGGACAGAGGTAAGCTGCAGAGGGCTGAGAGATGGCAAATGGAGTTTAATGCAAAAAGTTATGAGAAGTAACAGGAATAGAGAGTACTGGGCTAATGGTAAGATTCTTGGTAGTGCAGATGAGCAGAAAGATCTTGGTGTCCATGTACATCGGTCCCTGAAAGTTGCCACCCAGGTTGATAGGGCCGTTAAGAAGGCATTGGTAGAGGGATCGAGTTTCAGAACCACGAGATCATGCTGCAGCTGTACAAAACTCTAGTGCGGCTGCACTTGGAGTATTGCGTACAGTTCTGGTCACCACATTATGGGAAGGATGCGGAAGCTTTGAAAAGGATTCAGAGGAGATTTACTAGGGTGTTGCTTGGTATGGAGGGAAGGTCTCACAAGGAAAGGCTGAGGGACTTGAGGCTGTTTTCGTTAGAGAGAAGAAGGTTGAGAGGTGACATAATTGATACATACAATATATTCAGAGGGTTAAATCTGGTGCACAGTGAGAACCTTTTTCCTCGGATGGTGATGGCTTGCATGAGGAGACATAGCTTTAAATTGAGGGGTGATAGATATAGGACAGATATCAGAGGTAGGTTCTTTACTCAGAGAGTAGAAGGGGTGTGGAACGTACTCCCTGCAACAGTTGTAGGCACATCAACTTTACGGGTATTTAAGTGGTCATTGGATTGTTAAATGGATGAGAATGAAATAGTGTGGGTTAGATGGGCTTCAGATTGTTTCCACAGGTCGGTGCAACATCGAGGGACGAAGGACCTGTACTGCGCTGGAATGTTCTATGTAATTTGTTAGCATCTAATTAGCTACATATGTCTTTCCTCTTTTGATCTCATCACTTTCATTTATTTTTTGCCATAAGGTGACAATGATCTGAATTTATATCTGCACCAGATGCACACGAATGAATGTTCTTTGTATTGTTTCTAAAATGTTATTTCACAATCACATAATCTATTGATTTTTAAAGCACCATCTGAAGCTCTTGAAGTGTATAGTCTTTTTTATTTCTTAAAGAATGTGTTTGCCAACATTAGATCTGTTTGACAAAATTGTATCAGTCTGTCATTTTTTTCAACCTAATGGCATAATGTACATTCAATCCTGATGCTCCTTTACAAATTTTAATGTTTAAATCACCTATTATAATTAGTTTATTGATCATAACAGTTCTGGATGTCACCATAAAATGCCTCCATTCCCTGCTCTGTGATCTTCGTGCGCAGCTTAAACTTGCGTGTCAACCAGATCAGAAGTCTTTGTTTCAATCTTAATTGTCATTACTCTTTTTGAGGTTGATCAGGAACTTTAAACTGATCCCTTGTATCCTCTGTTAAATAGTTTTGTTTATATTAAATCCATATTCAATGAGAAGATAAAAACAATAATACACAGAAGGAAAGCATTACAGGAAATTCGAGGGAAGGTTGAAGTGGACATTGTCACACTGGAACAACGAGATATGTTTAGCTATTTAGAACATGATGGCAAACTCAATGCAGAAGTTAGAAGCGGTATTGAGATAACCGGGAAGATGTGTTAATGACAAGAAAATCCAAGTTTGTAATAAAAATAAATCTCACACAATACTATATTCCATCCACTTTCCTGTACATTTCCACTATGGGCAATATGTAATGATTTGAGGAAGGAAATAGAGGCTTTTGAAAAATGGATTTTAAGATTGTATACTAAAGATTCCATGTACGGACCATATGGTAAATGAAAAGGTACTTAAAATTGCAAGAGCAAAAAGAACTTCAAAAACATGACATTCAGAAAAGAAATAGTATTTTAGCCTCCCCCACTATTTTAGCCAGAACCAATTGTGTGCCAAACAGCATAGGTAGCAAGTGATACACAAGGAATTCCACAACCAAGAAATCAGATCTAAGATCTGCAGTGCTCCCATGTCTTGTTGTGAAGTCTGGTGAAAAATTAAATGACTTGCTGGGGGAGAATGCTTCATAAAGATCCCCATCTCATGCGACTGGGGAGTCCAGCACATCTATGCAAAAGATACGGGTGAAGTATTTGTAATAATCTGTAGGAAAAAGTGCCAAGGATGACCTAGCTCTGCCTCCTCTGGACGTATCCAATGTCACAAACGTTGTCTTCAGCCAGTTTGATTCACTCTTTGATCACAGGAAATGGGTTGGAGCTACTGGATACCTCAGAGGCAACATTCTAGCAATAGTACTGAAGGCTCCTGAACTTGCTGCTCCCCCTAGCCAAGCTGTTCCATTAATTGCTGGCATCTACCCGACTATGTGGAAAATTGCCCAGGTATGATCTGAAAACATAAAAGCAAGACTCCTCCAACCCGGCCAATTATCACCATGTCAGTCTACACTCAATCGTCAGTAAAGTGATGGAAGGTATCATCAATACTGCTATGAAGCAGCACTTGCTCAGCAATAACCTGCTCAGTGATGCCCAGTTCGGGTTCCGCAAGGGCTACCCAGCTGCAGACCTCATTACAGCCTTGGCTCCTTAGGTAAGAGTGACTGCCTTTGACATCAGATTTAGATTTTATTATCACGTGGACGCGAGTATAGGAGTATAGTGAAAGGTATACAAAGTTGCCATTCTCCGGCGCCATCTTAGTGTATACCAGACAAGATTAAAGACAGAATCAGAAATAAATAGCTAAAAGAAAAGGAGGCGGGTCCAAATCACTCACCCGCCTCCACCATGAGTCCTTGCTGCCAAAAGAACCAAGTCACAAAGTCTATCCCTCAGTTTGTGAACTCTTATATACCCTATGAACCCGCACGCTGTTGGAACTGAAATGCCATTGCCTTTGCTGTCAGGTACCAGTGCTTAACCATATCCTGGAGTTGTGCCGCTGCTGCTGAAACCATATTGCCATTCTTCAGCACCATCTTGTCTCCAGTGACAGTATCACTACCATGAGATCACGCTGGGCTGACCTCAGCAATGCAGCTGCCGCTGAATCTGCCAGGTCCCATACTGGGCTCAAACCTAACGCTGGGCCAACCACGCTGAAGCAGCGGGTGCCTCATTCTGGCTTATGTTGCTGCCACTGCTGCCTTCTGAGACCACCATTTCGGCGATGAAACCTGTTGCTGGCCACTCCCCCAAGAAGGGGAGCACTGCCACCTCTACCAACACTCTGCAAAGGGAACTGCTGCTGCCAACAAAGGAAAAGAAAGAGAAAAGCAACACTAAAAGAGAGAAAAGAGCAAGGCATACAGAAGCAGACGAGCCCCAAACTCTGCTCTTTGCATACATCAGGCCACATTCAACAGTGTATCGCATTAAGAAGCCGTAGTAAAACTGGAGTCAATGGGAATTAGGGAGAAAGCTGACTACTGGTTATACCCAGTACAAAGTAAAATGGATGCGATTATTGGACGTCAGCTGCAGGAAATTCTGTCGACGTTCCTCAGTGTAGTGTTGTAGGCCCAACATCCTTCAGCTGCTTCATTAATGATCTTCCCTCATCTTAAAGTCAGAAGTTTGGAAGTTCACTGATTATGCAATGTTCAACATTATTCATGGCTCCTCAGAAACTGATACAGTCCATTCTCAACTGCAGCAAGACGTGGACAGTATCCAGATCCTGGATGTAAGTTTACACGCTGAGCTGGAAGATTCGTTTTCGATGCTGGTGTTATGTACTACTTTCTATTTATATGTTGAGGTTTCCTTGGGTTGGTGATGTCATTTCCTGTTCTTTTTCACAGAGGGTGGTAGATGGGATTCAAATCGACGTGTTTGTTGATTGAGTTCTGATTGGGGTGCCATGCTTCTAGGAATTCTCATATGTGTCTCTGTTTGGCTTGTCATAGGATGGATGTGTTGTCCCAGTCGAAGTGGTTCCTTCCTTATCTGTATGTAAGAATACTAGTGAGAAAGGGTCATGATATTTTGTGGCTAGTTGATGTTCATGTATCCTGGTGGCTAGTTTTCTGCCTGTTTGTCCAATGTAATGTTTGTCTCAGTTCTTGGAAGGTATTTTGTAAATGATGTTCATTTTGCTTGTTGCCATTCCTAGAAGCATGGCATTCCAACCGGAACTCTATCAACAAACACATTGACTTGGACCCCATCTACCACCCTCTGAAATAATCAGGAAATTACATCACCAACACAGGAAATGGCATCACCACAGGAAATGACATTACCAACCCAAGGAAACCTAAACACACAAATAGAAGGTGGGACATAACACCAGTGCTTCACCGGAGGCTCACTGATGATGTTACCTAGTATGGTGACGAAACGTCAGAAACCTTATTTTCCAGCTCAGTGAGCAAACCTACACCCAGAACCTCAACCTGAGCTACAAATCTTCTCAAAACTCACTAATGCCTTTTAAATGTTGTAATTGTACCAGCCTTCACCCCTATCTCTACGTAGAACAGATTCTCTCAACAAACACATCGACCTGGACCCAATATACCGGCCACTGCAGTGGACAGCTGGAACTGACAACCGGAAGCGGCAGAGACAAGCCACTATAAATGCTGGAGGAAACATCACAGAAGCGCTTCACAGGAGGCTCCCAAGCACTGAGGATGTCACCTAGACAGGGGACGAAACGTTTGCAACACAAATTCCCAGCTCGGCGAACAGAACCACAACAACTTTGTCTGTTTATCCTATCCATGCCCCTCATGATTTTATAAACCCCTATAAAGTCCCCCCTCAGCCTCCGATGCTTCAGGGAAAACAACCGTTGCCTATTCAACCTCTCCTTATAACTCATCCTCCAACTCTAGCAACATCCTTGTAAATCTTTTCTGAACTCTGTCGAGTTTCACAACATCCTTCCGATAGGAAGGAGACCAGAATTGCACGCAATATTCCAAAAGTGGTCTAACCAGCATCCTGTACAGCTGCAACATGATCTCCCAACTCCTTTACTCAATGCTCTGACCAATAAAGGAAAGCATACCAAACGCCTTCTTCACTATCCTATCTACCTGGTACTCCACTTTCAAGGAGCTATGAACCTGCACTCCAAGGTCTCTTTGTTCAACAACACTCCTTTGCACCTTACCATTAAGTATATAAGTCCCATTAAGATTTGCTTTTCCAAAATGCAGCACCTCACATCTATCTAAATTAAACTCCATCTGCCACTTCTCAGCTCATTGGCCCATCTGATCAAGATCCCATTGTAATCTGAGGTAACCCTCTTCGCTGTCCACTACACCTCCTCCAATTTTGGTGTCATCTGCAAACTTACTAACTATACGTCCTATGTTCACATTCGTATAATTTATGTAAATAACAAAAAGTAGCAGGCCCAGCACTGATCCTTGTGGCACTCCACTGGTCCTCCAGTCTGAAAAACAACCCTGCACCACCACCCTCTGCCTTCTACCTTCAAGCCAGTTCTGTATCCAAATGGCTAGTTCTCCCTGTAATCCATGAGATCTAAACTTGCTAACCAGTCTCCCATGGGGAATCTTGTTGAACACCTTACTGAAATTCATATAGATCATGATTAATGAGTTTGCAGATGACACTAAAATAGGAGATGTTGTGGAAAGTGAGGGAGGTTGATCATCTGGGGAAATGGAGTTTAATGGAGAAAGTGAGAACTGCAGATGCTGGAGATCAGAGCTGAAAATGTGTTGCTGGAAAAGCGCAGCAGGTCAGGCAGCCCTTTCCTGAAGAAGGGCTCATGCCTGAAACGTCGATTCTTGTGCTCCTTGGATGCTGCCTGACCTCCTGCGTTTTTCCAGCAACACATTTTCAGCAAATGGAGTTTAATATAGATAAGAGTGAGCAGTTGCATTTTGGAAAGTCAAGTCAAGGTAGGAGTTTCATGGTGAATGGTAGGTCCTTAAGGAGTGAGTGGAACAGGAGGACCTTGGATGTCAGGTGTGAGGTTCTCTGAAAGTGGATACAGGGTAGACAGGGCAGTTAAGGAGGTTTTTGGTACACTGGCCGCCATCAGTCAGAACAGTGAGTATAGAAGTTGGGAAATTATGTTGCAGTTGTACAGGACATTGCTGAGGTCATATTTGGAGTATTATGTTCAGTTTTGGTCACCTTGCTATAGGAAGGATGTTATTAAACTGGAAAGAGTGCAGAAAAAATTTACAAGGATGTTGCCTGGACTCAACCATCTGAATTAATGAGAGGTTGGACAAACTAGGACTTTTTCTGTAGAGCATAGGAGACTGAGAGGGGCGATCTTATAGAAGGGTATAAGATCATGAGAGGCATGGATAGGGTGAATGCAGTCAGTGTTTTTCCCAGGGTTAGGGAATTGAGATCTAGAGGCCATCAGTTTAAGGTTAAAGGGGAAAGAATAAAAGGGAACCTGAGGGCCAACCTTTTTACGCAGTGGGTGGTACACATATGGAATGAACTGCCAGTGGAAGTGATTGAGGCGGGTATACTAACAACATTTAAAAGACATTTGGTCAAATGCATGGATAGGAAAGGATTAGTAGGGTATGGGCCAAATGCAGAGAAATGGACAGACAGAGTTCAATAATGTAAGAATAGAACCTCTGCTCATTGGGTATCAATTTGTATTTTATTTAAATTTCTTTCTTTCTTCACATCTGGGTCACTGCTTTCCTGCCATTCACATCTTCGCTTGGCTCACCTTCCGTTACTTGACTTGTCATATGTTTGCCCCCTTTAGCTTTTGTCCAATGAAACCTTCTGTCATTTAATCTGTCCAGCCCTCCACCCACTTATAGTCCTTCTCTCTTGTTCATCCTATCTCTACCCACTCTAGGCTGCCTGAACTGAGTATTTCTAGTATTTTCCAATTTTATTTCAGCTTTCCAGCATCTGCAATATTTTCTTTTGTAATTGTATAAATAGGTTTAGGTCGGCTATGGAAAGGATGAGGAATAATTCCAAGCAGAAACAATTAATTGGAGAAAGGCTAACTTCAATAAGAATGGTTTTGGCCCATGTATTTTGGAAGCAAAGGTTGGGAAAGCTTTCACTGAACAATTGGCTGCTTGCAGAAAGGACATGGTTCAGAGATGGTCGAAGTACATTCCCATAAGGGGGCCAGATAGGACAAACAAAACCAGAGATCCCTGAATGGTGACAGGTAGAGATTAATAAAAGGCCTGTGTTATATTTCAGGTGGATAATACACTTGAGAAACAAGCTGGATATTGACAGTTCAGACACAAGTGAATAAAGAAATAAGGGGAACAAAGAGACTGGCAGGCAACATGAAAGGGGATGTAAATAGTGAAAGAGTAATAAAATAGTAAAAGCTGTAGAACCTGTTTGTGACCAAATGGGAGGTTTGCGCAAGTGGGATAAAGGCATAGCTGAAATGAGTAAATTATAAGACCATAAGACATAGGAGTGGAAGTAAGGCCATTCAGCCCATTGATTCCACTCTGCCATTCAATCATGGCTGATGGGCATTTCAGCTGCACTTACCCGCATTCTCCCCGTAGCCCTTAATTCCTTGTGACATCAAAAATTTATCAATCTCTGCCTTGAAGACATTTAGTGCACTGCACTCCGCGGCAATGAATTCCACTGTGAATTATAACTTCACATTAGTCTTTACCAAGAAGATGTTCCTATGATTCTATAAAGAATAGGCATTGTTAGTACCTATGTGGGTAACCATAGCAGCACCTTTCATTTGGAGGAAGTGAGTGGAGTTAATTGGATGTTGTTCAGTGTATGAACAACTGAGATTTTTCATATACTCAGCTGCGGCAGATCCCTTTTGACCCATCATGTTCAGAATCACACAGTGAAGAGTAACCATCAGACAAGTGGTTGATATGGTGGCTGTGTGGTTAGCACTGCTGCCTCACAGCACCAGGCACCTGGGTTTAACTCTAACCTGTTATGACTGTCTGTGTTGAGTTTGCATATTCTCCCTGTGCTCCGGTTTCCACCCACAGTCCAAAGATGTGCAGGTTTGGTGGATTGGCCATGCTAAATTGTCAATTGTGTTTAGGGATATAAGATTAGGTGGGTTAGCCATGGGAATTGCAGGATTACAGGAATAATGTAGGGCAGGGTTAGAGTAGGATGCTGTTTGGAGGATCATGAGGACTTGATGGGCTGAATGGCATGCTTCCAACTGTAGGGATTCTAAGATTTTAAGTGACCGGAAGTACTTGTGGAATTGAAGCACAGTCAGATAGGGTTAGGAGTGAATTCCTAGGCATTGTTTGTATCTCTTGTGATCATCATGTGTGATGCTCGTAATGGGGCTTTGAGTGTACTGCAGCCTTTTACTGGTGTCTATTGTGGGTGTCCCCCTCGCTTTGTTACAGTAGAAGATGCTGTATATCCATGGAAAAGTTGCACAGACTGTGAAAATGATAAAGAACATTCAGTACTTGATGGGTCATCTTACAAGTGCTAACAAACCACTGTTTAAATTTGGCATTGCAGATAAAGATCACATCATTTGTGACGCAGTTGGCAATGATGTAATGATTCAGGAGTGAAATTGAATCATCGCCTAAGATATCACTGACTGGAGCAAATGGTTTGGCTGATGAAGTCTTGCTGCTCTAGTACTAGGATTAACACAGTACATTAACTCAACAATACTGAGTACAGCCAAGCCTATTCCTGGCCTTACTCCAGGCCTTGAAATGCACTTCCCAGTGAGAGTGCCAATAAATAATCTGAAATAGGAACTGTATCTGTAAACCAGAAAAGCTCTGAACATTTATAATGACTGAATTGATGTCCCAGTTCAGGCCAGCATTTTCTATCTTGTGAGCACTTTTGGATGCTCCTTTGGCTGTCCTCCTGGGTGTTATCACACCACCTGCATGATGCCTGCAGTCAGCCACTAATGTAAGAGTAGCCTGACTTACTATTACCGTTACTAAAGGTGACCTTTGATTTTGTTTGTCTTCATTCTGCATACTTGCTATTCTCTGCTAGCTGTCTGTATTACACAGCTGGGTTGGCAGACAACAGTAGACACTTTGAAGAGGAGACTAGACCATGTTTAGCTGAACTCTATCTTTCAGTGATAGTGCTGGAGTGCAGAGAAAAGGACTACAGTATGTACTGAACTTGGACATTGTGGATCAAGCAGAGTTTGAGATAAGGGGTGGATGGGCATGGGTACATAGTCTGCAGCCAGAAGTTCACAAAGAATGGGAGAGGTGTCCTGTAAGAGGACAGGCAGAGAACAGACATACAATGGGAATAAAAGATATGGGAATTAAAGGGCTAGGGATGATGGGGAGAGAGTTGGGAGGTGTTGTGAGATTAGGAAGTGGCAGTCCTGTACACAATTAACATACTTGTCGTGTTAGAACATAGAAGCGTACAGTACAGTACAGGTCCTTCAGCCCACACTGTTGTGCCGAGCATTTATTTTAATCTAAGATCAACCTAACCTACACACCTCTCAATTTACTGCTGTCCATGTGCTTGTCCATCAGTCACTTAAATGTCCCTAATGTCTCTGACTCTACTTCCACCACTGACCATGCATTCCACATCTGACATCTCCGCTATATATTCCTCCAATCGTGACATCCATTTCTGCCCTGGAGAAAAGTCTCTGGCTATCTACTCTATCTATGGCTCTCATTACGGCTGACACGGTGGCCCAGTGGTTAGCACTGCTGCCTCACAGTGCCACAGACCTGGGTTCGATTCCAGCCTTGGATGGCTGTCTGTGTGGAGTTTGCACATACTCCCTGTGTCTGTGTGGTTTCCTCCGGGTGCTCTGGTTTCTTCCCACAGTCCAAAAATGTGCAGGTCAGGTGACTTGGCCATGCTAAATTGCCCATAGTGTTCAGGGATGTGTAGGTTAGATGCATTAGTTATGGGCAAATGTAGGATAGAGGAATGGGTCTGGGCGGGTTACTCTTTGGAGGGTTGGTGTGGATGTGTTGGGCTGAAGGGCCTGTTTCCACCCTGTAGGGATTCTAATTCTAATTATCTTGTAAACTTCTATCAAATCATCTCTCTTCCTCCTCCTCCTCCCCAGTGTGAAAAGCCCTAGCTGACTCAATCTCACTTCATAAGACATGCCTCCAATCCAGGCAGCATCCTGATAAGTCTCCTCTGCACCCTCTCTAAACCATCTACATCCTTCCTCCTATAATGAAGCAACCAGAATTAGACACAATATTCGTAGTGTGGTATAACCAGGGTTTTCTAGAGCTTCAGCAAAACCTCACAGCACTTAAATTCAATTCCCCTGTTAATGAAAGCCAAAACACCATATGCGTTCTTAACAATCTTGTCAACTTGGGTGGCAATTTTGAAGGATGTATGTGCATAGACCCCAAGATCCCACTGTTCTGCCAAGAATCCTGTCTTTAACCCTGTATTCAGCATTCAAAGTTGACCTTCCAATTTGAATCACTTTGCATTTATCTAGGTTGAGCTCCATCTGCCGCTTCTCAGCCCAGCTCTGCATCCTGTCAATGTCTTGTAGCCTGCAGCAGCCCTCAACACTACCTACAAAACCACTAACCTTTGTGTCATCACAAACTTACTAACCCACCCTTCCACCTCTTCATCCAAGTCATTTATAAAAACTACAAAGAGCAGAGGCCCAAGAACAGTTCTAGCTTTCCTCAGTCCATTTTTGAGTTCTTTCCTAGCTACCCTGTAATCCTCTAAAGCTGTGCCAGATCCTTGCTTCGTCAATTTTAAGTAAGCTTCCTTCTTCGACTTGACAAGAAGCTCCTCTTCTCTTGTCATCCAAGGCTCCTTCACCTCCATTTTAGCAGCAGCAGCAGTGGGAGTGGTGAGAGCCAAGACCAGGGGGCTGGTGGGAAGGTAAATTTCTCCTTTCAAAACTTACCTCATAGAATCAGCGGGCTCCGTTTTAACAGCAGCGGTGAGAGTGAGCAATGTTTGCTGTACTGTTGTTAAGTTACTTACTGTAGGTTTTGCAACAAAAACAGAAATTGTTGGAGAAACTCAGCAGATCTGGCAGCATCTGTTGAAAGAAAGCATAGTTAAATGTTTCGAGTCCATTGTTTGTTCGTCAGGACCCGAGTCACTGGACATGAAAGATTAACTCTGCTTTCTTCCTACAGCTGCCAGATCTGCTGAGTTCCTCCAGCAATTTCTCTTTTTATTTCAGATCTCCAGCCACAGTTCTCTGTTTTACTTTAATTTCTATATTGATCCATTTCTGACTCTTGTATTTCTTTGTTAGCTAAGTCACTGTGAGGTGTTGTAGATAATCTCCCTGCTCCCTCTAACGTACTGCAGAGACAGCACATGCAGCTCAGGCCGCTGTTTGTCACACCTTCATTTCTACAGTGGTGAAGCTTAACTAATAACGATAGGCTGTTGGTCCACACTCTGAGAGGTTGGTGAACCAGTGAGCTCAGTGCCTACTTCTAGTCTATGGTTTATCAACTCAAGCAACAAATTCTAGTTCAAAGTTGTATCAGTATGAAGTTCAAGCAGTAAGTATTGTGTGCTTTTCAATATTGATGTGATACTTAGAGAGCAGTGGCCGCTTTGATAGATCAGCGAAGCAAGATTGGTGTAAAATGTTCATTTGAAAATATTGGATTGTGGATCTGTCAGCTTCCTTGCCTGCTGAGCAAGCTCTCAGTAAATAACGTGCTTTCTGTGGTGTTGGACCAATGCCTACAAGTGACTGATAGCATTTCCCTGCCAGATGTCTGGGCTTTATCTTGTAGCAACAAAGGCATTTCCTGCAACTTGCCCTGTCTGAGGACCAGGCTCAGCCAGTCTCAAAGGGGGCATAAGTCAATATCTGCAAAAAGAAAAAGGCCTTTGAAAATGGCTTTATTATTTGTGGTCTGTTTAGATACTGTATTAACAGTAATTACTAGGAAGCATTAAGGTCAGAGGTCTTCATCCACAGTGAACTTGACTCTGCTATGCTAGCAGAGATCTGTTTGTTCCCGGACGATCTTCCATTTTTAGCTGTGCCTGTCTGTTGTTCTGAAATTTGGCACAGCATGTTTGTTATCAGTAACCTTATGCTAAAAAATCCCTCCAGTGATTGTTAGCTTTGGTAGCATTTTAGGAGTGGCACGGTGACTCAGTGGTTAGCATTGCTGCCTCACAACACCAGGGTCCCAGGTTTGATTCCAGCCTCGGGTGACTGTCTGTGTGGAGTTTGCACATTGTCCCCGTATCTGTGTGGGTTTCCTCTGGGTGCTCCGGTTTCCTCCCACAGTCCAAAGATGTGCAGGTCAAGTGAATTGGCCATGCTAAATTGCCCGTAGTGTTAGGTGCATTAGTCAGAGGGAAATGGGTCTGGGTGGGTTACTCTTCGGAGGGTCGGTGTGGACTGGTTGGGCCGAAGGGCCTGTTACCATGCTGTAGGAAATCTAATCTAATCTAATCTAAAGGAGGAAATTATAATATATTTGACAATCTTCGCCCGAAGGTTTCCCCGGCTGTAATTGGACACCTACCTGGGAACAGGCATTTTGTACTAAATCTTAAAAAATCTCAAAATTTTGACATTGTGTCTGAGGTATACCCATCACGATAGTCCGAGTTTTGAGTCATGGTCTGTGGAGACTTTGTGTTGGAGATGTGATTGTGATAAAGATGCACAGTTTCTCTGACCGAGAGAGGAGGAGACAAACTGGAATTTCGACTCCTTGGAAATAATGTTTGTGGATTTAGAGTGAATGCCGAGATAATTTTGGTGGTGAATCCCTGCATGAACAATTTGCATTCAAAGTCTTGTTTCTCACAAGGACCAATTTCCTGGAGGACCCCTGTGGCAGTGTTCTCTGTGAGGAGAGAATATCTCCAACAGAGGGAAAGGTGTGTTTCAATGGTGCAAAGGCAGGAGAGCACTGTACTGAGAACCTCTATGAAAGCAAAACCACACACTCCAGGGTCTTACACCTTTGCGAAACTATTTTAGCATGCTTGCCATTCCATTCCAACCATCTATGTAAAAAACACAGGCTGCGTAGATTTTAGAAGATGCCTAACTCGTTCCCTGTAATGTTACCATAGGGCAATCATCAAATACCAGAGGACTGGAGGCTAGCAAACGTGGTTCCCTTGTTCAAGAAGGGGAGTAGGGATAATCCTAGTAACTATAGGCCAGTGAGTCTCACTTCTGTTGTGGGCAAAGTCTTAGAGAGAATTGTAAGGGATAGGATTTATGCACATCTGGATAAGAATGATGTGATCAAGGATAGTCAGCATGGTTTTGTGAAGGGCAGGTCGTGCCTCATAAACCTTATTGAATTCTTTGAGAAGGTGACTAAGGAGGTAGATGAGGGGAAAGCGGTAGATGTGGTATATATGGATTTTAGTAAGGCGTTTGATAAGGTCCCCCATGGTAGGCTACTGCAGAAAATACAGAGATATGGCATTGAGGGTGAGTTGGAGGTTTGGATTAGGAATTGGCTGGCTGGAAGAAGACAGAGGGTAGTAGTTGATGGCAAAGGTTCATCTTGGAGTGTCGTCACTAGCGGTGTTCCGCAAGGATCTGTTTTCGGACCATTGCTGTTTGTCATTTTTATAAATGACCTGGAGGAAGGGTTAGAAGGTTGGGTGAGCAAGTTTGCGGATGATACGAAAGTCGGAGGAGTTGTAGACAGTGAGGAAGGATATGGCAGGTTACAGCGGGATATAGAGAAGCTGCAGAGCTGGGCAGAAAGGTGGCAAATGGAGTTCAATGTAGCTAAGTGTGAGGTGATTCACTTTGGTAAGAGTAATAAAAAGATGGATTACTGGGCTAATGGTAGACTACTTGGTAGTGTGGAAGAGCAGAGGGATCTTGGTGTCCATGTACACAGATCTCTGAAAGTTGCCACCCAGGTAAATAGTGCAGTGAAGAAGGCATATGGCGTACTGGCTTTTATTGGTAGAGGAATTGAGTTCCGGAGTCCTGAGGTCATGCTGCAGTTGTATAAGACTCTGGTGCGGCCGCATCTGGAATATTGTGTGCAGTTTTGGTCGCCATACTATAGGAAGGATGTGGAGGCACTGGAACGGGTGCAGAGGAAGTTTACCAGGATGTTGCCTGGTATGGTAGGAAGATCCTATGAGGAAAGGCTGAGGCACTTGGGGTTGTTTTCATTGGAGAAAAGAAGGTTTAGGGGTGACTTGATAGAGGTGTACAAGATGATTAGGGGGTTAGATAGGGTTGACAGTGAGAACCTTTTTCCACGTATGGAGTCAGCTATTACAAGGGGGCATAGCTTTAAATTAAGGGGGGTAGATATAGGACTGATGTTAGGGGTAGGTTCTTCACGCAGCGAGTGGTAAGTTCATGGAATGCCCTGCCAGTAGCAGTAGTGGACTCTCCCTCTTTATGGGTATTTAAGCGGGCATTGGATAGGTATATGGAGGATAGTGGGTTAGTGTAGGTTAGGTGGGCTTTGATCGGCGCAACATCGAGGGCTGAAGGGCCTGTACTGCGCTGTATTCTTCTATGTTCTATGTTCTAGTCTTCATGGACTGACCAAGTGCTATATAGTCACTCTCAGTACAATTGCAAGAATTGTGGGTGACATGGTAGCTCAGTGGTTAGCACTGGTGCCTCACAATATCAGGGGCTCAGGTTTGATTCCACTCTCGGGTGGCTGTCTGTGTGGAATTTGCACATTCTCCCCATGCCTCTTTGGATTTCCTCTGGGTGCTCCCAGTCTAAAGATATACAGGTAGGTGGATTGGCCATGCTAAATTGCCCATGTGTAGGTTAGCTGGTTTAGCATGGGAAATGCAAGGTTACAGGGGTGGGTCTGGGTGGGATATTCTTTGGATGGTTAGTGTGGACTTAATGGGCTGAGTGGCTTGCTTCCACACTGTAGGGATTCCATGACAGTTAAGTGACTGAATGGAAACATTCAAAGCTGTGGTTTTGGTGTCACTAGTTGTTCACATTAGATTACATTAGATTACTTAGTGTGGGAACACTAAGGCCCAACACTTCGGCCCAACAAGTCCACACCGCCCCGCCGAAGCGCAACCCACCCATACCCCTACATTTACCCCTTACCTAACACTACGGGCAATTTAGCATGGCCAATTCACCTGACCTGCACATCTTTGGACTGTGGGAGGAAACCGGAGCACCCGGAGGAAACCCACGCAGACACGGGGAGAACGTGCAAACTCCACACAGACAGTCGCCCGAGGTGGGAATTGAACCCGGGTCTCTGGTGCTGTGAGGCAGCAGTGCTAACCACTGTGCCACCGTGCCGCCCTTGTCTATTATACAGTGTTTGGACGGCAGCTACAAATCTCTCCCGGCTTTTCCCTTGCCTCTGATTGAAGTTGTTGGTTGCTATGGTCAGGAGAAAGTTGAGTACAAGATTGAGCAATTTAACAAAAAATAGTGAGGGCTAGTCAGAAAAGTGCCTCAGTAATCATGCTGACTTTAATCATCCTCTGGATTGAACAAATCGAATTGGCAAATTTAGCCTTGAGGATGAGTTCAGCGAATATATTGAGACAGTTTCTTAAAACAATATATTGTGGAATCAACCACAAAGGAGCAAGCTATGTAAAACAATCGAAAGCTCTTTAATGACACAAGAATGAACAAAGAAACAGACACTGAGGCGAGGGGTGCAAATGATCGAGATCAGGGAATAATGTAAGTGAGAATCATACAGAATGTAGAAGGTTCAGAGGAGAGTGATTTAGAAAAAGGTCAGAATATAAGGAGACTGATGGCTAACATAAAAGGAATTCAAATGTCTCATATAGGTTTATACATATTAAAAGGCTAATAAAATGAGAAATGGGGCAGATTAGGGACCTAAAGGGTTTTTGAGACACAAAAGCAGGTTTTGAGGAAGGGTCATGGACCTGAAATGTTAACTCTGATTTCTCTGTACAGATGGTTCCAGACCTGCTGAGCTTTTCCATCAATTTCTGTATTTGTTGTTTATAAAGATAGGGAACATGGCTGAGGTCCTAAATTAATATTTTGCGTCTATTTTTACCATTGAAGATGGTAAAAGTCAAAATGCAAAGGGAGAATTTGCAGCACCTAATGGTTTACAAATTGGCAAAGACGAAGTTGTAGAAAGATTGACTATACTTAAAATTGGCTAAGTATTAGATGGAATGTATAAAAGATCACAGGAGACCTTCCATCAGGGACCACATTGAGCTTAAATGGTTCTCTCTTCACAAATGTTGTCAGGCTTGTCGAGTATTTCCATAATTTTGGTTTTATTTCAGGCACAGAATCTGTTTTGTTGTTGTGTTGCCACAGTCTTTCCAGACCATAGGGGCTGCTCTCTCATTAGAGAGAAATGACTGGCAGTGATTTAACCTGAGGGCCACCAGGCCTCAGGCGAGGGAAGAGGGTGAGAAGGAGAGTCCCTCATGGTAACCTCAAACCAGTGATGGGAATTGAACCCACACTGTTGGCAACCAACAATCCAGCCAACTGAGCTAAACCGATTCCCTCACAGAATCTATTTAGTTAGATGTAAGAGATAATTCAGGATAATAGGCCACTAACCAGTTGGTAAGGTATAGATGAGTAAATCTGTATGGGAATTACAGAAATGTCCTAGAGCTGCAGAATAGCTATAATGAGGACTTAGATTAACCAAAATATAGATTGGGACAGCAATAGGATAAAGAGCAGGGAGAGGAGTGCATTCAGGAGAATTTTCAGGAAATGGGTAGGCCTCTAAGTCATTGAGGAAGGAAATAATATTCAGTTTGTTTTTTTCAGTGAGGTGAGTCAAATGGGTCAAGTATTTGGAGAAGGAGCATAGTATAGATTTGTGCCGTAATATTGTTCCCACCAGTTAGTCGTGTGTAGAAAGCACTTCTCTTCCTTAACTCCAACCAAATTGATTTTGTCCCTGACCCTTCTGCAACATGCTCTGTCTCTGGCACTGTATTGTCCTAATTAATCAATACTACCACAAGGCTTCGTGTTATTCACTTGTTAGCTCACCTTGAATCTAGGAATATAGTTTCTCCCTTCTTTGAACTGGCTGGTCATTATCATTGTAACATCATATTTCCAGGTGGCTATCTCTGCCTACACCTCATTGATCTTATTTACCAAATATCACACATTCACAAACACATGAAATAACCCTAATTTAGATAACATATTTCCTTTTACTTTGACCACCTTACCATTTACCCTTCTAGTGCTGTCTGTCTCTACCAATATTCTATATTCCTTCATCTCTCTGTCTAATATTTCCTGCTGGTTCCTACATACCACTATCAAGTTAGGTTAGACATCCCAAATGGCATTTGGAAATTGATCCCCGTGGTGTTCAGGGCCTACCTGTCTAGCCTGTTCAGATCCACCTCCTTATAAACTATTTATAATTTCCTGTGAAGCTAAATCTCCATCCTGCACTACCTCTCCAGCCACCTAATCATGTGTACTATTCCATTTTTATACTCACTTTTGAGTGCTACTAGGAGTAATCTTGTGATTTCTATCTTTGACGTCCTATTTGTTGTTTTGTTTTCTACCTCTCTAAACTCTGACTGCAGACCACACCCCTTTCTCTCCCTGGTTTTATTGATTCCAATGTGGATTGTGACCTCCAGCACCCATCAGGGTGCTCTGCATCCACCCAATGACATCCTTGACGTGGGCACCAGTGAAGCCTCACACCATCCTAGGTTCATGTTTGTGGCTGGAGGACTCCTTGATGCAGACATGCAACCTATCCAGACCAGTGGACCAAACTGGAGTTTTGTCCTTCTGTAGCGAACATGTTTGATAGGTGACTGTCATCTCGTGGGTGGGTAAAGAGAGTTCACATACTTTTTGCTGCTTAGGTGCTAAGTTTGTTTCTCACTTTGAACTGACATTGCTGACAAGCATCTATTAAAAAGTAGGTCCAAATGCTCAAGTCTTTCCCATCCACACATTGCCTCTCTGTTAAGATGTCTTATGTTCCTTCTTCTGGCTGTACTTGCAAACTGGGTCCCTTCCCAGTCCCTGGCTAAAGTTTCTGACAAACATGGAGAGCTGCAGATTTCAGGCACATCAGCATGTTCTGAGCTGGCGTGAGTCCATTGGGAGGAGGGGCGTGGAAACAGGTGTTTAAAGATGTGCGCACTTCCTCTGTCACTTATGCATATTCACAGAGAAGGCTGTCAAGCTATCTTGGATATCTTGCTGAATGAACCTTCTCAATTTTGTTTATTGCAATCCAGGGGTAATGGGAGGTATTTGAACTTCTCAGGAAGGTTTTGAGAAAGATAATATGTTTCTGCTGCCCTCTTGGGAGTCTCAGATGGCTACAGAAACATGAGGATTTCTGCTGTCATTTTGAGATTGAGATTCTGGTCTTTAAATACTTCTGTCCTCAGTTAGCTCAGTGACAAGCTGCACAAATGGAACATTGAATATTATTGTCTTCTATGCCTGCCTTGATTGAGATGCGGTCCACATTTTCCAGGGTTGCATCATGATTGATGAGGTGGGGGAAGGTATGTGCTGTGGGCTCTGAGTGGAAGAGGACCTTTCTTGGTTTTAGTGAAAGGCAGTTTGCTCATCAAACTCGCAAGCATTGTCCATACATTGAATCGCCTTCTCTGATCTCTCACCCCCTCTCTGATTTCCTCATTCCTCTCTGATTTCACACCCCCCCCTTCCAATTCCACTCTGCCACTCTGATTTCCCCTCTGGGCTGTGCATTGGGCTTATTTTCTCTGTTCTCTGTTGCAGCCCGGATCCCATTTTCCAGTTTCTTCCCACCTAAATTTCCCTGCTCATTGTGACGGTGTGATTCCCTCTCTTTCCCCCCCCCGACCCCGGCCAAGTCCGACTTTGATTGCTTAAGGTTCCTAGTAACTCTCAGATATAGGAGTATTCCCCCCAGTGGGAACATTGTCTCCAAACGCTAGACCTCCCAATGATCACATTTGGTTTGTGTGTGTTTCTCATCACATCTGGCTTGTGATCATTGAATTTAATGGGGAGGACAGCCTGAATTTGGACAATGATCAATTGCGCAGGTGCAGTATTTACTCTGGGTTTAAGCACAATAGGACAAAGTCTGTTTAAACTCTAGTTGGAGGGAAGTGTTAACTGAGAATCAACTGTGTTCTGTGAAGTTCTAATTGATCTCAACTTCAAGTGAGCCTTTGATCAGAGAAGACTGTTTTGTTTAATTTATCCCTCTCCTTTGGTTTTTTTTTGATGTTATCAGTTGTATTGAGAGAGAAAGCTGTTTATATCTTATCAGATATCCTGATCAGTATTTTCCCAGCCTGCCATTCACAGGAATGAATTTCCTTTCTTTGCTCCTGTTTAGCTACCTCTACAGAAATAAATCATACTTGAGATAAGACAGTCAGTCTCTGTGAGCTCTTCTCATTTGAGGAGGCTGTAATCTACAGGATTAAGTAGGAAGAAATTACTGCAGATGCTGGAATTTACTGAAAACAACAAATGCTGGAGGTCACAGCGGGTCAGACAACATCTATGGAGAGAGAGCAAGCTAATGTTTTGGGTCACCTGACCGGAAATGCTAACTCTGATTTCTCTGCGTAGATGCTGTCAGAGCTGCTGCTTTTTTCCAGCAACTTCTGTTTTTTGATTCTCTAAAACAGGCTGGACTGAGCGATAGTGTAATGCACTTGTTAGAATGTTGGAGAAAATGGTGTCGTGTATGAGAGAGCCATGAGGAATATTGTTTGACATACTATAGTTTGACTCCTGCAATTGCTGAATTGTTTTAATTCTGTTTTCAGCCAGTATTTCTTGTCAACCCTTTACTACTGTTAAGATGCGGAGGTGCCAGTGTTGGACTGGGGTGGACAATGTTAAAAATCACACAACACCAGGTTATAGTCCAAAAGGTTTATTTAGATGCACTAGCTTTTGAGGCGCTGCTCCTTCATCAGGTGGTTATAGAGCAGGACCATAAGACACAGAATTTATAGCAAAAGATTACAGTATCATATAACTGAAATGATGTATTGAACAAACCTAGATTGCTGTTAGGTCTTTCATCTTTTAGAATGGGTTGCAAGTTTCGGTTCATTAATATGTAAATCCCAGAACTTCCTTTAAGTTACATTCTTGAGATAACTTAAGCTTTTATTCAAAAAAAGTGACACCTCAGCTCAGACAGTGCATTAAAGGTGTGAGGTTAGAGTCTGTCTGTATCCCAATCTTGAGTCAGACTGGTTCTATTTCCAAAGTGGAATTTATAAAATATTACATGGACTGACATGCTGCAAATTGTGCGCTTTTTAACCAAAATAGAATGTATCTACAAATATAATTCTGAAAATGCAAATTCACCCCTTAGACTTATATGTGTGTGCGTGCATGAAAGAGAGAGTGTGAGTGTGTGTTTGCGTGTGTGCATACTTGGTAAAGTGCTTTTGTGAGTGTGATGGAATATAAGCCTGTGAGAGGGTATGCGCATGGTTGAGAGTGGGGGGGGATGTGTGTCTGTATGAGAGGGGGTCTACGCGAATGTGAGTGTGTGTATGCGTGTGTGCATGCGCATCGTGCAGTGGGGTCACCTGTAGTGTGACATGAGCCCAAGGTCCCAGTTGAGGCCATCCTTATGGGTACTGAACGCAGACCCTTTCTGTCTCTCATACACACACACATACACCCCCCACACACTCATCTATGCACACATCCTCTCACAGGCTTATATTCCATCACATTCACTCACAAGGGGTATTGCTTGGTATGTGTGGGATTCAGTTTATTGGAATTTAATGCCTATGGGATGGTATTCATTGGAAGTTTGTGCTTGCGTATTCTGTTTGAATAGTGCTTGAATAAAAGCAGTATTTTCTCTAAAGCCATTGATTAACATTCGGCTCCCAGTTGATAGTGTGACTGGACAAATCAAGTCAAGATTAGAGTGGTGCTGGAAAAGTACAGCAGGTCAGGCAGCATCTGAGGCCTCATTCCTGATGAAGGGCTTTTGCCCGAAATGTTGATTTTTTTTTGCTCCTCGGATGCTGCCTGATCTACTGTGCTTTTCCAGCACCCCTCTAATCTTGACTCTAATCTCCTGCATCTGCAGTACCCACCTCTGCCTGGCCAAATCAAAGCCCAGAATGAAATCTGTCCCGATAGATTTGTTTCAGTTAATGTCATTCACATTGTCACACAATGATAAAGTGGCTTTAATCCTAGGAGATGATAGAGCTGCTCTTTTGTTAGTGGTGAGTTTAAGCTGTGGGTCACCATGCCTCAAGTAAGGGGTGAGGTCAAGATGCAAGACCTTCATGATCACCTCATTCAGAGCAGGAATTGAACCTATGCTGTTGGAATGACAGTGCATTGCAAACCAGCTGTCCAGCCAACGGAGGACATCCCCCCCCACCACCCCCCAAAACACAACATCTTTAAAAATATGAACAGTTTTTTGCACAAAATAGAAAACCGGTAATAAATACTGAGCTATCGGGTTATAGACTCATTTGGAAAATCTTAAATACACAGGATACCAGAGCTTCAATCTATTCCCCAACACTGCCACTTTACAGTGACTCAAATTCAGAAAATCGTAGAATCCCTCCAGTGGGGAATTGGCCATTCGGCCCATCAAGTCCAAACCGATCCCTCCAAAGGGCATCTTACCCAGAAGCCCTCCTCGCCCCCACCCCAAGCTTTTCCTGAACTATGCAATACTCGTTTCTCGAAGAGAAACTATACTTGCTTACGACTGCAATCAGGTCTCCTCAAAACTGTCCAATTTCTTTTGATCTCGAAGTTTCTTCAACCATAATCAATCCTTGATTATCCTGAACCAAAGGCAAGCTAATGACTCGGTGTTTGCCCCACCTGTTGTAAAGCAGCACAATAAGAGCAATAACAGAAGTTGCCAGAAAAACTCAGCAGATTTGGCAACATCTCTGAAGAGAAATCAGAGTTAACATTTCAGGTCTGGTGACCCTTCCTCGCAACTGATGGAAGCTAGGAAAATGTCAGTTTAAATGCAGAAGATAGGGTGGGGGGGAGGGGTTAAGGAGTAGATGAAAGGTGGGGATAGAGTCCAACAACACAGAAGAACAGTTGGACAGACAAAGGAGTGGATAGCAATCTGGCTAAGAGGACGAATAGTTAAATGGGGATTATTGGTGGTTAACAATAGGTAGTGTGTGACAGCAGACTTTGTGAACCCCAGGGCATCAATGTGGACTTCAACAGTTTCCTCATTTCCCCTTTCCCCCTTCCCCTACCTCACCCTAGTTCTAAACTTCCAGTTCAGCACTGTCCCCATGACTTGTCCGGACTTGTCCTACCTGTCTATCTCCTTTTCCACCTATCCACTCCACCCTCTCCTCCCTGACCTATCACCTTCATCCCCTCCCCCACTCACCCATTGTACTCTATGCTACTCTCTCCCCACCCCCACCCTCCTCTAGCTTATCTCTCTACGCTTCAGGCTCACTGCCTTTATTCCTGATGAAGGGCTTTTGCCCAAAACGTCGATTTCGAAGCTCCTTGGATGCTGCCTGAACTGCTGTGCTCTTCCAGCACCACTAATCCAGAATCTGGTTTCCAGCAGCTGCAGTCATTGTTTTTACCTTTGTGATGACAAGGCCTGGTGTGTGGTGTAGCGGGATAGGACATAAGAGAGCAATAAAAACAATCTTCCATTAACACTCCAGGCGTTCTCTGCTCCAGGAGGATTGTCTGATCCAGGTTTTTTTTTGAAGTTCCTTCAGAAAGGTAACCAACCCTATTTATCACTGTTTTAAAATGCAAGTTCTAGAAATGATATCACATGCCTCATCACAGTACAGGTCATAATGTAGCTGTCTGACAGCTTGTTTCTATATAAGGTATTGTTAGCAACAAGAGCTAGATCATATATATGTCATATATCTTATGTGGGATTGACAGCGCTCCCATCAGCATGTGTGCTATGATGCAATTCACTAAAACCAAAGAACTCCTAGTGAGGCCAATTTTGCCATCTAAGACATTTTAAGAGTGTAAATCTCTGAATAAATTAACAACCATACGTCTAGCTCCTGAGCTCAGTAAAGCTTGGTTTTGTGTTAATTTGCACCACATGCAGAGAATAGTAGGCAGTACTTCTGTCCATGCTGGGCTGTGAGCTTCTGTCTCTGTTGAGAGTATGTTGCTGGAAAAGCACAGCAGGCAGAATCCGAGGAGCGGGAGAATCGACGTTTCGGGCATTAGCCCTTCATCAAGAATGAGGCTTGTAGGCCAGGGAGCTGAGAGATAAATGGGAAGGGGGGTGGGGGGGGGGCAGCTGGAGGAAGGTAGCTGGTAATGTGATAGGTAGATGAAGGTGAGGGAGAAGGTGATAGGAGGTTGGAGCAGATAGATGGGAAAGGTGTTGGGGGGAGGTGTGGGCGCAGGTTTTGCACTTCCTGCAGTGACAGGGGAAGGCGCTGGAAGTGGGGTGTGGGCTGGTGGGAGAGAGCATGGATCTGATGAGGCAACCGCAGAGGGAATGGTCTCTCCAGAATGCTGATAGGGGTGGGGAGGGAAATATTCTCCTGCTCCTCAGATGCTGCCTGACCTGCTGTGCATTTCTTGCACCACACTCTTGACTCTGATCTCCAGTATCTGCAGTCCTCACTTTCTCCTAGCTTCTATCTGTGACCTGACATCACTTATTTTCCTGCTCCCTCCCTCAATGCTGCCAGATATAAACCTCACTCTGGTCAGTTTCTCATTTGACCGCATCCTTGTGATTGCTTTCCCTTTTCCTGTGATTTTTACATTGAATAATTGAACATGAGTGTATTAATTTACAAGGTATTCTAAAACTGATCTTAGTTATGTGAAATTGCATAGATTAGATTAGCTTACCTGCAGTGCGGAAACAGGCCCTTCAGCCCAACAAGTCCACACCGACCCTCCGAAGAGTAACCCACCCAGACCTATTTCCCTCTGACTAATGCATCTAGCACTATGGGCAATTTACCATGGCCACTTCACCTGACCTGCACATCTTTGGACTGTGGGAGGAACCCCACACAGACATGGGGAGAATGTGCAAACTCCACACAGACAGTCGAACCTGGGATCCTGGAGCTGTGAGGCAGCAGTGCTATCCACTGAGCCACCGTGCCGAGATCACAGGATGTTTGTATCTAAGTTGTATTGCCAATTCCACAATGTGTAATGAAACTGAGACTTCCTGAGCAACTCCGCGTTTTAGAAAAATTGCGCTTTAGAAACAGCACTGAAAGTGTTGGTGCTGTAATCGTATTACAGCCAACACATGTTTTAAAAGTTTGTGCTGTAGAAACAGCGTCCATATTTCATCAATTGTTACAATGAATTTGTGTTAACAAATTGTGCATTATAACAAAACGATCTGTATACTGTATATATTAATGTCATTTACTTTGGAAATCTAAGTATATGTGTTGGCCTGCATATTTGCAGTAAATTTTTAAAAGCTATAATACCCATAATTTCAAGTGAGAGGAGGTTACTCAGAGTTCCTAAGGAACTACACAGAGGGCAAACAGGAAGAACTCTCCAGACCCTGACATTCATTGTTAGTCTGTGCTGGAAGTTGTTTGAGGGGGAAGGATGTATTGAGTATACTGAGATGTCCTTCAGTGGAGTAACATGACCAAAGCGTCATTCCTAAGAAAAGGAATTTAAACAAATGAAATTATCTTAATGTAAGAAATGATTCACAATCCCAGACCGGGGTTTTGGGTTTCAGTTAGTAGAAAAGAAATGAAGTTGAACTATTGAAATTGAAAAGAAGGAAGAAAAGAAAACTGTTAGGCCTAATATAGAGTCAGAGAGGTCTATAGAACAGAAACGGCCCTTTAGCCTACAAGCTACACCAATCAAAACAACCGCCTATCTATTCAAATCCCTTTTCCCAGCACTTGACCCATAGCCTTGTATGCCTCAGCTTCAAAAAGACACATCTAAATACTTCTTAAATGATGTGGGGTTTTCTGCTACCACCTTTACAGGTTTTAGGTTCCCACCACCTTCTGGATGAAAAGATTTTACTCATATCTCCTCGAAACCTTGTGCACCTTACCTTAAATCCCTTCATCAAGGGGGGAAGTTTCTTCCTGTGAACTCTGTCAATGCCCTTCCTAATTTTATATCTCTCAATTATGTCCTCTTAATCTGCTCTGCTCTAAGGGAGAAAAAAATCACAGGTTATCTAAGCTCTCTTTATAACTGAAACTCTCCAGTCCAGAAAACATTCTATTAAGTTTCCTCTACGTTCTCTCCATTGGTATCACAGTCTCCTATAAAGTGGATTCCAGAACTGTCATCCATCTGTATTGAATATAATTTGCTTCTGATTTGCCTATGTGTGGCCTTCTCACTATTTATCACACCATTTCTTGTATCATTTGCGAACGTAATGATTAACGCTCTGGCATTCATATCTAAATTATTTATATAAACCACAAACAGCAAGGGCCCCAACACTGACCCTTGCAGGACCCTACTGGACGAGGGCTTCCAGTTGGAAAACACCCCCCAACCATCACCCTCTGCTTCCTGCGACTTGGCTAATTTTGGATCCAATTTGTCAAATTTCCTTAGATTTCTTGGGTTCTTATCTTTGCTATCAGTTTTCCATAGTGGGATCTTAGCAAAAACTTGTTGAAATGCATGTAGACTGCATCAAAACATTACACATCTGGTCATCTCTTTGAAAAATTCAACTAAGTTGGCCAAACATTACCTTCCTTAACAAAACCATGCTTTCTTTTCTTGTCTAGTTTCCTGCCTATCCAAACGCAGATTAATTTGGTCTGTCATAATTGCTTCCAATAGTTTGAGTGCCACCAAGGTTTCATTGACCGGCTGTAGTTTCCTGGTTACTTGCTCCCTTTTTGAACAATGGTACCACATTGGCTGTCCTCCAGCTGTTTGGTGCCTCTCCTGCCGTCAGAGGGGAATTTAATGTTTTTGCAGTGCCTGTTGTTTCCTTTCTTTTGCCATTTAACAACCTTGGATAAATTTCATCCTGCAGTGGGCATTTACCCGCTTTTAAGCTGGTTTAAGCTGGCCAGACCATTCAGAAATCTGAAAACTTCTTTAATTGTATCACAGACCTTCCTGATCTCTATACACGTATAATCTCTCTCACCATTGAACACTCCTTCAAAAGTATTCATTTGGAACCTTACCTACATCCTGGCTCCTGGCACAAATTACCACTGTGGTCATTGATGGCCCTAATCTTTCCTCCATTATCCTTTTGGCCGTAATTTACTTGTAAAACAACTTAGGATTTTCCTTTATTTCACGTGCCAGTATTCATTCTTATCCTCTTTTAGCTATCCTAATCTACTTGTTACCTCTTGCATATTCTATACTTCTGTAGAACTTCAGCTGTTTTGAGCATTCAGTATCTGCCATAAACCTCCCTTTTTCCCTTAAATCCTGCATTTGCCTTTGTATCCAAGGTTCACTGGATTTGATGGTCCCATATTTTTTCTTTATTGGAACATGTTGGCCCTGCCTTCAGTCCTGATGAAGGGCTTTTGCCTGAAATGTCGATTTTCCTGCTCTTCGGATGCTGCCTGACCTGCTGTGTTTTTCCAGCACCTCTCTAGTCTAGATCCTGTACTGTCCAGATTTCTTTCTTGAATGTATCCCACAGTTCTGAAATGTGGAAGTATGGAAATATCTGCTCCACTCCATTCTGGCCAAATCATATCTGGTCTTGTTAAAATTAGCCTTCCCTAGTTTACAATTTTGATTTCAGGCTTATTTGCCCACTTACATTACTGGCCTAGCTTGGTTACCTAACATTAAGTCCATGATGACCCCTCTCTTGTGGGGCCTTCTACTTACTGGTTTAAAAAGTTGACTTTGCTACATTTTAAGGTTTCTGCTCTCTGAAAACCTTTCATAGTATGTCTGCCTCAGTTAATGTTGAGGAAATTGAAATCCCCCATGATCACTACGCTTCCCTGAAACTTACCTCCATATCTGCTCTTCTATTTGTCCCAGACTGATTCGGAGATGCCGGTGTTGGACTGGGGTGTACAAAGTTAAAAATCGCTCCGAAAGCTAGTGTGCTTCCAATTAAACCTGTTGGACTATAACCTGGTGTTGTGTGATTTTTAACTTTGTCCCAGACTGTTAGGGTGCCAATAGAACATTTCCATCAATGTAATTGGAGCCACTAGATCATCTTACATGTCAGGAATTATCTGTCTCTCAGTTCATCAAGAAAGGTAGAATTGCCACAGCCTGCCCATAAATAAATTGAAACCTGGGCTGAAACCTGGAAAAGCAGCTCACTTGTTTTAGACTCTGTCTAGTTTTTAATCCCATTGTTTTCGTTTGGATGTGAATTGAACAGATCTTGAACAGGGCCATTTGAGGGAAGGAGTTGGGTTATGTTTCATTAGAGTCTTGCTGCTGTAATGAGGAATGCTAAATGATCAATTGAAATCAATCACCCATTCAAATATTTCAATATATATGAGATGTCTCCGAACGCAGAGGCCCTTTGCCAATTTCTTTCTTACTTTTCAATGTTCATTTCAGAACATAGCTGAGAAGGGGTGAGATGGGGCATGGGGCAGCACGGTGGCTCAGTGGTTAGCACTGCTGCCTCACAGTGCCAGGGACCCGGGTTCGATTCCAGCCTCGGGTAACTGTCTGTGTGGAGTTTGTACATTCTCCTCGTGTCTGCGTGGGTTTCCTCTGGGTGCTCTGGTTTCCTCCCACAATCCAAAGACGTGCAGGTTAGGTGAATTGGCCATGCTAAATTGCCCATAGTGTTCAGGGATGTGTAGGTTAGATGCATTAGTCAGGAGTAAATGTAGGGTTAAATGGGAATGGGTCTGGGTGGGTTACACTTTGGTGGGCCAGTATGGACCTATTGGACTGAAGGGCCTGTTTCCGTACTGTAGGGATTCTACGATTCCATGATTGGGCATAGCTGTTCATTGAGGCCTGCTTTACATGTCAGCAATCAACTTTCCAGCCTTGGTTGATGCTGTAAACACTTACGACTGAGAATATATAATAGGCCAGAATTAGAGGAGCATGAAAGTGAACTGGCAAATTAGGTTAAGTGTTAGGTCAATTGCAATGTAGTAGCAGACATTTGAGGAGCTATTAAAGAACACACAAAGTAAATGCATTCAATGAGAAGGATAAATTTCAAGGGGTTCCCATTCTCTGGGGTTAATTGAAGAAGTTGAAATATAATCAAACTTAACATTTGCCATTGAGAAGCTGTTTGACACTTATTGAAAGCCTTATAGCCTGGGCTCTTAGAAAAATGTATGTAAAGGAAACTGGCAGAGCCACAGTTTTTGAGAAAGGGAGATCCTGTTCATTCAATTAATTGGAGTTCTTTGAAGAATTAACATGCTGAAGATGAAGGGAACTGGTTGGTAGAAGGTACTTAGATTTCCAGAAGCTATTAACTCAAAGGTTATTCCAGAAAATAAATGCTCTTAGTGTAGGCAGCAACATGTTGGCATGGATACAGATAGTTAATAGGAACTGGAATAGGCATAAATGAGTCTTTTTTAGGTTGGTAAGAGGCAACAAGCAATGTGTCTCAGGGATCAGTCTGGGGCCACAGCTGTTTACAATTGATATAATTTGACTTCATTGAAGGGACTTGAAAGTATGGTTGCCAAATTGCTTACGACACAAAGACAAGAGAGTAAATTGTAAAAAAAGACAATAAGGAGGCTACATAGGATATAGTCAGATTGTGAGTTGGCAAAAACCTGGCAAATGGAATAAAATGTGGGGAAATGTGAAATTGTTCGTCTTGGCAGAGAGAATGGTAAAACACCATAGGCAACCTCCTAAGATTTTGCAAGTTACTATTCCCTTTTTAGTTCTGACATTTGCTTTTGGTATTAACAACTCAACCCTCCCAAATTATTGTCTGCACGTACCTAGATTCGTCGACACTCAAAAAGAAGCTTCTACTTGATGGGACTTTAACTCAAGTGTCCACTGAACACATACGTAAACTGTTAGAGATTGCAAAGCTCTGAAATGGAGAGGAATCTGGGTGTTCTTGTGAATGAATTGCAAAAGGTTTATTTTCAGGTATAAATAGTTAGGAAAGATAATAGATTATTATCATTTATTGTAAATTCAAATTAAATATAAATGTAGGGAGGGTATCTTTCAGTTACATCAGACACTGGTAAGACCACATCTTTGTGGAGTTTGCACATTCTTCCAGTGTCTGCTTGGGTTTCCTCTGGGTGCTTGGGTTTAGGCACAGTATTAGGCACCTTATTTAAGGAAGGCTGTTACTGTTGGAAGGTTTAGCAGTCTATTCCCTAGATTAGGTGAGTTGTCTTATGAGGAAAGGTTGGACAGTTTATGTTTCTATCTGCTGAGGTTTAGAAGAGTAAAAGATGATTGAAACAAGTAAGATTCTGAGGGGTCTTGACAGGATAGACTTAAAGTGGATGTTTTCTTTTATCAGAGAATTGAGAACTATGGGGTCACTGTTTCAAAATTTAAAGAGATGAGGAGGAGTTTTTTTTTCTGAGGAGCCTCAGGTTTTGAAACTCTCTTCCTGAAAAGCAAGAGGATGGAAGCTGTTATCAAATATTGTTAAGGTGGAGATTGAGAGATGCTTGTCAAACAAGAGGGTGAGAGGTTATCTGGGAAAGGCAAGAATATGGATGAGGTTATAGTCAGATTAGCCATGATGTCAGATTCGCCAGAAATCCAATGGTCAACTCCTATCTCAACGGTTATAGGTTTCCAGTTTACCAGTTGGACCTGTTGCTCTGTGAACTCTTCAATATTTTGCAAAGTGTGTTATTTCAAGACAACATACATGAGTAGGGTATGATCATGAACACATAGATCCCAATGATGCGGAAAGAAGCTATTCAATCCGATGAGTCTACACCAATCCTCCCAAAAGCATCCCACCAAAATCCAGGCTCCTATCCCAGCCCCATAACCTTGCCTTACCATTGTTAATCCACCTAACTTGCACATCCTTAGGTACTACGAGCACTTTTCCATGGCCAATCCACCAAACCCAGACATCTTTGAACTGAAGAAGGAAACAGAGCACCCAATTCAATGAACTACAAGAAATTTGCCAGCAATGTCGCATGATGAAATTGTGACATACTTTTATGTTTCCCTTACTGTGCTCATGGGATATGGGTGTTAAGGCTGTGCAGCATTTATTGCTCATCCCTAATTTCCCAAAGGACCAGTTAAGAGTCAATCATGTTGTTGGTCTGGAGTGTAACCCAGACCAGGTAAGGATGGCAGATTTCCGTCCTTAAGGGCATCAGTGAACCAGATGTATTTTTATGACCGTTTTACATGGTCGACATTAGGCTAACTTTTTATTTCAGCTTTTTGATTGAATTCAAATTTTATCACAGGGTTTTGGATTGCTAGTTCAGTTATATTACCACTATCCCACCACCTCCCCTTTATTACAATCAATATTTAGCAATGCTCTGAAATATTAACATATGCTCCATTCTTTGTTTCAGATTGCTCGCAAAGATAACCGATTCATTCTGACCTGTGGCTTACCTTATCATGCAGTAAGTGCCCATTTTATCTCAACAGAATGGTCAAGATTGTGTTGTGTGCAATAAATTAGTGGATGCATCCACTGAACGATGGTCAATGAACAGAGAGCAGCATCTGGGCAGTCTGTACTTGTGTGCAATGATGGCCACTGTGCCATCCTGGCAGCATGTGTGTGTTCAGCAAGCATCATGTAGAAATTCACTATGTAGATTGTAGTTTGTGTGTGGCTCCAGAATACAAACAAAGTTTCAGACGTGTCATCAAGGGAGCTTTGAATTAGATCTGACATGGAGTCTTGTGCTTCAATAACCATTTTGGAGTCTGAGGAGAATGTTGTTGTTTTTTTGTTTGGGACAGCATTACTGGCTGGCCAGCATTTATTGGCCTGTCCTGAGTTATCTTTGACAATGTGGTGCTGTAGGGTGACCCAGCCACAGTGAAGGAATGGCTATGTATTTCCAAGTCAGGATGGTGACTGGATTGGAGACTAACTTGGAGGTGCGAGTGTTCCCATGTATCTGCTGCCCTTGTCCTTCTAGATGGAAGTGGTTACAGGTTTAGAAAGTGCTGTCTAAGGAGACTTGGTGAACTTTTGCAGTGCATCTTGAAAATAGTGCCCTCAGTTGTGGAGGGATTAGATGTTTCTGGATGTGGTGCCCATCAAGCTTTGTCCTGGATGGTGTCAAGCTTCTTGAGTTGTTGGAGTTGCACTCATCAAGGCAAATGAGGAGTACTCCATCACACTCCTGACTTATGCCCTATTGATGATGGACAGGCTATGGGGAGTTAGGAGATGAAATACCACTAAGGTATACCTCACCTCTCACCTGCTTTTGTAGCCACTGTGTTTATGTGGCGAGTCCAGTTGAGTTTCTGGTCAGTTGTAACCATAAGGATAATGATAGGGGATTTAATGATGATAATGTCGAGAGGCAGTCATTAGATTGCCTCATGCAGGTCATTCTGCTATAATGCTTGTTTCCTCATTGCAAATTGACTGTAACACGACTGACGAATAGGGGACTCTTTTTAAAGCACAAACTTTTAAAACATGTGCAGCGGAACCGCGATTATCCGAACGAGATGGGCGGGCACTATTTCGTTTGGATAATCGATTATTCAGTTAATTGATTCAATGCTTTTCCTCTGGGGCTGGGAGTTTTTAAAGTCTGCTGCCCAACCAGGAGACTGCAGCAGCACACAGCGCGCGAGACCCCACTCTCCCACCCTCGCCCCTCCGACCCCAACACTGCCCCCCCTGTCCTGCCCAACACCGCCGAACTGCCCCCAACCCTGTGCAACACCGCCCCCTGACCCCAACACCACCCCCCCAACCCCATCCAACACTCTTTCTCTCCCCCCCCCCCCCCCCGCCCCACCACCACTAAGGACAGCCCCCCCGTCTGCCCCTACCCCTTCTCCAGGGCAGCCGGACTATACACCAACAACAGGACCGCAGCTGCTGCTGATGCCTTTGTGGGGTAAGTTTCCAAATAGAGCGCGCGCACACACGCACACACGCACACACACACAACATTTTACTGCAACATTTTGACAGGTTCCACTTTTGTCCTGTACAGGACCATGTTGGAGAGATTATCTGGGGAAGGGAGGGGGTTTCGGGTACACCCCTCCATAAAACTCTAGGGAAAGTGTGATGAGAGAGAGAGGGCAGGAGGTCAGTCATTTGGAGGCAGTGCTTGTTTAATCACGATAAACAAAAGGCGCGATCACTGTTGGAAACACGTCTTTGATATAATGTTTCTATCGGGACCTTGAGATCTCCTTCGGATAATCCACTTTTCAGATAATTGGTATTTGGATAATCGAGGTTCCTCTGTATTGGCTACAACGCATTGCTTTGCCATCACTTTAAGTGCTGTATCTATTGCATGATTTTTATATAGTGCAGAGCCGCACAAGTGTGCAACCATCTCATTATAGAAGAATTGCCTGTACTGCAGATGGTTATTGAGAGCATTTGTGTGGCACAAATATTATTTGCCACGTATCGTCCCAAGCCTGAATATTGACCAGATCTTATTGCGTTTGAATGTGGACTGCTTCAGTTTCTGAGGAGTTGCGAATTGTGCTGGATGTTGTGAAATTATCAGTGAACTTCCCAAATTGTGACCTTTATAAAGGATCATTGCTGAAGTAGCTGAAGATAGTTGGGCCTAGGACAGTACTCTGAGGAGCTCCTGCAGAGATGTCCTGTAGCTGAGATGACAGAGCTCCAATAACCACAGACATATTCCTATGTGCCAGCTATGATTTCAATTAGCATGGAGTTTATCCCGATAACCATTGATTCCAGTTTTGGTCAGGCTCCTTGATGCCACACTTGATTGAGTGAAGCCTTGATCTCAAAGGCTGTTGTTCTAGCCTCACTTCTGGAATTCAGCTCTTCCATCCATGTTTGAACCAAGGCTGTAGTGAGGTCAGGGGCGGAATGTCCATGAGCAGGTTATTGCTGAGCAGGTACTGCTTGAGAGCACTGGATGGCATCTCTGCAGGAGTTCCTGAGGATAGTATTCCTAGACTCAACAATCTTCAGGCACATCATCAGTGACCTACATTAGATAAGTCAGAAGTGGGGATGTTCACCGATGATTGCACAACGTTCAGCACAATTTGCAACTCCTCAGATATTGAAGCAGTCCAGATTCAAATGCAACAAGGTCCAGACAATATCCAGGTTTGAGTTGATGGCAAATAACATTTGCCCCACAAAAATGCCAAACAATGACCATCTCCAATACAAGGCATTCTAAGGGACAGCATGGTGGCTCAGTGGTTAGCACTGCTGCCTCACAGCACCAGGGTTCCAGGTTCAATTCCCACCTCATGTGACTGACTGTGTGGAGTTTGCACATTCTCCCCGTGTCTGCGTGGGTTTCCTCCGGGTGCTCTGATTTCCTCCCACAGTCCAAAGCTGTACAGGTCAGGTGAATTGGCCATGCTAAGTTGCCCATAGTGTTAGGTGCATTAGTCAGGGGTAAATATAGGGTAGTGGAATGGGTCTGGGTGGGTTACTCTCCAGAGGGTTGGTGTGGACTTGTTGGGCCAAATAGCCTACTTTCATACTGTAGGGAATCTAATCTAAATGACCACCCCTTAAAATTCAGCGGTGTTATCATCATTGAATCTGCCACTGTCAACATCCTTATGGTTACCATTGATCAGAAACCAGAAGGGCCAGTGGTTAGCACTGCTGCCTCACAGCACCAGGGACCTGGGTTTGATTCCAACCTCGGCAACTGTCTGTGTGGAGCTTTCACATTCTCCCCGTGTCTGCGTGGGTTTCCTCTGGTGCTCTGATTTCCTCCCACAGTCCAAAGATGTGCAGGTTGGGTGAATTGGCCATGCTAAATTGCCCGTAGTGTTCAAGGATGTGTGGTTTGGGTGCATTAGTCAGGGGTTGATGTAGAGTAAAAGGATTGGGGAATAGGTCTGGGTGGGTTACTCTTTGGAGGATCGGTGTGGATCTGTTGGGCCAAATGGCCTGTTTCCACACTGTAGAGGTTCTATGATATACACAGTGACTATCAGAGCAGGTCAGAGGCGAGGAATATTGCGGTGAGTATCTCCCCTTTGACTCCCCAAAGATGTATTCAAGAGGGGTATAGATGAGGTGAATAGCAAAGTTAATTTCCAGAGGGTGGGGGGGGCATTCAAACTTAGACGGCATAATTTTAAGGTGAGAGGGGAAAGCTTTAAAAGGGACCTGAAGAGTAACTTTTTCACACAATGTGTAGTGCATTTGTACAGTGAACCACCAGAGGAAGTGGTAGATGCATATACAGTTACACCTTTAAAAGACAGTTATATGAATGGGAAAAGTTTAGAGGGATATGGGTCAAATGCAGGCAACTGGGTCTAGTTTAGTTTGGAATCTGGTTGGTATTGATGAGTTTTGTGCTGTATGACTCTGTAAGTCAGGAGTGTAATGATATACTCCCCACTTGCCTGGCTGAGTGCAGCTCCAGTGACAGTCAAGTTTGACAGCATCCAGAATGAAGCTTGATTTACACCACATCACAAACATCTACTCCCACCGCCACTGATGCTCAGTAGCAGCAATGTGTCCTAATCTGCAAGATATACTGCAGGAATTCACTAAGGCATAAAACGGACCTGGATGTATTTGGCTTGGTTGGATTTGTGCGGAGATGCTGCTTTGGGTTTGTTTCCTGGAGTCTGTTGTCTGCATGAGAGAGTCCTGTCTTTATTTGCACTTGAAGAATGGGGGGTCCAGGTTTCTTCAAACCCAGTGAAAGCTGAGTCAGAGTCTGTAGAGAAGGATAATTTGTGAAAGGGAAAGGAGGAGTGAGGTTCTGGCTGCAGCTTTTGTAAGGTCTTGGACAATTACTGATGTTCTTACCTTCTCTTCAGTTGCGTTCACAGGTGGCTGAAGGCCGTTGCCTCTCTCTGAATTGCTCAGAGAAAGCCAAGGACCAGGCAATTACTGTGCTGAAACATTTCAACGTGCAAATCACTCCAACAGATATCTTCAGCCGCTGTCAGGTAGGGAAGAATGCCTGGTGTGGGTTAGGGAAGTGGTTGGACAGTGCTGTCTTATACACTGGTGAATGGTTTCTATGAGCATATAAACCCAAATTGTTTTTGAATAGAATGCTTCTGACCGAACTATACTTTAACTAAGACTAGGGCCTTAAGTAAAAGAAAGAATCATCTTGTATACAAACCCAGTAACTGGTATTTCTTACACAGACTCACTGTATCCTGAGCAAAAGATCAAGTAATCTTGAGTTTTATATTGGTCTCAGTTTCTAAGTTCATGTCGTACAGAGACCATTCATATTTGCTTTTGTTGATGGTGCTTTGTACAGAAACAGACTGTTGATGAATGCTGCTTGCACATTCATGTACTGAGTGAGCAAACCAGTTTAGCCGAATGTGGTAATTCAGCCTATCTCTCTTAATCTGTGCACAATGTGAGGCTGGGGGCAAGGTCATTGGCTGAATAAGATTCACATGCTGCTCGCAAAGCATTTTTGATATTGTTCTCTGAAATGGCTGAGCTAATCATGTGGCTGTATTCTAAAAAGCAGCTCACTACCACTTTCTGAGGCACTTAAGAACGGGCAATAAACGCTCATCCAGCTAGGGACACCCACATTCCGTGAATGAGGGAAAAAATGTTTATAATATGCAGTGTTCCTCTTGATGTGTTTTGAACTGGTTTGGTGTTATGTTAAGTTGTTGCAGTTGATAGTTTGTTGATGGGAAATTGCTCTTCTAGTATGCTGTTATGCTAATGTTGTTACTCCCAGAGGCTGTCCATGTGAGAAAGCACTAGTTATGGTCATGACAGTGAGACAGTTTGTAGCTGCCTGCTTCTCAATGGAAGTAAGGTTCTGGTGTAGAGAGTTTTGGGTTGCAGGTTATAGCAAGCTCCTGAATTAGATTGGAATAATCTATCTTTTCTTGGCTAAAGTTTCTGTCAACTGCAGATATTCCTTGAATCCTTTGCTATGGCATTAATAATTCTCCAATGATGGAGTGTAATAAGCAAATCATATTTTACCCAGTCTCTGCAATAACTTTCCACAATGCCATGGTCTTGAACTGACAAATTCACCATTAATTGTTGTGTCGAACTTAGAATGAAGGTGACTGTTCCTAGACTCCAGATGTTTCTGATCTGATTTGGGGGCGGCACGGTGGCTCAGTGGTTAGCTGCTGCCTCACAGCGCCAGGTTCGATTCGCGCCTCGGGCGACTGTCTGTGTGAAGTTTGCATATTCTCCCCGTGTCTGCATGTTTTTCCTCTGGGTGCTCTGGTTTCCTCCCACAGCCCAAAGATGTGCTGGTCAGTTGAATTGGACATGCTAAATTGCCCATAGTGTTAGGTGCATTAGTCAGGGGTAAATATAGGGGAATGGGTCTGGGGGGGGTTACTGTTCTGAGGGTCAATGTGGACTAGTTGGTAGAAAGGGTCTGTTTCCATTCTGCAAGAAATCTCATCTAATCAAATCTTTCCTATTACCATTTCCTCTATTCCTCCTTGAAACTGACTTCTATGATAAAGCTGTCTGTTTGAGCTGATCAAAGTTGATTTGATAGAGGAGACACTGCAGCTTATGGAATAGTGACTAATGCTGATGCTAGTGAAGATCACCCAGGGCTCCAACAGCCCCATATAGACTGATATTGGAGATGATGGGCTTCAGTTACACAAAGAGTCAAGAGTTGCTTGAGGCCGTCCTTTGTAGAGTAGGAAAGGAAGGTGAAGGGAGAAATAGTGTTCAGAATTTATGAAGTGTTGTGGATGGGAGAAATCAGTTTTTGAACTGAACTATTTCAAGTGGTGCAGGAGTTGGCAGCCAGGAGATGGAGACGGAGATGTAAGGAGACGGGACCAGAGTGGAGAAGAGGGGAATTCTGTTTGAGCTGTGAGCTGTCTTTGTAAATTTACTGCTTGACAAGTACCTGGAAGCAGATTCCAAAGTAACAGTTGAAGGAAATTGGATTAATACTTGTTGGGGAAAGCTATCCAGAAATATAGAAAAAGAATAAGCAAGTGGGATTAAATGGTTTTGTTTTTTTCAAAGGCAGAGGCATGTGGGCTGAATGCCCTTTTCCACGCTGTCAGATACTGACTGTAGCGGTCAGTGAAGGTTACATAGAAACATAGGAATTAGTGGGAGTAGTGTTATAAAGGAGAACGGCCGAAACACACAGAGAAACTTGTCTCACCTTTATAATCTGTTAAAAAGAGTGGTTAAATAAAAAAAAAGCTCTGTCATTCACTTTATAAGCAATTGGTAACAATATATTGATTTAACCATAACTATTCTCTGACTGAACAAAATTCTATTGGTGTGCTTTTCCAATAAACACAAGTCGTATTTATATAAACCCAAGTAATAAGAAAAAAAAGATTAAAACCTTATCTCTCTAAGTCTACACAGAACGTGTCTTCCAACATGCTGTGCCTTCCCCACTGTCTCTGCAGCCAGAAGTGCCTTTCTTCTGCTGATCCTGCTGTCAGGGATGTTTTCTTAGTGAATTCTTCTATGAGCACTTTTAGCTAGAAGTGCTGTGGTACCTTTTATGGATAGATGGTGCTCTCTTAGACAGCTTAGAGACTTTTTGTGAGAGTTAGATGTTTATTTCTCAGATGGCTGTTCGCTCCCACCCCGAACTTCAAAAACCCTCTCTTTATGTACCTTGGGTGACATATCAGTTTTCATACATTAGCATTGGTCTGCGGTTGTCAGAGCCATCAAATTTTAAATCACTTGGCTTTCAATTTCTGTGTGCTTGGGTTAAATTAATTTGTTGATTCAAGCTAATTGCCAAACCATCAAAACAAGCTTAAAAATTCCAATCAAGCAGCCAATTGGTCCATGTTTCAATTTCAGACCTGTCTGAAATCTGCAGCTCTGGCCAGACAGGTTTTTCTGTATAAATGTCTAATCTTAGAAAAGCACTTTACTGTACCACTTAAAGGAACCATGCAGTCTTCCCCGCGCCCCCCGCCCTCCTCTCTCCTCCCCCCGCCCTCCTCTTCTCCCTCCCACCCTCTCGCCCTCCTCCCCTTTTCCTTGATGCAGTCTCCTAATTGGCAGTCTATCCATTCACCACCATATTGAGGATCGTGGCTGAGCAGCCCAGGCTGCCAGCTGCAGTTAGAAGCCTGACTATTCAACCTCAGTGGCCTCACCACAACAGGTTGGTGTTACTGACACAATCAGGGACCCTTGCCATCTCTGACGTGAGGGGACCACTTCAGGAGCTTGGATGCAAGGTTCCTTTTCAAACATCATGATGTGACAATGCAGTCACTTTCACAAGGTTTGTTTGTCCTTGGGTTTCTTTAAGAGAACTTGTAAAGGCAGATGTGCTGAGGGGTCTAGAAAGAGCCTAGTTTAACAATGATGAGGGAGTGGCCAGCTCTCCCAGTTCAGGTTTTTACTAGTTTGGTTTTAGCTGTGGCAGCCATAGATGCTGGAATCCAGGGAAGGTTGCAGCTTCAGCCAATGTTTCTTGACTGACTCTCTCTTTGAATATTGTTTCCTCCTGCCTGTAAGAATCTGTGTTTCAATTTGCCTTTTTGCTAATGGTGTGTCTTTGGGATGTTACTGGATTGGAATAGTTCCATAGTTAAATTGCCATATCGGGTTGGTTAAGTTTTCCAGTAGTTAAGTTATTCTGAATTCCATTTTCTTTTGTTTGTATTTCAACTGTAGTGTTTAAATAAGTTCTGTTTTGCTTAAAGTTGAGCGGTTTGACCAGCTGCAACACACCTGGAATATCCACTTCACATCCATCTATAAAATAAGAGAAAGGTAGGGTCTAGGCTACATTCTTAAAACATTTTGAGGGTGTCTGACCCGGTCCATAACAGTGAGATTTGAAGCTGTTGGGTGTCTCCAAATGGAGGGATAACTGATCCAATCCATTGTTCACACTATGTGCAACTCCCTGCCCAGGACTCCATCACTGGAGTGTGAGTCTCCAGCTGCTGCAGGCAGAGTGCCTCAGTTGTGACGTCCATATATGGTGGGTGGGGTGCTGCTGGCAATTCTGCTTTAATGGGGCCTTAACAGTGTTGGGAGAAAGTGAGGACTGCAGATGCTGGTGATCAGAGTCAAAAGGTGTGCCGCTGGAAAAGCACAGTCGGTCAGGCAGCATCCGAGGAGCAGGAAAGTCAATGTTTCAAGCATAAGCTCTTACATTCCTGACGAGCAGCTTATGCTGAAAACATTGAATTTCCTGTTTCTTGGATGCTGCCTGACCGGCTGCATTTTTCCAGTGCCACACTTTTTGACCCCTAATAGTGTTGGCTTACCATTTTTGTCACTGAACACACTGTCCGCCCCACCACCCTGGAAAATTTCCAGACTACGGCAGTGGATTTGGGACCCAGCTCTTCCCTGTCTCAACTTCAAGCCATAGCCCCAGAAAGGTGCAGCCAGTGAGTGCCTGTTGGGTTCACTGTGCTCGGCACCTTCATGTTTTCAGCTTCATGTTCACTTGATGTTGAGTGTTGTGAAAATGTATCTTCCACCTGACCAGGCAGTACTTTGATTAAATAAATTAATAAAGTGGGTGCAATTATTTAATTATTAATTTCCATAATAAATTTTGCTGCTTTCACTTACTGTTTGCTGACTGGCAATTCAGTCTGAAAGATAGCCTGCACAAACAGCACGAAGAATTTGGACATTGTACATTCAGGATTCCTTTGTTCAGGGTTCCACGGTGAGATGGAATGGGACCAGTGACATCAGCTGGTGTTAAATGACAGTGTCTGTAGGGACCTGGCAGAGAGAAAATCAACGCACTGGTTACCTGGTAACTTGGTGCTATCTGGAAAGCTGCACATACTGACTGCACCCTGTTGAGCATCTCTCCGGCCTAGTTCTCACAACAGCCCAGGCAGCATAGCCTAGTTCCCACAGCCCTTCAAGTTTCCTGCCAAGAATTTAGTGTCTTAAGAAAGCTAATGGAGCATGAAGGTCATTGTGTGAGAAAATCTCAGGCCGTGACGATTATTTTCAGTGAATTTGACATGGTGCTGTGTGGGTTTAGACAGAGACTCACCAGCGTGTCAGACTGAATTGTGAGGTATGGGTTTAGGAGCAGTGCGTGGAATCTCTGAAGTAATTTCAACTGACGATTGGAAACTTTTCACAGTTGTATTCCTTCTGCCATATCTTTTTTTCATTAAATTTCCAACTTATGGAGATCACAAAAACTTCCCGAAAAACTGTATCAGGATAATTCCCACTTTCTTCAGTGGTCTGTGCATGGAGGGAGTTGGAGGTTATTCCTGTCGGTGCCGATTATCAGTGCAATTCTGGGCCAATGAAGCTAAATCAGTTTGTCAGATTTTATGCTCAAGTTTTCAAGCCGAGCAGCCCTCTGCTTGCTGTGACTCTTTCTGTGAGCTTGAGCTTGAGTTGTCTGGTTAGGCATTGACTGACCATGGCACAGAATGAAATTGTGAATATCCAAAAGGGATGTTCATATCACACGTGTGCCAGTTTATAGCATGTAGTCTTCAAAAATGTTTCATATCTAAGAATATTTAAACTGCTAAGACACTGCTGCACACCAGTGAAACAACTTGTTCAGTTCAAGTTTTACAAAGTTATTTTCTGTAATATGAAACCTGGTTTCTCATTGGCAGTGGGGAATGTTATTTTTATTGTTAAGAATGCTTATATTGCTGATGGACCGTTTTTGTCTGTATATCTGCACTAGTTTAAAAATGAGGTTGTTGAGAAATAGTTTATAATTGCAAGAAAAATAAAGTAAGCATTTACGTTCTGTTATGCTGCCCAATTGTATTGTCTCATGAAAGCTGTTTGAATGCTAATCATGCAAATAGGTTTTAGCTAGAATTCATTGAACCAGTGAAAGACTGAGCACAGTCTGGACCCAAAATTGTAATTATGTGAATCTGATAAAGGAGAGAAATTATATTACTACAATGTCTTTCATACTCTGATGCCCCATGCTGTTCACAGCCAATGTCATACTTTTTGATGTGTCATTACTGTTGTTACATCCTGACTGGAGCTATGGGATAGTTGGTGCTGGTTAACGCGCTAGATTAGATTAGATTCCCTACAGTGTGGAAACAGGCCCTTCGGCCCAACCAGTCCACACCGACCCTATGAAGAGTAACCCACTCAGACCCATTTTCTTCTGACTAATGCACTTAGCACTATGGGCAATGTAGCATGGCCACTTCACCCACCCTGCACATCTTTGAACTATGGGAGGAAACCAGAGCATCCGGAGGAAACCCACGCAGACACAGGGAGAATGTGCAAACTCCACACAGACAGTCTCCCGAGGCTGGAATCGAACCTGGGACTCTGGTACTGTGAGGCAGCAGTGCTAACTATGTCCCTAGGATTATGCTTTTGTTTCGAGGAGATGCTGTTCGAATTATGACTTGTTTTGTTGCTCTGTCTAGTAAAGGTTAAGGTGACCAGAGTTTGGTTCATTTAGTTAGAGTTGCAATTCTGGTAATCTGAAATGAAAGCCGAAAATGCTGGCAATATTTGGAAGATCTAGCAATATCGGACAAAGGTAATTGACCTATAATGTTAACTTCTCTCCACTCAACTCCTTCCTACCCTCTTGTCATTCCTCAGTGCCATTAATAACTCATTTCACTGAGCATTAAATTTTCAAGTCCCTAAAGATCCAAAATACCTTCGGGTGAGTTACGTAGTCTCCTTGAGTATAAACAGTTTCTGACCCTGAAAGTTCACCTAAAACACCCTGCCTCAGTACTGTGATGCCCTATCCCTGGCACATTGTATAAACTAGATTAGATTAGATTAGATTACTTACAGTGTGGAAACAGGCCCTTCGGCCCAACAAGTCCACACCACCCCGCCAAAGCGCAACCCACCCATACCCCTACATCTACCCCTTACCTAACACTACGGGCAATTTAGCATGGCCAATTCACCTGACCTGCACATCTTTGGACTGTGGGAGGAAACCAGAGCACCCGGAGGAAACCCACACAGACACAGGGAGAATGTGCAAACTCCACACAGTCAGTCGCCTGAGGTGGGAATTGAACCTGGGTCTCTGGCGCTGTGAGGCAGCAGTGCTAACCACTGTGCCACCGTGCTGCCCACTGCGGGACAAGGTGAGCTGGCATGCACATTCTTTTGCAGTCTCTGTTCCATTCTGTTTTACTGCACTCCCTCCCTCTCAGCATCTCAGCATTCTGTTACTTCAGCAGAATTCGGAAGTGTTGACCTGAACTCAGAGCTTTTGTAATGATTTGTGCAGTTGTCAGGCCACGTTGAGGACTTTGGTCCACAAGTCTGTGTCTCATTAAAGTATCATGTTCAGATTTCATTTTACATTAATATTTTGAAGTCTCTACCCACGAGAACATCTCTGATGCAGTTAGCACCTGGGCTGCAAGCATGTGGAATATCACAACTGCATCTCCATGGTCACTACATTTGCATTCAAAAACTATCCTGGAATAAGTTGTGCTACTTCTCCCTGTAAGCCTGTCTCATTCTCTCTCTCTCTCTCTGTCTCTCTGTTTCTCTCTCTCTCTCTCTCTCTCTCTCTCTCTCTCTGTTCCTCTCTCTCTCTTCCTGCAGTGTATTTCTTTCTTCTGAGATTCTGCATGTCTGTCTCTCTGCCTCATGTATTTTACATCCCACACTGGAGCCAAGCCTTCCCCCTTTGGGCCGAGTTGTGTCTTTTTATAGCTAATATTTGACCATAATGTAAAATTGCTCAGATATTAATTTAAAATAAATTGGTAGTTAACGTAAATTTGACCGGGTTGTATAAGGATGGTTGGAGATTGTGGAAAACCGTCTGACCCCAGGCAGTCAGATCTGCAGTAAGTGGCTGCATCTCGGGGAACATCCATTTTGATGTTAAACTGGAGTTGGAGGTGGAGGCATTGAGAGACATTGTGGGGTAAGGTTCTGTTGTGATATCAATCTAGTTGGAGGTTATGGACAGCATGTTTAACTCTTGAGGCAGGCAGGTAAGGGGGTCTTAGATGCAGTATTGGCTGAGCCACAGATCTTGTCCCTTTCCAATGGATCCAAGGTTTTTTGCTGCCTGTAAAGATGGAACCAGATGCTGTAGGGTGGATGACCAGACTGATTCTGATGCTGTGGTGTAGGAAGCCATTCAAGTAGGAGAAGGTAAGAGGGACAAAGTATTAAGAGAGAGTGTCCTCTGCAGTTGTGATTGGAAGTGTGTGCGGGTCTCCGGTACCAGGGTTACCATGTCCCTCTTGGCTGCAGGTGAAATAGGAGAGCACCAATAACATTAGAAAAACAAGAAATGAGGCCCTGCAGTGAGAGTTTTGAGAAGTTAGGGTCCATGTCAAAAGCAGGACCTTCAAAGTTGGGAGATCTGCGAGTGCAGAAAGATGGTGCCAGGAATGAGGAACCTCAGTTTGAGGATGGATTGAGGGAATTTGGACTCCTCCTTGGAAAGGAGAGGGCAGAGTGAAGATTTGGTAGAGGTTCTCAAAATCAAGAACACACTGGACAGAGTAAATAGGGAGAAGCTGTTCCCATTCATCAAAGAAAAATGAACCAGAGGGCATTGATTTGAAGTAATCTGAAAACGAAGCAATGGTGATGTAAGAAAAAACCCGTCCAGCCAGTTAAGGTATGGAATGCACTGGCTGGAATTTTGGTGGAGGCGGGGTCGTTTGAGGCATTAAAGAGAGCATTGGATGGTCATTTGGACAGAAATGCTGTGCATTGGGGAAAAGATAGGAGATTGACATTAGCTGATAGAGCTGGTGCAGGCATAATGGGCTGAATGGCCTTCTGGACCATACTAATTCTGTTATTCGGCGATCTTTATTCTGTTTGCAGAAATATTCTTGAATTTGACGTGCTGCTGGGATCCTGAGTACTGTTCCCAGACCTGCACAAAGCCAGAGCAGCCTTGATGCTCTTTATTCACAAAGACAGCTTCTCGAACAGCCTGTCTGAATCACACTGCCCCTGCCTGGCTTTACAGGCCGATAATTCCCTGTGAGGTATGGTGGACTGGAGTGCATAGGCAGTGTCTAATGCTTCCATTCCTAGTTTGTAGGTCTCAACAACCTGATGGATGACGCAGTGACTAAGTGGGTGACACGATGGCTCAGTGGTTAGCACCGTTGCTTCACCAGTGGCATTACTGTCACTTAATTCCCATTGTCCTGAGGTCACCATTGACCAATATTTTAATTTGCTAATTTACCTCCTGACTCTCCTCAGCCTGTCCATCAATGACAAGGCACGGGTTCGATTCCAGCCTCTGGCAACTCTCTGTGTGGAGTTTGCACATTCTCCCAGTGTCTGCGTGGGTTTCCTCCGGGTGCTCCGGTTTCTTCCCACAATCCAAAGATGTGCAGGTCAGGTAAATGGCCATACTAAATTGTCCATAGTGTTCAGGCATGTGTAGGTTTAAGTGCGTTTGTCAAGGGAAATGTAGAGTAAAAGGATCAGGGAATGGATCTGGGTGGGTTACTCTTTGGAGGGTCAATGTGGACTTGTTGGGCCAAATGGCCTGTTTCCACACTGTAGGGATTCGATGATTCTGTCTAGGAGAAACTAACTGAGGTTTCAACATTCCCACTGGCAAGTTTATCAGTTTGCTATGTATTGGCCAGCAGTTCAGAGGATCACAAATCATTCCAAAGATAATGAATAAATTGGCTTAAAAGATGAAGCTTAGAATGACAGCAGGAACAGTAGTAAATCTGAGTTTTAAAAAAAGCACAAAAATGGAGAAGGATAAAATAGAATTCTAAAGTAAATAAGCAAGAAGTATAAAACTGGCTTTCAGTAGTATACAGTATTTCAGAAACCTGTATATACAAAGGAAAAAGTAAGGAAGGTAAACATGAGACAAGAAGTTAAAATGGGAGTTTAGGAAACACAGCTGTGCTAAGCTGACTATTTCAATTTGTGTTCACACTGAAAGTCAGATAAATTATGCCAAAAATAATCGCAGCAAGAGAATATTGAGTGTGAGGAACTTAAAGTAATAAATAGTCACAAAGGGACAAACTGGAGAAAGTAATAGGTTTTAAATCCAGCAAATCTCATGAAAAATAGAAGAAACAAGAGTTACTGTCCTTGACATCAAGAAACCCAAGCAAAACTGGAGCCAATGGGAATCAGAAATCACCCGTTCTCCACTTGTCAGTCGTACCTGGCGCAAGTAATGTCTTTGTTTGAGGTCAGTCATCTCAGCTTCAGGGCATCTCTGCTGGAGTTCCTCAGGAGAGTATCCTAGACCCAACTATCTGCTTTGTTAATGACCTTACTCCACTTCAACACCCAGTGGCCAGAAGTTGGGATGTTTGCTGATAACTACACAATGTTCAACACCTTTTTTTTTAAACTCTGCAGACAATGAAGCAGTCCATGATCAAGTGCAACAAGAACTGGACAGTATCCAGGTTTGGGCTGACAGGTTGCAGTAACTTTCATGCCGCACCAGTGTCAGGCAGTGACCAAGAGAGAATCTAACTATCAATCCTTGTCACTCAGTGGCATTACTGTCACTTAATTCCCATTGTCCTAAGGTCACCATTGACCAATATTTTAATTTGCTAATTTACCTCCTGACTCTCCTCAGCCTGTCCATCAATGACAAGGCACAAGTCAGGAATGTGATTAAATACTCTCCACTTGCCTGAATCTGTGCAACTCCAACAGTACTCCAGGAGCTTGACAACATCATGCTAAAAAACATTCCACTTGATTAGCATCATATTCACAATTATTCATTCCCCCTTCTGCTGATATGCAATACCACCTATACAATGCACTGTAGAAATTAACCAAAACTCCTTAGCTAGCACCTTCCATACCCGTGATCACTTCCATCTAGAAGGACAGGAGTAGCAAATACATTGGAATACCACTGCCTGCAGGTGGTCCTCCAAGCCACTCTCACTCTGACTTGGAAATGTATAACAGTTCCTTCAGTGTCACTGAGTCAAAATCCTGGCATTCTCTTCCTAAAAGTATTGTGGTCTACTGACAGCAAATGGAGTGTGTTTCAAAAGGACAGCTTGCAGCCACGAGGTGCGTGTGATAAATGCTGGCCAGCCAGTGTTGCCCACATCCATGAATTAATATAATAAAAGCTACAGTGATGGCAAATGCAGTAAGTATGATCTTACAAAAGCCCTGAGGTTCTAGAATGGCATCAGTGGATTAGAAAGTAGTAAATGTAATGCTGAATTTGGAGAGATTAAGCAGAACTTGAGGCTATTTAACCTGATTGTTAACTGTTGATAGTTGGAACTTGATACTTGGGAAATTGTGATATGGAGAAGCAGTGGTAACACAGTATTCTGAAAAGGAAATCAGGTTTAAGAAATCTGTCAAAGTGTTTTGAAGGTGTAACATTCGCAGGATGTGGATTTTTCTGACTAGGCCAATGTTTGTTGTTGTATATCAAAGTTATGTTAAACTACTATTGGACCTTAGTTAAATCATATATGGAATAATGTGCCCAGTTCTGACCTCCATGTTATAAAAGTGATTAGGGCATGTGTTTGAGGGAGAGAGTGCGAGCGCGTGAAGGAGAGAGTACGTGCATGTGCTTGAGGGAGAGAGTGCGCGTCTGTATGCGAGGGAGAGTATGTGCAGATGTGTGTATGCATGAGATGGAGAGAGTGTGTGAGAGGGAGAGTGTGTTTGCGTGGATGAGTGAGGGAAAGCGTGCATGTGTGTGTGCATGAGGGAGTGAGTGAGTGTGTGTCTGTGAGGGAGATTGAGTGTATGCTTGTGTGTGTGAGGGAGAGAATGTGCGTGAGGGATGGAGAGCGTGTGTGTGCTTGAGGGAGAGAGTGCAGGCATGTGTGTGTGAAGGAGTGCATGCATGGGGGAGGGAGAGTATGCATTTTGGCATAAGGTAAAGAGTGTGTTTGTGCGAGCGGAAGTGTGTACATGTTAGCGTTAGGTAGAGTGTACGCATGGGGAGAGCATGCATGCGATTGTGCACATGAGGGAGAGAGTGCGCACATGAGGGAGAGAGTGGGTGCATGCGACGGGGGGAGAGGGGTTGCATGCGGGATGGACAGAATGGGTGTGTGCAGGAGGGAGTGCATGCGTGAGGGAGAGAATGAGTGGGTGCGGGAGGGAGAGAGAGCATACGTGAGGGACAGAGAGTGCATGCGTGTGAGGTGGGAGAGAGGGTGCGCGTGAATGACGGAGTGTGTGCGTGTATGAGATGGGGGAGAGAGGGTGCGTGCTTGTAGGAGAGAGTGGGTGTATGTGAGGGGGGAGAATGGGTGCATATGGGAGGGGGAGAGTGTGTGCGTGTGAGTGACGGTGACAATGCGTGTGGGAGGGACAATGTGTGTGTGTGTGGAGGAGAGTGCGTCTGGGGTAGAGTGAGTACATGTGTGCGAGGAAGATTGTGTGGGAGGGACAGCGTGCACGTGCGTGTATGTGGAACAGTGTAGGTGTGTCAGGGAGAGAATGTGTGCATGTGTATGTGGAAGACTGTGTGTGTGTGTGTGTGTGTGTGTGTGTGTGTGTGTGTGTGGAACGGGGTGTGAGGAAGGGAGACCATGCGTGTGTGTGGAAGAGAGAGAGAGAGTGCATGCGAATGTGGGAGGGAGAGAGCGTAAGTATATGGGGGAGAGTCCATGCGTGCGGGAGGGAGTGAGTGTGTGGAGCAGACCCATGCGTGCGGGAGGGAACGGGTCCGTGTGCGCAGAAGGGAACGAGTCCATGTGAGTGGGAGAGAATGGGTCTGTGTGTGTGTGAGGGAGAGAGATTGTGTGTGTGTGTGTGTGTTGGGGTGGGTAGAGGGACAGCGAGAGAGACTGCTGGCGAGTATGTGGAAGAGAGCGCATGCGAGTGTGTGTGGAATAGAGTGTGTGCCTGTATGGCAGGGAGTGATTAGATGTAGGAAGGAGAAAGTGCATGTGTGTGGAAGGGAGGGACTTTATGTGTGTGTGGGTGGAGACAGCATGCCTGTGTGTGCTTGGTAGTGTGCATTAGAGTGAGAGAGTGCATGCATGTGTATGAGAGTGAGAGGATGCGTGCATATGTGAGGCAGAGTGTGAGGGCGAGTGTGTATGTGTGTGAGGGGGAGAGTGTGTGCGTGCGTGTGAGGGGGAGAGTGTGCGTGTGAGGGGGAGAGTGTGCGTGTGCGTGTGAGGGGGAGAGTGTGCGCGCGTGTGTGTGAGGGGGAGAGTGCGCGCGTGTGTGTGAGGGGGAGAGTGCGTACACGCGTGTGAGGGGGAGAGTATGTGCATGCGTGTGCATGAGGGAGTGTGTGTGTGTGTGTGTGTATGTGTGTTTGAGGGAGGGAAAGGGTGTGTGTGAGAGTCCTTAAGCATGCGTGTATGTGTGTGAGGGAGAGAATGCGTATTTGTGCGGGCATGTGTGAGAGAGGAAGAGTGTGCAGGCATGTGTGTGAGGGAGAGAGCGTGGGCATGTGTATGAGGTCGTGTGTGTGTGTGAGGGTAGAGTGCGTGCTTGTGTGATGGGGGAGAGTGCGTGCATGTGTGTGAGGTGGAGAATATCTGTGTGTGGTGGGTGAGAGTGTGACGGGGAGAGTGTGTTTGTGTGGGCAACAGTATGTGCATGTGTGTGAGGGAGAGAGAGTGCGTGCATGTGTGAGGGATAGAGTGCTGGCATGTGTGTGTGTGGAAGAGAATGCATGTGTGTGTGTGAGAGGGAGAGTGTGAGTGAGTGCGTATGTGTGTGAGGGGAGTGCGCATGCATATGTGTGTGAAGGGAGCGCGCGTGCATGTATGTGTGAGGGAGAGAGCGCAGGTGTGTGTGTGTGGGAGAGAGAGTGTGCATGCATGTGTGAAAAGGACACAGTGCTTGTCTGTGTCTGAGAGACAGCGTGTGTCTATGTGAGGAAGAGCACATGTGTCTGTGTGTGAGAGAGAGTGTGTGCGCGTGTGGAAGAGAGTGCGTGTGTATGTCTGTGTGGAAGAGAGGTCATGCCTGCAAGTGTGTGGAAGTGTGTGTGTGTGTGTGGGAGGGCGAGAGCGCGCGTGTGTGTGGGAGGGCGAGAGCGCGCGTGTGTGTGGGAGGGCGAGAGCGCGCGTGTGTGGGGGAGGGAGAGAGTGCGTGCATATCTGTGAGGGAGAGAATGTGTGCATGTGGAAGAGAGTGAGTGAGTGCATGCGTGCGTATGTGTGAGGGGGAGAGAATGCATGCAAGTGTGTGTGAGGGAGAGTGTTTGTGTGTGAGGGAGAGAATGCATGCGTGTTGAAGAGAATGCATGTGTATATGTGCGGAAGACTGAGTGCATGCGTATGTGTGTATGGGAGGGAGAGAGTGTGTGTGTGGGACGGAGAGAGTGAGTGTGTGTGTGGGAGAGAGTGAATGCATGTGTATGGGAAGGAGAGAGTGAGTGCGTGTGTGAGGGAGGGAGACAGTGAATGCGTGTGTGTGTTTGGGAGGGAGAGAGTGCATGCATGTCTGTGAAGGAGAGAATGCGTGTGTGAGGGAGAGATTGCGTGTGTATGTGTGTGGAGGAGAGTGCATGCGTGTGTGTGTGTAGGAGGGAGAGAGTGTGTGGCAGGCAGAGATTGTATGTGGGAGGGAGAGCATATGTGTATGGAAAAGAGTCCGGGTGTGTGGTTGGGAGAGAGTGCATTGGCCGAGTCACATGAGTATTTGCTGTGCACGTGGTGAGTGGTGTTCCCACATGTAATGGTAGTATCCATGTTGATGCTTTGAATTCCAACTTTGGAAATAAAACCAGTCTGAATCCAGGTTAAGACACAGACAGACTCGAAACAAGGCCTCACATCTAAAATGTATTGTCTCACCTGATAAAACCTTAAGTTATCTTGGGGCAGTGGCTTGAAGAAATTCTGGGATTTACATATTAATCAGTTGAAACCCACATTTCCATTCTAACTGATTAAAGATTGAATAGTCATCTAGCTTTGTTCAATACATTCACATCTGTTGTATGACTTTTGATCTTTTGCTTCTAAATTCTGTGTCCGATGTATTCTCTCTCTCTAGCTAGCTGAAGGAGCAGGGCTCTGAAAGCTTGTGGTTTCAAATAATACTGTTGGACTATAACCCCGGTGTCGTTTGATTTTTGACTCAATCTGTAGTTTAAGACAGTCAGGAAGAATTCAAAGGGAATTGAAAGCGAGGTGAGAATGGTGAAGTTGAAACCACAGGAAATAAATGATGCCAATAGCATAGTTGAATGTAAGGTGAAGCATGAATTATACAGTAGGACAACCAAATGGAAGGCTCTGCCGTGAAAGTGGGTGATCTCTTGGTGAGAAGAAACCCTGACATGGACTGATTGGTGGTTCTCTGCTGTGCATTGTATAAACCAGAACCTAGCCAGACTGTTGCCAACGGAGGTATCTGGCTGACAGCTACAGCAGTGAAAGCATACAGTGCACATCCCCTGGCTGAGGCTCTTGTGGTGCAGTGGTAATGACCCTTCCTCTGGGCCAGGGCACTTGGATTCAACTCCCACCTGCTCCTACAGTTACATCTCTGAACAGGTTGATTGAAAGTATCTGCAAGTTGCATCTCATCCACTGAGCAGTGGTGTGGGGGAATCATGTACAATGGCATGTATGGCTGTTTCTGGTGGCAGGCCAATCAGTGTAAAACTTCACTGGAAGTTGGAGTTGATTGAGGATCATTATTTTCTTTGGTCCTGGAGGACTAACTCCTGTGTCATTGGATCTCTGCCATCTTTCACACTTTGTTTTTGTCTCACCTACCCCAAGCTGAAACCTATTACATCTTGAACATTACCTAGTTCCCATTGACTTGAAACACTGAGTCTGTTTCTCTCTCCATCGAGGCTACCAAATCTGCTGAGTATTTGCGGAGTTTTCAGTTTCTGTTTCAGATTTCCAGCATATTCAGAATGCTGCTTTTTGATCTGACTGTTTATAGACATGCTTTTGAAATTTGTGTTTGAAAGGCATCTTGCTGCTGCATTTAGAGGTGTGGCTCAAATGTAGATTTCTAAGAATGATGATGGATGTGATAGTGAAGGGTATTCCCTCAGGTCTGAAGCAGATTACAGATTCACTTGACAGCACCTGTTAAGAAAAGTTCTGGGAGGCTATTCAAAACCAGTTCAAGGAAGAAGAGGTAGAGAGAGGATGCAGGTCACTGTGCTTCTAATCGGATGTGGCGACTACCTTGGAAATGCTTTCTGGTCTGTCCACATTTTATTTCTCATTTTTTTCCACTGGTTTTCCTTTGACGGTTCTTACAATGTCACATTGTAAATCACAGTAATGCAGCATTTATAGTGACAAGACACAAGCAAATTATTGCAGATTGTGGAAATGTGAAATAGAAACAAGAAATACTGGGTTAGTTCAAATCAAGCTTTGATGCCGTTGTTGAGAGATGATCAGCTGCATTATTCACACTCAGCGAAGAGACTGTGAGAAATAAATATGGGAGCAAATTATTGCAGATGCTGGAATTTGTACTGAAAACAACAAATTCTGGAGGTCGCAGCAGGTCAGGTAGCATTCTTGGAGAGAAAGCAAGCTAATGTTTTGTGTCCAGATGACTCCTTGATGAAGAATCATCTGGTCTGGAAACATTAGCTTGCTTTTTCTCCATGGATGCTGCCTTACCTACAATGATCTCCAGCATTTTTTTGTTTTCAGCAATGTGTGTGTTTACTTTTATTATATGCAATGTATCATTATGATGGGATGATTATCATACAGCGTAGAACATAGTACAGGCCCTTCGGCCCTCAATGTTGTGTCGATCTTATATCCTACTCGAAGTTCGAGCTAACCTACATACCCTACATTTTACTGTCATTCATGTGCCTATCGAAGAGTCGCTTAAATGTCCCAAATGTGACTCTGCTACCACTGTGGCAGTGTATTCCAGTCTTTGTGTAAACAACCTATCTCTGATATCTCCCCTATACCTTTGTCAAATTACCTTAAAATTATGTCCCCCTCGTGATAGCCATTTCTACCCTGGGAAAACGTCTCTGGATATCTACTGTATCTATGCCTGTCATCATCTTGTACACCTCTGTCAAGTCACCTCTCATCCTCCTTCATTCCAATGAGAAAAGCCCTAGCTCCTTCAACCTTTCTTCATAAGACATGCCCTCCAGTCCAGGCAGCATCCCGGCATATCTCCCCTGCACTCTCTGTAAAGCTTCCACATTCTTCCTATAATGAGGTGATCAGAACTAAACACAGTATTCCTAGTGTGATCTAACCAGGGCTTTATAGAGCTGAAGCATAACCTCACATCTCTTAAACCCAATCCCCCTGCTAATGAAAGCCAACACACCACATGCCTTCTTAACAATCCTATCAAATTGAGTGGCAACTTTGAGGGAATCTGTGAATGTGGACCCCAAGATCCCCCTGTTTCTCCACACTGCCAAGAATCCTGCCTTTAACCCGCATTCTGTATTCAGATTTGATCTTTCAAAATGAATCACTTCACACTTTTTCGGTTGAACTCCATCTGTCACTTCCCAGCCCAGCTCTGGATCTTATCAATGTCCCGTTTCAACCTACAACAGCCCTCCAAACTATCCACAACTCCTCCAACTTTTGCGTCATTGGCACCCTTCCACTTCCTCATCCAAGTCATTTATAAAAGGCACAAAGAGCAGAATTCCCAGAATTGATCCCGACACACACTACTGGTCATGAGCTCCAGGCTGAATACTTTCCATCTACCCTCTTGAGCTAAATCTCCCTGTATCCCATTCCTCCTTGTTTTCTGAATGAGCCTACCATGGGGAACCTTGTCAAACATCTTGCTAAAATCCATGTACATCACATCCATTACTCTACGTTCATCAATGTGTTTTGTTTCATCCTCAAAGAATTCAGTAAGACTTGTGCGATATGACCTACCCCTCACAAAGCCATGTTGACTATCTCTAAACAAGCTATGCTTTTCCAAGTAATCGTAAATCCTCTCTTCTCAGAATCCTCTCTAATAATTTGCTCACCACTGACATAAGACTTGACTGGTCTGTAATTCCCTGGATTATCCCTACTCCCTTTCTTGAACAAGGGAATAATATTTGCCACCCGCCATTCAACTGGTACTACTCTAGTGGACAGTGAGGATGCAAAGATCATCACCAACGGTGCAGCAATCTCTTCTCTCAGTTCCTATAGGAACCTTGGATATATCCCATTTGGCCCAGCGGACTCATCTATCCTCATGTTTTTTCAAAATTTCCATCATCTCCTTCTTAACACCAGCCTATTTGAGCACATCAACCAGTTTCACATTGTCCTCGCAAATGACAAGGTTCCTCTCACTAGTGAATACTGAAATAAAGTATTCACTCAGGACCTCCCCACCTCCTCTGACTCCAGACACAAGCTCCCTTCACTATCCCTGTTCAGCCCTACCGTCACTCTGCCCATCCTCTTGTTCCTCACAGAAGTGTAGAATGCCTTAGGATTTTCCTTAATCAAAGCTGCAAAGGCTTTTTCATGCCCCCTTCTAGCTTTCCTAAGTCCATTCTTCAGTTCCTTCCTGTCTACCTTGTAATCTTGTAGAGCCCTGTCCAATCCTTGCTTCCTCAAGTAAGCTTCCTTCTTCCTCTTGACTAGATGTTCCACATCTCTTGTCATCCAAGGTTCCTTCACCCTACCATCCCTTCCCTTGCCTCAGTGGGACAAATCTGTCCAGCACTCACAGCAAGTGCTCCCTAAACAACCTCCGCGTTTCTGTCATGCATTTCCCTGAGAATATCTGTTCCCAATTTATGCTCCAGTTCCGGCCTAATAGCGTTGTAATCAATCACCCCTACCCCAGTTAAATACTTTCCCATACCTTCTGCTCCTATCCCTCTTCGTGACTATAGTCACAATGGTTTGGAATTGATTTGTTCCCAAATTTATATTTATTGTGTATGTTTATTTCTTGAATATTTATGCCAGCAATACTCAGGAGAGGCCCTCCAGCCTCAAGGCTTTACCCAGTGCTGGTCAGAATGGAGAGTAAAGTCCAGTTCTGTCTGGTGAGTGTTTACAGACCAGTCGAAGAACAATTACAAAGTTAACCCCTATGCTGAGGATCAGTGTCATGTTGCTTGTTGCTGCAAAGATTAGTACAAGAGCTACTGAATGCAGCGTAATACAGTCTCATGATTAGTGTGGATTGCTCATACCTCTTGTCACCCTGTGCCCAAACAATGACCCAACATTCAGAGGACAGACTTTGACTGACGAGTTGGATTAGTGGAGAAGATAAATACTTAATGTGAGCTGTGTCCAATTCTAGGGCCTTTCATTTGAATGGGTTCAGAGTGCTGAGTGTGTGAAGTGGTCAGAATCTTTCTTGAAACTCTAACTGGAGAGTGGGCTGATGAGAAAGTACCCTGAGGCCAATTGGTATGCAAACGAGGCGGGGAGCCAGGCTGGTTTACTGAGCACTCGGTGGATTTGAAGGCGAATGTTCTGGATGGAAAACCAAAGGGAACTTTCGGAGCAGGCGGTGAGAAATTCGAAAGGCAATAATGAGGCATTGCTGAGGAACAATACTGCCTCCAGCTCCCATTGTCACCCTTCTTTCAGACAGTATTCAATGACCAACAATTAAAATACCAACTCACTTTAACTGGAGAAACAGGCAGCTCAGCCTGAACCCAGTCACTGACAGCTCTCACTGCAAACATATCGTAAGATCGTTACTTCCTCATGTGGAAAGTTAATTTGAGATAATCACATTTATTACAATCACTTGTCACTGTTGGAGCTTTTGACAAACTATATCCCGTTCATTATCTTGTAAAACACAGTGGTGTTGTGTTGTAAATCCCTGACCAAACCCCTAAATTACACCACAGTTACTTTGTGTTTAACACAGGTCTGTCAAGCAAATTGAGCTGCTTAAGATTTAGAAGGGAATGATTCCCACAAGTCTTTACACATAAACACAGCAGTATATAATTCACAGACTGCGATGCTGTTCATCATCAATCAGACCAAGATGACCAACTTTTACCACACTATAACACCTCCCCTGCATTCCCAGCACAGTCTCCTGAAAACAACAGAACTTCCCATTCTTCACCAACCCACAGGCTCAATCTGTTCTGACTCCTCCCTGCCAACAGAAAACCCTGCCATCAACCCCTACCGCCATGCTTTAATAAAGTATTCTACAGCCACCCCACAGCTCCTACCCTGTATAAGTGTTGTATCTTGATGGCAATTGGATGTTTCAGTGCCTCCCCCCTCCCCCAAAGCACATCTTCACTGTCCCTGTCCCAAATGCCTAAATGATTCTCTTAAATTATCCAGCAAGAAAGCAACTGGAAGATTCTGATATGTGGAGGCGCAAAACATTGATCAGCTTGGGCACAAGAACTGTAAGAACTGGTAGTATTTTGTTCTCAGTGATTTACTGCGTACAGTCCCTGAGGATAATCAGGTCCATAGCCCCATTAACAGTTTGTTGAATTCAACTTTGACCAGGAGATAAAAATGTGAAAAGATGTAAGTTATATAGATGATGCCTGACTAGCTGGATACAATTACTGGATTAGTGGTGCTGGAAGAGCACAGCAGTTCAGGCAGCATCCAACGAGCAGCGAAATCGACGTTTTGGGCAAAAGCCCTTCATCAGGAATAAAAAGACCCGAAATGTCGATTTCGCTGCTCGTTGGATGCTGCCTGAACTGCTGTGCTCTTCCAGCACCACTAATCCAGTATTTGCTTTCCAGCATCTGCAGTCATTGTTTTTACCTAGCTGGATACAATGACTTCAGTATCAGTAGAACCCCGGAAACGACACAAAGGGTAAAATCATTGATCTCCAAGTGCTGAGGCAGGTAAGATGTGAGCTTTATGAGCTGGTAATGATCAGATTGACAGTAAACACTGAAAAGGTACGATTGGCACAGTTTACTCATTGACCTAAGAGAGATTTCAACTCCCTGAATGGTATATATTCCACTTTTAAACAACTTTTGATGAATGAATTCTGTTGATTGATTGTAACGTAGTTAGATGCTAATAATTTACTAGTTCAACTGGTCTTTTAATATATATCAGCAGAGTTGCCCTTTAAGCCACATCACCAGACATTTCCCATTGAAAGATTAATAGGAGGAGTCTGTTGGACCCATTGTGTCCATGCCAACCCTCAAAACTAAAGCATTGGGGGAGACAATGACCTAGTGTTATTGTCATGAGACTCGTAATCCAGAAACCCATGTAGATTGTGGAATTATATTCTGCGACAGGTGGTAAGGGAACCAACAAGAGGGAAAAACGTACTTAGCCTCATCCTCACCAATGCTTCTGCCACAGATGCATTTAGAAAGTCAAGACTGGGCATTCATAACAGCATGGAAGCAGGCCATTCAGCCCATTGAAGAGCACCCCAGCCAGTCCCATCCTACCTCTGTAACCCTGCATTTCCCATTGTTAATCCACCGAGCCTGCACATTCCCTAGATACAATGGATAACTTAGCATGGCCAATCCCCCCTAACCTTCACATCTTTGGACTGTGAGAGAAAACCGGAGCACTCAGAAGGTGCCCACAAGGACACAGAGGATGTGCAAACTCCACGCAGATGGTGAAATTGAACCCAGGTCCCTAGTGCTCCTGCCCCCTGTCATGCCATTGGCCATCAGAAACAGCAGAATCGTACTCCCAAGACAATCTGTAACGTCATGGCCTGGCAAATCTCCTACTCCACCATTACCATCCAGCCAAGGGATTAACCCTGGTTCCCTGAAGAATGCAGCACCGGATGCCAGGAGCAGCACTCTGCATCACTAAAAATGAAACATCAATTTGGTGACGCTGCACAACAGGACTAACTATGTGTATAATACCATAAATAGCAAGTGATAGAGAGAGATGAGTATCACACAACCAACAGATAAGTCCTAAGCTTTGCAGTCATAGAGTTACACAACATGGAAATAGATCCTTGGGTCCAACCTGTCCATGCCGAACATAATCCCAAACTAAACTAGTCCCACCTGCCTGCTCCTGGCCAATATCCCTCCAAACCTTTCCTATTCATGTATCTATCCAAATGTCCGAATTTTAAACATTGTAATTGTACCCACATCCATCACTTTCTCAGGAAGTTCATTCCACATGCAAACCACTCTCTATGTAAAAAAAAAAGGTTTGCCTGTCATGTCTGTTTTAAATCTCTCTCCTTTCACCCTAAAAGTGTACCCTCTTGTCTTGAAATCTTCCATCCTAGGGAAAAGACACCTACCATTAATTCTATCTATACATCTCATTATTTTATAGACTTCTATCAGATCGCCTCTCAACCTCCTATGTTCAGTGGGAAAGAAGTCCCAGTTACCCAACCTCTCTTCACAACTCAAACCTTCTATATCCAGCAACAGCTTGGTAAATCTCTTCTGAACCCTCTCCAACTTGATAATAGTCTTCCTGTAACAGGGTGACCAGAACTGGACACTGTATTCCAGCAGAGGCCTCACCAATGTCCTGTATAACCTCAACTCCTATACTCAAAGGACTGTGCAATGAAAGCAAGCATGCAAATGCCGTTTTAACCAACTTATCAATATGTGAGACAAATTTCAAAGTATTATGTACCTGCGCCCTTAGGTCCCTCTTCTACAACACTACCCAAGGCCCTACCATTAATTGTATAAGCCATGCACTTGTTTGATGTACCAGAATGCAATACCTTGCATTTATCTGTGACCATGCAGCTCTTTGAACAAGGTTGTGTTGTCCTTGGTTTTTTTCAAAGGGGTAAAGTGTATTTGCCTAGGCCAGGAGCAGCAGGTGAAGAGGTTACAATGTTAGGAGCTACAGGATCCTTTCAATCTTTGATGTTGAAAGATGAGGAGATATGTATCTCTGAAGGACTATTGCCAGAAAATGTGCCAGTAACAGGAATTCATGGTGAGCCAAGAAGTGCTCAATTATGTAGAATGAGGTTAGACTGTCCAGTGAAGAGTGGAGAAGTCATGGTGGGAGTACTGGACAAACTCTCAGCTCCAGGAATACAACTTGTCTGTTCTAATGATATGGCTAGTTCACAGGTAGGAGTGCTGCCTTCTGTGGTTGAAAAGCCAGTGAAAACTCAGGTAACTGAACTATTAAAAGACACACAGTACCAGGCATCTGAGTTCCATTCCAGTCTCGGGCAACTGTCATTGTGAAGTTAGCACATTCTCCCTGCATGGGTTTCCTCCGGGTGCTCCAGTTTCCTCCCACAATCCAAAGATGTGCAGGTTAGGGTGGATTGGCCATGCTAAATTGCTTGTAGTGTTCAGGGATGTGTAGGTCAGGTGCATTAGTCAGGGGAAATGTAGAGTAATAGGGTAGGGGAATGGGTCTGGATGGGTTACTATTTGGAGGGTTGGTGTGGACCTCTTGGGTCAAATGGTCTGTTTCCACACCGTAGGGATTCTATGATATCATGGAGTTTTTCCTAAATGTATCAGATATTGAAGACCATGTTAAGGGCTTACTGTTAAGACTATCCAGATGATTGGGATAAAGAATTCCATTTGCATATTTTGCACCAAATGAATGGACCAAATTCAGTCCAATTGATTTACTTTTTTGGCATGAAGTGACAGAACCACTAAAATTGATTGAAGAGAAATTGGTAGGTCATAATTCAGAGACCACATATTTGGACTGTGTGTCAGATTTTAGGGACCGATGAAATACAGCAAGGGAATTAGCTAGACAGCATTTAAAAGTGTCACAGCATTTAATGAAACAAGAAACAGAAAGGAAATAAAAAACTCGCAGTTTTGCTATGGGAGACAAGGTGTTAGCTTTACTTCCAGTGATAGGTGAACTTTTAAAAGCAAGGTTTAATGAACCTTATCAAGTTGAAAGGTGATTGAGTGAGGTGAACTATTTGATGAGGACTCCAGACAGAAAGAAATCTAATAGAGTGTGTCATGTGAATATGCTCAAAACATATTTTGTCAGAGAAGGGAAGCAAAAGAAGATTGTGTTATTGGTTACAATACAATTGAAGAACCAAGTTGAGAGGATTCTGAATTGGACATTCCTCAAGTTAAATTGGACAATGAGGAAATTGTCAAAAATTGGGATAAATCTTTGAGTTACCTTCTAGAGGAAAATTGAAATGGCCTGAAAGAGTCATTGCTTTCACATGAAGAGACATGTGGATATAATGTGGGAACTGCTAACCTAATTATACATAATGTAGACTTAGGAGATGCTGTTCCGATTAAGCAACATCCTTATAGGCACAACCCTGTAAAGGTTGAAAAGGACATTGAACGCATGCTCCAAGGTGACATAGTCGCAATGAGATGCAGTGACTGGAGCTCACCCATAATATGGTGCCAAAAACAGATGGTACCCATTGGTTGTGTGTGGACTATTGCAAAGTCAATGTAGTTACAAAGATTAATGCATATCAGATTCCACGTTTGGAAGACTGTGTTGGAAAGGTGAGACAAACAACTTCTATTTCTAAGTTGGACTTGCTCAGAGGATACTAGCAGGTACCACTGTTAGAAAGGGTGAAGATAATTTCAGCTTTCATAACGCCGAACAGACTATCAGTTTAAAGTCATGCCATTTGGTCCGAAAAATGGGCCAGCCACATTTCAGAGACTAACCAATAAGGTCATTTCCAGACAACCCAACTGTGTCGGATACATAGATGACCTGGCGATTTTTATTCACCTGTAGAAGGAACATTTGCAACATTGCAGAATTGTTCGATCGACTTGTTTGAGGACGGCACGGTGGCACAATGGTTAGCACTGCTGCCTCACAACGCCAGAGACCTGGCTTCAATTCCTGCCTCAGGCAACTGTCTGTGTGGAGTTTGCACATTCTCCCCGTGTCTGCGTGTGTTTCCTCCGGGTGCTCCGGTTTCCTCCCACAGTCCAAGAATGTGCAGGTTAGGTGAATTGGTCATGCTAAATTGCCAGTAGTGTTAGGTGAATGGGGTAAATGTAGGGGAGTGGGTGTGGGTGGGTTGCTCTTTGAAGGGTCGGTGTGGACTTGTTGGGCTGAAGGGCCTGTTTCCACACTGTAAGTAATCGAAGTCTAAATCTAAGACTTCTGAAGGCAGGCTTGGTGATAAACCTGGCTAAAAGTGAGTTTGCCAAAACCCAAGTCACCTTTCTGAGCCATGTTATTGGACATGGACAAATGGCCCCACAAGATGCAAAAACGAAGGTAACGGGGGAATTTCCCATACCATCAACGAAAAGAGCAGGACTATGTTTTCTGGGATTGAGTGGATTTTATCAGAAATTCACACCAAATTTTAGCAGTGTGTCTGCTTCATTCATTGAATTACTGAAAAAGAAAGGCAAGAAGTTTCAGTGGACAGCGGACTGTCAGAAGGCATTTGACAACTTGAAAGCTGTGTTAACCACTGCCCCATTATTAGCCAATTAAGTGAAGTCATTCAAGGTGGCTATCGATGTGAGTTATGTGGGTGTCGGTGCTGTGCTCTTACAGGAAGACAACGAGAAGGTAGAAACACCTATCGGGTATTTCTCCAGGAAATTGAACATTCATCACCAGAAATATTCAACAGCTGAGAAGGAGACTTTGAGCTTGGTGTTAGTGCTACAGCATATCAATCTTTATGTTACCAGTAATGTATCTGAGGCAATCATATACACCGATCATAATCCATTGACGTTTTTGGAAAAAAAATTAAGAACAGAAATTTCAGACTGTTTAGATGGAGCTTATTGTTACAGCCGTTCAGTTTGAAAATTGTGCATATGGCAGGATGGGAAAATGTGAATGTCAACACATTGTCAAGGCTTGGATGTGAAACTGAGGCGTTCGATAGCAGGAGTACAACAGAGTCATAGAAACGTACAGCACAGTAACAGAGCCTTCGGTCCAACCTGTCCATGCCGACCACATATCCCAACTTAAGCTAGTCCCATTCGCCAGCAATTGGCCCAGTAGACAATAGGTGCAGGAGTAGGCCATTCTGCCCTTCGAGCCTACCCCTTATTTTTAAGCTGCGTCCTCTGGTTCGGGACTCACCCATTAGCGGAAACATGTTTCCTGTCTCCAGAGTGTCCAATCCTTTAATAATCTTATACATCTCGATCAGATACCCTCTCAGTCTTCTAAACTCAAGCGTATACAAGCCCAGTCGCTCCAGTCTTTCAACATAAGATAGTCCCGCCATTCCAGGAATTGACCTTGTGAACCTACGTTGCACTCCTTCAATAGCCAGAATGTCTTTCCTCAAATTTGGAGATCAGAACTGGTCTTTCAGGTGCAGTCTCACCAGGGCCACAATATTCCAGGTGCGGTCTCACCAGGGTCCTGTACAGCTGCAGAAGAACCTCTTTGCTTTTATACTCAATCCCTCTTGTTATGAAGGCCAGCATGCTATTAGCCTTCTTCACTACCTGCTGTATCTGCATGCTTACCTTCATCGACTGGTGTACAAGAACACCCAGATCTCTTTGTACTGCCCCTTTACCTAACTTGACTCCATTTAGGTAGTAATCTGCCTTCCTGTTCTTGCCACCAAAGTGGATAACCATACATTTATCCACTTTCTGGATTAGTGGTGCTGGAAGAGCACAGCAGTTCAGGCAGCATCCAACGAGCAGCGAAATCGGCGTTTCGGGCAAAAGCCCTTATACATTTATCCACATTAAACTGCATCTGCCATGCATCTGTCCACTTACCTAACCTGTCCAGGTCACCCTGTAATCTCCTAACATCCTCCTCACATTTCACCCTGCCACCCAGCTTTGTATCATCAGCAAATTTGCTAATGTTACTATTAATACCATCTTCTATATCATTAATATTTATTGTAAAAAGCTGCGGTCCCAGCACTGATCCCTGCGGTACCCCACTGGTCACCGCCTGCCATTCCAAAAGGGAGCTGTTTATCACTACTCTTTATTTCCTGTCAGCCAACCAATTTTCAATCCAAGTTAGTACTTTCCCCCAATACCATGCGCCCTAATTTTGCTCACTAACCTCCTATGTGGGACTTTATCAAAGGCTTTCTGAAAGTCCAGGTACACTACATCCACTGGATCTCCATTGTCCATCTTCAGAGTTACATCCTCAAAAAATTCCAGAAGATTAGTCAAGCATGATTTCCCCTTCATAAATCCATGCTGACTCTGACATATCCTGTTACTGCTATCCAAATGTGTCGTAATTTCATCCTTTATAATTGACTCCAGCATCTTTCCCACCACTGAGGTCAGACTAACTGGTCTATAGTTTCCTGCTTTCTCTCTCGCTCCTTTCTTAAAAAGTGGTGCAATATTAGCCACCCTCCAATCCTCAGGAACTGATCCCGAATCTATTGAGCTCTGGAAAATAATCACCAACGCATCCACGATTTCTAGAGCCACCTCCTTCAGTACCCTGGGATGGAGACCATCAGGCTCTGGGGACTTCTCAGCCTTCAGACCTAACAGTCTCTCCAATACCAATTCCTGGCAAATATAAATTCCCTTCAGTTCAGGTCCTTCAGCCACTGTTACCTCTGGGAGATTGCTTGTGTCTTCCCCAGTGAACACAGATTAGATTTTTTTTAAGATTACATTATAGTGTGGAAACAGGCCCTTCGGCCCAACAAGTCCACACCAACCCGCCAAAGCGCAACCCACCCATACCCCTACATTTACCCCTTACCTAACACTACGGGCAATTTAGTATGGCCAATTCACCTAACCTGCACATCTTTGGACTATGGGAGGAAACCGGAGCACCCGGAGGAAACCCACGCAGACACGGGGAGAATGTGCAAACCCCACACAGTCAGTCGCCTGAGGCGGGAATTGAACCCAGGTCTCTGGCGCTGTGAGGCAGCAGTGCTAACCACTGTGCCACCATGCCGCTCATGATCTGAAGTACCAATTCAACTCTTCTGCCATTTCTTTGTTCCTCATAATATATCCCCCTGTTTCTGTCTTCAAGGGCCCAATTTTAGTCTTAACCATTTTTTTGCCTTTCACATACCTAAAAAAACCATTACCATCCTCCTTTATATTTTTGGCCAGTTTACCTTCATACCTTATTTTTCTCTGCGTATTTCCTTCTTAGTAATCCTCTGTTGTTCTTTAAAAGCTTCCCAGTCCTCCATTTTCCCACTTATCTTTGCTATGTTATACTTTTTCTCTTTTGACTTTATATGTTTCTTAACTTCCCTTGTCAGCCACGGCCACCCCGCCTCCTCCTAGGATCTTTCTTCCTTTTTGGAATGAACTGATCCTGCATTTTCTGCATTATACCCAGAAATATCTGCCATTGTTCCTCCACTGTCATCCCTGCTAAGGTATTGCACCATTGAACATTGGCCAGCTCCTCCCTCATAGCTCCATAGTTCCCTTTATTCAACTGAAAGATTGTCACTACCGATTGTACCCTCTCCCTTTCAACTTGCAGATTGAAGCTTATTGTATTACGGTCACTACCTCCCTATGGCTCCTTCACTTCGAGGTCCCTGATCAATTCTGGTTCGTTGCACAATACCAGATCCAGAATTGCCTTCTCCCTGGTAGGGTCCAGCACAGGCTGTTATAAGAATCCATCTCGGAGGCACTTCACAAAGTCTCTTTCTTGAGGTCCAATACCACCCTGATTCTCCCAGTCTACCTGCATGTTGAAATCTCCCATAACAACTGTAGTAACATCTTTGCGACATGCCAATTTCAGCTCCTCATTCAACCTACACCCTACATCCATACTACTGTTTGGGGGCCTGTAGATAACTCCCAAGAGGGTCTTTCTAGCCTTAGAATTTCTCAGCTCTATCCATACTGACTCTACATCCCCTGATTCTAGGTCCTCCCGCGCAAGGGACTGAATATCATCCCTTACCAACAGGGCCACCCCACCCCCACTGCCCGTCAGTCTGTCCTTACGATAGCACGTGTAGCCTTGAATATTCATTTTCCAGGCCCTGTCCACTTGAAGCCGCGTCTCAGTTATCCCCACAATATAGTAGCTGCCAATTTCCAAAAGACCCTCAAGCTCATCCATCTTATTTCTAATACTTTGTTCATTCATATATAGTATTTTTAATTTGTTACTGCCCTCACCCTTCCTATCAACCCATATTTCACTCAACCTTATGGCATGATCCCTTTTTGAGTTTTCTGCTTCATTAATACCGTTGTCTTTCTTGACTTCCCTTGTTCTAACTTTCTCTTCAATTTCCTTCTTAAACTTCCAGCTTGTCCCCTCCCCCCCACTATTTAGTTTAAATGCAGCTGTGTTGCAGTAACAAACCTGCCTGCTAGAATGCTGGTCCCCAACCTATTAAGGTGCAAACCATCTCTTTTGTATAATTTATGCTTACCACAAAACATACCCCAGTGATCCAAGAATTTAAATCCTTGCTTCCTGCACCAGTTCCCCAGCCACGCGTTCAAGTCCATTATCTCCCTGTTTTGGCCTCACCAGCCCGAGGAACTGGAAGCAAACCGGAGATAACCACACTGGGTGTCTTGCTTTTCAGTCTTCTTCCAAGTTCTCCGAAGTCCCGCTGATGTTCCTCCTCTTCTTCCCGACAACATTTGTGCTGACATGTACCACCACTCTGGCTCTTCACCTTTGCCCTTGAGGATTCCCTGCACTCTGTTGCGATGTCTTTAATCCTGGCACCAGGAAGGCAACACCCTATCCTTAAATCCCGCCTGTTGCCACAGAAACCCCGTTCAGTTCCTCTCACTATGGAGTCCCCTATCACCACGGCTCTGTGCGATGTCTGACCCCTCGGCTCTGCCTCCACGCCAACTTTTGATTGACAGACCTGACTGCCTCGCAGACTGGCAGTGTCATCTGTCTCTACAGTTTCCAAAAGATTCAACATGTTCCTGACAGGTACTTCCCCCATGTCCCTGAAACCCTTCCTATTCATATACACATCCAGATACCTTTTAAATGTTGCAATTGTACCAGCCTCCACTATTTCCCCTGGCAGCTCATTCCATACATGCACCACCCTCTGCATGAAAATGTTGCCCCTTACGTCTCTTTTATATCTTCCCCTCTCACCCTAAACCTATGCCCTCTAGTTCTGGACTCCCCCACCCAAGGGAAAAGACTTTGTCTATTTACCTATCCATGCCCCTCATGATTTTATAAACCTCTATGAGGTCACTCCTCAGCCTTCGATGCTCCAGGGAAAACAGCCCCAGACCGAATCAGAATGTAGTAGTGAATGTTTGTAGAACATAGAACATAGAAAAATACAGCGCAGTACAGGCCCTTCAGCCCTCGATGTTGCGTCGACCGAAGCCTACCTAACCTACACTAGCCCAATAACCTCCATATGCTTGTCCAATGCCCGCTTAAATGTATTTTATAGTTTATAGTTTGTAGTGTGTATATATGTTGTAGTGTACTCACAGTATAAGATTAAGGGGTTTTAAAATGAAGCCATCTTTGAATATTGATGGTTCTTTATTTTAAGGGGGGACGTGTTACGATGCTACACCTATAGCCAGGCTGTGTTGTCCTTGGTTTTTTTCCAAAGGGGTTTGCATGACACAGAGTTACCGAGATGCCTGGATTTATCTACTTGAAGAAGCTTTCAAATTGAAAAAAGAAACTTGTCCAATGAAAGGGGAGTGACCAGTTCTCCCAGCTCAGTATTTCTCTGGTTTGGTTTGGCTTTATCAAGGTGGTTCCATGTTAAATCTCTCTGCCATCTCTCTCTCCTGTAAAAGCCTGTGTTTAACTTTACCTTTTTTTTTGCCAAGGGGCGCTATTGCAGGAATTTGGAACAGCATCATTAAGTTTGGATAGTCTGTTGGGTTTTTGAATAGGTTAACGTATTCTGTTCTCTTTTGTTTGTGTTTCATTCAGTTAACTTGCAAGTAAATGCTGTTTTGTTTAAAACTAAGTGGTTGGGCCAGCTGTTTCACTCCTTGAGTATTCACTTTGCATCTGCTTAAAACAACTAGAAAAGTTAGGTTCTGGATTACTTTCTTGAAATGTTTTGAGGGGGTCTGGCCTGATCCATAACATATCCAGATTGAACTCCATCTACCATTTTTCAGCCCATTGACCATTTGATGAAGGTCCCCCTGCCGCAACCTGTCCTGAATAGTGATTAATAATTAAACAGCTCTTCGGAGTAGGAGGCTACACAAGCATCCACATCTTTGGTCCACAGCCCAGTACCTCAGCACAAAAGACAACGCTGAAGCATTCATAACTATCTTTAGCCAGAAGATCCATCTCGACCTTCTGCAGAAGTCCCCAGCATCACAGATGCCAGTCATCAGTCAATTTGATTCACTCTGCGCAATATCAACAAATGAACCCACTGGACACAGCAAAGGTTAGGTTAGAGACAAAAAGCTGCAGATTCTGGAATCAAAAGTAGTCAGGTAGGAGGCTGGAAGAACACAGCAAACCAGGCAGCATCAGGAGGGGGAGAAGGCAATGTTTCAGGTGTCACACTTCTTCAGGACTGGGTGTGGGTGTAAGCGGAACCTGCAGATAAAGGAGGAGTTAGGGAAGGTTTGTGTGGGGAGGGGTCAGGGTGGTGAGGTGGGGATAGGTGAGCACAGGTCTGACCTAGTTGGCCGTTGGGAGGAATGAATCCGATTGGTAGCTGGAAGGAAGGGTCAATCAGAGGAATGGGAGGGAGGAGTTGGGAAGACAGTAGGGGAATGGGCAATGGGCCTCTTGACCTCCCCAGTTGGCACTAGGCTGGTTGAAGTAGTTGCCAGAAAGATGACATATTAAGTCACCAGTCATCTTTGGACACCACTCCCCTTGCTTTCAACTCTTGCAAGGTACCCGCAAAGCAGTGGAGGTAGTCGGGGAGTTTTGTTCATGAGGGGCAGGAAGTGGGTCATGACCAAAACTTCCCCCAGTTCATTGAAGCTTTAATCTGTGTCTATGGTGAACTCTGCTTCTGTGTGTTTCCCTAAAGGGAGACAGTTGGGGACTTGTTGATGGAGAGGCTGGGTACTGACCGGGGAAGGACTTATGCATGTGCCTGTCTTTTCCCAGTTGTTGCTAGCTAATTGTGTAGGATGTAAGTGTAAAACAAACTGACATGCAAAAGTAGCAACCCACTGTGTGTTCACATGCACAGATAAACACACATTGATCCTGTGGATTCACCTCAGTGCCTCAAATTTCTCCTGATCAGTTGATTGTACTTCACCATCTTTGGTGTCTGTAGGTTGGACCGTATGACGTTGTGGGCCTGTCTGTTTACATTAGTGTGTTGGGTGGCTGTAGATGCCCTTATGTTTGGTGCCTGCAGCTTGAACCTTACTGTATTGATTGTTATAGTCTACCTCTGATTTTGTCTGTTGTCTGTATTTTTGCATGTTTACCTGTAATTTGTAACCTCTAAAACTTTGTGTCTACAGATTTTACCTTATAGACTCTGATGCCTTTAATGTGTGTATCCCAGTTTTATTGTCTATAGTTTGTGTCTCAGTGGGTTTTATGCTTGTAGATTGCAGTTTATGTTGTTTACACTGTGAGCAGTTTATCTCATTATATAAAATTCCTATTGTTCTTGCCTTGCAAAGATTATTTCTTGTGGCTTGTACCCCAGTATATTATGTATCTTTTGTTTGTACTGTTCAGTTTTTCAATGTGTGGTTTCTACCTCCCTGTGGAGAAAGTGAGGACTGCAGATGCTGGAAATCAGAGTCGAGAGTGTGGTGCTGGTAAAGCACAGTAGGTCAGGCAGCATCCGAGGGGGAGGACCTTTTGGGTGTAAACCTTTCATCAGGAATGCCCAAAACGTCGATTCTCCTGCTCCTCGGATGCTGCCTGACTCCTGTGCTTTTCCAGCACCACACTCTCGACTTGTACCTCCCTGTGTTTTGTATCTGTAATTTATGCCTCTTTTTGGGTATCTCTAGTAGCTTCTATCTTGCAGGATTTAATTTCCTTCACTGCTTATAGTTCTTGTAATTTATACCTCTGTGCCATGTGCTGGTTTGAAAAGAAGTCACCAGAATGCCAGAGGACCATAGGACTGCTCTCTCATTAGAGAGAAGACTGGTGTTGGTTTAACTGAGGATCACCAAGCCTCAGGCGAGTGGTAGGGTTGAGTAGGTGGGACCTTCATAGTGTTTTTGTATGTCAACTCCTTTGCCGCCTGTACTTCTTTGTTGATAGTGGTTGGTTTCCAACAGTTTGTACTTTGTGGTGTTTAGTAACTATACTTGGTACCATAATGTGTGTGGTGTCTGTTTTTTCAATCAATGGCGTTTTAGATGTGTCAGAAAATTGCTATACTCGTTCATTAGAAGGTTTGCGTTATGCAAACAGTGCCCACAATTCATCACTCGTGTTGTAGCTAATTTGCGTTGACGGAAGGCACGTTATACCAGGATGACCTGTAGTTTTTATTTTGCTGTGTGGGTTGTCTCTAGAGTCATAGAGTCCTACAACACAGATACAGGTTCTTTGGCCCAAACTGGTCCATGTCGACCAAAATGTCCATCAACCCCATTTCCCTGCATTTGGCCCATATCCTTCTAATCCTTTTCTACCCATGTATTTGTCCAAATGCCTTTTAAATGTTATTAACATACCCACCTCAACCACTTCTGCTGGTCGCTCATTCCATATGCGTACTGCCGTCTGTGTAAAAACGTTGCCCCTTGGGTTTCCTTTTATCCTTTCCCCTCTAACCTTAAACTGATGCCTTCCAGTCCTTGATTCCCCAACCCTTGGAAAAAGACAGAGCATTCACCCTATCCATTCATCTCATTACCTTATACACCTCTATAAGGTCACCCCCTTTGTCTCCCATGTTCGAAAGGTAAAATATTCACATGTCCAACCTCTGAGTATTGAGTCCAGGCAATATCCTTGTAAATTCTTTCTGCACTCTTTCCAGTTTAATACCATCCTTCCTATAGCAAGGTGACCAAAACTGAACACAATACTCCAAGTGTGACCTCACCAATGTCCTGTAAAGCTGCAACATAACTTCCAACTTCTATACTCTGTGCCCTGACTGATGAAGGCCAGTGTGCCAAAAGCCTTCTTCACTGCCCTGTCTACCTGGGACTCCACTTTCAGAGAACTATGCACCTGAACTCCAAGGTCCCTCTGTTCCACCACATTCTTAACACCCTACCACTCATCTTGAAATTCCTACCTTGATGTGACTTTCCAAACACTTCTCTATATTAAACTCCATTTGCCATTTTTTGGTCCACTTCCCCAGCTGGTCAAGGTCCTGCAACAATTTCTGATGACCTTCTTCACTGTCCATGATATCGCCTATTTTAGTGTCATCTGCAAACTTACTAAACATGCCTTGCACATTCTCATCCAAATCATTGATATAGATAACAAACAGTAATGGGTCAAGATTACAGTGGTGCTGGAAAAGCACAGCAGGTCAGGCAGCATCCGAGGAGCAGGAAAATCGCATTTCGGGCAAAAGCCCTTCATGTCCATTTTTCTGCTCCTCGGATGCTGCCTGACCTGCTGTGCTTTTCCAGCACCACTCTAATCTTGACTCTAATCTCCCGCAACTGCAGTATGCACCTCCACCAAACAGTAATGGGTCCAGCACCGACCCCTGAGCCACTCCACTCGTCACAGGCCTCCAATCCAACAAGCATCCTTCCACTATTACCCTCTGCTACCTACCAGCAAGCCAGTTGTGTATCCAATTTGCCAGCTCGCTCTGGATTCCATGCGAGCTAACCTTCCAGAGCAGCCTACTATGTGGAACCTTATCAAAGGCTTTACTGAAATCCATATAGACTCATTCCTGATGAAGGGCTTTTGCCCAAAACATCGATTCTCCTCCTCTTGCTCGGATTTTCCAGCACAACACTCTCTACTCTGATCTCCAGCATGTGCAGTTCTCACTTTCACCCAGTTCATTGGCTTTTATGTTGTCATTGTCTACAGGAATAGTTCCAGAAGTCTGGAGGAGAGCAAATGTTGTTCCTTTGTTCAAGAAAGGGAGTAGAGACAACTCTGGACATTGTAGACTTTTGAGCCTTCGGTTGTGGGTAAAGTGTTGGAAAGGATTATAAGAAATAGGATTTATAGTCATCCAGAAAGGAATAAGTTGATTTGTGATAGTCAACACGGTTTTGTGAAGGGTAGGTCGTGCCTCACAAACCTTATTGAGTTCTTTGGGAGGGTGACCAACAGATAGATGAGGGTAAAGCGGTTGATGTGATGTATATGGACTTCAGTAAGGCATTTGACAATGTTCCCCATGGTAGGCGATTGCATAAAATACAGAGGCATGGGATTGAGAGCGATTTAGCTGTTTGGATCAGAAATTAGCTAGCCACCCAAGTTGATAGGGTTGTTAAGAAGGCATATGGTGTGTTAGCGTTTATTAGTAGAGGGATTGAGTTTTGGATCATGAGGTCACGTTGCAGCTGTACAAAACATTGATACGGCCACATTTGGAGTATTGCATACAGTTCTGGTCACCGCATTATAAGAAGGATGTGGAAGCTTTGGAAAGGGTTCAGAGGAGGTTTACTAGGATGTTGCCTGGTATGGAGGGAAGCTCTTATGAGGAAAGGTGAGGGACTTGAGGCTGTTTTCGTTAGAGAGCAGGAAGTTGAGAGCTGACTTAATTGAGACTTAGATAACTGGAGGGTTAGATAGTTGGATCGTCAGAGCCTTTTTCCTTGGATGGCGATGGCTAGCACGAGGGGACATAGCTTCAAATTGAGGGGTGATAGATATAAGACAGATATCAGAGGTAGGTTTTTGACTCAGTAGTAGGGGCACAGAATGTACCGCCTGCAACAGTCGTAGACTCACTAACTTGAAAGGCATTTAAATGGTCATTGAATAGGCCTATGGATGAGAATGGAATAGTGTAGATTAGATGGACTTCAGATTGGTTCCATGGGTTGGCGCAACATCGAGGGCCATTACTGCACTGTAATGTTCTATGTTCTATCTAGACTATGTTTCCCACCCTGCCCTCATCGACCTTCCTGATCACTTCATCAAAGAACTCTAACACAATTGTGAGGCACAATCTCCCACTCACAAAGCCATGCTGACTATGCCTAATCAAACCCTGTATTTCCAAATGCATGTGTATCTTAGCCCTCAGAATCTTCTCAAGTAACGTACCCACCACAGATGTTAAGCTTACTGGTCTGTAGTTCCCAGGCTTTTCTTTGCAGCCCTTTGTGAATAAGGGCACAGCATTTGGTCCCTCCAGTTTTCTGGAATTTCACCCGTGGCTAACAACGATGCAGAAAGATCAGCTAGGGCCCCTGTAGTTTCTTCTCCAGCTTCTTGCAGTGTTCATGGGTATGTCTGACCAGGCCAGGAGATTTATCCACTTTCATACATTCTAATACATCCAACACCACCTCTCCTGTTCCCAAATTCCCAAGTCTTCATGTCTTTCTCCATGGTAAACACAGAGGAGAAATATCCATTGGGAACCTCACCCATTTCCTGCCCTTCATCATATACCTCTTTGGATTCCCCCTGATCTTCTCAGCTAAGGCTATCCCGTGCCCCACATTTTGCCTTCCTGATTTCCTTCTTCAGGAGGCCCACCTCCTTTTATTTTCTGGTTAAAGCTTCAATATCTCTTGTCATCCGGGGTTCCCTATTCCTGCCAACCTTGCCCTTCACTCTCTCAGGAACAGACAGACCTTGAACCCGAGCTCTCTCACTTTTAAAGGCCTCCCACTTGTTGGAGGTCCCTTTGCCTGCGAACAAACCACTCCATTTAACCCCTGCAGGCTCCTGTCTAATTGCACCAATATTCACCTGACTTCAATTTAGAATTTGAACCTGTGGATTAGTATTGTCTCTCTCCACAACTACTTTAAAATTAATGAAACTATGGTCATTGGTCCCAAAATGTTCCCCCACTGTTGTCTCCATCACCTGTCCTGCTCTATATCTCAAGTGCTGGTCAAGTATTGCCCCTTCCTGAGTAGAAGCCTCTATATACTGCTTGAGGAAATTTTCCTGAATGTTCTTAGCAAATTTTGGTTTATCTAAGCCCTTAACACTAGCAGTCCCAGTCTATGTTAGGAAAATTAAAATCCCCTGCTATGACAACCCTATTGCTCCTGCAAATCTCCCCAGTCTCCCTGCATATCTATTCCTCTAATTCCTGTTGACTGTTTGGGGGCCTATATTACAACCTCAATAACTTCACCACTCTCTTATTTCTTAGCTCCACCCACAAAGCCTTACTGGATGATCCTTCAGTTATTTTATCTGACTACAGCTGTGATACTCGCCTTAAAAAATGCAACTGCCCCTCCTCTCTTTCCATCCATCACCTTTATCCCGCCTAACGTACATGTACCTGGCACATTAAGCTTGAGTTGTATCTCAGTGTCTTGTAAATCCCTAGTTTATACTTTGCAGTGTTTCTTGCCTGTGGTTTATACCTTTATGATGCTTTGTTACTGTATCTGTATCTCATGCTGTTTGGTGCCTGTCAGTTACAAGTTTCATTCCTGTAGCCACTACTTTGTGATGCTTTCTGGAGATAGTATTGTCTTTCATTGCCTATACTTGTGCTATTTGACCTCTCAATGTTTTTGTATTTTTACAGTGTTTGTTGTTTTGCTTTTATTTTGTATGTTTGGTGCTGTTGGTGAGGCTTTAACCTGATCTGGTGGGCTATGGAACCTGAGCAGGTAGACAGAAAGAAGAAACAAAGATAGAAAGGAAGCTCAGAAAAGTTAGGAGCAAAAGTGGACGTCAGGAAAAACCAAGTGTGTAAAACAGATGGGCCTGCAGTGCAACATGAAGCTAAGGTGACTAAGAGAGTTTTAAAACAGCTAAGGCTATCCCACAATATAGTGTCGAAAATGTGTTGCTGGAAAAGCGCAGCAGGTCAGGCAGCATCCAAGGAGCAGGAGAATCGATGTTTCAGGCATGAGCCCTTCAGAAATCAGATGATCTCCAGTATCTGCAGTCCTCACTTTCTCCTAGTTCACAATATAGTGTATCTTGATGCGCAGAACATTCAGGTTTCTGAATTATTGGTGCAAATAGATATACATGGTTATGATATAGTTGTGATTACAAGGACATGGCTGCAAGGTGACCAAGGATGGGAACTGAGCATCCAGGGATATTCAACATTTAGGAGCAATAGACACATTTGAAAAGTTGGTGAGGCAGCATTGTTAGTAAAGAAATTAAATCAATGCAATAATGAGGAATGATATTGGCTCAGAGAATCATGTTACGGAACCTATTTGGGCAGAGATAAGAAACATTAGGGGCAGAAAACATTGGTAGGGATTGTCTATTAGCCCAACAGTAGTGGAGGTACATTAAACTGGAAATTAGAGAAGCATTTAGTAAGGATACCACTGCAATCATGAGTTACTTTAATCTACATGTAAATTGAATAAACCAAATGAGCAATAGTACTGTGGAGGAAAATTTCCTGGAGAGTATACACAATGGTTTTCTTAGACTTGAATGTTGAGAAAACAAGTAGAGGTGAGGTCATCCTATACTGAATATTGTGCAATGAGAAAGGATTAATGAACAATCTCGTGCATGTTCTGTTGGGGAAGAGTGACCATAAAATGATAGGATTGGTCAAAACCTCCAATGCCACCTCGATTTTCTTTTTAGCTTCTCAAAGCTCACCAACAGACATTGTTTAAAATTTAAAGCAGGCAGATTGTCACTGATCAGGGCATTGCCCTCAGAAATGAATTAGTGATGGCAATTCCATACTTTCTTATGACCATAGCAGGTACAGTGCGTGTCAATGTTCTTTCTATCTGCAAAGAGCAGGGCTCCGTGGCTTAATGTATGCAGTTTTCAGTGTATCCTAAATTGATTGTCAGCACAATTTTTAGCACACTCAAGATTATTCTGTGAGTGTTATCCAATTGCAGGATCACACCTAATGCTAGAAACTTGAATTTTGCAAATGTGGGTACAGTCAGTAACTTCGTTATTGCAAATGGCTGAATAAGTATGTAATTGGATATGATCTGCCAGTCTTTAGGATGTATAACCTACATACCCGGCTTCAGACTAGCTCTGAAATTCATGTGCCACATCAGTCATTTCTGTGGTAGACAGATATCCTTTTTGGTTTGACAGCAGCATCTTGTTTATTGGTGTTCAACACTCATAGCTTGTACTTTACTGTGTTTGCGAGCTGTACTTTGTATCTTCTCTGTTTGTTATTTGTCCTTTTTATGCAGTATTATGTTTGGTGCTTGAAGTTTATAGGAGTCACTGCTCCCAAAGGTCGTGGGCGCAGAGAAAGGAGTTTAAACAAAGGAAAATATCTAAATGATTGCTTCATTGCAAACAATGTGTGCCCTGGCTGTAGGGGAATGAGGAGCAGTAGCCTTGCAAATCAGGGCACCTGGTGGATAATATTGTGTAAATCCTCTGTTCCTGTTGACAGATAATACTGATGGTACCCTTAATATGACTGATATTTTCCTCACATTGAACTGGATATTTGCAGAAATGAGTTTGCAGAAATGTGCAACTATCAGAATATCAAATTAGCAGTCAGAAAAATCCTCCTGCTGAGCCAAGTGGAGATTGTTCTCAGGGCAGAACCTCAGCAAATCGAGTCTCCCATTGCCAGACCTTTGTTGCTTCTTATCACTGCCTTATTTTCAGCGTGGGAACTCTATCCCCAGTCGATCTACTAACTATATATATATAATATAGCTGGAAAATCAAAACAAAAAATGGCTACCAGCAGCAAGCTGACCTAACTATCTGGCCTTTAAAGCTAAGGCAGGCTGCAGATTTATGAAAAAAGCAAATAAAAAACAATTCTGGAAGACTGTTCAGGGTGTGTCTATAGGTTGCATACCAACAGGGGGGCAGGCTCAACCTAGACACAGGACACTGAATATGTTGTCCTCCAAAGGATCTGGGTTACACTGCCAAAAGACTATGCCAAAAAACTTTTGTCACAAACTGGTGAAAACCTGAAGCAATCTGGCCAAAATTAGGACGGATCTTTTGGAAATGTTTGTCAATACTGGGCACGTGGGCACCTAGTTATCTGCTGGTGCGTTGGTGAACACTTATATCATGGCACAATCCATAAGAGTGACCACAACAAAGTCCTTGGGAAGACAAAGACTCATCTTCACATTGAGGATCCCACATCATGTTTTATGGCACTACCACCATGCTGAATGGGATCAACTTTGAACAGAATATCAACTTGACTGGGTATCCATGTGGGCGACCAACAGCAGCAGAATCATACCCCAACACAACCTCCAACTTCATGGCCTGGCATATCCCCCAGTCAACCATAACCATCAAGCCAGGGAGCCTGGTTCAGTGAAGAATGTAGGAGGACAATTAAGGAGCAGCACCCGGCACACCTAAAAATGAGGCACAACCTGGTGATGCTGTAGAATTACTGCTCCAGGATTACTGTCATTTCAAACAGCAGAAACAGCAAGCGATTGACAGAGTGAAGCCATTCCACAATCAACGGATCTAAGCTCTTCAATCCTGTTACATTCATTCATGGAGTGGTGGTAAACAATGAAACAACTCACTGGAGGAGGCAGCTCCACAAACATCCCCATTTTCAAATTTGGTGAAGCCTAATACATCAGTGCAAATGACTACTGTATTTCCATCCATCTTCAGCCAGACGTGTCAAATGGATGATCCATCCCGCCTCCTCCAGAATCAGTACCCAGCATTAGAGATGCCAGTTGTCAGCCAATTCAACCCACCCCATGTGATACCAAGAAACATTAGAGGCATTAGATACTGCAAAGGCTATGGGCCCTGACCACATTTCAGCAATAGTAATGGGGCGGCACGGCTCAGTGGTTAGCACTGCTGCCTCACAGCGCCAGGAACCTAGGTTCGATTCCTGCCTCAGGCTACTGTCTGTGTGGAGTTTGCACGTTCTCCCCGTGTCTGTATGGGTTTCCTCTGGGTGCTCCGGTTTCCTTCCACAATCCAAAGATGTGCAGGTCAGGTGAATTGGCCATGCGAAATTGCCCCATACTGTTAGATGCATTAGTCAGAAGTAGGGGAATGGGTCTGGGTGGGTTACTCTTCGGAGGGTCGGTGTGGACTTGTTGGGCCAAAGGGCCTGTTTCCATACTGTAGGGAATCTAATCTAGTACTGAAGGCATGTGCTGCAGAACTTGCTGCTCCCCTAGCCAAGCTTTTCCAGTACAGTTACAACACTGGCATCTATCCGACTATGTGGACTATTTCCCAAGTATATTCTGTACGCAAAAAGCAGGACAAATCCAATCTGGCCAATTACCATCCCATCAGTCTCCTCTCAACCATAGGTAAAGTGATGGAAGCTGGCATCAACAGTACTATGAAACAGCACTTGCTCAGCAATAACCTGCTCAGTGATGCCCAGTTCGGGTTCTACCTGAACCACCCAGCTCCTGACCTCGTTACAACTTGTATAGACCTCATGGATTGTCACCAGAGCTACAATATAATCCAGATCATAATCTCCACACGTACACGTTGAGCATGCTGGACTTGTTTTGACTGGATTTTAAAAAGTTGAGGGATTTCATTGAAGTGTACAAGATCACAAAAAAACTTTAACAAGGAGAGTTTAGAATTAGGACAAAGATGAGGAGATTTTTTTTCTCTCAAGGGGTTGGGTGTCTGGGGAGGTAGAGCATTGATTTTTTTTTAAGCTCTTGTTAAACAAGAGCATCAAAGGTTAGCTGTCTTTGAGAATTCAAAATACAAGCAGGTCAGTCAGGATCTTACTGAATAACAAAGCAGGCCTGAGGATTCAAAAAGCCTATAGCCAGCCCTATTTTGTAAGTTCATGTGTGCAGTCTAATATAAAGCACTGAAAGAAAATCAAGTCCCTTTGAGGACAGATGAAACCTCTTATATTTGAGGAAAAATTCTAGGCTAAGGAGCAGAAATTAAGCTTAAATCATTATATTTGTAAACAAACAATAGATATGAAGTTGGCAGTATAATTTGACTGACGAGTGAAAAAGTCAAAAGCAGAAAAACATTTTTAAGTAAAAATAATTTTTTATTGTGCAATCGAAAATAGTCTAAAAATGAAGACAGTGTAACTTCATTTTCTTCAATTTATAATAGTATGAATCCTGTGGAGAAGTAGTAGTAAGGGTGTGAATCATCTATCCTTATCAGAGTAAGGATGTCTTGCTGCAGTTATTCAGGGCCATGGTGAGACCACACCTTGAGTATGATGTGTAGTTTTGGTCTGCAGATCTGAGGACGGACATTCTTACTATTGATGGAGTCCAGTGAAGGTTCACCCGTCTGATTCGTGGGATGGCAGGACTGACATGAGGAAAGACTGGGTGGACTGGGCATGAACTTGCTGGAATTTAGAAGAATGAAGGGGAATCTCATAGAAACATATACAATCCTGATGGGACTGGACAGGCTGGATGTGGGAAGAATATTCCTGATATTGGGGAAGTCCAGAACTAGCGGTCACAGTCTACAAATAAGCGGTAGGCCATTCAGAACAGAGATGAGGAAGACGTTTTTCACTCAGAGAACCTGTGGAATTCTCTCCCACAGGAAGCTGTGGGGCCAGTGTGTTAGATATATTCAAGAGGGAGTTGGTTTTTGCGGCTAAAGGGAAGAGAAGAATTGGACCATTTGTTTCCCTAGGGTTTTTTTCCTTAGAGCAGAGGAGAGATTGAGTAGGAACATTATTGAGATGTGTAAAATTATGAGGGGCATAGCTTGGATAGACAGGAAGAAATTATTCCCATGAATGGAGGGAAGGATCAATGTCCAGAGGCAAACATTGAAGGCAAGGGATGGAATAGGAAGTGTGAGGAAAACCATTTTCACCCAGAGGATAGTGGGAATCTGGAACTCACTGCCTGTAAGGGCAGTCCGGGCAGAAACTCTGATAATGTTTCAGTATTTTGATGCATACCTGCAATAACAAGGCATACAAGGCTATGGGCCAAGTGCTGGAAAATGGGATTAGAATAGTTAGGTGTTTTGTTTTACTACTGCAGATGTGATATGCCCAAAGTGCCTTTTTCTGTGCTGCAAATTGCTATGAGTAGAGATGAAGTTTGTTTAGGTTAATATTATCAAAGCTGAATGTGACTGACTCAAAGTCTTTGTCACTGACACTATCATTCGAGTATTCAATAATTAATAACTGCTGGAATGCTTTTTCCATTATTTTACCAGAGACAGTCAACCTGACATCTTGAATGTGAGCCTGTCAACAAGCAGTTCCCATTGCCCTTGCCATCAGCAGAGTTTGAATTAATGCATACTTATGCTGAAGTTTTGCAGAGAGGGAGTGAGACAGAGAATGACTGAGTTAATTACTGTAATAATGTTCATTCTGACCTTTAGTGTATGGGTGGGGCTGTAAGCCTGAGAAATAATGTTGCCATTCAGGTTGTACTGATTTATAAATGGCTGTGAGCCAGGATTGTGTTTGTTGTGGACAGGAAATGCAGACTGGTGACTGTTTCTCAGCACAAGACAGTTCCCGTGCAACATTAGGAACCAGTGAGCAGTCTCACTGGAGGCTGGGCTCATTATGGCTCAAGTTCAAGATGAGGAGTGACAAACACAATAACTAGTGCGTCAGATGTGGAAACCCTTCCTGTACCTTGAGAATTGCCAGCTATAGTTTGGAACAATTAATACTACCAATCCTTCCAATACAGCGCTGCTATTTCAGAAACAAATCCTGGGAAATCACACCAATATATACAGAGGTGGACTAATAGGCCTCAGAACTGGTATCAAACGTAAGGCCATTCGGCCCATCGAGTCCACTCTGCCGAAACAGCAACCAGCTTCTTTACTGATTAGGATGCAGCATATTTTATTAAATAAGTGGGAATATGCATGCAACATTAGAAGAAAGACTTAAAGCTTGGGGCAGGGGAAAGAGTACAGCAATACAGCTCAGGGCCAGGGGGTAGAGAAGGCAGATCGGGACAGGAGGGAGAGAAGGCAGCTCAGCAGTGGAAACAGAGAAAATGCAGCCAAGACCATATCTGGAGAAAGAAAATGCACGTCTGGGTATGAAACAGAGAGAGAGAGAGAGAGAATACAACAAGGCTGGTGGGGCAGAGTGAGAGAGAGTGCAGCCAGGGACAGAGTAAGGGGGGAGAGAGAATGCAGCTTCATACAGGAGAACAAAGCTCTGGGCAGCAGAGAGAGAGAGAATGCACCTTCTGCATAAGGAAGTGATATGTTGTAGCTAACCTGCTTTCTATGATTTTTTTTTAATAAAGCACGAATAATATCCTGAGGTAATCTTTCTGGTTCATTGTGTGTTCATCATGGTCCTGGCTGGAAAGTGCCACGTTTCCTTTCAAGGAATTAGGGCTATGGGAAGGGTGCGGGTAAGTGGCGCTGAAATGCCCATCAGCCATGATTGAATGGCGGAGTGGACTCGATGGGCCGAATGGCCTTACGTTTGATACCAGTTCGGAGGCCTATTAATCCATCTCTGTATATATTGATGTGATTTCTCCGGATTTGTTTCTGAAATCACAGCGCTGTATTGGAAGGATTGGTAGTATTAATTGTTCCAATTTCCTGTCATCTGGTCCACTTCTTAAATGTTGCTTTACTTCAAATGAATCATTTCCAGCTCTCTCTCTCTCCCTGCACATGTTGTGTCAAATACTCGGTTATATGGTTGGTTTTCAGAGGACCAGCGAAACTTGCATTGACATGAACACCATTATTGTAGTCAAAAGTCCTTCACAGAAGCATGATCAAACAAAGTTTAATATGGATGCATTGCTATAGGTGGCCAAAACCTTCACTAGAGAGCAAGGTTTTAAGCAACATCTTAAGAGGAGAGAAAGCTTGAATTGATTAGAGTTATTATTGTCACGTGTGGCCCGTATCCCCCTCAACCCTTCCTATTCATATACTCATCCTGATGCCTTTTAAATGTTATAATTGTTCCAACTTACACTCATCTCTATGATTCTTTGTGTTGACATACAGTGAAAAGCATTGTTTTGTGTGCTACCCAGACAAATCATACCTTACATAAATACGTTGGGCTAATAGGCTAGAATGCAGAATATAGTGTTACGGATGCCAATAAGGTGCACAGAAAGATCAACTGTAATATCTGAAAGGCCCATTCATAACAGCGAGGAAGAAGCTGGTCTCCAGTCTGTTGCTATGTGTTTTCACACTTTTGTATCTTCTGCCTAATAAGAGGATGGAAGAGAGTATAACTGAGGTGGGAGAGGCCTTTGATTATGTTGGCTGCTTTCCTGAGGCAATGGGAAATGTAGACAGAGTTAATAGAAGATATGGAAAGGGATTCTAGAACTAGGACTAAGACCTCAAGTATGGCTTTGTGAGTAGAATTTAGGAATGTGAAGGGGGCAACTACTTTACTGGAAGGATATTATCGGTCCCCAAAGAGTCAGTGGGATATAGAGGAGCTAATATGTTGACAATTCAAGTGTTTAAGAATAATAATTGGGTAATTATACTCAGGGATTTCAACTTTCCCAGCATAAATTGGGATAGACATGATGTTAAGGGGTTTTGGGAAGAAACATTTTCACTCAGCTGTTGGTGGGAATCTGGAATGCACTGTTTGGGAAGGTGGTGGGAGGCTGGAAACCTTACAACCTTGAAAATATGTTTGGATGAGTACTTCAAGTATTGTGACATTCAAGGGTATGGGACAAGTATAGGAAATTTGGATTAGTGCACTTTTAGTGGTAGTTATATCAGTGCAGACTTGATGGGCCGAAGGGTCTTTTCTGTGCTGTATGACTCGATGAATAATTGATGGTAAGGCTACTAATGGTGTAATGGTAAAATCAAGGATGCTAAATGGCCAAAGTTGAGTTGCACAGATATTTTAGAATGCTGCATGCTGGAAGATATTACTGTTAAACAAAAGTGCCTTTCTTCATTGAGAAACCAGCTCTAAAGAAATGAGCATTGTTTGGCAGCCACCACCTCAGGATTTTTTTTCTTCATATTTTGGGCTTGATCCTACAGTTTTGGGCTTGTGGGTGAAATGACTCTCCAAATTTATGACTTGGAGGTGCCAGTGTTGGACTGGGGTGGACAAGTTAAAAATCACACAACACCAGGTTGTAGGCCAACAGGTTTATTTGGAAGCACTAGCTTTCGGAGCACAGCTCCTTCATCAGATAATTGTGGAGAATAAGATCACGATAACTGAATTTATAACCAAAGGGGTCTAGTGTCATGGAGATACATTAAACAATTTTAGATTAAATCTTTTATCTTTTAGAATGGGATATGCTGGTTTCTGTTCTTTGATAGTGTAAATCCCAGAACTTCTTTGAAATGACATTCTTGAGATAGTTCAGCTTTTCTAACAATAGATTTGAAGTCTGTGTCCCAGAAGCAAAAACACTGTTTCATACAAGAACAATTGGAGCAATCTCATTACAAATATCAGACAGGAAGGTTCATCCCTTTTATCCAAGGAAGAATCTTCCAGACGTTTAGACCTCAGTGATGAGTCACTCCTGTCTCCATGCTAAAATGTCTTGGTTAGAATGATTGTAATTTGTTTCCTTTTGTCAGATTTCTGCTATCCGTTCACTCGATGCTATCTTTGTCAATTAATGTTTCTGCTTCAGACGCTTAAATCAAACTACTAGTTCCACTCACTATGAATTAACATGAATTCTTTAAACAGATCTTCATTAGGTATGGAGAATAGCTTTCTCGCTGTCTGCTCCATAGCAATGTTTCTCTATCTGTGAAGACTTCCAAGGTCTGTGCATGATTTGGAGATGCCGGTGTTGGACTGGGGTGTACAAAGTTAAAAATCAGAGTGGTGCTGGAAAAGCACAGCAAGTCAGCAGCATCTAAGGAGCAGGAAAATCTACATTGATGAAGGAGCGCCGCTCCGAAAGCTAGTGTGTTTCCAGTTAAACCTGTTGGACTATAACCTGGTGTTGTGTGATTTTTAAGGTCTGTGCATGGCAGTGATTTCTGTATGCAGAGGTAAATGTATTGGCACACTGACTGGTATGCATCAAATGTGCCAGTGCCTGTGCAGCCATTCAGTTTGTTGGGAATTTTGTTCCACAACCTTCTCCTTTTGGAGTCTTCTGACTTCTAAGCACTTCAGGATTGCTCCCCAGCCCTGACTGATCGAAGATGACTAATACCAGCTCTTCTGCTCTTGTGGACCCTTTCCCTGAATGAGCCTGATTCAGCTCTGTCTTTTTCTCTCTCTTGCTGGTTGTCTATCTCTCTTTCTCACTCCCTCCATGTTGTAAAACCCTAACAATTATCTCCCTGAACCCCTTGGTCTTTTTGTTCGGCAATACTTCCCAGGGCCTTACCATCAACTGTGTAAGTCCTGTGTTGGTTTGCCTTTCCAAAATACAACACCTCAGATTTATTTAAATTAATCTCCATCCTCCACTCCTCGGCTAGTTGGCCCATCTGAACAAGGTCCTCACTGTCCACTACACCACCTATTTTGGTGTCATCTGCAAATATCTTAACCATTTCGCTTATATTCACATCCAAATCATTTATATAAATGACAAAGGAAAGATATTGTTAAACATGAGAGGGTGCAGAAAAGAATTACAAGGATGTTGCCGGGACTGGAGAGTTTGAGTTATTGGGAGAGGCTGAATAGGCTGGAGCTTTTTTTGCTAGAGCATCAGAAGCTGAGGGGTGTTTATAAAATCATGAAGGACATGGATAGGGTGGATAGCCAAGGTATTTTTCCTAGTATGGAGGAGTCTAAAATTAGAGGGTGCAGTTTTAAGGTGAGAGGGGCAAGATTTAAAAGGGACCTGAGGGGTAACTATTTCATGCAGAGGGTGATGCATGTCTGGAATGAACTGCCAGAGGAGGTAATGGAGGCTAATACAATTCCAGCATTTAAAAGGGATCTGGATGGATATATGACAGTCTAAGATGACAGTGGATTAAGACGCGTTACTCAGAGTTTGTCTGCTCCACTTGTTTCTTTTTTTTCCCTTTTGTGGTTTTTTTCCTTCTGTCTTCGTTCTTCGCTCTTCTCAGCTTTGGACTCCCTGCCTCAGCATGGCCTCAGACACCCACCCTTAGTGCAGACCCAGCGAGGTAACCTCTTGGCCTGAGGTGGCAATCCCCCAGCCCGATGTGGTGATCTCACCTCCCAGCATGGCGTTCCATCAGCCTGGCACGGTGATCTCACCTCCCAGCCCGGCACAGTGATCTCACCTCCCAGCGTGATTGTCTCCCAGCCCGGCACGGTGATCTCACCTCCCAGCGTGGCGATCTCTCAGCGGCATAGTGGTGTTATCCCTTGGTCTGGCATGGCCTCAGTATGGACTTTCAGTCCCGAGGTGATTCCAGAGTGGTCTCCTGGCCTTGGGTACGTCAAGGTGAAGCCCAGCATGGTCTGGAGCCAATACGTTAATAAGATTATCAGCTGATCATTGGGTCACCGGTACAGACTAGAGGCTAGGTGTCAGCTTAGACTGGGTTGGAAGGCTCTTTCTATTGCTCTATGTTCTAATTTATTCCTATCGTCTGCAGTGCCGCCTCTATTTTTCTAAAGTTTTTACCAAATCTTTGTACTGATGAATATGTACCTTAGTACCTTTGTACCTAAAATGGCGCCATAAGTGGCAACTTTTAAACTTTTCACGATACTTATTTGAGTACATATCACAACAAAGCTAATTTAATTCAATGAATAGGAAGAGTTTAGAGGGATATGGGCCAAATGGGACTGGGTTGGATTGGGATGTCTGGTCGGTGTGGATGAGTTGGACGGAAAGGTCTATTTATGTGTGTTATTAATCTGTGTCCATGGATGGGGATTTGAATCCATGTGCTCTTGACAACAGCTAACTGTTGAGACCCAACTGAAACTAAATCAAAATGATAGAAAGGCTGAAATAAAACCTCATTGAAACCCAAATATTGTATGTCCCTTTAACTTGATCACATTGGAGTTGGTGTTTGGGACTGCACCTTGAAGAAATCCCAGAATGAGGAGTGTTTAAAGGTTTGTTCAGGGCTGCACCTGGGAATTACTGAGAACTGAAACAATTTTGAATGCTCCCTTCAGCCTTGTCGTGCATCAGTGATCATTTGGAATTCTGCAGTTGTCTCATTTAGGAGTTAATTATCCTACCAGGCTCCTCATTCTGACAAGTTCCAGTGAGTCCTTGTTGTTGTGGGAATCTTGACTTTGTTCCTTCCCCGCAGCGTGTTTTTCAGCCGCATTTCATTTTGCACATTTCCCAATCTCTGTGTGGATTGTTACGATGCTGAGTGTAGAGGAAGGTCACGAGGAAACATTAGCATGTGAACAACAGCTGGAAAGCAGCTTCCAACACAGGTTGGGTTCTCATTGCAGGTGCCAAGAGCTGGACTTCCTCTTGTGTAGATCACCGTCCTGTCCCTTTTTATAAACTCTGCAGGAAATCTCACCAAATTCCCAAATTCCCAAATTCCATTTCCCCTCCTGATCCTGCTGAAGCACATACTTCAATGACAAAGCTGTTTAAACTTCATTTTCCAATCCCGACAGTGTCTGAGCCTCGCGCTCCAATCACGGCAGTGCCTGAGCCTCGCGCTCCAATCACGGCAGTGCCTGAGCCCTCCGCTCCAATCCCGGCAGTGTCTGAGCCTCGCGCTCCAATCACGGCAATTTCTGAGCCTCGCACTCCAATCATGGCAGTGCCTGAGCCCTCTGCTCCAATCCCAGCAGGGTCCGAGCCTCGCGCTCCAATCCCAGCAGTGCATGAGCCTCATTCTCTAATCACAGCAGTATCTGAGCCTCGCGCTCCAATCACGACATTGCCTGAGCCTCGCGCTCCAATCACGACATTGCCTGAGCCTCGCGCTCCAATCACGGCAGTGCCTGAGCCTCGCGCTCCAATCACGGCAGTGCCTGAGCCTCGCGCTCCAATCACGACAGTGCCTGAGCCTCGCGCTCCAATCACGACAGTGCCTGAGCCTCGCGCTCCAATCACGACAGTGCCTGAGCCTCGCGCTCCAATCACGGCAGTGCCTGAGCCTCGCGCTCCAATCACGGCAGTGCTTGAGCCTCGCGCTCCAATCACTGCAGTGCCTGAGTCTCACACTCCAATCACAGCAATGTCCGAGTCTCGTCCTCCAATCACAGCAGTGCCTGAACCTCGTCCTCCAATCATGGCTGCACGTGAGCCTCATCCTCCAATCAGAGCAGTGCCTGAGCCTCGAGGTTCAATCAGGGCAGTGTCTGAGCCTCATCCTCCAATCGCGGCAGTGTCCAATCACGGCAGTGTCTGAGCCTCGTCCTCCAATCATGGTAGTGCCTGAGCTTCACGGTCCAATCACGGCAGTGCCTGACCCTCGTCCTCCAATCACGGCAGTGTCCAATCGCGGCAGTGTCTGAGCCTCATCCTCCAATCACGGCAGTGCCTGAGCTTCGCGGTCCAATCACGGCAGTGCCTGAGCCTTGTCCTCCAATCACGGAGGTATCTGAGCCTCCCGCTCCAATCAGGCCGTGTCCGAGTCTCGTGCTCCGATCACAGTAGTGCATGAGCCTCATCCTCCAATCACTGCAGCGTCTGAGCATTATCTTCCAATCTCGGCAGTGTCTGAGCCTCCCGCTCCAATCACGGCAGTGCCTGAGCCTCCTGCTCCAATCACGGCAGTGCCTGAGCCTCGTCCTCCAATCATGGCAGTGCCTGAGCCTCGTGCTCTAATCACGGCCGTGTCCGAGTCTCCCGCTCCAATCACAGCAGTGTCCGAGTCTCGCGCTCCAATCACGGCAGAGCATGAGCCTCATCCTCCAATCACGGCAGTGCAGGAACCTTGTCCGTCAATCATGGCTGCGCGTGAGCCTCATCCTCCAATCAGAGCAGAGCCTGAGCCTCGATGTCCAATCACGGCAGTGTCTGAGCCTCATCCTCCAATCACGGCAGTGTCTGAGCCTCGTCCTCCAATCACGGCAGTGCCTGAGCCTCGTCCTCCAGTCACGGCAGTGCCTGAGTTTCGCGGTCCAATCACGGCAGTGCTTGAGCCTCGTCCTCCAATCACGGCTGTTTCCAAGTCTCGTGCTCCAATCACAGTAGTGCATGAGCCTCATCATCCAATCACGGCTGTGTCCGAGCCTCGTCCTCCAATCATGGCATTGCATGAGCCTCATCCTCCAATCACTGCAGCATCTGAGCATTATCCTCCAATCACGGTAGTGTCTGAGCATTATCCTCCAATCCCGGCAGTGTCTGAGCCTCCCGCTCCAATCACAGCAGTGTCCGAGTCTCGCGCTCCAATCACGGCAGTGCGTAAACCTTGTCCTCCAATCATGGCTGCGCGTGAGCCTAATCCTCCAATCAGAGCAGAGCCTGAGCCTCGAGGTCCAATCACGGCAGAGTCTGAGCCTCGAGGTCCAATCACGGCAGTGTCTGAGCCTCGCGCTCCAATCACGGCAGTGTCTGAGCCTCGCGCTCCAATCACGGCAGTGTCTGAGCCTCGCGCTCCAATCACGGCAGTGTCTGAGCCTCGCGCTCCAATCACGGCAGTGTCTGAGCCTCGCGCTCCAATCACGGCAGTGTCTGAGCCTCGCGCTCCAATCACGGCAGTGTCTGAGCCTCGCGCTCCAATCACGGCAGTGTCTGAGCCTCGCGCTCCAATCACGGCAGTGTCTGAGCCTCGCGCTCCAATCACGGCAGTGTCTGAGCCTCGCGCTCCAATCACGGCAGTGTCTGAGCCTCGCGCTCCAATCACGGCAGTGTCTGAGCCTCGCGCTCCAATCACGGCAGTGTCTGAGCCTCGCGCTCCAATCACGGCAGTGTCTGAGCCTCGCGCTCCAATCACGGCAGTGTCTGAGCCTCGCGCTCCAATCACGGCAGTGTCTGAGCCTCGCGCTCCAATCACGGCAGTGTCTGAGCCTCGCGCTCCAATCACGGCAGTGTCTGAGCCTCGCGCTCCAATCACGGCAGTGTCTGAGCCTCGCGCTCCAATCACGGCAGTGTCTGAGCCTCGCGCTCCAATCACGGCAGTGTCTGAGCCTCCCGCTCCAATCACGGCAGTGTCTGAGCCTCCCGCTCCAATCACGGCAGTGTCTGAGCCTCCCGCTCCAATCACGGCAGTGTCTGAGCCTCCCGCTCCAATCACGGCAGTGTCTGAGCCTCCCGCTCCAATCACGGCAGTGTCTGAGCCTCCCGCTCCAATCACGGCAGTGTCTGAGCCTCCCGCTCCAATCACGGCAGTGTCTGAGCTTCCCGCTCCAATCACGGCAGTGTCCGAGTCTCGCGCTCCAATCACGGCAGTGCGTGAACCTTGTCCTCCAATCATGGCTGCGCGTGAGCCTAATCCTCCAATCACGGCAGTGCCTGAGCCTCGTCCTCCAATCACGGCAGTGCCTGAGCCTCGTCCTCCAATCACGGCAGAGCCTGAGCCTCGAGGTCCAATCACGGCAGTGTCTGAGCCTCGTCCACCAATCACGGCAGTGCCTGAGCCTCGTCCTCCAATCACGGCAGTGCCTGAGCCTCGTCCTCCAATCACGGGCAGTGTCTGATCCTCGTCCTCCAATCACGGCAGTGTCTGAGCATTATCCTCCAATCCCGGCAGTGTCTGAGCCTGCCGCTCCAATCACAGCAGTGACCGAGTCTCGCGCTCCAATCACGGCAGTGCGTGAACCTTGTCCTCCAATCATGGCTGCGCGTGAGCCTAATCCTCCAATCAGAGCAGAGCCTGAGCCTCGAGGTCCAATCACGGCAGTGTCTGAGCCTCGAGGTCCAATCACGGCAGTGTCTGAGCCTCGTGCTCCAATCACGGCAGTGTCTGAGGCTCGAGGTCCAATCACGGCAGTGCCTGAGCCTCGAGGTCCAATCACGGCAGTGCCTGAGCCTCGTGCTCCAATCACGGCAGTGCCTGAGCCTCGTCCTCCAATCACGGCAGTGCCTGAGCCTCGTCCTCCAATCACGGCAGTGCCTGAGCCTCGTCCTCCAATCACGGCAGTGCCTGAGCCTCGTCCTCCAATCACGGCAGAGCCTGAGCCTCGAGGTCCAATTACGGCAGTGTCTGAGCCTCGTCCACCAATCAGTGCATTGCCTGAGCCTCGTCCTCCAATCACGGCAGTGCCTGAGCCTCGTCCTCCAATCACGGGCAGTGCCTGAGACTCGTCCTCCAATCACGGCAGTGTCTGAGCATTATCCTCCAATCCCGGCAGTGTCTGAGCCTCCCGCTCCAATCACAGCAGTGTCCGAGTCTCGCGCTCCAATCACGGCAGTGCGTGAACCTTGTCCTCCAATCATGGCTGCGCGTGAGCCTAATCCTCCAATCAAAGCAGAGCCTGAGCCTCGAGGTCCAATCACGGCAGTGTCTGAGCCTCGCGCTCCAATCACGGCAGTGTCTGAGCCTCGCGCTCCAATCACGGCAATGTCTGAGCCTCGCGCTCCAATCACGGCAGTGTCTGAGCCTCGCGCTCCAATCACGGCAGTGTCTGAGCCTCGCGCTCCAATCAGGCAGTGTCTGAGCCTCGCGCTCCAATCACGGCAGTGTCTGAGCCTCGCGCTCCAATCACGGCAGTGTCTGAGCCTCGCGCTCCAATCACGGCAGTGTCTGAGCCTCGCGCTCCAATCACGGCAGTGTCTGAGCCTCGCGCTCCAATCACGGCAGTGTCTGAGCCTCGCGCTCCAATCACGGCAGTGTCTGAGCCTCGCGCTCCAATCACGGCAGTGTCTGAGCCTCGCGCTCCAATCACGGCAGTGTCTGAGCCTCGCGCTCCAATCACGGCAGTGTCTGAGCCTCGCGCTCCAATCACGGCAGTGTCTGAGCCTCGCGCTCCAATCACGGCAGTGTCTGAGCCGCGCGCTCCAATCACGGCAGTGTCTGAGCCGCGCGCTCCAATCACGGCAGTGTCTGAGCCTCGCGCTCCAATCACGGCAGTGTCTGAGCCTCGCGCTCCAATCACGGCAGTGTCTGAGCCTCCCGCTCCAATCACGGCAGTGTCCGAGTCTCGCGCTCCAATCACGGCAGTGCGTGAACCTTGTCCTCCAATCATGGCTGCGCGTGAGCCTAATCCTCCAATCAGAGCAGAGCCTGAGCCTTGAGGTCCAATCACGGTAGTGTCTGAGCCTCGAGGTCCAATCACGGCAGTGTCTGAGCCTCGTGCTCCAATCACGGCAGTGCCTGAGCCTCGTCCTCCAATCACGGCAGTGCCTGAGCCTCGTCCTCCAATCACGGCAGTGCCTGAGCCTCGTCCTCCAATCAGGGCAGAGCCTGAGCCTCGAGGTCCCATCACGGCAGTGTCTGAGCCTCGTCCTCCAATCATGGCTGCGCGTGAGCCTAATCCTCCAATCAGAGCAGAGCCTGAGCCTTGAGGTCCAATCACGGCAGTGTCTGAGCCTCGAGGTCCAATCACGGCAGTGTCTGAGCCTCGTGCTCCAATCACGCCAGTGCCTGAGCCTCGTCCTCCAATCACGGCAGTGCCTGAGCCTCGTCCTCCAATCACGGCAGTGCCTGAGCCTCGTCCTCCAATCACGGCAGTGCCTGAGCCTCGTCCTCCAATCACGGCAGTGCCTGAGCCTCGTCCTCCAATCACGGCAGTGCCTGAGCCTCGTCCTCCAATCAGGGCAGAGCCTGAGCCTCGAGGTCCAATCACGGCAGTGTCTGAGCCTCGTCCTCCAATCACGGCAGTGCCTGAGCCTCGTCCTCCAATCACGGGCAGTGCCTGAGCCTCGTCCTCCAATCACGGGCAGTGCCTGAGCCTCGTCCTCCAATCACGGCAGTGTCTGAGCATTATCCTCCAATCCCGGCAGTGTCTGAGCCTCCCGCTCCAATCACAGCAGTGTCCGAGTCTCGCGCTCCAATCACGGCAGTGCGTGAACCTTGTCCTCCAATCATGGCTGCGCGTGAGCCTAATCCTCCAATCAGAGCAGAGCCTGAGCCTCGAGGTCCAATCACGGCAGTGTCTGAGCCTCGAGGTCCAATCACGGCAGTGTCTGAGCCTCGTGCTCCAATCACGGCAGTGTCTGAGCCTCAAGGTCCAATCATGGCAGTGTCTGAGCCTCGCGCTCCAATCACGGCAGTGTCTGAGCCTCGCGCTCCAATCACGGCAGTGTCTGAGCCTCGCGCTCCAATCACGGCAGTGTCTGAGCCTACCGCTCCAATCACGGCAGTGTCTGAGCCACCCGCTCCAATCACGGCAGTGTCTGACCCTCCCGCTCCAATCACGGCAGTGTCTGAGCCTCGCGCACCAACCACGGCTGTGTCCGAGCCTCGTCCTCCAATCACGGCAATGTCTGAGCCTCCCGCTCCAATCACGGCAGTGCCTGATCCTCGCGCTCCAATCACGGCCGTGTCCGAGTCTCGTGCTCCAATCACAGCAGTGCATGAGCCTCATCCTCCAATCACGGCAGTGTCTGAGCCTCCCGCTCCAATCACGGCAGTGTATGAGCCTCCCGCTCCAATCACGTCAGTGTCTGAGCCTCCCGCTCCAACCACGGCTGTGTCCGAGCCTCGTCCTCCAATCACGGCATGGCATGAGCCTCATCCTCCAATCACGGCAGTGCCTGAGCCTCGCGCTCCAATCACGGCAGTGCCTGAGCCTCGCGCTCCAATCACAGCAGTGCCTGAGCCTCGCGCTCCAATCACGGCAGTGCCTGAGCCTCGTGCTCCAATCACGGCAGTGCCTGAGCCTCGCGCTCCAATCACGGCAGTGCCTGAGCCTCATCCTCAAATCACAGCAGTGCGTGAACCTTGTCCTCAAATTATGGCTGCGCCTGAGCCTCATCCTCCAATCAGAGCAGAGCCTGAGCCTCGAGGTCCAATCACGGCAGTGTCTGATCCTCATCCTCCAATCACATCAGTGTCTGAGCCTCATCCTCCAATCACAGCAGTGTCTGAGCCTTATACTCCAATCACGGCAGTGTCTGAGCCTCATCCTCCAATCACGGCAGTGTCTGAGCCTCGTCCTCCAATCACGGCAGTGCCTGAGCCTCGTCCTCCAATCACGGCAGTGCCTGAGCCTCGTCCTCCAATCACGGCAGTGCCTGAGCTTCACGGTCCAATCACGGCAGTCCCTGAACCTCGTCCTCCAATCACGGATATATCTGAGCCTCCCGCTCCAATCACGGCTGTGTCCGAGCCTCGTCCTCCAATCACGGCAGTGCATGAGCCTCATCCACCAATCACGGCAGTCTCCGACCCTCCTGCTCCAATCACGGCTGTGTCCGAGCCTCATCCTCCAATCACGGCAGTGTCTGAGCATCACGCTCCAATCACGGCAGTTTCTGTGCCTCCCGCTCCAATCACGGCAGTGCCTGTGCCTCGTCCTGCAATCACAGCGGTGCCTGAGCCTCGCGCACCAATCACGGCAGTCCATGAGCCTCATCCTCCAATCACCGCAGTGCCTGAGCCTCATCCTCCAATCACCGCAGTGCCTGAGCCTCGAGCTCCAATCACAGCAGTGCCTGAGCCTCGAGCTCCAATCACAGCAGTGCCTGAGCCTCGAGCTCCAATCACAGCAGTGCCTGAGCCTCGAGCTCCAATCACAGCAGTGCCTGAGCCTCGAGCTCCAATCACAGCAGTGCGTGAGCCTCGAGCTCCAATCACGGCAGTGCCTGTGCCTCATCCTCCAATCACGGCGGTGTCTGAGTCTCGCGCTCCAATCACGGCAGTGTCTGAGCCTCCCGCTCCAATCACAGCAGTGTCCGAGTCTCGCGCTCCAATCACGGCAGTGCGTGAACCTTGTCCTCCAATCATGGCTGCGCGTGAGCCTAATCCTCCAATCAGATCAGAGCCTGAGCCTCGAGGTCCAATCACGGCTGTGTCTGAGCCTCGCGCTCCAATCAGGGCAGTGTCTGAGCCTCGTGCTCCAATCACGGCAGTGTCTGAGCCTCATCCTGCAATCACGGCAGTGCCTGAGCCTCGTGCACCAATCACGGCAGTGTCTGAGTCTCGCGCTCCAATCACGGCAGTCCATGAGCCTCATCCTCCAATCACGGCAGTCCATGAGCCTCATCCTCCAATCACAGTAGTGCATAAACCTCATCCTCCAATCACAGCAGTGCCTGAGCCTCGAGCTCCGATCACAGCAGTGCCTGAGCCTCGAGCTCCAATCACGGCAGTGCCTGTGCCTCAACCTCCAATCATGGCGGTGTCTGAGTCTCGCGATCCAATCCACGGCAGTGTCTGAGCATCACGCTCCAATTACGGCCGTGTCCGAGTCTCGCGCTCCAATCACGACAGTGTCCGAGCCTCGTGCACCAATCATGGCAGTGTCTGAGCATCATGCTCCAATCATGGCAGTCCATAAGCCTCGTCCTCCAATCACGGCAATGCATAAGTCTCATCCTCCGATCACGGCAGTATCTGAGCCTCGCGCTCCAATCACGGCCGTGTCCGAGTCTCGCGCTCCTATCATAGCAGTGTCCGAGCCTCGTCCTCCAACCACGGCAGTGTCCGAGCCTCGTCCTCCAACCATGGCAGTACCTGAGTTTCGCGCTCCAATCACGGCAGTCCATGCGCCTCATCCTCCAATCACGGCAGCGCATGTGCCTCGCACTCCAATCATGGCAGTGTCCGAGTCTCGCGCTCCAATCACAGCAGTGCATGAGCCTCATCCTCCAATCACGGCTGTGCGTGAACCTTGTCCTCCAATCACGGCTGCGTGTGAGCCACATCCTCCAATCAGAGCAGTGCCTGAGCCTCGCGGTCCAATCACGGCAGTGTCCAATCGTGGCAGTGTCTGAGCCTCGTCCTCCAATCACGGCAGGGTCTGAGCCTCGCGCTCCAATCACGGCAGTGTCTGAGCCTCATCCTCCAATTACGGCAGTGTCTGAGCCTCATCCTCCAATCACGGCAGTGCCTGAGATTCACGGTCCAATCATGGCAGTGCCTGAGCCTCTTCCTCCGATCACGGCAGTGCCTGAGCCTCCCGCTCCAATTTCAGCAGTGTCTGAGCCTCATTCTCCAATCACGACAGTGCCTGAGCCTCGCGCTCCAATCACGGCTGTGTCCGAGCCTCCTGCTCCAATCACGGCAGTGTCTGAGCATTATCCTCCAATCACGGCAATGCCTGAGCCTCGCGCTCCAATCACGGTGGTTTCTGTGCCTCCCGCTCCAATCATGGCAGTGTCTGAGCCTCCCGCTCCAATCACAGCGATTTCTATGCCTCCCGCTCCAATCACGGCAGCGTCTGAGCCTCATCCTCCAAATACGGGGGTGTCTGAGCCTCATCCTCCAATCACGGCAATGTCCAAGCCTCCCGCTCCAATCACGGCAGTGTCTGAGCCTCTCGCTCCAATCACAGCAGTGCATGAGCCTCATCCTCCAATCACGGCAGTGTCTGAGCATCACCCTCCAATCACGGCAGTGTCTGAGCATCACACTCCAATCACGGCAATGTCTGAGCCTCCCTCTCCAATCACGGGAGTGTCTGAGCCTTGCGCTCCAATCATGGCAGTCCCTGAGCCTCCCGCTCCAATCACGGCGGTTTCTGTGCCTCGTCCTGCAATCACGGCGGTGCCTGAGCCTCACGCTCCAAACACGGCAGTGTCTGAGCCTCGCGCACCAATCACGGCGGTGTCTGAGTCTCGTGCTCCAATCACGGCAGTCCATGCGCCTCATCCTCCAATCACAGCAGTGCCTAAGCCTCGACCTCCAATCACGGCAGCGCATGTGCCTCGCGCTCCAATCATGGCAGTGTCCGAGTCTCGCGCTCCAATCTCAGCTGTGTCCGAGTCTCGCGCTCCAATCACGGCAGTGCATGAGCCTCATCCTCCAATCACGGCTGTGCATGAACCTTGTCCTCCAATCACGACTGCGTGTGAGCTTCATCCTCCAATCAGAGCAGTGCCTGAGCCTCGCGGTCCAATCACGGCAGTGTCCAATCGTGGCAGTGTCTGAGCCTCATCCTCCAATCACGGCAGTGTCTGAGCCTCGTCCTCCAATCACGGCAGTGTCTGAGCCTCGTCCTCCAATCACGGCAGTGTCTGAGCCTCGTCCTCCAATCACGGCAGTGTCTGAGCATCACGCTCCAATCACAGCAGTGTCTGAGCCTCCCTCTCCAATCACGGGAGTGTCTGAGCCACCCTCTCCAATCACGGGAGTGTCTGAGCCTCCCTCTCCAATCACGGGAGTGTCTGAGCCTCCCTCTCCAATCACGGGAGTGTCTGAGCCTCCCTCTCCAATCACGGGAGTGTCTGAGCCTCCCTCTCCAATCACGGGAGTGTCTGAGCCTCCCTCTCCAATCACAGCAGTGTCTGAGCCTCCCTCCCCAATCACGGGAGTGCCTGAGCCTTGCGCTCCAATCATGGCAGTCCCTGAGCCTCCCGCTCCAATCACGGCGGTGCCTGAGCCTCACGCTCCAAACACCGCAGTGTCTGAGCCTCGCGCACCAATCACGGCGGTGTCTGAGTCTCGCGCTCCAATCTCGGCAGTCCATGCGCCTCATCCTCCAATCACAGCAGTGCCTAAGCCTTGACCTCCAATCACGGCAGCGCATGTGCCTCGCGCTCCAATCATGGCAGTGTCCGAGTCTCGCGCTCCAATCTCAGCTGTGTCCGAGTCTCGCGCTCCAATCACGGCAGTGCATGAGCCTCATCCTCCAATCACGGCTGTGCGTGAACCTTGTCCTCCAATCACGGCTGTGCGTGAACCTTGTCCTCCAATCACGGCTGCGTGTGAGCCTCGTCCTCCAATCAGAGCAGTGCCTGAGCCTCGCAGTCCAATCACGGTAGTGTCCAATCGTGGCAGTGTCTGAGCCTCATCCTCCAATCACGGCAGTGTCTGAGCCTCGTCCTCCAATCACGGCAGTGTCTGTGCCTCGTCCTCCAATCATGGCAGGGTCTGAGCCTCGCGCTCCAATCACGGCAGTGTCTGAGCCTCATCCTCCAATCACGGCAGTGCCTGCGATTCACGGTCCAATCATGGCAGTGCCTGAGCCTCTTCCTCCAATCACGGCAGTGTCTGAGCCTCCCTCTCCAATCACAGCAGTGTCTGAGCCTCGAGATTCAGTCAAGGCAGTGTCCGAGCCTCGTCCTCCAATCACGGCAGTGTCTGAGTCTACCGCTCCAATCACGGCAGTGCCTGAGCCTCGAGATTCAGTCAAGGCAGTGTCCGAGCCTCGTCCTCCAATCACGGCAGTGTCTGAGCATCATCCTCCAATCACGGCAGTGTCTGAGCATCATCCTCCAATCACGGCAGTGCCTGAGCATCACGCTCCAATCACGGCAGTGTCTGAGCCTCTGGATGCTAACCGAACCCCATTCCCAATCCTGTCTGCTCCACCCCGGCTAAAAAAAATGGAATGTTCTCATTTGAAACTTCATTTAGGTCAGCCGTGCCCGAATCAACTCTGAAACCTCGGGAAAGAAGATTTCACTTTTGCTGAAAGATTGCTAATAATTCTAAACTGTGGATTGAACCTCGAATATCTACCTCAATAATACCGCAGTAACTGGTACACATCATTTCATATTGCTGGTCTGTCCATCATTAAATCCATACTGGTTCCACTCTCTCTCAACTTTGCCAAGTCCAATAATTTTCTAATATCCGAAAACATATAGACTTGAGTCTGCTTGTGGTTTGGGGGCACGCTAGGAATATACGTTTGATGTGAATTGATTACTGACTGACAATGAGCATTGAATAAGGATTGACTGGCAATGAGTGTTCGGAGAAGATTCAATACAGACTGACAGTGAGTGTTGGATACAGATTCAGTACAGACTAGTAGTGAGTCTTGGGAGGTGATTCAGTGCAGACTGGCAGTGAGTGTTATGAGCAGACTCAGTACAGACTGGCAGTGAGTGTTGGATACTAATTCAGTACAGACTGGCAATGAGTGTTGGATACTGATTCAGTACAGACTGGCAGTGGGTGTTGGATACAGATTCAGTACAGACTGGCAGTGAGTGTTATGAGCAGACTCAGTACTGACTGGCAGTGAGTGTTGGATACTAATTCAATACAGACTGGCAGTGAGTGTTGGATACATATTCTGTACAGACTAGCAGTGAGTGTTGGATACTAATTCAGTACAGACTGGCAGTGAGTGTTGGATACTGATTCAGTACAGACTGGCAGTGAGTGTTGGATACATATTCTGTACAGACTGGCAGTGAGTGTTGGATACTGATTCTGTACAGACTGGCAGTGAGTGTTGGATACATAATCTCTACAGACTGGCAGTGAGTGTTGGATACAGATTCTGTACAGACTGGCAGTGAGTGTTGGATGCAGATTCAGTACAGACTGGCAATGAGTGTTGGATACAGATTCTGTACAGACTGGCAGTGAGTGTTGGATACTGATTCAGTACAGACTGGCAGTGAGTGTTGGATACATAATCTCTACAGACTGGCAGTGAGTGTTGGATACAGATTCTGTACAGACTGGCAGTGAGTGTTGGGTGCAGATTCAGTACAGACTGGCAGTGAGTGTTGGATACAGATTCTGTACAGACTGGCAGTGAGTGTTGGATACTGATTCAGTTCAGACTGGTAGTGAGTGTTGGGAGAAGATTCAATACAAACTAGCAGTGAGCGTTGGATACTGATTCAGTACAGACTGGCAGTGAGTGTTGGATACAGATTCAGTACAGACTGGCAGTGAGTGTTGGGAGCAGATTCTGTACAGACTGGCAGTGAGTGTTGGATACAGATTCTGTACAGACTGGCAGTGAGTGTTGGATACTGATTCAGTACAGACTGGCAGTGAGTGTTGGATCCTGATTCAATACAGACTGGCAGTAAGTGTTGGATACTGATTCAGAGTGGTAGTGAGCGTTGGATGCAGATTCTGTACAGACTGGCAGTGAGTGTTGGATACAGATTCTGTACAGACTGGCAGTGAGTGTCTGAGCCTCTCGCTCCAATCACAGCAGTGCATGAGCCTCATCCTCCAATCACGGCAGTGTCTGAGCATCACCCTCCAATCACGGCAGTGTCTGAGCATCACCCTCCAATCACGGCAGTGTCTGAGCATCACACTCCAATCACGGCAGTGTCTGAGCCTCCCTCTCCAATCACAGCAGTGTCTGAGCCTCCCTCTCCAATCACGGGAGTGTCTGAGCCTTGCGCTCCAATCATGGCAGTCCCTGAGCCTCCCGCTCCAATCACGGCGGTTTCTGTGCCTCGTCCTGCAATCACGGCGGTGCCTGAGCCTCACGCTCCAAACACGGCAGTGTCTGAGCCTCGCGCACCAATCACGGCGGTGTCTGAGTCTCGTGCTCCAATCACGGCAGTCCATGCGCCTCATCCTCCAATCACAGCAGTGCCTAAGCCTCGACCTCCAATCACGGCAGCCCATGTGCCTCGCGCTCCAATCATGGCAGTGTCCGAGTCTCGCGCTCCAATCTCAGCTGTGTCCGAGTCTCGCGCTCCAATCACGGCAGTGCATGAGCCTCATCCTCCAATCACGGCTGTGCGTGAACCTTGTCCTCCAATCACGACTGCGTGTGAGCTTCATCCTCCAATCAGAGCAGTGCCTGAGCCTCGCGGTCCAATCACGGCAGTGTCCAATCGTGGCAGTGTCTGAGCCTCATCCTCCAATCACGGCAGTGTCTGAGCCTCGTCCTCCAATCACGGCAGTGTCTGAGCCTCGTCCTCCAATCACGGCAGTGTCTGTGCCTCGTCCTCCAATCACGGCAGTGTCTGAGCATCACGCTCCAATCACAGCAGTGTCTGAGCCTCCCTCTCCAATCACGGGAGTGTCTGAGCCACCCTCTCCAATCACGGGAGTGTCTGAGCCTCCCTCTCCAATCCCGGGAGTGTCTGAGCCTCCCTTCTCCAATCACGGGGGTGTCTGAGCCTCCCTCTCCAATCACAGCAGTGTCTGAGCCTCCCTCCCCAATCACGGGAGTGCCTGAGCCTTGCGCTCCAATCATGGCAGTCCCTGAGCCTCCCACTCCAATCACGGCGGTGCCTGAGCCTCACGCTCCAAACACCGCAGTGTCTGAGCCTCGCGCACCAATCACGGCGGTGTCTGAGTCTCGCGCTCCAATCTCGGCAGTCCATGCGCCTCATCCTCCAATCACAGCAGTGCCTAAGCCTTGACCTCCAATCACGGCAGCGCATGTGCCTCGCGCTCCAATCATGGCAGTGTCCGAGTCTCGCGCTCCAATCTCAGCTGTGTCCGAGTCTCGCGCTCCAATCACGGCAGTGCATGAGCCTCATCCTCCAATCACGGCTGTGCGTGAACCTTGTCCTCCAATCACGGCTGTGCGTGAACCTTGTCCTCCAATCACGGCTGCGTGTGAGCCTCATCCTCCAATCAGAGCAGTGCCTGAGCCTCGCAGTCCAATCACGGTAGTGTCCAATCGTGGCAGTGTCTGAGCCTCATCCTCCAATCACGGCAGTGTCTGAGCCTCGTCCTCCAATCACGGCAGTGTCTGAGCCTTGTCCTCCAATCACGGCAGTGTCTGAGCCTCGTCCTCCAATCATGGCAGGGTCTGAGCCTCGCGCTCCAATCACGGCAGTGTCTGAGCCTCATCCTCCAATCACGGCAGTGCCTGCGATTCACGGTCCAATCATGGCAGTGCCTGAGCCTCTTCCTCCAATCACGGCAGTGTCTGAGCCTCCCTCTCCAATCACAGCAGTGTCTGAGCCTCGAGATTCAGTCAAGGCAGTGTCCGAGCCTCGTCCTCCAATCACGGCAGTGTCTGAGTCTACCGCTCCAATCACGGCAGTGCCTGAGCCTCGAGATTCAGTCAAGGCAGTGTCCGAGCCTCGTCCTCCAATCACGGCAGTGTCTGAGCATCATCCTCCAATCACGGCAGTGTCTGAGCATCATCCTCCAATCACGGCAGTGCCTGAGCATCACGCTCCAATCACGGCAGTGTCTGAGCCTCTGGATGCTAACCGAACCCCATTCCCAATCCTGTCTGCTCCACCCCGGCTAAAAAAAATGGAATGTTCTCATTTGAAACTTCATTTAGGTCAGCCGTGCCCGAATCAACTCTGAAACCTCGGGAAAGAAGATTTCACTTTTGCTGAAAGATTGCTAATAATTCTAAACTGTGGATTGAACCTCGAATATCTACCTCAATAATACCGCAGTAACTGGTACACATCATTTCATATTGCTGGTCTGTCCATCATTAAATCCATACTGGTTCCACTCTCTCTCAACTTTGCCAAGTCCAATAATTTTCTAATATCCGAAAACATATAGACTTGAGTCTGCTTGTGGTTTGGGGGCACGCTAGGAATATACGTTTGATGTGAATTGATTACTGACTGACAATGAGCATTGAATAAGGATTGACTGGCAATGAGTGTTCGGAGAAGATTCAATACAGACTGACAGTGAGTGTTGGATACAGATTCAGTACAGACTAGTAGTGAGTCTTGGGAGGTGATTCAGTACAGACTGGCAGTGAGTGTTATGAGCAGACTCAGTACTGACTGGCAGTGAGTGTTGGATACTAATTCAATACAGACTGGCAGTGAGTGTTGGATACTGATTCAGTACAGACTGGCAGTGAGTGTTGGATACTAATTCAGTACAGACTGGCAGTGAGTGTTGGATACAGATTCTGTACAGACTGGCAGTGAGTGTTGGATACTGATTCAGTACAGACTGGCAATGAGTGTTGGGAGGTGATTCAGTACAGACTGGCAGTGAGTGTTATGAGCAGACTCAGTACAGACTGGCAGTGAGTGTTGGATACTAATTCAATACAGACTGGCAGTGAGTGTTGGATACATATTCAATACAGACTGGCAGTGAGTGTTGGATACAGATTCTGTACAGACTGGCAGTGAGTGTTGGATACAGATTCTGTACAGACTGGCAGTGCGTGTTGGATACAGATTCTGTACAGACTGGCAGTGAGTGTTGGATACAGATTCTGTACAGACTGACAGTGAGCGTTGGATACTGATTCAGTACAGACTGGCAGTGAGTGTTGGATACTGATTCAGTTCAGACTGGCAGTGAGTGTTAGATACAGATTCTGTACAGACTGGCAGTGAGTGTTGGGAGAAGATTCAGTACAAACTAGCAGTGAGCGTTGGATACTGATTCAGTACAGACTGGCAGTGAGTGTTGGATACAGATTCAGTACAGACTGGCAGTGAGTGTTGGGAGCAGATTCTGTACAGACTGGCAGTGAGTGTTGGGAGAAGATTCAGTACAGACTGGCAGTGAGTGTTGGATATAGATTCTGTACAGACTGGCAGTGAGTGTTAGATACAGATTCTGTACAGACTGGCAGTGAGTGTTATGAGCAGACTCAGTACAGACTGGCAGTGAGTGTTGGGAGATGATTCAATACAGACTGGCAGTGAGTGTTGGGACCAGATTCAGTACAGACTGGCAGTGAGTGTTGGATACAGATTCTGTACAGACTGACAGTGAGCGTTGGATACTGATTCAGTACAGACTGGCAGTGAGTGTTGGATACTGATTCAGTTCAGACTGGCAGTGAGTGTTAGATACAGATTCTGTACAGACTGGCAGTGAGTGTTGGGAGAAGATTCAGTACAAACTAGCAGTGAGCGTTGGATACTGATTCAGTACAGACTGGCAGTGAGTGTTGGATACAGATTCAGTACAGACTGGCAGTGAGTGTTAGATACAGATTCTGTACAGATTGGCAGTGAGTGTTGGATACTGATTCAGTACAGACTGGCAATGAGTGTTGGGAGGTGATTCAGTACAGACTGGCAGTGAGTGTTATGAGCAGACTCAGTACAGACTGGCAGTGAGTGTTGGATACTAATTCAATACAGACTGGCAGTGAGTGTTGGATACATATTCAATACAGACTGGCAGTGAGTGTTGGATACAGATTCTGTACAGACTGGCAGTGAGTGTTGGATACAGATTCTGTACAGACTGGCAGTGAGTGTTGGATACAGATTCTGTACAGACTGGCAGTGAGTGTTGGATACAGATTCTGTACAGACTGACAGTGAGCGTTGGATACTGATTCAGTACAGACTGGCAGTGAGTGTTGGATACTGATTCAGTTCAGACTGGCAGTGAGTGTTAGATACAGATTCTGTACAGACTGGCAGTGAGTGTTGGGAGAAGATTCAGTACAAACTAGCAGTGAGCGTTGGATACTGATTCAGTACAGACTGGCAGTGAGTGTTGGATACAGATTCAGTACAGACTGGCAGTGAGTGTTGGGAGCAGATTCTGTACAGACTGGCAGTGAGTGTTGGGAGAAGATTCAGTACAGACTGGCAGTGAGTGTTGGATATAGATTCTGTACAGACTGGCAGTGAGTGTTAGATACAGATTCTGTACAGACTGGCAGTGAGTGTTATGAGCAGACTCAGTACAGACTGGCAGTGAGTGTTGGGAGATGATTCAATACAGACTGGCAGTGAGTGTTGGGACCAGATTCAGTACAGACTGGCAGTGAGTGTTGGATACAGATTCAGTACAGACTGGCAGTGAGTGTTGGATACAGATTCTGTACAGACTGGCAGTGAGTGTTGGATACAGATTCTGTACAGACTGGCAGTGAGTGTTGGATACATATTCTGCACAGACTGGCAGTGAGTGTTGGAAACAGGTTTGGTACAGACTGGCAGTGAGTGTTGGGAGGTGATTCAGTACAGACTGGCAGTGAGTGTTGGGAGAAGATTCAGTACAGACTGGCAGTGAGTGTTGGATACATATTCTGTACAGACTGGCAGTGATTGTTGGATACTAATTCACTACAGACTGGCAGTGAGTGTTGGATACTGATTCAGTACAGACTGGCAGTGAGTGTTGGATACAGATTCTGTACAGACTGGCAGTGAGTGTTGGATACTGATTCAGTACAGACTGGCAGTGAGTGTTGGATACTGATTCAGTACAGACTGGCAGTGAGTGTTGGATACAGATTCTGTACAGACTGGCAGTGAGTGTTGGATACAGATTCTGTACAGACTGGCAGTGAGTGTTAGATACAGATTCTGTACAGATTGGCAGTGTGTGTTGGATACTGATTCAGTACAGACTGGCAGTGAGTGTTGGATACAGATTCTGTACGGACTGGCAGTGAGTGTTGGATACAGATTCTGTACAGACTGGCAGTGAGTGTTGGATACAGATTCTGTACAGACTGGCAGTGAGTGTTGGATACTGATTCAGTACAGACTGGCAGTGAGTGTTGGATACTGATTCAGTGCAGACTGGCAGTGAGTGTTGGATGCAGATTCAGTACAGACTGGCAGTGAGTGTTGGATGCAGATTCAGTACAGACTGGCAGTGAGTGTTGGATACAGATTCTGTGCAGACTGGCAGTGAGTGTTGGATACTGATTCAGTACAGACTGGCAGTGAGTGTTGGATACAGATTTTGTACAGACTGGCAGTGAGTGTTGGATACTGATTCTGTACAGACTGGTAGTGAGTGTTGGGAGAAGATTCAATACAAACTAGCAGTGAGCGTTGGATCCTGATTCAGTACAGACTGGCAGTGAGTGTTGGATACAGATTCAGTACAGACTGGCTGTGAGTGTTGGGAGCAGATTGTGTACAGACTGGCAGTGAGTGTTGGAGACAGATTCTGTACAGACTGGCAGTGAGTGTTGGATACTGATTCAGTACAGACTGGCAGTGAGTGTTGGATACTGATTCAATACAGACTGGCAGTGAGTGTTGGATACAGATTCAGTACAGACTGGCAGTGAGTGTTGGGAGAAGATTCAGTACAAACTAGCAGTGAGCGTTGGATACTGATTCAGTACAGACTGGCAGTGAGTGTTGGATACAGATTCAGTACAGACTGGCAGTGAGTGTTGGGAGCAGATTCTGTACAGACTGGCAGTGAGTGTTGGGAGAAGATTCAGTACAGACTGGCAGTGAGTGTTGGATATAGATTCTGTACAGACTGGCAGTGAGTGTTAGATACAGATTCTGTACAGACTGGCAGTGAGTGTTATGAGCAGACTCAGTACAGACTGGCAGTGAGTGTTGGGAGATGATTCAATACAGACTGGCAGTGAGTGTTGGGACCAGATTCAGTACAGACTGGCAGTGAGTGTTGGATACAGATTCAGTACAGACTGGCAGTGAGTGTTGGATACAGATTCTGTACAGACTGGCAGTGAGTGTTGGATACAGATTCTGTACAGACTGGCAGTGAGTGTTGGAAACAGGTTTGGTACAGACTGGCAGTGAGTGTTGGGAGGTGATTCAGTACAGACTGGCAGTGAGTGTTGGGAGAAGATTCAGTACAGACTGGCAGTGAGTGTTGGATACATATTCTGTACAGACTGGCAGTGAATGTTGGATACTAATTCACTACAGACTGGCAGTGAGTGTTGGATACTGATTCAGTACAGACTGGCAGTGAGTGTTGGATACAGATTCTGTACAGACTGGCAGTGAGTGTTGGATACTGATTCAGTACAGACTGGCAGTGAGTGTTGGATACTGATTCAGTACAGACTGGCAGTGAGTGTTGGATACAGATTCTGTACAGACTGGCAGTGAGTGTTGGATACAGATTCTGTACAGACTGGCAGTGAGTGTTAGATACAGATTCTGTACAGATTGGCAGTGTGTGTTGGATACTGATTCAGTACAGACTGGCAGTGAGTGTTGGATACAGATTCTGTACGGACTGGCAGTGAGTGTTGGATACAGATTCTGTACAGACTGGCAGTGAGTGTTGGATACAGATTCTGTACAGACTGGCAGTGAGTGTTGGATACTGATTCAGTACAGACTGGCAGTGAGTGTTAGATACTGATTCAGTGCAGACTGGCAGTGAGTGTTGGATGCAGATTCAGTACAGACTGGCAGTGAGTGTTGGATGCAGATTCAGTACAGACTGGCAGTGAGTGTTGGATACAGATTCTGTGCAGACTGGCAGTGAGTGTTGGATACTGATTCAGTACAGACTGGCAGTGAGTGTTGGATACAGATTTTGTACAGACTGGCAGTGAGTGTTGGATACTGATTCTGTACAGACTGGTAGTGAGTGTTGGGAGAAGATTCAATACAAACTAGCAGTGAGCGTTGGATCCTGATTCAGTACAGACTGGCAGTGAGTGTTGGATACAGATTCAGTACAGACTGGCAGTGAGTGTTGGGAGCAGATTCTGTACAGACTGGCAGTGAGTGTTGGATACAGATTCAGTACAGACTGGCAGTGAGTGTTGGATACTGATTCAGTACAGACTGGCAGTGAGTGTTGGATACTGATTCAATACAGACTGGCAGTGAGTGTTGGATACAGATTCAGTACAGACTGGCAGTGAGTGTTATGAACAGACTCAGTACTGACTGGCAGTGAGTGTTGGATACTGATTCAGTACAGACTGGCAGTGAGTGTTGGATACATATTCTGTACAGACTGGCAGTAAGTGTTGGATACTGATTCAGTACAGACTGTCAGTGAGTGTTGGATACTGATTCAATACAGACTGTCAGTGAGTGTTGGATACTGATTCAGTACAGACTGGCAGTGCGTGTTGGATACAGATTCTGTACAGACTGGCAGTGAGTGTTGGATCCAGATTCAGTACAGACTGGCAGTGAGTGTTGGATACTGATTCAGTACAGACTGTCAGTGAGTGTTGGATACTGATTCAGTACAGACTGGCAGTGAGTGTTGGATACATAATCTCTACAGACTGGCAGTGAGTGTTGGATACTGATTCAATACAGACTGGCAGTGAGTGTTGGGATCAGATTCAGTACAGACTGGCAGTGAGTGTTGGATACAGATTCAGTACAGACTGGCAGTGAGTGTTGGATACAGATTCTGTACAGACTGGCAGTGAGTGTTGGATACAGATTCTGTACAGACTGGCAGTGAGTGTTGGGAGAAGATTCAGTCCAAACTTGCAGTGAGCGTTGGATACTGATTCAGTACAGACTGTCAGTGAGTGTTGGATACTGATTCAATACAGACTGTCAGTGAGTGTTGGATACTGATTCAGTACAGACTGGCAGTGCGTGTTGGATACAGATTCTGTACAGACTGGCAGTGAGTGTTGGATCCAGATTCAGTACAGACTGGCAGTGAGTGTTGGATACTGATTCAGTACAGACTGTCAGTGAGTGTTGGATACTGATTCAGTACAGACTGGCAGTGAGTGTTGGATACATAATCTCTACAGACTGGCAGTGAGTGTTGGATGCAGATTCAGTACAGACTGGCAGTGAGTGTTGGATACAGATTCTGTACAGACTGGCAGTGAGTGTTGGATACTGATTCAGTTCAGACTGGTAGTGAGTGTTGGGAGAAGATTCAATACAAACTAGCAGTGAGCGTTGGATACTGATTCAGTACAGACTGGCAGTGAGTGTTGGATACAGATTCAGTACAGACTGGCAGTGAGTGTTGGGAGCAGATTCTGTACAGACTGGCAGTGAGTGTTGGATACAGATTCTGTACAGACTGGCAGTGAGTGTTGGATACTGATTCTGTACAGACTGGCAGTGAGTGTTGGATACTGATTCTGTACAGACTGGCAGTAAGTGTTGGATACTGATTCAGTACAGACTGGCAGTGAGTGTTGGATACTGATTCAGTACAGACTGGCAGTGAGTGTTGGATACTGATTCAGTACAGACTGGCAGTGAGTGTTGGATGCAGTTTCAGTACAGACTGGCAATGAGTGTTGGATGCAGTTTCAGTACAGACTGGCAGTGAGTGTTGGATACAGATTCTGTACAGACTGGCAGTGAGTGTTGGATACAGATTCTGTACAGACTGGCAGTGAGTGTTGGATACAGATTCTGTACAGACTGGCAGTGAGTGTTGGATACAGATTCTGTACAGACTGGCAGTGAGTGTTGGATACAGATTCTGTACAGACTGACAGTGAGTGTTGGATACTGATTCAGTACAGACTGGCAGTGAGTGTTGGATGCAGTTTCAGTACAGACTGGCAGTGAGTGTTGGATGCAGTTTCAGTACAGACTGGCAGTGAGTGTTGGATACAGATTCAGTACAGACTGGCAGTGAGTGTTGGATACAGATTCTGTTCAGACTGGCAGTGAGTGTTGGATACAGATTCTGTACAGACTGGCAGTGAGTGTTGGATACTGATTCTGTACAGACTGGCAGTGAGTGTTGGATACTGATTCAGTACAGACTGGCAGTGAGTGTTGGATACTGATTCTGTACAGACTGGCAGTGAGTGTTGGATACTGATTCAGTTCAGACTGGCAGTGAGTGTTGGGAGAAGATTCAGTACAAACTAGCAGTGAGCGTTGGATTCTGATTCAGTACAGACTGGCAGTGAGTGTTGGATACTGATTCAGTACAGACTGGCAGTGAGTGTTGGATACAGATTCTGTTCAGACTGGCAGTGAGTGTTGGATACAGATTCTGTACAGACTGGCAGTGAGTGTTGGATACAGATTCTGTACAGACTGGCAGTGAGTGTTGGATACAGATTCTGTACAGACTGGCAGTGAGTGTTGGATACTGATACAGTACAGACTGGCAGTGAGTGTTGGATACTGATTCAGTACAGACTGGCAGTGAGTGTTGGATACTGATTCAGTACAGACTGGTAGTGAGTGTTGGATACAGATTCTGTACAGACTGGCAGTGAGTGTTGGATACAGATTCTGTACAGACTGGCAGTGAGTGTTGGGAGAAGATTCAGTCCAAACTTGCAGTGAGCGTTGGATACTGATTCAGTACAGACTGGCAGTGAGTGTTGGATACTGATTCAGTACAGACTGGCAGTGAGTGTTGGATACAGATTCTGTACAGACTGGCAGTGAGTGTTGGATATAGATTCTGTACAGACTGGCAGTGAGTGTTAGATACAGATTCTGTACAGACTGGCAGTGAGTGTTAGATTCAGATTCAGTACGGATTGGCAGTGAGTGTTATGAGCAGACTCAGTACAGACTGGCAGTGAATGTTGGGAGATGATTCAATACAGACTGGCAGTGAGTGTTGGGACCAGATTCTGTACAGACTGGCAATGAGTGTTAGATACGGATTCAGTGCAGACTGGCAGTGAGTGTTGGATACAGATTCAGTACAGACTGGCAGTGAGTGTTGTATACAGATTCTGTACAGACTGGCAGTGAGTGTTGGATACAGATTCTGTACAGACTAGCAGTGAGTGTTGGATACTAATTCACTACAGACTGGCAGTGAGTGTTGGATACTGATTCAGTACAGACTGGCAGTAAGTGTTGGATACTGATTCAGTACAGACTGGCAGTGAGTCTTGCATACTGATTCATTACAGACTGGCAGTGAGTGTTGGATACTGATTCAGTACAGACTGGCAGTGAGTGTTGGATACAGATTCTGTACAGACTGGCAGTGAGTGTTGGATACAGATTCTGTACAGACTAGCAGTGAGTGTTGGATACTAATTCACTACAGACTGGCAGTGAGTGTTGGATACTGATTCAGTACAGACTGGCAGTGAGTGTTGGATACTGATTCAGTACAGACTGGCAGTAAGTGTTGGATACTGATTCAGTACAGACTGGCAGTGAGTGTTGGATACTGATTCAGTACAGACTGGCAGTGAGTGTTGGATACAGATTCTGTACAGACTGGCAGTGAGTGTTGGATACTGAATCAGTACATACTGGCAGTGAGTGTTGGATACATATTCTGTACAGACTGGCAGTGAGTGTTGGATACAGATTCAGTACGGATTGGCAGTGAGTGTTATGAGCAGACTCAGTGCAGACTGGCAGTGAGTGTTGGGAGGTGATTCAATACAGACTGGCAGTGAGTGTTGGGACCAGATTCTGTACAGACTGGCAATGAGTGTTAGATACGGATTCAGTGCAGACTGGCAGTGAGTGTTGGATACTGATTCAGTACAGACTGGCAGTGAGTGTTGGAAACAGATTCTGTACCGACTGGCAGTGAGTGTTGGAAACAGATTTGGTACTGAATGGCAGTGAGTGTTGGAAACAGGTTTGGTACAGACTGGCAGTGAGTGTTGGAAACAGATTCTGTACAGACTGGCAGTGAGTGTTGGCGGCAGATTCGGTACAGACTGGCAGTCAGTGTTGGGAGCGGATTTGGTCCAGACTTGCAGTGAGTGTTCGATTTGGATTGCATATAGTCTGGTAGTGAGCATTGTATGGGGATTGAATGCAGACTGGCATTGAGCTTTGGAAGTGTATTGGGTACAGAGTGAGCTTTCAATAGGGCATAGGTCCAGTCTGCCAGTGAGTGTTGAATGGATTGGCAGAGAGTATTCAATGTGGCTGGCAGTCTGTTCAGTATGTGGGTTGGGTAAATGCCTAGATTGAGTGTTTGATGTGGTTTGGGTACAGACTGGCAGTGAGTGTTCGTTGTGGACTGTGTACCAATTGGCAGTGACTGTTGAACGATGCATGTTCCAGGGAAACTGAGTAAATGCACATGTCACTAATTTACAGAATGCAGGATATAATTTATTTATGACCGTGAAGTAAGTGGTATCCTGGGAAAGGAACTCACTCTATCTCTGGCAGAGATGGTATGCTGTGATATGGGATATGTCTGTCAGAGATTGGAGCTGCTGTATTGGGAGATCAGCACTATTTGGAGTTAAGCCGAGTACAAACACTTTTCAGCCGTCTTCTGATCAATTTAGCTATGTTTTCAACAGAATACAGCATACAAATTCTCCTTGGGCTATTTGCAGTCCGTGCTGCGCCCAAATACTAAATGCAGGAAATAGTCCTTGGTCTGATATTCTCTGCTTTGAGAAATTAATCCAGATTTTCCTTCAGGTTGAAAGGTTTTATCACACGGCCCATTTGCGGACTGGATCCCCTGATCCATGCCAGTTCGTGGGCTACCAATGTCACTAGAAATATGGCATTCAGGGCTCCCTGGCAGGTGGGACATAGGCCCCAATAGGTTCCATAGCTCCTTGGACCAATAACCTCCCACTAAACGTAATTATCCACTGCTGACCATTATGGTCCACAGCCCAAAAAGGAAGTGATTAGTTTTTAACGAATATCAATATTTCAATAATCTAATCTAATCTACCCCTCATCCAGGTCATTTATAAAAATGACAAACAGCAGTGGCCCCAAAACAGATCCTTGTGATACAACAGTAGTAAGTGAACTCCAGAATGAACATTTCCCATAAATCGCCACCCTCTTGTCTTCTTTCAACTAGCCAATTTTTGATCCAAACTGCTAAATCATCCTCAATCCCATTCCTCCGTATTTTATGCAATAGTCTACTGTGGGTACCTTATCAAACGCCTTCCTGAAATCCATATACACCACATCAACCACTTTACCCTTACTTGCCTGCTTGGTCAACATCTCAAAGAACTGAATAAAGTTTGTGAGGGATGAGCTAACCTTCACAAAACCGTGTTGACTATCCCTAATCAACTTATTCCTCTCTGGGTGATTATAAATCCTATCTCTTACAACCTTAACCAACACTTTACCCACAATCAAAGTAAGGTTCACTGGTCTGTAATTACCAGGGTTGTCTCTACTCCCCTTCTTGAACAAAGGAACAACATTTAGTATCCTCCAGTCTTCTGGCACTATTCCTGTAGACAATGATGACATAAAGTTGTATATAAAATCGGCTTTGTCAAAGAAGACAGAGGGTAGTTGTGGAGTGGGTGTTTTCTGACTGGTGACCTGAGCAATGATGCTCAAGGCTGACAATGTGTTGCTGGAAAAGCACAGCAGGTCAGGCAGCATCCAAGCAGCAGGAGAATTGACGTTTCGGGCATGAGCCCGAAGAATGGCACATGCCCGAAACGTCGATTCTCCTGCTCCTTGGATGCTGCCTGACCTGCTGCGCTTTTCCAGCAACACATTTTCAGCTCTGATCTCCAGCATCTGCAGTCCTCACTTTCTCCTCAATGATGCTCAAAGGTTGTCAAAGTATGTAGCAGGATGTAAACCAGTTGGAAAGTTGGGTGGAGAAATGGCAGATGGTGTTTAATCTGAACAAGTGTGGGGTGATGCATTGTGGGAGGTCAAATGCTAGAGGAAAGTATATAGTAAATAGAAGGACCCTTAGAAACTTGACATACAGAGGGATTTTAGGGCGCATGTCCATAGCTCCCTGAAAGTGGCAACACAAGTGGATTAGGTGATTAAAAAGAAGGCATTTAGCATACTTGCCTTCATCGGTTGGGGCACTGAGTATAAAAGTTAGCAAGTCATATTGGAGCTGTATAAAAGTTTAGTTAGACTATGTTTAGAATATTGCATGCAGTTCTGGTCGCTGCAATCGAGGAAGGACTTGGAGGCTCTGGAGTCAGTGCAATTCCAGGATGTTGCCTGGATTGATCTGTATTGGCTATAAGGAAAGTTTGGACAAATTTGCATTGTTTATGCTGGAGCATCAGAGGCTGAGGAGTGACCTATATAGAACATAGAAAAATACAGCGCAGTACAGGCCCTTCGGCCCTCGATGTTGTGCCGACCTGAGATGTATGTAAAATTATGAGATGCATGAATAGGGTGGATAGTCTGTTTCTCAGCGTGAAAATGTCAAATACTAGATTTGTGAGGCAACGTTTTTGCGCAGTAGGTGGTGGGTGAGTGGAAGGTGCCATCAGGGAGGGTGGTAGAACCAGATATGAAAGCAACATTTAAGAAGCGTTTGGACAACACGTGAACAGGCAGGGGATTGAGAGGTACGGACAACGTGTGGGCAGATGGGAATTGTTTAGAATGGCATCATGGTCAGCACAGACATGGTGGAGTGAAAGGACTGCTCAAGTTCTGTACCGATCTAGGTTTAATATAAACACCTACCTCCCATTAACTTTTTGATTATTTTCTGCATCTTTGCAACTGCATCTCCACTGTTGGACCTCCACTGTTTCTAGATTTTCTTCATTTAGAGAGGAATCTCATATTTGCCTTCTTTGAGATCCATTTGCCACACTTTAATCCATTTGACAATTGATTATATCTTCAAGTTTATACATTAATAGCAATAACTCGTACAAAATGAATGAACTAAAGGGCATGCAGGAGCAAAGTCTATCACCTTTCATCAGCAGCACTTCAAACTTGGAACTTCAAAAGGGCATTATGTTGATGGAGTGATGGCAGATGAAGTTCAGTGTGGAAGATTGTGAAGTGATAGACTTTGTTCCTGCATGCTCTTTAGCACAGTACCCTTTATTTTGTACTGTTCTGTCCACGTTGTTAGTCCCTGAACAAATCATCAAAGGTGGCAGAACAGGTGAAGAGATGTGTTAATAAACCATATGGTATCCTAAGCTTCATTGTTCGAGGCATAGAGTAGAAGAGCAGGAAGCTTTTGATGAAATTTTATGAAACGCTGTTGGACTTGAACTGCAATAATGTGTGCAGTTCTGTGTGCTATAGGAAGGATGTGAACGCATTTGAAAGAATGCAGAAGAGGTTTACGAAAATGGTTCCAGGGAATGAGAAACCTCAGTTTTGAGGATAGATTGCAGAGATTGGGATTATTCTCCTTGGAGAAGAGGAGGCTAAATGGAGATTTGGTACAGGTTTTCAAAATCATGAGGGCTCAGGACAAAGTAGGGAGAGGTAGGAAGAACTTGTTCCTGCTCATAGAAACATTGAGAACCGGTATAGATTTAAATTCTTTTGCAAAAGAAGGTAATGCAAAAGTGAGTAGTTACGGTTTGAAATGCATTGCCTGAAAATATGGTTGATGCAGGTCTAATTGAGACATTCAAAAGGGCATTGAATGATTAAGCACTGTGCAATGTTATGGGAAAGTGTAGTCGCTACTGTTTAAATGCTCAGAGAACTGCTGCAGACAAACCTGGGAGATGGTTTGCTTCAAAAGTATTGTAATAATTCTGTGATTCTGGGAAGGGCTTAGGTCAAGATGGAGATGGGCAATGTTCCAGAGATGGAATTAGGCAGTATTAATGATGAAGCAGCTATGTGATTGAATGCTTATCTCTAGGGCAATATGTCATGGCTGTGAACAAGTCTGGTTTAGTATCAGACAGTTGCCAGGGAGATGGATGGAATCAGTGGGAGGTGGGTGGGAAGTGAGTGGAGATTGTGATGAGGACAAAAGACAATATCTTCTGTCTTTCCAATATTCAATTGGAGAGAATTTTCACTTATTCAATCCTAAACTTTGGATAAGCTGTCTGATATATTCAAGGCAGTGGGGAGGTTCAGAGGTATTAGTAAGGTCACTCAAGTTGTTTAGAGTGTACACATAGAAGCTAACCTTGTGTTTCTAGAATGTGTTGCCAAGGAACTACATGTCAATTAGAAATAAGAAGCTAAGGCTAGATAGCAGAGGTATCAGTGCAAGCGTGAAACCTTGGTTCTCGTTGATAAAGTAAAGGTGATGTTGCCTTGCTTCCAGAGGATTGCTTTCTGATTAGAGAGAAATGCCTGGTGGTGAGTTTAACCTAAGGGTCACCACGCCTCCGTTCTACATCTCAAACCAGTCATCCAACTGAAGTAACTGACCCCTAAAAAGAGCAGAGAATGCAAGCATTCTTAATGGTAGTTAAGAATGGAATCAGATGAGTCCGATCCAGCTGGGTGGACACTGGAAGTGTGGTTCAGTTTTATGTGTCTTTTACATACAGCAATAGATTTTCTTTCATGGAGGGGAGATAGAACTCTCACCCCTTAAGGGTAAAAGTTGGCTCAATGTAATAGATCCTTTTTGGGACCCCTCATATGGTCATTTCAACCTTGAATAAATTTACCCGTTTTTCTGAGATTGATGTCTGTCGGCAATACTCTGATATGAAGAATTTTTCTTCCTGTTATTTCTCCCTTTCAAACATCACGTTGACCACATTTTGATCATTGTTTGATACATAGCCTGTCATTAACCAATGGAACGCTACAGGGAGATGGTGTTAGTGGACTAATCCATGACCCCAGGATACCATTCCAGGGAAATGGGATTGAATCCCACCATGGCACATGAAGAACTTTAATTCATTATGTAGCTGGAATAAAAAGCTTATCTAATGCTGACCATATGATAGTTGTAAAACTCCCCAGGTTCATAATGGTCCTTTTGGGAGACAAATCTAATGTCCTTACAGCAATATAGTTGACTCTTTACAGTCCACTGGACAGTTAGGGGCAGACAGTCGATTCTGGCCTAGCAGATACGGGTCATTCAACAAATCTGTCCAGGTCATCATTAATGCTTCCTGCAAACTCGCTCCCCCCCCCCCCCCCCCATTTACTGTGTTACCCGCTGAAGGGACAGTCAGGTTTCAAAAGTAGGATCATAGAAACTAATCCTGCATCAGATTAGAACGGGGGTGGGATGGGAGTGTGGTGGGAAGCGAGAGACAATGTGGATATGGAAATAAAGAGCTTTAAGGGGGGAGAGAGAGGGAGCACTGAGGTGTTTTGTTAAGTTTTTGGAGAGTGTTGTGGATTTTGAGGGACCTGATTGGGGGACAAGGGAAGCTGTGTTTTTGCTGTACTTGGCTGTGTTGAATACAGTTAATGCACCTTGTCTTCAAACCAATGGGTAAAGGACTGAGTAAATGACCTCTGAATTTGGCATTTCCTGTTTTCCCCCAATCCTTTCATCCTGGAGGCTTTGACACTTTTGGCATTCAGCCATCATTTAAAATATCAATCGTTTAATGACCTTCACAGATTCATTCCTCCTCCGGTGATTCCTGGCTCCCTGCATACGAACTTCTTCCCGATTTAAAAACATGGGACAGGGTAACTAACGGTGGCTGACCTGCCTTCTCATGGAAAATGGGGACCCCTGGATCACTTGTTACAAAAGGAAGGGAAAAGGCTCTATGAAAAGGCTGGCTAACTCTGTGCACTCGGTTCCCACAGAAACATTGCTGATGTTTAACTCTCTATGTCCTCTCTGCTTGGGCCTGAGTTTCAGTGACAATTACTTGCCAAAAAAATTACTAATACTGTCCTGTAGGTTCTGCTCTTACTGGTGTAGAAGTCACACCTTTATCCATTCCACCCTCCCCATTCCTGAACAAAATGCCCACTCTCCGTTTATGAGTCCACAATGTCAGCAGGAACACCTCCCCCTTCTGAACTCCACACAATACATCTACACATCTTCACGCACCTACACATATGTGCACTTACGGTCTGAATAAATTGGAGGATTCCGGGACTTTATACACAGAATGGGAGAGTATTGGGAATGAGTGACTGGCACTTGATTGTGTTTTTTTTATGATTTATATCTCTATGCAGGGGGAACGAAGAGTTTCCTACTTCAATGACTAGGATGTAGTTCAGAATAACACTGAGAGTGTGGGTTTCATTCCCTATCTGGTTGAGGTAGATTTGGTACCTGTTTTCTTGTCTTGACTATGAATGTGGATGACAAACTACCTCTGACAAAAACTACCAAGAAAGTGCGAGCAGAAATCTGGCCTTCAGGCAGAGGTTTCTATATAATGAATTGTGACCCGCAGTTTGCACTTACCCATAAACATCACTTCACTTCCTATGATTTGCTGCACATTTAATTTCAGAGCTTGCATACCAGATAAAAACATCTTTCCCCTGTGACCTCTCCCTTTGTTTCTAGTAAATGTCATGAGAATATAAGAAATAGAATAGGCCATTCAGCCCCTTGAACCTGCTGCACAATTCAACAAAGTTGTGGCTAATCTGATCTTGGCCTTAACTCCACAATCCTCCATAGCCTTGTATATCAATTATCCGTCTTACACAGTCTGCAGTATATATGCTGGGGAAGAGACATTCTATGACTCTGAGGGAAGAAATTCCACTTTATCGCCAACTTAAATGCCTAACCTCAACCCTTCTTCTGAAATTCTGCCTCCTTGTTCAAGATCCTCCAAAAAGAGGATATATTGTATCATTGATAGTCACAGGTGAGGTGCCAGAAGATTAGAGGTGATGCCACTATTTAAGAAAGATGGTAAGGAAAAGTGAGGGAACCATAGACTGGGTTGCCTGACATCGATGATGGTCAAGTTGTTGGAGGAAATCCTGAAGGACAAGATTTACATGTATTTGGAAAGGCATAGACTGATTAGGGATAGTCAACATGGCTTTGTGTGTGGGAAATCATGTCTCACTACCTTGATTCAGTTTTTTGAAGAAGTAACAGAGGATTGAGGGCAGAGCAGTGGACGTGATCTATATGGACTTCAGTAAGGTGTTCGGCAAAGTTAGGAATACAGGGAGAACTAGCCATTTGGATGCAGAACGGGCTCAAAGGTAGGAAGCAAGGTGATGGTGGAGGGTTGGTTTTAAGACTAGAGGTGTGTGACCAGCAGTGTGTTACATGGTTCGCTGCTGGGTCCACTGCTTTTCATCATTTATATAAATCATTTGGATGTGAATATATGAGGAATGGTTAGTAAGTTTGCAGATGACACAAAAAATGGAGGTTTAGTGCACAATGAAGAAGTACAGAGTATAACGGGATCTTAGTCAATGGGCCAAGGAGTGGCAGAGGGAGGTTAATTTAGGTAAATGTGAGGTGCTACGTTTTGGAAAGGCAAATCAGAGTAGGACTTAATGGGATGATCATGGGGAGTGTTGTTGAACAAAGAGACCTTGGAGTGCAGGTTCATAGTTCCTTGAAAGTGGAGTACCAGGTAGAAAGGACAGTGAAGGCATTTTGTATGCTTGCCTTTATTGGTCAGTGCTGAAAATGTGTTGCTGGAAAAGCGCAGCAGGTCAGGCAGCATCCAAGGAGCAGGAGAATCGATGTTTTGGGCATGAACCCTTCTTCAGGAATTTCAGCTCTGATCTCCAGCATCTGCAGTCCTCACTTTCTCCTTGAAGATTTATTGGTCAGTGCTTTGAGTGTAGGAGTTGGGAGGTCATGTTGAAGTTGTACAGGACATTGGTTTGGCCATTTTGAGTCTACTGTGTGCAATTCAGGTCTCCCTGCTATAGGGCAGACTATATATGTGAGACTTGAAAGGGTTCAGGAAAGATTTACAAGGATGTTGCCAGGATTGGACGGTTTAAGCTATAGGGAGAGGCTGACTAGGCTGGGGCTATTTTCCCTGGAGGATTAGAGGCAGAGGGGCGACCTTTGTAGAGGTTTATAAAATCATGAGGGGTACAGATAGGGTAAATAGACAAAGTCTTTCCCCTGGGGTGGGGGAGTCCAAAACTAGAGGACATGGGTTTAAGCTGAGAGGGAAAAGATATAAAAATGACCTAATGGGCAACGTTTTCATGCAGAGGGTAGTGTGTAGATGGAATGAGCTGCCAGAGAAAGTGCTGGAGGCTGATGCAATTACAATATTTTAAAAGGCATCTGGATGGGTATATGAATAGGAAAGATTTCAAGGAATATGGGCTAAATGCTAGCAAATGGGACTAGATTTATCTAGGATATCTGGTCGGCATGGACGAGTTGGACCATAGGCTCTGTTTTCATGTTATACATCTCTGACTCTGACTGTATGTCTTGAATGTATGTACTCAATGTCTCAGCTATCCACAACCTTCTGAGGAAGAGATTACAAATATTACAATCCTTTGAGAGTGAAAGCAATTACTCCTCATCTGGGCAGCATGGTGGCTCAGTGGTTAACATTGCTGCCTCACAGCACCAGGGTCCTGGGATCGATTCCCGCCTGCCTGTATGGAGTTTGCACATTCTCCCCGTGTCTGCGTGGGTTTTCTCCAGGTGTTCCGGTTTCCTCCCACAATCCAAAAATGTGCAGGTTAGGTGAATTGGCCATGCTCAATTGCCCGTAGTGTTAGGTGAAGGGGTAAATGTAGGGGAATGGGTCTGGATGGGTTGTGCTTCGGCGGGTTGGTGTGGACTTGTTGGGCCGAAGGGCCTGTTTCCACACTGTAAAGTAATCTAATCTAATCTAATCTAATATCCTCTCAGCACCCATCAAGCTCCCTCAGAATCTTGTATATTTCAATAGATCACATTTTGTTTTTCGAAATGGCAGTATATATAGGTTCAACTTTTTCTTACAAGACAATCCCTTTATCCCAGGAATCAGCCTCGTGAACCTTCTCAAAACTGCTTCCAATACTTAAGAGATCTAACCTCAACACAGTACGTCAGATGCAGTCTCACCAATCTCTTGTTTGTCCTTGATGCAGTAAAAGCCAACATTCTGTGTTTAGAATTACGAGCTGTAGTCACAAGCTGACTTTTTGTGATTCATGTAGAAGGACACATAAATCCCTCTGTACTGCAGCATTCTGCAATCTCTCTCCATTTAAATGTTATGCTTTACTATTCTTCCTGTCAAAGTGGACAACCTCACAGTTTTCCAAATTATTCTCCATCTTCCAAAATTTTGCCTACTCGTTTAAACTTTCCGTAACCTTTTGCATACTCACTGTACCCTGCTCACATGGGTGGCACAGTGGTTAGCACTGCTGCCTCACAGCGCCAGAGACCTGGGTTCAGTTCCCACCTCAGGCAACTGTCTGTCTGGAGTTTGCACATTCTCCCCGTGTCTGCGTGGGTTTCCTCCGGTGCTCCGGTTTCCTCCCACAGTCCAAAAAATGTGCAGGTTAGGTGAATTGGCCAAGCTAAATTGCCCGTAGTGTTAGGTGAAGGGGTAAATGTAGGGGAATGGGTCTGGGTCTGGCTCTTTGGAGGGTCGGTGTGGACTTGTTGGGCCGAAGGGTCTGTTTCCACATTATAAGTAATCTAAATCTAAAATCTAACACTTGCTATCCATAAGACCATAAGACATAGGAGTGGAAGTAAGGCCATTCGGCCCATCGAGTCCACTCCGCCATTCAATCATGGCTGATGCGCATTTCAGCTCCACTTGCCAGCGTTCTCCCCGTAGCCCTTAATTCCTCTAGACAACAAGAACCTATCAATCTCGGCCTTGAAGACATTTAGCGTCCCGGCTTCCACTGCACTCCGTGGCAATGAATTCCACAGGCCCACCACTCTCTGGCTGAAGAAATGTCTCCGCATTTCCGTTCTGAAATGACCCCCTCTAATTCTAAGGCTGTGTCCACGGGTCCTAGTCTCCTCGCCTAACAGAAACAATTTTCTAGCATCCACCATGTATTATTTTGTACGTCTCTATTAGATCTCCCCTTAATCTTCTAAACTCCAACCAATACAATCCCAGTATCCTCAGCCGTTCCTCATATGCTAGACCTGTCATTCCAGGGATCATCCGTGTGAATCTCCGCTGGACACGTTCCAGTGCCAGTATGTCCTTCCTGAGGTGTGGGGACCAAAACTGGACACAGTACTCCAAATGGGGCCTAACCAGAGCTTTATAAAGTCTTAGTAGTACATCTCTGCTTTTATATTCCAACCCTCTTGAGATAAGAGACAACATTGCATTCGCTTTCTTAATCACAGACTCAACCTGCATGTTTACCTTTAGAGAATCCTCGACTAGCACTCCCAGATCCCTTTGTGCTTTGGCTTTATTAAGTTTCTCACCATTTAGAAAGTAGTCCATTCCTATATTCTTTTTGCCAAAGTGCAAGACCTCGCACTTGCTCACGTTAAATTCCATCAGCCATTTCCTGGACCACTCTCCCAACCTGTCTAGATCCTTCTGTAGCCTCCCCACTTCCTCAGTACTACCTGCCTGTCTACCTAACTTTGTATCATCGGCAAACTTCGCTAGAATGCCCCCGGTTCCCTCATCCAAATCATTAATATATAATGCGAACAGCTGTGGCCCCAGCACCGAACCCTGCGGGACACCGCTCGTCACCGGCTGCCATTCTGAAAAAGAACCTTTTATCCCAACTCTCTGCCTTCTGTTAGATAGCCAATCCTCAATCCATCCCAGCAGCTCACCTCGAACACCATGGGCCCTCACCTTGCTCAGCAGTCTCCCGTGTGGCACCTTATCAAAGGCCTTTTGAAAGTCCAGATAGACCACATCCACTGGGTTCCCCTGGTCTAACCTACTTGTTACCTCTTCAAAAAATTCCAACAGGTTTGTCAGGCATGACCTCCCTTTACTAAATCCATGTTGACTTGTTCTAATCAGACTCTGCTCTTCCAAGAATTTAGAAACCTCATCCTTAATGATGGATTCTAGAATTTTACCAACAACCGAGGTTAAGCTGATTGGCCTATAATTTTCCATCTTTTGCCTTGATCCTTTCTTGAACAAGGGGGTTACTACAGCCATCTTCCAATCGTCCGGGACCTTTCCTGACTCCAGTGACTCTTGAAAGATCTCAACCAATGCCTCTGCTATTTCCTCAGCAACCTCTCTCAGAACTCTAGGGTGTATCCCATCGGGGCCAGGAGATTTATCAATTTTAAGACTTTTTAACTTTTCTAGCACTATCTCTTTCGTAATGGCAACCATACTCAACTCAGCCCCGTGACACCCTTTAATTTTTGGGATATTACTCCTGTCTTCCACTGTGAAAACTGACGCAAAGTACTTGTTAAGTTCTCCTGCTATTTCCTTATCTCCCATCACTAGGCTCCCTGCATCAGTTTGAAGTGGCCCAATGTCTACTTTTGCCTGTCGTTTGTTTCTTATGTACTGAAAGAAACTTTTACTATTATTTCTAATATTACTGGCTAGCCTACCTTCATATTTGATCCTCTCATTTCTTATTACACTCTTTGTTATCCTCTGTTTGCTTTTGTATCCTTCCCAATCTTCTGATTTCCCACTGTTCTTAGCCACTTTATAGGATCTCTCTTTTTCTTTAATACATTTCCTGACTTCCTTTGTCAGCCAAGGTTGTCTAATCCCTCCCCGGTTAATCTTTCTTTTCTTGGGAATGAACCTCTGTACAGTGTCCTCAATTATACCTACAAACTCCTGCCATTTTTGCTCTAGTGTCTTCCCGGTTAGCCTCCGCTTCCAGTCTATTTTAGTCAGTTCCTCTCTCATACCCTCATAATTACCTTTATTCAACTGTAACACCATTACATCAGATTTCGCCTTCTCCCTTTCAAACTCCAGACTGAACTCTACCATATTATGGTCGCTACTTCCTAAGGGTTCCCTTACTTTAAGATCTTTTATAGAGTCTGGCTTATCTATGTCTTCATGGTCAGCTGGTGTCTCTCCCCTGCTGTTTGGAGACCCATTAATTCCCTTTCTATTTCCACTGCCTGTGCTTAGTGCAGCACAGTTTCAATGCAGTCAAAATGCAATGACCAGCAGGAGCCAGTGTCACTTCATACCAGGATAGTGTAACTGCAGTCAGCTTCAGGGTACGTGGGTCAAATACTTCATAGAGGATCTGAGGAGTTTGAAAAGGCATCTTTCAGTGGTGAAGGCTGAGAAGGATGTGTTTCCTGTGATGGGAGTGAGGTGGAAATAGTTACCATGGGGAAGGTTGAGGAGAGGGCTGTTACGATGATGAAGGGTGAGGTCTGTGCAGTTCCTGTGATGGGAGTGAGGCAGGCGCAGTTCCAGTGGTGAAGTGGGTATGGTTACTATGGTGAACGGTGAGGTTTGTGAGGCTATGATGAGGTAGATGCAATTTCCATGGCGAAGGGTGAGGATGGTGCAGTTCCTATGGTGGGAGTGAATCTGGTGCAGTTACCACGGAAAACGATGAAGTGGGTGCAGTTACCATGGAGCAGGTTGAGGAGAGTGTGGTTATTGTGGAAAAGGGTGAAGCAGATGCAGTTACTGTGGCGGGAGTGAAGTTGGTGTAGTTACCATGGAGAAGGGTGAGGAGAGGGTGATTGTTGTGGAGAAGGGGGAAGTGGGTGCAGTTACCATGGAAAAGGGTGAGATCGGTGTGGTTACCATGGAGAAGGGTGCTGAGTGTGTGTTTACCGTGGAGAAGTGTGAGGTGGGTGTGGTTACCGTGGAGAAGAGTGAAGAGAGTGTGGTTACAGTGGAGAAGGGTAAGACAGGTATGGTTACCAAGGAAAAGGGTGAGGTGGGTGCAGTTACTTGGGGCTGTTTGAGTTCCCTGCCCCTCCCCCCATCACAATATCTTTGCAACTTCAATCCCAAAAGCAAAATGCTATTTATTTTCAAAACAAAGCTGCAGGAAAGTGTGTGAGAAAGAGAAAGAGAGAGAGATGTAAGCTGATATAGGCAGTTCTGTTCTGTTCCCACTCCAGTTTTTCCCAGGCCACAATCATTGCTCTCCCTGTGTTAGTGATGCTGTATACAACAGTGTGCTCACGAACAGAGCCCACTTTCCCACACTATTAATTGCTGGGTCACAGTCCAGACAATAGACGTTGGTATTCCCCTGGGATGGTCGCATGGTGCCCAGCAACCTCTCTAAACCTCTTTTCTTCTCACAGTACCTTTCCTTTCAAGCTGTGACTGACCTTTCCCTCTGATGCTTTCTCTTCCTAAATCCCTGTTTTCACTCTGAGGTCACTGTGTGATGCTACTCAATGACAACTTTTCTGTAGTTGTATTTTGGTTACGTTGCTGGTGAGCAAGGGTGGCTTTTGTGGCCTACTGTGGGATGACCTTCATCCCCACACTCATAGCTAGCTTCTTCATTTGGTTTTTTAACTAATTTCTGTTTGAACAAAATCACCTCCCACAGTCTCAGGAAAAGGGAAGACCATTATCCCAATCCTTACTTATTTTTCTCCACTTGCTTTTGTCTTCTGTGTGTGCAAGAATGTTAATTCACGTAATAGCCGTCCCAGTGATTCAGTGTGTACAAGCACTGCCACGGCTACAGACTCATTGAGCCTCCTCTACCATTTTATACAATCATGGCTGCCTTTGGGCTTCAACTCCCAATTTCCTGCCTGCTCCTCATATCCCTGAGAGAACAAAAGTACTGTCTGTCCCAGCCTTTAATATATTCAATGTTGGAGCACCCACAATCTTCTGAGATAGAGAATTCTAAAGGTGAGAGTTCAAACTCAAAACTCTGCATGAAGTAATTTCACCTCGCTCAGCCCGAAATGTTTTCACTGTACTTGCATCTATCTCTTCCTCCAGCAGTTTATTCAGATACAAACCTCCCACTATGTGATAAAGTTGCCCCTCATGTCCTTTTTAAATCTTTCTCCTGTCACCTTAAAAATATGCCCTCTAGTTCTGAACTTCCTTACCTTAGGAAAAAGACCTTTGCTATTCACGTTATCTATGTGAATTTTATAATTTTATAAATCTCATCATTTTATAAACTTCTATAAGGTCACCCCTTAACCTCCCACGCTGCAGTGAAAAGGGTCCCAGCATATCCAGCTTCTTGTAAAACATAGAACACTGCAGCACAGCACTTTGGTCCTTCATGTTGTGCCGGCCTTTTATCCTACTTCAAGATCAAACTAACCTACATACCCTACATCTTACTATCATTCATGTGCCTATCCAAGAGATGCTTAAATGTTCCTTAATGTATCTGACTCTACTACCATTACTGAAGGTGCATTCCACACACTCACCAATCTTTGTGTAAAGAACCTATCTCTGACATCTCCCCTACACTTTTCTCCATCACCTTAAAGTTATGCCCCCTCGTGGTAGCCATTCCCACCGTGGAAAAAAAAAGTCTGGCTGTCCACTCTATCTATGCCTCTCATCATCTTGTACACCTCTATCAAGTCACCTCTCATCCTTCTTTGCTCCAATGAGAAAAGCCCGAGCTCCCTCAACCTTTCTTCATAAGACATACCCTCCAATCCAGGCAGCATCCTGGTGAATCTCCTCTGCACCCTCTCTAAAGCTTCCACATCCTTCCTATAATGAGGCAACGTTATAACTCTCCCTATAACGCAAACTCTCCAGTACCGGCAACATCCTGATAATCTTTTTCTGAACCCTCTACCGCACACACAATTCCAGATGTAGTCTGACCAAAACCCTGTACCCTTAGAGCAAAATGTATTTACTCTTGTATTCTAATGCTTTTGCAATAAAGGTCAACCAATTGGCCTGATGGTTACCACTAAGCTATTGAAAGAGCTGTGGCACCTTAACAATTGTGAACAACAGCAGTTATTGGACTTTCCATACTCTCTAAGACCCAGCGAACCATTGGCCAGCTTCAGATCTGTCGGTGAAGACACACTGGCTGGGCTGAATCTCTCAGACGATAGATGGAAATCATCTCAGTCAAGATTAGTGTGGTGCTGGAAAAGCACAGCAGATCTCGCAGCATCTGGGGCGCAGGAAAATTGAGCCCCTTCAGGGCTTTTGCCCAAAACATCGATTTTCCTGCTCCTCGGATGTTGCCTGACCTGTTGTGCTTTTCCAGCACCACTCTAATCTTGCCTCTAATCTCCAGCATCTGTAGTACCCACTTCTGCCCAGGAAATCATCTCAGCTCCAGTGGGATATCATTAGATGAGGAAGAGCAAATAGGTCGTGCTGATTTGTGTTTGCAGTGTTGTCACATTAATGCTAACCCATCGTTAGTAGTCAATAGCCCACTCTTGATGCTGGTTGCAGACTGACACAAGTGTTGGGATCTCTGGTCTGGTTGGGAATTTGAAACTGCTGTATCAAATTCTGCTGTGTTCCTGCAGGTGCAGAATGTGAACTGGACTCAACACTGAAAGTGAAATGTGTGTGCTTAATCCCTCTTCTACCCCAGTGCAGAGTAGGATCTATGAAATATAGAGTCTGGTTTCTTAATCCTTCGCAATCCTGAGAGTGTTATTCAGAATCACACAATTGTTACAATGCAGATGGAGACCATTCAACCCATTGTGCCAGCACTGGTTCTAATCTCCTGCCTTTTCCCATATCCCATATTCCTGGGTACCATTGCTGGGTACCATCATTCTCCAGTGCCCTCTTGAATACCTCAGTTGAACATGCCTCTGCCACATTTCCAGGCAGTGATTTCCATACCCTAACTATTTGCCATGTGAAAGTTTTTTCTTGCATCATCCTATTTTGTTTGCACATCGCTTTAAATCTATGCCCTGTTATTATTTTTTTTCTTTTAGGCAGGAACAGCTTCTCCGTACATCCTCTATGCTTCATCCTATTTATTCTATTCAGCTGATGATGATTCTCAAAATCTCTATTAAATCTCCTCTCTGCCTTCTTTCCAAAAAGAACTCTCCCAACTTCACCAATCTATCTTCAGAACTGGTTTCAAATCCCTGGAGCATTTTTGTTATTCATCCAGTTAGATTCCTCCTCTCTCTAATTTGTGGCTCCTTTCCCAAAGCTACATTTTGCTGGAGAATGTTTCCCAGGAGCAAATAGCTTTCTTTAGCTTACCCATTAACAACAACAACTTGCATTTATGGAATCTTAATATTATCAAATATCCCAAGGACAGAATCAACAAGGTTTCATTCTAACTCACATGGGATAGTAAGATAGGATTAAAAAGTTGGGTGAAGAAGTACTAAGGAATAGGAAGATGGGCAGATTCAGAGAGCGAATTTCTGTCAGCTGAAGGCTCGGCCACTGAATGTAGAGCAATTAAACTCCAGGATGCTCAAAAGGGCAAAGTTCGAGGAACACAGGTATTTTCAAATTGTGCAGCTCAAGGAGATTCCAAAGATAGGGATAGGTGAGGCCATAGAGGGACTTGACACAGAGGATGAGATTGTTAATCTTCCATGTTGATGTTTTTGGAACTATGGGATTTTCTATCCCCATCCTTTACAGTCAGTATTGGGTTTAGCTCACCTCCATGTGCTGCATTCACTCATTACCAGAGCTTTAAAAATCGATCCTTCTAGGTGTTTCTGTCAGTTCAACACAAACCTTGTTTAATAGAGGCACCTAACAGTAGTGTCACCTAGACAGTTCTGAATGCTGTGGGTGAATTGTCTGAGATTTCAGGTTATTTTACACAAATCCATCTTTCTCTTGGAGGTTCCTAACATTCATGCACACCTGAACAAAAGGGAGCACCCCAATTTGACTGATGCGGTGACTGTAATATTTTGCATTCCTGTCAGCAGCACTGGTTCCCTGCTGTCTCTCTCTGGTCAGTGAAGACCTTGTTCTAATCCTACTATTACTCAATGCCCAGCATTTGAGGTGTGAATGCCTTGCCCAGTATGCCAGCTGTGAATGCCATAAGAAATAAGAACAGGAATAGGCCATTTCGCGTCTCACGTCTGCTTCACCATTCAATAAGATCATGACTAATCCGACATGTCTCAACTTACTTGCGTTTCCACATAACCCTTAATTTCCCGTATGGATCAAAGTCTATCTCAGGCTTAAATATAAAGAACTCTGCACCCACAGCTGTCTGTGGCAAGGAGCTGCAAAGATTCTTGATCCTTTGAGAGAAGAAATTGCTGTTCATCTCAGCCTTAAATGAGCACAATTAGGCCCCTTTATTCTGCGTTTATGTCCTCTGGTTCTAAATTCACCCGTGAGGGGTAACGCCATTTCAATATTTACCTTATCAAGCCCTTTAAGAATCCTCTAAGTTTCAATGAGATCATCTTGATTTTTCTAAACTGAGTAGAGTTCCAACCTGTTTAGCCTCTGCTCATAAGCCAATCCCTCCATATCAGTGATCATCCTCATGCACCTTCTCTGAACCACCTTCAATAAAATAATAACTTTCCTTCAGTAAGGGGACCAAAACTGTTCACAGTATTCCATATGTGTTCTCATCAGCACCTTGTAAATTTGCAGTAAGGTTTCCCTACTCTTATACTCCAATCCCGTTGAAATAAGTGCCAACATTCCATTAGACTTTCTGATTACCTGCTGCACCTGTGTGCGAGCTTGCTGTGTTTCACACCCACATATTCCAAGGTCCCCTTGTATTCCAGTCTCCTGTGTTTTTTTGCCATTCAAATTATATTCTGTTCTTCTGTTCTCCCTTCCAAGATGAGCAACTTCACATTTTCCCACACTATGTTCCATTTGCTAACTTCTTGCCCACTTACTTAATTGATCAATATCTCTCTGTAAACTGTTCATATTCCTCTTACAACCTGTCTTTCCATCTATTTCTGTGTCTCAAATCTGGCTGCAGTGCATTTGCTCCCTTACTCCAAGTAATCAATATATATTGTAAACACTTGTAGTCCTGGCATTAATCCCTGTGAAACCCCACTGATCGCAAGTCACCAACCTGAAAACGATTCTCTTATCTCCACTTGCTATTTCCTGCCCATTGGCCAATTCTCTATCCATGCCAATATACTACAAACTACACAGTGGTCTCTTATCTTATGAGTTAACTATTTGTGAGGTAACTTGTCCAACGCCTTCTAGAAATCCAAATATTACACACATACCGGTTCCCCTCTGTCCACTCTATGGCTGGATTTCCTTGAAAAGCTTTAATAAATTAGATTACCTACAGTGTGGAAACAGATCCTTCGGCCCAACAAGTCCACACCGACCTTCCGATGTGCAACCCACCCAGACCCATTCCCCTACATTTACCCCTTCACTAATGCTATGGGCAATTTAGCTTGGCCAATTCACCTAACCTGCACATTTTTGGACTGTGGGAGAAAACCGAAGCACCTGGAAGAAACCCACGCAGACACGGGGAGAATGTGCAAACTCCACACAGTCAGTCGCCTGAGGCGGGAACTGAACCTGGGTCTCTGGCGTTGTGAGGCAGCAGTGCTAACCACTGTACCACCGTGCCGCCCCTAATCAGCCAGACGTAGTTTCTCTTTTATGATGTCATGCCGACTCTGCATGATTAAATTATGATTTTCCAAAAGTTCTGCTATTACTTTCTTAAAACATGATTCCAATTCTGGTGCCTAGTATGCCAGATATGGATACCTGAGGCCCAGTGTTCTCTCAATTACACCAGGGTAAAAAAACTTTTAAAATTTGTTCATAGGATGTGGTCATCACTGGCTAAATGAGGATTTATTGAGCTGCCCTGTTGCACCACTACAGTCCTTAGGATATAGGCACATCCACAATGCTGTTATGGAGGGAGTACGAGGATTTTGACACTGAAGGAACAGTGATGTGCTCCCAAGTCAGGATCGTGAGTGGCTTGGAGGTGGTGGTGTTCCCATGTATCTACTGCCCTTGTCCTTCGAGTTGGAAGTGATCGTGGGTTTGGAATGTGTTATCTCAGGATCTTTGGCAAATTTCTGTAGAGCATCTTGTTGATGGTATGCATTGCTGCGACTGAGCATCACTGATGGAGGGAATGGATGTTTGTTGATGTGGTGTTGAGTGTTGTTGGAACTGCATTCACCCAGGCAAATGGAGAGTGTCCCATCACACTCCTAATTTGTACTTTCTGGATGATAGCCAGGCTTTAGGGAATTGGGAGGAGAGTTACTTGGTGCAAAATTTCCCAACCCTCATCTGCTCATGTAGTTACTGGTAAAAATGAAACCAACATCAGGTTGTATTCCAACAGGTTTATTTGGAAGTACAAGCTTTCAGAGCACTGCTCCTTCGTCAGGTAGCTAGTGGAGCAGGTTCAGTGAACACAGAATTTATAGCAAAAAAATCATAGTGTCATACAACCAATGTGATATATTGAACAAACCTAGATCGCTGTTAAGTCTTTCATCTTTTAGAATGGGTTGCAGGTTTCAATTCATTAATATGTAAATCCCAGAATTTCTTTCAAGATTCCCAAGATAACTTAAGGCTTTATCTTGAGTCAGACTGGTTCTATTTCCAAAGTAGGAATTTATAAAATGTGACTTGGATTATAAAAAATATTGACTGCCTACAGATTGTGCGCTTTTTGAACAAAACAGAATGTATCTGCAAATACAAATTCACTTAAATGTGTGTGCATCTGCATGGGGGAGGAGGGAGAGAGAGGGAGAGAGAGAGACGGAGACTGTGTGTGTGTGTGTGTGTGAGTGTGTGTGAGAGACTGTGAGTGTGTGTGTGTGAGAGAGAGAGACTGTGAGTGCGTGTGTGCACGCTTGATAGAATGTGCGCATGAGTGTGATGGAGTACATGTGAGATGATGTGCACATGGGTGTGAATGTGGGGGATTGTCTGTGCCAGAGAGGGTCTGCATGAGTGCATGTGTGAGAGTGTATACTGTAGTGGGGTCACCTGTAGTGTGACATGAACACAAGGTTGAGCCTCATGTGTACCGAACTTGGCTATTGGCCACTCTACATAGTTGCGTATCCCAAAGTCCGCCTTGGAGGCTGGTCACCCAAAGATCTGAGGCCAAATGTCCCTGACCGCTGAAGTGCTCCCTGACTGGAAGAGAACATCCCTGTGTAGTGATTGTTGCGTGGTGTCCATAATTCGATGCCGTAGCTTCTGATTGGTCTCACCAATATACCATGCCTCGGGGCAAACTTGCCGGCAGCGAATGAGATAGACAATGTTGGGTGAGTCACGTGAGTACCTGCCACGTACATAGTGAGTGGTGTTCCCACATGTAATGGTAGTTAGTATCCATGTCAACATTGGCACATCTTGTAGCTACAGTTCAATATGGCTGGTCCAGTTCAGTTTCTTACCAGTGATAGCCCACAGGATGTTGCCAGTGGGGAATTCCTTAATGGTAATGCCATTGAATTCAAAGAAGATGGGTTCTCTCCTAGTGAAGAAGGTTTCTGTCTGGCTAATTTTTCTTCAGTTTTATGTAACTCTGGGGTATTGTTATCCTAGAATCCCTACAGTGTGAAAACAGGTCATTTGGCCCAACAAGTCCAACACTGACCCTCCGAAAAGTATCCCACCCAGACCCATTCTCCTTCTCCTATCACTCTACATTTCCCCCTGACAAACGCACCTGGCCTACCCATCCCTGAACCCTATGGGCAATTTAGCATGGCCAATTGACCTAACCAGCACATCTTTGGATTGTGGGAGGAACCATAGCACCCGGAGGAAACCCAAGCAGACGGGGAGAATGTGCAAACTCCACAGAGTCATCCGAGGCTGGAATCAAACCTGCGTCTCTGGTGCTGTGAGGCAGCAGTACTAACCACTGAGCCACCGTGGAGACTATAATTTTGGATATCCTGGATTTGGAAGGAGTGCAGAATATATACATCAGAAAAATAATAGACCATCAAGGGACAAAGTATCAGGACAAATTACAGAAACTGAGCTTTCAATGATTTTATTGAGATTTTGAAAGGATTGATAAAGTGGACAGATAGAACATATATCAGCTTGTGGAGAGGTTTAGGACAAGGGAGTGAATCTTCAAATCAGAGGCAGATAATTTTAGGAGAATGCTGAACTTTCCTGTCAGAAGTATAAAACATATTAGGGGATTTGAGAGGATAGATGTAGATACGTTATTTCCTATTAGGAGAGAGATTCGGACCAAAGGACATAATCTCAGAGTAAGGGGTTACGCATGTAAGTCACCGAGGCAAAGAATTTTTTTCTCTGGAGAACTGTGCAGTTCTTTCCCACAAAAGTCTGTTGAGACTGGGTTGGTAAGTATATTCAAGACTGCAAGAGACAGATTTCGATTCATTAAGAGAATCCTTAAGGTCATTAAGATTGTTGGCATAAAGCAGGGAAGTGGAGATGAGGATTATCAGCTCAGCCATAAAACCATTGGCAGAACAGATTCAACAGGCCGAATGGTCATCTAAATCTCCAAAGAAGTGATATAAATTGTTGCTAAAATAAAAATTTGTCATTATAACCTGACATGGACAGATTTCTGCCACAGTGAGGCAAAAGGACTAGGAATTATTAGGAAGGAGAAATTTACACCGAGGGGGAAAGGTCAGCCAGTGTTCTTGCTCCTGTTGCCTTCCAGTGATCCCTGGGTTAGAGAAACTGGGGAAATCAGTGATCAGTGCTCCTGATCATTCTCCAGTGATTTCTGGGTTAAAGAGGGGAAATTGGCCAGGTTTCCTGTTGCTGATCCCTGTTCAGCAATCCCTGGGTTAGAGATTAGCCGGGATTCATGTTCCTACTCCTGATCCCTGGGTCCTCTGCTTTTTGTCATTTTATATAAATGATTTGAATGTGAAGGTAGGAGGTGTGGTTAGTAAGTTTGTAGATCACACTAAAACTGGAGCTGTAGTGGACAGCAAAGAAGGTTACCTCAGAATATAACAGGATCTTGATCAGATGGCCCAATGGGCTGAGGAGTGGCAGATTGGGATTAATTTAGATAAATGCAAGGCGCTGTATTTTGGAAAGGTAAATCAGAGTGAGACTTGTACACTTAATAGTAAAGTCTGGGGAGTTTTGCTGAATGTAGAGACCTTGGGGTGCAGGTTCATAGTTCCTTGAAACTTCCTCGCAGGTAAATAGGGTAGTAGAAGGTGTTTGGTACACTCTCCTTTATTGGCCAGTGCATTGAGTAGAGGAGTTTGGGAGGTCATGGTGCTGCTGTACCAGACATTGGTTAGGCCACTTCTGGAGTATTGCATGCAATTCTGGTCTCCCTGCTATAGGAAAGATGTTGTGAAACTTGGAAGGATTCAGAAAAGGTTTATGAAGATGTTGCCAGGGTTGGAGGGTTTGAGCTAGTAGGGGAGGCTGAATAGGCTGCGACTATTTTCCCTGGAGCGTCAGAGACTGAGGGATGACCTTACAGAGGTTTATAAAATCATAAGGGGCATGGATAGGAGAAATAAACAAAGTCTTTTCCCAGAGGTGAGGGAGTCCAGAACTAGAGGGCATAGGTTTAAGGTGAGGGAGGAAATATATTAAAGGGACCTAAAGGGTATCTTTTTCATGCAGAAGGTAGTGGGTGTATGGAATGGGCTGCCAGAGGAAATGGTGGACAGGCAGGAGGCTGGAACAACACAGCAAGCTTTGGATTCCAGCATCTGCAGTTTTTTGTCTGTAGAGGAAGTGGTGGTGGCTGGTATGATTATAACAGTTAAATAGCATCTGGATGGGTATATAAATAGGAAGGATTGTTGTGGGATATGGGCCAAATGCTGGCAAATGGGACTGGATTTACTTAGGATATCTGGTCAGCATGGATGAGTTGGACTGAAGGGTCTTTTTTCTGTGCTGTGTCTCTCTGATTCTATTTGAAACAGGATGAATGTCAGGTACAAGAGCCAGTTTGTCAGCTGCACAGGAACAGTAAGATTCAGAGGTAGATGTTGGAGACTGTCGGCACCTGGGAACTTTGTACCTAGTGAGATTTGCACTTTTCAGAGGAAGGTGAGAAAATTGTCAATTTAGGGAAATCTTCAGTTAAAAATAGGTGATGATAGAGTCTGATTCATAAACTGTTTTTCAACAGTGTTATAATACTTGCCTGATTTGAACTCTGGTTTCCTGTGATCTGCCTGCCTGTTACAAAGAGCAATTCCCAGCACTGGCCTCTCCTTAGAGTGCAGACATTTCCCACTGTGAAACTCTTGAGTGAACCGGTCTAGTGCTGCTCAGGCCCATCCCCCTACTTTCCCACAGTGATTCACAGTCAGCAGGTTCTCACACACACCTCCCATGGGGCCAGGAAGAGGGCATGCTGGTTTGTCTGCTTCTCTGTAAGTCTGTGAACTACTCGCCTCTGCTCTCCTACCAGCTGCCCCTGTCTCACTTTCTCTCCCAGCACATCTCCTGTTGCACTATGCCTGTCTTTTGAAATGAGGGAATTTGTCAGAAACAACATACCATATCTCTGAAGCAGGAGTTCTGTCAGCAATTGAGGCCCTGTTCTTCTCACTGAACAGTCAACGCAAAAACCCCAAGGAAAGTTCCAAACGCTGTCCAAATCCCTTCCCTGCACACAGCTCATGCCTACTGCACCCATTTCTTGCATATTCAACCCATGCTGCTTTTAGTTGAACCTGTAACAACACATGAGGTCCTACCTACCTATCTCTCTGGCTAAATTGAGAGAAAATATCAAATGCTGTGTATATTACAGAGAGCAGCAGGCAATGTGAAAATGAAGAAGACTGGTAACTTCTATGTAAATTAACAGCCTCTATGTACCTTACAGAGATTAATAGCCTCTCCATATTTTAGAAAGATTAGCAATCCCCCATGTGTACTACAGAATTTAGTAGTTCCCCTCTGCATATTCCAGAGATTAGCTGTCCCTGTGTATAATACAGAGAATTGTCTATATTATAGAGATTAACAATATTTGTATATTTTACAGAGATTAACAGTATCCGTGTGTATTGTAGAGATTAACAGCCCCTATGTATGCTGGAGAGATTAGCAGTTCCTGTGTATTACACAGGCATCATCAGTCCCTGCATATTTTACAGAGATTTGCAGTTCGTGTGTATGAAAGAGTATGAAAGAGTATAGCAGCCCCTGTGTATGTTCCCGAGTTTAGTAGTCCCTGTCTACATTGGAGATTCGCTGTACCCATATATAATAGAGAGTAATTGCCCTGGAAACATTACAGAGATTAACGACCCTGTATATGTTACAGAGATTAGCAATCCCTTTTCATAACACACAGATTAATAGCCCCTGTATACATTGCAGAGATTAGTAGTCCCTGTGTATTTTACAGAGATGAGCATTCCCTGTGTATAGTACAGAGATTAACAGTCCTTGTGTTAATTTCAGAGATTAGCATTTCCTGTCTATTACAGAGATATTCTTAACTCCTGTGTATATTACGTGGATTAATGGCTCCCGTCTAAAACACAATAGAGCAATCACTCTGTACCTTGCAGAGATTTGGAGTCCCTGTGTATATTAGTGGGAAACATGGCCCCTGTGAATACTACGGAGATTAGCATCCTCTCTCTATATTACAGGTTTTAACAGCCACTGTGAATATAACAGATTTACATCCTCTGTCTATAATTCAGAGTTAAGCAGTCTCTGTGTATAAATACAGAGATTAGCAGTCTCTGTCTACATTATAGAAATGAGCAGTCTCTGTGTGCATTAGAAAGATTACCTCTCCTTGTATATATTGGAGATTAACAGCCCCTGTGTATGTTATAGGGACTAGTGGTCTCTGTCAAATGTTATGATTTACAGTCCCTGTGTATGTTACAGAGATTAACAGTTCCTTCGTGTAATAGAGATTAGCAGCCCCTGTTCATACTGCAGAGGTAAGCAGCCCCAATGTATATTACAGGGACTGGCAGACCATGTGCATTTTACGAAGATTCACAATCCCTGTATAATAGAGATTTACAGTCCCTATGTATATTACAGAGATTGGCTGTCCCTAAGTATATTAGAGATTAGCAGTCCCTGTATATTATGAAGACTTCAGTAACCCCAGTGTATAATTGCACAATTCAGTCCCTGTACATATTAGAGAGATTAGCTGACCCTGTGTTGATTAGACTTGAAGCCCCTATGTGCATTAGAGATTAGCAGTCCCTGTGTCTTTAGCAATCACTGTGCATATTACAGAGATTAGTTGTCCCTGTATATATTAGAGATTATTAGTCCCTGTTTATATTAGACAGATTAGTATCCACTGCATTTAATAGAGAGTGAGAGTCCCCTTCTATGATACAGCGGTTATTGCCCAGTGTTTATAAAACAGAGAATAACATTCCCTGTTTACATTAGAAATTAGCAGTCACTGTTTAAAATACAGAGATAAGGAGTCTCATGTATATTACAGAGATTAATGACCCTGTGTATAACACAGAATAACAGTCCCGGTGTATATTGCAGGGATTTGCAGTCCCTGCAAACAATAGAGGTTAGCTGTCTCTGTTTATAATAGAAATTAGCAGTCTGTGTGTAGGTTAACAGCCCCTATATGTAATATAGGGTGTAGCTGTCTCTGTCAAATGCAGCAATGATGCAACAATCCCTGTGTATACTGTGGGGACTAGGGGTCCTGTCGAATGCAATGATTAGCAGTCCCTATATGTATAACACAGAGATTAGCAGTCCCTGTATGTGTAATCCAGAGATTAGCATTTCATGTATCTAATAGAGATTAGCAGGCCCTGTTTATAACACAGACATCAGCAATCCCTGTGTATATGACAGAGATTAACAGCTACTGTGTATATTATAGGGAGTAGGAGTCTGTCAGATGCAATGTTAGCAGTATTCTGTGTATATTACAGAGATAGCAGCCCATGTTTATAATAGACATTAGCAGTTCCTGTGTATACTACAGAGATTAACAGTCCCGCTATACATTGCAGAAATTACCATATTGTATGTATATTAAAGATTAGTAGCCCTTGTGCATATTAGCGAATAACTCTGTGTATGTTAAAGAGGTTAGTGGCCACTGTATGTTTCTCGTGATTAACCGTCCCTATGTATATTAGAGATGATCAGTCCCTCTTTATAATAAAGAGGTTACCAGTCCATGTGTACATCAGAGAGAATAGAAACCTGTCTGTATTCTACAGACACTAGCAGTTCTTCTGTATATTTCAGAGATTGAATATATTTAAGACTGAGATAGGTAGGTTCTTCACTATCAAGGGGATCAAGAGTTATGGGGTGAAAGCGGGAGAATGGGGTTGACAGTGGAGTGCCACAAGGATCGATGCTGTGTCCTTTACTTTTTGTCATTTGCATAAATGATTTGGATATGAGCATAAGAGGTACAGTTAGTAAATTTGCAGATGACACCAAAATTGGAGGGGTAGTGGACATTGAAGAGGATTACCTCAGATTACAACAGGATCTGGACCAGATGGGCCAATGGGCTGAGAGGTGGCAGATGGAATTTAATTCAGATAAATGCGAGGTTTTGGGAAATCAAATCTTAGCAGGACTTATACACTTAATGGTAAGGTCCTAGGGAGTGTTGCTGAACAAAGAGACCTTGGAGTGCAGGTTCATAGCTCCTTGAACATGGAGTTGCAGTTAGATAGGACAGTGAAGAAGGCGTTTGGTATGCTTTCCTTTATTGGTCAGAGTATTGAGTACAGAAGTTGGGAGGTCATGTTGCACCTGTAAAGGACATTGGTTAGGCCACTGTTGGAATATTACATGCAATTCTGGTTTTCTTCCTATCGGAAAGATGTTGTGAAACTTGAAAGGGTTCAGAAAAAATTTACAAGCATGTTGCCAGGGTTGGAGGATTTGAGCTATAGGGAAAGGCTGAACAGGCTGGGGCTGTTTTCCCTGGAGTGTCGGAGGCTGAGGGGTGACCTTATAGAGGTTTACAAAATTATGAGGGGCATGGATAGGGTAAATAGGCAAAGTCTTTTCCCTGGGTTCGGGGAGTCCAGAACTAGAGGGCATAGGTTTAGGGTGAGAGGGGAAAGGTATAAAAGAGACTTAAGGGGCAACTTTTTTCACGCAGAGGGTGGTACATGTAGGGAATGAGCTGCCAGAGGAAGTGGTGGAGGTTGTTACAATTGCAACATTTAAGAGGCATTTGGATGGGTATATGAATAGGAAGGGTTTGGAGGGTTATGGGCTGGGTGCTGGCAGGTGGAACTAGATTGGGTTGGGATATGTGGTCTGCATGGACGGGTTGGACCAAAGGGTCTGTTTCCATGCTATACATCCCTTTGACTCTATGACAAACGTATCAGCCATGATTGAAAGGCAGAGCAGACTCAATGCACTGAATTGAGTTAATAATAGAGATTATAAATCTCTGTTTATAATGGAAATATTATCAGTCCTGTTGCACATCAGTCCCTCTGTATACATCAGAGATTAGCAATTCTTGTGTATATTAGAGATGAGGAGCATTTGTGTAAATTAAGACCATAAGACATAGGGGCAGCAATTCAGTGCATTGAGTCTGCTCTGCCATTTAATCATGGCTGATAAATTTGTCAATCCCATTCTCCCACTTTCACCCCATAACTCTTGATCCCCTTGATAGTGAAGAACCTATCTATCTCAGTCTTAAATATACTCAATGACCTGGCCTCCACAGCCTTCTGTGATAATGACTTCCATTGAATCACCACAGTCTGCCTGAAGAAGTTTCTCCTTATCTCCGTATCTCTAGGGCTGTGCCTACAGGTCCTAATCTCTCCTGCCAATGGAAACATCTTCCCAACATCCACTTTGTCCAGGCGATTCAGTATTCTGTATGTTTCAATTAGATACCTCCTTCAACCTTCTAAACTCCATCAATTATATACCCAGAGTCCTCATATGTTCCTGATATGTTAATCTTTTCATTCCTGGGACCATTCTTGTGAACCTCCTCTGAACACACTCCAGGTCCAGTACATCCGTCCTGAGATTTGGAGCCCAAAACTGCAAACAACAGTCCAAATATGGTCTGACCAGAGTGTTAAAGACAATCCTTGCTTTTATATTCAAGTCCTCTCAATATAAATGCCATCATTGCACTTGCCTTCCTAACTACTGACTCAACCTGCAAGTTTATCTTGAGAGAGAATCCTAGATGAGAACTCCCAAGTCTCTTTTGCACTTCAAACTTATGAATTATCTCCCAATTTAGAAAATAGTCCATGCCTCTATTCTTCCTACCAAAGTGCATGCCCCCTTCAATGCTACCTGTCCCTCTACTTTTCTTTGTATCATCTGCAAACTTAGCCAGAATACCTTCAGTTCTTTTATCTAGATCATTAATATATAAAGTGAAAAGTTGTATTAGATTAGATTACATTACAGTGTGGAAACACGCCCTTCTGCCCAACAAGTCCACACCGACCCGCCGAAGCGCAACCCACCCATACCCCTGCATTTACCCCTTACCTAACACTACGGGCAATTTAGCATGGCCAATTCACCTGACCTGCACATCTTTGGACTGTGGGAGGAAACCGGAGCACCCGGAGGAAACCCACGCAGACACGGGGAGAACGTGCAAACTCCACACAGTCAGTCGCCTGAGGCGGGAATTGAACCCGGGTCTCTGGCGCTGTGAGGCAGCAGTGCTAACCACTGTGCCACCGTGTCGCCCACTTTTGCACTTCATGTGTGGTCCCAACTCTGAGCCTTGTGGAACACCCTTGTCACCAGCTGCCATCTGAGAAGGACCTTTTTATCCTCACTCTCTGCTTTCTGCCAGACAGCCAAGCTTCTATCCATGCTAGCACCTTGCCTCTAACACCATGGGCCCTTATCTTACTCAGTAGCCTCTTGTGCAGCACCTTGTCAAAGGACTTCTTGAAGTCCAGGTAGAGAACATCCATTGGCTCCACTTGGTCTAACCTGCTCACTCCTGAAAGATCATTATTAACGCCTCTGCTACTTCTTCAGCTATTTCCTGTAGAACTCTAGTTTGTAGTTCATCTGGTCCAGGTGATTCATCTACCTTCAGGCCATTCAGTTTTTCTAGCACCTTCACCTTGATAATGGCCACCATACTCATCTTTGCCCCCTCACTCTCTTGAATTTTTGGGATATTACGTGTGTTTTCCACAGTGAAGATTGACGCAAAGTAATTGTACAGTTCCTCAGAGATTAACAGTCCTTGTGTATAATGCAGAGATTAATGGCTCCCATCTGTACTCCAAAGGTTAACAGTTCTTGTGTTTGTTACAGAGATTGGCGCCCCTGTTTATAATAAAGAGATTAGCTGTCTCTGTGTATCATACCCAGATTAACAATCACTGTGTATGTTAAAGAAATGAGCAGCCCCTGTGTCCCTTGCAAATATTAGTGTTCTTTATGTGTAATACAGAGATTAAAACTCCTTGTGTTCATTGCAGAGATTTGTACTCCCTGTTTATAATAGAGATAAGCAGTCTGTGTAATTTACAGAGATTAACAGTAATGTAGTTACTGAAATTAGCTGATCCTGTGGATGTTAGATTAGCAGTCCCTGTATATGTTACAGAGGTTAGCTGTCTCAGTTTATAGAAGAGATTAACACTCCCTCTGTACATTAGAGATTAGCATTCCCTGGTATAATAGAGAGACAAGAAGTTCCCATCTATAACACAGACATTGATAGTCAATATTCATAATACAATTAGCAGTTCCTGCTTTCTAGTAGAGATAAGTAGTCCTTGTCTATACTACCGAGTTGAGTTGTCTCTGTGTTTATTACAGATATAAGCAGTCCCTGTTTACTTTACAGAGATTAGCAGTCTTTGTATTTACAGTAGAACCCACGTATCCATGGATTCGGTTTCCGTGGTTTCAGTTGTCCATGGTTTACTGTGGCCCGAAAATATTAAGATTAGATTACTTACAGTGTGGAAACAGGCCCTTCAGCCCAACAAGTCCACACCGATCCACCAAACATTTCCAGAAGTAATTCCAAGGGGGCTGCCAGGGAAGTAAATTTCCCATTTAAATAGGGTTTGCTACTATCCGTGGTTTTGGGCATCTGCGATAAGTCTTGGAAAGTATCACCCACAGATATGGGGTGGGGGACACCTGTCTTAGAGATCAGTACTCCTTGTGTACATTAGAGATCAGCAACCTCTCCATTTAATGCAGAGATTAGCAGTCCCAAGTATAAATGAGAGATCATCTAATGAGAGATTAGATGGCCCTATGTATATTGCAGAGATTAGCAGCCTCTGTGTATATTACAGAAACTAGCAGTCCTTGTGTATATTAGACATTAGCAATCCTTTAAATATTAGAGATCAGAAGCCCCTGTATTTTTGTACAGAGATTAGGTGTCCCTGTCTATATTGGCAGTCCTTAGTAGCCCCTGTGTATATTATAGCATTTTAGCAATCCCTGAGTATGTTACAGGGATCAGCAGATTCTGTATATTTGGCATTGCTGAGCAGGCTCTCAGTGTATGGCAGTGATGAGCAGCTACTGTGCATGGTAGAAAGATTAATAGCTGCTTTGTATTTTTTGAAGAACCTGTGCACATAAAAGAGGTTTGCAACCCCTGTGTACAGTCATGTTCGAGTCACAAAGATCTGCAACGCAGATAAAGCACTTCAGCCCATCAAGTCTGCATTGTTCAGAAGCTACCTCCTCAGTAATCTAATTTCATTTTCAAGCACTTAGCCCATAGCCTGAAATGCCTTGGCATTACAAGTATACATCTAAATGCTATTTAAATATTCTGAGGCTTTCTGCTTCTATAACATAACAGGCAATGAGTTTTAAATTCCCACTACCCACTGGGTGAAAAAGCTTTTCCTCACATCTTCTCTGAACCTTCTGCCCGTAGTTTAAATCTGTGCTCCGTGGTCATTGGTCTCTCCATTGAGGGAAAAGGGTTCTTCCTGTCTATCTATGTCACTCATAATTTAACACATCTCAATCATGCCTCCTCTGAATCTCCTCTCCTCGAAGGAAAACAACTCTGGTCTATCCAATCTGTCCTTATAACTGAAGGTCTCTAGTTCAAGCAACATTGTGGTAACTCTCCTCTGCACCCGCTCCAGTACTAACACATTCCTGCTATAATGCGGATCCCATAACTGCACACAACTGCTGTGGCCTAACAAACACTTCATACGGGTCCAGCATAACTTCCCTGCTCTTAAACACTGAGCCTGAGTTGTGTCCCATATAGTAAGTATCCCATATGTCTTGTTAACCATTTGTCCATCCCTCCTTATACCTTAAGTGGCTGGGTGTACAGTACATGTACACAAAGGTCCCTCTGATACTTGGTGCTTCTCAGGGTCCTACCATTCTTCAAGTTGCCTTGCCTCGTTTGCAACACTTCACATTTATCTGGATTGAATTGCATTTGCTACTCATCAACACAGCTGTATCCTCTTCTACTTTAAGACTGTCCTCCTCACTATTTACCACTCCACCAATTTTCATCCAAGTCTGGTTTGAAGTTTGAATCCCACCTTGACAGATGGTAGCGTTTGAGTGCAATAAGAAAAATCTGGCATTAAGAATCTACTGATGACAATGAAACCATTGTTGGTTGTTGGAAAAACCCAAATGGCTCACTGTTGTCCTTCAAGGAAGGAGATCTGCTGTATCACCTGGTGTGACTCCACTGACAGGACAGACCTGGCGAAGCTGGCAGCACAATAGTATACAGTCGGAAGGGAGTTGTCCTGGGAGTCCTCAACATTGACTCTGGGCCCTATGAAGTCTAATGGTTTCAAGTTAAACATGGGCAAGGAAACCTCCTGCTGATAACCACATACCATCCTCCTTCGATTGATGAATCAGGACTCCTCCGTGTGGCAAGGGTGCAAAATGTTCTCTGAGTGGGGGATTTAAATGTCCATCACCAAGAGTGGTTCAGCAGCAGTGTTACAAATTGGGTTCTAAAGGACATAGCTGTTAGATTGGGTCTGCAGCAGGTGGTGAGCAAACCAACAAGACAGAAAAACACACTTGACCTCATCCTTACTGATGTGCCAGCTGCATCTATCCATGGTGGTATTGGTAAGAGGGACCACCGCCCAGTCCTTGTGGAGATGAAGTCCCACCTTCACATTGAGAATAATCTGCATCATGTTTTTGTGGCACTATCACCGTGCTAAATGGAACAGATTTCAAACAGACTGAGCAACTCCGACTCCAGACTGGGCATCCATGAGCAGCAGCAGAACTGTACTCCAGCACAACCTGTAACCTCATGGTTCGACATATCTCCCACTTTTCCATTACCATCAAGCCAGGGTGTTTAAATGGAGAATGCAGGAGCAGCTCCAGGCATACCTAAAAATGGGGCATCATACTTGAGAGGCTACCAAACTGGGCTACTTTTGTGCCAATTAACAAGTGATAGACAGAGTTAAGTGATCCCACAGCCCACAGATAAGACGAGGTTTTGCAGTTCTGTCACATCGAATCATGAATATTGATGGATAATTTAACAACTCACTGGAGAAGGAGGCTTCACAAATATCAATGATGGAACAGCCCAAAATATCAGTGCAAGACATAAGGCTAAAGCAATTGCCGCAATCTTCAGCCAGAAGTGTTCAGTGGATAATCCAACATGGCCTCCTCCAGTGGTCCCCATCATCACAGCTGCCAGTCCTTAGTCAATTTGATTTATTCCACCTAATGTCAAGAAGTGATTGGAGGCGCTGGATACTGCAATGGCTATGGGCCCTCATAACATTCCGGCAGTCGTACTGAAGACTTGTTACAACACTGGCATCTACCTGACAATGTGGAGAATTGCTCATATAAGTGCTGTGAACACAAAGCAAGACAAATCCAACCCAGCCAATTACCGCCCCTTCTGTCTATTCTTGATCATTAATAAAGTGATGTAAAGTGTCATAAACAGTGCCATCAAGCAGCATTTGCTCTGTAATATCCTGCTCACAGGTGCTCAGTTTGGGTTTCATCCAGGCCACAAAGCTCCTGACCTCATTACAACCTTGGATCAAACATGGTCAAAAGAGCTGAATTCCACAGGGGAGGGGAGAGTGACAGACCTTGACATCAAGGCTGCATTTGACTGACTGCAGTATCATGAGTCCAAGGAACACTTGAATTAAGGAGAATCATGGCAAACACTCTGCTGGTAGAAATCAAACCTTGCACATAGGAAGATGAAGAAAGTGAGGACTACAGATGCTGGAGATCAGAGTCGAAAAGTGTGGCGCTTGAAAAGCACAGCAGGTCAGGCACAGTCCAAGGAGCAGGAGAATTGATGTTTCGGGTGTGTGGTGAAGGGCTTATGCTCAAAACTTTAATGCTCCTACTTATTGGATGCTGCCTGACCTGTTGTGATTTTCCAACACCACAGTTTGACATAGGAGGATAATCATAGTTATTGGAGGGCAGTCCTCTCAGGTCTAGGACATCTCTGCAAGAGTTCCTCAGGATAGTATCTGCAGCCCAACCATCTTCAGATGTTTCAACAATGACCTTCCCTCCATCATATGTTCAAAAGTGGGGATATTTGCTGATTATTGTACATTGTTGTGTTATGTGACAGGGTAAGCCCATCTGCTTAATTTAAACCAACAACACAGAAAAGATTTATCCTGTGCAGTAATCTGTGAAAATTCGAGAGACCAAGAATTATTAAGTAAAAATTGACAACTTTATTTCTTAAAGTATAACAGAGAATAATTAACTAACAACCAGTTACAACTGGTTGGGCGGCACGGTGGCACAGTGGTTAGCACTGTTGCCTCACAGCGCCAAAGACCTGGGTTCAATTCCCGCCTCAGGCGACTCTCTGTGTGGAACTTGTACATTCTCCCCGTGTCTCCATGGGTTTCCTCCGGGTGCTCCGGTTTCCTCCCATAGTCCAAAAATGTGCAGGTCAGGTGAATTGGCCATGGGAAATTGCCTGTAGTGTTAGGAGAAAGAGTAAATGTAGGGGAATGGGTCTGGGTGGGTTGCGCTTCGGCGGGTCGGTGTGGACTTGTTGGGCCGAAGGGCCTGTTTCCACACTATAAGTAATCTAATCTAATCTAATCTAAACTCCTTCCTCTAACCTAACTTTTACTTTCCCTTCTATAATACTAGCCCGATATAAACCCTGATTAAGATTTACTGAAAAATTCAAATTTCAAAACCAGCCAGCTGTCAAATCTTCTCTTTATGTCTCCGTCTGTCTTTTTGTCTTCTTCTTAAGGATATCTGTTTCACAGTCACTGATCGATAAAGGTATCTTTAAGAGAGCTATTTCTCGGGCAATCTGTACATATTAGTGGCTTGGCGGTTCTCCACCAACTGTTCAATTTTCCCCGATCATACAAACATTTCCATCCAGATGGACAGGAGCAGCAAATACATGGGAACATCATCAGCTCTAAGTTCCCCTCCAATCCACTCATTATCTGACTTGAAAATAGCTTACAATGAGTCTGGGCGGGTTACTCTTCTGAGAGTCAGTGTGAACTTCTTGGGCCGAAGGGCCTGTTTCCACACTGTAGGAATCTAATCTAATCTAATCAATGTTTTCCCCTGTGTTGACTGGGATTCGCTTAGTGCCAGGAGTTTGGATGGGGGAGGATAGAGGTGGTTTGTTTGGTGTGTCCAGGTTTTTTGAAATGATGTATAAGTAGTCCAACTAAGGAAGGACCCACACAAGATCTGGTATTAGGCAATGAGCCTAGCCAAGTGATTGCGTTTTCAGTGAGAGATCATTTCATAAGCAGTAACCACAACTCTTAAGTTTTAAGTTACGTATGTGCAAGGACAGAGTAGTCCTTGGGTGAAAGTGCTAAAATAGGGGAAGCTACCCACCACAATATTAAGTAGGAACTAGGGAATGTTGATAAGTGGCAGCTGTTTAAGGGTAAATCCTCATCTGGCATGTGGGAATCTGGTCAAGGCCAGTTGATTTGAGTTTAGGACCAGCATCCTCCTGTGAAGGATACCAAAGATTCTGGAAACTGAAGTCAGGTTGAGCCCTCTCAGAATGCAAAGGTAGCAGGAAAGAAACCAAACAATGAATTAGGAAGACTAAAAGAAGCCTAGAAATGTCTTTTGCAAACAGAATTAAGGAAAATCCCAAGGCATCTTTCTTGTATACATATAAGAAACTAGGGCAAGGGTACATCCACTCAAGGACAAAGGAGGGAATTTATATGTGACGCTAGAGGAAGTATGTTAGGTCTTTAATGAATACTTTGCATTGGCATTCACAAAAGAGAAGAACATGGGAGTAGTGAGTCTTGGGAGGAGTGTATTGATACTCTAGAGTGTGTCAGTATGAAAAAGGAGGAGGTCATAGAGTCATACAGCATGGAAATAGACCCTTAAGTCCAATTCATCCATGCCAACCATGTGTTCCAAACTAAAACTAGTCCCACTTGCCTGCATTTGGCCCATATCCCTTCAAACCTTTCCTGTTCATGTACCTGTCCAAATGTCTTTTAAATGTTGTAACTGTACCTGCATCTGCCACTTCCTCTGGTAGTTCATTTCACATATGAACCACTCCATATGAAAAGATTTGCCCCTCAGGTTCTTTTTAAATCTTTGTCTTCTCATCTTAAAAATATGCCCCTAAGTTTTGAATCCCCCTCCCTAGGGAAAACGCCTTTGCTATTCACCTGATATAAGCCCCTCATGATTTTTATAAACCTCTATACAATCATCCCTCAACTTCCTAAAGTCCAGTGAAAAATAATCCCAGCCTATCCTTATAACTCAGGCCCTCCAGTCCTAGCAACATCCTGGTAAATCTTTTCTGAATCGTTTCCAATTTAATCATACCTTTCCCATAGCACAGCAACCAGAACTATGCGCAGCACTCCAACAGTGGCCTCACCAACATCCTGTACAACCTCAACATGACATCCCTACTCCTGAGCGTAATGGTTTGAGCAATGAAGGAACCATCTTAACCATCCTGTCTATCTGAAAAGCATTAAAGTAGACATTCCTTAGGACCTGATGGGATTTATCACAGAGTGCTGAGGGGGCAGATAAGGAAATTGCTGGGCTTTGCACATAATCTTTATATCTGTTTAGTCACAGGAGAGGTCTCAAAGCACTGAAGAAAAACCAGCGTTGTTCATTTGTTTAAAAAGAGCAACAGGGATTAACTGAGAAATCACAGGTTGATGAGCCTTACGTGATTGATAAGGAAATATATTGAAGAAGATTCTTAGGGATAGGATCTACTCATATTTGGAAATATATGGACTTATTTAGCTTTGTGGAGAAAAGGTTGAGTCTCGCAGGCTTGATTTGGGTTTTTGAGGAAGTGACAAAGATGTTTAATTAGGGCAGAACACTGGATGTTATCTATATGTACTTTAGCAAGACCTTTGACGAGGTTCCTCATTACTGACTGATACAAAAGGTGAAGTCTCACGGAATCCGCGGTGAGCTAGTAAGATAAATACAGACTGGCTTGGTCATAGGAGACACTGAGTAGCGGCAGGAGTGTGTTTTTCAGCTTGGAGATCTGTGTTTTGCAGGGGTCAGTGCTGGAGACCCTGTTGTTTGTTTTCCAAATTATTTATATATAATTACAATGTAGGTGGCTTGGTTAGTAAGTTTGTGGATGGCACAGATTGTGGGAGAGTTGTGAATAGTGAGGAGGATTGCCAGAGCATACAGCAGGATATTGATAGATTGGAAATTGGACAGAGAGGTGGCAGATGGAGTTTAATCTGGTAAAATGTGAAGTAATGCATTTTGGGAGATCTAAAACAGGAGTGAAATATACAGTACGTGATAGATAATGAGTTTAGAATACTTAGGTACTTGTTTTTAGCTGGCATAGATGTGATGGGCCAAAGGGCTTTTCTCTGTTCAGTAGATTTCTATGGCATACCGAAAAAAAACATTCTAGATGCATTTAAAGAACTCCAATCCCTCTGAAAATGTCATATCATGACTATCCCAGTTAATGTTAGAGAGGTTGAAATCCCCCACTGTCACCACCCTATTCCACTTCTTTGAATTGTGTCATATAAAGATAGCAAAGCATGAACACCCAAAATATCTCAGTCCCTGTGAGGTTATTACAGATGTCAGCAGCCCCCATGTTTCATATGTTTTGGGCCAAAACCCTTTGTCAGGACTGGGAAGGGAGATGGGAGCCCAGACGTAAATAGAGGGAGAAGTGTGGGGCTGGGGGGAAGGGCAGGTAGGATGGTGATAGGTAGATTTAGGTTGGAAGTTATTGTGATTGGTCAGCGGAAAGGGTGGAGCAGATAGGTGAGAGGGAAGATGGGCAGGTTAGGTTAGGTCAGGTCAGGGAAGTGAGGAGGGGAGGGGACTGGGCATGGTGAAGTCAATATTGAGGCCATTGGGCTGTAAGCTCCCCAGGTGAAAAATCTTGTGTTGTTCCTGCAGTTTATGTTTTGCCTCACTCTGACAGTGGAGGAGGCCAAGGATGGACATGTTGCTGGGGGAGTGGGAAGGGGAATTAAAATGGATGGCAACCAGAAGGTCAGGTTAGTTGCGTGCAGAGTGCAGATGCTCCGTGAACCGATCCCTGAGTCTGCTTTTGGTCTCCTCATTGTCGAGGAGACCACATCAGGAGCAACAGATCAGGTTGGATAAAGTGCAGGTGAATCTCTGCCGGATTTGGAAGGATTGTTTGGGGCCTTGGATGGAGGTAGGGGCAGGTCTGGCATCTCTCGCAGTTGCAGGGAAAGGTATCAGGTGGGGTGGAGAAATTGGTGGGGAGTGTAGACTTGACGAGGAAGTCACGGAGTGAACAGTCCTTGCGCAAAGTGGATTGGTGTGGGGAAGCTCGAATGCTATCTGACCTGCTGTGTTTTTCCAGATTCCTGCTTCTGCAATCCTTACTGTCTCCAATCCTCTGTTTCATATTGTGGCTAGCAGAATCTCTGTATATTACAAAGATTAGCAGCCCCTGTGTATATTAGAGATGAGCCACCCTTGTAAACATTACAAAGATTAGCAGTCCTTGTGTATTTTTGCAAATTTTGTGATGCTTTTTCAATTCTTTTGCTACAGCTCCTATTGTATGTATTTCCATCAAACACACAGTCACTGCATTCCTAATCTTCATCCCTCGGTCTTCAATAGATATTCCTCATGTCACTTTTTGGGTTCTATTTCTCAAGCCTTTTGCCAGTGGAAGCAGTTTCTCCCTATCTGTTCAGTCTGGGTGCCTCATAATTTTAAACACTTCTATTAAGTTTTCTCTCAATTTTCTCGAAGGAAACCAGTTCCAACCTATAATGTGACTGAAATTCCTCATTCGTGGAACCGTTCTTGAAAATCTACTCTGCACCTTCTATAATGCCTTTAGGTCATTCCTAAATGCAATACGTAGACACAGCATTCCAGTTGAAGCCAAACTAGACTTTTATAAAACTCCAAAGTAGCTTCCTTGTTTTGGATTCCATGCCTCCATTTTATCACTCCATCCCATTTGTCCTTTAAATCACTTTGTAAACCTGCCTGTCACGTGCAGCAATTGTTTAATATTTATTCCTGTTCCACCTTTAGAACTGTGCCCCTTATATTGTTTCCCTTAATTTTTCCAACCAAATGTCCAACTTTACATTTCTTTTTATCAAAGTTAAATTGCCACGTTTGCACCAACTCATGTCGTTTTGAAGTCTGTCTTCATCATCCTCGCAGTTCTGAGTACTTCTACATTTTGCATTGTCCACAAATTATGAGATGACACCTTGCATAAAATATATTGAAAGCAGTGGTCCTAGTACCAGCCTCTGGGTAAAGCCGCTGTATACCCATTTGAGTTCCACTCTCTGCCCCCTTGAGTAAATGTCTTCCTAAATGTGAGTAGTGAGCTACCATCTTGAATTTCTGCTGTCTGTGTAGGGGGTGTAGGGATACTGACAGTGTTGTTAGGGAGCAAATTCCAGGATTTAGACCAATGACAATGAAGGAAAGCTGATTATAGTTCAAAAACTGAATGTTGTATGGCTTGGCGGTGAACTTGGATGCGGCAGTATTTCCATGAAAGAGTATCTGCTCTGTTTGTCCTAGACTCGAGAGTCGATAGGTTTGGAAGATACGCTCAGTGAAGCCCTGGTAAGTTGTCAATGCATTTTGAAGACGGTAAATGCTGCTCTCACTGTACATTGGTGGTGATGGAAGTGAACGTTAGAGGTGGTGGGTATGGTGGCGAGCAAGTGGGCTGCTCTGTTCTGTATGGTGTCAAACATCTTGAGCATTTTTGGAGCTCCACTGGGTTCTGGGGACATGGGTTCAAATCCCATTTGGTGGAATTTAAGTGAAGTAAGTAAATCTGGAATGGTGACCATGAAATTATCTTCAACTGTTGTAAAGATCCATCTAATTAATTGAGGGAAGGGTACCTGCCAGCCTTACCCAGTCTGGTCTCCATGTGACTCCAGCTTCCAGCAGCGATCCACAAAGAATGGAGGAAAGCATCACATTTCATTGCCCAGAAGTAATTCCCACAACACCTTCCTTTATAGGCTGGTAACATACTCATCAATCAACATCAATTGTCATGGCTTATAGTTTTTGCATCTTGCTGCAATATCCCTGCAAATTTACTCCGCTATATCTTTCCCGCCAGTTTATGGTCTGTAGAAAACAGCTGGTCATGTAATGCTACTCTGCTGTATCATCACTCGACAGATGCAGGCACTGACCTCTCCAGGGACCCACTTACTCCAGCACCACAAACTTCTCTTTAATCTTTACAGCCACCCATTCTCTCCTTCCTTCCCTATCTTTTGAGAACACTATATTCAGGGATATATTGTTTCTGTTGTTATTAGAGCCAGGTTTTTGTTTATTGTGACAACAGCATAATCCTAAATGGCTATTTGCAATTGGAGCTCACTGACACTGTTTTAAAGCAGGCTTCCTCTGTCAGCACAAACACACCATAAGCCAGTGGACAGCACATTGTGTCACCTTGGATTCAAACCTTCCTGATACCTTACTCTTTCACATGGTCCTTCCCAGGCCCTCATGGAGTTCATTGGTCCTGCCTTGTGTTACATCTGGGTTCCCATTCCAGCATCAGGACAACTTTGCAAAGAATCAGATCCTGTGTATATGCTAGTGATTACTGGCCCCTATGTACATAGAGATGTACAGCATGGAAACAGACCCTTCGGTCCAACCCATCTATGCCGACCAGATATTCCAACCCAATCTAGTCCAACCAGCCAGCACCTGGCCCATATCCCTCCAAACCCTTCCTATTCATATATCCATCTAAATTCCTCTTAAATGTTGCAATTGTACCAGCCTGCACAACTTCCTCTGGCAGCTCATTCTATACAAATACCACCCTCTTTGTGAAAAAGTTGCCCCTTGGGTCTCATTTATGTATTTCTCCTCTCGCCCTAAACCTAAGGCCTCTACTTCTGGACTCCCCAACTCCAGGGAAAAGACTTTGTCTATTTACCCTATCCATGCCCCTCATAATTTATGGAAATGACAAAAAGTAGAGGACCCAGCACCGATCCTTGTGGCACTCCACTGGTCACAGGCCTCCAGTCTGAAAAACAACCCTCCACCATCACCCTCTGTCTTCTACCTTTGAGCCAGTTCTGTATCCAACTGGCTAGTTCTCCCTGTATTCCGTGAGATCTAACCTTACTGATCAGTCTCCCATGCCAGTGATTACTGGTCCCTGTATAAAAACCGGTGATTGCTGGTCCTTGTGTATATGCAGCTGATTACTGACCCCTGTGTATATGCTGGTGATTACCGGCCTGTGTCAGTGATTACCATCCCGTGTGTGTGTTGGTGATTACCATCCCCTGTGTCTGTGTCTGTGTCGGTGATTACTGGCCCCTGTGTGTGTGTCGGTGATTACCGGCCCCTGTGTGTGTGTGTGTCGGTGATTACCGGCCCCTGTGTGTGTGTCGGTGATTACCGTTCCCTGTGTGTGTCGGTGATTACCGTTCCCTGTGTGTGTCGGTGATTACCGGCCCCTGTGTGTGTGTTAATGATTACCAGCCCCTGTGTGTGTGGTATTGATTACCAGCCCGTGTTTGTGTTGGTGATTACCGGCCCCGGTGTCTGTGTCAGTGATTACTGGCCCCTGTGTGTGTGTGGCGGTGATTACCGTCCCTGTGTGTGTGTGTTGGTGATTATCGTCCCCTGTGTCTGTGTCGGTGATTACCAGCCCCTGTGTGTGTCGGTGATTACCAGCCCCTGTGTCTGTGTCGGTGATTACCGGCCCCTGTGTCTGTGTCGGTGATTACCGGCCCCTGTGTCTGTGTCGGTGATTACCGGCCCCGTGTCTGTGTCGGTGATTACTGGCCCCTGTGTGTCGGTGATTACTGGCCCCTGTGTCTGTGTCGGCGATTACCAGCCTCTGTGTGTGTGTCAGTGATTACCACCCCCTGTGTAAATATCAGTAATTTGTAACTCGTGTGTTATTGGCCGTTGTGCATGTTTTGGTGATTACTGGACTCTGTGCACGTCAGTGATTATTGAATCCTGTGTATATGACAGAGATTACTGCATCCTGTATATGTCAGAGTGTACCTGCCTCTTTGTCCATGACATTCATTACTAGCCCCTGTGTATATGACGCTAATATCCAGCTCCTGTGTATTTGAAAGTGACATCCAGTCCCTATATATATCACTGGGAATAGTGATCCATGTGTTTTTTCCAGTGAGTATATGTGAGAGTGATTGACCTGGGGACTGGTACCATTCCTTTTTTCAATGCCAGTGAAAATTGCAAGGACGAATCTGGGGATTTGATTGGCATTAAGTGGTGTGAGTTTTGAGGTAGGATACCACAGGGATTCCTGAAGAAGGGCTTATGCCCGAAACGTTGATTCTCCTGCTTCTTGGATGCTGCCTGACCTGCTGCGCTTTTCCAGCAACACATTTTTCAGCTCTGATCTCCAGTATCTGCAGTCCTCACTTTCTCCTACCACAGGGATGATAAAATGATCAAAGCCAGAAATATTGGACAGGGTGAGGGTGAATGGAGTTCTCATCCTGAAAACAGTCCACCTAGAGTTGGCAGCACTTTTCCAGCACTAGTTGATCATTCTAGCTGTTTGTATGGCCGATAGTTACCATAATCCCTTGTAATGTTTGTTTATTAGTAGCTGCTGTGTTATTTTGATGTTGATCCTCCCTTTCACTAATCTCATGATGCAATCTATAGGCCCTATCTGGTTTCACTGGCCAGCAGCCATTTTCCCTGGATTCGATCCAAGATCAATCTCAGCCCTGAGTGTGGGAATCACAAGCAAATCATTTTTTATCGCAATTTGTTTCTGCCGCACACTTGGTTGTCTTCCTTAGTTGCAGGTGAGCTGTGGTCTCCACCTCCCAGTCAGGCTGTGCCCTGTCAATGTTCTGACACCACTCGTTCCAGCTTGCCTTGCTTCTGGTGAAGCAGAAGGCTTCTGTGGGAAGAAGTTTCTTGTTTTGGCTCGAAGATATTCTTTTTACTTTGTATCAGTTGCAACTGCTGCCAAAATAAATCAGAATTAAAGAATCTCTCATTACTCTCCCTCTCTGATTGCTTTCTTATATCACTGGCTCTCACTGGGTGCTCTCTGATATTATTAGTTTTGCTAATAGAAAGTTTCTGGCGCAACTGGCTCTCTCGTTGTGACCTTTCTGGTATGATTGAGTCTGTTGTTATGACCTCTTTGATATAGCTGGCTCTCTGATGGGAGCTTTCTGGTATCACTGACTCTCTTGTTAAAATGATGTCTCGCATCATTGACACTCTCTTTGGGACCTCTCTTATCACTGGCTATCTGATTGAAGCATCTCCAGTATCACTGGCTCACACACTGAGTTATCATAAAATTTAATGTTTTAAAAATGCAACTTACGTTTCTTTTAGACACACGTTGGTAGAAAGCACAGACCAGTTTTCTGAATTCCGTATGACTTACTCTGTTACAAATAAATAGATTCTAACCACAGATAAACTATTGATATAGAATTCATCTAGTTAAAACTCTAATGCCTTTATAAAATTCCCTATCTATATACACAGAGAGAGACTGAGAAGTCAGTTCAGTGGTCCCCATCCACAAGGTTTTGCTGAGCTAATCCTTATTCTGAGAACGCTGCTCCTCACTCGTCATTTTCCAGATACTTCCACTTGTTTGTTTAGGCACATGGTGACTGGTTCACATTATTAAAGAACCTTAACTTATCAATTAAACGTCACAGCTTACAGCAACTGGAAAGGGGATATAAATGGTTATCTTCAGGCTTGTGATACTTTTTCCTGCAGAACAAACTCCTTCACTTTCAGAGGTCATCGAATCATACAGCACAGAAACAGACCCTTCGGTTCAACTTGTCCATGCGAACCAAGTTTCGCCAAGCTAAACTAGCCCCATTTTCCTGCGTTTGGCCCTTCCAACCCTTCCCTATTCATGTACTTTTCCAAATGTCTTTTAAATATTTTCACTGTCTCTGCATCTACCATTTCCTCTGGCAGTTCATTCAACATATGCAGCATTCTCTGTCTGAAAAATATTCCTTTACAATTTTTCTCCTCTCACCTTAAAAATATGCCACCTAATTTGAACTCCCCCACCCTAGGGAAAAGACCTTTAGTTATTCACTTTGTCTATATTCCTCATGGTTTTATAAACCTCTATTGTAAACCTCTTTTAACCTCCTACATTCTGGGGGAAAAGATCCCAGTCTCTCCCTATAACTCAAACCTTCCAATCCTGGCAGCATCCTGGTGAATCTTTTCTGAACCCACTCTAATTTCATAATGTACTTTCTATAGCAGGGCGACTAGAACTAGACATAGCACTTTAAAAATGGCCTTGCCAGCATCCTGTACAATCTCAACCTGACATCCTAATTCCAACACTATCTGGTCTGAGCAGTGAAGGCAAAGATGCTAAACGCCGCCTTAACCACTCTGTCTACCTGTGACTCAACTTTCAAAGAACTATGTACCTGAACACCTAGGTATCTCTGTTCGACAACACCATCCAGGTTCCTATCATTAACTCTATAAGTTCTGCCCTTTAAAATGCAAAGCCTCACACTTATCCAGACTAAACTCCAATGGTTTCTGCCCAGATATTCACAGTCCCAAACTTGATCCCTCTAATTTTCTTTCTGGATGCTTGGAGTTCTGAAGCCTGTTCATAGCAACGACCTCCAGTACCGGAAGTCAGTGCTGCGGTCTGTATGCTGCTGGACAACTTAAAGAGAGCTTTGCCTCCAAACAGTTCTTCTCCTTAAGAAAGAATTGCACAGCTATTGGCAGGCAGAAGGTCCTTGTCATCGGTCTCAATTAGTTATTAGTCCGCTGACCAACCAGCTACTTATTACCAGGCAAATCTTCTTTCATTCACAGTCACCCTGGTTTTCCCCATTTCAGAGGGAAAATGTGAGGATTGCAGATGCTGGAGATCAGAGCTGAAAAATGTGTTGCTGGAAAAGCGCAGCAGGTCAGGCAGCATCAAAGGAGCAGGAGAATCGACATTTCGGGCATAAGCCCTTCATCAGGAAAGTGGGCGGGGGAGGGGCGCCCAAGGGGGCTGAGAGATAAACGAGGGGTGTGGGGCTGGGGGGAAGGTATCTATGAAGGCAATAGGTGGATGCAGGAGGCGGGTGATGGTGATAGGTCAGAACGGAGAATGGAGCGGATAGGTGTGACGGAAGATGGACAGGTGGGAGAAGTTCAAGAGAGTAATGCCGACTTGGAGGGTTGATCTGGGATAAGGTGGGGGGAGGGGAGATGAGGAAATTGGTGAAATCGAGCAGTTTCCTCATCTCCCCTCCCCCCACCTTATCCCAGATCCAACCCTCCAACTTGCCGCTCTCTTGAACTACTCCCACTTGTCCATCTTCATTTCCACCTTTCCACTCAACCCTCCACTCTGAGCTATCACCATCAACTCCTCCTGCATCTACCTATTGCCTTAGTAGCTACCTTACCCCAGCCCCATGCCCTCCTATCTATCTCTCAGCCCTCTTGACCCACCCCCCACCCCACCACATCCACATTCCTGATGAAGGGCTTAAGCCCGAAACGTCAACTCTCCTGCTCCTCACACGCTGCCTGATCTGCTGTACTTTCCCCGCACCACACTTTTTGACTGATCTCCAGCATCTGCAGTCCTCACTTTCTCCTCCTTCTGATACTGGTTTAGTTTCTTAGAGAAATACCCCACTGACCTCTCTATTCTCAACCCATCGCCTTGGAACAAGATTACATCCATCCCAAGTCATTGACATCATGTACCGTTTTGAAAAATCTGGAAGTATCAGGGGGTGTCTTTAGTTTCTCAAAGGCTGCCTGGTATTCTGCAGACCATAGCACTTTTATTCATTTCTTTAAGAAATGTGTTAAAGATACATGCTGAAATTCCATACAAGTTTCCAGTAAAACCTGTACATTCCTAAAATAAACTCTTTCAATTTCTCATTTAGTTTTAGGAATAGGGAATTCTATTAAATCCTTCAATTTCCCTGTCCTTAACATCACTTGTCTTTGTCAAACGATGTGTCCTTTGTAAATTACTCTGTTTTCCAAAGTACTTTTCACTTTTGGTTAAATGTATTATAAGCCAACTGACTGCAATTGCTTAAACAGGTCTTATACCTGCCTCTCACGCTGTTCCCACATGTTACTATATACCACACACTGAATAACTACAAACCTCAGTGATGACTTGATTCACAACACACTGAAATGTAGCTGAGGCATTCTTTAATCCAAATTGCACAAATTGACATTGTTGTTGACCCATTTGGTGTGACAGGAGTGGATATTTCTTTTACCCTCAATGTTAATGGCACTTTGCTTTAATGGCATTCTTTAGAACTGAGATAAGGAGGAATTTCTTCAGCTCGAGGATGGTGAATCTGTGGAGCTCATTGTATTTAAGACAAAAATAGGTGGGTTCTTGATTAGTAAGGGGATGGAGGGTCACAGGTAGAAAGCAGAAGATTTGACTCCCTACAATATGGAAACAAGCCCTTCAGCCCAACAAGTCCACAGTGCCCCTCTGAAGAGTAACCCACCCAGACCCATTTACCCCTGACCTATGCACCTAACAATATGGGCAATTTAGCATGACCATTTCACCTAACCTGCACATCTTTGGATTGTGGGAAGAAATCAGAGCACCTGGAGGAAACCTACACAGACACGGGGAGAATGTGCAAACTCCACACAGACAGTCACCCGAGGTAACCCTACAAGAGTGGGTTTGAAAAAGATATCAGCTAGGACCGAATGTTGGAGCAAACCCAATGGATCAAATGATCTAACTCTGTTCCTATATCTTATTGTCTTTTTTTTATTCATTCATGGGATGAGGGCATCGCTGGCTAGGTTAGCAATTATTGCTCATTTCTTCATGCCCAGAGTGGTTAAGAGGCAACCACATTTCTGTGGGTCTAGAGTCACATGTAGGCCAGACCAGGTGATAAGGATGGCAGTTTCCTTTTCTAATGAGTGTTAGCTTCTGGTTCATAATGAGATTTAAGGAGGGAAACTGCCATCCTTGCTTGATCTGGCCTGCGTGTGACTTCAGACCCACAGCAATGTGGTTGACTCCTAACTACTCTCTGAGCAATTAGAGCTTGGTAATAAATACTGGCCTCACCAGTGATGCCCTCATCCCATTAAAGAATTTTTTTAAAAATTGGTGAATCAGATGGGTTTTTCTTGATAATCAACAATGGATTCTTGGTCATTATCAGACTCTTAATTCCACATTTTGTTATTGAATTCACAGTCCACCATCTGCCATGGCATGATTCAAACAGAGGTCTTCAGAACATACCTGGGTCTCTGGATTAACAGCCTAGCAATAATACCACTAGGCCATGATCACCCTCCTATCATGCCCTTGCCCTTCAATAGGCCTTATTCCTCCAATAGGACAATGATAAAAACATTAAGATAGGAGCAGGAGTAATCCATTCAACCCCTCAAGCCTGTTCGAACATTCAATATAATCATGGCTGGTCATCAAGATCAACACCCTAATCCTAGCCTCCAACCATATAGAGTCATTGAGATATACAGCACGGAAACAAACCCTTCGGTCCAGTTCATCCATGCCAACCTGATATCCTAAGTATATCTAGTCTCATTTGGCCCATATCTGTCCAAATCCTTCCAATTCATATACCCATCCAGATGCCTTTTAAATGTTATAATTGTACCAGTCTGCACCACCTCCTATGGGAGCTTATTCTATACATGCATCACCCACTGCATGAAAATGTTGCCCTTTAGGTCCCTTTTAAATCTTTCTCCTCTCACCTTAAACCTATTCTGTCTAGTTTTGGAAATCCCCCCCACCCCTGGGAAAAGACCTTGTCTATTTACCCTATCCATGCCCCTTGCGATTTTATAAATCTCTATAAGGTCACCTCTCAGCCTCTGATGCTTCAGGAAAAACAGCCCCAGCTTATTCAGCCTTTCCCTCTAGCTCAAACCCTCCAACCCTGGCAGCATCCTTGTAAATCCTTTCTGAACCCTTTCAAGTTTTACGACACCTTTTTTACAGTAGGGAGACCAGAATTGTGCGCAGTATTCCGATAGTGGCCTAACCAATGTTCTGTACAACTGCAACATAACCTCCCAACTCCTATACTCAATGTCCTAACCACAATACAGGCAAGCATGCCAAATGCTGACTTCACTAACCTATCTGCCTGCGACTCCACTTTCAAGGAACTATGAACCTGCACTTCAAGGTCTCTTTGTTCAGCAACACTCCCCTGGACCTTATCATTAAGAATGTAAATCTTTACAAAATGCAGCACCTTGCATTTATCTAAATTAAACTCTATCTGCCACTCTTTAGCCCATCCAATCAAGAACCCGTTGTTCCAAGTCGATTGATTCTCTTGTAGCAAATAGTAAGCATTCTATCCCTTGTTCTGAACCCGGTGGGTATTTATGTCAGTGTGTATTAATTGTGGTTTTGAGAGTCTGGCGGTACCTTGCTAAAGCTACCTGTCAATGTGGATGATACGCAGTTTACTTCAATTGTTTTCTACCCAAGTTGTTCATGATCTTCTGGAAAACTTTGGATGTGAAGTTAGAACCCTAGTCAGGTTTCTATCAATTTTCTGTCCATAGTGAGTTAAAAGACTTCATTAACTTTTCCACTTCTAGCCTCACTGTAATTGCGCCTAAATAAATACCTTGTGCAAATTGGGTTGCAATGTCAATAATTGTAATCAATAATTGATATTCTGGTTTTTGGTAATGCTCTTGCACAATCTACTAAAACTAGATTTAATGGTTCTTCAAAAACTGGTATGAGTGTCCATCATGCTGGTTTGGTATCATGTTGAGGTTTCCAACCACTTGCTATGTATGACATGATTTATAGAATTGCAATGCATCTTGAAAAGGAAAAATAGACAGTGTAAGGATGAGTGTAACCCTTTATTTTCTGTTAGACTGGAGGGACTGAGGTTTCTTGTTTAAACATATATTCATGCACACATAGGAGGTGTATAATCAAAAAATGGTGTCCAGCTCAAATTTTTACTACAAAGCAGGGGGTTTAGACTATTTTTACAGATAACAAATTTCCAATCAATGATTCCTGCAAATAATAATTGCCAATCAAACGGTTACATTTTAACTACCTGTACCTCTGTGATAGAATTGTAGAAGGAAGCCACTCAACCCATCATGTCTGTCTGGGCTCCTGGAAGATTGATCAGCTGTACCATTCTGCAGCCCTATCTCCATAACTCTCTACATTCACCATTTTTAAAAATAAATCCATCACTTTCAAATGTATATTCAGCTCTCTTTTGATACCTACTGTGGAATCCACATCCAGCTCTCTCCCAAGGAGTGCATTTCAAATCCTAACAACTCTTTGAATAAAGACGTTTCTCCTCCTCTCAATCCTGACTCTCTTGCTGACAATGTTGAGATTGTGACCCCTAGTTACTGACATACCATCCTTCTTTACCCTGTCAAAATTGTTGATAATTTTGAATACCTCAACAAGGTCAGCTCTTAAATCTTCTTGATATTCCCAATTCCTTTGCCTTCGCCTGTGCCGCATCTGCTCCCAGGAGGACCAATTCCAATACCGAACAACCCAGAATGCCTCCTTCTTCAAAGACCGCAATTTCCCCTCAGACGTGGTTGGCGATGCTCTCCACCGCATCTCCTCCACTTGCCGCCCCTCCAATTGCCACCAGGACAGAACCCCACTGGTCCTCACCTACCACCCCACCAACCTCCAGATACATCGTATCATCCTTCATCATTTCCACCACCTCGAAACAGACCCCACCACCAAGGATATATTTCCCTCCCCACCCCTATCAGCATTCCGGAAAGACCACTCCCTCCGCGACTCCCTCGTCAGATCCACAACCCCCACCAACCCAACCTCCACTCCCGGCACCTTCCCCTGCAACTGCAAGAAATGCAAAAGTTGCGCCCACACCTCCCCCCTCACTTCCCTCCAAGGCCCCAAGGGATCCTTCCATATCTGTCAGAAATTCACCTGCACCTCCACACACATCATTTACTGCATCCGCTGCACCCGATGTGGCCTCCTCTATATTTGGGAGACAGGCCGCCTACTTGCGGAACGTTTCAGAGAACACCTCTGGGACACCCGCACCAACCAACCCAACCACCCCGTGGCTCAACACTTCAACTCCCCCTCCCACTCCACCAAGGACGTGCAGGTCCTTGGCCTCCTCCATCACCAGACCATGGCAACATGACGCCTGGAGGAAGAGCACCTCATCTTCCGCCTAGGAACCCTCCAACCACAAGGGATGAATGCAGATTTCTCCAGCTTTCACATTTCCCCTCCCCCCACCTTTTCTCAGTCCCAACCCTCGAACTCAGCACCACCTTTCTAATCTGCAATCTTCTTCCTGACCTCTCCGCCCCCACCCCCACTCCGGCCTATCACCCTCGCCTTAACCTCCTTCCACTTATTGCATTTCCAAAGCCCCTTCCCCAAGTCCCTCCTCCCTACCTTTTATCCTTAGCCTGCTTGGCACATTTTCCTCATTCCTGAAGAAGGGCTCATACCCGAAACGTCGATTCTCCTGCTCCTTGGATGCTGCCTGACCTGCTGCGCTTTTCCAGCAACACATTTTCAGCTCTGATCTCCAGCATCTGCAGTCCTCACTTTCTCCTACCTTTTATCTTAGCCTGCTTGGCACACCCTCCTCATTCCTGAAGAAAGGCTCATGCCCGAAACGTCGATTCTCCTGTTCTTTTGATGCTGCCTGACCTGCTGTGCTTTTCCAGCAACACATTTTTAAGTCAAGGAAAATAAACCCAATTTCTCTAATCTTTCCTAGTATCTAAAATCCCTCATTCCTGGTATAATTCCAGTAAATCTCTTTTGTGCTATCTCGAGGGCTTTAACATCCTTCTTTAAATAAGTTGCCCAGAACTGAACACAATACTCCAAATGTGGTCTAACCAATAATTTGTCAAGATATATATCATTACTTCCTCACTTTTATACTCTGTGTCTCTATTTATAAACCCAAGGATCCTATGAACCATCTGAACTCTTTCAACTTGCCTGGACATCTTTGGGAAATCATGCACGTGAATCCAGGAGGGTCCTTTTGTTCTGTATTCCCCTCAGAATGATACCATTGAGCCTGTATTTTTCCTCCACATTTCTTCTACCGAAATGAATTCTATCACATTTCTCTGCATTGAAATTCATTGGCCAGGTGTTGGCCTATTAGACTAACTTGTCAATGCCCCTCAGTGTCATCCTCTCAATTCACTGTTCTCCCTAGATTAGCATCATCTGCAGATCTCAATACCCATCTCAAAATTGTTATATGAATTAGAAAAAGCAAAGATCCCAATATCAATCTGTGGGGAACATAACATCCATGGGGCAGCCTGCTGCCTTACAGCACCAGGGTTCCAGGTTCGATTCCAGCCTCGGGTGACTGTCTGTGTGGAGTTTGCACATTCTCCCCATGTCTGCGTGGGTTTCCTCTGGGTGCTCCGATTTCCTCCCACAGTCCCAAAATGTGCAGGTCAGGTGAATCTAATCCAATCTAATAACTTTCAACATGTATCCAGTCCGAGAAATGCTCACCTCTACCAACTCTCTGTTCCTATCTTTTGGCTAACTTCTAATCCATGCTGTTCACAGCGCCAGGGACCCAGGTTCAATTCCACTCTCAGGCTGTGTGGAGTTAGCACATTCACCCTGTATCTGCGTGGGTTTCCTCCGATAGCCAAACGATGTGCAGATTAGGCAGTTTGGTCTTGTAAATTATCCATAATGTTCAGGGATGTGCCAGTCTGGTGGATTGGCCATGGGAAATGCAGGATTGACAGGATAAAGTAGGGGGTTTGGTGTGGGTGGGATGCACTTTGGAGGGTTGGTGTGGATTCTTTGGGGCTGAATTGCCTACTTTTATACGGTGGAGAGTCTCTGATTCGATTTGTCCCACCAAAGTGTACTGTGCCACACTTCCCCACATCATATTCCATCTGCCACGACTTTGCCCTGTCTCCTAGCCTGTCCAAATCCTACTGCAGTCTTGTCGCTTCCTTAACACTACCTCCTGTTCTATATATCATTGAGTCATCGGCAAACTTAGCAACAATGCTCTTAATTCCTTCATCTAGATGGTAGTTGTCTGGAGTTCATAAAAGACAGAAAAGTTTAGAAGTTTAGATTAGAAGAGTTAGCAGGGAAGTGATGTCTCACAAACTTGATTGAGTTTTTTTGAGGAAGGAAACAAGAAGATTGATGAGAGCGGTGCGGTAGACATGATTTACTTGGACTTTAGTAAAGCCTTTGATAAGCTTCTGCATGGTTGGCTAATTAGTAGAGTTTGATCATGGGATTCAAGGTGTGCTTGCCGATTGGGTACAAAATCAGCTTACCGGCTGGAGACAGAGAGTGATGGTAGACAGCTGTTTTTCAGACTGAATAAAACCATGAGGGGTCTAGATAAGGTGAGAAGAGAAAGATTTTAAAAAGATGAGGGGTAAATTTTTTTACACTGAGAGTGGTTCATGTGTGGAATGAATCTCCAGAGAAGTTGGTAGCTGCAGGTACAGTTACAACGTTTGAAAGATACTTGGATAAGTACATGAATAGGAAAGGTTTGGAGGGAAATGGGTCAAGTACATGCAGGTGGGGCTAGTTTAGTTTGAGATTATAGTCAGCATGGACTGGTTGGACTGAAGGGTCTGTCCCTATGCTGTATTAGGACCTATTAATCCAAACATTTCTAATGTGCTAACAAACCTGCCATGGTGGCACAGTAGGAAATGCTTTCTGAAAGATCAAACATACAATATCCATGTTACTACTCTCATCCACTGCTTGTGTTAGCTTGTCAAAAAACTTAATTCAGTTTGTCAGACTGTATTATTAACTTAATTTTCACTCATTTTATTCTGTATTATGGCTTCCATCAGTTTTCTCATTGTTGATGTTAAGCTGACAGTTCTGTAGTTTCCTGGGTTATCCTCTGCCCCTTACTTAAACAATGGTGTCACATTTGCAATCCTGGGACTAATCCTGTGTTCAGAGAGGCCTGGAAAATTTCTATCGGTGGCTGTGAGGGTCACTCCCTTACCTCTCAGCAATCTAAGATGCATCCCATCCAGTCCTGGCAACTTCTCTGCCTGGAATGCTACCAGTCTTTTTGTCATATCTTCTTTATCTATCACTATACTGCTCAGTTACTCAACACCCATAGTTTCAACTGGGTCATTGTCACAGTTTTCTAATTCAGTAAAAACAGAAGCAAAGAATTTAGAACCCTGCCATTCTTTTTAACTTTTTGTTTTAGCACAGCCTGCCATCCTTTTCTCATTCTTCCTCTTAACCTTTCTTTTTCCAGCCTTAACCTCTATCCTGCGTTTACTTGGAACATAGAACTGTACACTACAGCATCGGGCCCTTCAGCCCACTATGTTGTGCCGAGCATGATGCCATATTAAACTAATCCCTTCTGCCTGCCCTTGATCCACATCCCTCCACTCATTGCATATTCATGTGCTTATTAAATGTTGCTTAAATGCCTCTATCGTACCTGCCTATACCACCACCCCAGTATCGTGTTCCAGACTCCTACCACTCTCCATGTAAAACAAAAACTTGCCCCTTATGTCTCCTTTGAACTTTCCCCTCTCACCTTAAATGCATGCCCCTTAGTATTGGACATTTCAACTCTGGGAAAAAGATTCTGACCGTCAGCCATAATTATGTCTCTCATAATTTTAAGGACTTCTGTCATGCCTCCCTTTACCCTCTGCCACTTGAGAGAAGAAAACCAGAGATTTTTCAAGTCTCTCCTTTTAAACTTATACCCTTTAATCCAGGCAGCATCCTGGTAAACCTCTTCTGCACCCTTTCCAAAGCCTCCACATCCTCCTTCTAAGGTGGCAACTAGAATTGAATGCAAAAGTATAGCTAAACCAAACTCTTATAAAAGCTGCAACATAATATCCTGACTCTTGTACTCAGTTCCCCGCCGATTAAAGGCAAGCATGCCATATCCTTCTTTACCACCTTATTTACTAATGTGGCCACTTTCAGTGAGCTATGGACTTGAACCTCAAGATCCCTCTGTGCATCAATGCTGTTTGGGGTCCTACCATTAACTGTATACTTTTTCTTAACATTTGACCTCCCAAAGTGCAGCACCTCATATTCACCTGGATTAAACTTCACCTGCCATTTCTCCGCCCATGTCTGCATATCCTGCTTTATCCTTTGACAACCTACTGTATTATGCACAACTCCACCGATCTTGTAACATCTGAAAACTTAAAAGCCCACCTATCTAAATTTTCATCCAGGTCATTTACATAAAAAAATCACAAAAACAGAGGTCTCAGTATTATCCTTGCTGAACGTCACTAACCACAGACTTCCAGCCTAAGAAACACCCTTCCACCACTACCCTCCGTGTCTTCTATGAGCAAGCCAGCTCTGAATCCATGGAGACAAGTCACCATGGATCCCATGCATCTTAATCTTCTGGATGAGCCTACCATGAGGGACCTTGTTGAAAGGCTTCCTAAAATCCATGGAAACAGCATCCACTGCTCTACCCTCATTGCCCACCTTCATTACCTTCTCCAAAAATTCAATCAAGTTAGTAAGACGTGAACCGTCCCCCATAAAGCTGTGCTAACTGTCCCCAATTAGGCTACACTTTTCCAAATGCACCCTAAGAATTCTCTCCAAAAGCTTCCCAACCACCAATATTGAGATTTAAGAGTTTATAATTTCCTAGATTATCCATTCTTGAACAGAGGAACAACATTAGCTACTCACCAGTCCTCCTGGACCTCTCCACTGGTTAGCAAGGATATACGATCTTTGTTGAGGCCCCTGCAATCTCCTCTCTTGCCTCTGTCAATAAGTTGAGATTTTTTTCTGGTTTCCATCACGATTAGTTTTCCAGTATGCATCATATGATTCACTTTTCTTCCTGATTTTGTCATCAATATCCTTAATCATCCAGGGTACTCAAGCTTAGGATACTCCATATTTATGTTCGCATGTTCTTCTCCCTCTTAAAAGTTTCCCATTTTGTATCCACTGTTTCATTCACCAAAATGCATTTCTAATCAACTGATCCCTAAAATCTGCCTTGTTCCAATCTAGGATCTCAATTCTTGAGGTTTTTTTTGTGATTGCTATTTGTCAATTGCTCCCCCATTCTGACATTCTGCACTTTACCTGCCTCATTTCCTAGGCCCAGATCCAGCACAGCTGCCTATGTGGTAGGAGTGGAAATGTTCTCTTCCAGAAAGTTCTGCATCCCAGAGTACTTAAGGAAGTGGCTGTAGAAATAGTGAATGAATTGGTAGTCATCTTCCAGGATTTGATAGACTCTGGAAGAGTCCCTGCAGATTAGAGGGTAACTAACGTTCTTCTAATATTCAAAAAGGGAATTACAGACCAACAAGCCTAACATCAGTAGTGGGGAAATATCCATTATCAAGGACTTTATAGCGGAGCATTTAGAAAGCAATGGCAGAATCCAATAGAGACAATATGGATTTATGAAGGTGAAATCACGTGACAAATCGAGGTCTATAATAAATACCCAACAAGGTTGCTGCATCTTGTTCAAGGGCTATGACATTATCTTTGACTAAGACTGATACACCTTCTTCCTTTTAATCTATCCCATTTCTATGAAAAACTTTATAAGCTGTGGTGTTTATAAACTCCAGTCCTGTTCTGGCTTAAGCCACGTTTCTGTTGATGGTAGTATGTCATTTACCCTAAACAATCATGTTCGTGTTGTTCACATTCCAAATTAGAACTCATGACTATTGTTATACACCCATATTCAAACTGAGACACAAAGTTATATTATTTAATCATATCATTGCATGTTCACATCTCCTAGCTGCAGTAGACCTAACCTTTCCCTGGTTACCCTCTTGCTCCTAATATACATATATAGTAGTGCCTCGACTTAGAAACTTAATCCGTCTGCAACCCGGTTCGCGAACCGAACAGTTAGCGAACTGAATCAATTTTTCCCATTTGAATTAATGTAATTCCAATTGATCCGTTCCCCAGCCCGAAAACATACTTTTTTAACATTATTTCGCCATGTCGTACTGCTTAGCGAGATCAGATATGCGAGCACCATTCTCGTGTTTAGCTATTATTTCCTTCTTCGTTTCCACAGTAATACTTTTAGGCTTCTTAACACCACTATTACTACCAGTTTTCACTTTCTTGGGAGCCATAATAAGGGCTAATTTAATGCAAAAAACAAAAAAAAAGCGTAAGAATGCTTGGACGTAGCAACGAATGATGTTCACAGCGCGCACGCCAAAGACTAACTGAATGAGATCACGCGGGGCCCGAGAGCTTTTGCGTTCAAAGCGTGCGTAGCAAAGCAGAACAATGAAACCATGTGGTCAGACACGGGCTTTTTGCGTTCGTACCTTTGTTCGTACCTTGAATTTCGTATGTATGTTGAAGCAAAATTTTACGTACAATCCTTTTTGTAAACCAATTTGTTTGTGAACGGGGTCGTTCGTATGTCGAGGCGCTACTGTATACATATATAAAAAGCCTTGGGATTCTCCTTAATCCACTTGTCAACGACATTTTATGGCTTGTTCAAGTCCTTCTAATTTTTTAAACTCTTTTCTGCTTCCTTTATACTCCTCAAGGGCTTTGTTTGATTTCTGTTTCTAAAACTTTACATTTGCTTCTTTTTTATCTTTTTAAATAAACGTACAACATCTCTCGTCATCTATGGTTCCCAAATCTTGCCATTGTTATCTTACATCCTCACAAGATTATGCTAGTCCTGAACTCTGGTCAACTGGCTTTTAAAAGACCGACACATATCAGATGTGGGATTACCTTCAAAAAAATTGGTTCTGCTTTCACATAAGAAGACACAAGTCAGATACCAAAAATGTTGGAGAATGCAAAATTTAATGAGAGGAAAGAACTGAGGGAGAACAATATTAATAGAGATATGGTGTTGGGAAAATTGAGCTGGATCAAAGCCAGATAAGTCCCCAGAGCCTGGTAATATAGATCCCAGAGTAATTAAGGAAGTTGATCTAGAAATAGTAGATGCATTGGTAGTCATATTCCAGGATTCGGTAGATTCTGGAAGTGTCCCTGCAGATTAGAGGGTAACTAATGTTACTCCAATATTCAAAAAGAGAATTACAGACCAGCAAGCCAAACATCGGTAGTGGGGAAATATCCATTATCAAGACTTTATAGCAGAGCATTTAGAAAGCAGAGGCAGAATCCGATAGAGACGATATGGATTTATGAAAGAGAAATCATACTTGACAAATCTGTGGGAATTCCATGAGGATGTAACTAGTAGTGTTGACAAGGGGAAGCAGGTCAATATGGTATATTTGGACTTTCAGAAAGCATTTGACAACGTATTGCGTAAGATGCTATTGTGCAAGATTAAAGTGCATGGGGTTAGGGGAAGTGCATTGAGATAAATAGAAAACTGGTTGGTAGAGAGGAAACAAAGAGTAGAATTGATTGGCAGGCATTAAGCAATTGGGTGCCATAGGGATTGGTGTTAGGACCCCAGTTATTCACAATATATTCTAATGATTCCCTGTAAATACAACCAGGAAATTTTGCACTAAAAATCTTTACTCACAAATGCAACAGACCATGAATGGATAGAGACGGTACAACAAGCCATAGACATTAGTCAGTGACAAACGCAGAAAATGAAAAAACTCGACCTGCAGAAAAAGCTAAACAAGCTTACACAAAATAACAACACAGAAGCATGGATAAAAGACTTAACTCACCAACCCTTAACAGACACTGAAAAAGCCATCTTAGTTAGAGGATTAAATTAAACTTCCAGGATACGGACAAGAAAGATCTCTTAACTGTATTAGAAACAACACTGAAAGACAACCAACTCACAGAAGAAACCCAGCAAACCATCAGACAGGCAGTCGCACCAAATATAAGCAGGAAAAAGGAAAGACGACACTCAATACAGAAGAAAGGAAAGCACCGGAAAGACTAAATAAAGATAAAAACATTGTTATCCTACCTGCAGACAAAGGACACTTGACAGTCATTTTAAATCAAAGATACTACATTGAGAAAGTGAACACACTACTTGCAGATACCAACACATACCAACAGGTGGCGATAGACCTGACCTCACAACTAGAGAACCAAATCACAGCCCTACTCAAAAACTACAGAAATCTGGAGACATAAATAAGACTGACTTCAAAACGTTCACACCCATCAACATCAACCTGGCCAAGGAAACATTGACTACACTATTAGAAGAACCAAAGACACATACACCTGACACACAAACTTCATCAACAAGGACAGTATCATCAAGCTAGTGGACCTCTGCCTTACCACTCACTTCACCTTCAACAACAAAACCTACAGAAAACCCATGGGATCTCCGATATCAGGGTTCCTAGCAGAGGCAGTAATGCGGAGACTTGAACGTACAGCTCTGCCATCCATCCGACCCAAACTTTGTCATTACTAAACGAAATAAATTAGAGGAAACCTTCAAGACCATCAATAATACCCTTATTGGCACAAAATTCACTACAGAGGAGGAAAACAACAATAAGCTGCCATTCCTAGATGTCACAGTAGAGCAAACAGCCAATGGGGATCTTCAAACCAGCGTCTACAGGAAAACAATACATACAGACCAAATATTGAATTACAGAAGCAATCACCCCAACACCCACAAATGGAGCTGCATTAGAACATTATTTCAACACACTGTAGCAGAGAGGAACTATGAAGGGCAGAGGATAATCACCACTACAGTGCATTCAAAATGAATGGGTACCCAATAACCACAGTCTGCCGATTTCTCAGTAACAAACCCAAACAAGCAGACAAAACACGTACAGGAACCCTAGCCACTCTTCCCCGACATCAAAGACATCTCAGAAATGACTGCCAAACTACTCGGACTCATTGTGGTATCATGGTAGCCCACAAACCCACCAACTCACTAAAACAGCAGTGAACTTAAAAGACCCTATACAGACAACAAGCAAAACTAATGTCATTTACAAAATACCTTGCAAGAATTGTAACAAACACTACACTGGACAAACAGGCAGAAAACTAGAAACCAGGATACATGAACATCTACTAGCCACAAAAAGACATGACCCTTTCTCACTGGTATCCTTACATACAGATGAGGAAGGTTACCACTTTGACTGGGACAAAACATCCATTCCAGGACAAGCCATACAGAGACAGTCACGAGAATTCCTAGAAGCTTGGCATTCCAACTGGAATTTTATCAAGAAACACATTGATTTGGATCCCATTTACCACCCCCTGAGAAAAAGAACAGGAAATGACATCACCAACCCAAGGAAACACAAACACATAAATAGAAAGTGGGCTGTACCACCGGTGCTTCATCTGGAGGCTCACTAAAGATGTTATCTAGTATGGTGATGAAACGTCTGAAAACAAACCTTCCAGCTTAGTGAGCAAACCTACATTCATAATAATTTAGCTGAAGGAACAAATTGTAACATCTCAAAGTTTGCAGATGCTACCAAATTGGGTGGGAGGGTGAACTGTGACAAGGATATAAAGGCCCTTCAGCGCAATCTGGACAGGTTGGATGAGTAGCCAAATCAATGACAGAAGCAGTATAATTTGGATAAATGTGAGGTTATTCACTTTGGAAGCAAAAACAAGAACGTACATTACTACCTGAATGGCAGTAAATTGGGAGAGGGGAATGTGCAGCAGGACCTGGGTGTCCTTGTGCACCAGGCGCTGAAGGTAAACATGCAGGTGCAGCAGGCGGGAAAGAAGGTATGTTAGCCTTCATTGCAAGAGGTTTTGAGTACAGGAGCAGGGATGTGGTTGGTGCATATAATCAGGGCTGTGATGAGGCCGCACCTAGAATATTGTGTGCAGTTTTGGTTTCCTTTTCTGAGGAAGGATGCTCTTGCTCTCGAGGGAGTACAGCGAAGGTTTACCAGGCTACTTCCAGGGATGGTGGGACTGACGCATGAGGAGAGATTGATTAGGTTAGAATTGTTTTCGCTGGAGTTCAAACAAATGAGGGGTGATTTCGTAGAGACTTACAAAGTTCTAACAGGACTAGACAGAGTAGATTCAGTGAGGATGTTCCCAATGGTGGGTGCATCCAGAACCAGTGGTCATAGTCTGAGGATTCGGGGTGGACCATTTAGGAAGGAGATGAGGAGACATTTCTTCACCCATAAAGTGGGGAGTCTGTGGAATTCATTACCACAGGAAGTATTTAATGTATTCAAGAGGGGGAAGATATAGCATTTGGGGCGAATAGGATCAAAGATTATGGGGAGGATTAGGCTATTCAGTTGGATGATCAGCCGTGATGGTGATGAATGGTGAGCAGGCTCGAAGGACCGAATGACGTCCTCCTGCTCCTATTTTATATGTTTCCATGTTTCCAATCCAAATTTTCTAGTTTCTGTCCAATGCTATTATAACTAGCCTTCTCCCAATTTAAAAGTCACGCAACACGAGGTTATAGTCCAACAGGTTTATTTGGAAGCACTAGCTTTCGAAGTGCTGCTCCTTCATCAACCACCAGTTCTTCCAGATAAACCTGTCCGACCATAACCTGATGTTGTGTGATTTTGTTGTTCTGATGTTGTTTGTACATCCCTGTCCAGCACCAGCTCCTCCAAATCATGTCTCCCAATTTAGAACTTTCACCCAAGAACCAGTGTTATCCTTTTCCATAACTTCCTAAAATGTACGGAATTAGGATCACTGCCCTAATGAAACACCGGTCATTTGGCCAAGCTCATTTCCTGATTTAAGGTAATGTATGATCTCTTCTAGTTGGACAATCTACATACTGTTGCAAGAATCCCTTCTGGATGCATGTAACAAATTCTGTCCCATTGAAGTCCATAAGACCATAAGACATTGGAGCAGAAATTAGGCCATTCAGACCATCAAGTCTGCTCCGCTGTTCAATCATGGCTGATAAGTTTCTCAACCCCGTTTTCCCTCTTTTTCCCTGTAACCCTTGATCCCCTTGACAATTAAGGAACCTATCTATCTTCGTCTTAAATATACTCAATGACCTGGCCTCCACAGCCTTCTGTGGCTGTAAATTCCATAGATTTACCACTCTCTGGCTGAAGACATTTCTGTTTGTTTCTGTTCTAAAATGTCTTCTCTTTACTCTTAGCCTGTGCCCTCAGGTCAGAGTCTCTCCTACCAGTGGAAACATTCTGCAAATGTCTCAGTGAAATTAAAATCACCCATGACCACAACCCTCTTGTTTTTACATCTTTTCATGTTGTTTTTCATTCATGGGATGTGGGCATCATTGGCTCCAACAGCATTTATTGCTCATCCCTAATTGCCCAGCTCTTTATCTCTTCCTTTAATTTCCACTGGCAACTGGGAGGCCTATAGTAAAACCCCATCATTGTGTTTGCACCCTTTCTTATTCCTGAGTTCAACCAGATGGAGTTGCCAAATGAGCCCTGCAAGATGTCCTCTTTTAGTGCAGATGTGACATTTGCCTTTATCAGTAATGTAACTCTTCCACCCCTTCTCCGTCCCTCTTTATCATGCCTGAATCATTTAAACCCTGGAATGCTGAGCTGCCAGTCCTGCCTTTCTCTCAGCTCTGATGAAGAGTCATCTAGACTCGAAATATTAGCTTGCACTCTTGCTCTCTCTCTCTCTCTCTCTCTTTCACTCTCACTCTCACTCTCACTCTCTTGCTAGACTCTTTCTGACTCATTATGATCTCCAGCATTTGCAGTAATTTGCTCCTGCTCTTCTGTCAACCAGGTTTCTATAATGGACTACATTGTAGTGCTGTGTACTAATCCAGGCTCTAAACTCATCTGCCTTATCTGTTACACTGGTTGAATTAAAAAAAAATCCACTTCAGACCACTAGTCCTGCCATGTTCCTTACACTGACCCTGCCTGATCTTTCTATTGGACTTAGTTGATTTAGCCCATCTCTTCTCTTTAAACACTCCCCCACTGACCCACTGCTCTGGTTCCCACCCCCTGCAGCACTTTCTTAAATCCTCTCGAGTCACACTAGCAAACCTCCCTGGAAGGTGCCCCTCCAGTTTAGGTGTAACCCATCCTTCTTGGACAAATCCCACCTGCCCTGGAAGAGATCCCAATGATCCAGATATCCGAATCCCTCCTCCTACACCAGCTCTTTAGTCACACATTCAACTGTATTATCGTCCTTGTTTCCAGCTTCACTAGCACATCGCACAGAGAGCACTCCTGAGATTACAGCACGAGAGGTTTGCTTTTCAACTTCCTAAATTCCCTTTGCAGGACCTCGTTACTTTTTCTGCCTCTATCTTGGTACCAATATGGACGATGATCTCTGGCTGCTCGCCCTCCCCCTTCAGAATATCCTGTGCTCACTCAGAGACATCCTTGACCCTGGCAATGGAAATGCAGCACCCATCCTAGGCATTTGCTGCGGCCACAGATGGGACTACAGAGTCTCCTATCATACTGCTTACCTATACCTCAGCCTTGCCTGCTGTACAACAGTGCCGTAGATTCACCACTCTCTGGCTGAAGACATTTCTGTTTGTTTCTGTTCTAAAATGTCTTCTCTTTACTCTTAGCCTGTGCCCTCAGGTCAGAGTCTCTCCTACCAATGGAAACATTCTGCAAATGTCTCAGTGAAATTAAAATCTGTTGTTTTCCCCTGAGAGGCCACCTGTTTGTGAGGGGAATGACCACAGGTGACTCCTGCACTGCCTGCTCACACTGCCTGGTCTTCCTGGTCGTCACCTCAACTCTTCTCGGTCTGTGTAATACTTATTGATAATGTGGCAAACTCACTAAACGTGCTATTCATGATGTTCTCAGCCTCGTGGATGCTCCATAGTGAGTTCAGCTGTAACTCCAGGCACTCCATTTGGCTAATCAGGAATTGCAGCTGTATACACGTCCTGATTACATAGTCAACATGGACACTGGAAGTGTCCCTGATTTTCCACATGTTGCAGAAGGAACATCTAATGAAGCCAAGTTCTCCTGCCATTGTGAACTTTATCAACTGCAGACAATAATCGAGGAATCATTGACACAACCTTACTCACTAGTCTCAAAAATCAGATTTCTCACTCTCTCTGACCCTGCTCCTCAGGTATTTATCAGGTAGTTCCTGCTGTTGTTCACCCCAGGTTTGCTCTGCTGTGCTCCTGCTGCAGCTGCCATTATTATTCTTCAGCTATCCTTGACTTTTAAATAAGTCCAATGTCCATTTCCATCCATTCAATAATACAGAAAAATTGAAAAACATGGTCTTTCCACTGAGTTCAGTCTGGATCACTGGCTCTCTCACTGGGCACTCTCTGGTAGCACTGAGTTGTCATTAATCCTCTCCTGTTGTCCTGCTGTATTTACACACTGTTGCTTGTCAGAAGCTTCACTAATTTCTCTGCCTTTCTGAGATAGAGAACAGATGAAAAATAACAAATGTGCGGTGATGCAGCATGAAGGAATATTCACACTGTGTGTGTCAATTGAAATGCAGTGTTGGCCTTTTCCTCCCGGACCCAACAAATGTTGGTGCCAGACCACAACTGGACGCTGGCCAGTAATTGCAAGCATGTGAATTTCACACTGTCTGAATGATTCCGTTCAAAAAAACCGCACTCTTAGCAAACCCACAGAATGGCGCAAAGAAGCTGACAACTCCGTCTCTTCAGGCTTGCAAACAAATGCTCCTTATCCAGGAATGTCAGCTCTGGGGAGATCAGGTGTCAGCCGTGACTGGGCGCCCTCACCCTGCAGTTAGGAAGTTGTGGGTTCAAGTCCCACTCCAGAGAACTGGGCAAATAACCTCCACTGACACATTCCATGCAGTACTGAGAGAACACTGCACTGTCAGTGGTTCCACCTTGGTGACATTTCAGTCATATTTACTTGACTAGAACTTCCTGAGCTTAAGTCAGCTGCTGTTTGAATGTAAATTTTCCATCACCAGCAGAGGATTGAGCCACAATGTCAGGAGAGGGAGCTGAATTGACCAATTTATACAGCAGCTAATATTCAGAGCAGATTACTGATGTCGAGAGAAATTTCAGCTTGAGCTTCAGCTTCTGTATACTCCTGCCCTACATACCCCTTTCCCCTGAAACCGCATATACATTTCTGTAACTGAGCAGACCAGGCACCCGACTGACAATGTAACAGGGCCTTGCAGAGTGGCAGCATCACAGAATCTTTCTGGATCTGTGCAGAATTAACCATTCATCATGTTTGGAATCTTAGTGTCCCTGTAGCTAGCGTTAGAATCATTGTTAGTAGTTAGATTCATAGAATGTCTCTGAAGCAGGAAGCAGGTCATTCCACCCATCAAGTCCACACTGACCCTCCAAAGACCCGGGATGGGACCATTCGCCGCCGCCGATTAGCCACTACCCTTTCACCGCTGAGGACGATTCACCACCGCCCATTGGCCGCTGAGGACGATTCGCCACTGCAAGTGTTTGTAACTCATTTTTTTGTATAAACCAATAAAATGATACTTATTTCACCCCTTTTTTAATCAATATGTAGTATATAGTCGTATAAATAAAGGGGACTGAGAAGTATGTAAGAACAGGCGGGAGGAAAGACAATCAGTACATATATATATATTTCCGGTGGCGAATAGTCTCCAGAGATCAAACGACCCCAGTGGAGAAACGCTGGTGGCGAACCAGCAGTGGCTAATCGGCAGTGGCGAATGTACCGTGGCTAATCGTCACCAACCCCCAAAGACCATCCCAATCACACCTAGCTCCAGTCACTGTCACCCTGCATTTCCCATGGCCAATACACTTAGCCTGTCCATCCCTAGACACTATGGGCAATTTAGAATCTTAGAGCCTCTACAGTGTGGAAACAGGCCACTTGGCCCAACAAGTCCACACTGACCCTACGATAAGTAACCCACCTGACTCATTTCCCCTACCCTTTTTTCTACATTTACCCCTGACCAATGCACCTAACAAACACATTCCTGAAAACTATGGGCAATTTAACATGTCCAATTCACCTAACCTGCACATCTTTGGACTATGGGAGGAAACCAGAGCACCAAGAGGAAGCCCATGCAGACACTGGAGAGTGTGAAAATTCCACATAGAGAATCACCCGAGGCTGGAATCAAACTCGAGCTCCTGGTGCTGTGAAGCAGCGGTGCTAACTACTGAGCCACTGTGCCATCCTCGTTGGTTGAGGAAAGGGTGAAAAGATAGCAGCAAAGAAAGTGTTAACAATGTAACTGGGTTTTTGTGCTGGCTTACGCAAGCACTGCTTTAATATTTATATTCCATTCTTATTTGACTGGTTCAGGCAGTGTGAAGATACTAAGATTGGATTCTGTATTTTCCCAGGGTGTTAAACAAACAGGGTCAGGAGACCTACTTGCTGCAAGCAGAAAACCATCTCTTCAGGCACAGTCCCAGCCTCTGTAACTGTTTGCGGTCCAGATACACACAGCCTTCGGTATTCCCTATGACGTCCATACAAATTGATACTCCCCTCAGCCAATGGCTCGCCATGTGATACTTGGCAGCTCCTACCGACACCACTTGCTGCAGAGGTGACCTTTGCCTTTATCAGTAATGCAACTCTTCCACCCCTTTTTCATCCCTCTTTATCATCCCTGAATCACTTAAACCCTGGAACGCTGAGCTGCCAGCTCTGATGAAGGGTCATCTAGACTCAAAATATTAGTTCTCTCTCTCTCTCTCTCTCTCTCTCCATCTTGCTCTCTCTCTCTATCAATTCTCTCTGACTCACTGTGGTCTCCAGCATTTGTCATTTTCAGTACGGATTCCAGCATTTGCAGGAATTTGCTCCTGCCCTTCTGTCAACCTTCTGTAATGGACTACATTGAAGTGCTGTGTACTAATCCAGGCTCGAAACTCATCTGCCTTATCTGTTAAGAAAGTGAGGACTGCAGATGCTGGAGATCACAGTTGAGATTGTGGTGCTGGAAAAGCACAGCAGGTCAGTCAGCATCCAAGGAACAGGAGAATCGATGTTCATCAGGAATGATGAAGGGCTTATGCCAGAAACGTTAATTCTCCTGCTCCTGGGATGCTTCCTGCTAGGCTGCTTTATCTGTTACAAAAAAATTACACTTCAGACCGCTAGTCCTGTTGTGTTCCATAAACTGACCCTGCCTGACCTTCCTACTGGACTTAGTCAAAAAGTGTGGTGCTGAGAAAGCATAGCTGATAAGGCAGCATCCGAAGAGCAGGAGAGTCAATGTTTCGATGAGCCCAAGGGGGCTGAGAGGTAACTGGGAGGAAGGTGGGGCTTGGGGAAAGTAGCTGGGAATATGATAGGTAGGTGAATGTGGGGTGATAGTGATAAGTCAGAGGAGAGGGTGAAGCAGATAGGTGGGAAGGAAGATGGACAGGTAGGCCAGTTCAAAAGGGCGGTGCTGAATTGGAAGGATCTGGAATAAGGTGGGGGTAGGGGAAATGAGGAAACTGGTGAAATTGACATTGATCCCATGCGGCTGGAGGGTCCCAAGGCGGAGGATGATCTGTTTTTCCTCCAAGCTTCGAGTGATAAGGGTTTGGTGGTGGAGGAAGCCCAGGGACTTGCATGTCCTTGGCAGAGTGGGATGGGGAGTTAAAGTGTTCGGTCACACTGCGGTGGGGTTGTTTAAGTGCATGTGTCTCAGAGATGTTCTTTGAAATGTTCCGCAAGTTGGCGTACTGTCCCCCAAATGTAGAGGAGACCACATCGAGAGCAACAGACACAGTAGATGAGGTGTGTGGATACACAGGTAAATCTCTGTTAGATGTGGAAGGATCATTGGGCCTTGGATGGAGGTGAAGAGTGAGGTGTGGGCTCAGGTTTTGCACTTCTTACAGTGGCAGGAGAAGGTGCTGGGAGTGGAGGTTGGGTTGGTGGGGGGTATGGACCAAACAAGGGAGTCGCGGAGGGAATGGTCCGTGCGAAACACAGATAGGAGTGGGGAGAGAAATAGATCCCTGGTGGTGGGGTCTATCTGTAGGTGGCAGAAATGACAGAGGATGATGCATTGTATCCGGAGGTTGGTAGGGTTGAAGGTGAGGACCCGGGGTGGAGGTGGGGGGGGATTCTGTCCTTGTTGTGATTGGAGGAGTGGGGTTCAAGGGTGGAGGAGATGCACTGGAGGGCATTGTCAACTACATGGGAGGGAAATTGCGGTCTTTGAAGAAGGATGCCATCTGGGCTGTTCTGTGGTGGAATTGGTCCTCCTGGGGAGCAGATGCAGCAGAGACGGAGGAATTGAGAGTAAGGGATAGCATTTTTACAGAAAACAGGCTGGGAGGTGGGGTAGTCCAGGTAGCTGTGGGAGTTGGTGTGTTTGAAATTGAGTCAGTTGCCACAAATGGGGAGGGAGGTGTCCAAGATGGCCCAGATGTACTCGAGGTCAGGGTGGCAGGTGTTAGTGAAGTTAATGAACTGTTCAACAACCTCGTGGGAGTGTGAGGTGGCACTGATACACTCATTGATGTAGCAGAGGAAATGGTGGGGAATGATGCCAGTGGAGCTGTGGAAGATAGCTATTCCACATACCCGATGAAGAGGGAGGCGTAGCTGGGGCCTGTGCGGGTGCCCATGGCTGCTCCTTTGGTCTGGAGGAAGTGGGAGGATTTGCAGGGGAAATTGTTGAGGGTGAGGACGAGCTCTTCTTCAGGAATGAGGACTCGTCATTCCTGATGAAGAGTTCATGCTTGAAATGTCTACTCTCCGCTCCTCGGATGCTGCCTGACCGGCTGTGCTTTTCCAGCACCACACTTTTCAATGCTGATCTCCAGTATCTGCAGTCCTCACTGTTTCCTTCCTACTGGACTTAGTTGATATAGTCCCTCTCTTATCTTTAAACAGTTCCCCTGCTGACCTACTGCTCTGGTTCCTATTCCCCTGCAACACTAGTTTAAACCCTCTCGCATGGCACTACCAAACCCCCCTGTAAGGATATTGGTGTCCTTTCGGTTTAGGTGCAACCCATCCTTCTTGTACAAGTTCAACATTCCCTGGAAGATATCCCAATGATCCAGATATCTGAATCCCTCCTTTTTTAAAACGTGGGGTTTTAGCTACTCTCCAGTCTATTGGAACTCTCCCAGAGTCTGTAGATCTGTAGAAAATGATCACTAATGTGTCCACTATTTCTAGAGGCACTTCCTCCAGTACTCTGAGATGCAGAGCATCAGGTCCTGGGAACTTATCAGGTTTTAATCCCATCAATTTCCCCAATACCATTTCCTTCCGTTCCTCCTTCATGCTTGACTCTCTGTCCTTTAGCACTTCCAACATGATTTGTGCCCACCTTAGTGAATCTAGATCCAAAGTATTTGTTCAACTGGTCTACCATCTCTTTGTTGTGCTTTATGAATTCATCTGATGCTAACTGCAATGAAGCTACATTTGTCTTTACTTATCGATAAAAGCTTTTGCAGACAGTTTTTATGTTTTCCACCATTTACACTTGTATTCTATTTTCCCCTTCCAAATTAAACCCTTTGTCCTCCTCTGCTGAATTTTAAGTTTCTCCCAGTCCTTAGTTTTGCTGCTTATTCTGGCCAATGTATATGCCTTCTCTTTGTCTTTAACACTATCCTTGATTTCTCTTGTTAGCCATGGTTGAGCCACCTTCCCTGGTCCACTCCTAGGTCAGACAGGGATGTATAATTGTTGAAATTCATCCATATGTTCCACCACTGCCAACCCCTTAAGTATTCTCAGGCAGCTTATCCTAGCCAATGCATGTATCACAGCACCAAAGTTAGCTTTCTTTTAAGTTCAAGAGCCTAGTCTCAGACTTAACTGTGTCACTCTCATCTTATTGAAGAATTTTACCATATTATGGTCACTCTTCCCCAAAGGATCTCGCAGCACAACGTTGCTAATTAAACCTCTCTCATTACACAGTACCCAGTCTAGGATGGCCTGCTCTCTAGTTGGTTCCTCAATATATTGGTCGAGGAAACCATTCCTCAGACTTTTTAGGAAATCCTTTGTTGCATTGCTACCAGTTTGGTCAGTCCAGTCAATATGCATAATACCGGTTGTATCCTACTACACACATCTCTAATTTCCTGTTTGATGCTATCCCCAACCTCATAACTATTGTTTGGTGGTCTGTACACAACTTCCACTGATGATTTTTCCCTTTGGTGTTCCGTAAGACCATCCATCCAGATTCCACATTGTCCAAGCTAATGCCCTTTCTTCCTATTGTGTTAATCTCCTTCTTAACCAGCAGTGCTACCCCACCTCCCTTTCCTTTTTATCTTTCCATGTTCTTGCAGTGCAGAAAGGAGAATAGTGCATTGACATTAGGCAAAGGCCTCTGCCCAATCTACCACTCCCCTACTACACAACAAGAGCTGAAGGCCGAACGCATCCCACTCCACTCAACAACACTCATATTTCCATCCTCCTCATATTTCTGCTCTGGATTTTACAAATTATGGGGTATTAAAATAAGGTCACACTGGGAATATTTGGGCTTTGGAGCTTTGGTATTTGAAGGTAGGAGGATTAAAATTTAGTTGCGTAAGAAGCAGATATGAAAGGAGCATAGCTATCTCTAGGCGGTTGCAGAATTGGAGGAGGTTACAGTGATAGAGAACATTGAGGCATGGGGGAGGGGATCACAAGGTTGAACATTTAAAAATTAAGTGATTCTCAGGTTGAGAATCTACAGTCAGTGAACTGTGATGAATGCACAGGCCTTGGTGCAAGTTAAGATATGGACAGTGCAACTTTGGATGGATCAAGTTTATGGAGACGGGGAAGTGTAAGACCAATCAGAGAAGTTTTTGAATAGCCCAGTACAGAGGTGCCAATAGGCAGTGTTGGCTAATATTACAGTAAGTTGTTGTGGATCTGGGGTTACATATAGTCCAGGTGTAGGAAGTAGAGCAAATTTAATTCTCTAAAGGGTATTTATGAAGTAGATGGATTTTTATGACAATCTGGTAATTTCATAGTTCCCATTTGTTCCTGATGCAAGTGTTTGACACCAGATTTTAGTTAATTGATTAAATATAAATTCCACAGCTGTTGTGCTGAGATTTGAACTGATTTCTCTGGATCATTAGTTCAGGCCTCTTGGATTACTAGTCCAGTAATGTGACAGCTATGCTACATTGCAGCAATGTGAAGGAGCCGGTGTTGGACTGGAGTGGACAAAGCTAAAAATCACACAACACTTGGGGCAGCATGGTAGCTCAGTGGTTAGTACTGCTGCCTCACAGCACCGGGGACCCAGGTTCGATTCCAGCGTCGGGTGACTGTCTGTGTGGAGTTTGCACATTCTCCCCGTATCTGTGTGGGTTTCCTCTAAGTGCTCCGGTTTCCTCCCACACTCCAAAGATGTGCAGGTCAGGTGAATTGGCCATGTTAAATTGCCCATAGTATTAGATGCATTAGTCGGAGGGAAATAACAGGTCCTTTGGACCTATTAGGCCAAAGGTCCACACCGACCCTCTGAAGAGTAACCCACCCAGACCTATTCCCCTCCGACTTGTGCACCTAATACTATGGGCAATTTAACATGGCCAATTCACCTGACCTGCACATCTTTGGAGTGTGGGAGGAAACCGGAGCACTTAGAGGAAACCCACACAGATACGGGGAGAATGTGCAAACTCCACACAGACAGTCACCCGACGCTGGAATCGAACCTGGGTTTCCACACTGTAGGGAATCTAACCTAATCTAATAACACTAGGTTACAGTCTAATAGGTTTATTTGGAAGCACTATCTTTCGGAGTGCTGCTCCTTCATCAGGTGGCTGTGGAGTATAACATCGTAAGACACAGGATTTATTGCAAAAGGTTACAGTGTCATGCAACTGAAATAATATATTGAACAAACCTGGATTGTTAAGTATTTCATCTTTTAGAATGGGTTGCAGGTTTCGGTTCATTAATATGTAAATCCCAGAACTTCTTTTAAGTTACATTCTTGAGATAACTGAAGGTTTCATAGTAAAAGGTGACATGTCAGCTCAGACAATGCATTAAAGGTGTGAGGTCAGAGTCTGTATCCCAATCTTGAGTCAGACTGGTCTATTTCCAAAGTGGAATTTACAAAATATTACATGGACTGACTGCCTGCAGATTGAGAAGTTTTTGAGCAAAATTGAATGTACTTGCAAATATAATTCTGCAAATACAAATTTGCCCCAAATAGTTATGTGTGTATTGCATGAGTGAGAGAGTGAGTGTATGCGTGTGAGTGCACATGAGAGCGTATGTGTTTGCGTGTGTGAAAGCTTGGTAAAGTGTGGATGTGATGGAGTATACACCTGTGAGAGGGTGTGTGCATGCATGTGAGTGTGGGGTGTGTATGTATGTGTTTATCTGAGAGAGGGTCTGTGTGAGTGTGTGAGTATATTTGCATGTGTGTGTGAGAGAGAGAGTGTCTAGTGTAGTGGGGTCACCTGTAGTGTGACATGGCCCCACGGTCCCAGTTGAAGACATCCCATAGGTACCAAATTTGGCTACCAGCCTCTGCTTGGCCACTTTGTGTTGTTGCCTGTCCCCAAGTCCACCTTGGAGGGTGGTCACCCGAAGATCTGATGCCAAATGTCCCTGACCGCTGAAGTGCTCCTCGACTGGGAGGGAACACAATATGATTGTTATGGTAACACAATATGATTGTTATGTGGTGTCCATTCATCCATTGTCATAGCATCTGCTCAGTCTTGCCAATGTACCATGCCTAAGGGCATCCTTGCCTGCAGCGGATGAGATAGACAACATCGGCCAAGTCACATGAGTACCTGCCGCGTACACAGTAGGTGGTATCCCCATGAGTAATGGTGTTATCCCCGTCAACACTCTGACACATCTTGCAGTGGTTGACAAGACAGCATTGTACTGCAAATGTGTTCTGACCAGAGCATTATAGAGCCTCAGAAGTACACCCCTGCTTTTATATTCAAGTCCTCTCAGAGTAAGTGCCATCATTGCATTTGCCTTCCTAATTATTGACTCAACCTGCAAGTTTATCTTGAGAGAATCCTGGATGAGAACTCCCAAGTCTCTTTGCACTTCAGACTTCTGAATTTTCTCCCCATTTAGAAAATAGTCCATGCCAGCATTCTCCCTACCCAAGTGCATGACCTCACATTTTGCCACATTGTACTCCATTTGCCACTTCTTTGCTCACTCTCCTAACCTGTCCAAATTCTTCTGCAGCCTTCCCACCTCCTCAATCTATCTTTGTATCATATGCAAACCTAGCCAGAATGCCCTCAGTTCCTTCATCTAGATCGTTAATGTATAAAGTGAAAAGATGTGTTCTTAACACTGAGCCTTGCAGAACGCCACTTGTCACTGGCTGCTATCCTGAGAAGGACCCTTTTATCTCCACTCTCTGCTTTCTGCCAGACAACCAGACTTCCATCATGCTAGCACCTTGCCTCTAACACCATGGGCCCTTATCCTACACAGTAGCATCACATGCAGCACCTTATCAAAGGCCTTCTTGAAGTCCAGGTAGACAATATCCATTGGCTCTCCTTTGTCAGGCATGACCTCCCATTGATGAAACCATACTGACTTTGCCTGTTTTATCCTACACTTCCAAGTATTCAGATATCTCATCCTTCACAATTGATTTCAGAATCTTACCCATGACTGAGGTCAGACTAATTAGTCTGTAATTTTTACCTTACTCCCTTTTTAAACAGGGGTGTCACGTTAGCGATTTTCCAGTCCTCTGGGACCCTTCCTAATTCTAGCAACTCCTGCAAGATCACCACTAATGCCTCCACTACCTCTCCACCTATCAATTCAAACTCTGTTTTGTAGTTCATCTTATCTAGGTGATTTATCCACCTTCAGACCATTCAGTTTTTCTAGCACCTTCTCCTTGGTGATGGCCTCCGTACCCAGCTCTGTCCCCTCACTCTCTTGATTTTTTTGGGCTATTATTTGTGTCTTCCACTGTGAAGATTGAAGCAAATTAAATATTCAGTTCCTCAGCCATTTCCTTGTTCCCCACGACCATCTCTCCAGGATCATTTTCCAGTGGCCCAAAGTCCACTTTTGCCTCTCTTTTGCCCTTTATTATCGAAAGAAACTCTTACAGTCTTATAGAGTCGTAGAGATGTACAGCACAGAAACAGACCCTTCAGTCTAATTTGTCCATGCCAAGCAGATATCCTAACCTAATCTGAGCCATTTGCCAGTACTTGGCCCATATCCCTCTCAACCCTTCTTATTCATATACCCATCCAGATGCCTTTTGAATGTTGAAATTGTACCAGCTTCCTCTGGCAGCTCATTCCGTACACATGGGAAGGGGGAGGGTGTGGTGTTGGTGGTCATGGAATGGACTAGTGTTTTGGAGGGAATAATTTCTGTGAAATGCAGATGGGGGGATGGTGGCATTCTGCTGGAGTTGTCTGAAATGGCAGAGAATGATTCTTTGAATGGGGATTCAGATGGGATAAAAAGTGATCACAAGGGGGACCCGATCATGCTCTTGTGAGTAATGGGAAAGTTCAAGGGCAGAAGCATAAGGGATAGGTCAGATGCAGTTGAGGACCCTGCCAAGCACAGTGGGCAGGCAACCACAGTTATAGAAGAAGAAAGGCATGTTAGCAGCTCTGTTTTGGAACGTGGCGTCACATCATCTGAACAGATGTGACATAGGCAAAGGAACTGGCAGAATGGGCTGGAGTCCGTGGAGGATGTGGAGTGTGAACAGCTGCAGTGAAAGTAGCTGTAGGAGTCAGTCGCTTTGTCATGGGTGGCAGTGGACAGTTTATTCCCTGAAATGAAGACAGAAAGGTCAGGGAAAAGAAAGGAAGTTCGGAAACTTATAGAGCATTGGAAATTCAAGACAAAATGAACCAATTTTTCAAGGGAGTATGAAGTGGTAGTGGTTGATGTACCAAAAAGAGAGTTGTGGGAGGGAGCCTGTGTAGGACTGGAACAAGAGTTGTTCCACATACCCCATAAAGAGGCAGGCATATCTGGGACGCATGGGAGTGCCATAGCCACTCCTTTGACTTGGCAAAAGTGAGATGAATTAAAGGAGAAATTGTTCAGTGAAAGAACACGTTCAGCTATGTGGAGGAGAGTGCTGATGGATGAGAATTGTTCAGGCCTCTGGTCAAGGAAGAAGCCGAGAGCTTTCAGCCCGTCCTGGTAGGAAGTGGAAGTATTGGACATCCGTGGTGAACAGGAGGCAGTTAGGGCCAGGGAACTGGAAATTGTCAATATGGTGGAGGACATTAAAGGACTTGTGGATGTAGGTGGGCATGGTCTGGACAGGTAGAGATAAGATGGAGTCAAGGTAGGAGGAAATGAATTTGGATGAGGCAGAAACAGGCTGATGCAATGGCCCTCTGGACTTAATATTGAGTTCAAGTCCTTCAAATTGTGAACCAAGTCCCATTTCTTCCCTTTCTTTCAGCTTCACTTTTTACATTCTTCCATTTTTTCCCTTTTTTTGGCTTTACATGTTACATTCTCTGTCACGATATCCCGTCCCCCGTTCCCCATTCCCCCATTCTTGCATTTCAATCAAGTAATCTGAGCTATCAACATCTTCTCTCCCCTTGCATTCTACACATGGCTCCTGCACACCCCTCCCCAACAACATCATAAATCCTGCCCTCTCCACACTTTACTTCAGCTCTGAAGAAGAAGTCGTCTGGACTCAACATTAGCTTACTGCCTCTCCATGTACGCTGTCTGACCCACTGTAATCTCCAGCATTTGTTATTTTCAATATCCTATTGAACCTCCTTTGCATCTCTCTAAATGTCGACCCAAACTGTCTTTCTGAAAGGTGTTATAAAAGAATAGTATTTGGACGCGACATAGTCCTTGAAGTGGTTATGTTGCATAAGCAGATGATTCTCTAACCAGCACTGAATAGATAACAGTGGAACCAGGCATGTACGCTCCCACCCAGCTGTCGACGACACAATACAATTTTAGAATTTGAACTTTTAGAAGCTTCTACTTCCTTAGAACAGTTTGCCAGATTAAACACTTTGGTTCCTTTAGATTGTCGTGGGTAAACCACCACAATTATTAAGAAATCAAATATTGAAACAATAGTTTAAAGTTTATTGCATGTAGCAACCAAAATGACATCTCAGTAGTAAGCAAGTTAAGACTCTCAATTCTACTCAGCTATTACCCAATTAATGGTGGAATTTAGCTATGATTCCAACCAACAGGGTCTGTGTCTGATGTTTATGGTTTGATCCTGGTTCTTCGAAGTTGATTTGGTTTGATTTGATTTAACTTATTATTCTTACATGTACCTCGGCACAGCTTGGTTTTATGATGCAGCGCAGGCAGATCGTACCATATAATTGCATTCATTTCTGGTTACCACATTACAGGGAGCATGTAGAGGCTTTGGAGAGGGTGCAGAAGACATTTACCAGAATGCTGCATGGATTCGAGGGTATGAGCTATCAGGAAAGGCTGGACGAAGGGTTGTTTTCTCTGGAGCAGAGGAGGCTGAGAGGAGACCTGATAGAAGTTTATGAGAGACATAGATAGGATTTACAGTCAGAATTGTAATGTCTAATACTAGAGAACATGCAGTTAAGGTAAGAGGGGTAAGTTCAAAGGAAGTGTGAGGGGAAAGTGTCCAGAACGTGCTGCCAGAGTAGTGTTGGAGGCAGATATGTTTGGAACATTTAAGGGGCTTTTGGATAGGCATAGACATGGGCAGGCAGAAGATAGTAGTTTAATTTGGCATCATGTTTGGCACAACACTGTGAACTGAAAGGTCTGTTCTTGTGCTATACTGTTCTATCTGTCTATTAACTATAAAGTGCCATTGGGTAATCGAACAGAGCGAAGAATACAATGTTATGGCTGCAGAGAAAGTACACAAAAAGTGAGATCAAAATTAAATTTTAAATTTGAGAGGTCCATTCAGAACTCTGATAACAGCACGGAGAAAGCTGTTCTTGTACGTGTTTCAGCTTTTGTATCTTCTGCCTGATGGAAGAGGTTTGAAGAGAGTATAACCAGGGTGGGAGGAGTCTTGGATCATGTTGCCTGCCTTCCCGAGGCAGCAAAAAGTATCCATGGAGTCAACGGATGGAAGGTTGGCTTGCATGAAAGACTGGACTATGTCCAGAGCAGTTGCCATTCTAAGCCATGACGCATCCGGATAGAATGCTTTCTCTGCTGAAAATCGGTTAGCATTTTCCAGACATGCCAAATTTCCTTAGTCTCCCGAGGAGGTAGAGGTGTTGTGCTTTCTTGACTGTCGCATCAGTGTGGGTGGACGAGGACAGATTGTTGGTGAGTATCACTCCTTGGAACCCAACGCTCCTGACCATCTCTATCTCAGCACCAATGGTAGCGTCAAGCATGTTCTCCACCTTGCTTTCTGAAGTCAATGACCAACTCTTTGTTTTGCTGTCATTGAGGGAGAGGTTGATATCTTTACACCATGCCACCAAGCACTCTATCTCTTTCTGGTACTCTCATCATTATTTGAGATCCACCCTACACAGCGGTGTTGTTAGCAGACTTACAGGTGGAGTTAGGATCAAAATTGGCCACACAGTCATGAGTGTACAACGAGTATAGTAAGGCTGAGTACATATTCTTATCCTTCAGTTTAGAACTTAAGTTCCAAATAAGAAAGTATTGTAAGCCTTCATTATCGTGCCAAAAAGGAAAGGCCTTCCAGCTCATCGAATTGCACTGGTTTTAAAAAAAAAACAGCCACCTAATTATTCAAATCCTCAATTCCATTTTCTAGCACTTGACCCAAAGCCCTGTGTGCCTTGAACATCTAAATACTTCTTAAATGTTGTCAAGGTTTCCTCCCTACCATCCTTTTAGGCAGTGAGTTCCAGATTCTTACCAATCTTAGAGTGAAAGAATTTTTCCTCAAATCCCCTCTGAACTTCCTACACCTTCTGATCATTGATCCTTCCACCAAGGGAAATGTTTCTTTGTGTCTACCCCATCTATGCCCTTCATAATTTTATATATCTCAGTCATAACTCCTCCCACTGCTTCAGTCTCTTGTGCTCCAAGGAGAATAGCCTAGTCTGTCCAAACTCTCTTCATAACAAAAACTCTCCAGCCCAGGCAACATCCTGTATCTGTCCTCTGCACCCTCTCCAGTTCAATCACATCTTTCATATAATAGGCTCTTGGCTTCACTATTAGTCTCCCATGAGGGACCCTAACAAAAGCATTGCTGAAGCCCAAGTATTTACAACTTCAAAAAATTCATTCATTGGTCAGACATGGCCTCTGCTCAAGAAAACCATGCTGACTATTGTTAATAAATCCCTTCCTCTTCAAATTCTGTCCCTTAGAATCGCTTCCACTTTCTTCCCCACCACCAAGGTTCGACTGACTAGCTGTAGTTTCCTGGTTTATCTCTTGCACCATTTTTTGAATAACGATATCACATTAGCAGTTCTCCAGGCCACCAGCACCTCCTCTGTGACTAGGGAGGAATTGCCAATGCCTCTGTTACTTCCCCCCTTCCCTCACCCATCAGGCTGGGGTAGGTTTCATCTGGTCCTGGAAATCTAAGCCTTCCAGGCCACTCAGAACTGCATCGTTGTCTATGCTAATATTTTTAAGTATATCATGGCCCTTCTCCCTGATTTCTATACCCACTGGTGAACATCAACACAAAGTATTGGTTTACAACCCTACCCTACATCCTTTGGCTCCATGCACAACTTACCACTATAGTCCTTAATGGACTCTATACTATCCTTTTATGTTTAATATACATGTAAGATACCTGAGGATTTTCCTTTGTTTTACCTGCCATTATTCTTTCATGCCTTGTTTTGTTTGCCCAGGCACATTCTGTACTGCTTTCAGCCATGATCCTAGTGAATGGTGGTGCGGGTACGAAGGCCTACTCCTGAACTTGTTTTCTACGTTTCTACTGTTTTAAACTCTTAATATCTGCCATAATCGTGTATATTTCTTGATAGCCAGGGTTCACAGGATTTGTTGTTGCAATCCTTTGTTGTGGGGACAGGTGTAGGTGGGGCAGAACTGCTGCACTCAGATTGGGTGAAGGGGCAGACACTGTTCAAATTGGGTGGGATCAGACCCGCTTGCTCAGATTGGGTGGGGTCCAGTATCCAGTTCATTATAGCCAATCAATCCTAGAATCCCTTCAGTGCAGATAGATGCTATTCGGCCCATCAAGCAATCACCGTTCCTCTAAATACATTCCACCCTATCCCAATAATCCCACATTGACCAAAGTTAACCAACCTAGCCTGCACATCCTTATATGCTGTAGGCAATATAACATAGCCAATCCATCTTTGGACTGTGGGAGGAAACCAGAGCACCGGGAGGCAACTCATGCAGACTGGGGAAAATGTACAAACTGCACACAGACTGAGGCTGGAATTGAACCTGGGCCACTGGTGCTCTGAGGAAGTGAGGCTAACCACTGAGCCACTGATTTTGAAGAAATTTTGCCTGAATACTTAAGGAGCTGACTTCAGTAAAAGACACGAGCATTTGTTCAATGTCACCTCCCTTTGAATTTGAAGGATGAGCTTGAAGCACTACTGTTGTGTGTCACTGTCCATGTCTCATTGCAGTACAGGCGTGAGATGAAAGAGAGAGAAAGTTTCCGTATGGAAACTGAGTAGTTTGCCTGTTGTCCAGGGAAATCCCCAGCACATACTCTTGAATCACTACCTTCCTAAGCTTGAAGAAATCCTGCCAGAAACACAGTGAGGTTGCAGACCTTCAAAAGGAGCCCCTGTCTGACACAGTCTTTGTTGTCAGAAGACAAATCATAGAATCCCTACAGTGTGAAAGCAGGCCATATGGCCCATCGAATCTGCACCGACCCTCCGAAGAGCAGCCTACCCAGACCCACCACCCCCATCCTGTTCCTCTAACCCTGCATTTCCCATGGCTAATCCACATAGCCGGCACATCTTTGGACCATGGGAGGAAACCGGAGCACCCAGAGGAAACCCCACGCAGACACTGGGAGAAGGTGCAAACTCCATACAGACAGTTGCCTGAGGGTGGAATCGAATCCAGGTCCCTGGCACTATGTGGCAGCAGTGCTAACCACTGAGCCACCGTGCTGCCAAACATGTTGACAACAACACTAGGAACTCTTCAATTAGCTGACTAAACCATTTGACTCTGTTACATCTCATTGAGGCAGCCAAGTAGACTTCAAGTCCCAGTAGGTTACAGTGAGAACTTTCAGTTTCGACGATAGATTGAGGAAGTTGGGACTGTTCTCCTTTGAGAGACAACGACTAAAAGGACATTTGAAAGATGTTTTTAAAATCATGAGCAGGCTGGACAGATTAGAAAGGGACAGGCTGTTCACTGTCATAAAAGGAACAAAAACTAGAGGTTATAGATTTAATGTGATGCGTAAATGAAACAAGGAGAAAGTGAGGACTGCAGATGCTGGAGATCAGAGTCAAGAAAGTGTGTTGCCGGGAAAGCACACCAGGTCAGGCAGCATCCAAGGAGCAGGAGAATTGACATTTCGGGCATAAGCCCTTCATCAGGAATGAGGCTTGTGGGTCGGGGCTGAGAGATAACTGGGAGGGAGGTTGCGAGGAAGGTAACTGAGAAAACGATAGGTGGATGAAGGTGGGAGAGAAGGTGATAGGTCAGAGGGGCAGTGATGGACAGGTCCAGAGAGCAGTGCCGATTTGAAGGTTTGGGACTGGGATAATGTGGGAGGAGGGGAAATGAGGAAGCTGTTGACATCCACATTGAGCCCATGTGGTTGCAGGGTCCCAAGGCAGAATATGAGGCGTTTTTCCTCCAGGCATCGGGTGGTAAAGGTTTGGCGGTGGAGGAGGCCCAGGACCTGCATGTCCTTGATGGAGTGGGAGGGGGAGCTGAAGCATTCAGCCACGGGGCGGTGGGGTTGGTGGGTGCGGATGTCCCAGAGATGTTCTCTGAAACGATCCACCAGAAGGCGTCCTCTCTCCCCGATGTAGAGGAGACCACACCGGCTGCAATGGATGCAGTAGATGACATTGGGAGAGGTACAGGTAAGTTTCTGATGGATGTGGAAGGATCTCTTAGGGCCTTGGACGGAGGTGAGGGGCGTGGTGTGGGTGCAGAGTTTGCACATCCTGCGGTGGCAGGGGAACGTGCCAGGAGGGGGTGGGGTGGGGCGGGGGGGGGGGGGGGGTGGTGATGAGCGTTGATGGGTGTTGACCTGATGAGGAAGTCGCAGAGGGAATGGTCTCTCCAGAACACTGATAGGGCTGGGGAGTGAAATATATCTCTGGTGGTGGCAGAGGATGATACGACATATGCAGAGGTTGGTGCGCTGGAAGGTGAGGACCAGGGAGTTCTGTCCTTGTTGCTTCTCGGATGTTGTGCTTTCCTAGCAACACACTCTTGACTGTAAATGAAACAAAGGTGATGTAAGAAAAACCTTTCCATACAGGGAGCAGTTAGGTCATGGAATGTCACTGCTTGGAAGCGTGATGGAGGAGACAGGTCAACTAAGCCATTCAAGAGAGCATTGCCTGGTTATTTGTATCAAAGTGGTGTGCAGGGATATCAGAAGAAAAACAGGAGGTTAGCACAGTGTAGGAGAACCATTCCAGACACAATGGATCAAATGGCCTCATCTGTACCATAATGATCCTGTGATTCTATTCCCAGAGTCATCATAAAAGTTAGTTTTTTTTAGCAATTCACAAATTTTCATGACTTTCAGATCCATGTTGACAAAATGCATGGACAAGGTTTCTGTACTTAGCTAGAATGACTTTATCATAAGTCAATGGGGTCTAGCTATAAGTAAGCAATTATAACTATTGCTGTACATCTAATAAGGGTATCTAACTCCTTTTAGACTTTTAGACTCCCTTCCCACACACAAACAAGAACAAAAAAATGGATTCTGATGAAGTCTCCAAAGGTAACTGTTTTCTTCCCACAATTGCTATCAGACCTGTTGAGTTTCACTGGCAATTTCTGTTTTTGTTGCTGATCTTGAGAATTTGCAATTCTTTGTTTTTTACATTGAAAAAAATGAATGTTTTGTGTGGAAGGAAAGATTGGGAAGGCAAGTCAGTGGTTCCTGTACAGAGTTTGCTGAGATGATTCTTGTGCTGATCAGAACTCTGCTCCTAGTCTTTCTTCTCTGGATGCAGGAGGCCTAGGGACCGGTTCCTACATTTAAAGGTCTCTAACTTCTTATTTAGAAGTCATAGCTTACAACATCTGCTGAAGGAAAAATAAACTGGTTTTCTTCAGGCGTAAAGTTTGCTGCAAAGATCAAACTCAGCTGATGAGCTGGTGGAAATCTGAAGGCTTTTCACTGTCCTGATCATGGCGCCAAGTTATTTAGCTACCTAAGATCCAATTACATAGCTGTTTGCAGGCAGATAGTCTTTGTCATTGATAACTGGTCACTAGTCCACTGATCAATTAGCTTCTTGTTCCTAAATTAAAAATCACACAACACCAGGTTATTATCCAACAGGTTTAATTGGAAGCACTAGCTTTCGGAGCATCGCTCCTTCAGCAGGTGGTCACACAACCACCTGATGAAGGAGCACCGCTCAGAAAGCAAGTGCTTCCAATTAAATCTGTTGGATAATAATCCGGTGTTGTGCGATTTTTAACTTTGTACACCCGATTCCAACACCGACATCTCCAAATCATGACTACTTGTTACTGGCTGAATCTCCCTTTGTACAGCCCTTGGTTCCAGCTCATCTGCAAGCTATTGCAACTATGTAAATTGTGCTTTTTTACATTGCGTCCTTTCAAAACATGCAGCACTTGTGCAACAATCATTCATTTTACAACAGCTATTTTCTCATTTCAGTCCACAATTAAAAATACAGAAAACTTACAAGATAGTCTTTACAACTCAATAAATCACAAAAGTCTGTGAATTTTGCTGACAACAACCAAATTGTCCAAACATCTTCAGGACAATCCTGTACATAGTTCATGAGAAACGACTGCAGTGAGCTTGAATTTGAACTGTGAAAGAGACTATCAATATATGTCCTGATGTTGCACAGGGCTGTGTGGCAGCCCCTTAACTTTTAAAAATTTACCTAGCAGTGGCTATCCACCACATCACAGATCAACTACCCTGTATTACATACCCCTGTATGTAAGAGCCTCTTTAAAAAAATTAGGGGAGCAAATTTTAGCTGCAAAACTCAGCCCATAGTGCACTGTCCTGGCCCACCAGCTGGTTACCGTATTATCCCAGAATGTCGGGGCAACAGGGCTGAGCTCAAGGCTGAGACAACACCGGGCACGTGGGCCCACAGCTGGACGGAACACACCATCTGCACAACTTGCAACTAGTGTGGCTGGATAATCCAGCGTAACAGCCACTACGTCTGTATTCAATGTGAACTGACCATTGATGTGAATGCAAAATGTATGAGCAACTTGAGTATAAATGGAGATGTTGTGTAATGACTGATAGAGCTGGGTGTCTCACTGTAAATTGGATCACCATCTAAGTCCCATTGTTTGAGAGGAATTGTAAACCTGTGCTGATTGGAGTCCAACATTTGTGTGTTAACCTTTGACTGTAAGTGCTGACCCTTTGAACTCTTACCCTGTCATGAAATGCCAGGCCCCAGTAATGTTCCATTCACAGGGAACGACTGTGCAGCCCCATGTCCTGGGAAAGGAATCAGTTTCAAGTGTGGGTTGTGGTCTGCTCATAAGCATTTATTGTGAGTGAGGTTGATTGTGTGAGGTAACGCCTTGCAATAGAGCTGAGCCGTATCCTGCGATCTGTCCATCCAAATTGCACTTGCTGTTTTCAAACAGACTGCTGAGAAAGGGGCAGTGGACAAAAAATATAGCCTGTTGAGCCCAACCCTCTATCCTACACAAACAGAGAGATGAAAGAAGAGAGCCAACGTTTGTCATGAGTGAGAAAAAAACACCCTTTTCAGCTACACTCACAGGTCTACTAGTTAACTCTGTTTGCTGCTGTTTAACTGCCTTTCCCAGGCTAGCACCTGGGATGTGTCAAATGCCATTTCCACCACACCAATGATATATGTTATTTACATCCCTGTTTGAACTGCAACCTAACTGCTGGTTTCCACCTTTCATCCATTATTCATCAACCTGCTGAAATTTTAACATCGTTAGCAAAAACTATCCAGTCAGAGATCCCAGCGCGCTGTCAGCACCTTTTACCCCAGTGAAAGTTAGTATGTGAGAAATTGGATCCCAGTGAGAGTCAGTGTGTATCGAACATGTACTCCAGTGAGAATCTGTGTGTGTGGGACTGTACCCCAGTGAGTGTCTGTGTGTGTGGGACTGTACCCCAGTGAGTGTCTCTGTATGTGGGACTGTTCCCCAGTGAGGGTCAGTATGTGTGGAAGTACACCCCCATGATAGGCGGTGTATGTGTGGAATATATACCCCAGTGAGATTAGGATTATTTTCATTAGAAAGACAGAGGTTGAGGGTGGACCTGATTGAGGTCTACAAAATCATGAGAGGTATAATCAGGATGTATAGCAAGAAGCTTTTTCCCAGAGAGGGGGACTCAATTACTAGGGGTCATGAGTTCAAGGTGAGAGGGGAAAAGTTTAAGGGAGATATGCATGGAAAGTTCTTTGCGCAGAGGGTGGTGGGGGCCTGGAATGTGTTACCAGTGGAAGTGGTACAGGTGGCCGTGATAGCATCATTTAAGGTGTATCTGGACAGGGAACAGCGGGATATAAACCCTTAGAAAATAGGCAACAGGTTTGATAAAGGATCTGGATCAGCGGAGGCTTGGAGGGCTGATGGGACTGTTCCTGTGCTGTAATTTTCTTTGTTCTTTTGTTCTTTGAGAGTTATTGCTAGACCCGGTACCCCACTGAAAGTTTCTTTGTGTGGACCCCTTCCCCAATGACAGTCACTACATGTGGCACCTATACCCCAATGAGAATAACTGTCTGTGGAACTGCACCCCAGAGAGAGAGAGAGATAGAGACCCAGTGAGAGTCCATGCCTGTGGAACTTTAATCAAGTCGAATCATTGTCTGTGGAACCATACCTCAGTGAGAGTCAATGTATATGGTCTTTTACTTTGTATCTCAATCCAGATTTTATCTAACCGTGTGTGGAGGACAGTGGGAATGTTTTTGCTGGGGAGATGGGAGACTTCTGATTTCTTGTTTCTAATCTGACAAAATATAATGTTGATTGAGCTGAATATGCTTGTGTGTTATCCTGAACTCTGTGTCGAAACACTGTTTAGTCCTGTGTACTTTAAGAATCTTGGTGAGACTGATAACTTCAGGTTACATTTGCATTTTTAATAAGAACAGTCCTTTTACAAGGAAAAGGCATCTAGATTTAGGAAGGTTGCAGCTACTTTATTGGTTCTAACTTGGTGCCAGGTTTTGACTCCTCTGTATCCTGAAGGAACAACCTTTTTGGAGCCGTGATTTCCAAGCCTTTGCTTAAATGCCTCTGTACTGTATCATGGTAGCTAATTCCATATACACAACATTCTAAGCATAACTTATGAAAAGTACATACCCCAACCACCAGCCGGAACCTTGAACAAAGCTGATTACATCGATATGAGAGGGGAACTGCCTATGATTGATGGATAAATGGACTCTGAGTATAGCTGTAAAAAAAGAATTTAAGATTTAAACATTTAAAATGTTCAAGAACAACACATTCCATCGAAAAACAAAAGGTAATGATAAAGATTCATCCATGACTTGTAAAGCAAATTGGATATAGCATTAAATCAAAAGAATTAACGATGTAAGCAGTAGTACTAAATCAAAAGATCAGCAATGTTTTAGAAACCAGCAAAGTGCAACCAAAATGTTGGTAAGAGGAAAGGGGAGAAAAGTAGAATGACTGTGAACTAGCCAAGAATGTAGAAACAGTTTGTAAGAATGTTTACAAATATGTAGAAGGGAAGAGAGTAGCTAAAGTAAAGGTTGGTCCCTTAAATAGAGGACAGGAGAATAAGGAATGAGAAAAAAAAGCAATCAACAAATATTTTGTGTCTGTCTTCACAGTAGCAGAAAACCATTACATCCCACAAAAGGGTGGTAATCTAAGGGCTAATAAAAGTGAGAAAATTAAGGAAATTAATATCAAGTACTAGAGAAATTTGAGGCACCTATATGCAACAAATCCCTAGGACTGACTGTATCATAGGATTCAAAGAGATCACTGCAGAGAGAGAGGATGTGCTAGCTATGACTTTTCAAAGTTCCTGAGAATCTGGAACAATCATAACAAATTGGAAGCTGGCAAATGTAATAGTAAGAGGGATAATATGGGTATAGAAATCAGGAAGGTCTGTGATACAATTTTAATAAATAGCATAGAAAAAGAGGAGGTTCTGAGGGCCCAGCAGATTTAAAAGTAGACAAATCTCCAGGGCTGGATGAAATGTATCCCAGGTTGTTGAGTGAAGCGAGAGAGAAAACAGCAGGGATGTTTGCAAAGGTTTTCAATTCCTTTCTGGCCACAGAGAGGTACTGGAGAGCAGCCAATGTAGCACTGTTATTCAAGAAGGGAGCAAGGGATAAACCAAGAAACTACAGGCCAGTCAGTCTAACCTCCATGGTATGGAAACTATTGGAAGCAATTCTGAGAAACACAATTAATCTGTATTTGAGGAGGCAATGATAACTCAAGAACAGATGGAATGGTTTTGTTAAGGGAGGTTATGTCTGACCAACTTGATTGAATTTTTCAGAGATGACCGGGCATGTCGATCAGGGTAATGCTTTTGATATAGTTTACTTGAACTTTGTCAAGGCTTTTGATAAGATCCTGCCTGGGAGCCTATTAGCAAAAGTAAGGAAAAGCCCTTGCGATCCAAGGTAATTTGGCAAATTGGATCCACAATTGTCTGAGTGGCAGGAAGCAGAAGGTGTTGGTTGATGGGTGTTTTCCCGACTGGAAGTCCATGTCCAATGTGGTTGCAGAGGAGTCAGTATTGTGGCCCTTGCTGTTTGAGGTGTACGCAGATGATTTAGACTTGAATGTAGGAAGACAAACCAATAAGTTTGTGGATACAAAAATTGGTAGAGGATATAAATGGGCTGGTCGGTTAGGCTGATCAGTGGCAGTTCAATCCAGATAAATATGAGGTGATGGTCTTGAGCAGGACAAACACGGCAAGGATTCTATGATGAATGATAAGACCCTGGGAAACACTGAGAACCAGAATGGACCTCGGTGTGTATGTACATCAGTCCCTTAAGGTGTCAGGACAAGTGGATAAAATGGTTAAGAAGGTGTATGGGATACTTGCCTTTATTAGTCGAGGCATAGAGTTTAAGAGCAGGGATGTTATTGTATAGAATGAGCTGGAACTGTATAGAATATTGGTTAGTCCACAGCTGGCGTATTCTGTACTGTTCTGCATTCCACATTATGGGAAGAATGTGATTGCACTGGAGAGGGTGCAAAGGAGATTTACAGGATGTTGTCCGGACTCGAGAGTTTCAGTTACAAAGAGAGGTTGAACAGTCTGAGGTTATTTTCTTTGGAGCAGAGGAGATTGAGAGGGGACCTGATTGAGATATATAAAATTATGGGAGACATAGGTAGGGCAGACAGGAAATGTTTCAGGTCAGGTGTCCCTTCCTCAGAACGGACCCGAAGCGTTAACTCCGATTTCGCTTCACTGATGCTGCCAGACCTGCTGACCTTTCCCAGCAGCTTCTGTTTTAGTTTCTGATTTGCGGTTCTTTTGGTTTTTAGAATAGATATTCTGGAACTCACTGCAAGATGATAAGAGGCAGAAACCCTCATAATATTTAAGAAGCATTTAGATGTGCATTTGCAATGCCAAGGCATACAGAGTTATGGACCAAGTGCTTATAATCGTTGGTGATTGCTTTTGACTGATGCAGATGCGATGGGATGAAAAGCCTTTTCTGTGCTGTAGATCTCTGTGGTTCTATTCAGGAAAGAAGGGACAGCAAGCTATAGGTAAGCCAGACATAATAATGCTACCATCTATTTCTGAGGAAATGTTAGCAATTAGATTCAATTCCCTACAGTATGGAAACAGGCCATTTGGCCCAAGAAGTCCATACTGACCCTTCGAAGAGTAACCCACCCAGACCCGTTCCCCTATCCTATATTTACCCTTGACTAATGCATCTAATACTATGGGCAATTTAGCGTGACCAATTCACCTGACCTGCACACCTTTGGATTGTGGGAGGAAACTGGAGCTCCCGGAGGAAACACACGCAGACACGGGGAGAATGTGTAAACTCCATGCAGTCACCTGAGGCGGGAATCGGTCCCTGGTGCTGTGATACAGCAGTACTAAACACTGAGCCACCATGCCACCCCGAAAAATGCATTTAGAAAATTGCATATGATTTTAACAAGCCAGCACAAGTTTTTACAAAAATTAAATCCTGTTTGACAATTTTTTTTGGAGTATTCTTGAGGATGACACCAGTAGGATACAGAAAGAGGGACTAATAGATGTAGTGGGAGAGATTGTAATGATCCAGTGGTATTATCACCAAACTATTAATCCAGAGACCCAGGGAATGTTGTGGTGACCCAGTTCAAACCCTGTCATTGCAGATGATGAAACTTGAATTCAATAAAAATCTGGGATTAAGGATCTAATGATGACTGTGAAACAACTGTGAATTATTGGAAGAAGCCATCTGATTCACTAATGTCCTTTAGAGAGGGAAACTGTCATACCTACCTGGTCTGGCCTACATCTGACTCCAGGCCCACAGCTTTGTCATTGACTCTTAACTGCCCTCTGGATAATTAGGTCTGGACAATAAATGCTACTCTAGCCTGTGAAGGCCACATCCAGAATGAATGATAAAATGTAATACTGGATTTTCAAAAGGCATTTGAAAAGGTGCTATAAACTCTATTAGTGTAGATAGAAGATTGGTTGACAATAGAAAGTCTAGAAGAGGGACAAATGGGGTATTTTCAAATTGAGGCACTGGAAAAGCACAGCTGGTCAGACAGCATCCGAGAAGCAGGAGAGCCAACGTTTCAACTTCATCAGCTCTTCATCAGGCATGCTCGGAACATTGACTGCCCTGCTCCTCGGATGCTGCCTGACCGACTGTGCTTTTCCAGCACCACACGTTTTGACTCTGATCTCCAGCATCTACAGTCCTTACTTTTTCCTGTTTTCAAATTGGCAGGTTGTAACTAGCACTGCCAAGGTTAGTGTTGGGGCTCTAACTGTTTATGATATATATTAATGACTTGGATGAAGTGACAAAATAATGTATCAAACTTTGCTGACCATAGAAAGTTAGCCTGGAATGTTAGTTTTGAGAAGGACACAAAGGGTCTACAAAGAGATACAGACTGGGCAACAAGGTGGAATATAAAAGTATATCAGGGAGTATGGAAAATTATATTTTTTTAAAAGATACACAACTTGAAAATGTGGATATTCAGCACTTGTACAAAAACTCAAAAAGTTAGCATATGGCTGGGTAACGTCATCCATCTGCAGTTCACTGGCTGCAGCCAGTGTTTCATCCAAGCTGCTCATGTAGCTGTACGAAGAGCCTGTGACACTGTGCACAGCATTGATCCCTGGTTCCGGAAGTTGCTATCATGCAAGGATCTCAAAGGTCCGCACAGAAGAAAAAGATATAATGGGGACACTCATTAGAACCAGAGTGTTTCTTTGTCTTTTAGCTTTTGTAATGTACTTCTTTCAATGACTAGTTGAAGTTTTTCTGAGAGGAAACCTTCAAGACCATCAATAATACCCTTACTGGCATAAATTTCACTACAGAGGAGGAAAACAGCAACAAACTGCCATTCCTAGATGTCACAGTAGAGCAAACAGCCAATGGGGAACTTCAAACCAGCATCTACAGGAAAACAACACATACGGACCAAATGCTGACCTACAGAAGTGATCATCCCAACGCCCACAAACAGAGCTGCATTAGAACATGATTTCAACAAGCCACCACACACTGCAGCACAGAGGAACTACGCAGACTAGAGGAAAATCACCTATAAAGTGTATCCAAAAAGAATGGGTATCCAATGAACACAGTCCACCGATTTCTCAGCAACAAACCCAAACAAGCAGACAAAACACATCCAGAAACCCTCGTCACTTTCCCCTATATCAAAGATATGTCAGAAATAACTGCCACATTACTCAGTCCTCTTGGCATCATGGTAATCCACAAACCCACCAACACACTAAAACAGCAGCTAATGAACTTAAAAGACCCTGTACAGACAAGAAACAAAACAAATGTCATTTACAGAAAACCTTACAAGAACTGAAACAATCACTAAATTGGACAAACAGGCAGAAAACTAGCCACCAGGATATATGAACATCAACTCGTCAAAAAAAGACATGACCCTCTCTCATTACTATCCTTACATACAGATGAGGAAGGTTACCACTTTGACTGGGACAACACATCCATCCTAGGACAAGCCAAACAAAGACAGGCATGAGAATTCCTAGAAGCTTGGCATTCCAACCAGAACTCTATCAACAAACACATCAATTTGGACCCCATCTACCACCCTGTGAGAAAAAGAATAGGAAATGACATCACCAACCCAAGGAAGACTATTAATAGAAAGCGGGACTTAACACCAGTGCTTCACCGGAGGCTCACTGAAGAGGTTACCTAGTATGGTGACGAAACGTCTGAAAACGAAGCTTCCAGCTCAGCAAGCAATCCTACTTTTTGTCATTTACATAAATGATTTGGATGCGAGCATAAATGGTACAGTTAGTAAGTTTGCAGATGATACCAAAATTGGAGGTGTAGTGGACAGCGAAGAGGGTTACCTCAGATTACAACAGGATCTGGACCAGATGGGCCAATGGGCTGAGAAGTGGCAGATGGAGTTTAGTTCAGATAAATGCTAGGTGCTGCATTTTGGGAAAGCAAATCTTAGCAGGACTTATACACTTAATGATAAGGTTCTAGGGAGTGTTGCTGAACAAAGAGACCTTGGAGTGCAGGTTCATAGCTCCTTGAAAGTGGAGACGCAGATAGATAGGATAGTGAAGAAGGCATTTGATATGCTTTCCTTTATTGGTCAGAGTATTGAGTACAGGAGTTGGGAGGTCATGTTGCGGCTGTACAGGACATTGGTTAGGCCACTGTTGGAATATTGCGTGCAATTCTGGTCTCCTTCCTATCGCAAAGTTGTGAAATTTGAAAGGGTTCAGAAAAGATTTACAAGGATGTTGCCAGGGTTGGATGATTTGAGCTATAGGGAGAGGCTGAACAGGTTGGAGCTGTTTTCCCTGGAGCATCGGAGGCTGAGTGGCTACCTTAGAGATTTACAAAATTATGAGAGGCATGGATAGGGTAAATAGGCAAAGTCTTTTCCCTGGGTTCGGGGAGTCCAGAACTAAAGGGCATAGGTTTAGGGTGAGAGGAGCAAGATATAAAAGAGATCTACGGGGCAACGTTTTCACACATAGGGTGGTACGTGTATGGAATGAGCTGCCAGAGGAAGTGGTGGAGGCAGGTACAATTGCAACATTTAAGAGGCATTTGGATGGGTATATGAATAGGAAGGGTTTGGAGGGATATGGGTCAGGTGCTGGCAGGTGGGACTAGATTGGGTTGGGATATCTGGTCGACATGGACAGGTTGGACCAAAGGGTCTGTTTCCATGCTGTACATCTCTATGACTCTACATCCAGAACCTCAAGCTGAGGTATAGACCTTCTCTAAACTCGCTAAGTAAGTGATTTGCTGTTCTTCCAGCCTGCGCTGAGCCTCACTGGAGCACCACAGCAGGCCCAAGACAGAAACGTTAGACAGGGAACACGGTGGTTTGTTGAAGTGGCAGGCAACTGGTAACTCAGGGTCATTTTGTGGATAGACTTGTTGGTGTTCTGCAAGCAATCACCCTGTCTGCATTCTGTCTCCCCTGTGTCAAAGTGAATACTGTAGTCTAAGTTGAATGAAGTGTAAGTAAATTGTTGCTTCACCTGGAGGGTGTATAGTCATACAGTCATAGAGATGTACAGCATGGCTGGATCCTTGGATAGTGAAGAGAGAGGAAGTAAACAGGTAGGTGTTATATCTTTTGCAATGGTATCAGGAGGTCTTAGGAATGGAGGAGGAGTTGTCCAGGCTGACTTGGAGAGAATAGTTCCTGTGGAATGCTGACAATAAAAGAGGAATTTTATATGATTCTGAAGATGTAAATAGTGGTTTATGATCCTTTGGACGTGCATGATGGTGGGGTGGGAAGTGAGGACCAGAGGGGCACCTCCAAAGTTGTGGGAGGGGAGAGAAGAGGTGGGCACAGAAGTCCGGGAAGTGGGTTGGACTGACAGGGAGTTCTCAGTTGAGAAAAAAGGTGAGCATTTCTGAGGCTTCTCTGTGGAAGGTAGTATCTCAAAACACATACAACTGGAAAATGCTATAGAATTTTTAAAGTGGACCAGACCAAATCCTCCTCAAACTAGTTTGAATATAGTCTAGAACCTAACTTTTTCTTTTTTAAAGGTAAACATGAGATGTTATGTTCCAGGTGCAATTCAATTGGTCAAACTACCAATTTAAAGCAAAATGTTCATCCACTATAGTTAAAATACAGCAAAAGAAAGAAGTAATTGGAATAATGTATTGGAATGCTCAACAGAATAATAGATGTAATAACTGTTACTAATTAACTGTTCCAATATAATAACAGTCCATAAACATGCCCGTTGCAAAAGGCAAATTCATAAAACCAGATTGACTCACATGCAACTGCAGTAACAGGAAGAGCATGCCCAGCTTTTGGCTGTAACCGAGAGAGGGACAGCAACTGCTTAAAGCTAAAACTAAAAGTCCTAGTTCTGTGAGAGCTTGACCATATCCATTCAAGCTGCTTGTATTGTTCCACCTTTTTCTTCAAAAAAATCCCAAGGTCTCACAAGCTCGTGGCCCTGGTAGACTGCTTCCACCACGACCTTAAAACCTGTCCCAAAAGAACAAGGACGAAATTCACCTCTTGAAGTCACAGTATCATTGCAAAAGGAAGCAGGGTGTGAAGATGTATAGTCCAGGAGTGTGGGAATCAGTGGGTTTGTAGTATATAATACTGTCCAGCCTGTCTCCAGAAATGAAAACAGAAATGTTATGGAAGTGGAGGGAGGATTTGGACCAGGTAAAGGTGAGAGCAGGGTGGAAATTGGAAGTGAGATTGATCAACTTTGCCAATTCTGGACAAGAGAGGATCCGAATCTGTGTTAAACTGCAACCTGACCAGTCAGAGGCTTCTTGCTATGCTGAACTCTCCTGAACCTACATCAAATAGTGCTACTTTGCCTGGACTCAATGTCCCCAAAACTCAACATTGAAGCTAATATACAGATTGGGTTTTTTTTTCTCATTTCCAGTTTATAGTCCAAAAAAGATGTGGTCTTAGACTTATATAGTCATACAGCATATATATCTGGTCTAAGTCGTCCATGCTGACCAAATTAACCAAACTAAACTAGTCCCATTTGCCTGCATTTGGCACACATCCCTGTAAACATTTCCCATTCATGTACCTGTACAAATGTCGTTTAAATGTTGTAAATGTACCTGCATCGACCACTTCTTCTGGCAGTTCATTCCACATATAAATCACCCTCTGTGTAAAAATGTTGCCCCTCAGGTCCCTTTTAAATTTTTCTTCTCTCACCTAAAAAATATGATTAGATTAGATTCCCTACAGTATGGAAACAGGCCCTTTTGCCCAACACGTCCACACCGACCCTCCGAAGACTAACCCACTTAGACCCATTCCCTTACCTTGTACTTATCCTTGACTAATGCACCTAACACTATTGGCAATTGAATATGGCCAGTTCACCTGACCTGCACATCTTTGGATTGTGGGAGGAAACTGGAGCACCCGGGAAAAACCCACGCAGAAACGGGGAGAATGCGCAAGCTTCAAACAGACAGTCGCCTAAGGTGAGAATCGAACCCGGGTCTCTGGTGCTGTGAGGCAGCAGTGCTAACCACTGAGCCACCATGTAGCCCTTAATATATTTCCAAGTTTGGATCGTGAGTGGCTTGGAGGGGAACTTATATGAATAGAATCCCTACAGTGTGGAAACAGGCCCTTTGGCCCAACAAGTCCACACAGACCATCTGAAGAGTAACCTACCCAGACCCATTCCCTTACCTCATCATCCTATATTTATACCTGACTAGTGCACCTAACCTACACATCCCTGAATACTATGGGCATTCTAGTTTGAACTCCCCCATCCTAGGGAAAAGACCTTTGCTATTCATCTCATCTATGCTCCTCAGGATTTTATAAACATCGCTAAGGTCACCCCTCAACCTCCTATGCTCCAGTCAAAAAAGGTCCAGCCTTTCCAATCTCTCCTTATAAGTAAAACCCTCCAGTCTGGGTAACATGCTGTGAAACTTTCCTGAACTGTCTCTAATTTAATAATGCCTTTCCTATAATATAACACAGTAGTCCGAAAGTGGCCTCACCAACATCTTGTACGATCTCAACATGATGTCCCAACTCCTATACTCAGCAGTGAAGGCAAGCATGCTAAACACCTTCTTAACCAACCTGTCTACCTATCAAAGAATTATGTACCTGAACCCCTGTGGTCTCTCTGTAGATAACACTATCCAGGGCCCTACCATTAACTGAGTAAGTGCTGCCCTTGTTCGTTACATCTGACATTTATCCAAATTAAACTTCATCTGCCAGTCCTCAGTCCTTTCTATAATAAAGGTATTCTGCAAGTCTCCCCCAAGTGATATAGAGGGGATGTGGGAGAGTAATTATGTAAACTCCTTGTATCAGTATTTGCACCAACCTGAGATTGCTCACCAACACACAGTTAGAATTTAAGAAGCATGTACATTTAAGCTGATAAACAGAGATATTAACCACAAAGTAGTGATTGGATCGTGAGAGAGGGAAAGAGAAACATTGACTTGTGTTTATATGGAGATAGTGAGGGCTGCAGATGCTGGAAGGTCAGGGTGAAGCTCAAAAAAGCACAGCAGGTCAAGCAACATCAGAAGACCAGGACAGTCGACATTTTGGGCAGGATCCTTCATCAGGACTGGAGAGGGGTAAGGGGACTGAGAAAGAAAGAGGGAGGGTGATGGGGCTGGGGGAAAGGTAGTTGAGATGGTGATCCCACGTACCTTTCCCCAGCCTCCTTGCATTTATATGGCATTCTTCACAACTTAACGATGTCCCAAACTTCTTTATAGTCATTGAAGTACTTCTGCAGTGTTGGCTTTACCTAATGTAGGAAACATAGCCTGAATATCAAATGGGTTACAAATGCACTTATCAAATTCCTGATAGATATTTGAAAGAATATGCATGAATTATGCTCAGGACTGAAAATGTAGTAATTTGTGAAAAAAAGATTGAAAAGATAAAGCAGAGAACTTGATGCTTCCAAGGATCTTTTAAATCTCTCATGTTTCTCTCCACTATGCCTTGGCAACATCGTTTGAAAACATGTCACATTTTCTGGACAACCCCAACCCTACCTTACCATCATCTTCCCTGATCCTTTCAATGTCTCTAATTTCTTAAATTGCTTACCTGACAGTTAATGTTGAATGACTAGGTACATCCTCCAAGCAAAACTTAGAAAGGCTAAAACCATTGCCTGTGGTTCTGCTACAAAGCTGGTTTACTGTTGGAGGTGAAATCAGACCATTCATAACTTTGTTGTCATATTTGACTCAAGATGTATACTCCAGAGCAACATGCTGGCCAAGATGAGCCCTTTCCATCTTCCTAAGTGTTCCTGACTCCATCTCTACCTCAGTTTATTATGTTTTGCTTGGTGCTGCCTTCCAGGAGATTGGATGTTGGGGCAGGGTTTTTCCAGGAGTCATTGTTTTGAGTTGGGGAAAGGAAGCAGGGAATTGACAAGTGGCTGGGAATATTGCATGGTTCCCAATAAACAGATGACACATGCTGACTCCATAGTACCACCTACATAGGGAGTGACAGCACCACCCTTCAACAAGCTTTGGCCAAGTCTTTCCCAATTCCATGAATGGACAAACGGCTGAGTTAAATTTCTGAGTTTGGTAGTTGGAGCTGAGAGCTGTTGGAATCAAAAACGTATTGCTGGTAACTGCTCATCTCTTAATTTCAATGGTTGACTGGCCTTGACCAGCCTGCTCTGAATACTGGTAACCAATGTTCTGAAAACACAGGTATGTACTGTACCATTAAGAGAGAGAGGAAGCTAGCAAGGACTGACTGAAAGAGTGTGCTGGACAACTTAAAAATGTAACAATTGGTTGAAACAAATAAATGGAATTGTGATGCCATGGAACAAAAACAAATTCAAATTTGGCCAATCAGTTTAAATTATGCCTCAGATACCAAATTCCAATCGAATTTGAATTTTACTGTTTGGGATAACATCAAACTAATGAAATGATCCAACGTTCTGGGGTATAAAAGTGGACATTTTGAACAGTTGTTGGTGCACTTTGCAGTTCTCACCAAGTCCAGCCTGCTAGTTGAATATCTCTCTGACAGGTACCTGTCCATAAGAAAAGTTGTGCAGCAGAAGACCAAAGAAAACACAACCCAAGAAAATACAGAGGAAAATCTACAGAGGAAAATGACAAGGCTGATAGGTTTTGAAACGTGGTTAATTTTTTTGTAATTCTTAATCGGGATTTTTTACTGGACCAGTATTGTAGAGTGGGAGGTAGAAGATAGGCTTAAGAGAAAGGAGTTGTAGATAGTTGTTTTTTTAATGTTCTCTGTTGGACTTAAAGAATAAAATTGTTAATTTTTACTTTAAATAGTGAGCTCTGGGATAGTTCTTTGCCTTTTGAAATTTAACAGATTATGGTGTGAGGTGAGCTTCTCTGTGTGTAGGGTTTACGTTAGCAGAGGAGTTTACACAGTGTCATAACATCAACAGGAGGGTCTCATCGCGTCTGAATCCAAGTAACCACATATGTCATTCTCTGTTACCAGGTGTGTAATGGGGCTGAATACCTGAAGCTTCCAGTGGAAGAGATGCGACAAGCCATGCAGTCAAAAGCTGGCTCAGGAAGAGCAGAGTGTACAGGTAACTGATCATAAGAAGGTGGTATCCAATGATGTTTCCTAAGGTGGAGAGGGTGGGGGATCTGACATGAGTTTCCCAGAGTTTGGGTCCGGAAGACAGATTGTGATGAGGTCTGACTCTGACGGGATTTGAGTGTTGCTTGGACGTTTGGTGCAAATATTTATATCTATTTTTAGTCTCCAGAAGCAGTTGGGTGCTCAAGGCATTAATTAGCTGAGCAGAGTGTTTGGTGGGTTTGTAACATTTTATGGTGTAAATACAGGCAGGCATTTAAATTGGTATAGGAAGAAATAAATGTTGCACCAAATTTATTTCTTTACTGGCTTTATCTACTTGGTATAACTACAGACACCAATTCAGTCGTATTTCCAAACTTAAAACCTATTAGTTAAATAAAACACGACAAAGATGGCCAGATCGGTGATGTGTCACAGATGTAGCATATTGTGGCAGATGGATACCAGTACAATCAACAGCAACCACGTCTGTACTCAGCGTCTATAGCTTGAGGAACTTCTGCTGTGTGTTAGTGAGCTAGAGTTTGAGGTTTGGACACTGCAAGTTCTAGGGAGAGGCAAAGTTGAACACTTTGTTCCAGAAGGCAGTCATAGTCCTTAGACTCAGAATTTCAGATTGTTCCATGGTCAGAGACAGGAATGTTTGACAGTGAATGAGGCAGGTATGAGGATCTAGAAAGCAGTGGAGGAGGAGCCCCGGCTTTTGCAATTGTCCAAAAAATTAAACATTCATAGAATCCCTAAGAGTGTGGAAGCAGGCCATTCGGCTCATCAAGTCCACACCGAACCTCCTACCCAGACCGACTCTCTCTACACTATCTCTGTAACCCTGTATATCCCATGGCTGATCCACCTAGTCTGCACATCCCTTGATACTATGGGCAATTTAGTATGGCCAATCCATTCAACCTGCAACATCTTTGGACTGTTTAAGAAAACTGAAGCACCCAGAGGAAACTCATGCAGACACAGGGAGAATGTGCAAACATCACACAGGGAGTTGCCCAAGGATGGAATCAAACCCGAATCCCAGGTGCTGTGAGGTGGCAATGTTAACCACTGAGTCTCTTGTAGTGTGAGCAGGGACTGCAGGAACAATGAGTAAAATGACAACAGCACAGTGATACAGGAACCACTTAAGAAGTAAAAAGGAATGTAACTATGGACAGGATAGATACTTAGGATAGATGCTGTTCTCTGTGGTTGAAAGCAGGGGTCCTGAACACACTGTTGTCTGCCTGTTTGCCAGGGTCAAAGACATCGCTTTCAATAGGACCTTTCACTGGGAGGGGAGAATTCAGCTGTTGTGGTTCACATGGTAACAGTGACATCGACCAGACCAGGAAAGAGGCCATGCTGAGGGAGTATGAACACTCAAATTGAAAAGCAGTACCACAAAGATAATATTGTCTGGGTCAATAAAACCAAAATACCCCGAATGCCGGAATTCTGAAACATACACAGAGAATGGTGGTAAAAGTCAGCAGATCTTGTAATATCTGAGGAGAGGGAAACAGAGGAAACATTTTAACTCCTCTTCAGAGTAGTCTCTGGAGTATGATGTGAGCCGTGAGCAAATTGATATGGACGCAATAAGATCCAGGTGTTAAATGATAGAACGGTAGAGGCAGAACATTTTAGAAGTACTTAGATATACACTTGCAATACCAAGTTACATAGAGCTATTGAACAAGTGCTGGAAAATAGTATTAAAATAGTTAGGTAGTTGTGTTGACTGGTGTCAATTCCGTGGGCTGAAGGACCCTTTTTCTATGCTGTTTCCCTCTGTCACTCTTTGTCTCAGTGATAGGTGTTTCAAATCATGGGGCATTAACACCAGTATCAGGGAGAAAGAGAGAGCTGCATTGTTGGGAAGGCCTTCATGAAACCAAAATGAGATAGTAAGAGACAGAGTGTATAAGCATATGAGTGTGTCAGCAAATACAAATAGAATTGGGAAAGTGGTAAAAAGACAGAATTAAAGGATCTTTATCTGATTGCTGGCAGCATTCATGACGAGATTATAAATTGATAGCATAAGTAGAAAAGGGTGAATACGATATGAGAGCCAATACAGGAGTAGTGCCAGAAGATTGGAGGATTACAAAAGTTGTTCTCTTGTTTAAGAAGGGGAGTCGGGACAATCCCTGGTAATTATAGACCAGTGAGCCTTACTTCAGTTGTGGGTAAGGTGTTGGAAAAGGTTATAAGAGATAGAATTTATAATCATCTGGAAAGGAATAACTTGATTAGGGATAGTCAATACTGTTTTGTGAAGGATAGTTCGTGCCTAACTAACCTTATTGAGTTCTTCAAGAAGGTGACAAAACAGATGGATGAAGGTAAAGCAGTTGATGTGGTGTATATGGACTTCAGTAAGGCCTTTGATAAGGTTCCACACAGTGGACTATTGCACAAAATACAGAGTTTCAGGATTGAAGGTGATTGGATCAGACATTGCCTAACTGAAAGAAGACAGAGGATGGTGATTGATGGGAAATGTTCATCCTGGAGCTCAGTTACCAGTGGTGTGCCGCAAGGATCTGATTTGGGGCCACTGCTGTTTGTGTGGAAAACAATTGCCCTCATGGATCATTTTGTATCTTACCCCTTTCACTTAAACTTATGCCCTCTAGTTTTAGACTCCCATACCATGGGGAAAAGCTGTCAGCTATCTATCTTATATAGATTTTATCAACCTCTATAACGTTATCCCTCAGTCTTTACACTCCAGGGAAACAAAGTTCCATCTTATCTAGTTTCTCCTTATAACTCAAACCTTCCAGCCCATGTAGCATCCCAGTAAATCTTTTCTGCACTATTTCAAGTTTAATAATATATTTTCTGTAGTAGGCTGATGAGAGCTGCACATGGTACTCCAAATGTGGCCTTTTTCAACTGCAACAAGATATCCCAACTCCTACACTCAGTGCTCTGACCAATGAAAGCAAGTATGCTGAAATCCTTCTTCACCACCACATCTACCTGTGACTACTTTCAAGGAGTTGGATCTCTTTATTCTAGAATACTCTGCAGGACCGTACCATTGACTGTGTAAGTTCTGCCCTGATTTGACCTACCAAAACCTTGCATTAACTAAATTAAACTCCATCGGCCATTCCTCAGCCCACTGGCCCAGTTGATAAAGATCTCGCTGTATTCCCAAATTTCAAAGAATGATCACCGGAACCCCTAAGTTTCTCTGTTCTACATCACTATCCAGGGCCCAACCATTAATTGTATAAGTCATGCCCATGTTTGTTTTACCAAAATGCAATGCTTCACATTTATCCAAATTAAACTCCATCTGTCATTCCTCATTGACTCAATTTTTGATCAAGTTCTCTTTGTAATTTTAGATAACCTTCCTCACTGGCTACCACACCACAATCTTGGTGTAATTTGCAAATTTACTAACCATACCTCCTAAATTCTGCTCCAAATCATTTACAGGCAATTCTGCTATAATGCGTGTTTCTTCAGTGTGAATTGGCTATAACACGATTGAAGAATATAGACCATGATTTATATAAGGCAAATCTTCCTTACCTGTATTGGCTATAATGCGATTCTGGTCCCATTGGTTTAAATGGTGCTGCTATTGCGTGATTTTCTTATAACATGGGATTGCACAGGAATGGAACAATTGTGTTATACCAGACTGTATATAAGTGATGAATAAAAGTGGACATAGCACCGATCTCTGTGGCACGTTGCTGGTTGCTAGTCTCCCGTTTGAAACATCTACTGTACTACCCTTGTCTACTTTCTTGGTCACCCCTTCAAAAAACTCAAAGAAATTTGTGAGACTTGATTTCCCATGCACAAAACCATGCTCACTATCCAAAATGAGTCCTTGCCTCTCCAAATGCATGTACATCCTATGTCTCAGAATCCCCTCTAACAACTTAACCCACTCGCCAGTCTGTAGTTCCCTGGCATTTCACTGCAGCCTTTCTTAAATAATGGTACAACATTAGCCACCCTCCGATCTTTGGGCACTTCACCCGTGGCTGTCAGTGATACAAATATCTCCCCTAGGGGTCCTGCAATTTTCTCCCTAGCCTCCCATAAAGTCCTGGGATACACTTCATCAGGTCCCTTAATGCATTTTAAGACTTGCAGCACCTCCTCTTCTGTAATGTGGATTCTCTTTAAGACATCACTATTTATTTCCCCAGAATCCCTTGCACCATGCCTTTCTCAACAGTAAATAGTGATGAGAAATATTCATTTAGGATATCACGTATCTCTTGTGGCTCCATACATAGCTGACCTTGTTAATCTTTAAGAGGTCCTATTCCCTATCTAGTTACTCTTTTGCCCTTAATGTACTTGCAGAATCCCTTTGGATTCTCCTTCACCTTATCTGCTGTCCTGATTTCTCTCTTAAGTGTACTCCGACATCCTCTATACTTCTCAAAGAATTCCCTTGATCCCAGCTGCCTATACATTTATATGCCTCCTCCTTTTTCTTGACCAGGACCTCAGTAACTCTAGTCATCCAGGTTCCCTACTCCTGTCAGCATAACCCTTTACTCTAACAGGAACATCATATCCCTGAGCCCTCATTAATTCACTTTTGAAAGCTTCCACTTTCCAGACATCCCTTTATTTGGAGCCTCCCCCAATCAATGTTTGAAAGTTCCTGTCTAAAACCATCCAAATTAGCCTTGCCCCAATTTCGAAAATTAATTTGTGGATCAGACCTATTCTTTTCCATAGCTATTTCAAAACTAATTGAATTATGATTACTGTCCCAAAGTGCTCCTCCACTAACACATCTGTTGCTTGCCCTACCTTATTTCCCAAAAGAAGGTCATGTTTTGCCCCTTTTCTAATAGAACCATTTATATACTGCATGAGAAATGCTTTCGGAACACATACCCTTCAATTTGGGGCCCAATCTCTTCACCTATTAATACGGGACACAATCCCATCCCCTATTAACACTGGGCTCCATCCCATCCCATCCCCTATTAATCCTGGCACCATCCTATTTCCTATTAATACTGGGCGCCATCCCATCCCCTATTATGCTGGGCCCCATTCCAACCCCTAATAATACTGGGCCCCATTCCATCCTCTAATAATACTGGGCCCCATCCCATTCCCTATTAAAACTGGGTGCCATCCTATCTCCCTTAGCTCTATGGCAGTCCCAATCCATGTTAGGAAAGTTAAAGTCCCATTACAGTATTAAGAGGATGGGACTGGTACAGTATGAATGGGTGATGAAATCAGATACAGTATTAGAGAAGGAGAGCAAGGACAGCATGAATAGTGGATGAGATCATATATAATATAAATAGGGGGTGAGATCAGGTACAGTTTTATGGGGTGAGAGCAAGTATGGTATTAATGGAGGTTGACATTGGGTACAGAATTAAGAGTATGAGATTAAATAGAGTATGAATAGGGGATGAGATCAGGGGGTGTATTAGTAGGGGTGTGAATTGCACTCAGTATTAATAGGGGATGAGATTGGGCCCAGTATTAATAGGAGATGAGATTGGGACCAATATTAACAGATGAGATGAAATTGGGCTCAGTATTAATAGGAGAGAGATGGTGCTCAGTCTTAATAGGAGATGGGATTGGGTACAGTAACAAGAAATTATCTTGTCTGTGAAAATCAAGGTGTGGAAACAGTTTGTTAACAAAGAGCAAAGGGTAGGTGGGGCCTGGACAAGAAGGATTGGTTGCACCTAAACCTGAGGGGGACCAATATCCTGGCAGGGAGGTTGCTACTGTACTTAGGAGGGTATAGACTAGTGTAATGGGTTACGGGGTGGGGTGGTGGGAATGGAATCAGTGCATTAGGTCAGCAAGTAAAATAACTGAGCAGGAGTCAGACACTAAGGCCAGTTGAACGAAGAGGAAGAACAGACGAGGTCACATTACTGAACGTGGAAAGGCTGGCAGTCTGTAGTTTATTTGTTTTAATGCAAGGTGTATGGACAGGTAAGGTAGATGAACTTAGTGTTTGAATTCATATACATAACTATGATGTTGTAGCGATGACAGGGATTTGGTTGAGCGTGGAACAAGAGTGGGAGCTTAATGTTTTGGGATTTGGATGTTTTAGGTGAGATAGCGAGGGATGTGAAAGGGATAAGGATAATATCACAGCTGTACTGAGGGATGACACCTTGGAGATATCATCCAGCAAGCCATATGGTTAAAGGTCAGGAATAGAAAGGGTGCAATCACTTTGATGCAATTGTACTACAGGCCTCTGAACAGCCAGCAGGTGATAGAGGGACAGATTATGGAAAAATATAAAAACAACAGGGCTGTTGAAGTGACTGATTTTAACTTCCCATGTATTGGCTGGGACTCACTTAACACCAGGCCCTTGGACGTGGGGGATTTATTTGGTGTGTCCAGGATGATTTTTTGAAATACAGAGGAACCTCGATTAGCCGAACGACATGGGCGGGCACTATTTTGTTTGGATAATTGATTATTCGGTTAATTGATTTCCTCTGGGGCTCGGAGTTTTCTATGGAGCCTGCTCCTATTCAGGAGACAAGACAGCAGCACACCGCGGATGGGTCCCTGACCCCCACCCGCCCCCAACCCCATCCGCCCCTACCTCGCCGCCCTGCCTGCCCCCAACCCCGTCTGCCCCCACCTCACCCCCCCAACCCCATTCGCCCCCACCCTGCCCCCAACCCTGTCTGTCCTCACCATGCCCTCCCCACCCCCATCCGCCATGTTGATTAGAGTTCAGGATCAGCATGTTTCTGTGAAAATAAGAGATAAGGAGAGCAAGACCCGGAAACCTTGGATGACGAGTGAAGTTGAGAGTTTAGTCAAAAAAAAAGGCATACATAAGAGTTAGGAAACTGAAGACAGGCAGCGTTCTTGAAAAATATAAAAAAAGCAGGAAAGAATTCAAAGAAGAAGTTAGGAGGGTCAACAAGAGCCATGAAATGTCTTTGACAAACAGGATTAAGAAAAATTCCCAAGACATCTTATACAAATATAAGGAGCAAATCAAATACAAAGGAGGGAATTTAGCTGTGGAGCTAGAGGAAGTTAGTGATGTCCTTAATGAATACTTGCATCGGTATTCACAAATGAGAAGGGTATGGTGAATATGAGTCTCCAGAGGGGTACATAGATATTCCAGGGCACATCAGTGTTAAAAGAAAAGGAAGAGGTATTGGGTGTTTTGAAAAACATTAATGTAGACAAGTCACCAGGACCTGATGGGATCTATTCCAGAATCCTGAGGGAGGCTGGTGAGGAAATTGGTAGGACTTTGTGTTATGAAGTCATAAGAATATATGCTCACTTTAAGATAAAAAGTATTTTTGAATTTTAAATTAAATTTAAAGTACAGCCAAGCTGCCAGAACAGAACAGCTAAGAGTCAGGCTATTCTAAACTAGATACACATTGAAAATGGCTGTTAAATGGATATCTGTGTTTTGTTTGCTGTTTTGACAATAATTCAAATTTAACCAATTAATTTAAATGATGCCCAGGATACTAAAACCCAATTGCGTTTGAATTTACTGTATTGACAACATCAGACCAATCAGAGGGAACAATGTTGGGGGTGTAAAAAACACAGGCAGTTTGAAAATTGATAAGAACAAGTGCAGGAGAGCCGAAGAGCAAAGGCCATCCGAAGAAATAAATATCTTGCTCTCCAAGAAATTTCAGAAGGCACTATTTATCAAACAGGAACATGCTGTTTCCTGTAAGAAAGAAACACTCGCAGTAAAAAGAAAGAAGATGACCAAGAGAGAAGACAGCAGAATCAGAAAACAAGAAGGAAGACAACATAAGAGACTATGTGTGGATTTGAGATTAAGTTAATGTAATGTTTAATAATTGTGTTATTGGAACAGCATATTAATGGCATTATGTTCAGTTAAAGGATAGTGATTAGTTAGGGGAAAGAGTGTTTGGTTTGTTAATAATTTTGTTTAGTGTTCTCTATTAGAGTTAGGAAAATAAATTGTTATTTTTCTTTAAATAGTGGAAATTAGGAGTTTTCTTTGATTCACTCACACATTTAGCAGATAATGAGGTGAGGTGAGCTTTTCTGGATGTCTTGTTTTAATTAGCAGAAGTGTTCAACCACCATGGCATAGCGCTTGTATGAAATTTTTGTATCCTCTTTAACCACAGAAGTCCAAGAGGACAGAATAGTCAACATTGCTCCTTTGTTTCGAAGGGGCAGCAGAGATAATGTAGTAAATTATAGGCCAATGAGACTTACATCAGTGGTAGGGAAGTTATTGGAGAAGATTCTTAGGGACGGGATTTAATCCCGTTTTGGTTAGCACTGCTGCCTGATAGGCCGAGGTACTGGTGTTCAATTCCATCACTGGGTGACTATCTGTGCAGAGTTTGCATCTTCCTGTGTCAAAGTGGGTTTCCTCCCAAAGTCCATGCTAAAGGACACTCTTCAGAGTGTCAGTGATACTTAATGGGCCAAATGGCCTTTATCTGCACTGTAGGGATTCTGTAATTCATTTGGAACAATCTGAAAATATTAACACTAGATAGCATGGCTTTGTATAGGAAGGCCATATTTCACAATCTTGATTAAGCTTTTTTGAGGAAGTGGCAAAGATGATTGATGAGGGAAAAGCAGTAGACATTATTTACTTGGCCTTTAATCAAGCTTTTGATAAGGTTCCATGTGGTAGACTAATTAGTAAAGTTAGATTATATGGGATTCAGGGTGAGCTTGCCAATTGGATACTACATTGGCTTTGCGGTAGGGACAGAGAGTTGTGTTGGAAGGTTGTTTTTTGGACTGGGGGGGTCTGTGACCACTGGTGTTCCACAGTGATCAGTGCTGAGATCCCCGTTGCTTGTAATACATATAAATGATTGGGAGGAGAATGTAGGTGTCCTGATTAGTAAGTTTGTGGATGACACAAAGTGGGAGATGCGGATAGTGAGGAGGATTGCCAGAGGATACAGCAGGATGTAGATAGGCTGGAGACTTGGGCAGAGAAGTGGCAGATGGAGTTTAATCCGGACAAATGTGCGGTGATGCATTTTGAAAGATCTCATGCTGGAGAGAAGTGTGCAGTAAATGGCAGGACCCTTCGTAGCATCAACATACATTGGGATGTAGATGTCCATATCGACAGTTCCTTGAAAGTGGCAACACAAATGGATAAGATGGTCAAGAAGGCATATAGCATGCTTGGCTTCATCAGTTGGGGCATAGAGTATAAAAATTGGCAAGTCATGTTGCAGCTGTGTAGAAGTTAGTCTACATTTGGAATATTGTGTACTAGTTCTTGTTGCCACACTACCAGAAGGATGTGGAGACTTTGGAAATGGTGCAGAAAAGGTTTTAAGGGTATTAGCTATAAGTTTACAGAATTATCAGAGGCATTGGTAAAATAGATAGTCAGAGTCTTTTTCCCAGGGTAAAAATGTCAATTACTAGGGAACATGTAAAAGGGAAAAGTTTAAAGGAGTGAGAGGCAGGTTTATTCCATGGAGGGTGACAGTGCCTGGAGTGCACTGCCAAAGAAAGATACAATCATAGAATTTAAGAGGAGTCTTGACAAATACATGAATAGGCAGGGAATAGAGAGGAACAGACTGTGTAGAGACAAAAGGTTTTTAGTTTAGAAAGGCATTGTGTGAGAGCAATTTTGGTGGGCCGAAGCACCTCATCCTGTGCTGTACTTTTCTTTGTTCTTTGAATTGCTCTGTGCTTCCATGCTCAGTCTTTTCTTTATTATGATCATGTTGGCTTCTGCTTCACTCTGAATTCTGCTTCTAATACCTCAATAAATACACAGAAATGCATAGGCATTTACTGAACAATTTGCTGTACTGGACACTGCCTGCATTTGTAATCTGTTGAAACTCAATGCAGCCTTGTCTTCTGTTTCCTCTTGTCTCTGGCATTTTCTGGTATGCCGATTCTAGTAGCTACTGGCAGTACCCAGACAATAACACTCAATTAATCATTTTTCCTGCTTGACCATATGAGGCACTACACAGTAGAGGGACGGGTCTCCTTTTCCTTTTGAACCTGTGTGAGGATCTTTCTTAATTGAATGACAGTACCTGCAGGCAAGCTGTAGCAGCAAAGAACAAGAACCTGGGGAGATCCAGCAACTGGAAAGGTCTTTGATTGCAATAAGTTCAATAGTCCAGAAGGCAGTAGGACTCACATCTTTCAATGTTATTTCGGTCTTAAATCTCTAAATTGTCATTGTATTCTATGATTGGTCTAAAACATTATTTTCCAGTTGTCAGGTAACAAGATGGAAGTTTGAAAATTGTGGTAATAGCTGCAACCACTGAGAGCTTGTGTATCTGTGGGATAGAGCAGAACCGTGAGAACCTTCAGCTCTGTCACAGTCTGAGCAATCACTTGAAACCAGCCACAACACCACATGAAAGAGCTGAGAATATCTGCACTGACTGTGTTCTCAGCTTCCTCCACCCTTGTTCAAATAGATCTCTGCACTCCTGAGCAGGCTGCAATCCACCAGCTATTCACTATGCTTGGTGAAAATCAGCCATCAGTGTGGGAGGAAATACTGTATAGATTCATCTCAGTCATGTTAAAGGTACACTCCATTCCTCAGCCATGTAACTTGCTCTAATGTTCCCGATATTCTGTCCTCTCTAACTACCTGTGGGTTTTATGCTTGGATGCCATGTACCCTCATACTGAGAAGGAGTTCACCATAGAGTCATTATGGCACAGAAGTAGACCACTCAGCCCATCAATTCCATGCTATAATTTGTTTAGTTTTGCAGATCATCACGAAATGGCAATCTTGAGAGACTTGAAGCTAACAGGTTCTTCACAGGAGACTTTACTGTGTTTAGGGGGAGCTGCTGTTTTTCAGAGTGGAAACCGGCATAACAGAAACATTGACTGTACTGACTCTACTTGTCAAATGCAACTTCTCACAACCTTATAAAACCGCAAATATTTCACAGGTATTTCCACTGGTAGGAAAGGTGTGTCATTTTCACACAGAACATTCCTTCAAGTCTAGCTCATATTACATGAGCAGGGAACTTCTCCAAAGTCTTGGACTGACATTTGTAACAGAGTTGCTCCAGAAGTCGTACCTCATTCAGTAATTGTAATGAGCTCTGTTGAATCAGAAATAGGGGATGGGTTTCTCCTTTCACTGAAAGGTTTAAGGATTTTCTAAATGGTGACACTTCACAGTGCTATATATTGTGACATTTCCTCTCTGCCCTTGCACCTCATTCAAGCATAGCACAGAACACTCCTTGTGAAACCCTTGAAAGCACTACACCTATAGCTGTAGGCACAGACTGTTAATCTCTTTACAGTTTATTTTGTTTCCCTGCCTTTCTCTGTTAACTACTCACTGGGACTGGGCCAGTTGTTGGTAATTCTTCTGGCTCCACTCCAATAAATGTTGTCCATTGATTCTAACATGAGGAGCACCAGTGTAAAGCCACACATGCCCTCCTCTGAGTTCTACATTTCCCAGGGAAATTATCTGACGTAGGAACCTGAGTTCATTTTCTTTTCCTTCGGCTGATAACAGTCACATTAAGGGGAAGGCAGGAGTGGGCAACAGGAAAACAGGCCTCTCCATTGTCACAAGAATATATATCTCAAAATGAATTGAAAAGATATTGGAGAAGGAATGGAAGATCCAATTGTTGTGATTCATGTTGGAACCAGGAAGAGGTCCATTTGGGAGGCTTTCAAGAGGTGAATTAAAACTCAGGAATTTGAGATTTAATATTTCTGGATTATTCCTAGAATAATGTGCAAATTGGCATAATGATAAGCAAGCTCAGTTTGCAGCTGAGAAAGTGTGGGAAAGAGGAAACCTATTTAATGGAACATTGGCACCAGTACTGGAACAGAATCATGGGATTATTATGATGCAGAAGGAGGCCATTGGTCAATTGTGCCTGCATGTCTCTATTATGTAGTGTTCATCTCCTGCTTTCTTCCCAAATCGCTGCACACCATTACTGTCCAAAAAAACACTCAATACTTTCGAATGCCGCAATCGAACCTGCTTCCACCATATTTCCAGGCGTTGTATTTCATACCCTAACTACTCACTGTGTTAAAAAGTATTTCTTACATCACACATGTTATATTCGCACATCGCTTTCAGTCTATGCCCTCTCATTCGTGTTTGTTTTATGAGCAGAAACAGCTTCACCCTATCTATTCTGTCCAGACCACTTGTGATTTTGGGCATAGTATGTCATACTGATCCCATTAATAGTGAAAGGTTTAGAGAAAGCAGAATTATTAAAATGAATCCAGGACAGTTTTTTTTAAGCCAGTAAGTAGCAGGCCCTAAAGAAAGTAAGCAGTCCTAGTCTTAATTTTAGGTAATGAAGCTGGACAAGCAGTTCAAGTACCAGTGGGGGAGTATTTTGCAGACAGTAATCATAGCTCTGTTAGATTATGGAGTTCAATGCAGCTAAATGTGAGATGATGCATTTTGGGAAGAATAACAGGAAGACAGAGTATTGGGTCAATGGAAAGATTCTTGGCAGTGTGGATGTGCAGAGAGATCTTGGAATCCATGTACATAGATCCCTGAAAGTTGCCACCCAGGTTGATAGTGCTGTTAAGAAGGCATACGGTGTGTTAGGTTTCATTTGTAAAGGGATTGAGTTCCGGAGCCGCAATATCATGCTACAACTATACAAAGTGCTAGTGCGGCCACACTTGGAATATTGTATACAGTTCTGGTCGCCATATTTCAGAAAGGATGTGGAAGCATTGGAAAAGGTGCAGAGGAGTTTTACCAGGATGTTGCCTGGTCTGGAGGGAAGGTCTTATGAGGAAAGGCTGAGAGACTTGGGTCTGTTCTCATTAGAAAGAAGAAGGCTAAAAGGGGATTTGATAGAGACATACAAGATGATCAGAGGATTGGATAGGGTAGACAGTGAAAGTCTTTTTCCTAGGATGATGATGTGGTGTCTATGGATTTTAGTAAGGCGTTTGATAAGGTTCCCCATGGTAGGCTACTGCAAAAAATATGGAGGTATGGCATTGAAGGTGAGTTTGGCATGGAGGTTTGGATTAGGAATTGGCTGGCTGGAAGAAGACAGAGGGTAGTAGTTGATGGTAAACGTTCATCTTGGAGTGCAGTTACTAGCGGTGTTCCGCAAGGATCTGTTTTGGGACCATTGCTGTTTGTCATTTTTATAAATGACCTGGAGGAGGGGCTAGAAGGTTGGGTGAGCAAGTTTGCGGATGATACGAAAGTCGGTGGAGTTGTTGACAGTGAGGAAGGATGTGGCAGGTTACAGTGGGATATAGATAAGCTGCAGAGCTGGGCAGAAAGGTGGCAAATGGAGTTCAATGCAGGTAAGTGTGAAGTGATTCATTTTGGTAAGAGTAACAAGAAGATGGGGTACTGGGCTAATGGTCAGATACTTGGTAGTGTGGATGAGCAGAGGGATCTTGGTGTCCATGTACACAGATCTCTGAAAGTTGCCATCCAGGTAAATAGTGCGGTGAAGAAGGCATATGGTGTACTAGCTTTTATTGGTAGAGGAATTGAGTTCCGGAGTCCTGAGGTCATGTTGCAGTTGTATAAGACTCTGGTGCGGCCGCATCTGGAGTATTGTGCAGTTTTGGTCACCATACTATAGGAAGGATGTGGAGGCACTGGAACGGGTACAGAAGAGGTTTATCAGGATGTTGCCTGGTATGGTAGAAAGATCGTATGAGGAAAGGCTGAGGCACTTGGGGCTGTTTTCATTGGAGAAAAGAAGGTTTAGGGGTGACTTGATAGAGGTGTTCAAGATGATTAGGGGTTTAGATAGGGTTTCCACATATGGAGTCAGCTATTACGAGGGGGCATAGCTTTAAATTAAGGGGTGGTAGGTATAGGACAGATGTTAAGGGTAGATTCTTTACTCAGTGAGTCGTGAGTTCATGGAATGCCCTGCCAGTAGCAGTGGTGGACTCTCCCTCTTTATGGGCATTTAAACGGGCATTGGATAGGCATATGGAGGATAGTGGGCTAGTGTAGGTTTGGTGGGCTTGGATCGGCGCAACATCGAGGACCAAAGGGCCTGTACTGCGCTGTATTTTTCTATGTTCTATGTTCTATGACATCAGCTTGTACAAGGGGGCATAGCTGCAAATTGAGGGGTGATAGATTTAAGACAGATGTCAGAGGCAGGTTCTTTACGCTGTGAGTGGTAAGGGCATGGAATGCCCTCTCTGCTAATATAGTCAACTCAGCCACATTAGGGAGATTTAAACAATCCTTAGATAAGCACATGGATGGTGATGGGATAGTGTAGGGGGACGAGCTGAGAATAGTACACAGGTCGGCGCAACATCAAGGGCCGAAGGGCCTGTTCTGCGCTGTATTGTTCTATGTTCTATTCAAGATTGTTATGGAGAAGAACAAGAATGATCCTGAAATCAAAGTTCTCTTCTGGGGAAAGCTGATTTTAATAAGGCCAGATACAGTGAACTGGATAAGTAATCAGTTTCAGAACAGTGGGATGTATTCAAGAAAAAATATGGACAGTATAGGGCTAACATGTTCAAGTAAAGAAAAAAAAGAGACCATCAAATCCTCTGAACTCTGAATATCAAGGGATATACAGCACTGGAAAGAAAGATAAAGGGAGGCTTATGGCAGATAACAGGTGCTCAAAGTATCAGAAGTCTTAGAGAAATATCAAATATGCAAGAGGGAAGTTAAAAAGGAGATTAGGAAAGCTGAAAGGGGACATGAAATGATACTGGCAGATATAATAAAGGGAAATCTAAGTTGTTTTATCAATACATTCGGGTAAATGGAAAGCAAGAGAAGGAGGGGTTGGACCCATTAAGGACCATGGTAATTTGTGCATGGAGGCAGAGAATGTAAGTAGGTTCTGTCTAAATACTTTGGGTCAGAGTTGAATGAGAAGGGCAATATAGATATGGAAATCAGGGAGAAGGAAGTAGTATGGACAGGTTCTGAGTGGTCTGGCAAGCTTAAAAGCAGATAAATTTCCAGCGCCAGATTACATGTATCCAAGTATGAGTGACGTAAAGAAGGAAATAGCAGGTGTGCTTGCAAAAATTTTCGATTACTCTCTGGCCACAGAAGAGATGCCAGAGAACTGGAGGACAGCCATTATTCAAGAAAGGAGCAATGGATAAACGAGGAAATTACAGGCTAGTCAGTCTAACCTTAGCAGGAAAACTATAGGAAGCAACTCTGAGGGACAAAGTTAATCTGCATTTGGAGAGGCAGGAATGTTGTGGAGGGAAGGGAGGGAGTGAGGGCATGCATGTGAGGGAGAGAGAGTGTGTCTCACACACACACACTGTCTCCCTTACATGCATGAACACACATATAAGTCTATGGGGTGAATTTGCACTTACAGAATTGTTTTTGCAAATACATTTTGTTTTGTTCAAAAAGCAAACAATCTGTAGGCAGGTCAATCCATGTGACGTTTTATAAATTTCTACTTTGGAAATTGAACCGGTCTGACTCAAGATTGGGATACAGACTCTAAGCTCACACCTTTACTGCATTCTAAAATAGGAAAGACTTAACAGCAATCTAGGTTTGTTCAATATATCACTTTGGTTGTACGACACGGTGATGTTTTGCTACAAATTCTGTGTCCTCTGATCCTGCTCCACCAGCTACCTGATAATGTGTGATTTTTAACTTTATTTTGTTGTCTCCCTGTAAGACCACAGCACCAACATCCACATCAGTTGCATCAATAGCCACGTTGAATGGCTTTGCTTAATTAGGTGAGGCTAATATTGGGGCAGTGGTTAACACAGCTTTCAGCTGACAAATGCCTTCTGACAGTCCGCTGTTCACTAAAACTTCTTGTCTTTCTTTAGCAGTTCAGTGAGTGGAGCAGCCACATTTCTAAAATTTGATATGAATTATCAATAAAATCCACTCAATCCCAGGAATCATAGTACTGCATTTTTTGTCGATGATATGGGAAACTCCCCAGTAACTTTAATTTTCACATTCCATGGAGCCATTTGTCCATGTCCAATAACATGGCCCAGGAAGGTGACTTGGCCTTTGTCAAATTCACTTTTAGCCAGGTTTATCATGAAGCTTACCTTCCAAAGTCAATTGAATAAGTCTGATAAATATTGCAAATTTTCCTTCTATGTATGACTAAGAGTCACTAGGTTATCTATATATAGGTAAAAACAATGACTGCAGATGCTGGAAACCAGTTTCTGGATTAGTGGTGCTGGAAGAGCACAGCAGTTCAGGCAGCATCCGAGGAGCAGTAAAATCGACGTTTCGGGCAAAAGCCCTTACAATTGGGTAATCCAGTAATGACCTTATTGGTTTGTATCTCAAATGTGGCTGGTGTATTTTTCATACCAAATGGCATGACTTCAAACTGGTATAGTCCATTCGGTGTTCCAAAAGCCAAAATTGTCTTTGCTCTTTTTCGACCAAGTTACTTGCCAGTATCCTTTGAGCAAGTCGAACTTTGAAATATAAGTTGCTTGTCCCACCTTTTCAACACAATCTTCCAAATGCAGAATCAGATATGCATCTGTTTTTGTAATGGCATTGAATTTGCGATAGTCCACACATAATCGTTGGGTACCATCTGGTTTTGGCACCATTACTATGGGTGAGCTCCAGTCACTGTAATTCACTTTGATTATGTTGTCTTGGAGCATGTATTCAATTTCCTTTTGAACCCATGCCAACCTTAGAGGGTTATGCCTATAAGGATGTTGCTTAATCGGAACAGCATTTCCTATATCTATTGTCATGCATAATTAAGTTTGTACTTTCAGCTTATTTCCACATATCTCCCCATTCGATAGTAATAATCCTTTAGGTCATTTCAATTTTCCTCTGTAAGGTAACTCAATAATTTATCCCAATTTTTGACAACTTCCTCATTGTCCAATTTAATTTGAGAAATGTTCATTTCCACATCCTCTGAACTTGGTTCTTCGCTCTGTTGTAACCAATAACACAGTCTCCAAAGGCTTTCTTTCTCTGTCAAAATACCTATTGAGCACATTCACATGTCACACTCTGTGAGATTGCTTTCCCTCTGAAGTCCTTATCAAATGGTTCACCTCATTCAACTTGCTTTCGACTTGATAAGGTCCACTAAATCTTTGCCTTTACCACTGAAAGTAACACTCATACCTTATCTCCAATAGGTTGATTTCTTGTCTGCTTCTTGTTTCATTATATGCTGTGGCCCTTTTAAATACTGCCTAGCCAACTCCCCTGTTCTATTTAATTGTTCCCTAAAATTCAACACATAGTCCAAATATGTGGACTCTGAATCCTGGCTTATCGATTTCTTCTAAATCAATTTTAGTGGACCTCACACTTCATGCCCCAAAACTAATTCAAATGGACTGAATTTGGTTGATTCATTTGGTGCATCTCTGAACGCAAAAAGTACAAATGGAATTCCATTATCCCAACCATCTAGGTAGTCTTGACTATAAGCCCTTAACATGGTCCTTTATGTCTGATGCCAGCTTTCTAGCATTTCCTGCAATTCTGAATGGTACGCAGTGGATTTGAATTGTTTTATTCATAAACTATTCATAACGTCTTTGAATAATCTGTGTCCTATGATCCTGCTCCACTAGCTACCTGACAAAGGAGCAGCATTCTAAAAGCTAGTGCTTCCAAATAAACCTGTTAGACTATAACCTGGTGTTGTGTGATTTTAATAAATAAAATAACAGTAAGGAGGACAACAAATGTCACTAAGGAATAACAAATACACAGGGCAAACGGTTTACATTTCAAGGTTTTAAACAGGATTGGTTACCCTCTGCAGACTTCCCAAATATAACTTTCCATAGCTTTCTTAATTTATAAACCATTCCTATAACCCTTGATTCCCTTACTACCTCAGTCTTGAATATACAGCCTTAACAGCCCTAGTGAAGAACAGGCTTTGTAAAGGGTAGGTCACACCAAATGAATGTGATCCAATCTCTTGAAGAAGCAGCTAAAGCAGTGAACAAGGGAATGTGTGAATAGTATTTCATAACAACATTCTAGCTAAAAGTGAGGCTCAGAACTGAAGCAATTTATTGACTTGGTTAGGAAATTGTTTGAACGACAGGAGACAAACACAGGGATCATGGACAAAATGTAACCAATAGTGTTTTACAAAAATCTAATTTGAGATCTAAACCTTTCTCTGTAGTAATTAATGAATCAAATGTTGGAATAGAAAGCTATTGAAAACACTCTGTGTACTTGTGCTGATACCTTGTTGTTATGAAGATGTAGGAGTAATGTACCTTTAAGAGAGTAGAAAAGCTAGCAAGGACTTAAAGAAGCACACAGAGTACTGGAAAATTTAAATGTAACATTTAGTCGAACAGCTAGATTAGCTGGGTTGCCTGGATACAGAAACAAATTCAAATTCGGCCAATCAGTGTAAATTATGCTCCAAGATACCAAACTTCAATCAAGTTTGAATTTAGTATTTTGACAATATTAAAACCAATGAAATGATCTGATGCTTTGGGGTATAAATATCAGACATTTTGAAACAGTTAGCCAGAACAGCAAAGAGAACTGCCAAGCACCAACAACAACAGAGAGACTGCCTATAGAAATATCTGCTCTCTTAAAGGTACCTTTATCTATCAATGACCTATGAAACAGAATCCCTAACAGAGAGGACAGAGGCAAATACAGAAGATACTTGGCAAGCTGACTGGTTTTGAAATGTTATTTTTTTGATAAAGTGTAATTGGGATGTTTTATCGGACCACTATTGTAGAGGGGAAGGTAAAAGATAGGTTTAGATAAATGAGTCGTAAGTATGATTCGGAGATGCCGGTGTTGGACTGGGGTGTACAAAGTTAAAAATCACACAACACCAGGTTATAGTCCAACAGGTTTAATTGGAAGCACACTAGCTAGTGTGCTTCCAATTAAACCTGTTGGACTATAACCTGGTGTTGTGTGATTTTTAACTGAGTTTTAAGTAGTTATTAGTTAATTATTCTCTGTTAGACTTTAAAAAGTAAAGTTAATTTTTACCTTTAATAGTGATTTTTGGGATAGTTCTTTGCCTCTTGAATGTCAACAGATTACAGCATGGGTTAATTCATTTCTGTGTTGTGGGTTTAAATCAGCAAGGGGTGGAGGCGGGGGCGGGGTTTACCCAGTGTTGTAACATGGGGTCACCGAGCAATGATCAAGGAAAGACACCCTCGCTTGTCTGATCCAAGGGTTCTAGTGCCTCCGTTAGAAAAAAAATGCTGGAGATTTGAAATCAAAACAGAAAATGCGAGAGAAATTCAGGAATGGCAGCATCTGATGAGAGAGAAACATTTGAGTTGGCATTTCAAATTGTTTCTTACATAGTAGCTCAAACATTGACCTGACTGAGGTCATCTCAACACCCAGTCCATGAACTGCATTGGATCCAGGTCCACAAGAAAGAAACTGTCCTCTTTCTGAAGCACAGAACAGGGTGATAGCAGATGCAGGCTGGTGTAGATATGTGTAAAGTAACTGCGGCATTCCAAGGGGAGCACGTATACAATTAAAAACCTGTTTAGTTTGAGTCATTAATAGGCCATCTTTGAACTGCAAGATACTGGAGTGTGTGTGAGGTTCTTGTGTCGATTAGTGCTAATGTTTGAGAATCTCCACCTTCAAATTGTTTCCCTTTGTTTTGTGTGCCCTTTTTTTTCCAGATCTTCCAACTGCAATGAGAAGCTCCTCCAGTGTGGACCAAGCTGTGGTATCTCCACAGACAGACGCTAGCAACTGCTCGGGTCAGGCAGGCAGATGCTCATACAATCCCCGCTGTCTTTGGGCAGATAGGTCTCGACTTGACTTGAAGACACTGAAGTTTACGAGTGGTGCAGATTTGCAGGTGGAGACTGTTCCACCTGGGATCCTGGACAAGGTTGACATATTTTACTGCTGCGTTTCATGTGGCAAAGTGTTCTGGGAAGGTTCTCACTTCAACCGAATAGCATCCCAATTCCAGGAGGTGCTCCATGTGACTGACAAGAAGACATTTTATAATCTGTGACAGCTCTTGATGTGGTAGTCAATACTGGACCTAGATTAGGCAGAACAAATGACAGCTTGCTCCTTGTCAATGAGGCAGTGCCTAGTTTCGGTGCATTATTTCTCCACGCATTGCAGCTTTTATATTAAGCATACTGTCGACGCCAGTCTGGAAAATGCATGCTGAGGTTATGTTCAATCGTTGCTTCACTGACTAGTGAGACATACCAGTTACTACCTCTCCCCATCTGACCCTTCGCCTTGCCACTGACCCTGTTCTTGTCCTGTCACTGACTCCACTTTGCTATTGCCGGTGAGAAAGCATCCGTTCTGAAGCTGCTGCATGTCATTCTAGTCTGCATGATTGTTTTAATAATTGTTAATGGCCATAGAGACTGTGTTTTGAATCAAAAACTGCAAGATCTCAAAGTGATTCTCTCAGTCTTCGGCTAGCAACGTTCAGGCAGCTCTATCTTTTTTTTAAAATGAGGTTTCCTGTATCACATTTTACATGAATAAAATGGACATTTGCCAAGCTGCTGTGCTGCTTGTTACTACTGAAATAAGAGAATAGAACTGCCATAACATAACTTGCATTGCTATAAATTTCAGTTTAAATATTTCAAGAAAAATCCTAAACAGATGTAAAGAACATGATATTTCACTGAATATTTACAGGACAGAGATGGTCTGTTAGTTCAGCAAGGACTGCTCACCAAGTTCCTCCCCACCACTATTTCCCTCCAGCCCTGCAATTCTTTATATTCTGAAAATTACCCAATTCTCTTTTAAATTGTAACCATTGTAACTGGTTCCTTCACATTTGTGGACAGTGTATTCCAAATCCAAACCACTCTTAACAAAAACAAATTGTTTCTCCTCATATTCCCATTGCTTCTGCTGCCAATTACCTGAAATATCTCTGGTTTTTGATCATTCCACCAATGGTAGCAGAATTTTACAAACTGTCCAGACCCCTCTTGATTTTGAACACCTCAATCAAATCTCCTCTCAACTTTCTCCCACAAGGAGAACAGCTCGGCTTCACCCATCGATTCATGTATCTTAGATTAGATTAGATTACGTTACAGTGTGGAAACAGCCCCTTCGGCCCAACAAGTCCACACCGACCCGCCGAAGCGCAACCTACCCATACCCCTACATTTACCCCTTACCTAACACTACGGGCAATTTAGCATGGCCAATTCACCTGACCTGTACATCTTTGGACTGTGGGAGGAAACCGGAGCACCCGGAGGAAACCCACGTAGACACAGGGAGAATGTGCAAACTCCACACAGTCAGTCGCCTGAGGCAGGAATTGAACCCGGGTCTCTGGCGCTGTGAGGCAGCAGTGCTAACCACTGTGCCACCATGCCGCCCACTTTTGTATCTGCCTATCATGCCTAACCTTGCTAAAGTCCATATAGCCATGGATCACCCTGCCCTCATCAATCATCTTTGTCACTTCCTCAAAAATTGAATCAAATCTTGAGACCTGTTCTTCCCTGCACAAAGCCCTGCTGCTTATCACAAATAAGTTCATATTTTCCCAAATGTGGGTAAATCCTATTGCTAAGAATCTTCTCCAATAATTTCCCTACCACAACATAATGTTGACATAATAGGATTATCCCTGTTGCCATCCTTCAATAAAGGAACAACGGTGGGCATTCTCCTGTCCTCTGGGACCTCTCCTATGATTAAACAGGATATAAAGATTCCTTATGAGGTCCCAGCGGTTTCCTCACCTGGCCCTCTCAGCATTCTGGGATAGATCCCATCATGTCCTGGAGAATTGTCTACCTTAATGCTTTTCAAAAGCCAGAAGTCATTGTGTACGTTGGCACAAATGACATAGATAGAAATAGGAATGAGGTCCTGCGGAGTGATTATAGAGAGCTAGGAAAGAAGTTAAAAACCAGGACCTCATCGATGGTAATGTCCGGCTTACTTCCAGTGCCATGTGCTAGTGAGGGTAAGAACAGGAGGATATGACAGATGAATGCATGGCTAAAGAAGTAGTGGGGGGGGCAGGGATTCAGATGTTTAGATCATCGGGATGTTTTCTGGGACACAAGTGATCTTTCAAGAGGGATGGGTTGCATCTGAACTGGAGGGGGGCCAATACCTTGGCAGCCAGGTTTGCTAGTGTTACAAGGAAGGGTTTAAAATAGATTGGCTGGGGTGCGGGGGGGGGGGGGGGGGGTGCAGAATCTTCAACAGCAGGGAGGCAAGTGCGAGGCTGAAAGGCAATACAGTAATCAGAAATAGTAAAGTGAAGAAACAGGTCAGGCTGGAACATGACAGGAAGCAAGGAATGTCTGTTGGATTAAATTGCATCTATGTCAATGCAAGAGGGCTGACAGGTAAGGCCGATGAACTCGGGGCATGGATAGGTATGTGGGACTGGGATATTATAGCTATTACAGAAATGTGGTTAAGGGAGGGACAGAACTGGCAGCTTAATGTACCAGGGTACAGGTGCTTTAGGCAGGACTCAGGTAGTGGAAAGAGAGGAGGGGGAGTTGCATTTTTGCTTAAGGCGAGTTTCACAACAGTAATCAGAGATGAAATAATTGAAGAATCATCCAGTGAGGCTTTGTGGGTGGAGCTAAGAAATAAGGGGGTGATGACATTATTGGGGCTCTACTATAGGACCCTAAATAGTCAAGGGGAATTAGAGAAACAGATACACAGGGAGATTGGGAAGATTTGCAGGAGCAATAAGGTTGTCATTGTAGGGGTTTTTAATTTTCCTAACATAGACTCTGATTGCCAGAGTATTAAGGGCGTAGATGGTGTGGAATTTGCCAAGTGCGTTCAGGCAAGTTTCCTCAAGCAGTATATAGAGGGTCTGACTCATGAAGGGGAGAAACTTGACCTGCTCTTGGAAAATAGGGCATGACAGGTGACTGAGGTAACAATGGAGGGGGAGGGGGGGGGTACTTTGGGACTAGTGACCATAGTTCTACTAATTTTAAGATAGTTATGGAGCGGGACAAAACTGGTTCACAAGTTCAAGTTCTAACATGGAACAAGGTGAGTTTGATGGAATTAGACAGGACCTTGCAGGGGTTGATTGGAGTAGTTTGTTTGCAGGTAAAGGAATCTTTGACAAGTGGGAGGCCTTTAAAAGTGAGCTAGCTAAGATTCAAGGTCATTATGTTCCTGTGAGGGTGAGGGCAAGGTTAGCAGGAATAGGGAATTCTGGAAGATGAGATATTGAGGCTATGATCAGAAAAAAGGAGGAGGCATGGTCAGGCACAGGCAGCTGGGATCAAGGGAACCCCTTGAAGTATATAGGGGATACAGGAGTTTAATGAAGAAAGAAATCAGGAGAGTAAAAAGGGAACACAAGATATGCTTGGCTGACAAGATTAGGGTGAATCCAAAGAGGTTCTTTAAATATATTAAAGGAAATTTAATAACTAGAGGGAGAGTAGGACTCCTTAAGGACCAAAGTGGACATGTACGTGTATAACCAAAGGAGATGTGCAAGGTCCTCAATGAATATTTCTTCTCTGTTTTACTGTAGAGAAAGACATAAAGACATGAAGACTTGGGAACTTAGGGAAATTAGTGGTAATATCTTGGGACAGTAGAGGAGGTGCTGAACTTCAGTAATGCATTTGATAACGTTCTCCATGGTAGACTGATACAGAAAGTGAAATTGCATGGGGTCCAGGTTGTACTAGCTAGATGGTAAAAAAAACTGGCTGGGCAACAGGAGACAGAGAGTAGTAGTGGAAGGGAGTTTCTCAAAATAGAGAACTGTGACCAGTGGTGTTCCATAGGTATCCATGCTGGTGTCTGATAGCAAGTTCGCAGGTGACACAAAGTTTGGTGGAGTAGCAGATAGTGAAGGGGACTGTCAGAGAATACAGCAGAATATAGATAGATTGGAGAGTTGGGTGGTGAAATAGCAGATGGAGTTCAATCTGGGCAAATGCGAGGTGATGCATTTTGGAAGATCCAATTCAAGAGCGATCTATACAGTAAATGGAAAATTCCTGGGGAAAATTGATGTACTGAGAGAGATGGATGTTCAAGTCCATTGTTTCCTAAAGGTGAATAAAATGGTCAAAAAGGCATACGGCATGGGTTCCTTCATTGGACGGGGTATTGAGTACAAGAGTTGGCAGGTCATGTTACAGTTGTGTAAGACTTTGGTTCAGCCAAATTTGGAATTCTGGTTGCCACATTACCAAAAGGATGTGGAGGCTTTGGAGAGAGTGCAGAGGAGGTTCACTAGGATGTTGCCTAGTATGGAGGGCGCTACCTATGAAGAGAGGTTGAGTAGATTAGGATTATTTTCATTAGAAAGACGGAGGTTGGGGGGGGAACTGATTGAGGTCTACAAAATCATGAGAGGTATAGACAGGGTGGAGAGCAAGAAGCTTTTTCCCAGAGTGGGGGTCTCAATTACTAGGGGTCATGAGTTCAAAATGAGAGGAGAAACTTTTCGGGAAGATATGCATGGCAAGTTCTTTACGCAGAGGGTGGTGGGTGCCTAGAACGTGTTACCAGTGGAGATGGTAAAGGCGGGCACAATAGCATCATTTAAAATGTATTGAGACAGATACATGAATAGGCAGGGAGCAGCATAGATCCTTAGAAAAATAGGTGACAGGTTTAGAGAGAGGATCTGGATCAGCGCAGGCCTGGAGGGCCGAAGGGCCTGTTCCTGTGCTCTAATTTTCTTTGTACTTTATATTAGAATGCATGAAGGTAGATAAATCTCTTGGTCCTGACCAGATAAATCCAAGAGCACTGCAAGAAGACTAGAGAAGAAATTGCAGGGGCCCTGGCTGATATTTTTGCATTATCGTTAGCCACAGGCGAAGTCCCAGAAGAGTGGAGGGTAGAGAATGTTGTTCCCTTATTCAAAAAGGGCTGCAGAAAAAAAACTGTGAACTGTAGATAAGTAACATCTGTGGTAGGTACGTTACTTGAGAAGATTCTGAGAGGTAAGATGTACGTGCATTTGGAAATACAGGGTTTGACTAGGAGCAGTCATCACGGCTTTGTGCATGTGAGATCATGCCTCACAAATTTGTTAGAGTTCTTTGATGGAGTGACCTGCAAGGTTGACGAGGGCAAGGCGATAGACGTAGTAAATATGGATTTCAATAAGGCCTTTGATAAGATTCCACGTAGTAGGCATGTGCTTCACACCATGTAATTTGTAAATCAAGAATGTTGAAAATGTATTGAGGCACCTCAGAATGAAGCATATTCTGTGGAGAACTTTATAATGATTGCAGTATTTATAATTTGAAAGATTTTGCACTCAGGCTGCATCCCTAATGTGGTATCTATTTCCTAAACATGAAGACTGTTAAGACTGTACACATTGACTTTTTTTGCAAGTTCTATTCGAGTTGAGATTTTTAAAATTCTGCTGTCCTGAAACATTTATAAATAAAATTACATTTTTGGAGAAAAATTGTTGATGTTCAGAGAGATGTGAATATGCATGTACCCAGGTTACATAAAGTTATGATTTGGAGATGCCGGTGTTGGACTGGTGTGTACAAAGTTAAAAATCACACAACACCAGGCTATCGTCCAACAGGTTTAATTGGGAGCACGCTCCTTCATCAGGTGATAGTGGAGGGCTCAATCCTAACATCATTTCTCTGGTGTGCATGTGTTGGTAGGTGGAGCACTGTCTCGTGGTAAGGGCCTGATAGCTTAAGATTTAGATGAAGAAAAAATTATGAGCCTTTGAAATTCTCTACCAGAGAGGGTACAGTATATCCTCTCCACTGTTACTTTCATTCGAGGCTGGGATTGACAGATGTTTGGTCTCTAAGGGAATCAAGGGACATGGAGAGTCAGTGGTTAAGTGGAATTGAAGCCGAAGATCAAACATGATTATACAGAATGATAGAGCAAGTTCAAGGGGCTGAATGGTCTCCACCTATTTCTTTTTAATCTGAATATTTATGTATTTCCATGTGTCGATCTGAATTGTGTGTCCAGCTGCCAGTCACTATCTGAATTGTGTGACAATCCTGTTCGGATTGAGCCCTCCACTATCACCTGATGAAGGAGCGATGCTCCAAAAGCTAGTGTGCTCCCAATTAAACCTGTTGGACTATAACTTGGTGTTGTGTGATTTTTAACTTTGTACATAAAGTTAGTGTGCAGATATAGCAAGCAACTAGGAAAACCAATGGCTTTTTGTGCAAAGGAGTTGGAGGAAATCTTCCTACCATTGTGCAGTACTTTGGTGAGATTGCATGTGCAATAGCATGTACAGTTTTGTTCTCTGTATTTAAAGAAGACTAAACTTGCATTGAAAGCAGTATAGCAAAGGTGCACATAACTGATCCCTCAAATGAGGGAGTTGGCCTATAATGAGTTTAAGTAAATTAGGGTACATATTTTCTGGAGTTAACAGGAAGCACTGAAAGCTAACACACAGGTGTAGCAGGTAATCAGGAAGGCTAACGGAATGTTGGCCCTTAATTTAACAGATATGGATTACAAGAAAACCAAGTTTTACTGCAACTGTACAACATGCTGGTGAAACTACATCTGCAGTACTGTGAGCAGTTCAGTCCCCTTTAACGAAAGATATCATTGGAAGCAGTTCAAAGAGTGTTCGCTAGAATAATCCCTGGTGCGGAGGGATTGTCTTATGAGCAAAGGCTGAACAGGTTAGGACTGTTCATGGGAGTTGTTCTTCAGGGGCTTGACAGGGTCATTGCTGCGCAGATGTTTCCCCTTATAAAAGAGTTTAGGATTAGGGAGCGTAAATGTCAGATTTAAGGGATTCTGGATTAGTGGTGCTGGAAGAGCACAGCAGTTCAGGCAGCATCCAAGGAGCTTCGAAATCAAAGATTTAAGGGATGCCAATTTAAGACTAAGATGAGGAAGAATTTCTTCTCCAAGAGGGTTGAGAGTCTTTGGAATTCCTTGCCACAGAGAATGGTGAGGGACAGAGTCTCTGTGTATATCAAAGGCTGAGATAGGTAGATTCTTCAGTTGGGGAATCAAGCATTATGGAGAAAGGACAGGCAAACTGATATGAGGAATGTGGGCTTAGCCATGATCTCATTGAATGGTAATCAGGCTTGAGGGGCTGAATGGCCTATGCCTGTTTCCTTTTCTTATTCTATAAGAGTATGCCATGGTCCACATCATTTCTCTGGTGTCCATGTGTTGGTAGGTGGAGCACTGTCTCGTGATAAGGGCCTGATTGCTTAAGATTTAGATGAAGCAAAAATTATGAGCCTTTGAAATTCTCTACCAGAAAGGGTACAGTATATCCTCTCCACTGTTACTTTCATTCGAGGCTGGGATTGACAGATGTTTGGTCTCTAAGGGACATGGAGAGTCAGTGGTTAAGTGGAATTGAAGCCGAAGATCAAACATGATTATACAGAATGATAGAGCAAGTTCAAGGGGCTGAATGGTCTCCACCTATTTCTTTTTAATCTGAATATTTATGTATTTCCATGTGTCGATCTGAATTGTGTGTCCAGCTGCCAGTCACTATCTGAATTGTGTGACAATCCTGTTCGGATTGAGCCCTCCACTATCACCTGATGAAGGAGCGATGCTCCAAAAGCTAGTGTGCTCCCAATTAAACCTGTTGGACTATAACTTGGTGTTGTGTGATTTTTAACTTTGTACATAAAGTTAGTGTGCAGATATAGCAAGCAACTAGGAAAACCAATGGCTTTTTGTGCAAAGGAGTTGGAGGAAATCTTCCTACCATTGTGCAGTACTTTGGTGAGATTGCATGTGCAATAGCATGTACAGTTTTGTTCTCTGTATTTAAAGAAGACTAAACTTGCATTGAAAGCAGTATAGCAAAGGTGCACATAACTGATCCCTCAAATGAGGGAGTTGGCCTATAATGAGTTTAAGTAAATTAGGGTACATATTTTCTGGAGTTAACAGGAAGCACTGAAAGCTAACACACAGGTGTAGCAGGTAATCAGGAAGGCTAACGGAATGTTGGCCCTTAATTTAACAGATATGGATTACAAGAAAACCAAGTTTTACTGCAACTGTACAACATGCTGGTGAAACTACATCTGCAGTACTGTGAGCAGTTCAGTCCCCTTTAACGAAAGATATCATTGGAAGCAGTTCAAAGAGTGTTCGCTAGAATAATCCCTGGTGCGGAGGGATTGTCTTATGAGCAAAGGCTGAACAGGTTAGGACTGTTCATGGGAGTTGTTCTTCAGGGGCTTGACAGGGTCATTGCTGCGCAGATGTTTCCCCTTATAAAAGAGTTTAGGATTAGGGAGCGTAAATGTCAGATTTAAGGGATTCTGGATTAGTGGTGCTGGAAGAGCACAGCAGTTCAGGCAGCATCCAAGGAGCTTCGAAATCAAAGATTTAAGGGATGCCAATTTAAGACTAAGATGAGGAAGAATTTCTTCTCCAAGAGGGTTGAGAGTCTTTGGAATTCCTTGCCACAGAGAATGGTGAGGGACAGAGTCTCTGTGTATATCAAAGGCTGAGATAGGTAGATTCTTCAGTTGGGGAATCAAGCATTATGGAGAAAGGACAGGCAAACTGATATAAGGAATGTGGGCTTAGCCATGATCTCATTGAATGGTAATCAGGCTTGAGGGGCTGAATGGCCTATGCCTGTTTCCTTTTCTTATTCTATAAGAGTATGCCATGGTCCACATCATTTCTCTGGTGTCCATGTGTTGGTAGGTGGAGCACTGTCTCGTGGTAAGGGCCTGATTGCTTAAGATTTAGATGAAGCAAAAATTATGAGCCTTTGAAATTCTCTACCAGAAAGGGTACAGTATATCCTCTCCACTGTTACTTTCATTCGAGGCTGGGATTGACAGATGTTTGGTCTCTAAGGGACATGGAGAGTCAGTGGTTAAGTGGAATTGAAGCCGAAGATCAAACATGATTATACAAAATGATAGAGCAAGTTCAAGGGGCTGAATGGTCTCCACCTATTTCTTTTTAATCTGAATATTTATGTATTTCCATGTGTCGATCTGAATTGTGTGTCCAGCTGCCAGTCACTATCTGAATTGTGTGACAATTTTCTCTATGTGTGTCCGATTATCATTGGATTAGAACCTTTGTGAACATACCTATATCTGAATATTTCTATTTTTATTCGAATATCCGTTTTTATCTGAATAACTATCTGAATATCTGTGTTTTGATCTGAGTATCTGTGTGTATTTCTCTCTGGGAAGATCTGCTCTCTTGGTTCCCACGCTCCAGAATTTTAATGAATTAACTCAGGCACCGCCCACCTGTCATTGCAAAACAAGGGACCGTACATGCACCACGTGGGTCCTCGGCCAATCAGAGTGCAGCGGCGGGGGTGGGGGGGATGGGCGGCGGGGTGTGATTCGCCCGCACTGTGGAATCCCGAGGCGCCCAGCGTTCCATTGTCATGGTAATCTCCCGCGCGCCCGTCAAAAGCTCCAACGGCGGCAGGGGGGCGGCCAGAGCCTGGTAACGGAAAGTAGGGTTTGAACTGGGAGGGAGAGCGCGAGCGCGCCCGGCCACCCGCTCGAGCGGGGCCTGCACACACAGAGAGAGAGAGCGCGAGCCCGGGAGAGGGAGCGGAGACTGAGAGCGAGCAGGCCCCCCCTCCCCCCCGGACACAGAGAGAGCGCCGGCCTCGGACAGGAAGCGGGGAGACACCGAGAGAGACAGAGCGAGCCCGGGCCTCGGAGTGAAGGAGGGGGGGTGGGGGCGGACACCGCCGGGAGCGGCTCTCGGAGGCAGCCGGCGCCAGAGAGAGAGAGAGAGAGCGCCCCAGGATCGGCAGCCGATCCCTTCACCCCGCCCCCCGCCCCCCCCGGCGCATTGGGGGCCGTGGAGCCAGCGGGACGCTCCCCCGGCCTGGAGCTATGAGCCAGGCGGAGCTCTCCCCGGCCGCCGCCCCGCAGCGGATGTTCCAGGAGGCGGTGAGGCGCGGCAACACCCGGGAGCTGCAGTCGCTGCTGCAGAACATGGCGGACTGCCCTTTCAATGTGAACTCGTTCGGGCCCGAGGGGCAGACGGCGCTGCACCAGTCGGTGATCGCGGGCAACCTGGAGCTCGTCAAGCTGCTCGTCAAGTTCGGCGCCGACATCCGCCTGGCGAACCGCGACGGCTGGAGCGCCCTGCACATCGCCGCGTTCGGCGGGCACCAGGACATCGTCCTCTACCTCATCACCAAGGCCAAGTACGGGGCGAGCGGCGCTCGGTGAGGCCGGGGCCGGGGAGAGGATCCCGGTGAGCGGGGGACACTTTCCCCGCCCCAGCCCCCCCCCACAACCACCCCCTCCCCCCCACACACACACGGGCAAGCCACGGGGTCGCCCCGCCGCATCTACCTCACTGGGATGGCAGCGTTAACACGGACTGAGGCCGGGACTGGAGCCGGGCTTGGGGACAGAGGGATAGGCCCCGGCTGCAAGGGGCCCTCGCTCCCCTCCCCCTCAACCTCCCTCCACTCACTCAGCTCGGGCTGAGGGAACCGCACCCGCCCCCCTCTACCCACCCTCCGGCCCTGGATGGACTCTCGTGGACTCTCGGGCTGTTCTCATGTCGATGTCAATAATGTAACAATAAATCTGTGAAAGAGACAGACCGTGTCCGGTCCGGGATATTCTCTTCCCCTTCCCCCTCTTAAACCCGACCGCGGGCCTTGGGTCTGAGGCGGCAGCAGCTCAAGGCAAAGGGTCTGAGGGGGAGGGGGTTAACACTCCAGATCAGCCCCAGGAGTCTGTCAGGGATGGGGTACACGGCCCAGCACTCAGTCGGTAGGTAGGTATTGGGGTTCTGGTGCAAAGGGACCCACGCACCAACAGTTTGCCATTAGTGCTCGGATATCATGTCTCTATCCTAATGTGAAAGTCCCTGTATGAGCCTCTCACCTCATGCTGCTAATAACATCCTGCTACTGCAACTCCCTCGGCCAGTGTTGCCCGCTCTCCCTGCCTGTGGTGTTCCAACTGCCTTTCTGCACCCTCCACACATGGGTTCCTTGCACTGCCCCTTCTACCTTTTAATGTCGTGCCTGCATGTACATTATCGTCTCCGTGTACATTATCTTCTGCCGCTCTCTCTCTTTCTGGTTGCGCTAACACTGCTGCACACATTCCTTCTGTCCCACAGACTACCTGCTCTTTCTTCCGGCGCTGACTGGGGAAGGGAGTACGCTGGTGGCTGTATTGTCCGTGTCATGTGTGGTAACCCAACTCCCCTGTCTGCATTGCTTACCTCACAACACCATCTGCTCTTTTTCCCTGTATTACTCAACCACCCCAAACAATACTGGCTTTTTGATCTCTTCTGAGTGTACGCTATCTGTCGTGTCTATTCTGCCATTTTGGTTGAACCCTATCTTCCACTATCTGTCCTTGCTTCCTGTCTCTGAACTGCCTATCCTCTGTAGCATGACCTATACTTTCCCTTCTGCTACTAACCCTGCCTTTGCTATCTGCCAATAGTGGTATCTATAACCAATGCTCATGTACACTGCCTTTTCTTTCTACTGTCCTTTTCTGCAGCCTATACTATCAACTGTCTCCTTGTGTGCATGTACAAATTATCCTCAATTTGTAATGTTAATAACCTGAATTTTGTTTGAGGACTTGTCTCTTTTTTTTTCTTTCACAGACATACCATATTTTGTTGCCCATCCCTAACCCCTCTTAAATTTGTGGCTTGTAAGGCTGATTCAGTAGAGTTAGGCACTTTGCGAGTCAAATCTCAAGTAGACTATATCTTGTGAGCACCTCAGATTTCCTTCTCTAAAACATATTAGTGAACTAGGTGGCTTTTTTTATGGCAACCAATAATATTTTCATGGTCACTGTTAACCAGACTGCCTTTAAATTCATATTTAAGTGTAATTTGAATATTACATTTAATTACCACCAGTTGCCATGGTTGGATTTGAAGCCCTGTCGTCGTGTTGGCCTGGGCCTCTAGTGCTATTTCAAATGATGTTATCATTTTACCATTCTTACTACTTTAAATTAGATTCCCTACAGTATGGAAACAGGCCCTTTGACTGAACAAGTCCACATCGACCCTCCAAAGAGTAACCCATTCCCCGACCCTACATTTATCCCTGACTAGTGCACCTAACACGATGGGCAATTTTTAGCATAGCCAATTCACCTACCCTGCACATCTTTGTGGATTGTGGGAGGAAACCCATGCAGACACAGGGAGAATGTGCAGACTCCACACACAGTTGCCCAAGGCTGGAATTGAATCTGGGTCCCTGGTGCTGTGAGGCAGCAGTGCTAACCACTGAGCCACCGTGCCGCCCTTAAAGCCAATATATTCAACAAGACTGTTCCATCCTCCAAAGTGCTGAACCTTTTCCTTTCCTATTAAACTAGAACTGACATTTTGTCTGCACTCTGTGATCCTGATTGCACATTGGACCTGTGCACATTGTAATGATATTGTCACCTATATGTGGTCTTTTGGATGGTCATTCCACTGTCCTTGTTACAATATCAAGTCAATCTCCATTCTCCCTATTACTGTCAACATCTTAAACTTTGTTGCAAATGACCAGTTGCTGCAAAAACAATGCTGCTTGCTTCTTGATAACCCTGATCTTAGAGAGAGCTGATGAAGCTGTCAAACTGAAATGAAGAGTTTATGGATCTGTCTGAAGGTCCATGTTACTCTCTACTTGAAAAGTTGAAAACTGTTCCTATGGTCTTGGTCTAATGAGACCCAATTTAAAAATCGAACTTTTGTTTGAAAGTGATGTGAATAGATACAGCTTGCAGCCCTGAATTCACTGGGTGGTCTGTTTTTTTTTAAATAGCATATTTTAAATATCTGCACTCACTTGCACATTATAGTAAGTATGTGTATCTTTTTAATTGTTATTGTCTGATTAAAGTGAAAGGCTCCACTTTGGACTGTTGTCTTGTCAGCTGACTAAAATTTGACCCCCATTATTCTTTTGGGCTCTTGAGGCACAGTGGCAGTGTCCCCATATTTGAGCAAGGAGACTGGGATTAATGTTTCATCTTCTGAGTTTTGAATATATCTTTTAAAAGTTGACTAAGAAAATATCTTGTTTCTAATCATCCTATCCCATGATGACAACCTTCACATCTCTCTGTTCCTGGATATGCAATTCTCTCTCTCCTTCTCCATCCCAGGGAGTAGGGTGCCTCTGTTCAGTTGCGTCTCCCTGGGTGTCTGGCATTCTCTAGTTGATTGCCTGACTCCTGCCGTAACTACCATTGTCAGCTGATCCTGATCAGAATGTCCTGCCTGGGCTGCTACCCTCCTTTCCTTTCTCGTCTTTGGGCTGGGCGACAGCTGCTATGCTAATGAGGGGCCGGCAATACCACATCCAACTCCTCTGAGGCTAAAAGCGTGGCACGATGAACAGGCTTTCAGCCAGAAAAAAAAACTTAACAAAGCAGGGTCCTTGTTTTCACATTCAAATCTGAGACAACAGGCAATGTCAGTTCACAGCAGTCTACTGACTGAGCTTCAACTGCATTGGATAAAATACAGCACCAGTGTCAGGACTGTGCATAAATACATGTAACTCTGGCTTATTTAAATAATCAAACTACTGGGCATTTCACTATAGGTTTTCAACGTTGCTGTGGAAGTGCTTCTACAATTTCTGTCGCCTTTGTTTTTAAACATTGTTCTTTCCAAACTGAAATCCAACTTTAATCCAACCCATGGACTGGCTTGAGAAGTCTGAGTATTTTTTTCCGCACCACTTCTGACTATACAGCTGTAAAGTAACAGGTCTGAGATGATAAACTCTCTTCAGCTGTGGAATTGTTTGAAATGAATTGCCTCAGGAGAGGAAGCTGTGGCTGACACTCTGCTGATTATTGTGCAGATAGCACCACCCAGTGTGAAAGAACAAGTGAGACACCTTTCCTGGATATTAAGTCACAATGGGGATGAGCCTGTGATTTGGCAAGCTTTCAATGGCCTTAGAAATAAATGTCAAACTTCACGGTTTAAGTACAATACCCAGCTTTTAAATAAGTGCATCACTAGTGGCATTAAGATACAGGCTGAAGAGCAGGGTCCAAACACCAATGGGATCAGTAGTATTTAGTCCTGGAAAACTAGTAGTTCTTTTTTGGATTAAGCAGACATTGCTAGTTAGTACCATCTAGGCAGTTCTTTGTGCTGGAAGAAGTTGTGAAATCAGAATGATTACAAAATATAAACAGCCTTTCCTTTCTGTTGAGCCTGAGCTGGTTCTTTGCAAGAGCAATTCATTTGCTTCCATTGCCCCTGCTCATTTCCCTGTAGTCCAGTTTTAATCTAACTTCACTACCTCCTTCAACTTGCCTCTCGCTGGTTTTAGTTAAACACCCTGGTTTCAGAAAGTCCTGACTGTCAAATTTCATTATAGCAGCTTTTGTTATAAGGTTAAAGTTAACCCTGTCATCTCAATAGTTAATCTAAAATGGTTAGTTTGAGTTGATTCCTGGGTGCATTGTTTAAGACGCTATGCTGGAAGTGATTGAATGCATGTTTGTGTCATAAATAGGGCAGAATCTGAATCTAGGTTTGCTCGCTGAGCAGGAAGGTTTGTTTTCGGACGTTTTGTCACCATACGAGGTAACATCATTAGTGAGCCTCCAGATGGAGCACTGATCGTGTGGCCTGCTTTCTATTTATATGTTTAGGTTTCCTTGGGTTGGTGATGTCACTTTCTGTTTATCAGGGTAACTTGGATCCCATTTACCACCCCCTGAGAAAACGAAACAGAAGTGTCATCTCGACAAGAAATTATGTCACCCAACCCAAGAAAACCTAAACATATAGAAAGCAGGCCATACCACCAGTTCTTCATCCGGAGGCTCACTGATGTTGCCTAGTATGGTGACGAAACGTCTGAAAACGAGCCTTTCGGATCAGCAAGCAAACCTACATCCAGATCCTCAACCTGAGCTACAAATCTTCTCAAATTGCTAGCATGCAGCAAATCCACTTGTGGAGATTGTCACAAGAGATTTTTCAAGAGTGTTATTTGTGATTTGTGGTGGTATAGTTGTGTCTGTTGAACCAGCAGGGATTGTCCTAATAGTGCTGAAACTGATTATGTTTGTGTGTAATAGCATAATCTTTACTCAAAACTATCAGTAATGCTTATGCCAATGAGCTTTGTGCCAATGATGTTGAAGGTTGAAGATAGTGCTGGTTCTGTTACTGAGTCAGTCTGTTTGTTTGTTAGGTTTTGATAGTACCTATAGTGTAGGGCAAAACAGAAGCCCAAAGTATTAAGATTATAAGAAAGATACTGTGATAACTGATGGATATTTTAACCTTGGGTAAAGCAAAAACATAGATGCTGGAGATCTGAAATTGCTTTAGAAACTCTGCAGGTTTGGCAGCTTCTGTGAAAAGAAAACCATAAATATATTGAGCCTGTGACCTTCAGAACTCTAAAATAACTGAACTTAATGTTAGCAACATGCTCTAGACATGAATGATCTTGATTTTTAACTGAAGAGTCCAGCACATCAATGAAAAAGATGACTGAAGCAACCAGCAGTGCAGAACCATCTTCAGCCAGCAATGTAGGACAGGTGATCCATTTTAACCTCCTTCTGAAGCTCCCAACATTACAGATGTCAGATTTCAGCTGATTTTAATTTACTCTGCATGAAAATTATGGTCTATATTAATTACTTGGATGAAAGGACAGACTAAATTGTAGCCCAATTTGCATATAATACAAAGTTAGGTCAGAAAGCAAACTGTGAGAAAGATAAAGTTTTTTTTGTTGAAGTTATATAGACTGGTTATGTAATTGGGCAAAATGTTGAGAAATTGAGTATAATGTAAGAAAACAAGCTTGTCCACTTTTGCAGGAAGAATAAAAACGCAGAATATGTAATAGGGAAAGATCGCAGAATGTTGCTGTACAATGGGGTCTGGGTGTCCTACATCACAATGGTAACATAGGTACAGTGTGAAATTAGGAAGGTACATGGAATGTTGGCCTTTATTACAGGGATGGGGTGGGCTGAATATTAAAGTGCAGGGTTTTAACCTTAAGGAGTGTTCATTTGCATATGAAGCAATGAGTGAAGGTTCACTCTTCTGATTCCTGGGAGGAAGGGGTTTGCTTTTAGATAGTCAACTTGCTCAATGTTGGAGTTTGAGAATGAGGCGATCTTATTGATGCCCCTAAGATTGAAGTGTTGTGACAGTATTGCCGTGGGTATGATGATTCTTGTGGGGAATCTTAGAACTAGAGGGGACAGGTTGGTTGACAAGGGAGTAAAGGGTTGGGGGGGGGTGGTGAGGTGACAGATGCAAAGTGGAGTTGAGGCTACAAGCAAGTAAGACACTTTATTGAAAGGTCCAGCAGGTTCTATGGGCCAAGGGCTACATTCCTACCCATATTTATGATTTGATATTTATTGGCCAATAGGAATTGTATCAGCAGTAGTTCAGCTAATAGACACTGTACAAATACCAAGCTCAATACTGTGCAAGAAGAATCCTGAGAGTGACTGGTCAGATTGAGATTTTTTTTTTGTTACTTGTGAGACACTTGGTTTAGTGAGAAGGGGGAACTGAAACAAATCTGTATTGGTGAAAGTGATTTAGATTGAAAGCTGATAAAATCCCAGGGCTTGATAATCAACATCTCAAAGTATGTAAGTAAGTGATCTTTAGAAATAATGGATGCATTGGTGGTCCTCTACCAATATTCTTTAGACTCTGGAATAATTTTAATGGATTGGAAGGTAGTTAATGTAACCCTGTTATTTACAGAGCGAAAGTTAGGAATTTTAGACGTGAATCTGATGTTGGTAACAGGGAATACACTAGAGTCCATTATCAAGAATTTTATTCACACACTACCAGGTTGTAGTACAACAGGCTTCTTTGGAAGTATGAGCTTTTGGAACACAGCTCCTTTGCCAGGTAGGTAGCTAGTCCTACATAAGAGATTAATGTGTAAAGTGCATGGGATTGAGGGTAATTGATAGAAAATTGGTTAAGTGGGAAACACTGAAATTGATCTCTTTCTGAATGGCAGGCAGTAATTTCTGGGAAACTAAATGTAAATTTCAATCTGTACCATCTGCAAATTTGGATGGAAGGATGTGAGGAGGATGCAGTGATGTTGCAGTGTGACTTGTTTAGGCTGAGTATGTTGGCAAATGCAGTATAATGTGGATAAAATAGGAAGACGAGGAAATAATAATAATAATTCAATGGTTGTAAACGGTATGAAGAGAATGTTCAAGACCTGGATATCCTCGTGCACCAGTAAGCGAACAGCTGCAGCAGGCAGTAAAGAATGCCAACAGTAGGATGGCCTTCATAGTGAGAGTATTGGAATACAGGAACAAGGATCTATCTTAGTGCAATTTATACAGGAATTGGTGAGACTGCACCTTTTAATATTGTGTGTAGTTTTGATCTTAGCAACAACATTCTTCCTCCGATGTAGAGGGTGTGTGGTGAAGGTTTACCGAATTGATTCCTGGGATGGTATGATTGACACTTGAGGACAGATTTAAATTGGTTTGGATTGTATTAACTGGAGTTTACAAGAATGATGGGGGACATCTCCTAAAAGTATATCAGCAGTAGACTGGTTAGAAGAATGTTCGTTGTGGTGGGGGGAGTCCAAAACCAGGAATCATAGTTTAAGAGCTAAACCGTTTTAGGACTGAGATGAGAAGTTTCTTCACCCAGAAAGTAGTGACTCTGTGGAATTCACTGCCACAGAAAATGGTTGAATCCAAAGCATTGTGTTTTTAAAATGGAAGTAGATTTTACAAGTTAGCTCTTGTAGCTAAAGGGCACCAAGGGATGAGGGGAGAGCAGTACTATGCTACTGAGTTCGATGATGAGCAATGGTCAAAATAAATGGCAAAACAAGCCTGAAGGGTCTCACAGCCTACTCTTGCTCTGTGTTTCTCTGCTATTTGGGTATATCCAGAGTCCCATGTAGACAATACTGGATAAAGACAGCAGATTTCCTTCTCTAAAAGACATTAGTGAACCAGATGAGTGGCACCAGTACTTCGATTAGTTTTCAATTCCTGATTTATATTAATTAATTTGAATTCACATTTCAGCTCATCATGGGATTTAAACTTTTTCCTGGACGGCCAGTTCAATACCATAATCTGACCTTGTGATGTCTCAGCAGAGATATTGACTGACAATTTGTTTGTTGTTTTGCTTGTGATTTTGGTCGTATTGTTTGTAGTGACTTCAGGTGGGATTGCACAGTCTGCTATTGATTATTTTGACATTAGTGTGAAATTATTCATGATTTGGACAATTGTGCAAATGGTGATTTGTACCGACAGTTCGTGCTGATGTGATTGTACAGACAAAGGTCAGTATATCAGGTAACTAGCCTGAATTCACTTCCCGTATTCTGTATTTCTCAGCCATATAAGAGAAAATTGCATATGCACCCAGATTAGGGATCAAACCTGCCTTGACCTCCCAGGCAGCTCGTTCTTTATTTTCCTTTACCAGTCCCTCTGTCTGTAATCCCACTATTCCAGTGGCAGCAAATAGGTACAAATGATCATGTTTGTGACATCTTTATCTACATCATCCCTTCCTCCTCCCAGGAGGTCTGACTCCAAACCCATCTAGTAATAATACAATCCACCTTTGATCTCACCTAAGACATTGGCTTCACCTTCGCAGACATATTTACATTATGAAATTCTTCAAGTTAAACTTCTCTAAATTGAACAAACTGAACACCATCATGTATTCATTTGCTGGAACTATAATGATCCTTCAATAAAGGACAGAACTTCAGTCAAGATCACATTGCAGACACTGGATAAAAGTTCAACTCTGGTACAGGCACCCTCTGAGATGGGCACAAGTACATAGATGTAAAGAAATGCATACACACAGGTACTGAATCTCTGACAATACAGCAGTCACTCAGTATTGTTCAATATGTCAGTATCCCTCCTGTATTGCTTCTCTGACAATGCAACAATTTTAGAAACTAGGAGTAGGCCATTTGGCCGCCCTTCAGGTCTGCTCCAACATCCAATATGATCTGTGATGTTTGTACTTCCTCCCTGTACACCTTGATGTCTCTAAAGTCTAGAGGCAAATCTATTTCTTTCTTGAACATAGTCAATGGCTTGCCCTCCACAGGCTTCTGTGGTAGAGAATACCACAAGTTCACTATTGTTTTTTTTGAGTGAAGACATTTTTCCTGATCTCAGTCCTAAATGGTCTCCCTTATCCTGAAATTGTACCCTGGACCTAGACCCCAACCAACATATAGATTAGATTACTTAGTGTGGAAACAGGCTCTTCGGCCCTACAAGTCCACATCGACGCACAACCCACCCATACCCCTACATTTACCCCTTCACTTAACACTGTGGGCAATTTAGCATGGCCAATTCACTTGACCAGCACATCTTTGGACTGTGGGAGGAAACTGGAGCTAACGCAGACATGGGGAGAATGTGTGCAAATTCCATACAGTCACCTGAGGCAGGAATTGAACCCAGGTCTCTGCTGTGAGGCAGCAGTGCTAACTACTGTGCCACCGTGCTGCCCAAGTAGGATTTCAATGCAGAAGTACAGCTCAATTTGCCTTGCAATTTAATTTTTTTACAAAAGTAAGTGTTTTGTCTATTTTGCAATTTGTTGAAGGAAAATATCTTCTGCATCTAATCTGTCCATCCATAGTTGAACTGTATAACATTCTATCAGATCTCCCCTCATCCTTCTAAACTCTCGTGAATAATGGCCCAGTCAAACCTATCTCTTCTCATGAGACAATCCTGCCATCCAAATTTCTGCCTGTTGAATCTCCATTATACACCCTCTGCGCAACTATCTCCTTTCTTGCTTAGGGAAACCAAAACTGCATGCAGTACTCCAGCTGTGATCTCACGTAGGCCTGATGTAACTGTTGAACTTTCTTTCTCCTGCTATGAAGGCCATTCTAATTGTTTTCTATATCGGTCTGTCTACTTTCATTGACTGGTATACAAGTACTGGATTAGTGGTGCTGGAAGAGCACAGCAGTTCAGGCAGCATCCAAGGAGCTTCGAAATCGACGTTTCAGGCAAAAGCCTTACACCAGATTCCTTTGTATACCTACACTTCCCAATTTATTACCATTTAAATAATGTTCCTTTTTTGTTTTTCACTGCAGTGTATAACTTCATATTTAGCTGCATTGTACTGCATCTGCTATGTCTGTTTACTCAATTTTTCTCCATCATCTTGAGGCCTCCTTACCTCAATTCTCAATTCCTCTTGGTTTGTCATCATAAACTTGGAACTATTGCATTTGGTTCCCTCCAAGTCATTTAATGCACCATGAACAGCTGGGGCCCAAGCACTGATCCTTGTAGTTTCACACTCGTCATTGGCAGCCAATCAGAAAAAGACTGATTTATTCCCACACTGTAAGCATCCAGGTGGTAAAGAAGACAAATGGTATGTTGGCCTTCATTGCAAGAGGTTTCAAATATAAGAGCAGGGATGTGTTTCAGTCATAGAGGGCCTTCGTGAGGCCACACCGAGAATATTGTGTGCAGTTTTGCTTTCCTTTTCTGAAGAACATTGCACTCCCTTGAGAGCAAGAGCAGTGAGCATTTACCAAGCTGATTCCAGGGATGATGGGACTGACTAGGTTAGGATTGTTTTCACTGGAGCTCAAACAAATGAGGGAGGAATAGCATGGAGACTTGTTAAAATTGTAACAGGACTAGATAGGGTAGATTTCAGGAAGGAAGTTCTCAAAGGTGGGTGTATCCAGAACCAGGATAGACCATTTAGGCTGGAGATGAGATGTTTCTTTACACAATGGTGTGCCTATGGAATTCATTACCACAGGAAGTAGTTGATACCATGTGTAGTCAAGACGCAGCTAGATATAGCACTTGGAGTGAATGGATTCAAAGGTTATGAGAAAGCAGGATTAGGCTATTAAGTTGAACAATCAGCAATGATCATGATGAATAGTGGAGCAGGCTCAAATGGCTGAATGGCTTCCTCCTGCTCCTATCTTCTATGTTTCCTGTTGACCAATTCTGTTTCCTGTCAATCTGTGCCAATATTACTCAATCCCATGCCTTTGCCCACAAGCCAGTATTATAGAACATTATCAAAGCCTTCTGAAAATCCAAATAAGCATATCCACTGGTTCTACCTTCTCTGTTCTAGTTATTTTCAGAAAGTCACAGCATGGAACAAGACCCACCCGCCCAACTCATCCATGCCAACCAGGTTTCTTCAACTGAATTAATCCCATTTGCCTGGATTTGGCCCATATCCTTCTAAACTTTTCCTCTCGTGCGTCATGTTTTTCAAATGTTGTAATTGTACTTACCTCTATTACTTTCTCTGGTAGCTCATTTCATATATGCATCACCCCTGAAAAACTTAAATTGAATTGTTTTTCATAACCTAACATTTGGAAAGCATGGGTTTATCACTTTTATAATAGAATCCAGTACTTTCCCCACCACTGATCACAGAATGATACAGTTTAAAAGAAGAGGCCCTTGTCCCGTTGAGTCTGTACTGCCAAAAATACAATAAGTTTACACAAATCCCACTTTCCAGTACTAGTGAATATTATGACAATTCAAGTCTTCATCCAAATACTCCAATGGTTGTGAGGTTACCTGCCTCCCATACAGATCCCGACCACATTCCAGGTGAACAAGACAGCCCTCCAGTCATCTCTCTAAATCTCCTGTCTTCACCTTAAAATTATGCCCCTTAAATATTTTGACTTTTGACTTTTAACCCTTCAATGAAGGGAACCAGCTGTTTTCTATATACCCTGGCTATGCCCCTCAATCTCCATCTGGAGCAACATCTTGGTGAATCTCCTCTGCATCACCTTCAGTGCAGTAACATCTGTCCAATATATGGTGACCAGAACTTCAGATATGGCCTAACCAAAGTTCTGTCCCAGCTCTAACATAACCTTCCTTTATTTATGCCTCAGTTGATAAAGGATCTTGCCATCTTGACAGATTTGGGGACAAGTGTTAAGATATTAGACTAACTAGTTTGTAATTGTTTTACTTTCTCTCCCTCCCTTTTTAGATAGTGGGGTTACATTTATCACCCTTCAATCCAAATGAACAGCTCCAGAGCCTACAGAATTTTGGAGGATGACCACCAATGCATCCAAGATTTTCAAAATACACTATCTTGTATATTCTGGGATGCAGATCATCAGCCTTTAACCCAGCATAATTTTCTTACTTCTATGGATTACCTTCAATTCCAAACCTGCTCACTACATCTTGGTTCCGTAACATATGGGAAGTTATTTTTGTCATAATTTGTAAAATGTGTGTTCAATTACTCCACATTCTAATTTCCCAAGTTTCTGACTGTAAGATACCTACATTTTGTATTAATCTTTTTTCCACATATATAGAAACTTTTATTACAGTCTTTTGCAAGCCATGGTTAAGCCATCTATCTTTTTCTTTTTATGTCTGCTGTAATTTGGGCGGCACGGTGGCACAGTGGTTAGCACTGCTGCCTCACAGCGCCAGAGATCCAGGTTCAATTCCCGCCTCAGGCGACTAACTGTGTGGAGTTTGCACGTTCTCCCCGTGTCTGCGTGGGTTTCCTCCCACAGTCCAAAGATGTGCAGGTCAGGTGAATTGGCCATGCTAAATTGCCCGTAGTGTTAGGTAAGGGGTAAAGGTAGGGGTATGGGTGGGTTGCGCTTCGGCGGGGCGGTGTGGACTTGTTGGGCCGAAGGGCCTGTTTCCACACTGTAAGTAATCTAATCTAATCTAATTCATGCACACACTCCTCAAAGATAAGCCATTGCCTATCCGCCATCAATCCCTCACATAAGGTTCCCGAATCAATCCGTGTTAATTTGTGCTTCATACACTCATAGTTCTTTTTATTTAGGTTCAGGATTCAAGTTTTGGATTCAATGAAGAATTGTCATGGTGACTCTTCTCCAAGGTGCCCCATTCAAGATTGTTAATTAAGCCTTTCTCACTCCATGGTACCCACGCAGAATATTCTGTCTCTGGTTGGTTCCTCAACACATTGGTCTAAAAAAAACCCACCATGTCTGAGTCAGTCCAAGCAGCAATGGATTGAAGGACGGTGAACAGCAGCAGACTAGGGGTGAAGTCATAACTCCAAAGTGACCTGCTCTTGGCTGGTCAGGAACCAGGTTTGCAGACTGAGGGAGTGGTGTCTGGAGAGAGATAAAGTACTTTGTTTAGTTGTAGTCTGCTCAGAATAGAGAGCAGGAGTTCGATCACCAAACCTGTGTTTGGTAACTGGTGGGTAACATTTTAAAATTGGTGCCTGGATTGTTGTCTGTAGTTAATAAGATTGATTTAGTCATAAGGCAGAAGAATTCTGCCCTGTGGAATTCTCCTGTAACACATGAGAAATCAAGGACATACGTAGAAGCTTATTGCAGTGCTTTGCAAGCCATGATTGAGCCAATTCTTTTGTTTTTGCATTTGATGTACATTCCTGAAAGATGAGCTATTGCATATTCACCATTGATCCCTCTAGTCAATGGTGACAATTATAAATGTGGGAAGTATGTTTACCTGAAGTTCCTGATTTGCTGTATGGAGTACCTGGAGCTGTGGATGGACTCGCTGTGGAGCATTCATGGATAACACATTTTAGCAAGCTGGTCACACCTCCAGTAAGGGCGAAATAGAGTTAGGTAACTGTGGACAGACAGTGCAGGAGGCCCCTATAGCCATTCCCTTTTCAAACTGGTATGCTGTGGACACGTGGGGTATGGCCTCTCAGGGAAAGCAGCAGCCCCCAGATCAGTGTCACCATGGCTGGCATTGTTGTACACCAGAAACGGTTGAAGTGTAGATAGAGTGGTTATAGTAGGGAACTGTAATCAGGGGTGCAAGTATTCTGTGGCCACAAGCAAGACTCCAGGATGGTGTGTTGCCTCTCTGGTGCCGTCCAAAGATATCTTTGAGCAGCACAGGATATTCTGAAGGGAGAGTGTGGGCAACCAAAAGTTGTAGTTCTTATTGATAGTAATGACAAAGAGCCTGCAAAGGGAGTTCCAGGAGTTAGGTAGGAAGTTAAATGTTTGAAATCCAGTGACCTTTCATCAAAACTGTTGGGAGCTGGGAAAAAATTGTTATTTATGTAGAAGATTGTGTGTGTGTGTGTGGAGAAAGGAGGAAATCATTGATAGAGCCCAAGCAGAGTGAAGAACAGTTAGGAGTGGATAATGGTCAGCTGGGGTGAATGAATGGGGACTATTAGTGGCTAACAATGGGTAGTGAATAATAGTAGACCATGTGACACTGACATGCCTGCAACAGGAGTAGACTTGCCAACTTTAAGGCATTTAAGTGGTCATTAGATCAACATATGGATGAAAATGGAATAGCATAGTCAGATGCGCTTCAGATTGAATTCACAGGTTGGTGCAATTGAGGGCCAAAGGGCTGTACTGTACTGTAATATTCTATATTCTAACAAGGCCTGATGTGTGAGGGGGTTGGGGTTAGGACATGGGACATGAATTCAAAGCCCTAAAATTGTTGAATTTGAAATTTAAGTCCAGAAGGCAGTTCCTAAGCAGAAAATGACAGCCAGACTACTGCAACCACTAGGACTCCTAACCGCACACAAACCAACAGCCACACTCAGACAACAATTCACTAGGACAAAGGACCCGATACCCAGCATGAGCAAAACCAATGTAGTGTACAAAATCCCATGCAAGGACTGCACAAAACACTACATAGGACAAACAGGAAGACAGCTAACGATCTGCATCCATGTACACCAACTAGCCATGAAACGACATGACCAGCTATCCTTAGTAGCCACATGCTCCGATGACCAGCAACATGCGTTCGACTGGGACAACACTACTATTATCGGACAAGCCAAACAGAGAACAGCCAGGGAATTCCTAGAGGCATGGCATTCATCCACAGATTCAATCAATAAGCACATTGACCTGGACCCAATATACCGGCCACTGCAGCGGACAGCTGGAACTGACAACCGGAAGCGGCAGAGACAAACCACTATAAGTACTGGAGGAAACATCACAAGCGCTTCACAGGAGGCTCCCAAGCACTGAGGATGTCACCTAGACAGGACAAAATGTCTGCAACACAAATTCCCAGCTCGATGAACAGAACCACAACAATGAGGTGCTGTTCTTCTAGCTTGTGCTGAGCTTTAATGGAACACTGCAGCAAGCCTAGGTTAGAGATGTTGGCCAGGGAACAACATGGTGACTTGGGGTCTTTTTGGTGGACAGAAATCATCAGGTGTTCTGTAAAGCAGTCATTCAGTCTATACTTCATTTCTCCAAATGTCGAGGAGAGCACATTGAACAGCGAATGCAGTTGACCAGATTGGGTGAAGTACAGGTAAACCACTGCTTCAGCTGGAAAGTGTGTTTGGGTCCTTGGATACTAAAGAAGGAGGAAGTAAACAGGCAAGTATTATACCTTCTGCAGTTGTAGGGAAAGATGTCGCAAGGCTGTGTTGGTATGCAAGTTCAAACATCACAAGAAGGAAGCATATGTCAGGTATAGACAGCAGAGATCATATGAATCCTTAGATTATAAAGGCAGTATGAGTATACTTAGGAGGGAAATCGGGAGAGCAAAAAGGGGACATGAGATAGCTTTGGCAAATAGGGTTCAGGAGAAGCCCAAGGGATTTTATAAATACATTAAGGACAAATTTTGGCATTTCGTCAGGCCGTATCACAATAGAGGTGTTGGATGTAATGAAATGTATGAAGGTGGATAATCTGGTTATGGCCAGACTTATCTAAGAGCATTTGGATACAGATCTGGCTCGAAGGTAAAGGATTGCTTTTCCAACTGGAGGCCTGTGTACCACAAGGATCAGTGCTGGGACCACTTTTTTTTTTTGTCATTTTGTATAAACTATCTGTGGGTGGCACAGTGGTTAGCACTGCTGCCTCACAGCACCAGTGACCCAGGTTCAATTCCTGCCTCGGGTGACTGACTGTGTGGAGTTTGCACGTTCTCCCCGTGTCTGCGTGGGTTTCCTCTGGGGTGCTCTGGTTTCCTCCCACAGTCCAAAGATGTGCAGGTTAGGTAAATTTGGCAATACTAAATTGCCTGTAGTGTTAGGTAAGGGGTAAATGTAGGGGTATGGGTGGGTTGCGCTTCGGTGAGGCGGTGTGGACTTGTTGGGCTGAAGGGCCTGTTTCCACACTAAGTAATTTAATATAAATGTAAGAGGTGCAGTTGGTAAGTTTGCAGATGGCACCAAAATTGGAGGTGTAGTGGACAGCGAAGAAAGTTAGATTTTGTCCAGTATGCTACTTTTGTTATTGAACAATTTCCTTTCCTCACTCTTAACTAACTACTTTTTATTTCTGGTATATAATTGTCTTTTTGTATTGCAAAAAAAAACAGGAACAAAAATTTTGTTGAATGTTTCTGCTATTTCCTAATTTCTCATGTAATTTTCTCCTGTCTGAATTCTAAGGCTAACAATTACTTTTACCAGTACAACAAAAGCATAATGGCTAAATTTCTAACATTATATTTATATTTATATTTGTGCTTAGCTTAGCTTACACACATTTATTTTTCCCTTGATATCATCATCATCATGTCTTGTTGGTTTCTAAAGCTGTTCACTCTCAGGCTGATTTACTATTTTTCCCAGTTTTATAAGCTTCTGCTTTGAATTTAACATTATCTTTAATTTCTCCTGTAAACAATAGTTGATTCTTTCCAGCTGAATTAGTTTTTTGTTAAATTTTTTATTTTATTTCTTTAACTGTTTCCACATGGTTTTCCTGTTATTTCTTTTACTCATTTTTTTTTTCTTACCTAAGTGTCCAATATACCTTTTTTTTTTAAGGGACATGCTCAAGATGTCATCACCAACATTCTCCCTGAGCTGTGTTAACAGTTGCTCTCAGGGTCTATGCATTGCAATCAATATGCCAACACCTTCTGCAGCATTGACTTCAGCTGAAGAAAATTAAAATTGGTAAAATGCTATATTGTGGCATGTTACCTAATGTGATAAAGCACTGTCTACATCTGACTGTCTTAAGGTAGACAGGAGTTCACGGAGGCAAGCATGTATTTAAAGCGCTCAGCTTGAGCCCCTACATACAAGTTCCTGTGGTTGTAGTACATAAGCAGCAGTTCATGATAGTCCCAGATTCTTAGCTACCACAGAAACAGACCCTTTGGTCTAACTTGTCCATGACAGCCAGACATCCCAATCTGACGGAGTCCCATTTTCCAGCTTTTGGACTATACCCTTCTAAACCCTTCCTATTCATCTACTCATCCAGCTGCCTTTTAAAGGTTGTAATTGTCCTCATCTCCACTACTTCCTTTGTCAGCTTGCTCCATAGACGCACCTTTCCCCTCTGTGTAGACCTATCCCTCAAGTTTTGTAGTGCCCTCATTCTAGGAAAAAGACTGTGGCAATTTACCGTATTCATACCCCTCATGATATTATAATAACAAAGATGGCAGCTGGGAAGGTAGTGTTTGGGCTCATCGTCTGCTTTCTTCTGTCTGTTTTTACTTTTTATCTTTTCTGAACCTTTTCTCTTACCTTTTATACCTTTTTCCTTTCTTTTGATGAGCTTGGTTGTAATGCCAGAGTTGTGATAGCAACTCCAGTCGTGGCCTATTGATGGGTAACATGTGTTCTGCACCAGGCCCACCAAGTGACAGAAGGAGTGGTGGTGTCGCAGATGAATGGCAAGGACTTGGAGCTGGTGACCTCGGCATGGAGGCTAAGGTTACCCCGAGGCCCATTGCTCACTCTGGCTTGGGTACGGCAGTCTTGGTATCAGAGTGGAGGAGCTCAGTTAGGCCCATGGTTCAGCTGGGACAGCGGAGCGCTGGCAGAGGTGATGATCGTTTGAGATCCAGTGCCCAATCCGAAGACCCAAGAACCTGAAACAAGAAGAAAATGTAAAGATGTTGTGTTTGCATTGTTGTATTTTCTGGCTTTATATGGTTTTGTTGTGTTTTAAGAAGGTGCCAAAGAGTGGTGACACTAAACAACACTTTTTACTGTTTTTGTAATACATGTAGCAATAAATAAGTCTAAATTGATTTTATAAACCTTCATAAGGTTACCCCTCGGCCTCCAATGTTCCAGGGAAAATAGCTGCAGCCTTTTCACCCTCTCCCTATCAATCAAACCCTCCAGTCCCAACTACATCCTTGTAAATCTTTTCTGCACCCTCGCAAGTTTCACAATATCCTTCTGATTAAAAAGACCAGAATTGTATGCAATGTTCTGAAAAATGGTCTCACCAAAGTGACATGCTAACTCCTATAGTCAGTGTTCTGACCAATGATGGCGAGTGTGCCAAACAACACCTTCACTGTCCAGTCTACCTATGACTCTCGATGAACTTTGCACCTGAACCCCTAGGTCTCTTTGTTCTTCCACACTCCCCAGAGCCCTACTATTAACTGTATAAGTCCTGTCCTGACTTGCCTTATAAAAATGCAACATTTATCTAAATTAAACTCCATCCTCCATTCCTCAGCCCCTTGGCCCATCTGATCACATTCTGCTGTACTCTGAGGTGATCATCTTCACTGTCCACTACAACACCTGTTTTGGTGTCATCTGCAAACTTACTAACCATACCTCCTATATTCACAGACAAATCATATATATTTGACAAAAAGCAACTATTCTTCCAAGTTTTGTCTCATGAAAATTTTGAAATTGTACCATGTATGCACACATCTAAATTTATTAATCGAGATCCAGGATGTATATGAGATGATTTTTAAAGTGAGGAATCAATTAGGAAACAGATAATTTTAGACCTAGTGTAATGTCATGAGAAAGGGCTAATTTATAACCTTTTTGTAAAAGAATCTTGCCAGAAAAGTGATCAAACTGTGATTGAATTGTACTTTTTTTTATGGTAATGTGGTCCAATCTAATGGTCATAAATCTGAACAAAAGAAGCCATAAAGAGATAAAGTGCAAGGTGGGTGTGATGAATTTGGAAATCACATGAAATATTATGATGGTAGCCAGCCAATAGCTAGAATTTAAATAATTAGTCTATGGTTTAAGACAAAAAAACAGTATATTCCTTTAAGGCACAAAAACCCAATGGGATAAATGAATTGACTGAGTGTTAACGTTTGAATTAGATGGAAGGAGTATGTTTACAAAGTTGCCAAAAAAGTAGCATGGCTGAAATGAGAGTATTTTAGAATTCAGCAAAGGAAGACCAAGAAACTGATAAAGAAAGGAGGAAATAAGAAGAACATAACCTATCAAGAAACATAAAAATGGACTGTAAAATCTTCTCTGGCAACCTAAAAAGGAAAGACTAATAACAAATTTCAGTCCATTACACACCAATGTGACTGAAAGTTAATAAATTCCTGGTACCTGATTTGCTATAACCTGAGTGCTATAAGATAGTGGATGCACTTATGATCATCTTTCAGAATTCTTAAATTATGGACCTGTCCCCTGTCTTCACATTACCTGTTCCCTTCTCTCACATGTTCTACTCTCCTAACTTATCTTCTCCTCCTGCCTGATCACCTCCTTTTGAAGGGGTGGTGTGGACTTGGCAGGCCATTTGGGCTGCTTCCATACTTTAGGAATTCTGTGATTCCACAGTCACCCTTAGCTGGGAGTGAACCCAGGTCCCTGCTGCTGTGAGGCAGTAGTGTAAACCACTAAGCCACCTGTCCCCTCCTTCCACCTTTTTCTTTCCTCTCATCCACTTTTCTGTCCTCTCACTTAGGTGATTATTCCAGGGAGTACATCCAGTGAAGTTATTTGGGTGGAATTCAGAAATAAGAAAGGAATGCTCACCTTATTGGCAGAAATCAGCAGAAAATTGAGAAGTAAATTTGTAAGGAGATGACAATTATCTGTAAGAATAATTGGGTGGTAATGGAAGGGATTTTAATTTACTACACATAGACAGGGAATGCCAGAGTGTTAAGAAATACTTCTCCATCTTAAGTGTGTACAATATTTTTTTTTGATTCAGTATGTGGATGTACCTACTAGAGAAGGAGCAAACCTTAACCTACTCATTGGAAATAAGGCAAGAAATGCGACTGAGGCACTTTGGGAATAGTGATCATATTCCCATAATTTTAAGGAAAAGGATAGGCCTGATCTAAAAGTCAGAATTCTAAATTGGAGGAATGCCGATTTTGACAGTATTCAGAGAACTTTCAAACATTGATTTGAAGGTGGATATTCATAGGTAAAAGGGACTGCTGGAAAAGAAGTATTCAATAATGAGATAACAAAAGTTCAGGAACAGTATGTCCCTGTTAGGGCAAAGGATTAAGGGTTGTAGATGCAGAGAATGCTGAGTGACTAGAGAAATTGAGATTTTGCTCAAGTAAAGGAAGGAAGTATATGCCAGATATAGACAGCAGGGATCGAGTGAAGCCTTAGAGGAGTATAAAGGCAGTAGGAACATACTTAAGAGGGAAATCAGGAGTGCAAAAAGGAGACAAGGTAGCATTGGCAAATTGGGTTAAGGAGAATCCAAAGGGTTTCTACAAATACATTAAAGATAAAAGAATAACTCAAGGAAGAGTACAGGACCTCTCAAATATCAACAAGGCTGCCTATATGTGAAATCACAGGAGATGAGTGAGATACCAAACAAGTATTTTGCATCAGTGCTTACTGTGGAGAAGGATACAGAAGCTAGAGAACTTTGACATAGCTTGTAAAGTGTCCATATTACAAAGGAGGTGGTCTTTAAATGGATAACTCCCTGGACTGGATCAGGTGTAGCCTAGAATTTTGTGCAAAGCTAAGTAAATGATAGCTGGGCCCCTTGCTGAGATATTTATAACATTGATAGCGACAGTGAGGTGCTGGAAGAATGGAAGTTGGGTTAACATACTGCCATTATTTAAGAAAAGTGGTAAGGAAAAGCCAGGGAAGTATAGATCAGTGAGCCTGACATCAGCGGTGGGCAGTTTGTTGGAAGGGATTCTGAGGATAAGTACTTACCTGTATATATAAGGCAAGAACTGATTAGGAATAGTCAACATGGCTTTTTGTGTGAGAAATGTCTCACTAACTTGATTGAGTTTTTGAAGCAGTGACGAAGAGCATTGATGAAGGCAGAGGGTGGAGGACGTTGTCTATAGAGACTTCAATAGGCTGTGTGATAAAGTTCTGCATGGTAGACTGGTTAGCAAGGTTAGATCACATGGAATACAGGGAGAACTAAGCATTTGGATACAAAATTAGCCAGAATGTAGAAGTCAGAGGGTGGTGGTGGAGGAGGGTTGCTTTTTGGGCTGGAGGCTTGTGACCAGCAGTGTGTGCCACAGAGATCAGTGCTGGATCTACTGGTGTCATTTGTATAAATGTTTTGGATGTGAACATAGGAGGTATATGTTTAGTAAATTGGTAGATTAAACAAAATTTGACATTGGAGAAGGTTATCTCAGAGTACAATGGGACTTGAATCAGATGGGCCGAGAGTCAGAGGAGTGGCAGATATAGTTTAATCTGGGTAAGTGTGAAATGCTGCATTTTAGTAGGGAAAATCAGGGCAGCACTTATGCACTCAATGAATATGGAATGCAAGACAGCCCCTTCGGCCCTCGATGTTGCGCTGACCTGTGGAAGCAATCTGAAGCCCATCTAACCTACATTATTCCATTCTCATCCATATGTTTATCCAATGACCATTTAAATGCCATTAATGTTGGTGAGTCTACTACTGTTGCAGCTGTGCATTCCATGCCCTCTACTATTCGCCGAGTAAAGAAACTACCTCTGACATCTGTCCTATATCTATCACCCTAGGAGAAAGTAAGGACTGCAGATGCTGGAAAAGCACAGCAGGTCAGGCAGCATGCTCGAGACGTTGATTCACCTGCTCTCCCCCTTACCCCACCCCCTTCCCATTTATCTCTCAGATCCTGGTCCACAAGCCTCATCCCTAATGAAGGGTTTATGCTCGGAACGTTGATTCTCATGCTACCGTTCTTGCTGCACTTTTCCAGCACCACACTCTCACCCCATATCTATCACCCCTCAATTTGAAACTATGTTCCCTCATGCTAGCCATCACCATCCGAGGAAAAAGGATCTCACTGTCCATCCTACGAACACTCTAATTATATGTCTCAATTAAGTCACCTCTCAACCTTCTTCTCGCTAACGAAAACAGCCTCAAGCCCCTCAGCCTTTCCTTATAAGACCTTCCCTCCATATCAGGCACATCCTAATAAATCTCCTCTGAACCATTTCCAAAGCTTCCACATCCTTCCTTTAAAGCAGTGACCAGAACTGCACACAATACGCTAAAGTGCGGCCGCATCAGAATTTTGTACAGCTGCAACATGACCTCATGGCTCTGAAATTCAATCCCCCTACCAATAAAAGTTAATACACCATATGCCTTCTTAATAACCCTATCGACTTTGGGGAAAGTTTCAGGGATCTATGCAAATGGACACCAAGATCTCTCTGCTCATCTACATTACCAAGAATCTTACCATTACCCAGTACTCTGTATTCCTGTTGCTCCTTCCAAAGTGAATCGCCTCACACTTTTCCACATTAAACTCCATTTGCAATCTCTCAGCCCAGCTCTGCAATTTATCTATGTCTCTCTGTAACCTGCAACATCCTTGAGCAATATCCACTACTCCACTGACCTTTTCATCAACTGCAAACTTTGCAAAAATGCCCTTAGTTCCACATCCAGATCATTAGAGAGGAGAAAGATTAGAGAGAGAAGACAACATGTTTAGGAGGCAAAAGGTTACAAAGAGAGCAGATGAAGGGAGAGGAAAGGTGAGAGAACAAGTTGTATACATGTGGGGAGGGTTCAGTTGAGTGATGGGCAATTGGCGAGAGTTGATTTAAGTAAGGAAGGATACAGGTGAAGGTAGGGGATATGTTGTAGGATGGGAGTAAGTGATCTGGAGACAAGTGAGGGAGAGAACAAGTTGGAGATGGTGAACAGTTGAGAGGAAGAGAAAAAGCGAGAGATGGGACAAGGCCATGTAATGGGTGTACAGCAAGTGAAGGAGGAGACAAGTGAGATAGTATAAAGGAAGAGACAGGAAAGAATAGATGGGAGTAATCGCCATGGCTAGAAGAGGAGCCAAATAAGGTGAAAGAAGAGGACCAATAAGGAGATGGAAACAGGGGAGAGCAGGAAGATAGGTGAGAGAGGGGGAGAAAATAAAACAGGTGAGGGAGAAATGAACAAGAAAAAATAACATGAGGGAACAAGTGAGATGAAGAGACATGAATTGAAAGCAGGAGACCGATAAGGGGAGGAAAACTGTTGAGAGGGAGAGGACATGTCAAAGGATGTGATAGCTGAATGACAAGATTATGGGAGGGCATGGGTGAGGGTGGACGGGTGAAGGTGGACAGGTAAGGGTGGTCGGGTGAGGGTGGTCGGGTGAGGGGGCAGGTGAGAGAGACAGGTGAGGGGTACAGATGAGGGTGGATGGGTGAGGGAAGGGACAAGTGAGAGGAAGACAATTAATGTAATAGGGATAACAAGTGAGGGGAGGAGTAAGTGAGATGTTGAGGCAGACATGAGGAAGGAACAGGCAAGAGGAGTGAAACAGGAAGGAAAGGTGGCGGTAGACTGGAGGTGACAGGACAGTTGAAGGTAGGGAACAATAGAGGGATAGGGCAGGTAAGATGAGGGTACAGACAAATGACAGAAGATAGAAAGAGGTTGCATGAGGTGACAAGTGAGAGGAAAGGTAAGTTACAGGGACAGGAAAGATGGGAGCGAATTGTAAACTTTAAGTACAAAGGTGAGCTGTTGGGAGCAGGCGAGAGGAAGGGTCAAGTGAGAAGAGGGGAAGTGTACAAGAGATAGAGAGACAGGTGAGGGAGGAGATAAATGAGAGGATGGGAGAGCACGAGACAAGGTGGGGGAGACTGATAAAGGATCAACAGAGGATGGGTGCAAATGAGGGACAAGGGCAGATGATGAGACAGAACAGATGAGGAATTAGACAAGTTAGAGGAATGGTAGGTGAGTGGGAGGGACATAGATTAGAGGTACAGGTGAGGCAGGTGGCACAGTGGGTGGCACATTGCCTCAGTGGTTAGCACTGCTGCCTCACAGCACCAGGGACCTGGGTTTGATTCCACCCTTTTTGTGGAGGTGGTAGGCAGGGGTGCAACTGTGGAGTTTGCACGTTCTCCTGTGTCTGTGTGGGTTTCCTCCAGGTGCTCTGGTTTCCACCGACAATTCAAAAATGTGCAGGTTAGGTGGATTGGCTGTGCTAAATTACCTGTAGTGTCCAGGGATGTTCAGGCTAGGTGGATTAGACATGGGAAATGCAGGATAGGGCGTGAGTCTGGATGGGATGCTTTTTCCACACTGTCGGGATTCTATGATTCTAGGTGGTGTCTATGGACAGGTGAGAGGATAGATGAGGGCAGTGAGAGAGAGACTGGTGTAAGAGGCAAATGGTTATAGAGAGGGCAGGCAATGGGAGGCGGAAGTGACAGATGATGTGAGTGGAACAGCTGAAAGGGGCCAGGTGAGAGCAGAGACAGTTGAGGAAGCAGACAGCTAAGAAAGAGAATAGTTATTAGGAATGGAACAAAGAACAGTACAGCACAGGAACAGGCCCTTCAGCCCTCCAAGCCCATGCCAATACATGTTGCCCTCCATACCACAACTTTCTTCACTTACAGGATCCATATCCCTCAATTCTCTTCCCATTCATGTATTTGTCCAGGTGCTTCTTGAATGTTGCAGTTGTGTCTGCTTCCTCCCCCTCCTCTGGCAGTGTGTTCCAGACAATCACCACCGTTTGTGTGAAAAATGTACCTCACACATCTCTTTTAAACATCCCCCTGCACCTTGAACCTGTGTCTGCCAGTAATTGACCCTACCCACCTTGGGAAAAAGCCTCATACCTTCCACTCTATCCATGCCATTCACGAACTCATAAACTTCTATCAGGTCACCCTGCAACCTCCCTCATTCTAGTGAAAACAAGCCTAGTCTATCCAACCTTTCTTCCTAGCTAAATTCCCCCATACCAGGCAACATTCTGATAAACCTTTCCTGTATCCTCTCCAAAGCATCCACATCCTTTTGATGGTGTGGTGACCAGAACTGTATGCAATATTCCAAGTGTGGCCTAACTAAAGTTCTATAAAGCTGCAGCATAACTTGCCTATCCTTATAGTCAATGCCCTTCCAATGAAAGCTAGCACATCACAGGCCTTTTTTATTACTGTATCTACTTGCGTTGCCACCTACAGTGGCCTGTGGACCTGCACACCAGATCCCTCTGCATAGCAATACTCCTAAGGGTTCTACCATTCACTGCATAATTTTCATCTGTACTTGGCCCTCCAAATGATCACCTCCCATTTGTCCAGATTAAACTCCATCTACCATTTTTCTGTTCATGCCTCCAACCATATGCTGCACTATCCTCTAAAAATACTCTTCACTATCTGAAATTCTAACAATCTTTGTATCGTCCGGAAACTTACTAATTAGACCAGCCACGTTTTTCCTAATTTTTTTGAAAATAGCCTTCCCCAGTTGAGAACTTTGATTTCAGGCCCATTCTTGTCCTTTTCCACCTCAATCAAATCTACCTGAATCATCATTACTGTCTGCAAAATGCTTCCCCATTTATACTTCAACAAGCATGTTGCCAGGGTTGGAGGATTTGAACTATAGGGAGAGGCTGAACAGGCTGGGGCTGTTTTCCCTGGAACGTCGGAGGCTGAAGGGTGACCATATAGAGGTTTACAAAATTATGAGGGGCATGGATAGGGTAAATAGGCAAAGTCTTTTCCCTGGGGTCAGGGAGTCCAGAATTAGAGGGCATAGATTTAGGGTGAGAGGAGAAAGATATAAAAGAGACCTAAGGGGCAACTTTTTCACGCAGAGGGTGGTATGTGTATGGAATGAGCTGTCAGACGAAATGGTGGAGGCTAATACAGTTGCAACATTTAAGAGGCATTTGGATGAGTATATGAATAGGAATGGTTTGGAGGAATATGGGCCGGGTACTGGCAGATGGGGCTAGTTTGGGTTGGGATATCTGGTCGACATGGACGGGTTGGACAGAAGGGTCTGTACATCTCTGTGACCCTATGACTTGCCCATCTTCCGTATCGAAAATTAGGTCCTTGACCACTTCCATCTCTTGTAGGGCATTCTATTTATTCACTTAAAAAACTGAGTTATATTCATTTTAAGAATTTTGCTCATGTTCAAAGTCTTTCACATATTGACAGCCCCATTTAAGACTGCAGAAGTTAAAACCCCCTACTACATTGACACTTCCCTGAAATTTGCCTCCCAATCTGCTCTTCCATTTCTCATGGACTGTTATGGGGCCTTCAGGGCCCAGCAATGTGCTTGTTCCTTTTTAAAATTTTAAATTCCACCCGTGAGGTTTCATTTGAGGAGCCTTTTAAGATGACTTTTTCTCCTTACTGCTGTAATAGATTCCCTGATCAAATTTTATCTCTTTCCCTGACTCCTGAAGACCCTGTATCCTGGAATATTGCGCAGCCAGTCTTGCTCCTCTCTCAACCATGTCTCAGTGACAGCAATGATATCATACCCTCCTGCGTTAATGTGTTCTCTCAACTCAGATTCCAGCACTGAAATAAATACTATCAAACCTTGCCAAACTCCATTGTCGCTTAATTGGCCTATGCCTTGCTGACTCACTTGCTGTCACATTTGATTTTGGCTGTTTATCTCCATGCTCAATATTCTTTCTGGATCCGAGCCCTCTGCCAAGTTAGTTTAAGCCCTCCCAAAAAGAATTAGCAGATATTCTTGCAAGGTTGCTGGTGCCATTCCGGTTCAGGTACAATCTGCCATCCTTGTACAGGCCCCACTGCTCCCAGGAATGGTCCCAATATCCTGGAAATCTAAAATCTCTCCCACCTCCACCATTTCTCCAGCCACACATTCATCTGCACTAATCTTCAGTTCCATACTCACTCACACATGGCACCAGAAGTAATCCAGAAATTATTAGCTTTTGGGTCATGTTTGAGTATTTTATATGGGTCAGTTTTTGTCCAATGTGTGCAGGAGGGTTTCCTGACACAGTATGTAGACAGGCCAACAAGGGGCAAGGCCACATTGGATTTGGTACTTGCTAATGAATCTGGCCTGGCGCTAGATTTGAACACAGGTGAGCACTTTGGTGATAGCGACCACAATTCGGTTATGTTCACTTTAGTGATGGAAAGGGATGGGGATATACCGCAGGGCAAGAGTGATAGATGGGGGAAAGGCAATTAAGATGCGATTAGGCAAGATTTAGGATGCATAGGATGGGGAAGGAAACTGCAGGGGATGGACACAATTGAAATTTGGAGCTTATTCAAGGACCAGCTACTATGGGACTTTGATAAGTATATACTGGTTAGGCAGGGAGGAAGTTGTCAAGCGTGGGAGCCGTGGTTTACAAAGGAAGGTGATTCTCTCTTCAAGAGGAAGAAGGCAGCTTAATTTAGATGAGATGTGAAGGCTCAGTTAGGGTGCTTGAGAGTTACAAGTTAACCAGGAAAGATGTAAAGAGAGAGTTAAAAAGAACCAGGAGGGGACATAAGAGGTCATTGGTGGATAGGATCAAGGAAAACCCCAAGGATTTCTATTGGTATATCAGGAATAAAAGAATGATTAGAGTAAGATTAGGGTAAATAAGCATTGTAGTGGGAAGTTGTCGTGGAGTCAGAAGAGATGGGGAAGGTGCTAAATGAATACTTTTCGTCAGTATTCACACTAGAAAAAGACAATGTGTTCAAGGAGAATACTGAGATACAGGCTATTAGACTAGATGGGATTGAGGTTCACAAGGAGGTGTTAGCAATTCTGTAAAGTGTAAAAAATAGATAAGTCCCCTGGGCCAGATCGCATTTTTCCTAGGATTCTCTGGGAAGCCAGAAAGGACATTGCCAAGCCCTTGGCTTTGATCTTTATGTCATCATTGTCTACAGGAATGGTGCCCGAAGACTGGAGAATAGCAAACGTTGTCCCCTTGTTCAAGAAGGGGAATAGAGACAACCCTGGAAATTAAGGACCTGTGAGCCTTACTTCGGTTGTGGGTAAAGTGTTGGCAAAGGTTATAGTATTTATAATCATCTAGAGAGAAATACGTTGATTAGGGATAGTCAACATAGTTTTTTAAAGGGTAGGTCGTGCCTCACAAACCTCATTGAGTTCGTTGAGGTGACCAAACAGGTGGATGAGGTTAAAGTCATTGATGTCGTGTATATGGATTTCAGTAAGGCATTTGATAAGGTTCCCCATGGAAGGCTATTGCACAAAGTACAAAGGCATGGGATTGAGGGTGATTTAGCAGTTTGGATCAGAATGTGGCTAGCTGAAAGAAGACAGAGGGTGGTGGTTGATGGGAGATATTCATCCCCATCAGTTACTAGTGGGTACCGCAAGGATCTGTTTTGGGTCCACTGTTGTTTGTCTGTTATTTAAGTGACCTGGATGAGGGCATAGAAGGATGGGTTAGTAAATTTGCAGATGACAGTGACAGTTGTGGATAGTGACAAACAATGGTATAGGTTACAGAGAGACATAGATAAGCTGCAGCGCTGGGATGAGAGGCGGCAAATGGAGTTTAATGGGAAAAGTGTGAGGTGATTCACTTTGGAAGGAGTAACAGGAATGCAGAGTACTGGGCGAATAGTTAGATTCTTGGTAGTGTAGATGAGCAGAGAGAGATCTCAGTATCCAAGTGCATAGATCCCTGAAAGTTGCCACCTAGTTTGATAGGGTTGTTAAGGAGGCATGCGGTGTGTTAGCTTTTATTGGTATAAGGATTGAGTTTCGGAACTCAATCTCTGATGTGGCTGCATTTGGAGTATTGCATACAGTTCTGGTCACTGCATTATAGAAAGGATGTGGAAGCTTTGGAAAGGGTTCACAGGAGATTTACTAGGATGTTGCCTGGTATGGAGGGAAGGTCTTATGAGGAAAGGTTGAGGGATTTAAGGCTGTTTTCATTAGGGAGAAGCAGCTTGAAACATGACTTAATTGAGACATATAAGATATTCAGCGGGTTAGATAGTTGGACAGTGAGAGCCTTTTTCCTCAGGTGGCGATAGCTAGCACAAGGGGACATAGCTTTAAATTGAGGGGTGATAAATATAGGACAGATGTCAGAAGTAGTTTCTTTACTCAGAGAGTAGTAGGGGTGTAGAACGCACTGCTTGCAACAGTAGTAGACTCGTCAACTTTAAGAGCATTTAAATGGTCATTTGATCAACATATGGATAAGAATGGAATAGTGTAGGTTAGATAGGGTTCAGATTGGTTCCACATGACAGCACAACATCGAGGGCTGAAGGGCCTGTCCTGGGCTGTAATGTTCTATGTTCTACGAGTCCCATCCTTTTATAAACTTTACAGCTTCCTAAATTCTGTTTTTAGGATCTCATCCCTTTTCCTACCTATGTCTTTGGTATCAATATATATATTTGTCTGTTTGCCTTCTCCCCCTCAGAACGCCCTGCAGCCATTCAGTGACATCCCCGACTCTGGCACCTGGGAGGCAACATACCATCTGGAGGATCTTTTGTGGCTGACGTGCCTGTCCGTTTCCCTAACAACTAAATTCCCCTGCCACTGTAGCCCTGCTATTCTTCTTCCTTCCCTCTTGTGCACCAGATCCAGACCCATCTGTGGTGCCATGAAGTTGGATTTTCCCTGCAAAGTTGTCATCTCTCCCACCAATATATCTGTTAGAAAGGGGGATGGCCACAAGAGACTCCTGCAGCACCTGCCTTCCTCAACACAGACTGGGAGTCACCAATGCCCTTTCTGCCTGAAGGCGATGATGTTCCCATATATTTGCTGCCCTTGTCATTCTAGATAGAAGTGGTTATTGGTTTGGAAGGTCCTGTCTGAGGATCTTTGGTGAATTTCTGCAGTGCGTAGATAGTACCCACTGCTACTACTGAGTGTTGATGATGGAGGGAGCAGATGTTTGTGAATGCAGTGCCAATCAAGCAGGCTGCTTTGTTCTGGAGCCTCCTTCTCCAGTGAGTTGCTTAATCATCCACTGACACTCATGACTGGATGTGGCAGGACTGCAGAGCTTAGATCTCATCTGTTGCATGTGGGATTGCTTAGCTCTATCACTTGCTGTGAATACTGTTTGGTGTGCAAGTAGTCCTGATTGGTAGCTTCACCAGGTTGACACCTCATCTTGAGGTATGCCTGGTGCTGCTCCTGGCATGCCCACCTCCACTCTCCATTGAACCAGGGTTAATCCCCTGGCTTGATGTTAATGCCTGAATGGGGATATGCCAGGCGACGGTTATGGATCATACTAGACTACAGTTCTGCTGGTGTCGATGGCCCACAGCACTTCATGGATGCCCAGTCGTGAGCTGCTAGATATGTTCAAAGTCTGCTGATAGTGGCACACAACATGATGGAGGGTATTCTCAATGTGAAGGTTACTTATATCCCGCCATTATATTAGCCTTGTCTTTCACTTATTCCTGTTGTTTCTCAGTTAATTTCTTACAAACAAAAACACTTTTTTTAAAATCACAAACCATTCTACACACCATTTTCCTGTGGTGTCATTGTTTCGAGTTGTTTTCCCAGTCAGTTGTCCCCTGAAGCTGCAGCTGAAACTTCTCTCCGTTCAGTTGAAGCTGAAGAATTTAGCCTTACAAACTGTAAGCTCTGGAAGAGAACATTACAAACTATGAACAAAAAGAACGTCTTCGCTTGTATTCTGAATTCCCACAGTGCTACAAATTTTCAGGGTCATGCACTCACTTGTGCCGTACTTCACTCTGGATGTGTCTTCCCCCAACTCTTCGTGTGAAACATACTAATCCATACTCACCCCTGACCCCCCCCAACCCATCACATTCACCTGTTTCCCCCCCTCACATAAAACCCCTCACACCTGTCATACTGCCCCACACATGCTCCTTGCACTTGCCCATTCTCTGAATCCCTCAGAGCTGTCCTCCCCACACCTGACCCCTCACCTCCACATCTCAGACATGTCCTGTGTACCCCCACACATTTACCTCCCCCAACCCTTAACAACTGCCCCCTCCCACATACCTCACACCTGTGTCTCCCTCCCAAACTGTCCCCTGCACACACCCCCAAAAACCAAACACCATCAGGCCTGCCCTTCCCTTCCCCTCTCCCACCCCTCACACCTGTGAGTCTCTTCCCCTCAATCCTTGCCTCTCCTCCATTTGTCTCACTAACCCCACCCCCCTCTCCACCTCCTTCCTCCCTTCTCTCTCACCTTTCCTCTCCCCCATCTCTCCCCTTGCCCCAACCCCACTCCCCTCCCCAATTTCTCACCACACCCCATCCCCTTACCTTACCCCAACCCATCCCCATCTCTCCACCTCGTTGTCTCTGCATTCCATTCCCTCCCCTTCGCATCTCTTTCCCTTCCACATATCTCCCTATCCCCCACTCCCTTCCCCATCCCCGTCTCTCTCCAGCTCTACCCCTACTCCCTTCCCCATCTCGTACCTCCCCCATCACTCCCTGCGACCTCCCCTCCCCATCTCCACCTCCCCCATCGCCCACCTCTCCTCCCCCATATCCCCCACTCTCCCGCACACCTCCCCTCCCCATCTCCCCACTCTCATCTCACCTCCCCTCCCCCATTTCCCCTTCCCCCTCTCACCCAATCTCCCCTCCCCCCTCTCCTGCACACCTCCCCTCCCCATCTCCCTACTCTCACCTCACCTCCCCCATCTCCCCTTCCCTCCGCTCACCCAACCTCCCCTCCCCCGCACACCTCCCCTTCCCATCTCCCCTCTCTCGCCCCATCACCCCTCCCCCACCTGCCCGACCCACTCTCACCCGAACTCCCTACTCTCACCGCCACCCCTTCTCCCCCTCCCCCTCACACCTCCCCTCCCCATCTTCCCAATCTCACCCCACCTCCCCTCACCCACCTGCCCACTCCCCACTCTCACCCCCACCTCCCCTCCCTCATCTCCCTCCTTCCCCTCTCACCCCCACCTCCCCTCCCTCATCTCCCTCCTTCCCCTCTCAACCCCACCTCCCCTCCCTCATCTCCCTCCTTCCCCTCTCAACCCCACCTCCCCTCCCTCATCTCCCTCCTTCCCCTCTCAACCCCACCACACTTCCCCATCTCCACACTCTCCCCCTCCCCCCTCTAACTCCCACATCCCCTCCCCCATCGCCACCTCCCTCTCGCGTGCACAACCCCCGATCTCCCCTCTCACCCAACCTCCTCTCCCCATTGCCCCCCTCCCCTTCTACCGCTCACCACCACTTCCCCATTGCCCAATCAGCCCTGTCCCCCTCACATCCTCTCCCCCTCTCCCGCCCACCTCCCCTCTCCTCCCACATCGCCCCTCCCTCCTGTACCCCCTCAAATCCCCTCCTCCATCGTCCACCGACCATTCTCCTCGCTAGCTCCCCTCACCCTCCCTCCTCCACCTCTCCCGCCATCCGCCCCTCCCTCAGTCTCCTCCCCTCCCCTCCCCCATCGCCCTCCTCGCCCCCCTGCCCATCCCCCTGCCATCGCCCACCTCCTCCTCTCCCGCCCTCCTGCCGCTCCCCCATCGCCGATCCCCCTCTCTGGCCATCCGCCCATCGCCCCCTCAGGCCATCCGCCCCTTCCTCATCACCCCCCTCCGCCTCTCCTGCCATTTGCCCCTCATCCGCCATTCGCCCCTCCCCCATCGCCCCTCTCCTGCCATCTGCCCCTTCCCCATTGCCCCCTCCATCGGCCCCCTCACCCATCGGCCCTTCCCTTTCCGTCGCCCCTCCCCCATTATCCCCACGCCCTCTCCTGCCATCCGCCCCTTCCCCATCGCACCCTCCCTCCCCCACCCCTCCCCATCTCCCGCCATCCGCCCTTCCCCCATTGCCCCCCTCTCCCTCTCCCGCCATCCACGCCTACCCAATCACCCCCCTCACCCTCTCGCGCCATCCGCACCTACCCCATCGCCCACTTCCCCTCTCCTACCATCCGCCCCCCTCCCATCGCCCCTCCCCCTCTCACGTCATCCGCCCCTCACCCATCGACACCTCTGCCTCGCCCACATTCCGGCCCTCCCCCGACCTCCTCCCCTCTCCTCCCCGCCCCTCTCCCAACCCCACCCCCATCGCCCCTCACACTCTCCCGCCATCCGCCCCTCCCCCTCTCCCGTTATCCGCCCCTCCCGACCCTCTCACACCATCTGCACCCCCCCGCATCGCCCACCTCCTCCTCTCCCGCCCTCCTGCCCCTCCCCCATCGCCGTCTCCCCCTCTCTGGCCATCCGCGCATCGCCCCCTCAGGCCATCCACCCCTCCCGCCTCTCCTGCCATTTGCCCCTCTCCCGCCTTTCACCCCTCTCCCGCCTTTCACCCCTCCCCCATCACCCCTCTCCTGCCATCTGCCCCTTCCCCATTGCCCCCTCCTCCATCGGCCCCCTCACCCATCGTCCCTTCCCCTTCCTTCGCCCCTCCCCCATCACCCCCATGCCCTCTCCTGCCATCCGCCCCTTCCCCATCGCACCCTCCCTCCCCCACCCCTCCCCGTCTCCCACCATCCGCCCTTCCCCCATTGCCCCCCTCTCCCTCTCCCACCATCCGCGTCTACCCAATCAACCCCCTCACCCTCTCCCATCAGCCCCTCCCCTCTCCCACCATCTGCACCTCCATCACCCCACACCCCCTCTCCTGCCATCTGCCCTTCCCCCCATTGCCCCCTCACCTTCTCCCACCATCCGCGGCTACCCCATCGCGCCCCCTCCCAATCTCCCGCCACCTGCCCCTCCCCCATCGCGCCACCCTCCCCATCTCCCGCCACCCGCACCTCCCCATCGCACAACCCTCCCCATCTCCCGCCATCCGCCCCTCCACCATCGCGCCACCCACCCCATCTCCCGTCATCCACCCCTCCCCCATCGCGCCAACCTCCCCAACTCCTGCTATCCGCCCCTCCCCCATCGCACCCACTCCCCACATCCCGCCATCCGCCCCTCCTCCATCCCGTCCCCCTCCCCACCTCCCGCCATCCACCCCTCCCCCATCGCACCCTCCCCCTCTCTCGCCATCCGCCCCACCCCCACCATCTGCCCTTCCCAAACTCCTGCCTTCCACCCCTCCACCTCTCACGCCATCTGCCCCTCCCCCTCTCCCGCCATCCACTACTCCCACTCCCCTTCCCCTTCTCCCGCCATCCGGCCCTCCCCCATCGCCCCCGCCCCCTCCCCCTCTCCCTCTCCTAACATCCACCCCTACCGCCGTCCGCCGCTCCCCCTCTCCTGCTTTCTGACCCTCCCCCATTGCCCCACCACTTCTCCCGCCATCCGCCCCTCTCCCTCCCTCTCTATCTCTCACCTGTCCCTCCCTCTCGGTCTCTCACCTGTCCATCCCTCTCGGTCTCTCACCTGTCCCTCCCTCTCGGTCTCTCACCTGTCCCTCCCTCCCTGTCTCTCACCTGTCTCTCCCTCTCTGTCTATCATCTGTCCCTCACTCCCTGTTTATCACCTATCCCTCACTCTCTGTCTATCACCTGTCCTTCCCTCTCTATCTCTCACCTGTCCCTGCATCTGTCTCTCACCTGTTCCTCCATCTCTGTCTCTCACCTGTTCCTCCATCTCTGTCTCTCACCTGTCCCTCCCTGTCCCTGCGTCTCTGTCTCTCACCTGTCCCGCCCTCTCTGTCTCTCACCTGTCCCTCCCAGTCCCTCCCTCTCTCTGTCTCACCTGTCCCTCCCTCGCTATCTCTCTCTCACCTGTCCCTCCCTCCCCATCTCTCTCTCACCTGTCCCTCCCTGTCCTTCCCTCTCTGTCTCTCACCTGTCCCTCCCTCTCGATCTCTCACCTGTTCCTCCCTCTGTCGCTCACCTATACCTCCCTGTCCCTCCCTCTCTGTCTCTCATCTGTCTCTCCCTGTCCCTCCCTCTCTGTCTCTCACCTGTCCCTCCCTATCTCTCACCTGTCCTTCCCTATCTCTCACCTGTCCCTCCCTCTCTATCCCTCACCTCTCCATCCCTGTCCCTCGCTCTGTCTCTCAACTGTCCCTCCCTCTCTGTCTCTCACCTGTCCCTCCCTGTCCTTCCCTCTCTGTTTCTCACCTGTCCCTTCCTCTATAGCTCTCACCTGTCCCTCTCTGTCTCTCACCTGTCCTTCTGTCTCTCTCACCTGTCTGTCCCTCTCCTGTCCGTCCCTCTCTGTCTGTCACCTGTCCCGGCCTCTCGGTCTTTCACCTGTCCCTCCCTCTCTAGCTCTCACCTGTCCCTCTCTGTCTGTCACCTGTCCCTCCCTCTCTGTCTCTCTCCTGTCCCTCCCTCTCTGTCTCTCACCTGTCCCTCCTTCTCGGTCTCTCACCTGTCCCTCCCTCTCGGTCTCTCACCTGTCCCTCCCTGTCCTTCCCCCTCTGTTTCTCACCTGTCCCTCCCTTTATAGCTCTCACCTGTCCCTCTCTGTCTGTCACCTGTGCCGCCCTCTCGGTCTCTCACCTGTCCCTCCCTCTCTAGCTCTCACCTGTCCCTCTCTGTCTGTCACCTGTCCCTCCCTCTCTGTCTCTCTCCTGTCACTCCCTCCCTGTCTCTCACCTGTCCCTCCCTGTCCATCCCCCTCTCTCTCTCTCACCTGTCCCTCCCTCTCTGTCTCTCACCTGTCCCTCCCTCCCTGTCTCTCACCTGTCACTCCCTCCCTGTCTCTCATCTGTCACTCCCTGTCGCTCCCTCTCTGTCTCTCACCTGTCCCTACCTGTCCCTCCCTCTCTGTCTGTCACCTGTCCCTCCCTCTCGGTCTCTCACCTGTCTCTCCCTGTCCCTACCTCTCTGTCTCTCACCTGTCCCTCTGTCACTCACCTGTCCCCCCTTCTCTATCTCTCACCTATCCCTTCTGGTCTATATCTCACCTGTCCCTTCCTCTCTGTCTCTCACCTGTCCCTCCATCTCTAAATCTCACCTGTTCCTCCCTCTCTGTCTCTCACCTGTCCCTCCCTGTCCCTCCGTCTCTGTCTCTCACCTGTCTCTCCCTCTCTGTCTCTCACCTGTCCCTCCCTGTCCCTCCCGCCCTCTCAATCGCTCACCTGTCCCTCCCTCCCTCTCTATCTCTCCTGTCTCTCCCTGTCCCTCCCTCCCTGTCTCTCACTTGTCCCTCCCTCTCGATCTCTCACCTGTCCCTCCCTCTCGATCTCTCACCTGTCCCTCCCGACCTCTCACCTGTCCCTCCCTGTCCCTCCCTCCCTTCCTCTCACCTGTCCCTCCCTCTCTCTCTCTCTCACCTGTCCCTCCATCCCTGTCTCTCACCTGTCACTCCCTGTCGCTCCCTCTCGGTCTCTCACCTGTTCCTCCTTCTCGGTCTCTCACCTGTCCCTCCCTGTCCCTCCCTCTCTGTCTCACACCTGTCCCTCTGTCACTCAGCTGTCCCTCCCTCTCTGTTTCTCACCTGTCCCTCCCTCTCTGTATCTCACCAGTCCCTCCCGCCCTCTCTATCTCTCCTGTCTCTCCCTGTCCCTCCCTCCCTGTCACTCACTTGTCCCTCCCTCTCGATCTCTCACCTGTCCCACCCTCTCGATCTCTCACCTATCCCTCCCGACCTCTCACCTGTCCCTCCCTGTCCCTCCCTCCCTGCCTCTCACCTGTCCCTCCCACTCTCTCTCTCTCTCACCTGTCCCTCCCTTTCTGTGTCTCAAGTGTCCCTCCCTCCCTGTCTCTCACCTGTCCCTCCCTCCCTGTCTCTCACCTGTCACTCCCTGCCGCTCCCTCTCTGTCTCTCACCTGTCCCTACCTGTCCCTCCCTCTCTGTCTCTCACCTGTCCCTACCTGTCCCTCCCTCTCTGTCTCTTACCTGTCCATACCTGTCCCTACCTCTCGGTCTCCCACCTGTCCATTCCTCTCCGTCTCTCTCCTGTCCTTCCCTCTCTGTCTCTCTCCTGTCCCTCCCTCTCTGTCTCTCTCCTGTCCCTCCCTCTCTGTCTCTCACCTGTGCCTCCCTGTCCCTCCCTCTCTGTCTCTCACCTGTGCCTCCCTGTCTGTCTCTCTCCTGTCCCTCCCTCTCTGTCTCTCACCTGTCCCCCACTGTCCCATCCTCCCTGTCTCTCACCTGTCCCTCCCTCTCTGTCCCACACCTGTCCCTCTCTGTGCATCCCTCTCTGTCTCTCACCTGAACCTCCCTGTCCCTCCCTCTCTGTCCCTCACCTGTCCATCCCTGTGCAACCCTCTCTCTCTCTCTCACCTGTCCCTCCCTCTCCGTCTATCTCCTGTCCCTCCCTCTCCGTCTCTCTCTTTCTCTCACCTGTCCCTCCCTCTCTGTCTCTCACCTTTGCCTCCCTGTCCCTCCCTCACTGTCTCTCACCTGTCCCTCCCTCTCTGTCTGTTTCTCTCCTGTCCCTCCGTCTCTGTCTCTCTCCGGTCCCACCCTCTCTGTCTCTCACCTGTCCCTCCTTGTCCCTCCCTCTCTGTCCCTCCCTGTCCCTCCCTCTATGTCTCTCACCTGTCCCTCCCTCTCTGTCTCTCACTTGTCCCTCCCTTCCCTCCCTCTCTGTCTCTCACCTGTCCCTCTCGTTCTTTCACCTGTCCCTCCCTATCTCTCACCTGTCCCTCCCTCTCTGTCTCTCTCCTGTCCCTCCCTCTCTGTCTCTCACCTGTCCCTCCCTCTCTGTCTCTCACCTGTCTCTCCCTCCCTTTCTATCTCTCCTGTCTCTCCCTGTCCCTCCCTCCCTGTCACTCACTTGTCCCGCCCTCCCGACCTCTCACCTGTACCTCCCTCCCTGTCTCTCACCTGTCACTCCCTGCCGCTCCCTCTCTGTCTCTCACCTGTCCCTCCCTCTCCCTCCCTCTCTGTCTCTCTCCTGTCTCTCCCTCTCCCTCCCTCTCTTTCTCTCACCTGTCCCTCCCTCTCTGTCTCTCACCTGTGCCTCCCGGTCCATCCCACTTTGTCTTTCACCTGTGCCTCTCTCCCTATCTATCACCTGTCCCTCCTGTCTCTCACCTGTCCCTGCCTCTGTCTCTCACCTGTCCCTCCCTGTCCGTCTCTCTCCTGTCCCTCCCTCTCTGTCTCTCACCTGTCCCTCCCTGTCTGTCTCTCTCCTGTCCCTCCCTGTCTGTCTCTCTCCTGTCCCTCCCTCTCTGTCTCTCACCTGTCCTTCTGTCACTCACCTGTCCCTCCTTCTCTATCTCTCACCTCTCCCTTCCGGTCTATCTCTCAGCTGTCCCTTCTTCTCTATCTCTCACCTGCCCCTCTCTGGCTCTCACCTTTTCCTCCCTCTGTGTCTCACCTGTCCCTCCCTCTCTATCTCTCACCTGTCCCTCCCTCTCTATCTCTCACCTGTCCCTCCCTATCTGACACCTGTCCCTCCCTCTCTACCTCTCACCTGTCCCTCCCTCTCTATCTCTCACCTGTCCCTCCCTCTCTGTATCTCACCTGTCCCGTCCTGTCCCTCTGTCTCTGTCTCTCCCTCTCTGCATCTCACCAGTCCCTCCTGTCCCTCCCGCCCTCTCTATCTCTCCTGTCTCTCCCTGTCCCTCCCTCTCTGTCTCTCACTTGTACCTCCCTCTCGATCTCTCACCTGTCCCTCCCTCTCGATCTCTCACCTGTCCCTCCCTGCCTCTCACCTGTCCCTCCCTGTCCATCCCTCTCGCTCTCTCTCACCTGTCCCTCCCTCTCTGTCTCTCACCTGTCCCTCCCTCCCTGTCTCTCACCTGTCCCTCCCTCCCTGTCTCTCTCCTGTGCCACCCTCTCTGTCTCTCTCCTGTGCCACCCTCCCTGTCTCTCTCCTGTCTCTCCCTGTCCCTCCGTCTTTGTCTCTCACCTGTCCCTACCTCTCTGTCTCTCCCCTGTCCCTCCTTCTCTGTCTCTCACCTGTCCCTCCCTCTCTGTCTCTCACCTGTCCCTCCCTCTCTGTCTCTCACCTGTCCCTCCCTCTCTGTCTCTCACCTGCCCCTCCCTCTCTGTCTCTCACCTGCCCCTCCTGCCCTCTCTATCTCTCACCTGTCCCTCCCTCCCTCTCTATCTCTCCTGTCTCTCCCTGTCCCTCCCTCCCTGTCACTCACTTGTCCCTCCCTCTCGATCTCTCACCTGTCACACCCTCTCGATCTCTCACCTATCCCTCCCGACCTCTCACCTGTCCCTCCCTGTCCCTCCCTCCCTGCCTCTCACCTGTCCCTCCCTCTCTCTCTCTCTCTCACCTGTCCCTCCCTTTCTGTGTCTCAAGTGTCCCTCCCTCCCTGTCTCTCACCTGTCCCTCCCTCCCTGTCTCTCACCTGTCACTCCCTGCCACTCCCTCTCTGTCTCTCACCTGTTCCTACCTGTCCCTCCCTCTCTGTCTCTCTCCTCTCCCTCCCTGTCCATACCTCTCTGTCTCTCACCTGTTCCTCCCTGTCCCTCCCTCTCTGTCTCTCACCTGTCCCTCCCTCTCTGTCTCTCACCTGTGCCTCCCTGTCCCACCCTCTCTGTCTCTCTCCTGTCCCGCCCTCTCTGTCTCTCACCTGTCCCTCCCTCTCTGTCTCTCACCTGTCCCTCCCTCTCTGTCTCTCACCTGTGCCTCCCTGTCTGTCTCTCTCCTGTCCCTCCCTCTCTGTCTCGCACCTGTCCCTCACTGTCCCACCCTCCCTGTCTCTCACCTGTCCCACCCTCTCTGTCTCTCACCTGTCCCTCCCTCCCTCTCTCTCTCTCTCACCTGTCCCTCCCTTTCTGTGTCTCAAGTGTCCCTCCCTCCCTGTCTCTCACCTGTCCCTCCCTCCCTGTCTCTCACCTGTCACTCCCTGCCACTCCCTCTCTGTCTCTCACCTGTTCCTACCTGTCCCTCCCTCTCTGTCTCTCTCCTCTCCCTCCCTCTCTGTCTCTCTCCTGTCCAATCCTCTCTGTTTCTCACCTGTCCCTCCCTCTCTGTCTCTCACCTGTCCCTCCCTCTCTGTCTCTCACCTGTCCCTCCCTCTCTGTCTCCCTCACTTGTCCCTCCCTGTGCAACCCTCTCTCTCTCTACCTGTCCCTCCCTCTCTCTCCGTCTCTCTCCTGTCCCTCCCTCTCCGTCCCTCTCTTTCTCTCACCTGTCCCTCCCTCTCTGTCTCTCACCTGTGCCTCCCTGTCCATCCCTCTCTGTCTCTCACCTGTGCCTCCCTCTCCTTCCCTCTCTGTCTCTCACCTGCCCCTCCCTCTCTGTCTGTTTCTCTCCTGTCCCTCCGTCTCTGTCTCTCTCCTGTCCCACCCTCTCTGTCTCTCACCTGTCCCTCCTTGTCCCTCCCTCTCTGTCCCTCGCTGTCCCTCCCTCTCTGTCTCTCACCTGTCCCTGCCTCTCTGTCTCTCACCTGTCCCTCCTTGTCCCTCTCTCTCTGTCTCTCACCTGTCCATCCCTCTCTGTTTCTCACCTGTCCCACACTCTCTATCTCTCCCCTGACCCTCACCTGTCCCTCCCTCTCTGTCTCTCACCTGTCCCTCCCTCTCTGTCTCTCACCTGTCCCTCCCTCTCTGTCTCTCACCTGCCCCTCCCTCTCTGTCTCTCACCTGTCTCTCCCTCTCTCTCTCTCTTCTCACCTGTCCCTCCCTTTCTGTCTCTCACCTGTCCCTCCCTCCCTGTCTCTCACCTGTCCCTCCCTATCTGTCTCTCACCTGTCCGTCCTTGTCCCTCCCTCTCTGTCTCTCTCCTGTCCATCCCTCTCCGACTCACACCTGTCCCTCCCTCTCTGTCTCTCACCTGTGCCTCCCTGTCCATCCCTCTCTGTCTCTCACCTGTCCCTCACTGTCTGTCTCTCTCCTGTCCCTCCCTCTCTGTCTCTCTCCTGTCCCACCCTCTCTGTCTCTCACCTGTCCCTCCTTGTCCCTCCCTCTCTGTCCCTCCCTGTCCCGCCCTCTCTGTCTCTCACCTGTCCCTCACTATCTGTCTCTCACTTGTCCCTCCCTTCCTTCCCCCTCTATCTCACACCCGTCCCTCCCTGTCCCTGCCTCTCTGTCTCTCACCTGTCCCACCCTCTCTTTCTCTCACCTGTCCCTCTCTATGTCTCACCTGTCCCTCCCTGACCCTCCCTATTTCTCACCTATCCCTCGCTCTCTATCTCTCACCTGTCCCTCCCTATCTCTCACCTGTCCCTCCTGTCTCTCACCTGTCCCTACCTCTCTGTCTCTCACCTGTCCCTCCCTCTCTGTCTCTCACCTGTCCCTCACTGTCTGTCTCTCCCCTGTCCCTCCGTCTCTGTCTCTCTCCTGTCCCTCCTTGTCCCTCCCTCTCTGTCTCTCTCCTGTCCCTCCCTCTCCGTCTCTTACCTGTCCCTCCCTCTCTGTCTCTCACCTGTGCCTCCCTATCTGTCTCTCTCCTGTCCCTCCCTCTCCGTCTCTCACCTGTCCCTCCCTGTCCATCCCTCTCTGTCTCTCACCTGTGCCTCCCTATCTGTCTCTCTCCTGTCCCTCCCTCTCTGTCTCTCACCTGTCCCTCCCTGTCCCACCCTCCCTGTCTCTCACCTGTCCCTCCTTCCCTTTCTCTCACCTGTCCATCCCTCTCTGTCTCTCACCTGTCTCTCCCTCCCTTTCTATCTCTCCTGTCTCTCCCTGTCCCTCCCTCTCTGTCACTCACTTGTCCCGCCCTCCCGACCTCTCACCTCTCCCTCCCTCTCTCTCTCTCTCTCTTCTCACCTGTCCCTCCGTCCCTGTCTCTCACCTGTCCCACCCTCTCGGTCTCTCACCTGTCCCACCCTCTCGGTCTCTCACCTGTCCCACCCTCTCCGTCTCTCTCCTGTCCCTCCCTGTCCATCCCTCTCCGTCTCACACCTGTCCCTCCATCTCTGTCTCTCTCCTGTCCCACCCTCTCTGTCTCTCACCTGTCCCTCCTTGTCCCTCCCTCTCTGTCCCTCCCTGTCCCGCCCTCTCTGTCTCTCACCTGTCCCTCACTCTCTGTCTCTCACTTGTCCCTCCCTTCCTTCCCCCTCTATCTCACACCTGTTCCTCCCTGTCCCTCCCTCTCTGTCTCTCACCTGTCCCACCCTCTCTTTCTCTCACCTGTCCCTCTCTGACTCACCTGTCCCTTCTTCTCTGTCTCTCACCTGTCCCTCCCTGTCCCACCCTCCCTGTCTCTCACCTGAACCTCCCTGTCCCTCCATGTCCGTCTCTCCCCTGTCCCTCCCTCTCTGTCTCTCACCTGTCCCTCCTTGTCCCTCCCTCTCTGTCTCTCTCCTGTCCCTCCCTCTCCGTCTCTTACCTGTCCCTCACCTGTCCCTCCATGTGCATCCCTGAGACCTGAACCTCCCTGTCCCTCCCTCTCTGTCTCTCCCTGTGCATCCCTCTCTCTCCCTCTCACCTGTCCCTCCCTCTCTATCTCTCACCTGTCCCTCCCTCTCTATCTCTCACCTGTCCCTCCCTCTCTGTCTCTCACCTGTCCCTCCCGGTCCATCCCTCTCTGTCTTTCACCTGTCCCTCCCTCTCTGTCTCTCACATGTCCCTCCCTGTCCATCCCTCTCTGTCTCTCACCTGTGCCTCCCTATCTGTCTCTCTCCTGTCCCTCCCTCTCTGTCTCTCACCTGTCCATCCCTGTCCCACCCTCCCTGTCTCTCACCTGTCCCTCCCTCCCTTTCTCTCACCTGTCCCTCCCTCTCTTTCTCTCACCTGTCCCTCCCTCTCTGTCTCTCACCTGTGCCTCCCGGTCCATCCCACTCTGTCTTTCACCTGTGCCTCCCTGCCTATCTCTCACCTGTCCCTCCTGTCTCTCACCTGTCCCTGCCTCTCTGTCTCTCCCCTGTCCCTCCCTCTCAGTCTCTCACCTGTCCATCCCTCTCGGTCTCTCACCTGTCCCACCCTCTCGGTCTCTCACCTGTCCCACCCTCTCAGTCTCTCACCTGTCCCACCCTCTCTGTCTCTCACCTGTCCCTCCCTCTCTGTCTCTCACCTGTCCCTCCCTCTCTGTCTCTCACCTGTCCCTCCCTCTCTGTCTCTCACCTGTCCCTCCCTCTCTGTCTCTCACCTGTCCCACCCTCTCTGTCTCTCTCTTGTCCCTCCGTCTCTGTCTCTCCCCTGTCCCTCCCTCTCTGTCTCTCACCTGTCCCTCCCTCTCTGTCTCTCTCCTGTCCATCCCTCTCTGTCTCACACCTGTCCCTCCCACTCTGTCTCTCACCTGTCCAATCCTCTCTGTTTCTCACCTGTCCCTCCCTGTCCATACCTCTTTGTCTCTCACCTGTGCCTCCCTGTCCCTCCCTCTCTGTCTCTCACCTGTCCGTCCTTGTCCCTCCCTCTCTGTCTCTCTCCTGTCCATCCCTCTCCGACTCACACCTGTCCCTCCCTCTCCGTCCCTCTCTTTCTCTCACCTGTCCCTCCCTCTCTGTCTCTCACATGTGCCTCCCTCTCCGTCCCTCTCTTTCTCTCACCTGTCCAATCCTCTCTGTCTCTCACCTGTCCCTCCCTCTCCGTCCCTCTCTTTCTCTCACCTGTCCCACCCTCTCTGTCTCTCTCCTGTCCCTCCCTCTCTGTCTCTCTCCTGTCCCACCCTCTCTGTTTCTCTCCTGTCCCTCCCTCTCTGTCTCTCTCCTGTCCCACCCTCTCTGTCTCTCTCCTGTCCCTCCTTGTCCCTCCCTCTCCGTCCCTCCCTGTCCCACCCTCTCTGTCTCTCACCTGTCCCTCCCTTCCTTCCCCCTCTATCTCACACCTGTCCCTCCCTGTCCCTCCCTCTCTGTCTCTCACCTGTCCCACCCTCTCTTTCTCTCACCTGTCCCTCTCTATGTCTCACCTGTCCTTCCCTGACCCTCCCTATTCTCACCTATCCCTCGCTCTCTATCTCTCACCTGTCCCTCCCTATCTCTCACCTGTCCCTCCTGTCTCTCACCTGTCCCTACCTCTCTGTCTCTCACCTGTCCCTCCCTGTCCCTCCCTCTCTGTCTCTCACCTGTCCCTCCCTGTCTGTCTCTCCCCTGTCCCTCCCTGTCTGTCTCTCCCCTGTCCCTCCCTCTCTGTCTCTCACCTGTCCCTCCCTCCCTTTCTCTCACCTGTCCATCCCTCTCAGTCCCTCACCTGTCCCTCCATGTGCATCCCTCTCTGTCTCTCACCTGTCCCTCCTGTCTCTCACCTGTCCCTCCTGTCTCTCACCTGTCCCTCCCTCTATGTCTCTCACCTGTCCCTCCCTCTATGTCTCTCACCTGTCCCTCCCTGTGCATCCCTCTCTCTCTCTCTCTCACCTGTCCCTCCCTGTCCCTCCCTCTCTGTCTCTGTCCTGTCCCTCCCTCTCCCTCACCTGTCCCTCCCTCTCTGTCTCTCACCTGTCCCTCCCTCTCTGTCTCTCTCCTGTCCCTCCCTCTCTGTCTCTCACCTGTCCCTCCTTGTCCCTCCCTCTCTGTCTCTCTCCTGTCCCTCCCTCTCTGTCTCTCACCTGTCCCTCCCTCTCTGTCTCTCTCCTGTCCCTCCCTCTCTGTCTCTCTCCTGTCCCTCCCTCTCTGTCTCTCTCCTGTCCCTCCTTGTCCCTCCCTCTCTGTCTCTCTCCTGTCCCTCCCTCTCCGTCTCTTACCTGTCCCTCCCTCTCTGTCTCTCACTTGTCCCTCCCTGTCTCTCTCCTGTCCCTCCGTCTCTGTCTCTCTCCTGTCCCTCCCTCTCTGTCTCTCACCTGTCCCTCCCTGTGCATCCCTCTCTCTCCCTCTCACCTGTCCCTCCCTCTCTATCTCTCACCTGTCCCTCCCTGTCCCTCCCTCTCTGTCTCTCACCTGAACCTGCCTGTCCCTCACTCTATGTCTCTCACCTGTCAATCCCTCTCTGTCCCTCACCTGTCCCTCCCTGTGCATCCCTCTCTCTCCCTCTCACCTGTCCCTCCCTCTCTATCTCTCACCTGTCCCTCCCTGTCCCTCCCTCTCTGTCTCTCACCTGTCCCTCCCTGTCCGTCTCTCTCCTGTCCCACCCTCTCCCTCCCTCTCTGTCTCTCTCCTGTCTCTCCCTCTCCCTCCCTCTCTTTCTCTCACCTGTCCCTCCCTCTCTGTCTCTCACCTGTGCCTCCCGGTCCATCCCACTCTGTCTTTCACCTGTGCCTCTCTCCCTATCTCTCACCTGTCCCTCCTGTCTCTCACCTGTCCCTGCCTCTCTGTCTCTCACCTGTCCCTCCCTCTCTGTCTCTGACCTGTCCCTCACTGTCTGTCCCTCCCTGTGCATCCCTCTCTCTCACTCTCACCTGTCCGTCCCTCTCCGTCTCTCTCCTGTCCCACCCTCTCTGTCTCTCACCTGTCCCTCCTTGTCCCTCCCTCTCTGTCCCTCCCTGTACCGCCCTCTCTGTCTCTCACCTGTCCCTCCCTCTCTGTCTCTCACCTGTCCCTCCCAGTCCCTCCCTCTCTTTCTCTCACCTGTCCCTCTTGGTCTTTCACCTGTCCCTCTCTATGTCTCACCTGTCCCTCCCTGACCCTCCCTATTTCTCACCTATCCCTCGCTCTCTATCTCTCACCTGTCCCTCCTGTCTCTCACCTGTCCCTCCCTCTCTGTCTCTCACCTGTCCCTCCCTCTCTGTCTCTCACCTGTCCCTCACTGTCTGTCCCTCCCTGTGCATCCCTCTCTCTCACTCTCACCTGTCCGTCCCTCTCCGTCTCTCTCCTGTCCCACCCTCTCTGTCTCTCACCTGTCCCTCCTAGTCCCTCCCTCTCTGTCCCTCCCTGTCCCGCCCTCTCTGTCTCTCACCTGTCCCTCCCTCTCTGTCTCTCACCTGTCCCTCCCTGTCCCTCCCTCTCTGTCTCTCACGTGTTCCTCCCTCTCTGTCTCTCACCTGTCCCTCCCTGTCCCACCCTCCCTGTCTCTCACCTGTCCCTCCCTCCCTTTCTCTCACCTGTCAATCCCTCTCTGTCCCTCACCTGTCCCTCCCTGTGCATCCCTCTCTCTCCCTCTCACCTGTCCCTCCCTCTCTGTCCCTCACCTGTTCCTCCTTGTCCCTCCCTCTCGATCTCTCACCTGTCCCTCCCTCTCGATCTCTCACCTGTCCCTCCCTGCCTCTCACCTGTCCCTCCCTGTCCATCCCTCTCGCTCTCTCTCACCTGTCCCTCCCTCTCTGTCTCTCACCTGTCCCTCCCTGTCCCTCCCTCCCTGTCTCTCTCCTGTGCCACCTCCCTGTCTCTCACCTGTCCCTCCCTGTCCCTCACTCTTTGTCTCTCTCCTGTGCCACCCTCCCTGTCTCTCTCCTGTGCCACCCTCCCTGTCTCTCTCCTGTCCCTCCATCTCTATCTCTCACCTGTCCCTCCCTCTCTGTCTCTCTCCTGTCCCTCCCTCTCTGTCTCTCTCCTGTCCCTCCATCTCTATCTCTCACCTGTCCCTCCCTACCTCTCTATCTCTCCTGTCTCTCCCTGTCCCTCCCTCCCTGTCACTCACTTGTCCCTCCCTCTCGATCTCTCACCTGTCCCACCCTCTCGATCTCTCACCTATCCCTCCCGACCTCTCACCTGTCCCTCCCTGTCCCTCCCTGTCCCTCCCTCCCTGCCTCTCACCTGTCCCTCCCTCTCTCTCTCTCTCTCACCTGTCCCTCCCTTTCTGTCTCTCAAGTGTCCCTCCCTCCCTGTCTCTCACCTGTCCCTCCCTGCCGCTCCCTCTCTGTCTCTCACCTGTCCCTACCTCTCGGTCTCCCACCTGTCCATCCCACTCCGTCTCCCACCTGTCCCTCCCTGTCCCTCCCTCTCTGTCTCTCACCTGTCCCTCCCTCTCTGACTCTCTCCTCTCCCTCCCTCTCTGTCTCTCTCCTGTCCCTCCCTCTCTGTCTCTCACCTGTCCCTCCCTCTCTGTCTCTCTCCTCTCCCTCCCTCTCTGTCCCTCACCTGTTCCTCCTTGTCCCTCCCTCTCTGTCTCTCTCCTGTCCCTCCCTCTCTGTCTCTCACCTGTACAATCCTCTGTTTCTCACCTGTCCAATCCTCTCTGTTTCTCACCTGTTCCTCCCTGTCCCTCCCTCTCTGTCTCTCACCTGTCCCTCCCTCTCTGTCTCTCACCTGTGCCTCCCTGTCCTAGCCTCTCTGTCTCTCACCTGTCCCTCCCTGTCCCTCCCTCTCTGTCTCTCACCTGTTCCTCCCTGTCCCTCCCTCTCTGTCTCTCACCTGTCTCTCCCTCTCTGTCTCTCACCTGTGCCTCCCTGTCCCTCCCTCTCTGTCTCTCACCTGTCCCTCCCTCTCTGTCTCTCACCTGTCCCTCCCTCTCTATCTCTCACCTGTCCCTCCCTCTCCGTCTCTCACCTGTCCCTCCCTCTCCGTCTCTCACCTGTCCCTCCCACTCTGTCTCTCACCTGTCCCACCCTCTCGGTCTCTCACCTGTCCCTCGCTCTCTGTCTCTCACCTGTCCCTCCCTGTCCCTCTCCTGTCCCACCCTCTCTGTCTCTCACCTGTCCCTCCCTGTCTGTCTCTCTCTTGTCCCTCCGTCTCTGTCTCTCCCTTGACCCTCCCTCTCTGTCTCTCACCTGTTCCTCCCTGTCCCTCCCTCTCTGTCTCTCACCTGTCCCTCCCTCTCTGTCTCTCACCTGTCCAATCCTCTCTGTCTCTCACCTGTCCCTCCCTCTCTGTCTCTCACCTGTCCCGACCTGTCCCTCCGTCTCTGTCTCTCACCTGTCTCTCCCTCTCTGTATCTCACCTGTCCCGACCTGTCCCTCCATCTCTGTCTCTCACCTGTCTCTCCCTCTCTATCTCTCCTGTCTCTCCCTGTCCCTCCCGCTCTCTCTATCTCTCACCTGTCCCTCCCTCCCTCTCTATCTCTCCTGTCTCTCCCTGTCCCTCCCTCTCTGTCTCTCACTTGTCCCTCCCTCTCGATCTCTCACCTGTCCCTCCCTCTCGATCTCTCACCTGTCCCTCCCGACCTCTCACCTGTCCCTCCCTGTCCATCCCTCTCGCTCTCTCTCACCTGTCCCTCCCTCTCTGTCTCTCACCTGTGCCACCCTCCCTGTCTCTCACCTGTCCCTCCCTGTCCCTCACTCTCTGTCTCTCTCCTGTCCCACCCTCTCTGTCTCTCTCCTGTGCCACCCTCTCTGTCTCTCTCCTGTGCCACCCTCTCTGTCTCTCACCTGTCACTCCCTCCCTGTCTCTCACCTGTCCCTCCCAGTCCCTCCCTCTCTGTCTCTGTCTCTCACCTGTCCCTCCCTCTCTGTCTCTCACCTGTGCCACCCTGTCCCTCCCTCTCTGTCTCTCTCTTGTCCCTCCCTGTCTGTCTCTCACCTGTCCCTCCCTCTCTGTCTCTCACCTGCCCCTCCCTCTCTGTCTCTCACCTGTCCCGCTCTGTCCCACCCTCCCTGTCTCTCACCTGAACCTCCCTCTCTGTCTCTCACCTGTCCCTCCCTCTCTGTCTCTCTCCTGTCCCTCCCTCTCCTTCCCTCGCTTTCTCACACCTCTCCCTCCCTCTCTGTCTCTCACCTGTCCCTCCCTGTCTCTCCCTCTGTCTCTCCCTCTGTCTCTCACCTGTCCCTCCCTCTCTGTCTCTCACCTGTCCCTCCCTTCCCTCCCCCTATATCGCTCACCTGTCTCTCCCTCTCTGTCTCTCACCTGTCCCTCTCTGTCCCTCTCACCTGTCCCTCCCTGCCCATCCCTCTCTATCTCTCACCTGTCCCTCCCTCCCTCTCTATCTCTCCTGTCTCTCCCTGTCCCTCCCTCTCGATCTCTCACTTGTCCCTCCCTCTCGATCTCTCACCTGTCCCTCCCTCTCGATCTCTCACCTGTCCCTCCCTGCCTCTCACCTGTCCCTCCCTGTCCATCCCTCTCGCTCTCTCTCACCTGTCCCTCCCTCTCTGTCTCTCACCTGTCCCTCCCTGTCCCTCCCTCCCTGTCTCTCTCCTGTGCCACCCTCCCTGTCTCTCACCTGTCCCTCCCTGTCCCTCACTCTCTGTCTCTCTCCTGTGCCACCCTCCCTGTCTCTCACCTGTCCCTCCCTGTCCCTCACTCTCTGTCTCTCACCTGTCCCTCCCTGTCCCTCACTCTCTGTCTCTCTCCTGTGCCACCCTCCCTGTCTCTCACCTGTCCTTCCCTCTCTGTCTCTCTCCCGTCCCTCCCTCTCTGTCTCTCTCCTGTCCCTCCCTCTCTGTCTCTCTCCTGTCCCTCCATCTCTGTCTCTCACCTGTCCCTCCATCTCTGTCTCTCACCAGTCCCTCCATCTCTATCTCTCACATGTCCATCCCTACCTCTCTATCTCTCCTGACTCTCCCTGTCCTTCCCTCCCTGTCACTCACTTGTCCCTCCCTCTCGATCTCTCACCTGTCCCACCCTCTCGATCTCTCACCTATCCCTCCCGACCTCTCACCTGTCCCTCCCTGTCCCTCCCTCCCTGCCTCTCACCTGTCCCTCCTCTCTCTCTCTCTCACCTGTCCCTCCCTTTCTGTCTCTCAAGTGTCCCTCCCTCCCTGTCTCTCACCTGTCCCTCCCTGCCGCTCCCTCTCTGTCTCTCACCTGCCCCTACCTGTCCCTCCCTCTCTGTCTCTCACCTGTCCCTACCTCTCGGTCTCCCACCTGTCCATCCCACTCCGTCTCCCACCTGTCCCTCCCTGTCCCTCCCTCTCTGTCTCTCACCTGTCCCTCCCTCTCTGACTCTCTCCTCTCCCTCCCTCTCTGTCTCTCACCTGTCCCTCCCTCTCTGTCTCTCACCTGTCCCTCCCTCTCTGTCTCTCACCTGTCCCTCCCTCTCTGTCTCTCTCCTCTCCCTCCCTCTCTGTCCCTCACCTGTTCCTCCTTCTCCCTCCCTCTCGATCTCTCACCTGTCCCTCCCTCTCGATCTCTCACCTGTCCCTCCCTGCCTCTCACCTGTCCCTCCCTGTCCATCCCTCTCGCTCTCTCTCACCTGTCCCTCCCTCTCTGTCTCTCACCTGTCCCTCCCTGTCCCTCACTCTCTGTCTCTCTCCTGTCCCACCCTCTCTGTCTCTCTCCTGTGCCTCCCTCTCTGTCTCTCATCTGTCACTCCCTCCCTGTCTCTCACATGTCACTCCCTCCCTGTCTCTCACCTGTCAGTCCCTGTCCCTCCCTCTCTGATTCTCTCCTCTCCCTCCCTCTCTGACTCTCTCCTCTCCCTCCCTCTCTGTCTCTCTCCTGTCCCTCCCTCTCTGTCTCTCTCCTCTCCCTCCCTCTCTGTCCCTCACCTGTTCCTCCTTGTCCCTCCCTCTCTGTCTCTCTCCTGTCCCTCCCTCTCTGTCTCTCACCTGTACAATCCTCTGTTTCTCACCTGTCCAATCCTCTCTGTTTCTCACCTGTTCCTCCCTGTCCCTCCCTCTCTGTCTCTCACCTGTCCCTCCCTCTCTGTCTCTCACCTGTGCCTCCCTGTCCTATCCTCTCTGTCTCTCACCTGTTCCTCCCTGTCCCTCCCTCTCTGTCTCTCACCTGTCCCTCCCTCTCTGTCTCTCACCTGTGCCTCCCTGTCCCTCCCTCTCTGTCTCTCACCTGTCCCTCCCTCTCTATCTCTCACCTGTCCCTCCCTCTCTGTCTCTCACCTGTCCCTCCCTCTCTGTCTCTCACCTGTCCCTCCCTCTCTGTCTCTCACCTGTCCAATCCTCTCTGTCTCTCACCGGTCCCACCCTCTCGGTCTCTCTCCTGTCCCTCGCTCTCTGTCTCTCACCTGTCCCTCCCTGTCCCTCTCCTGTCCCACCCTCTCTGTCTCTCACCTGTCCCTCCCTGTCTGTCTCTCTCTTGTCCCTCCGTCTCTGTCTCTCCCTTGACCCTCCCTCTCTGTCTCTCACCTGTTCCTCCCTGTCCCTCCCTCTCTGTCTCTCACCTGTCCCTCCCTCTCTGTCTCTCACCTGTCCAATCCTCTCTGTCTCTCACCTGTCCCTCCCTCTCTGTCTCTCACCTGTCCCTCCATCTCTGTCTCTCACCTGTCTCTCCCTCTCTATCTCTCCTGTCTCTCCCTGTCCCTCCCGCTCTCTCTATCTCTCACCTGTCCCTCCCTCCCTCTCTATCTCTCCTGTCTCTCCCTGTCCCTCCCTCTCTGTCTCTCACTTGTCCCTCCCTCTCAATCTCTCACCTGTCCCTCCTTCTCGATCTCTCACCTGTCCCTCCCGACCTCTCACCTGTCCCTCCCTGTCCATCCCTCTCGCTCTCTCTCACCTGTCCCTCCCTCTCTGTCTCTCACCTGTCCCTCCCTGTCCCTCCCTCTGTCTCTCCCTCTGTCTCTCACCTGTCCCTCCCTCTCTGTCTCTCACCTGTCCCTCCCTTCCCTCCCCCTATATCGCTCACCTGTCTCTCCCTCTCTGTCTCTCACCTGTCCCTCTCTGTTCCTCCCTCTGTGTCTCTCACCTGTCCCTCCCTGCCCATCCCTCTCTATCTCTCACCTGTCCCTCCCTCCCTCTCTATCTCTCCTGTCTCTCCCTGTCCCTCCCTCTCGATCTCTCACTTGTCCCTCCCTCTCGATCTCTCACCTGTCCCTCCCTCTCGATCTCTCACCTGTCCCTCCCTGCCTCTCACCTGTCCCTCCCTGTCCATCCCTCTCGCTCTCTCTCACCTGTCCCTCCCTCTCTGTCTCTCACCTGTCCCTCCCTGTCCCTCCCTCCCTGTCTCTCTCCTGTGCCACCCTCCCTGTCTCTCACCTGTCCCTCCCTGTCCCTCACTCTCTGTCTCTCTCCTGTGCCACCCTCCCTGTCTCTCACCTGTCCCTCCCTGTCCCTCACTCTCTGTCTCTCACCTGTCCCTCCCTGTCCCTCACTCTCTGTCTCTCTCCTGTGCCACCCTCCCTGTCTCTCACCTGTCCTTCCCTCTCTGTCTCTCTCCCGTCCCTCCCTCTCTGTCTCTCTCCTGTCCCTCCCTCTCTGTCTCTCTCCTGTCCCTCCCTCTCTGTCTCTCACCTGTCCCTCCATCTCTGTCTCTCACCAGTCCCTCCATCTCTATCTCTCACATGTCCATCCCTACCTCTCTATCTCTCCTGACTCTCCCTGTCCTTCCCTCCCTGTCACTCACTTGTCCCTCCCTCTCGATCTCTCACCTGTCCCACCCTCTCGATCTCTCACCTATCCCTCCCGACCTCTCACCTGTCCCTCCCTGTCCCTCCCTCCCTGCCTCTCACCTGTCCCTCCCTCTCTCTCTCTCTCACCTGTCCCTCCCTTTCTGTCTCTCAAGTGTCCCTCCCTCCCTGTCTCTCACCTGTCCCTCCCTGCCGCTCCCTCTCTGTCTCTCACCTGCCCCTACCTGTCCCTCCCTCTCTGTCTCTCACCTGTCCCTACCTCTCGGTCTCCCACCTGTCCATCCCACTCCGTCTCCCACCTGTCCCTCCCTGTCCCTCCCTCTCTGTCTCTCACCTGTCCCTCCCTCTCTGACTCTCTCCTCTCCCTCCCTCTCTGTCTCTCACCTGTCCCTCCCTCTCTGTCTCTCACCTGTCCCTCCCTCTCTGTCTCTCTCCTCTCCCTCCCTCTCTGTCCCTCACCTGTTCCTCCTTCTCCCTCCCTCTCGATCTCTCACCTGTCCCTCCCTCTCGATCTCTCACCTGTCCCTCCCTGCCTCTCACCTGTCCCTCCCTGTCCATCCCTCTCGCTCTCTCTCACCTGTCCCTCCCTCTCTGTCTCTCACCTGTCCCTCCCTGTCCCTCACTCTCTGTCTCTCTCCTGTCCCACCCTCTCTGTCTCTCTCCTGTGCCTCCCTCTCTGTCTCTCATCTGTCACTTCCTCCCTGTCTCTCACATGTCACTCACTCCCTGTCTCTCACCTGTCAGTCCCTGTCGCTCCCTCTCTGTCTCTCACCTGTCCCTACCTGTCCCTCCCCCTCTATGTGTCTCACCTGTCCCTCCCTCTCTGATTCTCTCCTCTCCCTCCCTCTCTGACTCTCTCCTCTCCCTCCCTCTCTGTCTCTCTCCTGTCCCTCCCTCTCTGTCTCTCTCCTCTCCCTCCCTCTCTGTCCCTCACCTGTTCCTCCTTGTCCCTCCCTCTCTGTCTCTCTCCTGTCCCTCCCTCTCTGTCTCTCACCTGTACAATCCTCTGTTTCTCACCTGTCCAATCCTCTCTGTTTCTCACCTGTTCCTCCCTGTCCCTCCCTCTCTGTCTCTCACCTGTCCCTCCCTCTCTGTCTCTCACCTGTGCCTCCCTGTCCTATCATCTCTGTCTCTCACCTGTTCCTCCCTGTCCCTCCCTCTCTGTCTCTCACCTGTCCCTCCCTCTCTGTCTCTCACCTGTGCCTCCCTGTCCCTCCCTCTCTGTCTCTCACCTGTCCCTCCCTCTCTATCTCTCACCTGTCCCTCCCTCTCTATCTCTCACCTGTCCCTCCCTCTCTGTCTCTCACCTGTCCCTCCCACTCTGTCTCTCACCTGTCCAATCCTCTCTGTCTCTCACCGGTCCCACCCTCTCGGTCTCTCACCTGTCCCTCGCTCTCTGTCTCTCACCTGTCCCTCCCTGTCCCTCTCCTGTCCCACCCTCTCTGTCTCTCACCTGTCCCTCCCTGTCTGTATCTCTCTTGTCCCTCCGTCTCTGTCTCTCCCTTGACCCTCCCTCTCTGTCTCTCACCTGTTCCTCCCTGTCCCTCCCTCTCTGTCTCTCACCTGTCCCTCCCTCTCTGTCTCTCACCTGTCCAATCCTCTCTGTCTCTCACCTGTCCCTCCCTCTCTGTCTCTCACCTGTCCCTCCATCTCTGTCTCTCACCTGTCTCTCCCTCTCTATCTCTCCTGTCTCTCCCTGTCCCTCCCGCTCTCTCTATCTCTCACCTGTCCCTCCCTCCCTCTCTATCTCTCCTGTCTCTCCCTGTCCCTCCCTCTCTGTCTCTCACTTGTCCCTCCCTCTCAATCTCTCACCTGTCCCTCCCTCTCGATCTCTCACCTGTCCCTCCCGACCTCTCACCTGTCCCTCCCTGTCCATCCCTCTCGCTCTCTCTCACCTGTCCCTCCCTCTCTGTCTCTCACCTGTCCCTCCCTGTCCCTCCCTCCCTGTCTCTCTCCTGTGCCACCCTCCCTGTCTCTCACCTGTCCCTCCCTGTCCCTCACTCTCTGTCTCTCTCCTGTCCCACCCTCTCTGTCTCTCTCCTGTGCCACCCTCTCTGTCTCTCTCCTATGCCACCCTCTCTGTCTCTCTCCTGTGCCACCCTCTCTGTCTCTCACCTGTCACTCCCTGTCGCTCCCTCTCTGTCTCTCACCTGTCCCTACCTGTCCCTCCCCCTCTATGTGTCTCACCTGTCCCTCCCGCTCGGTCGCTCACCAGTCCCTCCCTGTCCCTACCTCTCTGTCTCTCACCTGTCCCTCTGTCTCTCACCTGTCCCTCCTTCTCTATCTCTCACCTGTCCCTCCCTTACTGTCTCTCACCTGTCCCTCCCTGTCCCTCCCTCTCAGTATCTCACCTGTCCCGACCTGTCCCTCCGTCTCTGTCTCTCACCTGTCTCTCCCTCTTTGTATCTCACCAGTCCCTCCCTGTCCCTCCCGCCCTCTCTATCTCTCACCTGTCCCTCCGTCCCTCTCTATCTCTCCTGTCTCTCACTTGTCCCTCCCTCTCTGTCTCTCACTTGTCCCTCCCTCTCGATCTCTCACCTGTCCCTCCCAACCTCTCACCTTTCCCTCCCTGTCCCTCCCTCCCTGCCTCTCACCTGTCCCTCCCTCTCTGTCTCTCACCTGTCCCTCCCAGTCCCTCCCTCTCTGTCTCTCACCTGTCCCTCTTGGTCTTTCACCTGTCCCTCTCCATGTCTCACCTGTCCCTCCCTGATCCTCCCTATTTCTCACCTATCCCTCGCTCTCTATCTCTCACCTGTCCCTCCCTATCTCTCACCTGTCCCTCCTGTCTCTCACCTGTCCCTCCCTGTCCCTCCCTCTCTGTCTCTCACGTGTTCCTCCCTCTCTGTCTCTCACCTGTCCCTCCCTGTCCCTCCCTCCCTGTCTCTCACCTGTCCCTCCCTCCCTTTCTCTCACCTGTCAATCCCTCTCTGTCCCTCACCTGTCCCTCCCTGTGCATCCCTCTCTCTCCCTCTCACCTGTCCCTCCCTCTCTAACTCTCACCTGTCCCTCTCACCTGTCCCTCCCTCTCTGTCTCTCACCTCTCCCTCCCTGTCCGTCTCTCTCCTGTCCGTCCCTCTCCCTCCCTCTCTTTCTCTCACCTGTCCCTCCCTCTCTGTCTCTCACCTGTGCCTCCCGGTCCATCCCACTCTGTCTTTCACCTGTGCCTCCCTCCCTATCTCTCACCTGTCCCTCCTGTCTCTCACCTGTCCCTCCCTCTCTGTCTCTCACCTGTCTCTCCTGTCTCTCACCTGTCCCTCCCTCTCTGTCTCTCACCTGTCCCTCCCTGTCCCTCCCTCTCTGTCTCTCACGTGTTCCTCCCTCTCTGTTTCTCACCTGCCCCTTCCTGTCCCACCCTCCCTGTCTCTCAGCTGTCCCACCCTCCCTTTCTCCCACCTGTCCCTCCCTCTCTTTCTCTCACCTCTCCCTCCCTCTCTGTCTCTCACCTGACCCTCCCTGTCCCTCCCTCTCTGTCTCTGTCCTGTCCCTCCCTCTCTGTCTCTCACCTGTCCCTCCCTTTCCGTCTCTCACCTGTACCTCTCTGTCCCTTCCTCTTAGTCTCTCACTGTCCCTCCCTGTCCCTCCCTCTCTCTCTCTCACCTGTCCCTCCCTGTCCGTCTCTCTCCTGTCCCACCCTCTCCCTCCCTCTCTGTCTCTCTCCTGTCCCTCCCTCTCCTTCCCTCGCTTTCTCTCACCTCTCCCTCCCTCTCTGTCTCTCACCTGTCCCTCCCTGTCCCTCCCTCTGTCTCTCACCTGTCCCTCCCTTCCCTCCCCCTATATCGCTCACCTGCCCCTCCCTCTCTGTCTCTCACCTGTCCCTCTCTGTCCCTCCCTCTGTGTCTCTCACCTGTCCCTCCCAGTCCCTCCCTCTCTGTCTCTGTCTCTCACCTGTCCCTCCCTCTCTGTCTCTCACCTGTGCCACCCTGTCCCTCCCTCTCTGTCTCTCTCTTGTCCCTCCCTGTCTGTCTCTCACCTGTCCCTCCCTCTCTGTCTCTCACCTGTCCCTCCCTGCCCATCCCTCTCTATCTCTCACCTGTCCCTCCCTCCCTCTCTATCTCTCCTGTCTCTCCCTGTCCCTCCCTCTCAATCTCTCACTTGTCCCTCCCTCTCGATCTCTCACCTGTCCCTCCCTCTCGATCTCTCACCTGTCCCTCCCTGTCCATCCCTCTCGCTCTCTCTCACCTGTCCCTCCATTTCTGTCTCTCAAGTGTCCCTCCCTCCCTGTCTCTCACCTGTCCCTCCCTGCCGCTCCCTCTCTGTCTCTCACCTGCCCCTACCTGTCCCTCCCTCTCTGTCTCTCACCTGTCCCTACCTCTCGGTCTCCCACCTGTCCATCCCACTCCGTCTCCCACCTGTCCCTCCCTCTCTGTCTCTCTCTTGTCCCTCCCTGTCTGTCTCTCACCTGTCCCTCCCTCTCTGTCTCTCACCTGTCCCTCCCTGCCCATCCCTCTCTATCTCTCACCTGTCCCTCCCTCCCTCTCTATCTCTCCTGTCTCTCCCTGTCCCTCCCTCTCAATCTCTCACTTGTCCCTCCCTCTCGATCTCTCACCTGTCCCTCCCTCTCGATCTCTCACCTGTCCCTCCCTGTCCATCCCTCTCGCTCTCTCTCACCTGTCCCTCCCTCTCTGTCTCTCACCTGTCCCTCCCTGTCCCTCACTCTCTGTCTCTCTCCTGTCCCTCCCTCCCTGTCTCTCACCTGTGCCTCCCTGCCGCTCCCTCTCTGTCTCTCACCTGCCCCTACCTGTCCCTCCCTCTCTGTCTCTCACCTGTCCCTACCTCTCGGTCTCCCACCTATCCATCCCACTCCGTCTCCCACCTGTCCCTCCCTCTCTGTCTCTCACCTGTCCCTCCCTCTCTGACTCTCTCCTCTCCCTCCCTCTCTGTCTCTCACCTGTCCCTCCCTCTCTGTCTCTCACCTGTCCCTCCCTCTCTGTCCCTCACCTGTTCCTCCTTGTCCCTCCCTCTCGATCTCTCACCTGTCCCTCCCTCTCGATCTCTCACCTGTCCCTCCCTGCCTCTCACCTGTCCCTCCCTGTCCATCCCTCTCGCTCTCTCTCACCTGTCCCTCCCTCCCTGTCTCTCACCTGTCCCTCCCTGTCCCTCACTCTCTGTCTCTCTCCTGTCCCTCCCTCTCTGTCTCTCTCCCGTCCCTCCCTCTCTGTCTCTCTCCTGTCCCTCCCTCTCTGTCTCTCACCTGTCCCTCCATCTCTATCTCTCACCTGTCCCTCCCTGTCCCTCCCTCCCTGTCTCTCTCCTGTGCCACCCTCCCTGTCTCTCACCTGTCCCTCCCTGTCCCTCACTCTCTGTCTCTCTCCTGTGCCACCCTCTCTGTCTCTCTCCTGTGCCACCCTCCCTGTCTCTCACCTGTCCCTCCCTGTCCCTCACTCTCTGTCTCTCTCCTGGCCCTCCCTCTCTGTCTCTCTCCCGTCCCTCCATCTCTATCTCTCACCTGTCCCTCCATCTCTGTCTCTCACCTGTCCCTCCCTCTCTGTCTCTCACCTGTCCCTCCATTTCTATCTCTCACCTGCCCCTCCGTCCCTCTCTATCTCTCCTGTCTCTCACTTGTCCCTCCCTCTCTGTCTCTCACCTGTCCCTCCCTCTCTGTCTCTCACCTGTCCCTCCATCTCTATCTCTCACCTGTCCCTCCCTACCTCTCTATCTCTCCTGTCTCTCCCTGTCCCTCCCTCCCTGTCACTCACTTGTCCCTCCCTCTCGATCTCTCACCTGTCCCACCCTCTCGATCTCTCACCTATCCCTCCCGACCTCTCACCTGTCCCTCCCTGTCCCTCCCTGTCCCTCCCTCCCTGCCTCTCACCTGTCCCTCCCTCTCTCTCTCTCTCACCTGTCCCTCCATTTCTGTCTCTCAAGTGTCCCTCCCTCCCTGTCTCTCACCTGTCCCTCCCTGCCGCTCCCTCTCTGTCTCTCACCTGCCCCTACCTGTCCCTCCCTCTCTGTCTCTCACCTGTCCCTACCTCTCGGTCTCCCACCTGTCCATCCCACTCCGTCTCCCACCTGTCCCTCCCTCTCTGTCTCTCATCTGTCCCTCCATCTCTGACTCTCTCCTCTCCCTCCCTCTCTGTCTCTCACCTGTCCCTCCCTCTCTGTCTCTCACCTGTCCCTCCCTCTCTGTCTCTCACCTGTCCCTCCCTCTCTGTCTCTCTCCTCTCCCTCCCTCTCTGTCCCTCACCTGTTCCTCCTTGTCCCTCCCTCTCGATCTCTCACCTGTCCCTCCCTCTCGATCTCTCATCTGTCCCTCCCTGCCTCTCACCTGTCCCTCCCTGTCCATCCCTCTCGCTCTCTCTCACCTGTCCCTCCCTCCCTGTCTCTCACCTGTCCCTCCCTGTCCCTCACTCTCTGTCTCTCTCCTGTCCCTCCCTCTCTGTCTCTCTCCCGTCCCTCCCTCTCTGTCTCTCTCCTGTCCCTCCCTCTCTGTCTCTCACCTGTCCCTCCATCTCTATCTCTCACCTGTCCCTCCATCTCTGTCTCTCACCTGTCCCTCCCTCTCTGTCTCTCACCTGTCCCTCCATCTCTATCTCTCACCTGTCCCTCCCTACCTCTCTATCTCTCCTGTCTCTCCCTGTCCCTCCCTTCCTGTCTCTCCCTGTCCCTCCCTCCCTGTCACTCACTTATCCCTCCCTCTCGATCTCTCACCTGTCCCACCCTCTCGATCTCTCATCTATCCCTCCCGACCTCTCACCTGTCCCTCCCTGTCCCTCCCTGTCCCTCCCTCCCTGCCTCTCACCTATCCCTCCCTCTCTCTCTCTCTCACCTGTCCCTCCCTTTCTGTCTCTCAAGTGTCCCTCCCTCCCTGTCTCTCACCTGTCCCTCCCTGCCGCTCCCTCTCTGTCTCTCACCTGTCCCTACCTGTCCCTCCCTCTCTGTCTCTCACCTGTCCCTACCTCTCGGTCTCCCACCTGTCCCTACCTCTCGGTCTCCCACCTGTCCATCCCACTCCGTCTCCCACCTGTCCCTCCCTGTCCCTCCCTCTCTGTCTCTCACCTGTCCCTCCCTCTCTGACTCTCTCCTCTCCCTCCCTCTCTGTCTCTCTCCTGTCCCTCCCTCTCTGTCTCTCTCCTGTCCCTCCCTCTCTGTCTCTCTCCTCTCCCTCCCTCTCTGTCCCTCACCTGTTCCTCCTTGTCCCTCCCTCTCTGTCTCTCTCCTGTCCCTCCCTCTCTGTCTCTCACCTGTACAATCCTCTGTTTCTCACCTGTCCAATCCTCTCTGTTTCTCACCTGTTCCTCCCTGTCCCTCCCTCTCTGTCTCTCACCTGTCCCTCCCTCTCTGTCTCTCACCTGTGCCTCCCTGTCCTAGCCTCTCTGTTTCTCACCTGTCCCTCCCTGTCCCTCCCTCTCTGTCTCTCACCTGTTCCTCCCTGTCCCTCCCTCTCTGTCTCTCACCTGTCCCTCCCTCTCTGTCTCTCACCTGTGCCTCCCTGTCCCTCCCTCTCTGTCTCTCACCTGTCCCTCCCTCTCTGTCTCTCACCTGTCCCTCCCTCTCCGTCTCTCACCTGTCCCTCCCACTCTGTCTCTCACCTGTCCAATCCTCTCTGTCTCTCACCTGTCCCACCCTCTCGGTCTCTCACCTGTCCCTCGCTCTCTGTCTCTCACCTGTCCCTCCCTGTCCCTCTCCTGTCCCACCCTCTCTGTCTCTCACCTGTCCCTCCCTGTCTGTCTCTCTCTTGTCCCTCCGTCTCTGTCTCTCCCTTGACCCTCCCTCTCTGTCTCTCACCTGTTCCTCCCTGTCCCTCCCTCTCTGTCTCTCACCTGTCCAATCCTCTCTGTCTCTCACCTGTCCCTCCCTCTCTGTCTCTCACCTGTCCCGACCTGTCCCTCCGTCTCTGTCTCTCACCTGTCTCTCCCTCTCTGTATCTCCTGTCTCTCCCGCTCTCTCTCTCTCTCACCTGTCCCTCCCTCCCTCTCTATCTCTCCTGTCTCTCCCTGTCCCTCCCTCTCTGTCTCTCACTTGTCCCTCCCTCTCGATCTCTCACCTGTCCCTCCCTCTCGATCTCTCACCTGTCCCTCCCGACCTCTCACCTGTCCCTCCCTGTCCATCCCTCTCGATCTCTCACCTGTCCCTCCCTCTCTGTCTCTCACCTGTGCCACCCTCCCTGTCTCTCACCTGTCCCTCCCTGTCCCTCACTCTCTGTCTCTCTCCTGTCCCACCCTCTCTGTCTCTCTCCTGTGCCACCCTCTCTGTCTCTCTCCTGTGCCACCCTCTCTGTCTCTCTCCTGTGCCACCCTCCCTGTCTCTCACCTGTCCCTCCCAGTCCCTCCCTCTCTGTCTTTGTCTCTCACCTGTCCCTCCCTCTCTGTCTCTCACCTGTGCCACCCTGTCCCTCCCTCTCTGTCTCTCTCTTGTCCCTCCCTGTCTGTCTCTCACCTGTCCCTCCCTGTCTGTCTCTCACCTGTCCCTCCCTCTCTGTCTCTCACCTGCCCCTCCCTCTCTGTCTCTCACCTGTCCCGCTCTGTCCCACCCTCCCTGTCTCTCACCTGAACCTCCCTCTCTGTCTCTCACCTGTCCCTCCCTCTCTGTCTCTCTCCTGTCCCTCCCTCTCCTTCCCTCGCTTTCTCACACCTCTCCCTCCCTCTCTGTCTCTCACCTGTCCCTCCCTGTCTCTCCCTCTGTCTCTCCCTCTGTCTCTCACCTGTCCCTCCCTCTCTGTCTCTCACCTGTCCCTCCCTTCCCTCCCCCTATATCGCTCACCTGTCTCTCCCTCTCTGTCTCTCACCTGTCCCTCTCTGTCCCTCCCGCTGTGTCTCTCACCTGTCCCTCCCTGCCCATCCCTCTCTATCTCTCACCTGTCCCTCCCTCCCTCTCTATCTCTCCTGTCTCTCCCTGTCCCTCCCTCTCGATCTCTCACTTGTCCCTCCCTCTCGATCTCTCACCTGTCCCTCCCTCTCGATCTCTCACCTGTCCCTCCCTGCCTCTCACCTGTCCCTCCCTGTCCATCCCTCTCGCTCTCTCTCACCTGTCCCTCCCTCTCTGTCTCTCACCTGTCCCTCCCAGTCCCTCCCTCCCTGTCTCTCTCCTGTGCCACCCTCCCTGTCTCTCACCTGTCCCTCCCTGTCCCTCACTCTCTGTCTCTCTCCTGTGCCACCCTCCCTGTCTCTCACCTGTCCCTCCCTGTCCCTCACTCTCTGTCTCTCACCTGTCCCTCCCTGTCCCTCACTCTCTGTCTCTCTCCTGTGCCACCCTCCCTGTCTCTCACCTGTCCCTCCCTGTCCCTCACTCTCTGTCTCTCTCCCGTCCCTCCCTCTCTGTCTCTCTCCTGTCCCTCCCTCTCTGTCTCTCTTCTGTCCCTCCATCTCTGTCTCTCTCCTGTCCCTCCATCTCTGTCTCTCTCCTGTCCCTCCATCTCTATCTCTCACATGTCCATCCCTACCTCTCTATCTCTCCTGACTCTCCCTGTCCCTCCCTCCCTGTCACTCACTTGTCCCTCCCTCTCGATCTCTCACCTGTCCCACCCTCTCGATCTCTCACCTATCCCTCCCGACCTCTCACCTGTCCCTCACCTGTCCCTCCCTGTCCCTCCCTCCCTGCCTCTCACCTGTCCCTCCCTCTCTCTCTCTCTCACCTGTCCCTCCCTTTCTGTCTCTCAAGTGTCCCTCCCTCCCTGTCTCTCACCTGTCCCTCCCTGCCGCTCCCTCTCTGTCTCTCACCTGTCCCTACCTCTCGGTCTCCCACCTGTCCATCCCACTCCGTCTCCCACCTGTCCCTCCCTGTCCCTCCCTCTCTGTCTCTCACCTGTCCCTCCCTCTCTGACTCTCTCCTCTCCCTCCCTCTCTGTCTCTCACCTGTCCCTCCTTCTCCCTCCCTCTCGATCTCTCACCTGTCCCTCCCTCTCGATCTCTCACCTGTCCCTCCCTGCCTCTCACCTGTCCCTCCCTGTCCATCCCTCTCGCTGTCTCTCACCTGTCCCTCCCTCTCTGTCTCTCACCTGTCCCTCCCTGTCCCTCACTCTCTGTCTCTCTCCTGTCCCACCCTCTCTGTCTCTCTCCTGTGCCTCCCTCTCTGTCTCTCATCTGTCACTCCCTCCCTGTCTCTCACCTGTCACTCCCTCCCTGTTTCTCACCTGTCACTCCCTGTCGCTCCCTCTCTGTCTCTCACCTGTCCCTACCTGTCCCTCCCCCACTATGTGTCTCACCTGTCCCTCCCGCTCGGTCGCTCACCAGTCCCTCCCTGTCCCTACCTCTTTGTCTCCCACCTGTCCCTCCCTGTCCCTCCCTCTCTGTCTCTCACCTGTCCCTCCCTCTCTGATTCTCTCCTCTCCCTCCCTCTCTGACTCTCTCCTCTCCCTCCCTCTCTGTCTCTCTCCTGTCCCTCCCTCTCTGTCTCTCTCCTGTCCCTCCCTCTCTGTCTCTCTCCTGTCCCTCCCTCTCTGTCTCTCTCCTCTCCCTCCCTCTCTGTCCCTCACCTGTTCCTCCTTGTCCCTCCCTCTCTGTCTCTCTCCTGTCCCTCCCTCTCTGTCTCTCACCTGTACAATCCTCTGTTTCTCACCTGTCCAATCCTCTCTGTTTCTCACCTGTTCCTCCCTGTCCCTCCCTCTCTGTCTCTCACCTGTCCCTCCCTCTCTGTCTCTCACCTGTGCCTCCCTGTCCTATCCTCTCTGTCTCTCACCTGTTCCTCCCTGTCCCTCCCTCTCTGTCTCTCACCTGTCCCTCCCTCTCTGTCTCTCACCTGTGCCTCCCTGTCCCTCCCTCTCTGTCTCTCACCTGTCCCTCCCTCTCTGTCTCTCACCTGTCCCTCCCTCTCTATCTCTCACCTGTCCCTCCCTCTCCGTCTCTCACCTGTCCCTCCCACTCTGTCTCTCACCTGTCCAATCCTCTCTGTCTCTCACCTGTCCCACCCTCTCGGTCTCTCACCTGTCCCTCGCTCTCTGTCTCTCACCTGTCCCTCCCTGTCCCTCTCCTGTCCCACCCTCTCTGTCTCTCACCTGTCCCTCCCTGTCTGTCTCTCTCTTGTCCCTCCGTCTCTGTCTCTCCCTTGACCCTCCCTCTCTGTCTCTCACCTGTTCCTCCCTGTCCCTCCCTCTCTGTCTCTCACCTGTCCAATCCTCTCTGTCTCTCACCTGTCCCTCCCTCTCTGTCTCTCACCTGTCCCTACCTGTCCCTCCATCTCTGTCTCTCACCTGTCTCTCCCTCTCTATCTCTCCTGTCTCTCCCTGTCCCTCCCGCTCTCTCTATCTCTCACCTGTCCCTCCCTCCCTCTCTATCTCTCCTGTCTCTCCCTGTCCCTCCCTCTCTGTCTCTCACTTGTCCCTCCCTCTCGATCTCTCACCTGTCCCTCCCTCTCGATCTCTCACCTGTCCCTCCCGACCTCTCACCTGTCCCTCCCTGTCCATCCCTGTCGCTCTCTCTCACCTGTCCCTCCCTCTCTGTCTCTCACCTGTCCCTCCCTGTCCCTCCCTCCCTGTCTCTCTCCTGTGCCACCCTCCCTGTCTCTCACCTGTCCCTCCCTGTCCCTCACTCTCTGTCTCTCTCCTGTCCCACCCTCTCTGTCTCTCTCCTGTGCCACCCTCTCTGTCTCTCTCCTGTGCCACCCTCTCTGTCTCTCTCCTGTGCCACCCTCTCTGTCTCTCACCTGTCACTCCCTGTCGCTCCCTCTCTGTCTCTCACCTGTCCCTAGCTGTCCCTCCCCCTCTATGTGTCTCACCTGTCCCTCCCTTACTGTCTCTCACCTGTCCCTCCCTGTCCCTCCCTCTCAGTATCTCACCTGTCCCGACCTGTCCCTCCGTCTCTGTCTCTCACCTGTCTCTCCCTCTTTGTATCTCACCAGTCCCTCCCTGTCCCTCCCGCCCTCTCTATCTCTCACCTGTCCCTCCGTCCCTCTCTATCTCTCCTGTCTCTCACTTGTCCCTCCCTCTCTGTCTCTCACTTGTCCCTCCCTCTCGATCTCTCACCTGTCCCTCCCGACCTCTCACCTTTCCCTCCCTGTCCCTCCCTCCCTGCCTCTCACCTGTCCCTCCCTCTCTGTCTCTCACCTGTCCCTCCCAGTCCCTCCCTCTCTGTCTCGCACCTGTCCCTCCCTATCTCTCACCTGTCCCTCCTGTCTCTCACCTGTCACTCCCTCTCTGTCTCTCACCTGTCCCTCCCTGTCCCTCCCTCTCTGTCTCTCACGTGTTCCTCCCTCTCTGTCTCTCACCTGTCCCTCCCTGTCCCTCCCTCCCTGTCTCTCACCTGTCCCTCCCTCCCTTTCTCTCACCTGTCAATCCCTCTCTGTCCCTCACCTGTCCCTCCCTGTGCATCCCTCTCTCTCCCTCTCACCTGTCCCTCCCTCTCTATCTCTCACCTGTCCCTCTCACCTGTCCCTCCCCCTCTGTCTCTCACCTCTCCCTCCCTGTCCGTCTCTCTCCTGTCCGTCCCTCTCCCTCCCTCTCTTTCTCTCACCTGTCCCTCCCTCTCTGTCTCTCACCTGTGCCTCCCGGTCCATCCCACTCTGTCTTTCACCTGTGCCTCCCTCCCTATCTCTCACCTGTCCCTCCTGTCTCTCACCTGTCCCTCCCTCTCTGTCTCTCACCTGTGCCTCACTGTCTGTCCCTCCCTGTGCATCCCTCTCTCTCACTCTCACCTGTCCGTCCCTCTCCGTCTCTCACCTGTCCCTCCTTGTCCCTCCCTCTCTGTCCCTCCCTGTCCCGCCCTCTCTGTCTCTCACCTGTCCCTCCCTCTCTGTCTCTCACCTGTCTCTCCTTTCTCTCACCTGTCCCTCCCTCTCTGTCTCTCACCTGTCCCTCCCTGTCCCTCCCTCTCTGTCTCTCACGTGTTCCTCCCTCTCTGTCTCTCACCTGCCCCTTCCTGTCCCACCCTCCCTGTCTCTCACCTGTCCCACCCTCCCTTTCTCTCACCTGTCCCTCCCTCTCTTTCTCTCACCTCTCCCTCCCTCTCTGTCTCTCACCTGACCCTCCCTGTCCCTCCCTCTCTGTCTCTGTCCTGTCCCTCCCTCTCTGTCTCTCACCTGTCCCTCCCTTTCCGTCTCTCACCTGTACCTCTCTGTCCCTTCCTCTTAGTCTCTCACTGTCCCTCCCTGTCCCTCCCTCTCTCTCTCACCTGTCCCTCCCTGTCCGTCTCTCTCCTGTCCCACCCTCTCCCTCCCTCTCTGTCTCTCTCCTGTCCCTCCCTCTCCTTCCCTCGCTTTCTCTCACCTCTCCCTCCCTCTCTGTCTCTCAACTGTCCCTCCCTGTCCCTCCCTCTGTCTCTCACCTGTCCCTCCCTTCCCTCCCCCTATATTGCTCACCTGCCCCTCCCTCTCTGTCTCTCACCTGTCCCTCTCTGTCCCTCCCTCTGTGTCTCTCACCTGTCCCTCCCAGTCCCTCCCTCTCTGTCTCTGTCTCTCACCTGTCCCTCCCTCTCTGTCTCTCACCTGTGCCACCCTGTCCCTCCCTCCCTGTCTCTCACCTGTCCCTCCCTCTCTGTCTCTCACCTGCCCCTCCCTCTCTGTCTCTCACCTGTCCCGCTCTGTCCCACCCTCCCTGTCTCTCACCTGAACCTCCCTCTCTGTCTCTCACCTGTCCCTCCCTCTCTGTCTCTCTCCTGTCCCTCCCTCTCCTTCCCTCGCTTTCTCACACCTCTCCCTCCCTCTCTGTCTCTCACCTGTCCCTCCCTGTCTCTCGCTCTGTCTCTCACCTGTCCCTCCCTCTCTGTCTCTCACCTGTCCCTCCCTTCCCTCCCCCTATATCGCTCACCTGTCCCTCCCTCTCTGTCTCTCACCTGTCCCTCTCTGTCCCTCCCTCTGTGTCTCTCACCTGTCCCTCCCTGCCCATCCCTCTCTATCTCTCACCTGTCCCTCCCTCCCTCTCTATCTCTCCTGTCTCTCCCTGTCCCTCCCTCTCAATCTCTCACTTGTCCCTCCCTCTCGATCTCTCACCTGTCCCTCCCTCTCGATCTCTCACCTGTCCCTCCCTGTCCATCCCTCTCGCTCTCTCTCACCTGTCCCTCCCTGTCCCTCCCTCCCTGTCTCTCTCCTGTGCCACCCTCCCTGTCTCTCACCTGTCCCTCCCTGTCCCTCACTCTCTGTCTCTCTCCCGTCCCTCCCTCTCTGTCCCTCTCCTGTCCCTCCCTCCCTGTCTCTCACCTGTCCCTCCCTGCCGCTCCCTCTCTGTCTCTCACCTGCCCCTACCTGTCCCTCCCTCTCTGTCTCTCACCTGTCCCTACCTCTCGGTCTCCCACCTCTCCATCCCACTCCGTCTCCCACCTGTCCCTCCCTGTCCCTCCCTCTCTGTCTCTCACCTGTCCCTCCCTCTCTGACTCTCTCCTCTCCCTCCCTCTCTGTCTCTCACCTGTCCCTCCCTCTTTGTCTCTCACCTGTCCCTCCCTCTCTGTCTCTCTCCTCTCCCTCCCTCTCTGTCCCTCACCTGTTCCTCCTTGTCCCTCCCTCTCGATCTCTCACCTGTCCCTCCCTCTCGATCTCTCACCTGTCCCTCCCTGCCTCTCACCTGTCCCTCCCTGTCCATCCCTCTCGCTCTCTCTCACCTGTCCCTCCCTCTCTGTCTCTCACCTGTCCCTCCCTGTCCCTCCCTCGCTGTCTCTCTCCTGTGCCACCCTCCCTGTCTCTCACCTGTCCCTCCCTGTCCCTCACTCTCTGTCTCTCTCCTGTGCCACCCTCTCTGTCTCTCTCCTGTGCCACCCTCCCTGTCTCTCACCTGTCCCTCCCTGTCCCTCACTCTCTGTCTCTCTCCTGTCCCTCCCTCTCTGTCTCTCTCCCGTCCCTCCATCTCTATCTCTCACCTGTCCCTCCATCACTGTCTCTCACCTGTCCCTCCATTTCTATCTCTCACCTGTCCCTCCCTACCTCTCTATCTCTCCTGTCTCTCCCTGTCCCTCCCTCCCTGTCACTCACTTGTCCCTCCCTCTCGATCTCTCACCTGTCCCACCCTCTCGATCTCTCACCTATCCCTCCTGACCTCTCACCTGTCCCTCCCTGTCCCTCCCTCCCTGCCTCTCACCTGTGCCTCCCTCTCTCTCTCTCTCACCTGTCCCTCCCTTTCTGTCTCTCAAGTGTCCCTCCCTCCCTGTCTCTCACCTGTCCCTCCCTGCCGCTCCCTCTCTGTCTCTCACCTGTCCCTACCTGTCCCTCCCTCTCTGTCTCTCACCTGTCCCTACCTCTCGGTCTCCCACCTGTCCCTCCCTCTCTGACTCTCTCCTCTCCCTCCCTCTCTGTCTCTCTCCTGTCCCTCCCTCTCTGTCTCTCACCTGTCCCTCCCTCTCTGTCTCTCTCCTCTCCCTCCCTCTCTGTCCCTCACCTGTACCTCCTTGTCCCTCCCTCTCTGTCTCTCTCCTGTCCCTCCCTCTCTGTCTCTCACCTGTACAATCCTCTGTTTCTCACCTGTCCAATCCTCTCTGTTTCTCACCTGTTCCTCCCTGTCCCTCCCTCTCTGTCTCCAACCTGTCCCTCCCTCTCTGTCTCTCACCTGTGCCTCCCTGTCCTAGCCTCTCTGTCTCTCACCTGTTCCTCCCTGTCCCTCCCTGTCTGTCTCTCTCTTGTCCCTCCGTCTCTCTCTCTCACCTGTCCCTCCCTCTCTGTCTCTCACCTGTGCCTCCCTGTCCCTCCCTCTCTGTCTCTCACCTGTCCCTCCCTCTCTGTCTCTCACCTGTCCCTCCCTCTCTATCTCTCACCTGTCCCTCCCTCTCCGTCTCTCACCTGTCCCTCCCTCTCCGTCTCTCACCTGTCCAATCCTCTCTGTCTCTCACCTGTCCCACCCTCTCGGTCTCTCACCTGTCCCTCGCTCTCTGTCTCTCACCTGTCCCTCCCTGTCCCTCTCCTGTCCCACCCTCTCTGTCTCTCACCTGTCCCTCCCTCTCTGTCTCTCACCTGTCCCTCCATCTCTATCTCTCACCTGTCCCTCCCTACCTCTCTATCTCTCCTGTCTCTCCCTGTCCCTCCCTCCCTGTCACTCACTTATCCCTCCCTCTCGATCTCTCAGCTGTCCCACCCTCTCGATCTCTCACCTATCCCTCCCGACCTCTCACCTGTCCCTCCCTGTCCCTCCCTGTCCCTCCCTCCCTGCCTCTCACCTGTCCCTCCCTCTCTCTCTCTCTCACCTGTCCCTCCCTTTCTGTCTCTCAAGTGTCCCTCCCTCCCTGTCTCTCACCTGTCCCTCCCTGCCGCTCCCTCTCTGTCTCTCACCTGTCCCTACCTGTCCCTCCCTCTCTGTCTCTCACCTGTCCCTACCTCTCGGTCTCCCACCTGTCCATCCCACTCCGTCTCCCACCTGTCCCTCCCTCTCTGTCTCTCACCTCTCCCTCCCTCTCTGACTCTCTCCTCTCCCTCCCTCTCTGACTCTCTCCTCTCCCTCCCTCTCTGTCTCTCACCTGTCCCTCCCTCTCTGTCTCTCTCCTCTCCCTCCCTCTCTGTCCCTCACCTGTTCCTCCTTGTCCCTCCCTCTCTGTCTCTCTCCTGTCCCTCCCTCTCTGTCTCTCACCTGTACAATCCTCTGTTTCTCACCTGTCCAATCCTCTCTGTTTCTCACCTGTTCCTCCCTGTCCCTCCCTCTCTGTCTCTCACCTGTCCCTCCCTCTCTGTCTCTCACCTGTGCCTCCCTGTCCTAGCCTCTCTGTCTCTCACCTGTTCCTCACTGTCCCTCCCTCTCTGTCTCTCACCTGTCCCTCCCTCTCTGTCTCTCACCTGTGCCTCCCTGTCCCTCCCTCTCTGTCTCTCACCTGTGCCTCCCTGTCCCTCCCTCTCTGTCTCTCACCTGTGCCTCCCTGTCCCTCCCTCTCTGTCTCTCACCTGTCCCTCCCTCTCTGTCTCTCACCTGTCTCTCCCTCTCTGTCTCTCACCTGTCCAATCCTCTCTGTCTCTCACCTGTCCCACCCTCTCGGTCTCTCACCTGTCCCTCCCTGTCCCTCTCCTGTCCCACCCTCTCTGTCTCTCACCTGTCCCTCCCTGTCTGTCTCTCTCTTGTCCCTCCGTCTCTGTCTCTCCCTTGACCCTCCCTCTCTGTCTCTCACCTGTTCCTCCCTGTCCCTCCCTCTCTGTCTCTCACCTGTCCCTCCCTCTCTGTCTCTCACCTGTCCAATCCTCTCTGTCTCTCACCTGTCCCTCCCTCTCTGTCTCTCACCTGTCCCGACCTGTCCCTCCGTCTCTGTCTCTCACCTGTCTCTCCCTCTCTGTATATCACCTGTCCCGACCTGTCCCTCCATCTCTGTCTCTCACCTGTCTCTCCCTCTCTATCTCTCCTGTCTCTCCCTGTCCCTCCCTCTCTGTCTCTCACTTGTCCCTCCCTCTCGATCTCTCACCTGTCCCTCCCTCTCGATCTCTCACCTGTCCCTCCCTCTCGATCTCTCACCTGTCCCTCCCGACCTCTCACCTGTCCCTCCCTGTCCATCCCTCTCGCTCTCTCTCACCTGTCCCTCCCTCTCTGTCTCTCACCTGTCCCTCCCTGTCTCTCTCCTGTGCCACCCTCCCTGTTTCTCACCTGTCCCTCCCTGTCCCTCACTCTCTGTCTCTCTCCTGTGCCACCCTCTCTGTCTCTCTCCTGTGCCACCCTCTCTGTCTCTCACCTGTCGCTCCCTCTCTGTCTCTCACCTGTCCCTACCTGTCCCTCCCCCTCTATGTGTCTCACCTGTCCCTCCCGCTCGGTCGCTCACCAGTCCCTCCCTGTCCCTACCTCTCTGTCTCTCACTTGTCCCTCTGTCTCTCACCTGTCCCTCCTTCTCTATCTCTCACCTGTCCCTCCCTTACTGTCTCTCACCTGTCCCTCCCTGTCCCTCCCTCTCAGTATCTCACCTGTCCCGACCTGTCCCTCCGTCTCTGTCTCTCACCTGTCTCTCCCTCTTTGTATCTCACCAGTCCCTCCCTGTCCCTCCCGCCCTCTCTATCTCTCACCTGTCCCTCCGTCCCTCTCTATCTCTCCTGACTCTCACTTGTCCCTCCCTCTCTGTCTCTCACCTGTCCCTCCCTCTCTGTCTCTCACCTGTCCCTCCATCTCTATCTCTCACCTGTCCCTCCCTACCTCTCTATCTCTCCTGTCTCTCCCTGTCCCTCCCTCCCTGTCACTCACTTGTCCCTCCCTCTCGATCTCTCACCTGTCCCACCCTCTCGATCTCTCACCTATCCCTCCCGACCTCTCACCTGTACCTCCCTGTCCCTCCCTGTCCCTCCCTCCCTGCCTCTCACCTGTCCCTCCCTGTCCCTCACTCTCTGTCTCTCTCCCTTCCCTCCCTCTCTGTCTCTCTCCTGTCCCTCCCTCTCTGTCTCTCACCTGTCCCTCCATCTCTATCTCTCACCTGTCCCTCCATCTCTGTCTCTCACCTGTCCCTCCCTCTCTGTCTCTCACCTGTCCCTCCATCTCTATCTCTCACCTGTCCCTCCCTACCTCTCTATCTCTCCTGTCTCTCCCTGTCCCTCCCTCCCTGTCACTCACTTGTCCCTCCCTCTCGATCTCTCACCTGTCCCACCCTCTCGATCTCTCACCTATCCCTCCCGACCTCTCACCTGTCCCTCCCTGTCCCTCCCTCCCTGCCTCTCACCTGTCCCTCCCTCTCTCTCTCTCTCACCTGTCCCTCCTTTTCTGTCTCTCAAGTGTCCCTCCCTCCCTGTCTCTCACCTGTCCCTCCCTGCCGCTCCCTCTCTGTCTCGCACCTGTCCCTACCTGTCCCTCCCTCTCTGTCTCTCACCTGTCCCTACCTCTCGGTCTCCCACCTGTCCATCCCACTCCGTCTCCCACCTGTCCCTCCCTCTCTGTCTCTCACCTGTCCCTCCCTCTCTGACTCTCTCCTCTCCCTCCCTCTCTGTCTCTCTCCTGTCCCTCCCTCTCTGTCTCTCACCTGTCCCTCCCTCTCTGTCTCTCTCCTCTCCCTCCCTCTCTGTCCCTCACCTGTTCCTCCTTGTCCCTCCCTCTCTGTCTCTCTCCTGTCCCTCCCTCTCTGTCTCTCACCTGTACAATCCTCTGTTTCTCACCTGTCCAATCCTCTCTGTTTCTCACCTGTTCCTCCCTGTCCCTCCCTCTCTGTCTCTCACCTGTCCCTCCCTCTCTGTCTCTCACCTGTGCCTCCCTGTCCTAGCCTCTCTGTCTCTCACCTGTTCCTCCCTGTCCCTCCCTCTCTGTCTCTCACCTGTCCCTCCCTCTCTGTCTCTCACCTGTGCCTCCCTGTCCCTCCCTCTCTGTCTCTCACCTGTCCCTCCCTCTCTGTCTCTCACCTGTCCCTCCCTCTCTATCTCTCACCTGTCCCTCCCTCTCCGTCTCTCACCTGTCCCTCCCTCTCCGTCTCTCACCTGTCCAATCCTCTCTGTCTCTCACCTGTCCCACCCTCTCGGTCTCTCACCTGTCCCTCGCTCTCTGTCTCTCACCTGTCCCTCCCCTGTCCCACCCTCTCTGTCTCTCACCTGTCCCTCCCTGTCTGTCTCTCTCTTGTCCCTCCGTCTCTGTCTCTCCCTTGACCCTCCCTCTCTGTCTCTCACCTGTTCCTCCCTGTCCCTCCCTCTCTGTCTCTCACCTGTCCCTCCCTCTCTGTCTCTCACCTGTCCAATCCTCTCTGTCTCTCACCTGTCCCTCCCTCTCTGTCTCTCACCTGTCCCGACCTGTCCCTCCGTCTCTGTCTCTCACCTGTCTCTCCCTCTCTGTATCTCACCTGTCCCGACCTGTCCCTCCATCTCTGTCTCTCACCTGTCTCTCCCTCTCTATCTCTCCTGTCTCTCCCTGTCCCTCCCTCTCTCTCACTCTCACCTGTCCGTCCCTCTCCGTCTCTCTCCTGTCCCACCCTCTCTGTCTCTCACCTGTCCCTCCTTGTCCCTCCCTCTCTGTCCCTCCCTGTCCCGCCCTCTCTGTCTCTCACCTGTCCCTCCCTCTCTGTCTCTCACCTGTCCCTCCCAGTCCCTCCCTCTCTGTCTCTCACCTGTCCCTCTTGGTCTTTCACCTGTCCCTCTCTATGTCTCACCTGTCCCTCCCTGTCCCTCCCTATTTCTCACCTATCCCTCGCTCTCTATCTCTCACCTGTCCCTCCCTCTCTGTCTCTCACCAGTCCCTCACTGTCTGTCCCTCCCTGTGCATCCCTCTCTCTCACTCTCACCTGTCCGTCCCTCTCCGTCTCTCTCCTGTCCCACCCTCTCTGTCTCTCACCTGTCCCTCCCTCTCTGTCCCTCCCTGTCCCGCCCTCTCTGTCTCTCACCTGTCCCTCCCTCTCTGTCTCTCACCTGCCCCTCCCAATCCCTCCCTCTCTGTCTCTCACCTGTCCCTCTTGGTCTTTCACCTGTCCCTCTCTATGTCTCACCTGTCCCTCCCAGACCCTCCCTATTTCTCACCTATCCCTCGCTCTCTATCTCTCACCTGTCCCTCCTGTCTCTCACCTGTCCCTCCCTCTCTGTCTCTCACCTGTCCCTCCCTGTCCCACCCTCCCTGTCTCTCACCTGTCCCACCCTCCCTTTCTCTCACCTGTCCCTCCCTCCCTTTCTCTCACCTGTCCCTCCCTCTCTGTCTCTCACCTGACCCGCCCTGTCCCTCCCTCTTTGTCTCTGTCCTGTCCCTCCCTCTCTCTCACCTGTCCCTCCCTTTCCGTCTCTCACCTGCCCCTCTCTGTCCCTTCCTCTTAGTCTCTCACCTGTCCCTCCCTGTCCCTCCCTCTCTGTCTCTCACCTGTCCCTCCCTCTCTGTCTCTCACCTGCCCCTCCCTTCCCTCCCCCTATATCGCTCAACTGTCCCTCCCTCTCTGTCTCTCACCTGTCCCTCCCTCTCTATCTCTCACCTGACCCGCCCTGTCCCTCCCTCTCTGTCTCTGTCCTGTCCCTCCCTCTCCCTCCCTCTCTCTCACCTGTCCCTCCCTTTCCGTCTCTCACCTGTCCCTCTCTGTCCCTCCCTCTGTGTCTCTCACCTGTCCCTCCCAGTCCCTCCCTCTCTGTCTCTCACATGTCCCTCCCTCTCTGTCTCTCTCCTGTCCCTCCCTGTCTCTCTCCTGTCCCTCCCTCTCTGTCTCTCTCCTGTGTCTCCCTCTCTGTCTCTCACCTGTTCCTCCCTGTCTCTCTCCTGTCCCTCCCTCGCTGTCTCTCACCTGTCCCACCCTCTCTGTCTCTCACCTGTCCCACCCTCTCTGTCCCTCACCTGTCCCTCCCTGTGCATCCCTCTCTATCTCTCACCTGTCGCTCCCTGTCCCTCCCTCTCTGTCTCTCACCTGTCCATCTCTCTCCTGTCCCTCCCTCTCCCTCCCTCTCTGTCTCTCACCTGTCCCTCCCTCTCTGTCTCTCACCTGTCCCTCCCTTCCCTCCCCCTATATCGCTCACCTGACCCTCCCTCTCTGTCTCTCACCTGCCCCTCCCTCTCTGTCTCTCACCTGTCCCTCCCTCTGTGTCTCTCACCTGTCCCTCCCAGTCCCTCCCTCTCTGTCTCTCACCTGTACCTCCCAGTCCCTCCCTCTCTGTCTCTCACATGTCGCTCCCTGTCCCTCCCTCTCTGTCTCTCACCTGTCCATCCCTCTCTGTCTCTCACCTGTCCCTCCCACTCTGTCTCTCACCTGTCCAATCCTCTCTGTCTCTCACCTGTCCAATCCTCTCTGTCTCTCACCTGTCCCTCCCACTCTGTCTCTCACCTGTCCAATCTTCTCTGTCTCTCACCTGTCCAATCCTCTCTGTCTCTCACCTGTCCAATCCTCTCTGTCTCTCACCTGTCCCTCCCTGTCCATCCCTTCCTGTCCCTGCCTGTGCATCCCTCTCTGTCTCTCACCTGTCCCTCCCTCTCTGTCTCTCACCTGTCCCTCCCTCTCTGTCTCTCACCTGTCCCTCCCTGTCCCTCCCTGTGTGTCTCTCACCTGTCCCTCCCAGTCCCTCCCTCTCTGTCTCTGTCTCTCACCTGCCCCTCCCTCTCTGTCTCTCACCTGTCCCGCTCTGTCCCACCCTCCCTGTCTCTCACCTGAACCTCCCTGTTCCTCCCTCTCTGTCTCTCACCTGTCCCTCCCTCTCTGTCTCTCACCTGTCCCTCCCTGTCCGTCTCTCTCCTGTCCCACCCTCTGCCTCCCTCTCTGTCTCTCTCCTGTCCCTCCCTCTCCTTCCCTCGCTTTCTCTCACCTCTCCCTCCCTCTCTGTCTCTCACCTGTCCCTCCCTGTCTCTCCCTCTGTCTCTCACCTGTCCCTCCCTCTCGGTCTCTCACCTGTCCCTCCCTTCCCTCCCCCTATATCGCTCACCTGTCCCTCCCTCTCTGTCTCTCACCTGTCCCTCCCTTCCCTCCCCCTATATCGCTCACCTGTCCCTCCCTGTCCATCCCTCTCTGTCTCTCACCTGTGCCACCCTGTCCCTCCCTCTCCGTCTCACACCTGTCCCTCCCACTCTGTCTCTCACCTGTCCCTCCCTCTCAGTCTCTCACCTGTCCAATCCTCTCTGTCTCTCACCTGTGCCTCCCTCTCTGTCTCTCACCTGTCCCTCCCTGTCTGTCTCTCTCCTCTCCCTCCCTCTCTGTCTCTCACCTGTCCCTCCCTCTCTGTCTCTCACCTGTTCTTCCCTGTCCCTCCCTCTCTGTCTCTCACCTGTCCCTCCCTCTCTGTCTCTCACCTGTCCAATCCTCTCTGTCTCTCACCTGTCCCTCCCTCTCTGTCTCTCACCTGTCCCGACCTGTCCCTCCGTCTCTGTCTCTCACCTGTCTCTCCCTCTCTGTATCTCACCTGTCCCGACCTGTCCCTCCGTCTCTGTCTCTCACCTGTCTCTCCCTCTCTATCTCTCCTGTCTCTCCCTGTCCCTCCCACTCTCTCTATCTCTCACCTGTCCCTCCCTCCCTCTCTATCTCTCCTGTCTCTCCCTGTCCCTCCCGCTCTCTCTATCTCTCACCTGTCCCTCCCTCCCTCTCTATCTCTCCTGTCTCTCCCTGTCCCTCCCTCTCTGTCTCTCACTTGTCCCTCCCTCTCGATCTCTCACCTGTCCCTCCCTCTCGATCTCTCACCTGTCCCTCCCTGTCCCTCCCTCCCTGTCTCTCTCCTGTGCCACCCTCCCTGTCTCTCACCTGTCCCTCACTCTCTGTCTCTCTCCTGTGCCACCCTCTCTGTCTCTCACCTGTCACTCCCTCCCTGTCTCTCACCTGTCACTCCCTGTCGCTCCCTCTCTGTCTCTCACCTGTCCCTCCCTGTCCCTCCCTCTCAGTATCTCACCTGTCCCGACCTGTCCCTCCGTCTCTGTCTCTCACCTGTCTCTCCCTCTTTGTATCTCACCAGTCCCTCCCTGTCCCTCCCGCCCTCTCTATCTCTCACCTGTCCCTCCGTCCCTCTCTATCTCTCCTGTCTCTCACTTGTCCCTCCCTCTCTGTCTCTCACCTGTCCCTCCCTCTCTGTCTCTCACCTGTCCCTCCCTGTCCCTCCCTGTGTGTCTCTCACCTGTCCCTCCCAGTCCCTCCCTCTCTGTCTCTGTCTCTCACCTGCCCCTCCCTCTCTGTCTCTCACCTGTCCCGCTCTGTCCCACCCTCCCTGTCTCTCACCTGAACCTCCCTGTTCCTCCCTCTCTGTCTCTCACCTGTCCCTCCCTCTCTGTCTCTCACCTGTCCCTCCCTGTCCGTCTCTCTCCTGTCCCACCCTCTGCCTCCCTCTCTGTCTCTCTCCTGTCCCTCCCTCTCCTTCCCTCGCTTTCTCTCACCTCTCCCTCCCTCTCCTTCCCTCGCTTTCTCTCACCTCTCCCTCCCTCTCTGTCTCTCACCTGTCCCTCCCTGTCTCTCCCTCTGTCTCTCACCTGTCCCTCCCTCTCGGTCTCTCACCTGTCCCTCCCTTCCCTCCCCCTATATCGCTCACCTGTCCCTCCCTCTCTGTCTCTCACCTGTCCCTCCCTTCCCTCCCCCTATATCGCTCACCTGTCCCTCCCTCTGTGTCTCTCACCTGTCCCTCCCTGTCCATCCCTCTCTGTCTCTCACCTGTGCCACCCTGTCCCTCCCTCTCCGTCTCACACCTGTCCCTCCCACTCTGTCTCTCACCTGTCCCTCCCTCTCAGTCTCTCACCTGTCCAATCCTCTCTGTCTCTCACCTGTGCCTCCCTCTCTGTCTCTCACCTGTCCCTCCCTGTCTGTCTCTCTCCTCTCCCTCCCTCTCTGTCTCTCACCTGTCCCTCCCTCTCTGTCTCTCACCTGTTCTTCCCTGTCCCTCCCTCTCTGTCTCTCACCTGTCCCTCCCTCTCTGTCTCTCACCTGTCCAATCCTCTCTGTCTCTCACCTGTCCCTCCCTCTCTGTCTCTCACCTGTCCCGACCTGTCCCTCCGTCTCTGTCTCTCACCTGTCTCTTTCCTCTCTGTATCTCACCTGTCCCGACCTGTCCCTCCGTCTCTGTCTCTCACCTGTCTCTCCCTCTCTATCTCTCCTGTCTCTCCCTGTCCCTCCCACTCTCTCTATCTCTCACCTGTCCCTCCCTCCCTCTCTATCTCTCCTGTCTCTCCCTGTCCCTCCCGCTCTATCTCTCACCTGTCCCTCCCTCCCTCTCTATCTCTCCTGTCTCTCCCTGTCCCTCCCTATCTGTCTCTCACTTGTCCCTCCCTCTCGATCTCTCACCTGTCCCTCCCTCTCGATCTCTCACCTGTCCCTCCCTGTCCCTCCCTCCCTGTCTCTCTCCTGTGCCACCCTCCCTGTCTCTCACCTGTCCCTCACTCTCTGTCTCTCTCCTGTGCCACCCTCTCTGTCTCTCACCTGTCACTCCCTCCCTGTCTCTCACCTGTCACTCCCTGTCGCTCCCTCTCTGTCTCTCACCTGTCCCTCCCTGTCCCTCCCTCTCAGTATCTCACCTGTCCCGACCTGTCCCTCCGTCTCTGTCTCTCACCTGTCTCTCCCTCTTTGTATCTCACCAGTCCCTCCCTGTCCCTCCCGCCCTCTCTATCTCTCACCTGTCCCTCCGTCCCTCTCTATCTCTCCTGTCTCTCACTTGTCCCTCCCTCTCTGTCTCTCACTTGTCCCTCCCTCTCGATCTCTCACCTGTCCCTCCCTCTCGATCTCTCACCTGTCCCTCCCTGTCCCTCCCTCCCTGCCTCTCACCTGTCCCTCCCTCTCTGTCTCTCACCTGTCCCTCCCAGTCCCTCCCTCTCTGTCTCTCACCTGTCCCTCTTGATCTTTCACCTGTCCCTCTCTATGTCTCACCTGTCCCTCCCTGATCCTCCCTATTTCTCACCAATCCCTCGCTCTCTATCTCTCACCTGTCCCTCCCTGTCTCTCACCTGTCACTCCCTCTCTGTCTCTCACCTGTCCCTCCCTGTCCCTCCCTCTCTGTCTCTCACGTGTTCCTCCCTCTCTGTCTCTCACCTGTCCCTCCCTGTCCTACCCTCCCTGTCTCTCACCTGTCCCTCCCTCCCTTTCTCTCACCTGTCAATCCCTCTCTGTCCCTCACCTGTCCCTCCCTGTGCATCCCTCTCTCTCCCTCTCACCTGTCCCTCCCTCTCTATCTCTCACCTGTCCCTCCCTGTCCCTCCCTCTCTGTCTCTCACCTCTCCCTCCCTGTCCGTCTCTCTCCTCTCCCTCCCTCTCCCTCCCTCTCTTTCTCTCACCTGTCCCTCCCTCTCTGTCTCTCACCTGTGCCTCCCGGTCCATCCCACTCTGTCTTTCACCTGTGCCTCCCTCCCTATCTCTCACCTGTCCCTCCTGTCTCTCACCTGTCCCTGCCTCTCTGTCTCTCACCTGTCCCTCCCTCTCTGTCTCTCACCAGTCCCTCACTGTCTGTCCCTCCCTGTGCATCCCTCTCTCTCACTCTCACCTGTCCGTCCCTCTCCGTCTCTCTCCTGTCCCACCCTCTCTGTCTCTCACCTGTCCCTCCTTGTCCCTCCCTCTCTGTCCCTCCCTGTCCCGCCCTCTCTGTCTCTCACCTGTCCCTCCCTCTCTGTCTCCCACCTGTCCCTCCCTGTCCCTCCCTCTCTGTCTCTCACGTGTTCCTCCCTCTCTGTTTCTCACCTGCCCCTTCCTGTCCCACCCTCCCAGTCTCTCACCTGTCCCACCCTCCCTTTCTCTCACCTGTCCCTCCCTCTCTTTCTCTCACCTGTCCCTCCCTCTCTGTCTCTCACCTGACCCTCCCTGTCCCTCCCTCTCTGTCTCTGTCCTGTCCCTCCCTCTCTCTCACCTGTCCCTCCCTTTCCGTCTCTCACCTGTCCCTCTCTGTCCCTTCCTCTTAGTCTCTCACCTGTCCCTCCCTGTCCCTCCCTCTCTGTCTCTCACCTGTCCCTCCCTCTCTGTCTCTCACCTGCCCCTCCCTTCCCTCCCCCTATATCGCTCACCTGTCCCTCCCTCTCTGTCTCTCACCTGCCCCACCCTCTCTGGCTCTCACCTGTCCCTCCCTCTCTGGCTCTCACCTGTCTCTCCCGGTCCCTCCCTCTCTGTCTCTCACATGTCCCTCCCTGTCCCTCCCTCTCTGTCTCTCACCTGTCCCTCCCTGTCCATCCCTTCCTGTCCCTCCCTGTGCATCCCTCTCTGTCTCTCACCTGTCCCTCCCTGTCCCTCCCTCTCTGTCTCTCACCTGTCCCTCCCTCTCTGTCTCTCACCTGAACCTCCCTGTCCCTCCCTCTCTGTCTCTCACCTGTCCATCCCTCTCTGTCCCTCACCTGTCCCTCCCTGTGCATCCCCCTCTCTCTCTCTCACCTGTCCCTCCCTGTCCGTCTCTCTCCTGTCCCACCCTCTCCCTCCCTCTCTGTCTCTCTCCTGTCCCTCCCTCTCCTTCCCTCGCTTTCTCTCACCTGCCCCTCCCTCTCTGTCTCTCACCTGTCCCTCTCTGTCCCTCCCTCTGTGTCTCTCACCTGTCCCTCCCAGTCCCTCCCTCTCTGTCTCTGTCTCTCACCTGTCCCTCCCTCTCTGTCTCTCACCTGTGCCACCCTGTCCCTCCCTCCCTGTCTCTCACCTGAACCTCCCTCTCTGTCTCTCTCTTGTCCCTCCCTGTCTGTCTCTCACCTGTCCCTCCCTCTCTGTCTCTCACCTGCCCCTCCCTCTCTGTCTCTCACCTGTCCCGCTCTGTCCCACCCTCCCTGTCTCTCACCTGAACCTCCCTCTCTGTCTCTCACCTGTCCCTCCCCGTCTCTCCCTCTGTCTCTCCCTCTGTCTCTCACCTGTCCCTCCCTTACCTCCCCCTATATCGCTCACCTGTCTCTTCCTCTCTGTCTCTCACCTGTCCCTCTCTGTCCCTCCCTCTGTGTCTCTCACCTGTCCCTCCCTGCCCATCCCTCTCTATCTCTCACCTGTCCCTCCCTCCCTCTCTATCTCTCCTGTCTCTCCCTGTCCCTCCCTCTCGATCTCTCACTTGTCCCTCCCTCTCGATCTCTCACCTGTCCCTCCCTGCCTCTCACCTGTCCCTCCCTGTCCATCCCTCTCGCTCTCTCTCACCTGTCCCTCCCTCTCTGTCTCTCACCTGTCCCTCCCTGTCCCTGCCTCCCTGTCTCTCTCCTGTGCCACCCTCCCTGTCTCTCACCTGTCCCTCCCTGTCCCTCACTCTCTGTCTCTCTCCTGTCCCACCCTCTCTGTCTCTCTCCTGTCACTCCGTCCCTGTCACTCACCTGTCACTCCCTCCCTGTCTCTCACCTGTCACTCCCTGTCGCTACCTCTCTGTCTCTCACCTGTCCCTACCTGTCCCTCCCCCTCTATGTGTCTCACCTGTCCCTCCCGCTCGGTCGCTCACCAGTCCCTCCCTGTCCCTACCTCTCTGTCTCTCACCTGTCCCTCTGTCTCTCACCTGTCCCTCCTTCTCTATCTCTCACCTGTCCCTCCCTGTCCCTCCCTCTCAGTATCTCACCTGTCCCGACCTGTCCCTCCGTCTCTGTCTCTCACCTGTCTCTCCCTCTTTGTATCTCACCAGTCCCTCCCTGTCCCTCCCGCCCTCTCTATCTCTCACCTGTCCCTCCGTCCCTCTCTATCTCTCCTGTCTCTCACTTGTCCCTCCCTCTCTGTCTCTCACTTGTCCCTCCCTCTCGATCTCTCACCTGTCCCTCCCTCTCGATCTCTCACCTGTCCCTCCCTCTCGATCTCTCACCTGTCCCTCCCGACCTCTCACCTTTCCCTCCCTGTCCCTCCCTCCCTGCCTCTCACCTGTCCCTCCCTCTCTGTCTCTCACCTGTCCCTCCCAGTCCCTCCCTCTCTGTCTCTCACCTGTCCCTCTTGGTCTTTCACCTGTCCCTCTCTATGTCTCACCTGTCCCTCTCTGATCCTCCCTATTTCTCACCTATCCCTCGCTCTCTATCTCTCACCTGTCCCTCCCTATCTCTCACCTGTCCCTCCTGTCTCTCACCTGTCACTCCCTCTCTGTCTCTCACCTGTCCCTCCCTGTCCCTCCCTCTCTGTCTCTCACGTGTTCCTCCCTCTCTGTCTCTCACCTGTCCCTCCCTGTCCCACCCTCCCTGTCTCTCACCTGTCCCTCCCTCCCTTTCTCTCACCTGTCAATCCCTCTCTGTCCCTCACCTGTCCCTCCCTGTGCATCCCTCTCTCTCCCTCTCACCTGTCCCTCCCTCTCTGTCCCTCACCTGTTCCTCCTTGTCCCTCCCTCTCGATCTCTCACCTGTCCCTCCCTCTCGATCTCTCACCTGTCCCTCCCTGCCTCTCACCTGTCCCTCCCTGTCCATCCCTCTCGCTCTCTCTCACCTGTCCCTCCCTCTCTGTCTCTCACCTGTCCCTCCCTGTCCCTCCCTCCCTGTCTCTCTCCTGTGCCACCCTCCCTGTCTCTCACCTGTCCCTCCCTGTCCCTCACTCTCTGTCTCTCTCCTGTGCCACCCTCTCTGTCTCTCTCCTGTGCCACCCTCCCTGTCTCTCTCCTGTGCCACCCTCCCTGTCTCTCTCCTGTCCCTCCCTCTCTGTCTCTCTCCTGTCCCTCCCTCTCTGTCTCTCTCCTGTCCCTCCCTCTCTGTCTCTCTCCTGTCCCTCCATCTCTATCTCTCACCTGTCCCTCCCTCTCTGTCTCTCTCCTGTCCCTCCCTCTCTGTCTCTCACCTGTCCCTCCATCTCTATCTCTCACCTGTCCCTCCCTACCTCTCTATCTCTCCTGTCTCTCCCTGTCCCTCCCTCCCTGTCACTCACTTGTCCCTCCCTCTCGATCTCTCACCTGTCCCACCCTCTCGATCTCTCACCTATCCCTCCCGACCTCTCACCTGTCCCTCCCGGTCCCTCCCTGTCCCTCCCTCCCTGCCTCTCACCTGTCCCTCCCTCTCTCTCTCTCTCACCTGTCCCTCCCTTTCTGTCTCTCAAGTGTCCCTCCCTCCCTGTCTCTCACCTGTCCCTCCCTGCCGCTCCCTCTCTGTCTATCACCTGTCCCTACCTGTCCCTCCCTCTCTGTCTCTCACCTGTCCCTCCCTCTCTGACTCTCTCCTCTCCCTCCCTCTCTGTCTCTCTCCTGTCCCGCCCTCTCTGTCTCTCACCTGTCCCTCCCTCTCTGTCTCTCACCTGTCCCTCCCTCTCTGTCTCTCTCCTCTCCCTCCCTCTCTGTCCCTCACCTGTTCCTCCTTGTCCCTCCCTCTCTGTCTCTCACCTGTACAATCCTCTGTTTCTCACCTGTCCAATCCTCTCTGTTTCTCACCTGTTCCTCCCTGTCCCTCCCTCTCTGTCTCTCACCTGTCCCTCCCTCTCTGTCTCTCACCTGTGCCTCCCTGTCCTAGCCTCTCTGTCTCTCACCTGTCCCTCCCTCTCTGTCTCTCACCTGTTCCTCCCTGTCCCTCCCTCTCTGTCTCTCACCTGTCCCTCCCTCTCTGTCTCTCACCTGTGCCTCCCTGTCCCTCCCTCTCTGTCTCTCACCTGTCCCTCCCTCTCTGTCTCTCACCTGTCCCTCCCTCTCTATCTCTCACCTGTCCCTCCCTCTCCGTCTCTCACCTGTCCCTCCATCTCCGTCTCTCACCTGTCCAATCCTCTCTGTCTCTCACCTGTCCCACCCTCTCGGTCTCTCACCTGTCCCTCGCTCTCTGTCTCTCACCTGTCCCTCCCTGTCTGTCTCTCTCTTGTCCCTCCGTCTCTGTCTCTCCCTTGACCCTCCCTCTCTGTCTCTCACCTGTCCCGACCTGTCCCTCCGTCTCTGTCTCTCACCTGTCTCTCCCTCTCTGTATCTCACCTGTCCCGACCTGTCCCTCCATCTCTGTCTCTCACCTGTCTCTCCCTCTCTATCTCTCCTGTCTCTCCCTGTCCCTCCCGCTCTCTCTATCTCTCACCTGTCCCTCCCTCCCTCTCTATCTCTCCTGTCTCTCCCTGTCCCTCCCTCTCTGTCTCTCACTTGTCCCTCCCTCTCGATCTCTCACCTGTCCCTCCTTCTCGATCTCTCACCTGTCCCTCCCGACCTCTCACCTGTCCCTCCCTGTCCATCCCTCTCGCTCTCTCTCACCTGTCCCTCCCTCTCTGTCTCTCACCTGTGCCACCCTCCCTGTCTCTCACCTGTCCCTCCCTGTCCCTCACTCTCTGTCTCTCTCCTGTCCCACCCTCTCTGTCTCTCTCCTGTGCCACCCTCTCTGTCTCTCTCCTGTGCCACCGTCTCTGTCTCTCACCTGTCACTCCCTCCCTGTCTCTCACCTGTCCCTCCCAGTCCCTCCCTCTCTGTCTCTGTCTCTCACCTGTCCCTCCCTCTCTGTCTCTCACCTGTGCCACCCTGTCCCTCCCTCTCTGTCTCTCTCTTGTCCCTCCCTGTCTGTCTCTCACCTGTCCCTCCCTGTCTGTCTCTCACCTGTCCCTCCCTCTCTGTCTCTCACCTGCCCCTCCCTCTCTGTCTCTCACCTGTCCCGCTCTGTCCCACCCTCCCTGTCTCTCACCTGAACCTCCCTCTCTGTCTCTCACCTGTCCCTCCCTCTCTGTCTCTCTCCTGTCCCGCCCTCTCCTTCCCTCGCTTTCTCACACCTCTCCCTCCCTCTCTGTCTCTCACTTGTCCCTCCCTGTCTCTCCCTCTGTCTCTCCCTCTGTCTCTCACCTGTCCCTCCCTCTCTGTCTCTCACCTGTCCCTCCCTTCCCTCCCCCTATATCGCTCACCTGTCTCTCCCTCTCTGTCTCTCACCTGTCCCTCTCTGTCCCTCCCTCTGTGTCTCTCACCTGTCCCTCCCTGCCCATCCCTCTCTATCTCTCACCTGTCCCTCCCTCCCTCTCTATCTCTCCTGTCTCTCCCTGTCCCTCCCTCTCGATCTCTCACTTGTCCCTCCCTCTCGATCTCTCACCTGTCCCTCCCTCTCGATCTCTCACCTGTCCCTCCCTGCCTCTCACCTGTCCCTCCCTGTCCCTCACTCTCTGTCTCTCTCCTGTGCCACCCTCCCTGTCTCTCACCTGTCCCTCCCTGTCCCTCACTCTCTGTCTCTCTCCCGTCCCTCCCTCTCTGTCTCTCTCCTGTCCCTCCCTCTCTGTCTCTCTCCTGTCCCTCCATCTCTGTCTCTCACCTGTCCCTCCATCTCTGTCTCTCACCTGTCCCTCCATCTCTGTCTCTCACCTGTCCCTCCATCTCTGTCTCTCACCTGTCCCTCCATCTCTGTCTCTCACATGTCCATCCCTACCTCTCTATCTCTCCTGACTCTCCCTGTCCCTCCCTCCCTGTCACTCACTTGTCCCTCCCTCTCGATCTCTCACCTGTCCCACCCTCTCGATCTCTCACCTATCCCTCCCGACCTCTCACCTGTCCCTCCCTGTCCCTCCCTGTCCCTCACTCCCTGCCTCTCACCTGTCCCTCCCTCTCTCTCTCTCTCACCTGTCCCTCCCTTTCTGTCTCTCAAGTGTCCCTCCCTCCCTGTCTCTCACCTGTCCCTCCCTGCCGCTCCCTCTCTGTCTCTCACCTGCCCCTACCTGTCCCTCCCTCTCTGTCTCTCACCTGTCCCTACCTCTCGGTCTCCCACCTGTCCATCCCACTCCGTCTCCCACCTGTCCCTCCCTGTCCCTCCCTCTCTGTCTCTCACCTGTCCCTCCCTCTCTGTCTCTCTCCTCTCCCTCCCTCTCTGTCCCTCACCTGTTCCTCCTTCTCCCTCCCTCTCGATCTCTCACCTGTCCCTCCCTCTCGATCTCTCACCTGTCCCTCCCTGCCTCTCACCTGTCCCTCCCTGTCCATCTCTCTCGCTCTCTCTCACCTGTCCCTCCCTCTCTGTCTCTCACCTGTCCCTCCCTGTCCCTCACTCTCTGTCTCTCTCCTGTCCCACCCTCTCTGTCTCTCTCCTGTGCCTCCCTCTCTGTCTCTCATCTGTCACTCCCTCCCTGTCTCTCACCTGTCACTCCCTCCCTGTCTCTCACCTGTCACTCCCTGTCGCTCCCTCTCTGTCTCTCACCTGTCCCTACCTGTCCCTCCCCCTCTATGTGTCTCACCTGTCCCTCCCTCTCTGATTCTCTCCTCTCCCTCCCTCTCTGACTCTCTCCTCTCCCTCCCTCTCTGTCTCTCTCCTGTCCCTCCCTCTCTGTCTCTCTCCTGTCCCTCCCTCTCTGTCTCTCTCCTCTCCCTCCCTCTCTGTCCCTCACCTGTTCCTCCTTGTCCCTCCCTCTCTGTCTCTCTCCTGTCCCTCCCTCTCTGTCTCTCACCTGTACAATCCTCTGTTTCTCACCTGTCCAATCCTCTCTGTTTCTCACCTGTTCCTCCCTGTCCCTCCCTCTCTGTCTCTCACCTGTCCCTCCCTCTCTGTCTCTCACCTGTGCCTCCCTGTCCTATCCTCTCTGTCTCTCACCTGTTCCTCCCTGTCCCTCCCTCTCTGTCTCTCACCTGTCCCTCCCTCTCTGTCTCTCACCTGTTCCTCCCTGTCCCTCCCTCTCTGTCTCTCACCTGTCCCTCCCTCTCTGTCTCTCACCTGTCCCTCCCTCTCTATCTCTCACCTGTCCCTCCCTCTCCGTCTCTCACCTGTCCCTCCCACTCTGTCTCTCACCTGTCCAATCCTCTCTGTCTCTCACCTGTCCCACCCTCTCGGTCTCTCACCTGTCCCTCGCTCTCTGTCTCTCACCTGTCCCTCCCTGTCCCTCTCCTGTCCCACCCTCTCTGCCTCTCACCTGTCCCTCCCTGTCTGTCTCTCTCTTGTCTCTCCGTCTCTGTCTCTCCCTTGACCCTCCCTCTCTGTCTCTCACCTGTTCCTCCCTGTCCCTCCCTCTCTGTCTCTCACCTGTCCCTCCCTCTCTGTCTCTCACCTGTCCAATCCTCTCTGTCTCTCACCTGTCCCTCCCTCTCTGTCTCTCACCTGTCCCTCCATCTCTGTCTCTCACCTGTCTCTCCCTCTCTATCTCTCCTGTCTCTCCCTGTCCCTCCCGCTCTCTCTATCTCTCACCTGTCCCTCCCTCCCTCTCTATCTCTCCTGTCTCTCCCTGTCCCTCCCTCTCTGTCTCTCACTTGTCCCTCCCTCTCGCTCTCTCTCACCTGTCCCTCCCTCTCTGTCTCTCACCCGTGCCTCCCTGTCCCTCCCTCCCTGTCTCTCTCCTGTGCCACCCTCCCTGTCTCTCACCTGTCCCTCCCTGTCCCTCACTCTCTGTCTCTCTCCTGTGCCACCCTCTCTGTCTCTCTCCTGTGCCACCCTCTCTGTCTCTCTCCTGTGCCACCCTCTCTGTCTCTCACCTGTCACTCCCTGTCGCTCCCTCTCTGTCTCTCACCTGTCCCTACCTGTCCCTCCCCCTCTATGTGTCTCACCTGTCCCTCCCGCTCGGTCGCTCACCAGTCCCTCCCTGTCCCTACCTCTCTGTCTCTCACCTGTCCCTCTGTCTCTCACCTGTCCCTCCTTCTCTATCTCTCACCTGTCCCTCCCTTACTGTCTCTCACCTGTCCCTCCCTCTCAGTATCTCACCTGTCCCGACCTGTCCCTCCGTCTCTGTCTCTCACCTGTCTCTCCCTCTTTGTATCTCACCAGTCCCTCCCTGTCCCTCCCGCCCTCTCTATCTCTCACCTGTCCCTCCGTCCCTCTCTATCTCTCCTGTCTCTCACTTGTCCCTCCCTCTCTGTCTCTCACTTGTCCCTCCCTCTCGATCTCTCACCTGTCCCTCCCGACCTCTCACCTTTCCCTCCCTGTCCCTCCCTCCCTGCCTCTCACCTGTCCCTCCCTCTCTGTCTCTCACCTGTCCCTCCCAGTCCCTCCCTCTCTGTCTCTCACCTGTCCCTCTTGGTCTTTCACCTGTCCCTCTCTATGTCTCACCTGTCCCTCCCTGATCCTCCCTATTTCTCACCTATCCCTCGCTCTCTATCTCTCACGTGTCCCTCCCTATCTCTCACCTGTCCCTCCTGTCTCTCACCTGTCACTCCCTCTCTGTCTCTCACCTGTCCCTCCCTGTCCCTCCCTCTCTGTCTCTCACGTGTTCCTCCCTCTCTGTCTCTCACCTGTCCCTCCCTGTCCCTCCCTCCCTGTCTCTCACCTGTCCCTCCCTCCCTTTCTCTCACCTGTCCCTCCCTCTCTGTCTCTCACCTGTCCCTCCCTGTGCATCCCTCTCCTGTCCGTCCCTCTCCCTTCCTCTCTTTCTCTCACCTGTCCCTCCCTCTCTGTCTCTCACCTGTGCCTCCCGGTCCATCCCACTCTGTCTTTCACCTGTGCCTCCCTCCCTATCTCTCACCTGTCCCTCCTGTCTCTCACCTGTCCCTCCCTCTCTGTCTCTCACCTGTGCCTCACTGTCTGTCCCTCCCTGTGCATCCCTCTCTCTCACTCTCACCTGTCCGTCCCTCTCCGTCTCTCACCTGTCCCTCCTTGTCCCTCCCTGTCCCGCCCTCTCTGTCTCTCACCTGTCCCTCCCTCTCTGTCTCTCACCTGTCTCTCCTGTCTCTCACCTGTCCCTCCCTCTCTGTCTCTCACCTGTCCCTCCCTGTCCCTCCCTCTCTGTCTCTCACGTGTTCCTCCCTCTCTGTTTCTCACCTGCACCTTCCTGTCCCACCCTCCCTGTCTCTCACCTGTCCCACCCTCCCTTTCTCTCACCTGTCCCTCCCTCTCTTTCTCTCACCTCTCCCTCCCTCTCTGTCTCTCACCTGACCCTCCCTGTCCCTCCCTCTCTGTCTCTGTCCTGTCCCTCCCTCTCTGTCTCTCACCTGTCCCTCCCTTTCCGTCTCTCACCTGTACCTCTCTGCCCCTTCCTCTTAGTCTCTCACTGTCCCTCCCTGTCCCTCTCTCTCTCTCTCTCACCTGTCCCTCCCTGTCCGTCTCTCTCTTGTCCCACCCTCTCCCTCCCTCTCTGTCTCTCTCCTGTCCCTCCCTCTCCTTCCCTCGCTTTCTCTCACCTCTCCCTCCCTCTCTGTCTCTCACCTGTCCCTCCCTGTCCCTCCCTCTGTCTCTCACCTGTCCCTCCCTTCCCTCCCCCTATATCGCTCACCTGCCCCTCTCTGTCCCTCCCTCTGTGTCTCTCACCTGTCCCTCCCAGTCCCTCCCTCTCTGTCTCTGTCTCTCACCTGTCCCTCCCTCTCTGTCTCTCACCTGTGCCACCCTGTCCCTCCCTCTCTGTCTCTCTCTTGTCCCTCCCTGTCTGTCTCTCACCTGTCCCTCCCTCTCTGTCTCTCACCTGCCCCTCCCTCTCTGTCTCTCACCTGCCCCTCCCTCTCTGTCTCTCACCTGTCCCGCTCTGTCCCACCCTCCCTGTCTCTCACCTGAACCTCCCTCTCTGTCTCTCACCTGTCCCTCCCTCTCTGTCTCTCTCCTGTCCCTCCCTCTCCTTCCCTCGCTTTCTCACACCTCTCCCTCCCTCTCTGTCTCTCACCTGTCCCTCCCTTCCCTCCCCCTATATCGCTCACCTGTCTCTCCCTCTCTGTCTCTCACCTGTCCCTCTCTGTCCATCCCTCTGTGTCTCTCACCTGTCCCTCCCTGCCCATCCCTCTCTATCTCTCACCTGTCCCTCCCTCCCTCTCTATCTCTCCTGTCTCTCCCTGTCCCTCCCTCTCAATCTCTCACTTGTCCCTCCCTCTTGATCTCTCACCTGTCCCTCCCTCTCGATCTCTCACCTGTCCCTCCCTGTCCATCCCTCTCGCTCTCTCTCACCTGTCCCTCCCTCTCTGTCTCTCACCTGTCCCTCCCTCCCTGTCTCTCTCCTGTCCCTCCCTCCCTGTCTCTCACCTGTCCCTCCCTGCCGCTCCCTCTCTGTCTCTCACCTGCCCCTACCTGTCCCTCCCTCTCTGTCTCTCACCTGTCCCTACCTCTCGGTCTCCCACCTGTCCATCCCACTCCGTCTCCCACCTGTCCCTCCCTGTCCCTCCCTCTCTGTCTCTCACCTGTCCCTCCCTCTCTGACTCTCTCCTCACCCTCCCTCTCTGTCTCTCACCTGTCCCTCCTTGTCCCTCCCTCTCGATCTCTCACCTGTCCCTCCCTGCCTCTCACCTGTCCCTCCCTGTCCATCCCTCTCGCTCTCTCTCACCTGTCCCTCCCTCTCTGTCTCTCACCTGTCCCTCCCTGTCCCTCCCTCCCTGTCTCTCTCCTGTGCCACCCTCCCTGTCTCTCACCTGTCCCTCCCTGTCCCTCACTCTCTGTCTCTCTCCTGTGCCACCCTCTCTGTCTCTCTCCTGTGCCACCCTCTCTGTCTCTCTCCTGTCCCTCCCTCTCTGTCTCTCTCCCGTCCCTCCATCTTTATCTCTCACCTGTCCCTCCATCTCTGTCTCTCACCTGTCCCTCCATTTCTATCTCTCACCTGTCCCTCCCTACCTCTCTATCTCTCCTGTCTCTCCCTGTCCCTCCCTCCCTGTCACTCACTTGTCCCTCCCTCTCGATCTCTCACCTGTCCCACCCTCTCGATCTCTCACCTATCCCTCCCGACCTCTCACCTGTCCCTCCCTGTCCCTCCCTGTCCCTCCCTCCCTGCCTCTCACCTGTCCCTCCCTCTCTCTCTCTCTCACCTGTCCCTCCCTTTCTGTCTCTCAAGTGTCCCTCCCTCCCTGTCTCTCACCTGTCCCTCCCTGCCGCTCCCTCTCTGTCTCTCACCTGTCCCTACCTGTCCCTCCCTCTCTGTCTCTCACCTGTCCCTACCTCTCGGTCTCCCACCTGTCCATCCCACTCCGTCTCCCACCTGTCCCTCCCTGTCCCTCCCTCTCTGTCTCTCACCTGTCCCTCCCTCTCTGACTCTCTCCTCTCCCTCCCTCTCTGTCTCTCTCCTGTCCCTCCCTCTCTGTCTCTCACCTGTCCCTCCCTCTCTGTCTCTCACCTGTCCCTCCCTCTCTGTCTCTCACCTGTCCCTCCCTCTCTGTCTCTCACCTGTCCCTCCCTCTCTGTCCCTCACCTGTTCCTCCTTGTCCCTCCTTCTCTGTCTCTCTCCTGTCCCTCCCTCTCTGTCTCTCACCTGTACAATCCTCTGTTTCTCACCTGTCCAATCCTCTCTGTTTCTCACCTGTTCCTCCCTGTCCCTCCCTCTCTGTCTCTCACCTGTCCCTCCCTCTCTGTCTCTCACCTGTGCCTCCCTGTCCTAGCCTCTCTGTCTCTCACCTGTTCCTCCCTGTCCCTCCCTCTCTGTCTCTCACCTGTCCCTCCCTCTCTGTCTCTCACCTGTGCCTCCCTGTCCCTCCCTCTCTGTCTCTCACCTGTCCCTCCCTCTCTGTCTCTCACCTGTCCCTCCCTCTCTATCTCTCACCTGTCCCTCCCTCTCCGTCTCTCACCTGTCCCTCCCTCTCCGTCCCTCACCTGTCCAATCCTCTCTGTCTCTCACCTGTCCCTCCCTGTCTGTCTCTCTCTTGTCCCTCCGTCTCTGTCTCTCCCTTGACCCGCCCTCTCTATCTCTCACCTGTCCGTCCGTCCCTCTCTATCTCTCCTGTCTCTCACTTGTCCCTCCCTCTCTGTCTCTCACTTGTCCCTCCCTCTCGATCTCTCACCTGTCCCTCCCTCTCGATCTCTCACCTGTCCCTCCCTCTCGATCTCTCACCTGTCCCTCCTGACCTCTCACCTTTCCCTCCCTGTCCCTCCCTCCCTGCCTCTCACCTGTCCCTCCCAGTCCCTCCCTCTCTGTCTCTCACCTGTCCCTCTTGATCTTTCACCTGTCCCTCTCTATGTCTCACCTGTCCCTCCCTGATCCTCCCTATTTCTCACCAATCCCTCGCTCTCTATCTCTCACCTGTCCCTCCCTGTCTCTCACCTGTCACTCCCTCTCTGTCTCTCACCTGTCCCTCCCTGTCCCTCCCTCCCTGCCTCTCACATGTCCCTCCTTCTCTATCTCTCACCTGTCCCTCCCTTACTGTCTCTCACCTGTCCCTCCCTCTCAGTATCTCACCTGTCCCGACCTGTCCCTCCGTCTCTGTCTCTCACCTGTCTCTCCCTCTTTGTATCTCACCAGTCCCTCCCTGTCCCTCCCGCCCTCTCTATCTCTCACCTGTCCCTCCGTCCCTCTCTATCTCTCCTGTCTCTCACTTGTCCCTCCCTCTCTGTCTCTCACTTGTCCCTCCCTCTCGATCTCTCACCTGTCCCTCCCGACCTCTCACCTTTCCCTCCCTGTCCCTCCCTCCCTGCCTCTCACCTGTCCCTCCCTCTCTGTCTCTCACCTGTCCCTCCCAGTCCCTCCCTCTCTGTCTCTCACCTGTCCCTCTTGGTCTTTCACCTGTCCCTCTCTATGTCTCACCTGTCCCTCCCTGATCCTCCCTATTTCTCACCTATCCCTCGCTCTCTATCTCTCACGTGTCCCTCCCTATCTCTCACCTGTCCCTCCTGTCTCTCACCTGTCACTCCCTCTCTGTCTCTCACCTGTCCCTCCCTGTCCCTCCCTCTCTGTCTCTCACGTGTTCCTCCCTCTCTGTCTCTCACCTGTCCCTCCCTGTCCCTCCCTCCCTGTCTCTCACCTGTCCCTCCCTCCCTTTCTCTCACCTGTCCCTCCCTCTCTGTCTCTCACCTGTCCCTCCCTGTGCATCCCTCTCCTGTCCGTCCCTCTCCCTTCCTCTCTTTCTCTCACCTGTCCCTCCCTCTCTGTCTCTCACCTGTGCCTCCCGGTCCATCCCACTCTGTCTTTCACCTGTGCCTCCCTCCCTATCTCTCACCTGTCCCTCCTGTCTCTCACCTGTCCCTCCCTCTCTGTCTCTCACCTGTGCCTCACTGTCTGTCCCTCCCTGTGCATCCCTCTCTCTCACTCTCACCTGTCCGTCCCTCTCCGTCTCTCACCTGTCCCTCCTTGTCCCTCCCTGTCCCGCCCTCTCTGTCTCTCACCTGTCCCTCCCTCTCTGTCTCTCACCTGTCTCTCCTGTCTCTCACCTGTCCCTCCCTCTCTGTCTCTCACCTGTCCCTCCCTGTCCCTCCCTCTCTGTCTCTCACGTGTTCCTCCCTCTCTGTTTCTCACCTGCACCTTCCTGTCCCACCCTCCCTGTCTCTCACCTGTCCCACCCTCCCTTTCTCTCACCTGTCCCTCCCTCTCTTTCTCTCACCTCTCCCTCCCTCTCTGTCTCTCACCTGACCCTCCCTGTCCCTCCCTCTCTGTCTCTGTCCTGTCCCTCCCTCTCTGTCTCTCACCTGTCCCTCCCTTTCCGTCTCTCACCTGTACCTCTCTGCCCCTTCCTCTTAGTCTCTCACTGTCCCTCCCTGTCCCTCTCTCTCTCTCTCTCACCTGTCCCTCCCTGTCCGTCTCTCTCTTGTCCCACCCTCTCCCTCCCTCTCTGTCTCTCTCCTGTCCCTCCCTCTCCTTCCCTCGCTTTCTCTCACCTCTCCCTCCCTCTCTGTCTCTCACCTGTCCCTCCCTGTCCCTCCCTCTGTCTCTCACCTGTCCCTCCCTTCCCTCCCCCTATATCGCTCACCTGCCCCTCTCTGTCCCTCCCTCTGTGTCTCTCACCTGTCCCTCCCAGTCCCTCCCTCTCTGTCTCTGTCTCTCACCTGTCCCTCCCTCTCTGTCTCTCACCTGTGCCACCCTGTCCCTCCCTCTCTGTCTCTCTCTTGTCCCTCCCTGTCTGTCTCTCACCTGTCCCTCCCTCTCTGTCTCTCACCTGCCCCTCCCTCTCTGTCTCTCACCTGCCCCTCCCTCTCTGTCTCTCACCTGTCCCGCTCTGTCCCACCCTCCCTGTCTCTCACCTGAACCTCCCTCTCTGTCTCTCACCTGTCCCTCCCTCTCTGTCTCTCTCCTGTCCCTCCCTCTCCTTCCCTCGCTTTCTCACACCTCTCCCTCCCTCTCTGTCTCTCACCTGTCCCTCCCTTCCCTCCCCCTATATCGCTCACCTGTCTCTCCCTCTCTGTCTCTCACCTGTCCCTCTCTGTCCATCCCTCTGTGTCTCTCACCTGTCCCTCCCTGCCCATCCCTCTCTATCTCTCACCTGTCCCTCCCTCCCTCTCTATCTCTCCTGTCTCTCCCTGTCCCTCCCTCTCAATCTCTCACTTGTCCCTCCCTCTTGATCTCTCACCTGTCCCTCCCTCTCGATCTCTCACCTGTCCCTCCCTGTCCATCCCTCTCGCTCTCTCTCACCTGTCCCTCCCTCTCTGTCTCTCACCTGTCCCTCCCTCCCTGTCTCTCTCCTGTCCCTCCCTCCCTGTCTCTCACCTGTCCCTCCCTGCCGCTCCCTCTCTGTCTCTCACCTGCCCCTACCTGTCCCTCCCTCTCTGTCTCTCACCTGTCCCTACCTCTCGGTCTCCCACCTGTCCATCCCACTCCGTCTCCCACCTGTCCCTCCCTGTCCCTCCCTCTCTGTCTCTCACCTGTCCCTCCCTCTCTGACTCTCTCCTCACCCTCCCTCTCTGTCTCTCACCTGTCCCTCCTTGTCCCTCCCTCTCGATCTCTCACCTGTCCCTCCCTGCCTCTCACCTGTCCCTCCCTGTCCATCCCTCTCGCTCTCTCTCACCTGTCCCTCCCTCTCTGTCTCTCACCTGTCCCTCCCTGTCCCTCCCTCCCTGTCTCTCTCCTGTGCCACCCTCCCTGTCTCTCACCTGTCCCTCCCTGTCCCTCACTCTCTGTCTCTCTCCTGTGCCACCCTCTCTGTCTCTCTCCTGTGCCACCCTCTCTGTCTCTCTCCTGTCCCTCCCTCTCTGTCTCTCTCCCGTCCCTCCATCTTTATCTCTCACCTGTCCCTCCATCTCTGTCTCTCACCTGTCCCTCCATTTCTATCTCTCACCTGTCCCTCCCTACCTCTCTATCTCTCCTGTCTCTCCCTGTCCCTCCCTCCCTGTCACTCACTTGTCCCTCCCTCTCGATCTCTCACCTGTCCCACCCTCTCGATCTCTCACCTATCCCTCCCGACCTCTCACCTGTCCCTCCCTGTCCCTCCCTGTCCCTCCCTCCCTGCCTCTCACCTGTCCCTCCCTCTCTCTCTCTCTCACCTGTCCCTCCCTTTCTGTCTCTCAAGTGTCCCTCCCTCCCTGTCTCTCACCTGTCCCTCCCTGCCGCTCCCTCTCTGTCTCTCACCTGTCCCTACCTGTCCCTCCCTCTCTGTCTCTCACCTGTCCCTACCTCTCGGTCTCCCACCTGTCCATCCCACTCCGTCTCCCACCTGTCCCTCCCTGTCCCTCCCTCTCTGTCTCTCACCTGTCCCTCCCTCTCTGACTCTCTCCTCTCCCTCCCTCTCTGTCTCTCTCCTGTCCCTCCCTCTCTGTCTCTCACCTGTCCCTCCCTCTCTGTCTCTCACCTGTCCCTCCCTCTCTGTCTCTCACCTGTCCCTCCCTCTCTGTCTCTCACCTGTCCCTCCCTCTCTGTCCCTCACCTGTTCCTCCTTGTCCCTCCTTCTCTGTCTCTCTCCTGTCCCTCCCTCTCTGTCTCTCACCTGTACAATCCTCTGTTTCTCACCTGTCCAATCCTCTCTGTTTCTCACCTGTTCCTCCCTGTCCCTCCCTCTCTGTCTCTCACCTGTCCCTCCCTCTCTGTCTCTCACCTGTGCCTCCCTGTCCTAGCCTCTCTGTCTCTCACCTGTTCCTCCCTGTCCCTCCCTCTCTGTCTCTCACCTGTCCCTCCCTCTCTGTCTCTCACCTGTGCCTCCCTGTCCCTCCCTCTCTGTCTCTCACCTGTCCCTCCCTCTCTGTCTCTCACCTGTCCCTCCCTCTCTATCTCTCACCTGTCCCTCCCTCTCCGTCTCTCACCTGTCCCTCCCTCTCCGTCCCTCACCTGTCCAATCCTCTCTGTCTCTCACCTGTCCCTCCCTGTCTGTCTCTCTCTTGTCCCTCCGTCTCTGTCTCTCCCTTGACCCGCCCTCTCTATCTCTCACCTGTCCGTCCGTCCCTCTCTATCTCTCCTGTCTCTCACTTGTCCCTCCCTCTCTGTCTCTCACTTGTCCCTCCCTCTCGATCTCTCACCTGTCCCTCCCTCTCGATCTCTCACCTGTCCCTCCCTCTCGATCTCTCACCTGTCCCTCCTGACCTCTCACCTTTCCCTCCCTGTCCCTCCCTCCCTGCCTCTCACCTGTCCCTCCCAGTCCCTCCCTCTCTGTCTCTCACCTGTCCCTCTTGATCTTTCACCTGTCCCTCTCTATGTCTCACCTGTCCCTCCCTGATCCTCCCTATTTCTCACCAATCCCTCGCTCTCTATCTCTCACCTGTCCCTCCCTGTCTCTCACCTGTCACTCCCTCTCTGTCTCTCACCTGTCCCTCCCTGTCCCTCCCTCCCTGCCTCTCACATGTCCCTCCCTCTCTGTCTCTCACCTGTCCCTCCCAGTCCCTCCCTCTCTGTCTCTCACCTGTCCCTCTTGGTCTTTCAGCTGTCCCTCTCTATGTCTCACCTGTCCCTCCCTGATCCTCCCTATTTCTCACCTATCCCTCGCTCACTATCTCTCACCTGTCCCTCCCTATCTCTCACCTATCCCTCCTGTCTCTCACCTGTCCCTCCCTCTCTGTCTCTCACGTGTTCCTCCCTCTCTGTCTCTCACCTGTCCGTCCCTGTCCCACCCTCCCTGTCTCTCACCTGTCCCTCCCTCCCTTTCTCTCACCTGTCAATCCCTCTCTGTCCCTCACCTGTCCCTCCCTGTGCATCCCTCTCTCTCCCTCTCACCTGTCCCTCCCTCTCTGTCCCTCACCTGTTCCTCCTTGTCCCTCCCTCTCGATCTCTCACCTGTCCCTCCCTCTCGATCTCTCACCTGTCCCTCCCTGCCTCTCACCTGTCCCTCCCTGTCCATCCCTCTCGCTCTCTCTCACCTGTCCCTCCCTCTCTGTCTCTCACCTGTCCCTCCCTGTCCCTCCCTCCCTGTCTCTCTCCTGTGCCACCCTCCCTGTCTCTCACCTGTCCCTCCCTGTCCCTCACTCTCTGTCTCTCTCCTGTGCCACCCTCTCTGTCTCTCTCCTGTGCCACCCTCCCTGTCTCTCTCCTGTCCCTCCCTCTCTGTCTCTCTCCTGTCCCTCCATCTCTATCTCTCACCTGTCCCTCCCTCTCTGTCTCTCTCCTGTCCCTCCCTCTCTGTCTCTCACCTGTCCCTCCATCTCTATCTCTCACCTGTCCCTCCCTACCTCTCTATCTCTCCTGTCTCTCCCTGTCCCTCCCTCCCTGTCACTCACTTGTCCCTCCCTCTCGATCTCTCACCTGTCCCACCCTCTCGATCTCTCACCTATCCCTCCCGACCTCTCACCTGTCCCTCCCTGTCCCTCCCTGTCCCTCCCTCCCTGCCTCTCACCTGTCCCTCCCTCTCTCTCTCTCTCACCTGTCCCTCCCTTTCTGTCTCTCAAGTGTCCCTCCCTCCCTGTCTCTCACCTGTCCCTCCCTGCCGCTCCCTCTCTGTCTCTCACCTTTCCCTACCTGTCCCTCCCTCTCTGTCTCTCACCTGTCCCTACCTCTCGGTCTCCCACCTGTCCATCCCACTCCGTCTCCCACCTGTCCCTCCCTGTCCCTCCCTCTCTGTCTCTCACCTGTCCCTCCCTCTCTGACTCTCTCCTCTCCCTCCCTCTCTGTCTCTCTCCTGTCCCTCCCTCTCTGTCTCTCTCCTCTCCCTCCCTCTCTGTCCCTCACCTGTTCCTCCTTGTCCCTCCCTCTCTGTCTCTCTCCTGTCCCGCCCTCTCTGTCTCTCACCTGTACAATCCTCTGTTTCTCACCTGTCCAATCCTCTCTGTTTCTCACCTGTTCCTCCCTGTCCCTCCCTCTCTGTCTCTCACCTGTCCCTCCCTCTCTGTCTCTCACCTGTTCCTCCCTGTCCCTCCCTCTCTGTCTCTCACCTGTCCCTCCCTCTCTGTCTCTCACCTGTGCCTCCCTGTCCCTCCCTCTCTGTCTCTCACCTGTCCCTCCCTCTCTGTCTCTCACCTGTCCCTCCCTCTCCGTCTCTCACCTGTCCCTCCCACTCTGTCTCTCACCTGCCCCTCCCTTCCCTCCCCCTATATCGCTCAACTGTCCCTCCCTCTCTGTCTCTCACCTGTCCCTCCCTCTCTATCTCTCACCTGACCCGCCCTGTCCCTCCCTCTCTGTCTCTGTCCTGTCCCTCCCTCTCCCTCCCTCTCTCTCACCTGTCCCTCCCTTTCCGTCTCTCACCTGTCCCTCTCTGTCCCTCCCTCTGTGTCTCTCACCTGTCCCTCCCAGTCCCTCCCTCTCTGTCTCTCACATGTCCCTCCCTCTCTGTCTCTCTCCTGTCCCTCCCTGTCTCTCTCCTGTCCCTCCCTCTCTGTCTCTCTCCTGTGTCTCCCTCTCTGTCTCTCACCTGTTCCTCCCTGTCTCTCTCCTGTCCCTCCCTCGCTGTCTCTCACCTGTCCCACCCTCTCTGTCTCTCACCTGTCCCACCCTCTCTGTCCCTCACCTGTCCCTCCCTGTGCATCCCTCTCTATCTCTCACCTGTCGCTCCCTGTCCCTCCCTCTTTGTCTCTCACCTGTCCATCTCTCTCCTGTCCCTCCCTCTCCCTCCCTCTCTGTCTCTCACCTGTCCCTCCCTCTCTGTCTCTCACCTGTCCCTCCCTTCCCTCCCCCTATATCGCTCACCTGACCCTCCCTCTCTGTCTCTCACCTGCCCCTCCCTCTCTGTCTCTCACCTGTCCCTCCCTCTCTGTCTCTCACCTGTCCCTCCCAGTCCCACCCTCTCTGTCTCTCACCTGTCCCACCCTCTCTGTCCCTCACCTGTCCCTCCCTGTGCATCCCTCTCTATCTCTCACCTGTCGCTCCCTGTCCCTCCCTCTCTGTCTCTCACCTGTCCATCTCTCTCCTGTCCCTCCCTCTCCCTCCCTCTCTGTCTCTCACCTGTCCCTCCCTCTCTGTCTCTCACCTGTCCCTCCCTTCCCTCCCCCTATATCGCTCACCTGACCCTCCCTCTCTGTCTCTCACCTGCCCCTCCCTCTCTGTCTCTCACCTGTCCCTCCCTCTCTGTCTCTCACCTGTCCCTCCCTCTGTGTCTCTCACCTGTCCCTCCCAGTCCCTCCCTCTCTGTCTCTCACCTGTACCTCCCAGTCCCTCCCTCTCTGTCTCTCACATGTCGCTCCCTGTCCCTCCCTCTCTGTCTCTCACCTGTCCATCCCTCTCTGTCTCTCACCTGTCCCTCCCACTCTGTCTCTCACCTGTCCAATCCTCTCTGTCTCTCACCTGTCCAATCCTCTCTGTCTCTCACCTGTCCCTCCCACTCTGTCTCTCACCTGTCCAATCTTCTCTGTCTCTCACCTGTCCAATCCTCTCTGTCTCTCACCTGTCCCTCCCTGTCCATCCCTTCCTGTCCCTGCCCGTGCATCCCTCTCTGTCTCTCACCTGTCCCTCCCTCTCTGTCTCTCACCTGTCCCTCCCTCTCTGTCTCTCACCTGTCCCTCCCTCTCTGTCTCTCACCTGTCCCTCCCTGTCCCTCCCTGTGTGTCTCTCACCTGTCCCTCCCAGTCCCTCCCTCTCTGTCTCTGTCTCTCACCTGCCCCTCCCTCTCTGTCTCTCACCTGTCCCGCTCTGTCCCACCCTCCCTGTCTCTCACCTGAACCTCCCTGTTCCTCCCTCTCTGTCTCTCACCTGTCCCTCCCTCTCTGTCTCTCACCTGTCCCTCCCTGTCCGTCTCTCTCCTGTCCCACCCTCTGCCTCCCTCTCTGTCTCTCTCCTGTCCCTCCCTCTCCTTCCCTCGCTTTCTCTCACCTCTCCCTCCCTCTCTGTCTCTCACCTGTCCCTCCCTGTCTCTCCCTCTGTCTCTCACCTGTCCCTCCCTCTCGGTCTCTCACCTGTCCCTCCCTTCCCTCCCCCTATATCGCTCACCTGTCCCTCCCTCTCTGTCTCTCACCTGTCCCTCCCTTCCCTCCCCCTATATCGCTCACCTGTCCCTCCCTCTGTGTCTCTCACCTGTCCCTCCCTGTCCATCCCTCTCTGTCTCTCACCTGTGCCACCCTGTCCCTCCCTCTCCGTCTCACACCTGTCCCTCCCTCTCTGTCTCTCACCTGTCCCTCCCTCTCTGTCTCTCTCCTCTCCCTCCCTCTCTGTCCCTCACCTGTTCCTCCTTGTCCCTCCCTCTCTGTCTCTCACCTGTACAATCCTCTGTTTCTCACCTGTCCAATCCTCTCTGTTTCTCACCTGTTCCTCCCTGTCCCTCCCTCTCTGTCTCTCACCTGTCCCTCCCTCTCTGTCTCTCACCTGTGCCTCCCTGTCCTAGCCTCTCTGTCTCTCACCTGTCCCTCCCTCTCTGTCTCTCACCTGTTCCTCCCTGTCCCTCCCTCTCTGTCTCTCACCTGTCCCTCCCTCTCTGTCTCTCACCTGTGCCTCCCTGTCCCTCCCTCTCTGTCTCTCACCTGTCCCTCCCTCTCTGTCTCTCACCTGTCCCTCCCTCTCTATCTCTCACCTGTCCCTCCCTCTCCGTCTCTCACCTGTCCCTCCATCTCCGTCTCTCACCTGTCCAATCCTCTCTGTCTCTCACCTGTCCCACCCTCTCGGTCTCTCACCTGTCCCTCGCTCTCTGTCTCTCACCTGTCCCTCCCTGTCTGTCTCTCTCTTGTCCCTCCGTCTCTGTCTCTCCCTTGACCCTCCCTCTCGATCTCTCACCTGTCCCTCCTGACCTCTCACCTTTCCCTCCCTGTCCCTCCCTCCCTGCCTCTCACCTGTCCCTCCCAGTCCCTCCCTCTCTGTCTCTCACCTGTCCCTCTTGATCTTTCACCTGTCCCTCTCTATGTCTCACCTGTCCCTCCCTGATCCTCCCTATTTCTCACCAATCCCTCGCTCTCTATCTCTCACCTGTCCCTCCCTGTCTCTCACCTGTCACTCCCTCTCTGTCTCTCACCTGTCCCTCCCTGTCCCTCCCTCCCTGCCTCTCACATGTCCCTCCCTCTCTGTCTCTCACCTGTCCCTCCCAGTCCCTCCCTCTCTGTCTCTCACCTGTCCCTCTTGGTCTTTCAGCTGTCCCTCTCTATGTCTCACCTGTCCCTCCCTGATCCTCCCTATTTCTCACCTATCCCTCGCTCACTATCTCTCACCTGTCCCTCCCTATCTCTCACCTATCCCTCCTGTCTCTCACCTGTCACTCCCTCTCTGTCTCTCACCTGTCCCTCCCTGTCCCTCCCTCTCTGTCTCTCACGTGTTCCTCCCTCTCTGTCTCTCACCTGTCCGTCCCTGTCCCACCCTCCCTGTCTCTCACCTGTCCCTCCCTCCCTTTCTCTCACCTGTCAATCCCTCTCTGTCCCTCACCTGTCCCTCCCTGTGCATCCCTCTCTCTCCCTCTCACCTGTCCCTCCCTCTCTGTCCCTCACCTGTTCCTCCTTGTCCCTCCCTCTCGATCTCTCACCTGTCCCTCCCTCTCGATCTCTCACCTGTCCCTCCCTGCCTCTCACCTGTCCCTCCCTGTCCATCCCTCTCGCTCTCTCTCACCTGTCCCTCCCTCTCTGTCTCTCACCTGTCCCTCCCTGTCCCTCCCTCCCTGTCTCTCTCCTGTGCCACCCTCCCTGTCTCTCACCTGTCCCTCCCTGTCCCTCACTCTCTGTCTCTCTCCTGTGCCACCCTCTCTGTCTCTCTCCTGTGCCACCCTCCCTGTCTCTCTCCTGTCCCTCCCTCTCTGTCTCTCTCCTGTCCCTCCATCTCTATCTCTCACCTGTCCCTCCCTGTCCCTCCCTCCCTGTCTCTCTCCTGTGCCACCCTCCCTGTCTCTCACCTGTCCCTCCCTGTCCCTCACTCTCTGTCTCTCTCCTGTCCCACCCTCTCTGTCTCTCTCCTGTGCCACCCTCTCTGTCTCTCTCCTATGCCACCCTCTCTGTCTCTCTCCTGTGCCACCCTCTCTGTCTCTCACCTGTCACTCCCTGTCGCTCCCTCTCTGTCTCTCACCTGTCCCTACCTGTCCCTCCCCCTCTATGTGTCTCACCTGTCCCTCCCGCTCGGTCGCTCACCAGTCCCTCCCTGTCCCTACCTCTCTGTCTCTCACCTGTCCCTCTGTCTCTCACCTGTCCCTCCTTCTCTATCTCTCACCTGTCCCTCCCTTACTGTCTCTCACCTGTCCCTCCCTGTCCCTCCCTCTCAGTATCTCACCTGTCCCGACCTGTCCCTCCGTCTCTGTCTCTCACCTGTCTCTCCCTCTTTGTATCTCACCAGTCCCTCCCTGTCCCTCCCGCCCTCTCTATCTCTCACCTGTCCCTCCGTCCCTCTCTATCTCTCCTGTCTCTCACTTGTCCCTCCCTCTCTGTCTCTCACTTGTCCCTCCCTCTCGATCTCTCACCTGTCCCTCCCGACCTCTCACCTTTCCCTCCCTGTCCCTCCCTCCCTGCCTCTCACCTGTCCCTCCCTCTCTGTCTCTCACCTGTCCCTCCCAGTCCCTCCCTCTCTGTCTCTCACCTGTCCCTCTTGGTCTTTCACCTGTCCCTCTCTATGTCTCACCTGTCCCTCCCTGATCCTCCCTATTTCTCACCTATCCCTCGCTCTCTATCTCTCACGTGTCCCTCCCTATCTCTCACCTGTCCCTCCTGTCTCTCACCTGTCACTCCCTCTCTGTCTCTCACCTGTCCCTCCCTGTCCCTCCCTCTCTGTCTCTCACGTGTTCCTCCCTCTCTGTCTCTCACCTGTCCCTCCCTGTCCCTCCCTCCCTGTCTCTCACCTGTCCCTCCCTCCCTTTCTCTCACCTGTCAATCCCTCTCTGTCCCTCACCTGTCCCTCCCTGTGCATCCCTCTCTCTCCCTCTCACCTGTCCCTCCCTCTCTATCTCTCACCTGTCCCTCTCACCTGTCCCTCCCTCTCTGTCTCTCACCTCTCCCTCCCTGTCCGTCTCTCTCCTGTCCGTCCCTCTCCCTCCCTCTCTTTCTCTCACCTGTCCCTCCCTCTCTGTCTCTCACCTGTGCCTCCCGGTCCATCCCACTCTGTCTTTCACCTGTGCCTCCCTCCCTATCTCTCACCTGTCCCTCCTGTCTCTCACCTGTCCCTCCCTCTCTGTCTCTCACCTGTGCCTCACTGTCTGTCCCTCCCTGTGCATCCCTCTCTCTCACTCTCACCTGTCCCTCCCTCTCCGTCTCTCACCTGTCCCTCCTTGTCCCTCCCTCTCTGTCCCTCCCTGTCCCGCCCTCTCTGTCTCTCACCTGTCCCTCCCTCTCTGTCTCTCACCTGTCTCTCCTGTCTCTCACCTGTCCCTCCCTCTCTGTCTCGCACCTGTCCCTCCCTGTCCCTCCCTCTCTGTCTCTCACGTTTTCCTCCCTCTCTGTTTCTCACCTGCCCCTTCCTGTCCCACCCTCCCTGTCTCTCACCTGTCCCACCCTCCCTTTCTCTCACCTGTCCCTCCCTCTCTTTCTCTCACCTCTCCCTCCCTCTCTGTCTCTCACCTGACCCTCCCTGTCCCTCCCTCTCTGTCTCTGTCCTGTCCCTCCCTCTCTGTCTCTCACCCGTCCCTCCCTTTCCGTCTCTCACCTGTACCTCTCTGTCCCTTCCTCTTAGTCTCTCACTGTCCCTCCCTGTCCCTCCCTCTCTCTCTCTCACCTGTCCCTCCCTGTCCGTCTCTCTCCTGTCCCACCCTCTCCCTCCCTCTCTGTCTCTCTCCTGTCCCTCCCTCTCCTTCCCTCGCTTTCTCTCACCTCTCCCTCCCTCTCTGTCTCTCACCTGTCCCTCCCTCTGTCTCTCACCTGTCCCTCCCTTCCCTCCCCCTATATCGCTCACCTGCCCCTCCCTCTCTGTCTCTCACCTGTCCCTCTCTGTCCCTCCCTCTGTGTCTCTCACCTGTCCCTCCCAGTCCCTCCCTCTCTGTCTCTGTCTCTCACCTGTCCCTCTCTCTCTGTCTCTCACCTGTGCCACCCTGTCCCTCCCTCTCTGTCTCTCTCTTGTCCCTCCCTGTCTGTCTCTCACCTGTCCCTCCCTCTCTGTCTCTCACCTGCCCCTCCCTCTCTGTCTCTCACCTGTCCCGCTCTGTCCCACCCTCCCTGTCTCTCACCTGAACCTCCCTCTCTGTCTCTCACCTGTCCCTCCCTCTCTGTCTCTCTCCTGTCCCTCCCTCTCCTTCCCTCGCTTTCTCACACCTCTCCCTCCCTCTCTGTCTCTCACCTGTCCCTCCCTGTCTCTCCCTCTGTCTCTCACCTGTCCCTCCCTCTCTGTCTCTCACCTGTCCCTCCCTTCCCTCCCCCTATATCGCTCACCTGTCTCTCCCTCTCTGTCTCTCACCTGTCCCTCTCTGTCCCTCCCTCTGTGTCTCTCACCTGTCCCTCCCTGCCCATCCCTCTCTATCTCTCACCTGTCCCTCCCTCCCTCTCTATCTCTCCTGTCTCTCCCTGTCCCTCCCTCTCAATCTCTCACTTGTCCCTCCCTCTCGATCTCTCACCTGTCCCTCCCTCTCGATCTCTCACCTGTCCCTCCCTGTCCATCCCTCTCGCTCTCTCTCACCTGTCCCTCCCTCTCTGTCTCTCACCTGTCCCTCCCTCCCTGTCTCTCTCCTGTGCCACCCTCCCTGTCTCTCACCTGTCTCTCCCTGTCCCTCCCTCTCAATCTCTCACTTGTCCCTCCCTCTCGATCTCTCACCTGTCCCTCCCTCTCGATCTCTCACCTGTCCCTCCCTGTCCATCCCTCTCGCTCTCTCTCACCTGTCCCTCCCTCTCTGTCTCTCACCTGACCCTCCCTCCCTGTCTCTCTCCTGTGCCACCCTCCCTGTCTCTCACCTGTCCCTCCCTGTCCCTCACTCTCTGTCTCTCTCCCGTCCCTCCCTCTCTGTCTCTCTCCTGTCCCTCCCTCCCTGTCTCTCACCTGTCCCTCCCTGCCGCTCCCTCTCTCTCACCTGCCCCTACCTGTCCCTCCCTCTCTGTCTCTCACCTGTCCCTACCTCTCGGTCTCTCACCTGTCCATCCCACTCCGTCTCCCACCTGTCCCTCCCTGTCCCTCCCTCTCTGTCTCTCACCTGTCCCTCCCTCTCTGACTCTCTCCTCACCCTCCCTCTCTGTCTCTCACCTGTCCCTCCTTGTCCCTCCCTCTCGATCTCTCACCTGTCCCTCCCTCTCGATCTCTCACCTGTCCCTCTCTGTCTCTCACCTGTCCCTCCCTGTCCCTCCCTCCCTGTCTCTCTCCTGTGCCACCCTCCCTGTCTCTCACCTGTCCCTCCCTGTCCCTCACTCTCTGTCTCTCTCCTGTGCCACCCTCTCTGTCTCTCTCCTGTGCCACCCTCCCTGTCTCTCACCTGTCCCTCCCTGTCCCTCACTCTCTGTCTCTCTCCTGTCCCTCCCTCTCTGTCTCTCTCCCGTCCCTCCATCTTTATCTCTCACCTGTCCCTCCATCTCTGTCTCTCACCTGTCCCTCCCTCTCTGTCTCTCACCTGTCCCTCCATTTCTATCTCTCACCTGTCCCTCCCTACCTCTCTATCTCTCCTGTCTCTCCCTGTCCCTCCCTCCCTGTCACTCACTTGTCCCTCCCTCTCGATCTCTCACCTGTCCCACCCTCTCGATCTCTCACCTATCCCTCCCGACCTCTCACCTGTCCCTCCCTGTCCCTCCCTGTCCCTCCCTCCCTGCCTCTCACCTGTCCCTCCCTCTCTCTCTCTCTCACCTGTCCCTCCCTTTCTGTCTCTCAAGTGTCCCTCCCTCCCTGTCTCTCACCTGTCCCTCCCTGCCGCTCCCTCTCTGTCTCTCACCTGTCCCTACCTGTCCCTCCCTCTCTGTCTCTCACCTGTCCCTACCTCTCGGTCTCCCACCTGTCCATCCCACTCCGTCTCCCACCTGTCCCTCCCTGTCCCTCCCTCTCTGTCTCTCACCTGTCCCTCCCTCTCTGACTCTCTCCTCTCCCTCCCTCTCTGTCTCTCTCCTGTCCCTCCCTCTCTGTCTCTCACCTGTCCCTCCCTCTCTGTCTCTCACCTGTCCCTCCCTCTCTGTCCCTCACCTGTTCCTCCTTGTCCCTCCCTCTCTGTCTCTCTCCTGTCCCTCCCTCTCTGTCTCTCACCTGTACAATCCTCTGTTTCTCACCTGTCCAATCCTCTCTGTTTCTCACCTGTTCCTCCCTGTCCCTCCCTCTCTGTCTCTCACCTGTCCCTCCCTCTCTGTCTCTCACCTGTTCCTCCCTGTCCCTCCCTCTCTGTCTCTCACCTGTCCCTCCCTCTCTGTCTCTCACCTATGCCTCCCTGTCCCTCCCTCTCTGTCTCTCACCTGTCCCTCCCTCTCTGTCTCTCACCTGTCCCTCCCTCTCTATTTCTCACCTGTCCCTCCCTCTCCGTCTCTCACCTGTCCCTCCCTCTCCGTCTCTCACCTGTCCAATCCTCTCTGTCTCTCACCTGTCCCACCCTCTCGGTCTCTCACCTGTCCCTCGCTCTCTGTCTCTCACCTGTCCCTCCCTGTCCCTCTCCTGTCCCACCCTCTCTGTCTCTCACCTGTCCCTCCCTGTCTGTCTCTCTCTTGTCCCTCCGTCTCTGTCTCTCCCTTGACCCTCCCTCTCTGTCTCTCACCTGTTCCTCCCTGTCCCTCCCTCTCTGTCTCTCACCTGTCCCTCCCTCTCTGTCTCTCACCTGTCCAATCCTCTCTGTCTCTCACCTGTCCCTCCCTCTCTGTCTCTCACCTGTCCCTCCCTCTCTGTCTCTCACCTGTGCCACCCTGTCCCTCCCTCTCTGTCTCTCTCTTGTCCCTCCCTGTCTGTCTCTCACCTGTCCCTCCCTCTCTGTCTCTCACCTGCCCCTCCCTCTCTGTCTCTCACCTGTCCCGCTCTGTCCCACCCTCCCTGTCTCTCACCTGAACCTCCCTCTCTGTCTCTCACCTGTCCCTCCCTCTCTGTCTCTCTCCTGTCCCTCCCTCTCCTTCCCTCGCTTTCTCACACCTCTCCCTCCCTCTCTGTCTCTCACCTGTCCCTCCCTGTCTCTCCCTCTGTCTCTCACCTGTCCCTCCCTCTCTGTCTCTCACCTGTCCCTCCCTTCCCTCCCCCTATATCGCTCACCTGTCTCTCCCTCTCTGTCTCTCACCTGTCCCTCTCTGTCCCTCCCTCTGTGTCTCTCACCTGTCCCTCCCTGCCCATCCCTCTCTATCTCTCACCTGTCCCTCCCTCCCTCTCTATCTCTCCTGTCTCTCCCTGTCCCTCCCTCTCAATCTCTCACTTGTCCCTCCCCCTCGATCTCTCACCTGTCCCTCCCTCTCGATCTCTCACGTGTCCCTCCCTGTCCATCCCTCTCGCTCTCTCTCACCTGTCCCTCCCTCTCTGTCTCTCACCTGTCCCTCCCTCCCTGTCTCTCTCCTGTGCCACCCTCCCTGTCTCTCACCTGTCCCTCCCTGCCGCTCCCTCTCTGTCTCTCACCTGCCCCTACCTGTCCCTCCCTCTCTGTCTCTCACCTGTCCCTACCTCTCGGTCTCTCACCTGTCCATCCCACTCCGTCTCCCACCTGTCCCTCCCTGTCCCTCCCTCTCTGTCTCTCACCTGTCCCTCCCTCTCTGACTCTCTCCTCACCCTCCCTCTCTGTCTCTCACCTGTCCCTCCTTGTCCCTCCCTCTCGATCTCTCACCTGTCCCTCCCTCTCGATCTCTCACCTGTCCCTCCCTGCCTCTCACCTGTCCCTCCCTGTCCATCCCTCTCGCTCTCTCTCACCTGTCCCTCCCTCTCTGTCTCTCACCTGTCCCTCCCTGTCCCTCCCTCCCTGTCTCTCTCCTGTGCCACCCTCCCTGTCTCTCACCTGTCCCTCCCTGTCCCTCACTCTCTGTCTCTCTCCTGTGCCACCCTCTCTGTCTCTCTCCTGTGCCACCCTCCCTGTCTCTCACCTGTCCCTCCCTGTCCCTCACTCTCTGTCTCTCTCCTGTCCCTCCCTCTCTGTCTCTCTCCCGTCCCTCCATCTTTATCTCTCACCTGTCCCTCCATCTCTGTCTCTCACCTGTCCCTCCCTCTCTGTCTCTCACCTGTCCCTCCATTTCTATCTCTCACCTGTCCCTCCCTACCTCTCTATCTCTCCTGTCTCTCCCTGTCCCTCCCTCCCTGTCTCTCTCCTGTGCCACCCTCCCTGTCTCTCACCTGTCCCTCCCTGTCCCTCACTCTCTGTCTCTCTCCTGTGCCACCCTCTCTGTCTCTCTCCTGTGCCACCCTCCCTGTCTCTCACCTGTCCCTCCCTGTCCCTCACTCTCTGTCTCTCTCCTGTCCCTCCCTCTCTGTCTCTCTCCCGTCCCTCCATCTTTATCTCTCACCTGTCCCTCCATCTCTGTCTCTCACCTGTCCCTCCCTCTCGATCTCTCACCTGTCCCTCCCTGCCTCTCACCTGTCCCTCCCTGTCCATCCCTCTCGCTCTCTCTCACCTGTCCCTCCCTCTCTGTCTCTCACCTGTCCCTCCCTGTCCCTCCCTCCCTGTCTCTCTCCTGTGCCACCCTCCCTGTCTCTCACCTGTCCCTCCCTGTCCCTCACTCTCTGTCTCTCTCCTGTGCCACCCTCTCTGTCTCTCTCCTGTGCCACCCTCCCTGTCTCTCACCTGTCCCTACCTGTCCCTCCCTCTCTGTCTCTCACCTGTCCCTACCTCTCGGTCTCCCACCTGTCCATCCCACTCCGTGTCCCACCTGTCCCTCCCTCTCTGTCTCTCACCTGTCCCTCCCTCTCTGACTCTCTCCTCTCCCTCCCTCTCTGTCTCTCTCCTGTCCCTCCCTCTCTGTCTCTCACCTGTCCCTCCCTCTCTGTCTCTCACCTGTCCCTCCCTCTCTGTCCCTCACCTGTTCCTCCTTGTCCCTCCCTCTCTATCTCTCTCCTGTCCCTCCCTCTCTGTCTCTCACCTGTACAATCCTCTGTTTCTCACCTGTCCAATCCTCTCTGTTTCTCACCTGTTCCTCCCTGTCCCTCCCTCTCTGTCTCTCACCTGTCCCTCCCTCTCTGTCTCTCACCTGTGCCTCCCTGTCCTAGCCTCTCTGTCTCTCACCTGTTCCTCCCTGTCCCTCCCTCTCTGTCTCTCACCTGTCCCTCCCTCTCTGTCTCTCACCTGTGCCTCCCTGTCCCTCCCTCTCTGTCTCTCACCTGTCCCTCCCTCTCTGTCTCTCACCTGTCCCTCCCTCTCTATCTCTCACCTGTCCCTCCCTCTCTGTCTCTCACCTGTCCCTCGCTCTCTGTCTCTCACCTGTCCCTCCCTGTCCCTCTCCTGTCCCACCCTCTCTGTCTCTCACCTGTCCTTCCCTGTCTGTCTCTCTCTTGTCCCTCCGTCTCTGTCTCTCCCTTGACCCTCCCTCTCTGTCTCTCACCTGTTCCTCCCTGTCCCTCCCTCTCTGTCTCTCAGCTGTCCCTCCCACTCTGTCTCTCACCTGTCCAATCCTCTCTGTCTCTCACCTGTCCCTCCCTCTCTGTCTCTCACCTGTCCCGACCTGTCCCTCCGTCTCTGTCTCTCACCTGTCTCTCCCTCTCTGTATCTCACCTGTCCCGACCTGTCCCTCCATCTCTGTCTCTCACCTGTCTCTCCCTCTCTATCTCTCCTGTCCCTCCCTGTCCCTCCCGCTCTCTCTATCTCTCACCTGTCCCTCCCTCCCTCTCTATCTCTCCTGTCTCTCCCTGTCCCTCCCTCTCTGTCTCTCACTTGTCCCTCCCTCTCGATCTCTCACATGTCCCTCCCTCTCGATCTCTCACCTGTCCCTTCCGACCTCTCACCTGTCCCTCCCTGTCCATCCCTCTCGCTCTCTCTCACCTGTCGCTCCCTCTCTGTCTCTCACCTGTCCCTACCTGTCCCTCCCCCTCTATGTGTCTCACCTGTCCCTCCCGCTCGGTCGCTCACCAGTCCCTCCCTGTCCCTACCTCTCTGTCTCTCACCTGTCCCTCTGTCTCTCACCTGTCCCTCCTTCTCTATCTCTCACCTGTCCCTCCCTTACTGTCTCTCACCTGTCCCTCCCTGTCCCTCCCTCTCAGTATCTCACCTGTCCCGACCTGTCCCTCCGTCTCTGTCTCTCACCTGTCTCTCCCTCTTTGTATCTCACCAGTCCCTCCCTGTCCCTCCCGCCCTCTCTATCTCTCACCTGTCCCTCCGTCCCTCTCTATCTCTCCTGTCTCTCACTTGTCCCTCCCTCTCTGTCTCTCACTTGTCCCTTCCTCTCGATCTCTCACCTGTCCCTCCCGACCTCTCACCTGTCCCTCCCTGTCCCTCCCTCCCTGCCTCTCACCTGTCCCTCCCTCTCTGTCTCTCACCTGTCCCTCCCAGTCCCTCCCTCTCTGTCTCTCACCTGTCCCTCTTGGTCTTTCACCTGTCCCTCTCTATGTCTCACCTGTCCCTCCCTGATCCTCCCTATTTCTCACCTATCCCTCGCTCTCTATCTCTCACCTGTCCCTCCCTATCTCTCACCTGTCCCTCCTGTCTCTCACCTGTCACTCCCTCTCTGTCTCTCACCTGTCCCTCCCTGTCCCTCCCTCTCTGTCTCTCACCTGTCCCACCCTCTCTGTTTCTCACCTGCCCCTTCCTGTCCCACCCTCCCTGTCTCTCACCTGTCCCACCCTCCCTTTCTCTCACCTGTCCCACCCTCCCTTTCTCTCACCTCTCCCTCCCTCTCTGTCTCTCACCTGACCCTCCCTGTCCCTCCCTCTCTGTCTCTGTCCTGTCCCTCCCTCTCTCTCACCTGTCCCTCCCTTTCCGTCTCTCACCTGTACCTCTCTGTCCCTTCCTCTTAGTCTCTCACCTGTCCCTCCCTCTCTGTCTCTCACCTGTCCCTCCCTCTCTGTCTCTCACCTGCCCCTCCCTTCCCTCCCCCTATATCGCTCACCTGTCCCTCCCTCTCTGTCTCTCACCTGCCCCGCCCTCTCTGGCTCTAACCTGTCCCTCCCTCTCTGGCTCTCACCTGTCCCTCCCGGTCCCTCCCTCTCTGTCTCTCACATGTCCCTCCCTGTCCCTCCCTCTCTGTCTCTCACCTGTCCATTCCTCTCTGTCTCTCACCTGAACCTCCCTCTCTGTCTCTCTCCTGTCCATCCCTCTCTGTCTCTCACCTGTCCCTCCCACTCTGCATCTCACCTGTCCAATCCTCTCTGTCTCTCACCTATCCCTCCCTGTCCATCCCTTCCTGTCCCTCCCTGTGCATCCCTCTCTGTCTATCACCTGTCCCTCCCACTCTGTATCTCACCTGTCCAATCCTCTCTGTCTCTCACCTGTCCCTCCCTGTCCCTCCCTCCCTGTCTCTCACCTGTCCCTCCCTCCCTTTCTCTCACCTGTCAATCCCTCTCTGTCCCTCACCTGTCCCTCCCTGTGCATCCCTCTCTCTCCCTCTCACCTGTCCCTCCCTCTCTATCTCTCACTTGTCCCTCTCACCTGTCCCTCCCTCTCTGTCTCTCACCTCTCCCTCCCTGTCCGTCTCTCTCCTGTGCCTCCCGGTCCATCCCACTCTGTCTTTCACCTGTGCCTCCCTCCCTATCTCTCACCTGTCCCTCCTGTCTCTCACCTGTCCCTGCCTCTCTGTCTCTCACCTGTCCCTCCCTCTCTGTCTCTCACCAGTCCCTCACTGTCTGTCCCTCCCTGTGCATCCCTCTCTCTCACTCTCACCTGTCCGTCCCTCTCCGTCTCTCTCCTGTCCCACCCTCTCTGTCTCTCACCTGTCCCTCCTTGTCCCTCCCTCTCTGTCCCTCCCTGTCCCGCCCTTTCTGTCTCTCACCTGTCCCTCCCTCTCTGTCTCTCACGTGTTCCTCCCTCTCTGTTTCTCACCTGCCCCTTCCTGTCCCACCCTCCCTGTCTCTCACCTGTCCCACCCTCCCTTTCTCTCACCTGTCCCTCCCTCTCTTTCTCTCACCTCTCCCTCCCTCTCTGTCTCTCACCTGACCCTCCCTGTCCCTCCCTCTCTGTCTCTGTCCTGTCCCTCCCTCTCTCTCACCTGTCCCTCCCTTTCCGTCTCTCACCTGTACCTCTCTGTCCCTTTCTCTTAGTCTCTCACCTGTCCCTCCCTCTCTGTCTCTCACCTGTCCCTCCCTCTCTGTCTCTCACCTGCCCCTCCCTTCACTCCCCCTATATCGCTCACCTGTCCCTCCCTCTCTGTCTCTCACCTGCCCCGCCCTCTCTGGCTCTCACCTGTCCCTCCCTCTCTGGCTCTCACCTGTCCCTCCCGGTCCCTCCCTCTCTGTCTCTCACATGTCCCTCCCTGTCCCTCCCTCTCTGTCTCTCACCTGTCCATTCCTCTCTGTCTCTCACCTGAACCTCCCTCTCTGTCTCTCTCCTGTCCATCCCTCTCTGTCTCTCACCTGTCCCTCCCACTCTGCATCTCACCTGTCCAATCCTCTCTGTCTCTCACCTATCCCTCCCTGTCCATCCCTTCCTGTCCCTCCCTGTCCCTCCCTCTCTGTCCCTCCCTGTCCCTCCCTCTCTGTCTCTCACCTGTCCATCCCTCTCTGTCTCTCACCTGTCCATCCCTCTCTGTCCCTCACCTGTCCCTCCCTGTGCATCCCCCTCTCTCTCTCTCACCTGTCCGTCCCTGTCCGTCTCTCTCCTGTCCCACCCTCTCCCTCCCTCTCTGTCTCTCTCCTGTCCCTCCCTCTCCTTCCCTCGCTTTCTCTCACCTCTCCCTCCCTCTCTGTCTCTCACCTGACCCTCCCTGTCTCTCCCTCTGTCTCTCACCTGTCCCTCCCTCTGTCTCTCACCTGTCCCTCCCTTCCCTCCCCCTATATCGCTCACCTGCCCCTCCCTCTCTGTCTCTCCCTCTGTGTCTCTCACCTGTCCCTCCCAGTCCCTCCCTCTCTGTCTCTGTCTCTCACCTGTCCCTCCCTTCCCTCCCCCTATATCGCTCACCTGCCCCTCCCTCTCTGTCTCTCACCTGTGCCACCCTGTCCCTCCCTCTCTGTCTCTCTCTTGTCCCTCCCTGTCTGTCTCTCACCTGTCCCTCCCTCTCTGTCTCTCACCTGCCCCTCCCTCTCTGTCTCTCACCTGTCCCGCTCTGTCCCTCCCTCTGTGTCTCTCACCTGTCCCTCCCTGTCCCTCCCTCTCTATCTCTCCTGTCTCTCCCTGTCCCTCCCTCTCGATCTCTCACTTGTCCCTCCCTCTCGATCTCTCACCTGTCCCTCCCTCTCGATCTCTCACCTGTCCCTCCCTGCCTCTCACCTGTCCCTCCCTGTCCATCCCTCTCGCTCTCACCTGTCCCTCCCTCTCTGTCTCTCACCTGTCCCTCCCTCCCTGTCTCTCTCCTGTGCCACCCTCCCTGTCTCTCACCTGTCCCTCCCTGTCCCTCACTCTCTGTCTCTCTCCTGTCCCTCCCTCTCTGTCTCTCACCTGTCCCTCCCTACCTCTCTATCTCTCCTGTCTCTCCCTGTCCCTCCCTCCCTGTCACTCACTTGTCCCTCCCTCTCGATCTCTCACCTGTCCCACCCTCTCGATCTCTCACCTATCCCTCCCGACCTCTCACCTGTCCCTCCCTGTCCCTCCCTCCCTGCCTCTCACCTGTCCCTCCCTCTCTCTCTCTCTCACCTGTCCCTCCCTTTCTGTCTCTCAAGTGTCCCTCCCTCCCTGTCTCTCACCTGTCCCTCCCTCCCTGTCTCTCACCTGTCCCTCCCTGCCGCTCCCTCTCTGTCTCCCACCTGTCCCTCCCTGTCCCTCCCTCTCCGTCTCTCACCTGTCCCTCCCTCTCTGACTCTCTCCTCTCCCTCCCTCTCTGTCTCTCACCTGTCCCTCCCTCTCTGTCTCTCTCCTCTCCCTCCCTCTCTGTCCCTCACCTGTTCCTCCTTGTCCCTCCCTCTCTGTCTCTCTCCTGTCCCTCCCTCTCTGTCTCTCACCTGTACAATCCTCTGTTTCTCACCTGTCCCTCCCTGTCCATACCTCTCTGTCTCTCACCTGTTCCTCCCTGTCCTATCCTCTCTGTCTCTCACCTGTTCCTCCCTGTCCCTCCCTCTCTGTCTCTCACCTGTCCCTCCCTCTCTGTCTCACACCTGTGCCTCCCTGCCCCTCCCTCTCTGTCTCTCACCTGTCCCTCCCTCTCTGTCTCTCACCTGTCCCTCCCTCTCCGTCTCTCACCTGTCCCTCCCTCTCCGTCTCTCCCCTGTCCCTCCCTGTCCATCCCTCTCCGTCTCTCACCTGTCCCTCCCTCTCTGTCTCACACCTGTCCCTCCCAGTCGCTCCCTCTCTGTCTCTCACCTGTCCCTCCCTGTCTGTCTCTCTCTTGTCCCTCCGTCTCTGTCTCTCCCTTGACCCTCCCTCTCTGTCTCTCACCTGTCCCTCCTTGTCCCTCCCTCTCTGTCTCTCTCCTGTTCCCCCCTGTTCCTCCTTGTCCCTCCCTCTCTGTCTCTCTCCTGTCCATCCCTCTCCGTCTCACACATGTCCCTCCCTCTCCGTCTCACACCTGTCCCTCCCTCTCTGACTCTCACCTGTCCCTTCTTCTCTGTCTCTCACCTGTCCCTCCCTGTCCCACCCTCCCTGTCTCTCACCTGTTCCTCCCTGTCCCTCCCTCTCTGTCTCTCACCTGTCCCTCCCTCTCTGTCTCTCTCTTGTCCCTCCGTCTCTGTCTCTCCCTTGACCCTCCCTCTCTGTCTCTCACCTGTTCCTCCCTGTCCCTCCCTCTCTGTCTCTCACCTGTCCCTCCCTCTCTGTCTCTCACCTGTCCAATCCTCTCTGTCTCTCACCTGTCCCTCCCTCTCTGTCTCTCACCTGTCCCGACCTGTCCCTCCGTCTCTGTCTCTCACCTGTCTCTCCCTCTCTGTATCTCACCTGTCCCGACCTGTCCCTCCATCTCTGTCTCTCACCTGTCTCTCCCTCTCTATCTCTCCTGTCTCTCCCTGTCCCTCCCGCTCTCTCTATCTCTCACCTGTCCCTCCCTCCCTCTCTATCTCTCCTGTCTCTCCCTGTCCCTCCCTCTCTGTCTCTCACTTGTCCCTCCCTCTCGATCTCTCACCTGTCCCTCCCTCTCGATCTCTCACCTGTCCCTCCCGACCTCTCACCTGTCCCTCCCTGTCCATCCCTCTCGCTCTCTCTCACCTGTCCCTCCCTCTCTGTCTCTCACCTGTCCCTCCCTGTCTCTCACCTGTCCCTCCCTGTCCCTCACTCTCTGTCTCTCTCCTGTCCCACCCTCTCTGTCTCTCTCCTGTGCCACCCTCTCTGTCTCTCACCTGTCGCTCCCTCTCTGTCTCTCACCTGTCCCTACCTGTCCCTCCCCCTCTATGTGTCTCACCTGTCCCTCCCGCTCGGTCGCTCACCAGTCCCTCCCTGTCCCTACCTCTCTGTCTCTCACCTGTCCCTCTGTCTCTCACCTGTCCCTCCTTCTCTATCTCTCACCTGTCCCTCCCTTTCTGTCTCTCACCTGTCCCTCCCTGTCTCTCCCTCTTTGTATCTCACCAGTCCCTCCCTGTCCCTCCCGCCCTCTCTATCTCTCACCTGTCCCTCCGTCCCTCTCTATCTCTCCTGTCTCTCACTTGTCCCTCCCTCTCTGTCTCTCACTTGTCCCTCCCTCTCGATCTCTCACCTGTCCCTCCCGACCTCTCACCTTTCCCTCCCTGTCCCTCCCTCCCTGCCTCTCACCTGTCCCTCCCTCTCTGTCTCTCACCTGTCCCTCCCAGTCCCTCCCTCTCTGTCTCTCACCTGTCCCTCTTGGTCTTTCACCTGTCCCTCTCTATGTCTCACCTGTCCCTCCCTGATCCTCCCTATTTCTCACCTATCCCTCGCTCTCTATCTCTCACCTGTCCCTCCCTATCTCTCACCTGTCCCTCCTGTCTCTCACCTGTCACTCCCTCTCTGTCTCTCACCTGTCCCTCCCTGTCCCTCCCTCTCTGTCTCTCACGTGTTCCTCCCTCTCTGTCTCTCACCTGTCCCTCCCTGTCCCTCCCTCCCTGTGTCTCACCTGTCCCTCCCTCCCTTTCTCTCACCTGTCAATCCCTCTCTGTCCCTCACCTGTCCCTCCCTGTGCATCCCTCTCTCTCCCTCTCACCTGTCCCTCCCTCTCTATCTCTCACCTGTCCCTCTCACCTGTCCCTCCCTCTCTGTCTCTCACCTCTCCCTCCCTGTCCGTCTCTCTCCTGTCCGTCCCTCTCCCTCCCTCTCTTTCTCTCACCTGTCCCTCCCTCTCTGTCTCTCACCTGTGCCTCCCGGTCCATCCCACTCTGTCTTTCACCTGTGCCTCCCTCCCTATCTCTCACCTGTCCCTCCTGTCTCTCACCTGTCCCTGCCTCTCTGTCTCTCACCTGTCCCTCCCTCTCTGTCTCTCACCAGTCCCTCACTGTCTGTCCCTCCCTGTGCATCCCTCTCTCTCACTCACACCTGTCCGTCCCTCTCCGTCTCTCACCTGTCCCACCCTCTCTGTCTCTCACCTGTCCCTCCTTGTCCCTCCCTCTCTGTCCCTCCCTGTCCCGCCCTCTCTGTCTCTCACCTGTCCCTCCCTCTCTGTCTCTCACCTGTCTCTCCTGTCTCTCACCTGTCCCTCCCTGTCCCTCCCTCTCTGTCTCTCACGTGTTCCTCCCTCTCTGTTTCTCACCTGCCCCTTCCTGTCCCACCCTCCCTGTCTCTCACCTGTCCCACCCTCCCTTTCTCTCACCTGACCCTCCCTGTCCCTCCCTCTCTGTCTCTGTCCTGTCCCTCCCTCTCTCTCACCTGTCCCTCCCTTTCCATCTCTCACCTGTACCTCTCTGTCCCTTCCTCTTAGTCTCTCACCTGTCCCTCCCTCTCTGTCTCTCACCTGTCCCTCCCTCTCTGTCTCTCACCTGCCCCTCCCTTCCCTCCCCCTATATCGCTCACCTGTCCCTCCCTCTCTGTCTCTCACCTGCCCCACCCTCTCTGGCTCTCACCTGTCCCTCCCTCTCTGGCTCTCACCTGTCTCTCCCGGTCCCTCCCTCTCTGTCTCTCACATGTCCCTCCCTGTCCCTCCCTCTCTATCTCTCACCTGTCCATTCCTCTCTGTCTCTCACCTGTCCCTCCCACTCTGCATCTCACCTGTCCAATCCTCTCTGTCTCTCACCTGTCCCTCCCTGTCCATCCCTTCCTGTCCCTCCCTGTGCATCCCTCTCTGTCTCTCACCTGTCCCTCCCACTCTGCATCTCACCTGTCCAATCCTCTCTGTCTCTCACCTGTCCCTCCCTGTCCCTCCCTCTCTGTCCCTCCCTGTCCCTCCCTCTCTGTCTCTCACCTGTCCCTCCCTCTCTGTCCCTCACCTGTCCCTCCCTGTGCATCCCCCTCTCTCTCTCTCACCTGTCCCTCCCTGTCCGTCTCTCTCCTGTCCCACCCTCTCCCTCCCTCTCTGTCTCTCTCCTGTCCCTCCCTCTCCTTCCCTCGCTTTCTCTCACCTCTCCCTCCCTCTCTGTCTCTCACCTGTCCCTCCCTGTCTCTCCCTCTGTCTCTCACCTGTCCCTCCCTCTGTCTCTCACCTGTCCCTCCCTTCCCTCCCCCTATATCGCTCACCTGCCCCTCCCTCTCTGTCTCTCCCTCTGTGTCTCTCACCTGTCCCTCCCAGTCCCTCCCTCTCTGTCTCTGTCTCTCACCTGTCTCTCACCTGTCCCTCCCTTCCCTCCCCCTATATCGCTCACCTGCCCCTCCCTCTCTGTCTCTCACCTGTGCCACCCTGTCCCTCCCTCTCTGTCTCTCTCTTGTCCCTCCCTGTCTGTCTCTCACCTGTCCCTCCCTCTCTGTCTCTCACCTGCCCCTCCCTCTCTGTCTCTCACCTGTCCCGCTCTGTCCCTCCCTCTGTGTCTCTCACCTGTCCCTCCCTGTCCCTCCCTCTCTATCTCTCCTGTCTCTCCCTGTCCCTCCCTCTCGATCTCTCACTTGTCCCTCCCTCTCGATCTCTCACCTGTCCCTCCCTCTCGATCTCTCACCTGTCCCTCCCTGCCTCTCACCTGTCCCTCCCTGTCCATCCCTCTCGCTCTCTCTCACCTGTCCCTCCCTCTCTGTCTCTCACCTGTCCCTCCCTCCCTGTCTCTCTCCTGTGCCACCCTCCCTGTCTCTCACCTGTCCCTCCCTGTCCCTCACTCTCTGTCTCTCTCCTGTGCCACCCTCCCTGTCTCTCACCTGTCCCTCCCTGTCCCTCACTCTCTGTCTCTCTCCTGTCCCTCCCTCTCTGTCTCTCTCCTGTCCCTCCATCTCTATCGCTCACCTGTCCCTCCATCTCTGTCTCTCACCTGTCCCTCCCTCTCTGTCTCTCACCTGTCCCTCCCTCTCTGTCTCTCACCTGTCCCTCCCTACCTCTCTATCTCTCCTGTCTCTCCCTGTCCCTCCCTCCCTGTCACTCACTTGTCCCTCCCTCTCGATCTCTCACCTGTCCCACCCTCTCGATCTCTCACCTATCCCTCCCGACCTCTCACCTGTCCCTCCCTGTCCGTCCCTGTCCCTCCCTCCCTGCCTCTCACCTGTCCCTCCCTCTCTCTCTCACCTGTCCCTCCCTCCCTGTCTCTCACCTGTCCCTCCCTCCCTGTCTCTCACCTGTCCCTCCCTGCCGCTCCCTCTCTGTCTCCCACCTGTCCCTCCCTGTCCCTCCCTCTCTGTCTCTCACCTGTCCCTCCCTCTCTGACTCTCTCCTCTCCCTCCCTCTCTGTCTCTCACCTGTCCCTCCCTCTCTGTCTCTCTCCTCTCCCTCCCTCTCTGTCTCTTTCCTCTCCCTCCCTCTCTGTCTCTCACCTCTCCCTCCCTCTCTGTCTCTTTCCTCTCCCTCCCTCTCTGTCTCTCACCTGTACAATCCTCTGTTTCTCACCTGTCCCTCCCTGTCCATACCTCTCTGTCTCTCACCTGTTCCTCCCTGTCCCTCCCTCTCTGTCTCTCACCTGTCCCTCCCTCTCTGTCTCTCACCTGTCCCTCCATCTCTATCTCTCACCTGTCCCTCCCTACCTCTCTATCTCTCCTGTCTCTCCCTGTCCCTCCCTCCGTGTCACTCACTTGTCCCTCCCTCTCGATCTCTCACCTGTCCCACCCTCTCGATCTCTCACCTATCCCTCCCGACCTCTCACCTGTCCCTCCCTGTCCCTCCCTCCCTGCCTCTCACCTGTCCCTCCCTCTCTCTCTCTCTCTCACCTGTCCCTCCCTCTCTCTCTCTCTCTCTCACCTGTCCCACCCTTTCTGTCTCTCAAGTGTCCCTCCCTCCCTGTCTCTCACCTGTCCTTCCCTGCCGCTCCCTCTCTGTCTCTCACCTGTCCCTACCTGTCCCTCCCTCTCTGTCTCTCACCTGTCCCTACCTGTCCCTCCCTCTCTGTCTCTCACCTGTCCCTCCCTCTCTGACTCTCTCCTCTCCCTCCCTCTCTGTCTCTCTCCTGTCCCTCCCTCTCTGTCTCTCACCTGTCCCTCCCTCTCTGACTCTCTCCTCTCCCTCCCTCTCTGTCTCTCTCCTCTCCCTCCCTCTCTGTCTCTCTCCTCTCCCTCCCTCTCTGTCCCTCACCTGTTCCTCCTTGTCCCTCCCTCTCTGTCTCTCTCCTGTCCCTCCCTCTCTGTCTCTCACCTGTACAATCCTCTCTGTTTCTCACTTGTCCCTCCCTGTCCATACCTCTCTGTCTCTCACCTGTTCCTCCCTGTCCCTCCCTCTCTGTCTCTCACCTGTCCCCCCCTCTCTGTCTCTCACCTGTTCCTCCCTGTCCCTCCCTCTCTGTCTCTCACCTGTCCCTCCCTCTCTGTCTCTCCCCTGTCCCTCCCACTCTGTCTCTCACCTGTCCAATCCTCTCTGTCTCTCACCTGTCCCACCCTCTCGGTCTCTCACCTGTCCCACCCTCTCGGTCTCTCACCTGTCCCTCGCTCTCTGTCTCTCACCTGTCCCTCCCTGTCCCTCTCCTGTCCCACCCTCTCTGTCTCTCACCTGTCCCTCCCTGTCTGTCTCTCTCTTGTCCCTCCATCTCTGTCTCTCCCTTGACCCTCCCTCTCTGTCTCTCACCTGTCCCTCCTTGTCCCTCCCTCTCTGTCTCTCTCCTGTCCCTCCGTCTCTGTCTCTCCCCTGTTCTTCCCTCTCTGTCTCTCTCCTGTCCATCCCTCTCCGTCTCACACCTGTCCCTCCCTCTCCGTCTCACACCTGTCCCTCCCTCTCCGTCTCACACCTGTCCCTCCCTCTCCGTCTCACACCTGTCCCTCCCTCTCTGACTCTCACCTGTCCCTTCTTCTCTGTCTCTCACCTGTCCCTCCCTGTTGCTCCCTCTCTGTCTCTCACCTGTCCCTCCCTCTCGATCTCATACCTGTCCCTCCCGACCTCTCACCTGTCCCTCCCTGTCCCTCCCTCCCTGCCTCTCAACTGTCCCTCCCTCTGTCTCTCTCTCACCTGTCTCTCCCTCCCTGTCTCTCACCTGTCACTCCCTGTTGCTCCCTCTCTGTCTCTCACCTGTCCCTCCCTCTCGGTCTCTCACCTGTTCCTCCCTCTCGGTCTCTCACCTGTCCCTCCCTGTCCCTCCCGCCCTCTCTATCTCTCACCTGTCCCTCCCTCCCTCTCTATCTCTCCTGTCTCTCCCTGTCCCTCCCTCCCTGTCTCTCACTTGTCCCTCCCTCTGTCTCTCTCTCTCACCTGTCCCTCCCTCCCTGTCTCTCACCTGTCCCTCCCTCTCGATCTCTCACCTGTCCCTCCCGACCTCTCACCTGTCCCTCCCTGTCCCTCCCTCCCTGTCTCTCACCTGTCACTCCCTGTTGCTCCCTCTCTGTCTCTCCCCTGTCCCTCCCTCTCGGTCTCTCACCTGGCCCTCCCTGTCCCTCCCTCTCTGTCTCTCACCTGGCCCTCCCTGTCCCACCCTCCCTGTCTCTCACCTGTCCCTCCCTCCCTTTCTCTCACCTGTCCATCCCTCCCTGTCCCTCCCTGTCCCTCCCTGTGCATCCCTCTCTGTCTCTTACCTGTCCCTCCCTCTCTGTCTCTCACCTGTCCCTTCTTCTCTGTCTCTCACCTGTCCCACCCTCCGTCTCTCACCTGAACCTCCCTGTCCCTCCCTCTGTCTCTCACCTGTCCATCCCTCTCTGTCCCTCACCTGTCCCTCCCTGTGCATCCCTCTCTCTCTCTCACCTATCCCTCCCTCTCTATCTCTCACCTGTCCCTCCCTGTCCCTCCCTCTCCTGTCCCTCCCTCTCCCTCCTCTCTGTCTCTCTCCTGTCCCTCCCTCTCCCTCCCTCCCTGCCTCTCACCTGTCCCTCCCTCTCTCTCTCACCTGTCCCTCCCTCCCTGTCTCTCACCTGTCCCTCCCTCCCTGTCTCTCACCTGTCCCTCCCTGCCGCTCCCTCTCTGTCTCCCACCTGTCCCTCCCTGTCCCTCCCTCTCTGTCTCTCACCTGTCCCTCCCTCTCTGACTCTCTCCTCTCCCTCCCTCTCTGTCTCTCACCTGTCCCTCCCTCTCTGTCTCTCTCCTCTCCCTCCCTCTCTGTCTCTCTCCTCTCCCTCCCTCTCTGTCTCTCACCTCTCCCTCCCTCTCTGTCTCTTTCCTCTCCCTCCCTCTCTGTCTCTCACCTGTACAATCCTCTGTTTCTCACCTGTCCCTCCCTGTCCATACCTCTCTGTCTCTCACCTGTTCCTCCCTGTCCCTCCCTCTCTGTCTCTCACCTGTCCCTCCCTCTCTGTCTCTCACCTGTCCCTCCCTCTCTGTCTCACACCTGTGCCTCCCTGTCCCTCCCTCTCTGTCTCTCACCTGTCCCTCCCTCTCTGTCTCTCACCTGTCCCTCCCTCGCTGTCTCTCACCTGTCCCTCCCTTGTCCCTCCCTGTCCATCCCTCTCCGTCTCTCACCTGTCCCTCCCTCTGTCTCACACCTGTCCCTCCCAGTCCCTCCCTCTCTGTCTCTCACCTGTCCCTCCCTGTCTGTCTCTCTCCTGTCCCTCCGTCTCTGTCTCTCCCTTGACCCTCCCTCTCTGTCTCTCACCTGTCCCTCCTTGTCCCTCCCTCTCTGTCTCTCTCCTGTTCCCCCCTGTTCCTCCTTGTCCCTCCCTCTCTGTCTCTTTCCTGTCCCTCCCTCTCTGTCTCTCTCCTGTCCATCCCTCTCCGTCTCACACCTGTCCCTCCCTCTCCGTCTCACACCTGTCCCTCCCTCTCTGACTCTCACCTGTCCCTTCTTCTCTGTCTCTCACCTGTCCCTCCCTGTCCCACCCTCCCTGTCTCTCACCTGAACCTCCCTGTCCCTCCCTCTCTGTCTCTCACCTGTCCCTCCCTCTCTGTCTCTCACCTGTCCCTCCCTGTCCCTCCCTCCCTGTCTCTCACCTGTCCATCCCTCCCCGTCCCTCCCTCCCTGTCTCTCACCTGTCCATCCCTCCCTGTCCCTCCCTCTCTGTCTCTCACCTGGCCCTCCCTTTCTCTCACCTGTCCATCCCTCCCTGTCCCTCCCTGTGCATCCCTCTCTGTCTCTCACCTGTCCCTCCCTCTCTGTCTCTCACCTGCCCCTCCATCTCTATCTCTCACCTGTCCCTCCCTACCTCTCTATCACTCCTGTCTCTCCCTGTCCCTCCCTCCGTGTCACTCACTTGTCCCTCCCTCTCGATCTCTCACCTGTCCCACCCTCTCGATCTCTCACCTATCCCTCCCGACCTCTCACCTGTCCCTCCCTGTCCCTCCCTCCCTGCCTCTCACCTGTCCCTCCCTCTCTCTCTCTCTCTCTCACCTGCCCCTCCCTCTCTCTCTCTCTCTCTCACCTGTCCCTCCCTTTCTGTCTCTCAAGTGTCCCTCCCTCCCTGTCTCTCACCTGTCCTTCCCTGCCGCTCCCTCTCTGTCTCTCACCTGTCCCTACCTGTCCCTCCCTCTCTGTCTCTCACCTGTCCCTACCTGTCCCTCCCTCTCTGTCTCTCACCTGTCCCTCCCTCTCTGACTCTCTCCTCTCCCTCCCTCTCTGTCTCTCTCCTGTCCCTCCCTCTCTGTCTCTCACCTGTCCCTCCCTCTCTGACTCTCTCCTCTCCCTCCCTCTCTGTCTCTCTCCTCTCCCTCCCTCTCTGTCTCTCTCCTCTCCCTCCCTCTCTGTCCCTCACCTGTTCCTCCTTGTCCCTCCCTCTCTGTCTCTCTCCTGTCCCTCCCTCTCTGTCTCTCACCTGTACAATCCTCTCTGTTTCTCACTTGTCCCTCCCTGTCTATACCTCTCTGTCTCTCACCTGTTCCTCCCTGTCCCTCCCTCTCTGTCTCTCACCTGTCCCCCCCTCTCTGTCTCTCACCTGTTCCTCCCTGTCCCTCCCTCTCTGTCTCTCACCTGTCCCTCCCTCTCTGTCTCTCCCCTGTCCCTCCCACTCTGTCTCTCACCTGTCCAATCCTCTCTGTCTCTCACCTGTCCCACCCTCTCGGTCTCTCACCTGTCCCACCCTCTCGGTCTCTCACCTGTCCCTCGCTCTCTGTCTCTCACCTGTCCCTCCCTGTCCCTCTCCTGTCCCACCCTCTCTGTCTCTCACCTGTCCCTCCCTGTCTGTCTCTCTCTTGTCCCTCCATCTCTGTCTCTCCCTTGACCCTCCCTCTCTGTCTCTCACCTGTCCCTTCTTGTCCCTCCCTCTCTGTCTCTCTCCTGTCCCTCCGTCTCTGTCTCTCCCCTGTTCTTCCCTCTCTGTCTCTCTCCTGTCCATCCCTCTCCGTCTCACACCTGTCCCTCCCTCTCCGTCTCACACCTGTCCCTCCCTCTCCGTCTCACACCTGTCCCTCCCTCTCTGACTCTCACCTGTCCCTTCTTCTCTGTCTCTCACCTGTCCCTCCCTGTTGCTCCCTCTCTGTCTCTCACCTGTCCCTCCCTCTCGATCTCATACCTGTCCCTCCCGACCTCTCACCTGTCCCTCCCTGTCCCTCCCTCCCTGCCTCTCAACTGTCCCTCCCTCTGTCTCTCTCTCACCTGTCTCTCCCTCCCTGTCTCTCACCTGTCACTCCCTGTTGCTCCCTCTCTGTCTCTCACCTGTCCCTCCCTCTCGGTCTCTCACCTGTTCCTCCCTCTCGGTCTCTCACCTGTCCCTCCCTGTCCCTCCCGCCCTCTCTATCTCTCACCTGTCCCTCCCTCCCTCTCTATCTCTCCTGTCTCTCCCTGTCCCTCCCTCCCTGTCTCTCACTTGTCCCTCCCTCTGTCTCTCTCTCTCACCTGTCCCTCCCTCCCTGTCTCTCACCTGTCCCTCCCTCTCGATCTCTCACCTGTCCCTCCCGACCTCTCACCTGTCCCTCCCTGTCCCTCCCTGCCTCTCACCTGTCCCTCCCTCTGTCTCTCTCTCTCACCTGTCCCTCCCTCCCTGTCTCTCACCTGTCACTCCCTGTTGCTCCCTCTCTGTCTCTCCCCTGTCCCTCCCTCTCGGTCTCTCACCTGGCCCTCCCTGTCCCTCCCTCTCTGTCTCTCACCTGGCCCTCCCTGTCCCACCATCCCTGTCTCTCACCTGTCCCTCCCTCCCTTTCTCTCACCTGTCCATCCCTCCCTGTCCCTCCCTGTGCATCCCTCTCTGTCTCTTACCTGTCCCTCCCTCTCTGTCTCTCACCTGTCCCTTCTTCTCTGTCTCTCACCTGTCCCACCCTCCGTCTCTCACCTGAACCTCCCTGTCCCTCCCTCTGTCTCTCACCTGTCCATCCCTCTCTGTCCCTCACCTGTCCCTCCCTGTGCATCCCTCTCTCTCTCTCACCTATCCCTCCCTCTCTATCTCTCACCTGTTCCTCCCTGTCCCTCCCTCTCCTGTCCCTCCCTCTCCCTCCTCTCTGTCTCTCTCCTGTCCCTCCCTCTCCCTCGCTCTCTGTCTCCCATCTGTTCCTCCCTCTCTGTCTCTCACCTGTCACTCCTTGTCCCTCCCTCTCTGTCCCTCCCTGTCCCTCCCTCTCTGTCTCTCACCTGTCCCTCCCTGTCCCTCCCTCTCTGTCTCTCACCTGTCATTCCTTGTCCCTCCCTCTCTGTCCCTCCCTGTCCCTCCCTCTCTGTCTCTCACCTGTCTCTCCCTGTCCCTCCCTCTCTGTCTCTCACCTGTCCCTCCCTCTCTGTCTCTCACCTGTCACTCCTTGTCCCTCCCTCTCTGTCCCTCCCTGTCCCTCCCTCTCTGTCTCTCACCTGGCCCTCCCTGTCCCTCCCTCTCTGTCTCTCACCTGTCCCTCCCTCTCTGTCTCTCACCTGTCACTCCTTGTCCCTCCCTCTCTGTCCCTCCCTGTCCCTCCCTCTCTGTCTCTCACCTGGCCCTCCCTCTCCGTCTCTTACCTGTCCCTCCCTCTCTCTCTCTCTCTCACCTGTCCCTCCCTTTCTGTCTCTCAAGTGTCCCTCCCTCCCTGTCTCTCACCTGTCCCTCCCTGCCGCTCCCTCTCTGTCTCTCACCTGTCCCTACCTGTCCCTCCCTCTCTGTCTCTCACCTGTCCCTACCTGTCCCTCCCTCTCTGTCTCTCACCTGTCCCTCCCTCTCTGACTCTCTCCTCTCCCTCCCTCTCTGTCTCTCTCCTGTCCCTCCCTCTCTGTCTCTCTCCTGTCCCTCCCTCTCTGTCTCTCACCTGTCCCTCCCACTCTGACTCTCTCCTCTCCCTCCCTCTCTGTCTCTCTCCTCTCCCTCCCTCTCTGTCCCTCACCTGTTCCTCCTTGTCCCTCCCTCTCTGTCTCTCTCCTGTCCCTCCCTCTCTGTCTCTCACCTGTACAATCCTCTCTGTTTCTCACCTGTCCCTCCCTGTCCATACCTCTCTGTCTCTCACCTGTTCCTCCCTGTCCCTCCCTCTCTGTCTCTCACCTGTCCCTCCCTCTCTGTCTCTCACCTGTTCCTCCCTGTCCCTCCCTCTCTGTCTCTCACCTGTCCCACCCTCTCTGTTTCTCACCTGCCCCTTCCTGTCCCACCCTCCCTGTCTCTCAACTGTCCCACCCTCCCTTTCTCTCACCTGTCCCTCCCTCTCTTTCTCTCACCTCTCCCTCCCTCTCTGTCTCTCACCTGACCCTCCCTGTCCCTCCCTCTCTGTCTCTGTCCTGTCCCTCCCTCGCTCTCACCTGTCCCTCCCTTTCCGTCTCTCACCTGTACCTCTCTGTCCCTTCCTCTTAGTCTCTCACCTGTCCCTCCCTCTCTGTCTCTCACCTGTCCCTCCCTCTCTGTCTCTCACCTGCCCCTCCCTTCCCTCCCCCTATATCGCTCACCTGTCCCTCCCTCTCTGTCTCTCACCTGCCCCGCCCTCTCTGGCTCTCACCTGTCCCTCCCTCTCTGGCTCTCACCTGTCTCTCCCGGTCCCTCCCTCTCTGTCTCTCACATGTCCCTCCCTGTCCCTCCCTCTCTGTCTCTCACCTGTCCATTCCTCTCTGTCTCTCACCTGAACCTCCCTCTCTGTCTCTCTCCTGTCCATCCCTCTCTGTCTCTCACCTGTCCCTCCCACTCTGCATCTCACCTGTCCAATCCTCTCTGTTTCTCACCTGTCCCTCCCTGTCCATCCCTTCCTGTCCCTCCCTGTGCATCCCTCTCTGTCTCTCACCTGTCCCTCCCACTCTGCATCTCACCTGTCCAATCCTCTCTGTCTCTCACCTGTCCCTCCCTGTCCCTCCCTCTCTGTCCCTCCCTGTCCCTCCCTCTCTGTCTCTCACCTGTCCATCCCTCTCTGTCCCTCACCTGTCCCTCCCTGTGCATCCCCCTCTCTCTCTCTCACCTGTCCCTCCCTGTCCGTCTCTCTCCTGTCCCACCCTCTCCCTCCCTCTCTGTCTCTCTCCTGTCCCTCCCTCTCCTTCCCTCGCTTTCTCTCACCTCTCCCTCCCTCTCTGTCTCTCACCTGTCCCTCCCTGTCTCTCCCTCTGTCTCTCACCTGTCCCTCCCTCTGTCTCTCACCTGTCCCTCCCTTCCCTCCCCCTATATCGCTCACCTGCCCCTCCCTCTCTGTCTCTCCCTCTGTGTCTCTCACCTGTCCCTCCCAGTCCCTCCCTCTCTGTCTCTGTCTCTCACCTGTCCCTCCCTCTGTCTCTCACCTGTCCCTCCCTTCCCTCCCCCTATATCGCTCACCTGCCCCTCCCTCTCTGTCTCTCACCCGTGCCACCCTGTCCCTCCCTCTCTGTCTCTCTCTTGTCCCTCCCTGTCTGTCTCTCACCTGTCCCTCCCTCTCTGTCTCTCACCTGCCCCTCCCTCTCTGTCTCTCACCTGTCCCGCTCTGTCCCTCCCTCTGTGTCTCTCACCTGTCCCTCCCTGTCCCTCCCTCTCTATCTCTCCTGTCTCTCCCTGTCCCTCCCTCTCGATCTCTCACTTGTCCCTCCCTCTCGATCTCTCACCTGTCCCTCCCTCTCGATCTCTCACCTGTCCCTCCCTGCCTCTCACCTGTCCCTCCCTGTCCATCCCTCTCGCTCTCTCTCACCTGTCCCTCCCTCTCTGTCTCTCACCTGTCCCTCCCTCCCTGTCTCTCTCCTGTGCCACCCTCCCTGTCTCTCACCTGTCCCTCCCTGTCCCTCACTCTCTGTCTCTCTCCTGTGCCACCCTCCCTGTCTCTCACCTGTCCCTCCCTGTCCCTCACTCTCTGTCTCTCTCCTGTCCCTCCCTCTCTGTCTCTCTCCTGTCCCTCCATCTCTATCGCTCACCTGTCCCTCCATCTCTGTCTCTCACCTGTCCCTCCCTCTCTGTCTCTCACCTGTCCCTCCCTCTCTGTCTCTCACCTGTCCCTCCCTCTCTGTCTCTCACCTGTCCCTCCCTCTCTGTCTCTCACCTGTCCCTCCCTACCTCTCTATCTCTCCTGTCTCTCCCTGTCCCTCCCTCCCTGTCACTCACTTGTCCCTCCCTCTCGATCTCTCACCTGTCCCACCCTCTCGATCTCTCACCTATCCCTCCCGACCTCTCACCTGTCCCTCCCTGTCCCTCCCTCCCTGCCTCTCACCTGTCCCTCCCTCTCTCTCGCACCTGTCCCTCCCTTTCTGTCTCTCAAGTGTCCCTCCCTCCCTGTCTCTCACCTGTCCCTCCCTCCCTGTCTCTCACCTGTCCCTCCCTGCCGCTCCCTCTCTGTCTCCCACCTGTCCCTCCCTGTCCCTCCCTCTCTGTCTCTCACCTGTCCCTCCCTCTCTGACTCTCTCCTCTCCCTCCCTCTCTGTCTCTCACCTGTCCCTCCCTCTCTGTCTCTCTCCTCTCCCTCCCTCTCTGTCTCTCTCCTCTCCCTCCCTCTCTGTCTCTCTCCTCTCCCTCCCTCTCTGTCCCTCACCTGTTCCTCCTTGTCCCTCCCTCTCTGTCTCTCTCCTGTCCCTCCCTCTCTGTCTCTCACCTGTACAATCCTCTGTTTCTCACCTGTCCCTCCCTGTCCATACCTCTCTGTCTCTCACCTGTTCCTCCCTGTCCCTCCCTCTCTGTCTCTCACCTGTCCCTCCCTCTCTGTCTCTCACCTGTCCCTCCCTCTCTGTCTCACACCTGTGCCTCCCTGTCCCTCCCTCTCTGTCTCTCACCTGTCCCTCCCTCTCTGTCTCTCACCTGTCCCTCCCTCGCTGTCTCTCACCTGTCCCTCCCTTGTCCCTCCCTGTCCATCCCTCTCCGTCTCTCACCTGTCCCTCCCTCTCTGTCTCACACCTGTCCCTCCCAGTCCCTCCCTCTCTGTCTCTCACCTGTCCCTCCCTGTCTGTCTCTCTCCTGTCCCTCCGTCTCTGTCTCTCCCTTGACCCTCCCTCTCTGTCTCTCACCTGTCCCTCCTTGTCCCTCCCTCTCTGTCTCTCTCCTGTTCCCCCCGTTCCTCCTTGTCCCTCCCTCTCTGTCTCTTTCCTGTCCCTCCCTCTCTGTCTCTCTCCTGTCCATCCCTCTCCATCTCACACCTGTCCCTCCCTCTCCGTCTCACACCTGTCCCTCCCTCTCTGACTCTCACCTGTCCCTTCTTCTCTGTCTCTCACCTGTCCCTCCCTGTCCCACCCTCCCTGTCTCTCACCTGAACCTCCCTGTCCCTCCCTCTCTGTCTCTCACCTGTCCCTCCCTCTCTGTCTCTCACCTGTCCCTCCCTGTCCCTCCCTCCCTGTCTCTCACCTGTCCATCCCTCCCCGTCCCTCCCTCCCTGTCTCTCACCTGTCCATCCCTCCCTGTCCCTCCCTGTGCATCCCTCTCTGTCTCTCACCTGTCTCTCCCTCTCTGTCTCTCACCTGTCCCTCCATCTCTATCTCTCACCTGTCCCTCCCTACCTCTCTATCTCTCCTGTCTCTCCCTGTCCCTCCCTCCCTGTCACTCACTTGTCCCTCCCTCTCGATCTCTCACCTGTCCCACCCTCTCGATCTCTCACCTATCCCTCCCGACCTCTCACCTGTCCCTCCCTGTCCCTCCCTCCCTGCCTCTCACCTGTCCCTCCCTCTCTCTCTCTCTCTCACCTGTCCCTCCCTCTCTCTCTCTCTCTCACCTGTCCCTCCCTTTCTGTCTCTCAAGTGTCCCTCCCTCCCTGTCTCTCACCTGTCCCTCCCTGCCGCTCCCTCTCTGTCTCTCACCTGTCCCTACCTGTCCCTCCCTCTCTGTCTCTCACCTGTCCCTACCTGTCCCTCCCTCTCTGTCTCTCACCTGTCCCTCCCTCTCTGACTCTCTCCTCTCCCTCCCTCTCTGTCTCTCTCCTGTCCCTCCCTCTCTGTCTCTCACCTGTCCCTCCCTCTCTGACTCTCTCCTCTCCCTCCCTCTCTGTCTCTCTCCTCTCCCTCCCTCTCTGTCCCTCACCTGTTCCTCCTTGTCCCTCCCTCTCTGTCTCTCTCCTGTCCCTCCCTCTCTGTCTCTCACCTGTACAATCCTCTCTGTTTCTCACCTGTCCCTCCCTGTCCATACCTCTCTGTCTCTCACCTGTTCCTCCCTGTCCCTCCCTCTCTGTCTCTCACCTGTCCCCCCCTCTCTGTCTCTCACCTGTTCCTCCCTGTCCCTCCCTCTCTGTCTCTCACCTGTCCCTCCCTCTCTGTCTCTCCCCTGTCCCTCCCACTCTGTCTCTCACCTGTCCAATCCTCTCTGTCTCTCACCTGTCCCACCCTCTCGGTCTCTCTCCTGTCCCACCCTCTCGGTCTCTCTCCTGTCCCACCCTCTCTGTCTCTCACCTGTCCCTCCCTGTCCCTCTCCTGTCCCACCCTCTCTGTCTCTCACCTGTCCCTCCCTGTCTGTCTCTCTCTTGTCCCTCTGTCTCTGTCTCTCCCTTGACCCTCCCTCTCTGTCTCTCACCTGTCCCTCCTTGTCCCTCCCTCTCTGTATCTCTCCTGTCCCTCCGTCTCTGTCTCTCCCCTGTTCTTCCCTCTCTGTCTCTCTCCTGTCCATCCCTCTCCGTCTCACACCTGTCCCTCCCTCTCCGTCTCACACCTGTCCCTCCCTCTCTGTCTCTCACCTGTCCCTCCCTCTCGATCTCATACCTGTCCCTCCCGACCTCTCACCTGTCCCTCCCTGTCTCTCCCTCCCTGCCTCTCAACTGTCCCTCCCTCTCTCTCTCTCTCACCTGTCTCTCCCTCCCTGTCTCTCACCTGTCACTCCCTGTTGCTCCCTCTCTGTCTCTCACCTGTCCCTCCCTCTCGGTCTCTCACCTGTTCCTCCCTCTCGGTCTCTCACCTGTCCCTCCCGCCCTCTCTATCTCTCACCTGTCCCTCCCTCCCTCTCTATCTCTCCTGTCTCTCCCTGTCCCTCCCTCCCTGTCTCTCACTTGTCCCTCCCTCTGTCTCTCTCTCTCACCTGTCCCTCCCTCCCTCCCTGTCTCTCACCTGTCCCTCCCTCTCGATCTCTCACCTGTCCCTCCCGACCTCTCACCTGTCCCTCCCTGTCCCTCCCTCCCTGCCTCTCACCTGTCCCTCCCTCTGTCTCTCTCTCTCACCTGTCCCTCCCTCCCTGTCTCTCACCTGTCACTCCCTGTCCATCCCTCTCCGTCTCACACCTGTCCCTCCCTCTCCGTCTCACACCTGTCCCTCCCTCTCTGACTCTCACCTGTCCCTTCTTCTCTGTCTCTCACCTGTCCCTCCCTGTTGCTCCCTCTCTGTCTCTCACCTGTCCCTCCCTCTCGATCTCATACCTGTCCCTCCCGACCTCTCACCTGTCCCTCCCTGTCTCTCCCTCCCTGCCTCTCAACTGTCCCTCCCTCTCTCTCTCTCTCACCTGTCTCTCCCTCCCTGTCTCTCACCTGTCACTCCCTGTTGCTCCCTCTCTGTCTCTCACCTGTCCCTCCCTCTCGGTCTCTCACCTGTTCCTCCCTCTCGGCCTCTCACCTGTCCCTCCCGCCCTCTCTATCTCTCACCTGTCCCTCCCTCCCTCTCTATCTCTCCTGTCTCTCCCTGTCCCTCCCTCCCTGTCTCTCACTTGTCCCTCCCTCTGTCTCTCTCTCTCACCTGTCCCTCCCTCCCTCCCTGTCTCTCACCTGTCCCTCCCTCTCGATCTCTCACCTGTCCCTCCCGACCTCTCACCTGTCCCTCCCTGTCCCTCCCTCCCTGCCTCTCACCTGTCCCTCCCTCTGTCTCTCTCTCTCACCTGTCCCTCCCTCCCTGTCTCTCACCTGTCACTCCCTGTCGCTCCCACTCTGTCTCTCACCTGTCCCTACCTGTCCCTCCCTCTCTGTCTCTTACCTGTCCCTACCTCTCGGTCTCCCACCTGTCCATCCCTCTCCGTCTCTCACCTGTCCCTCCCTCTCTGTCTCTCACCTGTCCCTCCCACTCTGTCTCTCACCTGTCCCTCCCTGTCCCTCCCTCTCTGTCTCTCTCCTGTCCCTCCCTGTCCCTCCCTCTCTGTCTCTCACCTGGCCCTCCCTGTCCCACCCTCCCTGTCTCTCACCTGTCCCTCCCTCCCTTTCTCTCACCTGTCCATCCCTCCCTGTCCCTCCCTGAGCATCCCTCTCTGTCTCTCACCTGTCCCTCCCTCTCTGTCTCTCATCTGTCCTTTCTTCTCTGTCTCTCACCTGTCCCACCCTCCGTCTCTACCCTGAACCTCCCTGTGCATCCCTCTCTGTCTCTCACCTGTCCATCCCTCTCTCTCTCTCTCACCTGTCCATCCCTCTCTGTCTCTCACCTGTCACTCCTTGTCCCTCCCTCTCTGTCCCTCCCTATCTGTCTCTCACCGGTCCCTCCCTCTCTGTCTCTCACCGGTCCCTCCCACTCTGTCTCTCACCTGTCCAATCCTCTCTGTCTCTCACCTGTCCCACCCTCTCGGTCTCTCACCTGTCCCTCGCTCTCTGTCTCTCACCTGTCCCTCCCTGTCCCTCTCCTGTCCCACCCTCTCTGTCTCTCACCTGTCCCTGTCTGTCTCTCTCCTGTCCCTCCGTCTCTGTCTCTCCCCTGTTCTTCCCTCTCTGTCTCTCTCCTGTCCATCCCTCTCCGTCTCACACCTGTCCCTCCCTCTCCGTCTCACACCTGTCCCTCCCTCTCTGACTCTCACCTGTCCCTTCTTCTCTGTCTCTCACCTGTCCCTCCCTGTTGCTCCCTCTCTGTCTCTCACCTGTCCCTCCCTCTCGATCTCATACCTGTCCCTCCCGACCTCTCACCTGTCCCTCCCTGTCTCTCCCTCCCTGCCTCTCAACTGTCCCTCCCTCTCTCTCTCTCTCACCTGTCTCTCCCTCCCTGTCTCTCACCTGTCACTCCCTGTTGCTCCCTCTCTGTCTCTCACCTGTCCCTCCCTCTCGGTCTCTCACCTGTTCCTCCCTCTCGGTCTCTCACCTGTCCCTCCCTGTCCCTCCCGCCCTCTCTATCTCTCACCTGTCCCTCCCTCCCTCTCTATCTCTCCTGTCTCTCCCTGTCCCTCCCTCCCTGTCTCTCACTTGTCCCTCCCTCTGTCTCTCTCTCTCACCTGTCCCTCCCTCCCTGTCTCTCACCTGTCCCTCCCTCTCGATCTCTCACCTGTCCCTCCCGACCTCTCACCTGTCCCTCCCTGTCCCTCCCTCCCTGCCTCTCACCTGTCCCTCCCTCTGTCTCTCTCTGTCACCTGTCCCTCCCTCCCTGTCTCTCACCTGTCACTCCCTGTCGCTCCCTCTCTGTCTCTCACCTGTCCCTCCCTCTCGGTCTCTCCCCTGTCCCTCCCTCTCGGTCTCTCACCTGGCCCTCCCTGTCCCTCCCTCTCTGTCTCTCACCTGGCCCTCCCTGTCCCACCCTCCCTGTCTCTCACCTGTCCCTCCCTCCCTTTCTCTCACCTGTCCATCCCTCCCTGTCCCTCCCTGTGCATCCCTCTCTGTCTCTTACCTGTCCCTCCCTCTCTGTCTCTCACCTGTCCCTTCTTCTCTGTCTCTCACCTGTCCCACCCTCCGTCTCTCACCTGAACCTCCCTGTCCCTCCCTCTGTCTCTCACCTGTCCATCCCTCTCTGTCCCTCACCTGTCCCTCCCTGTGCATCCCTCTCTCTCTCTCACCTATCCCTCCCTCTCTATCTCTCACCTGTTCCTCCCTGTCCCTCCCTCTCCTGTCCCTCCCTCTCCCTCCTCTCTGTCTCTCTCCTGTCCCTCCCTCTCCCTCGCTCTCTGTCTCCCATCTGTTCCTCCCTCTCTGTCTCTCACCTGTCACTCCTTGTCCCTCCCTCTCTGTCCCTCCCTGTCCCTCCCTCTCTGTCTCTCACCTGTCCCTCCCTGTCCCTCCCTCTCTGTCTCTCACCTGTCACTCCTTGTCCCTCCCTCTCTGTCCCTCCCTCTCTGTCTCTCACCTGTCTCTCCCTGTCCCTCCCTCTCTGTCTCTCACCTGTCCCTCCCTCTCTGTCTCTCACCTGTCACTCCTTGTCCCTCCCTCTCTGTCCCTCCCTGTCCCTCCCTCTCTGTCTCTCACCTGGCCCTCCCTCTCTGTCTCTTACCTGTCCCTCCCTGTCCCTCCCTCTCTGTCACTCCCTGTCCCTTCCTCTCTGTCTCTCACCTGTCTCTCCCTGTCCCTCCCTCTCTGTCTCTCACCTGTCCCTCCCTCTCTGTCTCTCACCTGTCACTCCTTGTCCCTCCCTCTCTGTCCCTCCCTGTCCCTCCCTCTCTGTCTCTCACCTGGCCCTCCCTCTCCGTCTCTTACCTGTCCCTCCCTGTCCCTCCCTCTCTGTCTCTCACCTGTCCCTCCCTCTCTGTCTCTCACAAGTCCCTCCTTCTCTGTCTTTCATCTGTCCCTCTCTATCTCTCACCTGTCCCTCCCTGTCCCTCCCTATCTCTGACCTGTCCCTGCCTCTGTCTCTCACCTGTCCCTCCATGTCCCTCCCTCTCGGTCTCTCACCTGTTCCTCCCTCTCGGTCTCTCACCTGTCCCTCCCTGTCCCTCCCGCCCTCTCTATCTCTCATCTGTCCCTCCCTCCCTCTCTATCTCTCCTGTCTCTCCCTGTCCCTCCCTCCCTGCCTCTCACCTGTCCCTCCCTCTCTCTGTCTCTCTCACCTGTCCCTCCCTGTCCCTCCCTCTCTGTCTCTCACCTGTCCCTCCCTCTCTGTCTCTCACCTGTCCCTCCCTCTCGATCTCTCAACTGTCCCTCCCTGTCCCTCTCCTGTCCCACCCTCTCTGTCTCTCACCTGTCCCTCCCTGTCTGTCTCTCTCTTGTCCCTCCCTCTCTGTCTCTCACCTGTCCCTCCTTGTCCCTCCCTCTCTGTCTCTCTCCTGTTCCTCCCTGTCCCTCCCTCCCTGTCTCTCACCTGTCACTCCCTGTCGCTCCCTCTCTGTCTCTCACCTGTCCCTCCCTCTCGGTCTCTCACCTGTCCCTCCCTCTCGATCTCTCACCTGTCCCTCCCTGTCCCTCCCTCTCTGTCTCTCACCTGGCCCTCCCTGTCCCACCCTCCCTGTCTCTCACCTGTCCCTCCCTCCCTTTCTCTCACCTGTCCATCCCTCCCTGTCCCTCCCTGAGCATCCCTCTCTGTCTCTCACCTGTCCCTCCCTCTCTGTCTCTCACCTGTCCTTTCTTCTCTGTCTCTCACCTGTCCCACCCTCCGTCTCTCACCTGAACCTCCCTGTGCATCCCTCTCTGTCTCTCTCCTGTCCCTCCCTCTCCCTCGCTCTCTGTCTCTCACCTGTCCATCCCTCTCTGTCTCTCACCTGTCACTCCTTGTCCCTCCCTCTCTGTCCCTCCCTCTCTGTCTCTCACCGGTCCCTCCCTCTCTGTCTTTCACCTGTCCATCCCTCTCTGTCTCTCACGAGTCCCTCCCTCTCTGTCTTTCACCTGTCCCTCTCTATCTCTCACCTGTCCCTCCCTATCTCTCACCTGTCCCTCCCTGTCCCACCCTCCCTGTCTCTCTCCTGTCCCTCCCTCTCTTTCTCTCACCTGTCCCTCCCTCTCTGTCTCTCACCTGTGCCTCTCTGTCCCTCCCTCTCTGTCTCTCACCTGTCCCTCCCTCTCGATCTCTCACCTGTCCCTCCCTCTCGATCTCTCACCTGTCCCTCCCTCTCGACCTCTCTCCTGTCCCTCCCGACCTCTCGGCTGTCCCTCCCTCCCTGCCTCTCACCTGTCTCTCTCCTGTCCCTCCCTCTGAGTCTCTCTCCTGTCCCTCCCTGTCCATTTCGTTCATTAGCAGAGGGATTGAATTCAAGAGTCGTGAGGTGATGTTACAGCTGTACAGGACTTTGGTTAGGCCACATTTGGAGTACTGTGTGCAGTTCTGGTCGCCTCACTTTAGGAAAGATGTGGAAGCTTTGGAGAGGGTGCAGAGAAGATTTACCAGGATGTTGCCTGGAATGGAGAGTAGGTCGTACGAGGATAGGTTGAGAGTTCTCGGCCTTTTCTCGTTGGAACGGCGAAGGATGAGGGGTGACTTGATAGAGGTTTATAAGATGATCAGAGAATAGATAGAGTAGACAGTCAGAAACATTTTCCCCGGGTACAACAGTGTGTTACATGGGGACATAAATTTAAGGTGAAGGGTGGAAGGTATAGGGGAGATGTCAGGGGTGGGTTCTTTACCCAGAGAGTGGTGGGGGCATGGAATGCGCTGCCCGTGGGAGTGGTAGAGTCAGATTCATTGGCGACCTTTAAGCGGCATTTGGATAGGTACATGGATGAGTGCTTAATCTAGGATAGAAGTTCGGCACAACATCGTAGGCCGAAGGGCCTGTTCTGTGCTGTATTGTTCTATGTTCTATGTTCTATGTCCCTCCGTCTCTGTCTCTCACCTGTCCCTCCATCTCTGTCTCTCACCTGTCCCTCCATCTCTGTCTCTCACCTGTCCCTCCCTCTCTCTCTCTCTCACCTGTCCCTCCCTTTCTGTCTCTCACCTGTCACTCCCTGCCGCTCCCACTCTGTCTCTCACCTGTCCCTACCTGTCCCTCCCTCTCTGTCTCTTACCTGTCCCTACCTCTCGGTCTCCCACCTGTCCATCCCTCTCCGTCTCTCACCTGTCCCTCCCTCTCTGTCTCTCACCTGTCCCTCCCCACTCTGTCTCTCACCTGTCCCTCCCACTCTGTCTCTCACCTGTCCCTCCCACTCTGTCTCTCACCTGTCCCTCCCTGTCCCTCCCTCTCTGTCTCTCTCCTGTCCCTCCCTGTCCCTCCCTCTCTGTCTCTCACCTGGCCCTCCCTGTCCCACCCTCCCTGTCTCTCACCTGTCCCTCCATCTCTGTCTCTCACCTGTCCCTCCCTGTCCCTCCATCTCTGCCTCTCACCTGTCCCTCCCCTCTCTCTCTCTCTCTCACCTGTCCCTCCCTTTCTGTCTCTCACCTGTCACTCCCTGCCGCTCCCACTCTGTCTCTCACCTGTCCCTACCTGTCCCTCCCTCTCTGTCTCTTACCTGTCCCTACCTCTCGGTCTCCCACCTGTCCATCCCTCTCCGTCTCTCACCTGTCCCCTCCCTCTCTGTCTCTCACCTGTCCCTCCCACTCTGTCTCTCACCTGTCCCTCCCACTCTGTCTCTCACCTGTCCCTCCCACTCTGTCTCTCACCTGTCCCCTCCCTGTCCCTCCCTCTCTGTCTCTCTCCTGTCCCCTCCTGTCCCTCCCTCTCTGTCTCTCACCTGGCCCTCCCTGTCCCACCCTCCCTGTCTCTCACCTGTCCCTCCATCTCTGTCTCTCACCTGTCCCCTCCCTCCCTTTCTCTCACCTGTCCATCCCTCCCTGTCCCTCCCTGAGCATCCCTCTCTGTCTCTCACCTGTCCCTCCCTCTCTGTCTCTCACCTGTCCCTCCCTCTCTGTCTCTCACCTGTCTCTCCCTGTCCATCCCTCTCTGTCTCTCACCTGTCCCTCCCTGTCTGTCTCTCCCCTGTCCCTCCCTCTCTGTCTCTCACCTGTCCCTCCCTCTCTGTCTCTCACCTGGCCCTCCCTGTCCCACCCTCCCTGTCTCTCACCTGTCCATCCCTCCCTGTCCCTCCCTGTGCATCCCCTCTCTGTCTCTTACCTGTCCCTCCCTCTCTGTCTCTCACCTGTCCCTTCTTCTCTGTCTCTCACCTGTCCCACCCTCCGTCTCTCACCTGAACCTCCCTGTCCCTCCCTCTGTCTCTCACCTGTCCATCCCTCTCTTTCCCTCACCTGTCCCTCCCTGTGCATCCCTCTCTCTCTCTCACCTATCCCTCCCTCTCTATCTCTCACCTGTCCCTCCCTCTCCCTCCTCTCTGTCTCTCTCCTGTCCCTCCCTCTCCTGTCTCTCATCTGTTCCTCCCTCTCTGTCTCTCACCTGTCACTTCTTGTCCCTCCCTCTCTGTCCCTCCCTCTCTGTCTCTCACCTGTCTCTCCCTGTCCC